>NC_135488.1:76861574-78219074 GCF_052094955.1 Ictidomys tridecemlineatus
TTTTAAATATTTTTTTTAAAGAGAGAGAATTTTTTTTAATACTTATTTTTTAGTTTTTGGCAGACACATCATCTTGTTTGTATGTGGTGCTGAGGATCGAACCCCAGCCGCACGCATGCCAGGCGAGTGCGCTACCGCTTGAGCCACATCCCCAGCTCCACAAAATAATATTTAAATAGACTTGTCCTATCTTCTGAAATAGTTTAATGTTGTCATGTAATTAAAACAAGAGGGTATTCTAGTGATCTTAAGTATTCTCTTAATTTTTCTGTAAATATATGAGCTGCTATATTTATCTGCTTATAGATTCATATGATCCAGATTCATATAATGTGGAGATAAAAGGTGGGTGTTATTTCAAGGCCAGTGGAAAAGAGAGGAAGAATCTTTGGCTGGATTTAGATAAAAAACAGAATTGGAAATTATGTAAAAGAATAGTTATACAAATATGTGTGGGTATATAATAAGCAGGAAAATAAAAAAGTGATTTTGAGATGTTTTGAAAGAATAGGGCACTGTAGAGCTAAGTTTTAAGACTGAAGGGAGGAATTTATCAACTTTATTTTAACTTGAGAATAGTTTGAAAAGCTGGTAGACAAAATGTTAGAGGGCAACTTTAGGGGAAATGTGTGATTAGAGTTAGTGGATAGCAGTCAATAGTGCTATATGGAAGATGTCCAGGACCCAAAGTAGTAAATTTATTTCAAAATAAAGAAAAAATAAATGTAGGCCAGTTTATTTTTTTACATCAAGAGATTATAAGTTTTGTCAACTATAGAAATGATAGAATAAATCTAACATAATTTTCTCGTGTACAAATATGAAAATACTCAGGTTAATTCCCATTATCCTGCCCACTCACAAGAATAAGGTCCTAATTAGAATGAGATATATTTCTTGCTTGTATAATTTTACCAGACAAAACAAAAAGAGAGTTTAGACTCAGGGAGACCATTGTTCTGAATTGTGTCAACATTTAAGTTTTTTATGTAAATGAGGAGATGGGAAGGTTGTCAGACATTGGTCTTTGAGGTGATATGACCTTACCAAGAAACTTGGAAAACAGTCTTAGTATATACTTTGTCTTTGTAGTCACAGAAAAAGATTTTCTTTTTTTGAAAGTCCACAAGAATTACATCTATTGCAGTGCTAGAATTGCAAATCTACCAAGGAGAAAGATCCAATTTTGAAAAATAATGGTTTATTCTGTATTTTAGCAATGCCAGTGACCTGATTTATTTATTTATTTTTAATGCTAACTATGTAACAGGTGCTGTAGTAAAAGAAAGGCATAGCTCTTGTAGAAAACATAGAAAGTTCGTAGAGTTTAAATTTTAGAGGCAGACAGACCAAACAATAACAGTAAGAGGTGATAATTACCATAATGCAAAATATATATTGTTGTATAGAGGAAGTATTTTCTTAAGTCTGTTTGTAGTGTCAGGGAAGGCCTTTGATGAGGTAATATCTGAAATAAGGGAAAAGCTGTTGAGCCTATAGCTTGTTCAGAGAACATAAAGTATGGTTTGAATGTGGCAAAAGAGAAGCAAGCCAAGTGATTAGACTAGAAAATTGACAAGAATTTGGTCATGAAGGACTGGATTTGCCACATTGAGTTTAGATTTCATCCTATAGGCATTTTGGAGCCACTATGGCTAATAACATCAAATGTGTAATAATAATCAAAATCTCCTGTTTTCCTTCAACTATGACTATATGAATAGTAAGAATTTTTTGTTGATATTGAAGAGACAAAATGTACTTCAGGATAAGAAACTGTTGAGGAAAACAATCTGTCAAAAAAGTATTGTTGGAATACTTTTTAGTATGTACTATTACAGGAAAAATGTGTTCATTCATTTAGTATTCAAACAGTTTAAAATCCTAATGTTTATAATATGATATATAGTATAGTAGTAAGTGGCAAAAGTGTTTTCCTCATCCAGATCAATTTTATGTTATACATGTGATGCGTAGGTAGAAGTAGCTAGATAAATCACTGAATTCAGTGAGCTGCAGAATTCAAAAGATGTTATATTCATAACAAAGAAAACAAAAGCAAACTTTGGAAAAAATTTGCTTCTTTTGAAGAAAAAATTATGAAATTCTTAAGAGAGGAAGCAACATTCAAAAGTTAAGTTACGAGTTGGGGTTGTGGCTCAGTAGTAGAGCACTTGTCTAGCACGTGTGAGGCACGGTTTGATCCCTAGCACCACATTAAAAAAAAACTAAATAAACAAAATAAAGATATTGTGTCCATCTACAATTAAAACTATTTTTTAAGAAATTAAGTTAGCATTATTCAATGATCTTACTTCATAAATAAATTTGTAAATAAGATTTTTTATCATTGATTATACCTAAATAAAAGCCCCAGGAATAACTTTGAATGTGAAGAATAATACTAAGGGTAAGCCTTGGAATTTTTCATTATTGGATGGCTTTAGACCAGTCAAGTTCCTCTAGAATTTTTTTCAGTGGATAACACACGTCTCCTGAACCTTTTCTGAACATCACGTAGAATTTTTATAGATTTATGGTTCTTCACCATAGCCCTGATACAGTTGGGAGATTCCTAGGCAAAATCATTTTATACAACAGGACAAAATTTTGCAGTGTTTGTTGTTTGGAAATTTCTTTAAGACCTTCAAGACCATGTAAAATTCACCCTTTTTCAGCAGAACTTAGATATTATATTATTGCTGGCTGTTTAGTTTCCAGAAATATTACTTATTTTGGTGTTTGGCCAGGTAGTGCTAAAAGTAACTGTAAAGTGTGGTTGGAATAAAATTTTGACCTTTATATATTACTCTCAGAAGCAAATACATTTGTATTTGATTCTGAACTTGCTCAATTTTTTTTAAAGAAAGAGAGAGAATTTTTTTAAATATTTATTTTTCAGTTTTTCAGTGGACACAACATCTTTATTTTATTTTTATGTGGTGCTAAGGATCGAACCCAGCACCCCGCACATGCCAGGCGAGCGCATTACCACTTGAGCCACATCCCTAGCCCTGAATTTGCTCAATTTGAGAGCTACAATCTGCCATTCACCCATTAGTTATTTGTAAAGCATCTTAAAAGTTAACATTTTATAGAAGGGAGTTCAGGGGAATAAGGAAGGGAATATAGAGGGGAAGGGAGGAGAGGGACAGGAAAAGAGAGGAACTGTGGAATGAAATTGACCAAATTATGCTATGTGCATTTATGACTATACCACGGTGAATTTTACCTTTATATTTGTAAAGCACTATTTGAAAAAAAAAATGAATAGGGCACTTTTGCTCCTCCCTGGTACACACTGTTTTGGGAATTCCGAGTCTTTCATCCTCCTTTTTAATATAATTCCTACTCACTCTTGCAGTAGAGTTGAAGAAGGGAACAGTGGGAGGGAAAGAGGAAGTACTGGGGGTTGAAATGGAGCAAATTATAGTTCACTCATGTGTGATTATGTCAAAATGAATCCCAATATTATTTATAACTAAAATATTTTTAAAATTCGCCTTTTAGAACTTTAAAATATATATATATATATATATTTAGTTGTTGATGGACTTTTATTTTGTATTTATTTATATGTGGTGTTGAGAATTGAAACCATTGCCTCACACATGCCAAGCAAGCACTCTACCACTGAGCCACAACCCAACCCCAGCCCCTGGAACCTTTATCATCATATTATTTTAGGGGTCATATAACTTCTGTCCTAGGCATTTCTTTTTCTAAGAATTTATAAAATAGCAAATATAAAAACAATTTTATCTGATTTTTTTTATTTTAGTTTTTGTTAATTTTAAATTGTGACAGAATATACGTATAATATACTTATAATAGAATATAAATGAAATTTACCATTGTAACTCGTTTTGAGTATATACTTCACCAGTATCTAAATTGTTAGGCTTTCATATTGTTGTATAATCATCACTATCATCCATTTCTCATTTTCTGAAAGAGCTCCTCCCTGTTAAACAATAACTTAACACTCATTTGCCCCCACCCCTTGTCAGTCACCGTTTCATTTTGTATTAACTTGGTTACTCTAGATACCTCACTTAATGGAATTATATAGTATTTGTCCTTTTGTGTTTGGCTTTTTTCCTTAGCCATGGATAAAACTTTTATCAAGTTTTATCCTTTTATCCATGTTATAGCGTTTTTCATTTTCTTTCTTTTTAAGGCTGAATAGTATGCCACTATGTGTGTATACCCCTTTCTGTGTCAGTGGACACTTGGACTGCTTTTAGTTTTTGGCTGTTGGAAATAATAGCCGTGAACATGTGTATATAAATATCTATTTGAGTCCCTGCTTTTGTTCTTTAGTGTATCTACCCAAAATTGGAATTGCTGGATCATATGGTAATTCTGGTTTTTTGGTAGGAATTGTCATACTGTTTTCCATAGTGGTTGGTATTTTACATTCCCACCAGCAGTACTCAGGAATCTAATTTTCTCACATTAGCATCAGCATTTGTTGTTTTTATTTGATAATGATTATCCTTTAAGGAGGGAATTTTAATTTTTCTATTTTCATTATGTGTAGCTTATTTTGGTCTTTGATAGGACTTTAACTTGTTTAGAACTATGGTTTTATTAGTGTTCTTATAAGATTTTATTATTCTTTGTTTTATTGTTTTCTTGTTCAGTAACTTGTTGGGTGTACCCTTTTCCTCTATTTTAATTTTTCCATATAAGCCTGTCTCTTTTTAAGATGAGAAATCACCAAGTATCAAGTGAAAACCATGAGGAATGTAAGGAATAACATATTAAGAACTTAAGCTCTCTGGTGGCAGATGTACAACTTTAAGGTCCATGCAGTTTTCCTTCTCATGCAAATAACTTTTTCTCCTTTCCCTCCATATCCCAGTTTCCATATCCTAAGAATATTATGGTAATCTGCTAGCTTAGAAATCTAGTTACTGTAACACAATTAAAAGTAATTTTATGCCCATGACAGTTTGAGAACTATATGTAAAGATAAGAGAACTTATTTTTAAATGAAAAAAAGATATGTTGATTATTGTTTAGTCTTCATAGTCTTTTTAGACTATGCAATAAAAATTATTTTAATGCCAAACTTTTTTATGCTCTGGAGCTATCGTAGCCACTAAATTTTCAATTGCACTAGCTACATTTCAAGTACTCACTAGCAACATGTAGGTAGTGACTACCATGTTCAACAGTGCTGATACAGAATGTTTGATTTGAAGTTATCCAACTTTAAATTTTAAATCTTATTCTTGTTTCCATCTTGACATTCTTATTCATTTCTATCCTTTAAGGACCTGTGAAATTCACAAAGAAAGCCTAGCTATTTATGAACATTCAGAATTCTTAAAGTTGTTAATGTTTAAATTATGTTGAGATTTAGTAGAACTTCGTGTATTTTAAGGATAAAGAGAATTTTTATCATGTATATTAAAAATGTGCTAAAGGGTGAGTTTCTTAAAGTAATATGAGTGAAGAAACAGTGGCTCTGGGGCTTAGAAAAGGGAAGTGTGTCTGTTTTGTTTAAAGGCGGAAAAATACAAGACAGTTGAATTGGGGACTTTATGGTAAATTAGAAGTCATAAGTTTTTAAAAGTATTTTTAGTTGTATATGGACACAATATCTTTATTTTTATTTATTTATTTTTATGTGGTGCTAAGGATCGAACCCAGGGCCTCATGCTGGGAGGCAAGTACTCTACCAGTGAGCTATAACCCCAGCCCTGAGTCATAACTTTTTATAATAACACTGCCATTTTATTTTCTGATTAGTTCAGAAATTATGCATAGATAGAGGCATTAAATTAAAAATTTGTGATTACTCTGCCTAGTAAGCTAAGCTAGTTGTTTACTAGACCAAAAAAATTAGTATTTTTTATACTCCAAATTATCTTCTCTTTCTCTCCAAGACTCTGACATCCTATTCATATCTAGTAGTTTTACATTTCTGGTAATTGTTTTAAATATTATGTTGTCCTTATAATTTTGTTTTCATAAAATGTTGAACTTTGTACACTGAATGGCAGTATGTTCAAATTGTAAAGCAACAGAAATTGAATATTACAATTTGAAAAAAAATTGACATATAGAGTATAAATTTGGGCTTTGTAAGTTTCTTAATGATCAAAGAGCCAGTCTCTCCTTTTGTGAGTGTATTGTCTTTACTAGTAGTTCAGTAATTGGCCCTGGAGATTCATCTAAGCTAGGCAAGGCAATACTGTCTATTTTGTATGCACTTCTCATTTGGTAGCTGCAAGAATACAATTATACTAGCAGTTGGATTACAATATAAGAGATGTAGACAGAGGCAGAGATTAAGATGCACGTTAAATATTATTTAACTATTACTGGAAGGAAAAATTAAGTTTGTATTTTAATATTTTATTTTTTATAAAGCTTTTAAAAAAGTTACACAATAAAGAATTCTCGCCTTTATTCCATTTGATTACATGTGTATTTATATATACATAGTTAAATTTTGCCCTTGGTAACTCTATATTATGTTAGAAACACCAAATATTTATTATATTACCTTATAAATGTTGAACGGGCCACAAAAAGTGATTTTCTTTTTATTAAGATTGATAGCATGAAGATGTGAGAATGTATTGTAAGCCTGAAGTAAAAATTGCTTAAAATTTTTTTTCCCCAAGAAGAAAGACTGTGTTGTTTGGTGATAGCCAGGGACTGACTGAGCATTTTGGCTGTATTCCGAATTCTGCCACTGACTCACTGTGTTTTTTGGCAAGTAACTTATCCTCCCTGAAACAAGTTCTTGATTCTTTACTTCTCTGTTTGTAAAGTTAGCATAATAATATTGTGCTGACCTCAAATAGGTTGTGTAATGGTTTCCCACTTTAGAACTTGCCAGCATAGTAGGAATTTTCAGTGCATTGCTTTTTTAAATAAATATTTCCAAATTGTTATCTCTGTATTAGGTAAGTGTATTAGACACTTTAAGTGTAAAATAAATCCCCACTGTACTATTCAAAACATAGCTAAGCCTGATGAGGTTTCAGATATATACAACATTTTAAGGATGATACCCTGCATTGTATAAATGATTATTTTATTCCTTTATTTTAGTGTCAGAAAAAAGAAGAATTTATTGAAAGAATTCAAGGTTTAGATTTTGATACAAAAGCAGCAGTTGCCGCACATATTCAAGAGGTAATGACCTATATATAAATTTGTATGTACTTTTTATGAGGCTTTTGATATATTTATTTATATATCTCCTGAAATACTTAGTCATAGGGTGGTGAACAAGATTGAGATAAAATATAAATGAATTCTACTTTTATACAGGTAATTTCTCTTTTGAAGAGATAGTCCTCAAGGGCATCATCATATAACATGGCATGGTGCTAACTACAAATGTATTGTTGCCTTTGTCTGTGAGGACTTAGGGATAAACTGTTATTTGAGGAATGAGGTGTATGACTTTGTTAGCACAGAATAAATTGTATAGTAGTAAAGGAAAGCAGCAAAAAGTAGAACCCTGATTGTAATTCAAAATATCAATACAATGATATTTTGTAACATTGATATAAAAATTTAAATCTAGAGTATAAAGTGCAGTGTCAAATAAATAAAATTAATATAATTGTTAATAAATATTATTTTAAAAATGCTTTTTCTGACTCTTATCTACTCATGGGCTTTTAATCTTACAAAAACTTTTAAAATCAGAATATATTAATTTTGCATGTTAATTGGAAAAGGGGAAGGAGAGAATTTTGAAGACTGAGAATTGGTAGTGTTTGAAATGTTCTCTATTTCGATGACTTTGTGTTTCATATGTAATCTTTTATCTTAGTTAACATCCATAGAGCCCAGATTTCTTTATAGTAACATTATGTTTAGTAGTAAGTTTATTAGTACTTGACAAAATGAAGTGTTATTTGTAGTTCCCCTTTATATATATGTTGTGCTACCTTTGTGGGGTTTTTTTCATTTCACATAAATGTTAAGTATTAAAAGTTACTGAATTTGCAACCATCCTTGAAAGTGATATTTTTCTATTTGTTGTGGAAGTTAAAGCAAAATACCAGATTCATGGTAAGAAATGGAAAGCAAGAAATAAATACTTTCTTTTTTTTTTTTTAAAGAGAGAGGGGGGGAGAGAGAGAGAGAGAGAGAGAATTTTTAATATTTATTTTTTTTTAGTTTTCGGCGGACACAACATCTTTGTTGGTATGTGGTGCTGAGGATCGAACCCGGGTTGCACGCATGCCAGGCGAGCACGCTACCAGTTGAGCCACATCCCCAGCCCGCAAGAAATAAATATTTTCTTTTCTTTCTTTTTTTTTTTAGAGAGAGAGAGAGAGAGAGAATTTTAATATTTATTTTTTAGTTTTTGGCGGACACAACATCTTTGTTTGTATGTGGTGCTGAGGATTGAACCCCGGCCGCATGCATGCCAGGCGAGCACACTACCGCTTGAGCCCAGCCCTTTATTTTTCATCTTTTAAATATCTTCTTTTTTTTTAAATAATTTTTTAATTGCCAATGGACCTTTATTTATTTATATGCAGTACTGAGAATCGAACCCAGTGCCTCGCACATGCTAGGCAAGCGCTCTACCACTGAACCACAACCCCAGCCCTTAAATATCTTTATATTGAGAGTCTTTTCTCTATGATTCTGTGACCATGCCATCTTGAGAATCTACAAAGACTTTTCAAGTATAAGAATGCAGTAACATACCCTCTAAATTAAAAAAAAAATTGCTTTTGAATTCAAGTGTAATAAATTTAAAGTCTTTTTTTATATTTACTTTTTAGTTATATGTGTACACAATATCTTTTTATTTTATTTTTATGTGGTGCTTAGGATTGAACCCAGTGTCTCACGCATGGTAGGCAAGTGCTTTACCTCTGAGCCACAACCCCAGCCCCAAATTTAAAGTCTTATCTGAAGAAAAGTACAATAGATTTTGTTATGGCAGTGTCCAGTATGTCAATTTTAGCTTCCCATAGGAGTGCTGTGAATTAAATTTTATTTTTTTCATTGATTAGAAAGTGAATATTAATTCATTTGAAGACTACATTTAGTATAAAATAATTTCAGTTGTGTTTTCATTCATTTTCAAGTGTACCTTTAGAGTCATCATATTGGCCTTTTATTTTATGGCATAATATTTGAGCTAATATTGTGCTAGTACAAAATATAATAAATATTTAAATGTAAGCCTGTTTTTGATTATTTATTTTGCTTGTCCTTCTAAAGGTAACACATAATCAGGAAAATGTGTTTGATCTGCAATGGATGGAAGCAACAGATATGTCTCAGGAAGATATAGAACCACTCTTGAAAAATATGGCATTGCATCTAAAAAGACTTATAGATGAAAGAGATGAACATTCAGAGGTTTGTAAATTTCAATGTATTATTAAAGTTTTCTTTCTGAGAACAGAAACTAGTATCTTCAGAAGTTTTCTAGAATTGATACTCTATTTCTTAAGAGAGGGTAATAAAATATGATCATCCATTGGCATCCATTGGGATTGTTTCCAGGACCACAGAGCATTTCAAGTTCTGTGAATGTTCAAGTCTCTTATATAAAATAATTCAGTATTTGCATATAACCTACACATAACCCAACACATCCTCTTGTATACTTTAAATCATCTCTATATTACTTGTAATTAATACTGTGTAAATAGTTGTTATACTGTGCTGTTTAGGGAATAATAACAAGAAAAAGTCTGCACATACTCAGTACAAACATTTTTCTTTCCTGAATATTTTCCATCCATATTTGGTTGAATCTGCAGATGTGGAACCCACATGATGGGCCAACTGTAGTGTGTGTGTGTGTGTGTGTGTGTGTGTGTGTGTGAGAGAGAGAGAGAGAGAGAGAGAGAGAGAGAGAGAGAATGTGTGTGAGACCGCAGGTGTGTATATGTGTATGTGAAATACAGAAACCAGAAAGGAAATGTAAGAACCTCAAATTGTTAGTTAATGAATTGCAGTTAAGTTTTCTTTTCTCCTTTCCTTTTAAATTAGTATTATTCTGATTTTTTTCCTGTGTGTTTTTCAAATCATCCTCACAGCTCTGGCAACAGTACAGAAGTGTGAAACTGAAAATATAGTTGATGTAAGTGGAAAAATCATTGCCTTGAAGCATAAGAATTTGCTTAAGGTTAATTTCTTAGTTTTATAGCCACATTTTGAAGTTGGAAGAATAAGTATTAATAAAAGGAGAAAAACAGGTGTTCTGAATAAAAATGTCCCACAAAGATTTCAAATTTTTGTAGTCAATATTATGAAGTATGATTTTTTAAAAAAATAATTATTGTAAGCTCCTTTAAAGCAGAACTTTGCTTTTTAAAAAGAGTAATATTACACTGAACTTTTTTTCTGCACTCTCTGAAAGCAAGTTGAAATTTTGGAGCCCTCTAAACTTTAGTGCATATGCAGTGGTGAATAATATTTTCTTATAGCAGACAAAAATACTTTTCCATTCAGAAGAATGTATAGCTGTGAATAGTTGTTCCATATACATGTGACAGACAGTTTTGAGCTTATTTATAGAGAATTTATGTGATTACTCTTGGGACTAATGAAAGACTACATAGAGGAAATTCCTAAGTAATTTTTTTTCTAAACAAAATTTTCATGCCCCTATAAAAGTATTTTATTTCTGATGAGAATTTTCAATTTTTTAAACATTAAAAGAGTAGAAAACATCCGTAGTGTATATCAAGTTTATCCTAAGATACTTAGATCATTCATTTTTTTATCTGATTTTTTAACCATAGGCTTTATCTTCTTTCAGTTTTAATGTCTTTTTACTGCTTTATCCATTATCTAAAACATTTCTCCATTTGTATTTCAAATTTTTAAAGGTGTTTCAATACGGTGCTCCTAAATAACTTTTAAAAATTCATACTGTGGTTTCATATGATATGGACATGCATAAATTGCTTTATCTTGTTTACCTTAAGTGATTAATATAGGTTGAACAAAAGTACTTGTCATTATGTGACTCTGAGGCAAATCTAAAAGGAAGATGAAACACTACATGAAGTGATTGTGTGGAAAACCTTTTAGAATATACCATCCTGCCCGATTAAGCATTTTTATTGAATTACTTTTTCTAACAAGGAAAATAAAAAGCAGCTGTACTACTATCTCAGGTATTTGGGGAACCAGTTGCTAGCTGGTTTAAATACATTTCTATGGAGATTTTTCCCCCCCCAATTGGAGCCACCAATAGACAAATTAGAAAAGGCCATTGAAAATAATTGTGAAAAATATTAGACAAATGTAAAATATATAACAGTATATAAATATAATAATTCTGTATCTAAATATAAATAAACTATATCCTTATTTTTTTGAGAGAGTTATTCTTGATAAATTGCCCAGGCTGGCCCTAAACTTGTGATGCTCCTGCCTCATCTTCCTAAGTAACTGGGATTATAGGCATGCATCATTGTGCCCATCCCCAAAACAAGTTCTTATCTATGTTTTACTCTTAAAGTTTAATGTTTTGATTCATTTTTGTCATAATTGTCTAAAAAGTATATTTGATCACCCTATTTTAAATTTGCTTTTTACTTTGTAATACTTAAAATTTTAAATTTTACTTTTTTATTCTTTTTGTTTTTTGTTTTATGGTGCTGGGGATTGAACCCAGGTCCTTATGCATGCAAGACAAGCATTCTACCAACCGAGCTATATCCCTAGCCCAACTTTTTTATTCTTGAAATTTAAAAAAAAATTTTTTTTGTAGTTGTAGATGGTATTTTATTTGTTTCATTTTTATGTGGTGCTAAAAATCAAACCCAGTGCCTCACAGATGCTAGGCAAGCACTCTGCTACTGAGCTACAGCCTCAGCCTCTACTTTTTTATTCTTAATGCTAAGGAACAGTTCTTCTACTGTGTACCCAGTAGGAGACTTGAATTAATTTAGTATCTCTTAAGTGTCATTGTTTCTTTTATGCCAGACTTTGTACTGCAAGTCTTAATACATACTGTCTTATTAAGTCTGCATAATAACCATGTTTTATAAAGATGAAGATACTCATCCTCTGAGAAGTTAAGTAACTTCCCAGGTCTAACTTAAATGCTTGTTTTCCTAACCATTAGAATACCTTTGTTTAAATCCACAATTGTGCTAAGAATATCTCTAATTCTTTCTCTTAATGATGAGTTCTGTAAGTAAAAATATTGGGTTACTTAAAATTTTTTTTCTTAGCATTGGTGTATTTTTTAAAAATATTTTCCTCTAGTTGTCAGTGGACCTCTATTTTATTTATTTGCAGTGCTGAGGATCGAACCCAGGGCCTCACACATGCCAGGCAAGTGCTACCAGTGAGCCACAGCCGCAACAGCATTGATGTATTTTTTATGGTCATTCTTTTATATATTAATAAACACTTTTTTTCCCCAAAAAATCTTGAAGATTGAACCAAGTGGCACTTTCCTGCTAAACTTCATCCTCATCTTTTTCATATTTTAATTTGACACAGAATTTCATTAGATTGCTTAGGGTCTTGCTACATTATACAATTGTCCCTGAATTTGTGATCCTTCTGATTCAGACTCCCAAGTCAAATCATTGAGATTGGGAACAACAGAGTGTTATGCTGTTTGAAAAAGAATCAAAGGTTCTTAAATCTAATACAGAAGACTTTTAATAAAATAATTAATGGTAATAAAAATTTAGAAGTGATAAGTAGCAAAAGTGCTATAGATCTAAATACTATAGGAATTTAAAGAAGGAATATTTATTTGCAGAAGGATCAGGCAAAACTTATGAAAAATTAAGAGTTATACTTTAATGATATTTCCCATCAGATTGTTTTGAAAATGTATGAGAGGCCTTGAACTTATAAAGCTACCACCAATAAAGAAAAGTCAAAATCTCTAAATAATCTTTAATGGAAATAAACTCTTAGCACCAAGTTTCTTTCTCTCTTTATTTTCTTTTAAAATATATCTTGTAGCACATGATTCTTCTATGTTCTGTTCATTGATAATCTGAAAACTCTTGATATCTCCATTTCACCACCTATAAATGATATATTTGTCTTTTTTACTTTGCTTGAGTTTTATATTTTGTGAATAACTTAGTTGAATATTCTTGTTCATCTCTTTTTGTGCTTAGTACTATTCTAGAAAAGATGAAGTTTGTACATGAAAAGTGTGAATCTAGTGTATAATTAGGTACCAGTTTATTTGTGTATGAATCAAATACTTATTAAATATTGTCTGCCAGGTACTGTTGTTACAAGTTAGGAAATATTAGCAAGATCAAAGATGATTGGGTTAGTAAGAAAATATAGAACTGAAAGTTGACTCCAAGTCTGGGCCACTATGGAGATTAATGACACTATCCACAGAGACGGGAAAGTTGAGGTGGGCATACTGGGTAGGCGGACAGGGTTAGAGTAGTGTCAGTGAACATGTAAACTACCTTTCAAAAAGCAGCAATAAAGAAATTTTTTAAAAAAATATTAAAAACCTGTATCTATATCTTTGAAGAACAAGGAGAAAAAAAAACAAGTGAAAAAGAAATTGAAAATGTTTAAGTAAAGGATATATTATTGGGAGCAAAAAAAATACTTAGAAAGGGAGGTGTTAATCCCAGGTGGTTTTGTTTCGTGGATAAATTGGAAAAGAGGTTATTTGTTGTAGATGATAATATTTTACAGTTGGAGACTTAAGTAGAGACAAAGGAAATATATTTATAATAGTCTTTTGGGGGAAATTTACCAGGATATCAAGATTTCAATAAAGGAATTGATGAATAATGGAAAGAGTTTCATTGGAAGTGGGTGGCAAAACTTATAGTAGGGTTGTATAATTTTTTCTTTTAGAGTTCTATACCTTAGAAAACTGATGGTAGATAAAGAAAATCATGTTAGATTCAAACTTGAATTTTAATTTCTCCTATATGTATCATTGGTTGTATGACTTTGGTTGAGTTATTTGATTTATAGGAGTCTCTTTTCTTGTGTCTAAAATAGACAATACCTCTATTGCAGATTATAATATTGCATGAGATCTTGTTCAAGAATGCCCTAGCTAGGAATTCTATAACATAAAGGAATGGTCCATCGATAGACAGTGGTATGGTTGTACTAAAATGAAAACTGAGAGTGATAATTTAAGTGTCTAATTGTAGTTCCAAATTGAATAGGAACTCTAGAGTAGCTAGGAATAATCTGTTGGACAAGAGGGGAGGAGATTAGCTGGGCTCCTTGTCGCATGCCTGTAATCCCAGCAGCTTGGGAGGCTGAGACAGGAGGATCATGAGTTCAAAGCCAGCCTCCGCAAAGGTGAGGGGCTAAGCAACTCAATGAGACCCTGTCTCTAAATAAAATATAAACCGGGGCTGGGGATGTGGTTAAGGGGTTGAGTGTTCCTCAGTTCAATCCCCAGTACCCCTCCCCCACAAAAAAAAGAGGGAAGGAGTTTAGTAATCAGAGGTTCAAACAGGTATGGTGACTTAGGAACAGTGAGTAAAGGAGGCATGCCACAAAAGAATGATTGGTGCCTTTACTGGAGAAACCTGCATGTATTGAATATGCAGTGGATGTGGAGTTGTGGAGAGAAAAGGAACTGGTAAGTTACTTTCTGAGGTTGGTTATGTGTAGTAGAATTTGTGAAAGCAATAATTGCAGACAGAAAGTTAAGACAGATCTTGATCAGGGGCTGAAATGTATCCCAGTAATAAATGACTTCTGGTTAAAACAAACAAAAAAAAATAATGATTCAGTGGGGTGGATAAGAGCTGGTGATGAGAAATAAGGATGGTGGTTTCATTGTCTCATGCAGTAACTCCACCCACTCTGTCTACAGTAGTAGCACATTTGAATTTGTGTAGAAGATAATTTGTTTGCCTGAGAAATTTCAAACAAAAACTAAGAAATTCGTTTAGAATAAGAGAAGTTACCAATAAAGAAAAGAAAAATTAGGAGAATGGAAGAACTGTAATTGGTTGCATGAGGTATATAAAGGTTAAACAGCCTTGAAGTTTAGAAAAGGAAAAGTTGGTTTGTGCCTTGTGGAGGGTCTCTGGAGAAAGGAGTAAAGAAAGCATTGATGGGAGACAGAATTAGTATAGTATTATAGGAGAGAGAGCATATGATATGGAGTCAAGAGACTAGCTGCTACCTAGTTGTGTAACCATATCCAAATTAGTCTTTATGCTTTGGTTATTTTTACTACAGAAAAAAGAGATTAAACCTGTGAAGTCTTTTATTCCCTCCAGAATAAAATTCTAGAGCAGTATTGTCCAATTCTGTTATTATGGCTGTATTATATTTCCAGTACAGTAATCACTAGCCACCTTTGGCTGTTGTGTACTTGGAATGTGGCTAGAGTGATTAAACAGCTGAATTTTTAACTTTTTAAATATTTAATTAAACAGCCACTTGCTACTGGCTAGTATATTAGACAGCACAGTTCTAGACAAATTATTCTAAGGTAAATTTCTTTCCTGTGTCAACAAGTTTTTTCAGGCCTTTCCAACATTTGCTATCTGAATTATTGTAATTTATTTTTTTTTTAAAACTAGGGAAGCAAGAATGTACTAAATCTTCAAGTGTTACCTACTAAATAGCTCATTCATAAACTGTTTGTTGAATTTAACCTTTTCTTTTTTATTTGTTCTTTTCAGTTATACATTACAGTAGAACGTATTTTGACATATCATACATACATGGAAAATAACTCCCTATTCTTGTGGTTGTACATTTTATGGAATGAAACCTTTAAAAATGCAGCTAAATATAATAGTCTTTTGACCAATGAATTTTTAAAAAATATTATATTATAAATCTTAGACCCATTAAATAGTGTAAATATGTTTAGTTTGCTGATAGAATAATAAAAGTGACTCTGTGTTTATTTCTCTAATTCTTAGACTATCATAGAGCTCTCTGAAGAGAGAGATGGTCTTCATTTTCTACCCCATGCCTCTTCATCTGCACAATCACCCTGTGGTTCTCCAGGCATGAAGCGAACAGAAAGTCGACAGCATCTGTCAGTGGAACTGGCAGATGCTAAGGCCAAAATAAGAAGGCTTAGGCAGGAACTGTAAGTTGCTGGTTTTCAAAGTTCATTGAATTTATATGGTGACCTAAACAATATTTTTAGGCTTACAGAATACAGATCAATGTCCCACCATTGCTAGTATTTGTCAAATTTTTCACTAGTATTTGTCAAAATGAGAAAAATAGAGACTGGCATAAGGTTTTCCCAGTATTGGTTTTTACCAATTTAAAGGTTGCCTTTATTCTGGATTTTTTTTTCTTTCTGTTTTTCTAGTGTTAAAATATCATTTATTTTATAAAATAGTGTCCTTCTTTGGAAAATTGGGGAATGCCTTAATTTTTAAATTTTTTTTATTCCTTAAAATCTAGAATTCTGGGAATCACTGATATAGATTAATAAGTTCAGTTATTTTAAAATTAATGTTTTAAATTATTAGCATATAATAGTATAAAAACAATTTTTGCGTGTATCGTCTGCATTACATAATTGAGATGCTTAAGTCATCTGTTTAGTAAATCAAATATTCTGATTTGGTTAGAGTTGATAACATTATATTTTTTCAGCTTTCTAAGATATTACAGGAAAATTGATATAAATGCCACATATACATTTCTTAGTAAAACACAAGTCAAATCTCTGCTGTTGATTTTTTATTTGGTACTTTAAAAAGAACAAAGGATTTTTATTTTAGGGCCTTTTTCCTCTTTTTGGTGTGTTCCTGAAATTTGAGCTTCAGAGTGTAGATAGTAAATTTAAAAGCACAATATAGCAATTAAATTTATTTAGTGGTTATTTAAAGCAGCTAAAGAAAATGATTTGAATATGCAAGGTAGAAAAATATTAGTCTATAGGAAAACTTGAAAACAACAAAAAAATAACAGCTTTCATTTGTGGATGTCTGCATTACTATGTGTCTATTGAAGTGAACACGCCCAGGATATTCTATAAACAGCTGCACCAGGAAAATTAGGGAAAAGATTGCTGTTATTAGTTTGACTGGCAGTTAATGGATAGCCTAAACATTGAACACTAGTTCTTTCCATATAATTTAGCACAATCTTTGCCAGTCTTTAGATAAAGCATGCAATTAGAATGGCAATGATGGCCTTGAATTCGCTTAACATTTTGCACTATACTAAAATTTAATTTTTAAATAAAAATCACTTGGCCTTGTATTCTATTAAACAGGGATTGACAAAATTTGGTTTCATATATACTTACTAAAAATGTAAATGAGTATTTTAATGGATAAATAAATATGCCAGATATATAAGCAAGTATTTCCAATAACTAGCACTTCATCATTACCATTTAATATCTTTGTTATCCTTTGAAAATGTGTCTTTTCATGAATTTCTTATATTAACATTTGTTTAAAGTCTTTTTATTCCAACAGATTTTTACTAAAGTGAAGCAGCCATCTTCAGAATTCTTTATGCACAAAAATAGTCTAGGTAGTTTTATACCTAACAAAACCCATACAATAAGTGATGGTAATTAGAATGTGCAATTAAGTGGTATCATTTATGGGTGATACATTATAATATTGCCTTTGATTTATAAACATTCGGAGTAAAAGTATGATTTATCATTTGGATAGTAGAAAAAATTCCTTGTAAATTTCACCTTAATATATTTGTTACACTTTCAAAGACTGCCTTTAGTAATATATGTATATATATGTGTGTGTGTGTGTGTGTGTGTGTATAATATATCATATATTTGTTTTTGTTTTGTTTTGCTTTGTTTTTGTACTAGAGATTGAACTCAGGGCTCTCAACCACCGAGCCACAATCCCTAGCCCTTTTTATTTTTTATTTTGAGACAGAGTCTCGCTAGGTTTCTTAGTTGCTGAAGCTGACTTTTAACTTATGTTCTCTGGCCTTAGCCTCCCTAGTGCTGGGATTACAAGGGTGCACCACCACATTCAGCCCTTAAGTAATTCTTAATGCTTCATTGATTTCATGTTTTGAAAGTTTCTGTAATATAAATAATTCTTTTAAAATACAGATTATTGAACACTGGGTGTGGTGCCACATGCCTGTAATCCCAGCGGCTCCAGAGGCTAAAACAGGAGGATCTTGAGTCTAAAACCAGCCTCAGCAACGGTGAGGCATTAAACAACTCAGTGAGACCCTGTCTCTAAATAAAAATACAAAATAGAGCTGGGGATGTGGCTTAGTGGTCACATGCCCTTGAGTTCAGTCCCCAGTACCAGAAAAGAAAATAGTCTATTGAGATATAATTCAGTATCTGAAAATTCATCCTTTTAAAGTGTATAGTTAAGTGCTTTTAATTTACAAAGTAGAAATGCTCAGTGACCACACAATAATTGCAAGACTTTTTAAAAAAATATTTATTTTTAGTTGTAGTACAATACCTGTGTTTTATTTATTTATTTTTATGTGGTACCCAGGGCCTCTCATGTGCTAGGCAAGTGCTCTACCACTGAGCCACAACCCCAGCTCCAAGAAATTTTTATTTTTATGATATTTTTTGATGTTTTTTTTTTTGATTTTTTTTTTATGTTTTTTAAAAACATATTTTATACCTATCCCTCTTTTCCCTCAGCTTCTGGCAGCCAGTACTCTATTTTTTTTCCCATGGATTTGCCTATTCTGGATATTTCATGTAAATAGGATCATATAATATATGGCTTTCTGTGATTTGCTTCTTTTACTTAGCATAATGTTTTCCAGTTCCATCCCTGTTATAGCAAGTACTTCAGTTTTTTATGGTTGAATAGTATTCCATTGGATGATTATCTCACATTTTGATTTTTCATTCATTAGATGATTGGAGTTTGAGTTGTTTTCCACTTTTTGACTATTACAAATAATGCTGCACTTTAAAATGATTAGAGCAGCTGGGAGCAGTGGTGCATTCCTTTAATCCCAGCTACTGAGGAAGCTGGAGCAGGAGAATTACAAATTAAAGGCTAGTCTGGGCAATTTAGCAAAACCCTATCTCAAAATAAAATTACAAGGGTTAGGAATATAGCCTTGTGGTAGAGCACTTGCCTACCATGTACAAGGCCCTGGTTTCAATCTCCAGTAAAACAACAACAAATTAGATTGTCAAATTTTATATTATATATGTTACCACAATGAAGAAAATAAGTTTAAAAAAGCACTCAACAACAACAAAACTTTGCAAAAAATATTACTAACAACATGAAAGGTAATAGCTTTCTTTTTTGGTACCAGGGCTTGAACCCAGGGACCTTAACCACTGAGCAACATCCCCAGCCCTTTTTGTATTTTACTTAGAGACAAGGTCTCGGCCAAGTTGCTTCGGGCCTCATTAAAAACTCACAATCCTCCTGCCTCAGCCTCCCAAGCTGATAGGATTATGAACCTGTACCACTATGCCTTGTTGGAAATAACTTTTTAGTTAAGGAAAAGACAGACCATCCAGTAGAAAGTTAGAATAAGACATGATCTAAGAATTCACAAAATAGAAATTTTTTTATATTTATTTTTTAGGTATAGATGGGCACAACATAATACCTTTATTTTTATGTGGTGCTGAGGATCAAACCCAGATCCCATCCATGCTAGGCGAGCGCTCTACCACTGAGCCACAATCCCAGACCAAAAATAGAAATTTTAATATCACAAATGTGGGGAAACAAATTTAGTCTTTCATAGTATTCAAAGGAATACAAATTAGAATAATAATACAACAGTTTTTACTTTTGTCCTCTGCTGTTTGGTATTATCCTTTCTGTAGAGCAGTTTGACAGTATATGTTAAACACTTTTAAACCTACACTTTCAGACATCTGTCCTGAAATATACAGGATTTCATGTGTAATGAGTTTTATTACCTAAACATTCATTACAACGAGGAAATATAACCTTCTTAACAAATTATGGTTCCTCTAACAAAGAATATTTCTTCACCTTTTAAAATTCTGGTTTTGATATGCTTCCTGTTTTTATATGAGATGTGAATAACAGGTTGTTTATACAGTGACCTTTTATTATTATTAAAAAAGAAAATATAGGAAAGTAGAGATAGTGAGTGGAGGCTTACTCTGAACAGATTTGCTCTGAAGGGACATAGAAATACAGTTCAAAAAATAATAGAAGAAATTGAAGACATTTTAAGATAACATTGTAGAAAACAATTAGAGAAGTTTAGAAATCTGTATAGCAAGTAGTGAGTGTATAATTTCCTTTAGACCATTTTGGGAACCCTTGAGAGTCTACCTCAGATAGTATTGCATCAATAAAAAACCTTCCAGCTTCATTGCCATTGACCATGCAAGGTGTGAGCAAGGGAGAAAAAGAAAGGAGAGTTGGGAACAAAAGGGGAAGGAAAGATCGAGAGAGAGACTACATTATAAACTGTGAGAACATTAGTCATTAAAATTAGCCTTTGAAGAACATTGAGGTGGGATTTTGGTGACATCTAGTTATATGCATTCCTAATATCTTTTTCTTTGCTTTTTTTCCCACTGGGTTGGGATTATGGCTAATACTACGTGCAACTGGTCATTTAGAAATAATTCATTTGTATGAATGCAAATGATGATCACAATTTTTAAAAGTATTGTTTATTCTTTAATAAATATATTTTTTTGTGTTTATAAGGGAAGAAAAGACTGAACAGTTGTTGGATTGTAAGCAGGAGCTTGAACAAATGGAAATAGAACTTAAAAGGCTGCAACAAGAGGTTTGTACCTGGAACTGTTGTTACATAAGACCACCAAGTATTAGAAATTGATTTTTCTTCTTGTGATTTATAACTTTGCCTTTAGTTCTTTAAATTATTTAAGTAAAGTAACCAAGCCTTAAAGAACTTGATGATTTTTTTTTAATTCTCTGTCTTCAAAAATAACAGAGCCCAAAAAAGAGCCTATTGGAACTAGGACAGTTCCATCTCTTTTTTATGTTTAGCTTTTGTGGTCTTGGAACATGGAGTACCTCTAGATGCTATGAATTATGCTATTTATGTGTATCTCCCTGGGTCTTTGTTCCCTGATGGTGTGTTCCTTTCACTATCACTTAAAACTAAGTGAAACTGGGGCTGGGGTTGTGGCTCAGTGGTAGAGTGTTCGCCTAGCGTGAGTGAGGTACTGGGTTCAATCCTTAGTGCCACATAAAATAAATAAAATAAAGATTACAAAAAGAAGAAGAAGAGAAAATGAACTTGAGGATATAAGAATAAATTTAAAAAATAAAAAACTAAGTGAAATTTAAAACTGGGAAACTTCTTCCCCTGCTTCTGCATAGTTGTGTTTTTTCCTCTTATTGTTACCTAATTGTACAGTATGGCAGGTTTCACTGTGGCACATTCAGATATGTTCATAACATATTTTGACTTTCCCTTGCCCTACCCTCATTCCTCTCCATTTGCTTTTACTATTTTCCTATTAAATAAGATTACTTTTTATTTTTTAATTATATTTTTATTTTAAAGCCTTGTGTTTTGAGGGTTTTGTTATTTTTTTTATCTTGTAAGAATTCACATCTTTTAATCACTCTAATTTTTTTTTCATTTCAGGGTAGTGTATAGGCTCTTAATTCACAAATGATAAGGATTGGGCTAAGATCCCTAATTTCCCGTAATCTACCATCTTAAATGTAGAGAACACTTCATTTGTAGGGTCATGAACTGGGACTTCCTAGATGAATGAGACTGAAAGTCCTATTTCTAGATAAGCTGTGGCTACTATTCTACTTCTTTATGGTAGAGGGATTTTTGTTTTCAGTTTGTTTTTTATATGTGTATGTGCCCTCTAAAAGTGTGGTTCTTAAGCTGGGTGTGGTGGTGCACACCTGTAATCCCAATGGCTGTGGAGGCTGAGGCAGGAGGATCGAAGGTTCAAAGCCAGCCTTAGCAACTTAATGAGGCCCTGAGGAATTCAGTGAGACCCTGTTTCTAAATAAAATCCAAAAAAGGACTGAGAATGTGGCTCAATGGTTAAGTATTCCTGTGTTCAATCCCCAGTATATCCTGTCAAAAAGTGTGATTCTCCAAAACATCATTAACTGAAAAAGAAAATTAAAGGGAAAAAGTACTACTATTTTATATTTTTGAAGGTCTCTTTAATGCCTGATATAGTAGAAGACTGCTGGATTCTCTTCTCTTCCTACATTCGCTTTATTAAGATGTCACATGTCATGTAGCCTCCGGAAAAATCTACAGCACAGTCATGAGAGAATGAGAGTGAAAAAGATAAAATACCTTAATCTTTATTATGAATTCCCTGAAATCTTTTCAAAGAAGCCCCTGGACCATGCTTTGAGAACTACTGTTCTAAAAGATTAAAATAGGAGTATAAAAGGTTTTTAAAATTTGACTCAAATGGTATGTCACAATATATTTGAAACACTTAATATAATAGAAACATTTCTCTAAAATAACTACTAATGTGCTTAAGTAATACAGTACAGTCTGTCTCTTCTGTATTTTTTTTTAAGTACTAGAGGTTGATTTCAGAACATCCCAGCCACACCCCTCCTTTTAATTTTTTTTTTTTTGAAAGATGTCTCTCTAAATAGCCCAGACTGGCCTTGAACTTTGCAATCCTACTGCCTCAGTTTCCCAAGTCACTGGCATTACAGGTGTGTACAACCACACCAGGCATCTTCTGTATTTTTACTGTCTTGTGTTTTAAAGTTAACTTTTTCACCTTAAATTACTTGCAAATGATTTTGTTGTGGTTAACTTATTTTAAAATATCTTCATATTTTTTACATTCATGAGTATTATATAAGATTTTGTATATGATGTTTAAAATCCTTTTCTTTTTCTTGATTTAAGAAAAAAGGCTTCATTTTTTTCCATTTTTTAAAAAACTTTCTAATTAAGATACAATTTATATAAAATTTCCCTTTTTAAAATATGTAACTCAGTGATTTTTTAGTAAATATTTTGAGGCATAAAATGTTTAAAATATAAAGTAATATTTAGAAGTATTACTCTTTATTTATATCTAGAACATGAATTTACTTTCGGATGCTCGTTCTGCTCGAATGTACCGAGATGAATTAGATGCACTTCGAGAGAAAGCAATTAGAGTTGATAAGCTTGAAAGTGAAGTCAGCAGATATAAAGAGAGGCTACATGATATTGAATTTTATAAAGCAAGAGTTGAGGTATGTTACATAATATTAACCGTTTACAATATTTTTTTCTTTAAAAGTGATATGATTTTCAAAATGCATGGAAAATGCGCTTGATAACCAAGGACCTTTACAAATGTTAAACAGTAAATATCTTTAGTTCACGTTATGATAGATCAGCATTATTTCTTAGACTTTTAAAAAGAGATTTTCAGACATTTTCAACTCTGTGTGTCTCTTCTTTCATTCCTTTACTTAACATCATAGGTAAAGCAGACTTTTTCAGGTCCTTTCCTCATAATCAAAAGCATTTCTCTACTAATTAAACTTATCCCCATAAGTGAAAGCATAACATGTTCCTGATTGCTGCTTAACTGAGTTGGTAAATGTGAATCAGTGAAGGCTATGTATACATAAGTGAATTTTTAAAAAGCAACTTTTCCTCCTTGGTAGTTCAGTGTTATAGAAATTTGAGACTAACAGCAAGAATTTGACAGTCCTTGCATTATTTTTTCCTTTTTCAGTAGTTTTCTTATTTTCTGTCAGCTAAATCTGAGGAGATTTTAGTCAATTTCAGTATGTATCCTCATACAGAAGAAAGGAGTATGCAAAATGAAGAAATGAAAACATAAGAGAAAATAGAACACTTTATCCTGAAAATTATCACTAAATAGCCCCAACAGGACTTCAAGACAAAATTCATATTAATTCTTTGCCAGTTTTTAGATGTACATATGCAAGGCACTATTAATGTATTTCATGGATGCCACTGTTTTTATATATTTTCTTTAGGAAGTATAAACCACAGGCATAGAACTTAGATAGAATCTTCAAATCATACATAGGGATTTTTAAGGATTTCCTCAGGATATTTTTATAAAACATTTATTGATAGACATTTGGTTTATCATTTATGTGAGTCTTAGTATTTTACTACAAAAACCTTCACTCTCAAGTAATATCTAGAGAGAAATGTGAGTCTTATTTCAGTTAATAGAATAAGCCCTGATTCTATGGAACTTAGTTTCTTAAATATCTGAAAGACTACTTTGTTCTTTAACCTTGTGATTAAGAAATTTAAATATACTCCCTACAGTTTTATGTGAAATTATAGTAGTATTACTCATTCTAATATAAGACTAAGCATTTTGATTGCATTATAGCTTAAATTTGTGGAGAGGAAAGGGAATGAAGCCAAAACACATTGATATATTTGTTACTCATTAGTTTTACTTTTGCATAGAACTTTCAATAAGGATGGCTTTTATGTTTTAGTTTACAATAAATAATTTTTATGTTCTGTTAACTTTCAAAAACTAACAGACACTAGCACTTTGATGATAAATAAGACTTTGAAATGTTTATAGGAATTAAAAGAAGACAATCAAGTTTTATTAGAAACAAAAACCATGTTGGAAGACCAACTAGAAGGAACTCGAGCTCGTTCTGATAAATTACATGAATTAGAAAAAGAGAATTTACAATTAAAGGCTAAACTGCATGATATGGAAATGGTAAGTTTTATAGGTATATCAATTAATAGCCTCTAAGGAAAAATTCTAGAATATGACTCATTTCTCTCTAATGCTAAGAATGACTAGAATCCTTAAGTCATTAGCAGAAAAGAGATAGCTAAATAATTTAAATGCTTCCAACTTTGCATAAACACATGAGTAGTAGAAATTTCTGCTTTTGTTACAGATGTGTATTATTAAGTTTGTCATCTACCTTTCAAAACCACAATAAATTAGCTATCATATAAACATGTCTTTAAAAACACAAAAATAAAGCTGTTGGCTAAAATTTAGCATTGGGTCAGAATACTTTTGTGGTATCACTGAAGCTATACTTACAGAGAAGAAGCATTTTCATTGTTCCCAAAGATCACTTTAAAAGAATGTCAGATACCTGGTCAGTATAATGACCAGTAACAATTATAACTGATTATTGCCTTCAAACTAAAAATTTTAAGGAAATGAAAACTTATCCTCATATTATTCTGTTTCTAATAGAAGTTATAAATAATAAAACAGTGGCTTAAAATAGTACTGTTTCTTAGTTTTATTTTCTCTCTCTACTTCTTGCCAATAAAAAAGGAACGAGATATGGATAGAAAAAAGATTGAAGAATTAATGGAAGAAAACATGACTTTGGAAATGGCACAGAAGCAAAGCATGGATGAATCATTACATCTTGGCTGGGAGCTGGAACAGATATCCAGAACTAGTGAACTTTCTGAAGGTATTCCCAATATTGTTTTACCTACAAAGATAAATGAAAGTTGTATTTGTTTATATTTTTGGATATTTTATTGCAGTCCTTCATTTTTCCTAACTGGAAATACCTCAGAAGGCCAACAAACCATTGTCTAGCATAATAATATGTTGATTACACTGTTTAGGTCTGATTATTAGCTTTCCATGTCTAGAATTCAATTTTATGTACGATTGCAATAGCAGATTTAATTGGTGATTTAGGCACTATTTCATGTTAATGTCACAAGAGGCTGCTGGAATAACAATTTATTGATTTCTTTCAAAAAACATAATAGTAAATGTAGTAACATTTAATAATATTTAATATTTATATATTGAATATATAATTTATTAGTAAATAATAAGTAGTAAGTAAAGAAAACAGAAAAGTTGTATTAGCTAGTCAGCATGTTCTTTGACTATAGACAGACCAAAATAGGAAGTCAAAATATAATGGGCAGATTCGTATAATGGGCTACTTTCATAATATGTGTGATTGCCATTATAGGATTCTGTCCAGCCCAACCACTGATGGTTACAGGATTACTCCTGCTAACCATTCTATTCCTAGAGATAATAAATGACTATCAGACAAATTTTACAATTTGTTCTCTTTTTGTAGGCTTCCCATTGACTTGTCTTTCTTAAAGTTAGGCCTAATTAAAATACAGTTGCTTGGGTTACGAATTTGAATGTACTAATGATGACATACTTTATTGAAATTACAGCCAGGTCATATTTATTCAAATGAGACTACTTTTATAATTTCTGTTATCCCATATTGGATTATTTTTTGCATTCCTTCATCAAATATTTATTAAATATCTGCCAAATGTAAAACACTATACCTGGCACTGAGGATATAGTGTTGAGGTAATATAATCTCTAAGAGATTTTATAATCAGATACTTATAGAATAATTACTTATACACATGACTTATCCTATATATTATCTTTAAGGTTTTTCCTAATTTTATATTTGAGAACCTAATTTAAAATTCTGGTCCCCTGTGTACTGACCACATAAATGATGACATTCAGTGAGTGAACTTACAGAGATGGGTTACTTAAAATATTTAACTTTTTTTTTCCTACTCCTTGGGAATTGAGTTGCAAAGAAAGTGATTCAAACTAAATGCTTTCTATTAAAGTAGTTAAAATTTACAGTTAAGAGTTTCTTCATCTAACGGGAACAAATATTAACTACCTTATGAGGTAGTTGGGAGGATTGTGAGGATTAACTTTGTTGATACTTCAAAATCCTTAGATAGTAACTATCATTGTAATCATTATGTCACACAGTTGTTTTATAACTGATTTTAACTGTAATTGTAGACCAGAATATTTGTTTTAATGTGGTGTAGTAGTTGTCTCTTCAAATTATACAAGGGCTTTTCTTTCCATAAAATTAATTGTATGTGCAAAAGTGAAAAGGAGGAAATTAAGATCAATAATAGTTGCTTATATTACATTCACATTTCAGAAAACTTGCTTCAGAACATTTCAGTACATATGTAATTAAACATTACAAGGTCACCATGTGTATAAAATTCAAATTCCTTTTTTTACTTAACATTACTACATAGACACTCTTCCATATTACTAAAAATGTATTGTAAGCCTCATTTTTAATACATCATGATCTGACATGAAGCTTCAGTGAAGCACAGTCATAGCATTGGAAGTATTAATATATACCATGTTATAGCATGATATTGTTTATTGAAACACATGACTACAAATTGTGACTGAGAATTGGTCTGACTAACGCATAAAGAAATAATATAATCTGAACAGATCAATAATGAGTAAGGAGATGGAATCATTAATAAAGTCTTCCATCACCGATGAATGAACCATTTAGATGAACTAAAACCATCTTTCTCAAACTCTTCCAAAAGAGTTGAAGAAGAGAAAAAGCTTACAAATTCATTTTGCAAGGCCAGCATTACCCTACTACTTGAAAATCAGACAAGAGCTGTATAAGAAAAGAAAATTGCAGTTCAGTATTCTCAGTGAACATAAATGGAAAAATTCTCACCACATCCAGTAGCATCATTCATCATGATCAAGTGGGATTTAATTTTGGAATGCAAGGATGGTTCAACATATACAAATCAATAAATGTGATACACTATGTTAACAGAATAAAGAACTAAAAACAATATGATCATCTCAATGGATAGAAAAAGCATTTGACAAAAGAATTAAACCTCTTTTTTTATTTGTACTGAGAATTGAACCCAGGGGCACTTAATTCCTGAGCCACATCCCCACCCCTCTTTTTGTATTTAGAGACAACAGGGTATTGCTGAGTTGCTTAGGGCCTTACTAAGTTGCTAAGGCTGTTTTTGAGCTTCTGATCCTCCTGCTTCAGCCTCCTGAGTCACTGGGATTTCAGGTGTGCACCACAATACCTGGCTAAACCTCTTTTTGATCAAAACTCTAGGATAGAGATAGAAAGAATGTACCTCAACATAGTAAAGGTCATAAGTGACAAGCCATCATCATAGCCAACATTATTATCCATAACTAGCTAGCTAGCATCCTGATATTCTAAGGTAAGGAATAAGAGAAGGATGGCCATTCTTACTACTTCTATTCAACATTGTACTAGAAGTTCTAACCAGAGCAGTTAGACAAGAGAAAGAAATAAAAGGAATCCATATCAGAAAGGAAGGAGTTAAATTTGTGTTTGCAGATGATATAATCTTTTAATATAGAAAGTGCTGAAGATTCTACCATAAAACTATTTGATTTAAGAAATGAATGTAGTAAATTGTAGAATGCAAAATCAACATGTTATGCTAGTAGCATTTCCGTACACTAAAAACAAACTACCCATAAAAGAAATCAAGAAAACAATACCATTTAGAATAACTACAAAAAAAAATCAAATGAATTACTTAAGAATAAATTTAACCCAGGAAGTAAAAGATTGCTACACTGAAAATTATTTTAAAAAAAGAAACTGATGAAAGAAATCGAAAAAGACATTTAACAAAGATATCCCATGTTCATGGATTAGAAGAATGTCAAAATGCCCATACTAAGCCAGTTATAGTGGCATGCCTTTAATCCTAGGGACCAGGAGGCTGAGGCAGAAGAATATTCAAGCTCAAGGCCAACCTCATAAACTTAGCAACACTAAGCAATTTAGCTGTCTCAAAATAAAAAATAAATGGCCTGGGAAGTGTTCAAGCATTCTTGGATTCAGTCTCTGCTAATGGGGGAATAAAATGCTCATACTACCCAAAGTGATCTAGAGATTTAGTGCAATCCCTATTACAATTTCAATAATATTTTTCACGGAAATAGAAAAAAACGAACAATCCTAAACTTCATTGAAACCATGCAAAATCTTGGATAGAAAGAATAAAACCAAAGGCCTCACACTACTTGATTTCAGAAAATAACACAAAACTAGCCAGGCATGATGACATATACCTGTAATCCTAGATACTCAGGAGGCTGAGGCAGGAGGATTTCAAGTTCCAATGCCAACCTCAGCAACTTAGCAAGACCTTGTCTCTAAATAAACAAATAAATAAATAAAATGGGCATAAAAACATGCACATAAATGAATTGAACAGAATGGAGCCCCCAGAAGTAAACCTACGCATTTGTGGTCAATTGATTTTTGACAAGAAATGCCGTTGGGATTTTGATTGGCGATCCCAACGGCATTTCTTGTAGAAATAGATAAAGCAATCATGAAATTCATATGGAAAAATAAAAGACCCAGAATAGCAAAAGCAATTCTAAGCAGGAAGTGTGAATCAGGCGGTATAGCGATACCAGATTTCAAAGTATATTACAGAGTAACAGTGACAAAAACAGCATGGTACTGGTACCAAAACAGGCGGGTGGACCAATGGTATAGAATAGAGGACACAGAGACTAATCCACAAAGTTACAACTATCTTATATTTGATAAAGGGGCTAAAAGCATGCAATGGAGGAAGGATAGCATCTTCAACAAATGGTGTTGGGAAAACTGGAAATCCATATGCAACAAAATGAAACTGAATCCCTTTCTCTCGCCATGCACAAAAGTTAACTCAAAATGGATCAAGGAGCTTGATATCAAATCAGAGACTCTGCATCTGATAGAAGAAAAAGTTGGCTATGATCTACATATTGTGGGGTCGGGCTCCAAATTCCTTAATAGGACACCCATAGCACAAGAGTTAATAACAAGAATCAACAAATGGGACTTACTTAAACTAAAAAGTTTTTTCTCAGCAAGAGAAACAATAAGAGAGGTAAATAGGGAGCCTACATCCTGGGAACAAATTTTTACTCCTCACACTTCAGATAGAGCCCTAATATCCAGAGTATACAAAGAACTCAAAAAATTAGACAATAAGATAACAAATAACCCAATCAACAAATGGGCCAAGGACCTGAACAGACACTTCTCAGAGGAGGACATACAATCAATCAACAAGTACATGAAAAAATGCTCACCATCTCTAGCAGTCAGAGAAATGCAAATCAAAACCACCCTAAGATACCATCTCACTCCAGTAAGATTGGCAGCCACTATGAAGTCAGACAACAACAAGTGCTAGCGAGGATGTGGAGAAAAGGGTACACTTGTGCATTGCTGGTAGGACTGCAAATTGGTGTGGCCAATTTGGAAAGCAGTTTGGAGATTCCTGGGAAAGCTGGGAATGGAACCACCATTTGACCCTGCTATTGCCCTTCTTGGACTATTCCCTGAAGACCTTAAAAGAGCATGCTACAGGGATACTGCCACATCGATGTTCATAGCAACACAATTCACAATAGCTAGACTGTGGAACCAACCCAGATGCCCTTCAATAGATGAATGGATAAAAAAAAATTGTGGCATTTATACACTGGAATATTACGTAGCACTAAAAAATGACAAAATCATGGAATTTGCAGGGAAATGGATGGCACTAGAGCAGATTATGCTTAGTGAAGCTAGCCAATCCCTAAAAAACAAATACCAAATGTCTTATTTGATATACTGAGAGCAACTATGAACAGAGTAGGGAGGAAGAGCAGGAAAAAAAAAGATTAACTTTAAACAGAGACATGAGATGGGAGGGAAGGGGAGAGATAAGGGAAATTGCATGGAAATGAAGGGAGACCCTCATTGCTATACAAAATTACATATAAGAGGTTGTGAGGGGAATAGGAAAATAAACAAAGAGAGAAATGAATTACAGTAGATGGGGTAGAGAGAGAAGATGGGAGGGGAGGAGAGGGGTGATAGTAAGGGATAGGAAAGGTAGCAGAATACAACAGTTACTAATAGGGCATTATGTAAAAATGTGGATGTGTAACCGATGTGATTCTGCAATCTGCATTTGGGGTAAAAATTGGGAGTTCATAACCCACTTCAATCTAATGTATGAAATATAATATGTCAAGAGCTTTGTAATGTTGTGAACAACCAATAAAAAAAAAAGAAAAAAATTGATTTTTGACAAACATGCCAGGAACAAATGATAGGTAGAGGACAATCTCTTCAATAAATGGTGCTGGAAAAACTGAACAGACACATGCAAAATAATTATTTCATACTCTAAAGAACAAGTCTAAATGGATTAAAGAATTAGATATAAGACCTGAAAGTATAAAACTACTGAAGAAAATAAATATAAGGCAAAAGATCCATGACATTGGTCTGGGCAATGATTTTTGGACAAGATCCCCAAAACAGAGCAACAAAAGCAAAAATACACTTACAAGATTACATCAAACTTAAAAAGCTCCTGCACAGCAAAGGAAGCAATCAGTAGAGTGAAAAGACAGCTTACAGAGTGGAGAGAATATATTTGTAAAATATGGCATCTAATAAAGGGTCAATATTCAAAAGATAATGAACTCTACTCAATATTAAGAAAACAGCTTGACTTAAAAATGGGCAAAGTATCTGAATAGACATTTCTCCAAAGAAAATATACAAGTGGCTAATAGGTATATTAAAAAACTCTCAGTGTCACTATCAGGGAAATGGGAATTAAAACCACAATGAAATATCACCTGAAACCTCTTAGGATGGCTGTTTCAAAGGATTCAGATGTTGGTAAGGATATGGATGACAAGGAACATCTGTATTCTGTTGGTAGGAATGTAAATTGGTACAACCATTTTGGAAAACAGTATGGAGATTTCTCTAAAAATTAGAATAGATATACCAGGTGGATCCAGCAGTCCTAATTCTGGGTATATTCTCAAAAAATCTGAAATCAGCTTGTTAAAGATTCTGCACTCCCATCATAATTGCAGCATTATTCACAATAGATAAGACATGGAATCAACCTAAGTATCCATCAGTGGGTGAGTGGATAAAGAAAATGTGACTGGAATATTATTCAGCCTTAAAAAAAAAAACACAAGGAAAGTGGGTTGGGGGTGTAGCTCAGTTGGTAGAGTGCTTGCCTCGAATGCACAAGGCCCTGGGTTCAATCCCCAGCACCACAAAAAAAAAAAAAAAAAAAAAAAAGAAAGAAAAGAAAAAGAAGAAGGAAAATGTCATTTTTGACAATATGGAAAAACCTAGAGGACAGTATGTTGAGTTAAATAATTCAGGCACAGAAAGACAAATACTGCGATATCTAACTTATACATGGAATCTTAAAAAGTCCAGTGGTTTCCAGAAGCTACGGAATGGGAAGATAAGGGAGATGTTGGGTAAGGGATGCAGCATTTTCAGTTAGACAGGAATAAGTTTATGAGGTCACACTGGGATAGACCTGGCTGACAGGAGAAGCCAGAGGACTAGAAACCAGGAATTAAACTAAGCTAACAGGTTTTGTTCCAACTCATTTCCCAGTATTTTCTCTTTCCTTTTTCTCCTCCTTCCCCCTATTCCTCTTCCTTTGCTCTGCTATCTCTGCTGTTCTTTGATGGAATAAATAGATTATAGATGAAAACAAAACAAGAGAGATTTGGGGAACTAATGGAATTATAAAATTATCCAACAAAATTTTAATAAAAGATTAACAACATGATGACTACAACAAAAGCCAGACATAAAAATTGAGGTTTGCATTTTTTGAATTTGGGAGTTATTTACTGTACCTAATATTTAAGAGAATGTATGCAAGCAGGGGTAAATGCTGTGTGTTTCTTTGCTTTTCATCAAGAAAGTTTTAAAACACAAAATAGAAATACCCTCTAATACCTTATCCATTTCAATTCTTGAGGGATTTTTAAAAATCCTAGGTATGGTATTTCACTTGTAATTCCTTTTATTTTATTTTTTTTGAGATGGGATCTTACTATGTTTTACAGACTGGGCTCAAGTGATTCTCAGCCTAACCTAATATTTTTGCACTAGCAAGTTATGGTATTATAGAGCCTCCTCTCACCCCCAGTACTGGGGATTGAACCCAGGGATGCTCTACCATTGAACTAATTCCCAGTCCTTTCTATTATTTATTTTGAGATTTAGTTTCTCTAAATTGCCCTGGCTGGCCTTGAACTTGCAATCCTCTTGTTCTGGTTATAGGTGTGTGCCATCATGCCCAGACTACTGTAGGGTTATTTTTAAAATAATTATTTTTGGCTTACTGAAGAGTATTTTCAGAAGTAGACACCAGGTTTTCTTATTTTAAAATATGTAAAGCTAAAGATGCTTTCTCTTGGCAAAAGAGAATAAATTTGCTCTCTGCTGGTAAAAATTCTATTTTTTTTTTTTTTTGGCACTGGGGACTGAAAGGAGTACTTAACCACTGAGCTATATCCCCCCAGCCCATTTTTATTTTTTCAAATGTTTTTTTAGTTGTTGACAGACCTTTATTTTATTTATATGCAGTGCTGAGAATTGAACCCAGTACTTCACATATGCTAGGCAAGCATTCTGTCACTGAGCTACATCTTTAGCCCCTTTTTTATTTTTTATGTTTTATTTGGAGACAGAGTCTTGCTAAGTACTTAGGGCCTTGCTAAATTGCTGAGGCTGGCCTTGAACCTGTGATCACCCTGCCTCAGCCTCCTGAGCCACTGGGATTACAGGTATGTGCTACTACACATAGTCATGAATTCTTAATTTAGAAGAAAATGACCCATGTATACTGTCTTAACTTTGTCCATATCATAAGATTGTTCTTCAATCTGTCGTCTTTTAATTTTTGAAGGTATTGCATAAATATGCTTTATATTTCTTATTTGGGTTACACAATGACCACTAAGATCACAGAGCAGTACCTATATTTACAAAAGAAATCTAAAAATCATTAAGAGTAAAGTGGATTGGCCATTGTCAAGTAGTTCATTTCTCATGGAACTAGAACTGGTGATCTCTTTTTTGGTACCAGGAACTGAACCCAGGGGTGTTCAACCACCAAGTCTCGTTTGCCAGCTTGTATCTATATTTATCTATCTTCTATCTATCTTTCTATCTATCTCTATATCTATCTATATCTATCTATCTATCTATCTATCTATATCTATATATAGATAGATAGATAGATAGATAGATATAGATATAGATATATATATATATATATATTTATGTATTTTAACTCAGGGTCTCCCTGAGTTGCTGAGGCCTAAGTTGCTGAGGCTGGCTTTGAACTCAGGATTCCCCTGTCTCAGCCTTCCAAGCCACTGGGGTTTTAGGTGTGAGCCTCCATGCCCAGCTCTTTCTACTCTCTTAAGGCTAAATTTTGTACATTAAATTTTTCATGCTGGGCTGGGGATGTGGCTCAAGCAGTAGCGCGCTCGCCTGGCATGCGTGCGGCCCGGGTTCGATCCTCAGCACCACATACCAACAAAGATGTTGTGTCCTCCGAGAACTAAAAAATAAATATTAAAAATTCTCTCTTGGGCTGGGGATGTGGCTCAAGCGGTAGCGCGCTCGCCTGGCATGCGTGCGGCCCGGGTTCGATCCTCAGCACCACATACCAACAAAGATGTTGTGTCCGCCAAGAACTAAAATAAATAAATAAATTCTCTCTCTCAAAAAAAAAAAATCTCTCTCTCTCTCCTCTCTCACTCTCTCTTTAAAAAAAAAATAAAGTACACAATGTAGTACCTAAAAAAAAAAAATTTTCATGCTTATATAACTATTAACTTTTATTGATTTTATAACATTAAAAACCAAGTGTCCCAATGCATTAACATTCAACATTTTTTATGTAAACATAGTTTTACTAATGGCATATTTTTTCAATATTACAGCACCACAGAAATCCTTGGGCCATGAGGTGAATGAGCTAACATCAAGTAAGTTATTAAAGTTAGAAATGGAAAACCAGAGTTTGACAAAAACTGTGGAAGAGCTCCGGAGTACTATGGATTCTGTAGAAGGCAACACCTCCAAAATTCTGAAAATGGAAAAAGAAAATCAAAGGTTAAGTAAAAAGGTAAGTAAGTTTATTATGTTACTATAGATATTAGATATATATATAAACAAATAGTATCTTTGACACAACTTAGCACTCCTAAAAAAGCGTTCCTTGCTTTCTTCCGTGAGAAAGTCTAAGTTCATTGTAAACATTTTTGTCCTAGACATGGAAATACCTATTTCTCTAAATCTTTTTTTTTAAATGGGAAATGTTATTTAGAGCTCACAATTTATCATCTTGAAACCTGAATTTTAATTAGGCTTTAGCTGAACAGAAATATTTAATTTTGTAACATTTAAACCAAGTAATTAATTTTTGCATATATTTTTGTGCCCCCTCACATAATTTTGCATGAATAAAATCATTTCCTAAAAAGGTCCTATGTGATATTCATCATAATGTCCTAAAACCATGTTTTGAAAACCACTGCCTTAGATTATGCAAATATATTCCATGATTTTCTTGCAAAATTTTTACTGCTTTAAAATATTTTTGCATTGATTGTTACCAGTCTGTTAACCAAGTAATCTTGATGAGTATCTGGCAATTGATAGAATATTAAAGTAGAAAGGTCATTTAAAAATTGGAACATTTGTATGTTGGTTATCATTGTAATTAAACCTGTAAAGTATAGTTTCATTTTGAACTTAGTTTTGATAGCTAGTAAATTCTTAGTGATTCTAGCAAGTTTTGGTCAGTTCATTATATGAAAGAATTTTTTTGTAAATTTAATATTTTATGAATCCCATTTGTGTAAACCAGTAGGTGAGTTTTGTAAACTATTATTCATGTATTTCCATCTATATTGGGAGAACCAGATTAATTAATTAGTAATAATTATACTTCCTGAAAATGCAAATTAATGTTTAATTGAATTACCCAGTAAAATATGTAACTTGAAGCTACATGTAGTGGCACATGCCTGTAATCCCAGCCACTCTGAAGGTTGAGACCAGAGGATTGTACATTGAGGCCAGCTTGGGCAACATAGCAAGACCTTTCTCAAAATTAAAAAGGAATGGAAATGTAGCTTGCTGGTAGAGTACTTGCCTAGAATGTGCAAGGGCCTGGGTTTAAGTAAAAAAAAAAAAAATTGTGATTTGATGGCTTTTGAGATACTAATTGAAAATTGTATTCTGTGTGTAGTTATATACCACTGTTGTTAAAACAGAAACATTAAACTTGTTCTAGAGTTCTAAAAAAATTTAAAAAAAATTTTTTTAAACTATTTATATTTTAGTTGTAGATAGACACAATATCTTTATTTTTATGTGGTGCTGAGGATCGAACCCAGTGCCTCATACATGTTAGGCGAGTGCTCTACCGCTGAGCCACAACCCTAGCCCTAATTTTTTTTAGTTGTAGATGGGCACAATACCTTTATTTATTTATTTATTTATTTTATGTGGTGCTGAGGGTCAAACCTGGTTCTTCATGTGTGCTAGGCAAGAGCTCTACCACTGAGCCACACCCCATCCCCTAGAGTTCATTATTGAAATAAGAATTTAACATTTAAACCTAAAGTGGAATATTTCATAAAGTCTTCTATGTCAGTAAGCTTTCTGTTGCTGTGACAAAATGCCTGTGGTAAACAATTTATAAGGAAGAAAAGTTTATTTGGGTTCATGGTTTTGGAGGTTTCACTTCCTGGCAGGCTGCCTCTATTGCACTTAGGTCTGTGACAAGATAGAACATCATGGTGGTGACCACATTGTGGAGTAAAGGGGCTCACCTTGTAGCAACTAGGAAGCAAAACAATAAGAAGGGACTCAGGTGCCAATTACCCTTTCAAGGGTACATCTGAAATGACCCAACTTCTTTCTGATAGGCCTACCTCCTAAAAGTTCCACCACCTTCTAGTTGCTCTACAGACTGTCAGCCAGGCTGTTAACACGTGAGACTTTGGAGAACTGTGTAGATATAGACTGCTGTGCATTTTCATTTAAAAAAAAGAAAGCTGGGTGCAGTGGCACAGGCCTGTAATCCCAGCAGGTTTGAATATGTTATATAAATAATAAGATTATCAATAGTTTGGAATATTTTAGCTTGAGATTGCTATCCCATACTTATTAACCAACAATATTATTTAATCTTTAAAATGTATCAATCGGAATAAATTTCTGTCAGCTGGGCATGGTGGCACACCTGTAATCCCAGCCATTCAGGAGGCTGAGGCAGAAGAAATTCAAAGCCAGCCTCAAAACTTAGTGAGACTTTGTCTCAAAATAAAAATATAAAAAAGGCTGGGGATGTATTCAGGGGTAGAATGGCCCTGGGTTCAATCCCAGTACCAAAAGTAAATAAATTTAAACCTAAAATAAAGGTCTTTGCTATAGTTTTGTTCAACTCTATTTCTCTTTTTTCTCTTTTTTTACTTTAAAGCAGTTCCTTCTTGCTTTATTAAAATTATACCATTTTTATCTCTTCCTTCATACTTTTTATTTTTTTTAATTTATTTTATTTTCTCAGTTCTGGAGGTTGAAGCTGGGGCACTTTACCACTCAGCTAGATTCCCCCAACCCTTTTTAGTTTTTATTTTGAGAAAGGATCTTGTTCAACTTCTGAGGCTAGTCTCAAACTTGCAGTCTGTCTGTTTCAGCCTTTTTTGGGGGGAGGTGGGGGAGTACTGGGGGAATGCCTTGCCCAATCCTCCTGTCTTAGCCTCCAGAGCTGCTGGGATTACAGGCCTGTGCCACTGCACCCAGCTCCTTTATGCTTTTTTATATTCTTCTCCTCCTTCTTTTTTTGGTGCTGAGTATTGTACCCAGGGTCTTGTGTAAGCATTCTACCAACAGAGCCATATCCCCAGCCCTCTCTTCCTCCTTGCTCACTGAAATTCCATGACTATAATTAAAATTTTATATTACTAATCAACTTAAACTAAGAGAATCTTTCAGTAAGATTTGTATAATTCTTATGTAGTTTGTCATTATCATTTATTCATTTGGATTTGTCTTTGTGTTTAGAAATAGAAATATGCCCTAAAACATGCAGAGGATAGGAAGATAATCATGTCTGCATATTTTATACATCTATTAAAATTAGTTTACTTTCTATTCTAAATTCTTAAATTTCGCCCTTTAGGTATTAAAACTTTATGCTTAAATCAATCATTATATTTTGTTTTGACATGTTTCCTCTTTTGGAAAATAGTTAATGTTGTTTTTGTGATTTAATTTTCTCTAGGTTGAAATTCTTGAAAATGAGATTATTCAAGAAAAGCAGAGTCTTCAGAATTGTCAGAATTTAAGCAAGGATCTAATGAAGGAGAAAGCTCAGCTTGAAAAAACGATTGAAACACTTAGAGAAAATTCAGAGAGACAGGTTCATAAATTTCTTACTTAAGTAAACAATGTATTTTAAAATTTATTAACAAGTGGCTTTAAAGTATATGCAAACAGAATGTTTATATGTTAAAGAGAAATATTTTAGAATTTTTTTAGATTTTTCAAATTAACTGTAGTATTATCCCCTTATCCACAGTTTTATTTCAGCAGTTTTAGTTACCCATAATCTGCAACCATCCATAAATTTTAAATTGCATGCCATCCCAAGTAGCAAGATAAAACCTTATGCCATTTCCTTTGTCCATCATATTTACCCTGTGTACTACCACTTGTCTGTTCGTTATTTAGTAGTCACCTCCATTATCAGATCAACTTTCTAGTTGTAGTATCTTAGTGGTTAATAAATTCAGGTAATCCTTATTTTACTTAATAGTGATTCCAGATTGCAAGTGTTAGGTGCAGAACAGGCTGAACTATGTTATCTGCAGGGCAGGCTGAACAAATGTTAGCTGCAGGATGGCCCATGCACTCAAACCTCCTTCTGTCTGGTCCTTTATCACCTGTTTGTGTCAAAGCTAAACACTCAACCCCCCTTTGTGCCAACAAGGCAGCTTACAGACCCAGAGGCCCTGTTAGATTTGGGCTATAAAAACTCCCTCCTGCTGGGCGCCTGTCTCTCTTGCTCTCTTGTTCTCTTGCTCTGTCTCTCTCTCTTGATCTGTCTCCCTTGCTTGCTCTCCTCCCTCCCTCCCCCCCCCCTTTTCTCCTCTGTTGCACTGCTGCAAAAAGATCTCTTGGTCGCTCCAAGTGTTGTGGTCACTTTCTTTTCAGCAAGAGTAGTGATGCTACAAATTCAGATATGTCAAAGAGGTTGTTAAATGCTTCCTTTAAATGTAAAGGTGAAAGTTTTTGAATTAATAAGGAAAGAAAAAAAATACACCAACATTGGTAAGATCTACAAGAAGTTATTGTTAATTTCTTACTATGCCTAGTTTTTAAATGAAACTTTATCATAGGTGTGTGGATATAGGGAAGATGAGTACACACAGGGTTCAGTACTGTGGGTATTGGGAGTCTTATAATGTATTCCCCATGGATAAGGAAGGACTACTGTGTAATTCTACATCATTTTCTATCCCTTGTGTTTCAGGAAAGGTGAAAAGAAAACCTAAAATTTTTTTAATTGCCTGTGTGCTTAGTAATAATCTAGCATAAAATTTTGCAGCACCTATTCCTTCAAATGTCTGGGAGTAGAACTGCAGATTTTGAAATCTGAGTGGAATTAGAGAAATGCATGTGTATTGTGACCCTATTTAAAGAGGAAGAAGGATGGTGGCAGCAAACATCTTAACTACTCTCAAATTTGCTGGTCATTCTTATTTTATATCTGAGAAAAGTGAATAGATTGTCTTGGCTTTTGAAATGTTTGTTTATTTTTTACTTGCTTTTTTTATATCATCCAGGCAGTAGTCCTAAGACCACCAGTAAAAATTCACATTTCTTTAGGGCACAGAAATTCCTGCAGGTACTTTTACAAACTTCGAAGGATTATTTAACACACGAAGTTTTGAGACCAGTTGTATTGGGGTATACTACAAATTGGATTAATTGGTTATCAAATGTACTAGGTAATTTTGTTATTAGGTGTTTCCTAACTAGAATTTTTTATTATTTTAGGAATGAACATACACATACATTTACCCATATATAAACAAATATAATGTGTACATATTTACTGAGGACTCAGTATGCATAGGCATTGCAAAAATGATTACCTGAAAATAAAACTTCCTGTCTTTAAGGAGGCATGCACACATTATTTCACCTACATTTATATATGAATTTGAAGCATAAATAATCTCATTTCGAGTGTCTCATATTGTCTCTAAAGACATGAACTTTAATAAACCTGACAGTATATATATATATACAACAGTCTTTAGTAAATATTTGTCAGAATTTAAAATAAGACATACATACATTCTATACTCCTTTGTCTTTTCCCTGTTCATTTTTAGAAGGTAAAAATTATGTAATTCAGAATATTTGAGTTTTGCTCACTATAGTTTAAATTTTTCTTTTTCTATTTTTAAAAATTAGGTAAAAATATTGGAACAGGAAAATGAACATCTGAATCAAACAGTGTCTTCCTTAAGGCAGCGCTCTCAGATAAGTGCTGAAGCAAGGGTGAAAGACATAGAAAAAGAAAATAAGATTCTCCATGAATCTATCAAAGAAACAAGTAGCAAGCTAAGCAAGATTGAATTTGAAAAAAGGCAAATTAGAAAAGAATTGGAACATTATAAAGAAAAGGGAGAACGAGCTGAAGAACTTGAAAATGAGTTGCATCATCTTGAAAAAGAAAATGAATTGTTACAGAAAAAGATAACTAATTTAAAAATTACTTGTGAAAAAATTGAGGCCTTAGAACATGAAAATTCAGAACTAGAAAGAGAAAATAGAAAATTAAAAAAAACATTGGATAGCTTTAAAAATCTTACTTTTCAGTTAGAATCCCTAGAAAAAGAGAATTCCCAACTTGATGAGGAAAACTTAGAACTGCGAAGGAATGTAGAATCTTTGAAGTGTGCCAGCATGAAAATGGCTCAGCTACAATTAGAAAACAAAGAACTGGAAAGTGAAAAAGAGCAACTTAAGAAGAGTTTGGAGCTTATGAAAGCATCTTTCAAGAAAACAGAACGTTTGGAAGTTAGTTACCAGGGATTAGATACAGAAAATCAGCGGCTACAGAAAGCTCTAGAAAATAGCAATAAAAAAATTCAACAATTAGAAAGTGAACTACAAGACTTAGAGATGGAAAATCAAACATTGCAAAAAAACCTAGAGGAATTGAAAATATCTAGCAAAAGACTAGAACAACTGGAAAAAGAAAATAAATCATTAGAGCAAGAGACATCTCAACTGGAAAAAGATAAAAAACAATTGGAAAAGGAAAATAAGAGACTCCGACAACAAGCAGAAATAAAAGATACCACTTTAGAAGAAAACAATGTGAAGATTGGAAATTTGGAAAAAGAAAATAAAACTTTATTTAAAGAAATTGGTGTATATAAAGAATCTTGTGTTCGTCTAAAAGAATTAGAGAAAGAAAACAAAGAACTTGTGAAAAGAGCAACTATTGATATAAAAACTTTGGTTACATTACGTGAGGTAAATATACACTTACCTAAATTTTAAGCTTATATTTTTTATATTTTTAACTCAAGATTTAAATTTTATTGGATACCATCAGTAATTTGTATCATCTTTTTTATGGTTTAGTAGAATTTTGGAATTAGAACTAGAAACAACTTCCAGGTTTCCTACTTTTATTAAAAAGTACATATTAATTGTATTTTTAAAGATTTGTAGTAATTCCTAACCAAATCTCTATGCTGCTTAATATTTTAAGTCTTGAGATTTATAGTTTCTAATAAAATTTTATCAAATGGGTAGGGAAAAAATGATTTGCAGTAATAAATTTTCTTTGGGGTATCTGATTCATTATATTATATATTATAACTTTTTTAAACTAATATTAAAATATTTGATCAGGACTCTCACTAAATGCTAAGTGTAATAGAAGCATACTAGCTTCTGTTTATTGAGTACCTTGTGCCAAGTACTGACTGGCCTAATGACTTGGATTTAAGTTGTACTTAACATGTGTTTATATAGCTTTTATAACCAAACCTTGTAGGTATTATCTACACTTTCCATATTAAAAACAAGTTAAAAACCATTCAGTAACTTACTCAAGATCACACAGTTAATAAATGGCAGAGTTGAATTTCTGGATTCAAACCCAGATCTTTCAGGCTCCAAAGCCCCGTGAGCCACATGAATTTTGAAGAGCAAGAGATTACAAGGCAGATTCAAGTTAAAGGTCAGCACTAAATAACTGGTTGTTTCCTGGATCTGTGTATTAAGAATTCTAAAAATTCATAAGTATGTGGTAATGTTTCCTGTGAAACATGGTTGGTGCAAATCAGGGGATAACATGTTTGGCTCTTTTTTCTCATCCCTGTGCAATATGGTATGTTATAACCCTTTTAATGCAGTTAAAATGTCTTAGCATTCTGGCAAAAAGTCACATTGTGCTCTCACTGTTTCCCTAAAGAGACTTTGAGAAGGACCTTTACAATTTTCCCCCCCTGTTGTTCTGTAGTCTTACAGACATGAACAGCAGGTTTCTTGTGCCTGAACTTCATTACCTAGTTCTTCAGGTCAATATCCTAGGCCTCTTCTACAAAGAGAAGAGGTTTTGTGGTGGAGGAGGAATGTCATACCCAATGTATATTCATAGGAAGAAGTAGGCACTAAAGTTTTGTCATTAAAGACTAAATGGGATGTGTGATTTATTTTCCCTCATAATTTTCAGACTGAGGTGTATATTCACAAAAAAGAGTTGCTCCTTTTTAGTTTTAACATTAGGGTTTAAGAAGCATTAGCACAAGAAAAGAAGGAAAAATAGTTTCGACTGAGTTATAATTTTGCCATTTGACTTGTTTAATGATAAAAGATTTTTTTTTCTATTAGACTGGGATAAATATATTTTTAATGTGATAAAAGATTTAATGACAATATTTCTGTCTTTCCTGGTCAAATTATGTGTATTTCTGGATGATAGTAATTAGAATCTTGGCTGACTTTCTAGATATTAATGTTCTTGACACTTAAGTGAGTTGTGCATTCCTTTTGAAATAAGGATTTGGTGAGTGAAAAATTGAAGACTCAACAAATGAATAATGATCTTGAAAAATTAACTCATGAACTTGAGAAGATAGGGTTAAATAAAGAGAGACTGTTGCATGATGAACAAAGTACTGATGACAGGTGAGTGAGTACAAAGTCTATTTTGCAAAAAGTTGGAATTATTGTTATTATTTTGGCCCAACATGAATTCCTTCCTGTACTAGTTACAGAAAATATTTATGTATTTCACCATTTCTGAGCCCTTTGTTCCCTTACAAAAAGTTCTGTAAGAAAAAAACAATCAAAGACACCTAATATCAATATAAGAATAAAAGTTACAATGTTATTATGTAAATGCAATGAAAAAATAGAAAAAACAGGAGGCCACCCAGGTAGAAGATGATCAGGGGCTGTAATCACCTGTGAAGCACAACAAAACAACAGATACACAGATAAGCAAGTTATTTGTCATCTGAATCTTGTGCTTAAGTACCTCAGTTTTTTTTTTTTTTAACCCCATCTTCCCTGCTTCAGTTCTTTCATTTATTTTGTTTGCCAAAATGTGGACTAAAAAGGAAATGGAGGGCTGGGGAGATAGATAGCTCAGTTGGTAGAGTGCTTGCCTTGCATGCACAAGGCTCTGGGTTCAATCCCTGGCACCACAAAAAAAAAGGAAATGCAGGAAAAGTATGAAACAAAGGAAAACATACTGAGAAGTGATTAAAGTATAAAATGATATGGAAAAATGAAAGTTTTACGAACAAGATAGGAAATTACTTCATATCCCTTTAATTTTAAAAAATAATCAATATATATTTAAAGAAAATTTCTGTTTTTCCCTGGTAATTATAGTCTATCAACTAGTGTTAATTTCATTTTCAAGTAATCTAATATCCAGTATCCTGGGCTGTGTGATTCCAGGTAGGACAGAAGTTTATATTGTTAAAAATACTATTTCCCTTTTTTTTTTTTTTTCCTTTATTGAAATGCTGGGGATACAACTCGGGGCCTCAAAGGCTTGGCAAGCTATCTAACACTGAGCTACACCCACAACCCCAAGATTATTGTTTTATATGGATTAGATTTTAATTTATTGGAACTTTTATAATAATGTAATTTATATTTTTTGATCTACCTGTTATTACTGTTCAAGTATTAATATTCTGTATTAACATAAATACAATTATGAAAAAGTAATGCTTATTATATAGTATTTACTAATGTATTTTGAGAATATTTAAAAGAAAATAAGACACTTAAAAAGGTTAGCTCTAGGGGCTGGGGTTGTGGCTCAGTGGTAGAGCACTTGCCTCATACATGTGAGGCACTGGGTTTGATTCTCAGCACTGCATATAAATAAATTAGAATAAAATAAAAGTCCATCAACAACTAAAAAAATATATATTTTTAAAAAAGGTTAGCTCTATAATAAAAAAGAGAAATAGATTCAGATATTCTGTCAGTTTAAGTCAGACAACCATATTGTATTACCATATGGCAATACTACAGAAATTTATCATGTTGAATAAATATTACAGGTATTTTATGAGGAAATGTTTTTTTTTATTTGATCAGAAAGTCATATAAATTTAGATGGATAAGAGTATATGTTGAACTAAAACTTTCAAGAAATGAGAGTGAAAGCAATTGATAGCTATGATTAGGTTAAGTAAACTGGGGAAAGAAGTATCTTAAGTCTCTAAGTTTTCTTTCTCAGTAAGTAAGCTTTTATTTCAAAAAGAAAAGAAAAGCTTATAGACATAAATTTCTTTAACCTTTCATCTCCTCCAACTTGGAATTTATATGTATCAGTCTCAGATGATATCTCTAAATTCCTTTATTACTCTAGTCTTCTTAATTAATGTTTTTTTCTTCTGACCTTCTTTGAAGATACAGGTATTATTAAAGACACTTATTTGTCCTATCAAGGAATATATAGGCTAGTTGTGAATTGAATGTATAAATAGATGAAATGTGGCAAAGTTAGAGTTGTAAACAGATGTGATTATTCTTGACTTTCTCTTTTTTTTTTTTTTTAAAGAGAGAATTTTTTTAATATTTATTTTTCAGTTTTCAGTGGACCCAACATTTTTATTTTATGTGGTGCTGAGGATCAAACCCAGCGCCCCGCGCACGCCAGGCAAGCGCGATACCACTTGAGCCACATCCCCAGCCCCTTGACTTTCTCTTTCAACAGCTCTTCATCCTGTCTTCTCTTTCAATATAGTTGTTTCTTAGAGTTATGTTTTCAGGCCTCTTACCATTCATTGTGTGTACTTACATTCCAATCCATCATCTCACTTGAGATCTTTTTCTCTACTTTCTGTACATCATTATCAAGATCACCCAGAAGCAACTCAAATATTACAAAATCAGCATATCCAAAATCAGACTCAGTAAATTTCATTAAGAATTTTTGTTGACTCAAGCCAATGCCAAAATGAATGATATTTATTCTGTATATTAAATGAACTTTAGATCTGAACAGAAACTATACACACACACACACACACACACACACCAATTATAGTAAAAGAATGTGATAAAATTTCATATATATTTAGCTTTTTATTTGGTTTTATCTTTGACTTCAGCATTCTTAAATAAAAGAAATACATTAATCATAATCCTTGGCTTATGATACATTCTCAAATTCTGTTCGTGTACCATCCTTTTTGTTAAAAAATTTATTTAGCCGGGCGTGGTGGCACATGCCTATAATCCCAGTGGCTCGGGAGGCTGAGACAGGAGGATCACAAGTTCAAAGCCAGCCTCAGCAAAAGCGAGGTGCTAAAGCAACTCAGTGAGACCCTGTTTCTAAATAAAGTACAAAATAGGGCTGGGGATGTGGGGCTTAGTGGTTGACTGCCCCTGAGTTCAATCCTCAATACCCAAAAAAATTATTTAATAATAATTTAATTATTGATACATCATTCAGAAAGGCAAATAGAATATTTAACAGTCACTTATATCTGCCTGTTGGCATCTTGTATCACAAGTATGTCATTACATTTTTCGAGTTTTGTCTTAATTTTTCATGAGTCCTTGTATGACTATTTTACATATTAATATCATAGGCAAATGTTTAATGATATAATGAATCCATTTACTTCCTTTCTCTATCAATTTTAGTCTTATAAAAGCAAAAGAAATATTTTGGGAACTAAGCTTTCCGGATTTCTTTTTTCAACATGAATTATTGCTTCTGACAAACCAAGTTGTAATCTGGGACAATGTTCACTCACTGATATTTGTTGGTTTATGACCAGGGAACGTTTTAAAGAGGGAGTGGGACAGGAAGATAATTGAATTTGCCTCTTAACACTGAAAGAATTTGATAAGACTCATTTATGGCAGCAATATTTATGGTCATAAGTTATCTTTAAAATAATTTTCTCCAATGATGGACCTTGTTACTTTTTTACTTGAATAGTAGGTACAAACTTTTGGAATCAAAATTAGAATCTACTCTTAAGAAGTCACTTGAAATAAAAGAAGAAAAGATTGCTGCTTTAGAAGCTCGATTAGAAGAATCCACAAATTATAATCAGCAATTGCGCCAAGAACTTAAAACAGTAAGTGATTTTCTTGGAAGGAATTTTAATTATCATTTATCTTATAAACATTTGGATGGAAAAGTATAAAATAAAAATGCAGATGTCATTTTATTAATATTTAGTCTGTTCTTCTTTCATGCTAACTTTACCAAGTAAAATTATACAATTTTAGCAGGTTTCTAGAAAAAAAGTTAACCAAATTTAAATTTCATCCAGAAAAGGAAATGGTTTTTGTTCACCATTTTCTACACCATCATGATATTTGTCACAGATTTTGCCATGGAACATGAATTGTTGGCAGAAGTTTAGCAACTTTGCTTAGTTAATGTGAATGATTATCCAAAATATAAAGTGAAATTTGGTGCCAGATTTTTTTAATCTAATTCACATCCTAAGTTTTTTTTATCCTATTAAATAGTATCAGTTCATTACGAATAAAATTTACTTTCATGAAGCTACTCAGCCTGAAAATAAGTGGCTTTGGCTATGGGTTGGTATATGTGTGTTTCAATTCTAGAAGATAGAACTTATTCTTTCATTGTCTTCCACTTTTCAGCCATTTTGACATAACTGCTATGGATTAGCTTCCTGTCACACACATCAGTTGAACTGAAAGTCTATTGTTCTAAGCTTCTAATACTAATTCTAATACTATGCATGAAAAGGCATATCACTTGAAAGCAGATTGTGAAAGCATAAGGTCTAAAATAACCACTAAAGTAATTTGGCAAAGATGTATAGCTAATATGACCCCCAAAAGATAAACTGGAAGTCAAAAATAAATAAAAAGAAACAGGACAGAGTATAAAACAAACAAAAGCAATAAAAGGATAGTTTTAAACCAGCTATATTAATAATGCACCCCAGTTTAAAAACAGTGATTATTAAGTTAGACCAAAAAAAACAAGACTCAATTATTTGCCACCTGAAGAAACTTTGGGGAAAAATGATATAGCATTCTAATACTAATGAAAGAATGTTATTATGGTTATATTAATATTAGCCTAAGTTGATTTTAGGGCAGTGAATAGTAACTGGGCTGAAGAGATTCATTTTCCAATAATAAAGGGGAAATTTTGTTCAAAGATATAATAAGATACATGTTTTCATACCTAATAAAAACTTTAAAATACATGAGACAAGTACTGATAAAACTACATAGAGAAAGACAAATCCATAATTGTCATTAGAGGACCTAATACCAATCTCAACAAGTAAAAATGACTTCATCAATCAGATAAAAGGCTTTTATGAATAACTTAACATCATCCTTAATGGTGAGAGACTAATTACTCTTCCCCTTCAATCAGAAACAAAGCAAAAATAATTGCTCTCACTGTTTCTATTAAATGTACTGTTTATCCTAATCAGTGTATAAGATAAAACAAGGCAAAAATAAACAGATTTGAAAGGAAGAAATAAAAATGTTTATTTGGGAATGGGATTGTAGCTCAGTGGTTGAGTGCTTGGCCTAGCATGTGTGAGGCACTGGGTTTGATCCTCAACATAAGGTCCATTGGCGGGGTGGAGTGGGGGCTCAGCAGTAGAGCGCTTGCCTAGCATGTGCAAGGCCCTGGGTTCGATCCTCTGCACCACAACGTAAAGATGAATGAAATGGGGGTATTGTGTCCACCTACAACTAAAAAATAAATATATTTTTTTAAAAAAAGGTTCATCAACAACTAAAATATTTTTTAGAAGTTTTTACTGGGGGGGGGCCTGGGGTTGTGGCTCAGTGGTAGAGTACTTGCCTAGTATGCACAAGGCGCTGGGTTTGATCCTCAATACCACATCAATGTAAAAATAAAGATATTGTGTCCACCTAAAACTTAAGAATAAATATTTTTAAAAAAAGTTTTTACTCGCCTCTGACGTGGTGATTCTATTAACAGAAATCCTGAGAAATTTACAGAAAAATCTCTGTAGCTAAAGTGAACTTCTCAATGTTACCAAATAAAAGTTAATATGTAATAGTCTATTGTATTTCTATATATTAGCAATGAAAAGTTAGAAAATAAAAATTTTTTAAAACACCATTAATAACACCATAAAGCAACCCAGCTTCTTAGAGAAGACTATAAAAAATTAATGTGTAAGAAGTCCATACTATAAATTTAAATTTTAGATAATGTTAAAAGAAATTTAATAGAAGCATTCTAAAGAATATCTTAGTAAATGGAAAAGAGTACCATATTCATGAATTGGAATACTCAGTATTGTTAAAATGGCACATCTCCCCAAATGAATCTCTTGATTCAGCATAATCCCAGTGAAAATCCAAGTAAGATTAATATATAGATTAAGAATAATCAAGGGTTGGGGTTATGGCTTAGTGGTAGAGCACTTGCCCAGCATGTGTAAGGTGCCACATAAAAATTAATATAAATAAAATTTATAAAAAGGTATTGTGTCCATCTACAACTAAAAAATATTTTAAAAAATAATCTGATTCTAAAATTTATCTCGAAGTATTGACCACATGTTTTTTAAGCAGCTGGAACTATCACATATACTGTTGGGAATTTAAGATGGTATAACTTATTTAGAAGTTGTATAGCACTTTCTCATAAAGTCAGGCATATACTTAACCTTTGAAATGACAGTTCTACTTCTGTTTATTCAAAGAGAATAAAAACAACTGAATTTTTATAATAGTTTGATTTGTCATTTTAAAAACTGAAAATAACTCAATGACCATTAATTGGTAATTGAATCAGCAATTTTGATATATTCATATAATGTAAGACAAAACAGCAGTAGAAAAGAAACTACTTATGCATTCAACACATGGAGAAAGCTTAGAAATAGCTGGGGAAAACACAAAAGATTACATAGTGTGTGATTTCATTTATATGGCTTTTTAGAATAGGCAATACTAAATTTTAGTGAAAGAAATCAAAACAGTGGTTGCTTAGTTAGCAGTGATCTTTCTAGAGTGATGGAAATGTTCTGTCATGGGTATGTGCTGTTCTCAAAAATCACCAAATTTCACTTAAAAATCTGTGTAGTAACTATATATAAATCATACTTTTTTCTTAAAGATTACATTATCTTTGAGAACCATTAAACTTGAATTCATAATAACCTAATTTGCAACACTGTATTTTAATTAAACTTTGATAGATGAATTTAATAAAAATTAATTTGATTTAAATTAACCATTTTTGTTACAAAGTTTATCTTGATTCAGTTTATTAATTTCTTATTTGAACATAAATTAAACATTTGCGTTTAATTGTATGTAAGATAAAAAAAACATTTTTATTTTATTTTTTAAAATATTTTTTAGTTGTAGATGGACAAAATACCTGTATTTTCTTTATTTATTTACTTTATATTATTGTGGTTCCGGGAATTGAACTCAGGGGCACTCAGCCACTGAGCCACGTACCCAGCCCTTCTTTGTATTTTGTTTAGAGACAGGGTCTCACCGAGTTGCTTAGCGCCTTGCCATTGCTGAGGGTGGTTTTGAACTGTGATCCTCCTGTCTCAGCCTCCCAAGCCACTGAGATTACAGGCTTGCGCCACTGGGATTACAGGCTTGCGCCACCGTGCCAGTATTATTTATTTTTATGTAGTGCTAAGGATCAGACCCAGTGCCTCATACATGCTAGACAAATGCTTTACCACTGAGCCACAACCCTAGCCCTTTATTTTTGTACTACAGATTTTTAAACACGGGAACACTTAACTACTGAGCTACATTCTCAATCTTTTTTTTTTTTTTTTTTTTGAGACAGCATCTCACCAAGTTGCTAAGGGTCTTACTAAATTGCAAGGCTGGCCTTGAACTTGGGATCCCCCTGCCTCAGTCTCCTTAGTGTCACTGTAATTACAGGTGTGTGCCATTGTGATTGGCCTAAAGAAAACTTTTATTTTTTTTGTACTAAAGATTGAATCCAGGTGCACTTAACCATTGAGCCACATTCCTAGACCTTTTAAATTTTTTATGTTGAGACAGGGTCTTGCTGAGTTTCTTAGACCTTACTTAGTTGCTGAGACTGGCCTCAAATTTGTGATTTGGCCTCAGCCTCCCAATGATTAGGATTACAGCATATGCCACCATGTCCAGTTAAAGGAGACATTTTTATTTTAACCATGGACTAAAAATGAAAAACCTTGAATTTTATTATCAGCTCTACATTATTATTAGCTCTCCTTAATAATGGTGTATATCTATAACCTTTTCTAAACCTAGAAGAGTCCCTATAGGAAATTAATGTATAATAGGATGATGAAAATGTTGCCACTCATCTTTTGTTAAAAAGGTGTGAAAAGAAAAATACTTAGAAAATCAGGATACCAGAACAACTGTTAGATCATTTGCAATCTTTACATTCTCTCTTGTCATCTTTTTTCTTTCATCTGTCATTATTATTTTTAATTTATTTATTTGTTCTAATAAGTTATACATGACAGCAGAATGCTCTTTGATGCATTGTACACAAATGGAGCACAATTTTTTACTTCTCTGGTTGTACCCAAAGTAGGGTCACACCATTCATGCAGTCATGTATGTATGTAGGGTAATGATGTCCATCTCATTCCACCACTTTTTTATCTGTTATTATTTTTTAACTCACTGATAGCAATATTAATTTGTTGAGTTACAGGTTTCTTAGTTCTGCAATAAATATTGAGCTATTTTAACTATATCCTTGTCTTAGCACAAACTTTAGGATTAATTTTAAAGTTTATGATAAACATTTAAGATAAATTAATGAATCAGGATAAGTATAAAAATATCTAATATCTATATCCATTCTAGGTAATATATCTTTTTATTAAAAAACAGACATTTAATAGATACTTCCTAATCTTATTAGAAATCTTTTTAAGACTAATTATTAATGTATCAAAGTTTCATTTTTTTTCTTTACATAGGAATCTCTGTTAAATTTCTAAATTGGTTATAATAAATATCTCTACAAAGAGTTCTTAGTATTTAGCTGTATATCTGTGTCCAGTTAATCTATTCTTAAGGGCCATTTTCATCACACACTATAATCCTTGAAATTATAAAATACATTTTAGCAGCATGGTATAGAAGCAAATTTCTAATATTTCAAGGAGGAGTGATTTGCATTTTTAAAAGCACAAGTTGTGATTATGCTAATAATGAGAATTATAACTTTGATTTTTCTACCCATAAAAATAAAATTCTAGGTAAAAAAAAATTATGAAGCTCTCAAACAGAGACAAGATGAGGAAAGGATGGTGCAGAGCTCTCCTCCAACAACTGGTGAAGATAACAAATGGGAGCGAGAAAGTCAAGAAACAACCAGAGAGCTTCTAAAAGTTAAAGACAGATTAATTGAAGTAGAAAGAAATGTAAGTAATTTTAAATTTTTAAAATATGAATGAAGTATTTTAGAAATAAAGTGTAAAAACATCAAAGATAAATTAGTGAATCAGGATAAGTGTTATAGTAATATAGAGAGGTATATTAAATCTGATAATTTTGTCTATATAAGATGAACACATTGTTAATATTTTAATTAGCAAACAAAGAATATATCTTATTCAGGATTTTCTAGTGTTTTTGCAACTTACTTTAAGAAAGCCACCTCAAAAGTAACTGGGTACGTTGGCATAAACCTATAATCCCAGCAACTCAGGAAACTAAACAGGAGGATGAAGAAGGAGGATTTAAAGCCAGTCTCTGGAAATTAGCAAGGCCCTCAGCAACTTTAAATTCACAATAAAAAATAAAAAGGGCTGGGGATGTAGCTCAGTGGTAGAATGCCCCTGGGTTTAATCCCCAGTACCAAAAGAAAGAGAGGAAGCATAATTGGCTATATTTACCTTAGATAAATTAGAAATTTAGAAACTGGGGTTTTAGTTTTGTCATTTTGTACTTTTGTCATGTTGTACTTTTTTTCACTGATTTATTGTCTAATAGGCAAAAGACTGAAGATCTAATAATTTAATAATAATCATTTCATTGTTTCAACTATTAGAATATCTCTCCTTTTTTTTTTCAATCTCCACTTCCTTTTTTTTCCCCACTCATACCCAATTCAAACTCATTCTCAGTGCAGTAGCCAAAGAGATCATTTTTTTTAAGATGACTTATTTTCTTTCTTTTTTATTTATATATGATAGCGGAATGCGTTACAATTTTTATTACACATATAGAGCACAATTTTTCATATCTCTAGTTGTATACACAGTATATTCACACCAATTTGTGTCTTCATATCTGTACTTTGCAAAATATTGATCTTCACATTCCACCATCATTAATAACCCCATGCCCCCTCCCTTCCCCTCCAACCTCTCTGCCCTATCTGGAGTTCGTCTATTCCTCCCATGTTCCCGCTCTCTATCCCACCATGAATCATCCTCCTTACATCAGAGAAAACATTTGGCATTTATTTTTTAGGGGATTGGCTAACTTCACTTAATATTATCTTTTCTAACTCCATCCATTTACTTGCAAATGCCATCATTTTATTCTCTTTTATTGCTGAGTAATATTCCAGAGTGATCTTTTTTAATATAATCCAAACCATGTCACTTCACTATTTAAAAACCTTTATGGCTTCCAGTTTCAATTAGAATCAAATTAATATTTTTTACTGTGTCTTGCCCTGCCTATACTACACTACTATTTTACCTCTTCCACCCTCTTGTACTTGGATTGAATCAGAGCTTCAATACCGCTTTACCACTGAGTTCCATATTTTTATTTTTATTTTTATTTTTAGACAGGTCTCACTAAACTGATGAGTGTCTCATTAAATTCCTGAGATTTACCTTGAGCTTATCATCCTCCTGCCTGAGTCACTGGGATTAAGGGGTGCACCACTGCACCCAGCTCCCTCTTTAAAATCTGAGAATAATAGTATTAAACAATGCCTGGCATATAATAAGTATATTAATTCTAATTATATTGATCTTTTCTATTTGTGTCTACCTCGAGACCTTTCTCTTTGTTTACCTTCCCAAACACATGGCTGGCTTCCCTTAGCATTCAGATGTTATATCACATATCCTGCAAGAGGTCTTCTCTGACCCTTCTCCTAATGAAGTAGCTATCTGCAACCTAAACAATTTACTATCAAACTTCTTTGTTTCTTCATAGTACTCCTCACTAGTGAAGTTATATTTTTTATTCATTAATTTGCAGTTTGTTTATTGAAAAAAACTGCACTATAGCAGATAATTGTCTGTTTCATCAATAAATATTTTACCTTCAAAAATGACTGAGCTTAAGAAACTTAACCTGCTAGCAAGTAAAATAATTATTATTTTTAAATTTAATTTTTAAATTGTTATTCTTTTAATTTAACATAAAGTAATGTACTTAATTAAAAACTTAAAGTTAAGCCAGGCACGGTGGCGCATACCTGTAGTCCCAGCAGCTCCAGAGGCTGAAGCAGGAGGATCACGAGTTCAAAGCCATCCTCAGCAAAATTGATGCTAAGCTACTCAGTGAGACCCTGTCTCTAAATAAAATACAAAACAGGGCTGGGGATATGGGGCTCAGTGGTCAAGTGTCCCTGAGTTCAATCCCCAGTAACCAAAAATCCCACCAAAACAGAACAACCAAAAAAAAAAAAAACACTCATTTTTATTTTATAGTTTTAAAATAAAAAATTAGTCCTAACACCATTGATTCCTCCTTTGTCATCCAAAAGTAATCACTGTAAATAGTTTTATCTTCCAAACTATTTGTGACTTATCTGTGTGTGGAAGTTTATTTCTTTTATAAATTTATGCCTCTAAGGTCATACTATATAAAATTCTTATTTGCATTTTTCAAATATGTTATCTTGGAGATTTCCCAATTTTAGCAAATATAATTTTATGTCATTTTGTTTAATGACTATATACATTATCCCATAGTGTGGATATTACCATAGTTTATTTAAATAAATTTTACATTTATGGACATAAATGTTATTTTTAGGTTTTGCTGCAGGGAATATCCATGTATAAATACGGGATGCTGAATTACAGTATAATTATTAAACCAGTGGTAATACGTGTGTGTGTGTGTGTGTGTGTGTTTTCTAATTTTTTTTTAGTTGTAGATGGGCACAATATCTTTATCTTTATCGAGCCCAGTGCCTTGCACATTCTGCGTGAGCACTCTGCCACTGAGCCACAACCCCAGCCCTGTGTGTGTGTTTTAATTGATGTTTTTTGTATTAGTCTTTAAAAATCATGCCAATTTTCATTCCCACTGATAGAGTACCTATCATTAAAGAACTTTGGGTATTACCAGCATTTTAGGTTGTATTAAAGTGATAAGAGGAAATATTTTAATTTACATGTTTTAAATTATGAATGAAGTATGCATCTTTTCATATATTTATTAGCCATTTATAAACATGTAATTATTCAGGGATATACATATACTTATACACATGTATACACATATACTTCTGTCACTTGGATTCATAACTAGATTTCAGAAAATTTGGCTCACATGTAAAGTTCTATAAGGTGATACATTTTTTTCTATTGACTTAATAAATTTTCATTAGAAAAAAATTACTTGGTTGTCTCATTTTTACCATTTGACAGTTATTGAAAAGGTTATAAAAATGGTTAGCCCTGTTATAAACTGGTAATTTTTCTGCATTTGTCAGTATTACATTGGCTAACTTTGTACTTTTTTATTCTAAATTTTTTTCATTTTCTGATATATCCTTTCTACTCTAAGCTATCTCTTCTTTTCATTATAGTCTAGAGGGATTTTTCTTATTTCTAGAGATACTCAGATAAATCATTAGAGCTTATACAATTTAGTTTCTAAAGTCTTTTTGTTCACCTTTTTGTGCCAATATAGTATGTAAATACATCAGTATTTCATATTTTTCCAATGTAAATTCATATCATCCTTTATTTGAACAAATGAACAAAAGAAGAATAGAATACAATATCAGAAAGCATCTTGAAATATTTTTCTTCCTCAGCTTTGATTTTATGATATAATATATGAATCAAATAATGATCTGCCTTTTGTGTGTGTGTGTGAGAGAGAGAGAGAGAGAGAGACACCAGATATTGAACCCAGGGGCATTTACCCACTGAGCAACATTCCCAGCCCTTTTTAAAATTTTATTAAAAACAGGGTCTCACTGAGTTGCTTAGTGCCTGGCTAAGTTGCTAAGGCTGGCTTTGAACTCTCAATCCTCATGCCTCAGTCTCCTGAGCTGTTGTGATTACCGGTGTGTACCACTGCACCCATCTATGATCTGCCTTTTATACGCTGACATGAAGTATATATGAGATGAAAGTAAATATTATCTTTGCTTCCTAATATATGTAAGAGTGATATGTTGTGATTTGGTTGCAACTTTATATGCATATTGTAGTGACAACAGAGCAATTATGGCCTTTTTGTATGTTAAAGTTTTATTTCTAATATCTGATGGATTCTTCATTTATGGTTTTTTAATTGTTTTGGTACCAGGGATTGAAACCAGGGGTACTTCACCACTGAGCCACATCCCTAGCCCTTTTTTATATTTTATTTTGAGACAAGGTCCTACTATGTTGCTGAGGCTAGCTTTGACCTTGCAGTCCTTCTACCTCAGCCTCCCAAGCCACTGGGATTATAGGAATGTACTACCATACCTGGCTGTTAATACTTTTTGATGGCAATTTATTTTTTATGAAATTTGTAAATAATCTTGAACATGTACTATCCATAACAATCATTTTAATGTTTGTCACATTAAATAAAATGATCTGTGATTTGTGTAATAATTAACCTGTTATAAAATTAAAATGTGGCCATTTGAAATGAATATGTTCCATAATTCTATATTGAAAAAGAGTTTTACTAAGTGTTTTATACTGTGAAAAAATAAAGAAAAGATATATATCTGTTGAGTCTGTTTTGGACTAAATTTTTTAAATAGATGAATAACATTGTTTCAGTAAACCTGCTTTCTTCCATATATTTGTACTTAAAAAATACTTAGTTTTGCTGCTATCCCCAGGACCACCACTCACCTATGTATATATTTGCTTTGAGTAAATTAGAAAAGACACACTCTCTTAGCTAGATACAGCCTTAGTACTTTTGAGCAGTATTAAAACCATTAAACTGGGCTGGGGTTGTGGCTCAGCAGTAGAGCACTTGCCTAGCATGTGTGAAGCCCTGGGTTCAATGATCAGCACCACATATAAGTAAATAAAATAAAGGTAGTATGTTCATCTACAACTAAACCCCACTAAACAGAAAATCTCTTTCTAGTTTCTTGGGTTAAATACATTTAGAATGGAGTATTTTATTTTTAGGACATTATAAAGCAAATAGGACATAGGCAAAATAGTATATTAAATTTTTACTATTATTGCCTTTTTTCTTAGATGAATGTTCATTGCATAAAATTCCAGGGTCCATTAAAGAAATACATTTGATGTTGATTTTATTTTTAATATATGTGATGGCTCTTTCTTTCTTTCTTTTTGTTTTTTGTTAAGAATGCTACACTGCAAGCAGAGAAGCAAGCGTTGAAAACTCAACTGAAGCAACTTGAAACACAGAACAATAATTTGCAGGCTCAGATTCTTGCTCTTCAGCGGCAGACGGTGTCATTACAGGAACAGAATACCACTCTTCAAACACAGAATGCCAAGCTTCAGGTTGTGATGTGATATCTTTGAAATATGCAACCAAACTCTTGAGTTATATAGTTAAAATAAGGGAAACTAGACATTGTTTCTTAGTGAGTGCAATAATTGAAGATAAAATATATTTATTTAGTTCCATGCCAAACTTTCGGAAAGCATTTTTTAAAATGGGAGAGCCTCTATGTATTTATTAATTCATTCCAAAAATTATATAAGTGGCTCTCCTTTGTTTTTTTTTTTTGTTGTTGTTTATTTGTTTTGTTTTTTTGTTTGTTGGTTGTTGTTTGTTTTTCTTATGGTGCTGGAGATTGTACCCTGGGCTTTGGTTATGTCAGGCAAGCATTGTATCAATGAGCCACATCCCCAACTCACCAAAAATTAAATAAGTAAAGGTAATTTTTCTTTTATTAATTTTATTACCTTTCCATCATTTAAATAAATTGATTCTAATTAATCAGGTAAAAATCTTTGCTTTAGAGTATCCATATTTCATTTTTATTTAAAATTTTTTTAGTTGTTGATGGACCTTTATTTTATTCATTTATTTATGTACCGTGCTGACAATTGAATCCAGTGCTTCACACATGTGAAGTAAATGTTCAGCCACTGAGCCACAACCCCAGCCCATTCCATATTTCATTTTTACAACTTTCTTATCAGTAGTTTAGTTAGTTGAAAGCACACAACATTGGAATTTTGTCATCAGACTTGTCTTTAGTTGAAAGGATCCATCTTTTACTTAACATTGCCAGTGTTGTTTTTCTTTTTTTGGCTGGGGTAGGGGGCAGTACTGGAGATGGAACCCCCAGCTGGTCTACCACTGAGCTACATCCCCTGTCCTTCCTATCTATCTGTCTGTTTTTATTGACAGGGTCTTGTTAAGTTGCCCAGGCTGGCATCAAAATTGCTGTCCTCCTGTCTCATACTCAGTTGCTGAAATTACAGGCATCCAGCTATCACTGTCTTTATTTATTTATTATTATTATTATTAGTAGTAGTAGTAGTAGTAGTTGTTGTAGATGGACAGAATGCCTTTATTTTTAGGTGGTGCTAAGTATGGAACCCAGTACCTCACACATGGCTAGGCAAGTGCTCTACCCCTGAGCTATAGCCCCAGCCTGTCACTCACTCTCTTTTCTATTAAAACGATCCATTGGGGAAAAGCGTAGTTCTTATCAAAACTTCTTAAAGAGCAAACTAGGCCTAGTGGTGCACGCCTGTAATCCCAGCAACTTGGGAGGCTGAGGCAGGAGGATCACAAATTCAACTTACCTGTGTTAAAATAAAAAGGCCTGAGGATAACTATTCACTTTTTCATAAGTTCAATACAAATAGCTGGTAATCACCTTCATTTAAAACAACTTCAGAACCCTAGCACTGCAAAAAAATATAATGGGACAATTAATTATATTTCATTGTGTTGTTAATTTAAATCAAATTATCTTTGAGAAGTATAATAAATTTATGCATTAAAATTCAAATTCAACTCAAAATATACATGATACACACATGTTAATTTATACATATGTATTTTGTGTGTGTGTACATACATGTATCATGATGACTCCAAAATAAAAATTAAATGGTAGCCTTTTTTTTTGGGACGCTAAATCCAAAGTTTTCTAGTATAATATGAATATATCTGCTATGATTTAGAGCTTCCTTAAGTTAGCATTGTAATTTTTTGTTTCTAAAAAAGAAAACATTAAGGGGCTGGGGATGTGGCTCAAGCGGTAGCACGCTCACCTTGCATGCGTGCAGCCTGGGTTTGATCCTCAGCACCACATACAAACAAAGATGTTTTGTCTGCCAAAAACTAAAAAATAAATATTAAAATTATTAAAAAAAAGAAAACATTAACTAGTTTTCTTATGTCTGTTAATAATACACATTCTTACAGGTTGAAAATTCCACCCTTAATTCCCAAAGTACCTCACTTATGAACCAGAATGCACAACTCCTAATCCAGCAGTCTTCCTTAGAAAATGAAAATGAATCCTTAATCAAAGATCGAGAAGACTTGAAATCTCTCTATGATTCTTTGGTCAAAGATCATGAAAAGCTGGAACTTCTTCATGAACGGCAGGCTTCAGAGTATGAATCTCTCATCTCTAAACATGGAACTCTTAAGTCTGCCCACAAAAATCTTGAGGTGGAACATAAAGACCTTGAAGACCGGTAATTAATTATATTTCATTGTGTTGTTAATTTAAATCAAATTATCTTTGAGTAGTATAATAAACTTATGCATTAAACACATCTAAGAGGTAATTTATGAAGGAAATATATTTAAATTTACGTGTGTTTTATTGATACTTATTAACATATTCACTTTTATTTCTAAAATATTTTCTTTCTTGGAAATATTATAAACCAAATACCTAATTTTTTTCCAGTTACAATCAGTTACTAAAACAGAAAGGACAACTGGAAGATTTGGAAAAAATGCTCAAAGTAGAACAGGAAAAGATCCTGCTTGAAAACAAAAATCATGAGACAGTAGCTGCAGAATACAAGAAACTTTGTGGTGAAAATGATAGGTAAAAAATATTTATATTTACTTAACAAATTTTTAATTTATATTTAACAAATTTATATTTATTTTAATTTATATTTGTTTAACAAATATTTTAATTTTGTTTTCCTCTTATCTGAAATTTATATTACCGCTCTGTGATACCAACCATAATGAGGACTTAGAATTTTAAAAAACAGACTCTTTGGTACAATTCTTTTTACAGGTTAAGAAGGAGGGAGGGTAGGAAGGAAGGAATTCTTCTTAAAAACCCCATAGCAAAATCATGCAGCTATGGAATCACTCAAAAACCTAATTTTCTTATTTTCATGTATTGGTCTCTCTTGTTTTATTCAACTAATAAGTTTTTAAGTTACATTATTTAACAAAATTTCTACATTTTTTTTGCTACAGTATAATTAAACCTGATCATTTATGTCTTTTTTTCACTATTCTAGTATCCCGATTCTTGTCTTTTGAAATTGCTATAAAGATGGGCCTAGTGGAGGCTAAAGAAGGAGCATGATAAATTTAAGGCCAGCCTCAGAAATTTAGCAAAACCCTGTCTTAAAATTGAAAAATGAAAAGGACGGTGCATATAGCTCAGTGGTTTATGCCCTCCCTCTTCAGTTTAATCCCCAGTGTCTGTCTGTCTCTCTCTCTCTCTCTCTCTCTCTCTCTCTCTCTCTCTCTCTCTCTCTCTCACACACACACACACACACACACACACACACACACACAAATTGAAATTACTACTTATTTCCTTGGCTATGTGAAGGTGTTTCTTAAAAAGCTTGAACATCTGTGACATTTATACTACAATTACACTGCCATAGCTGAGGGACCGAAAGATAGCATACAAAATTCAAATAGGGATTGTTCAGTTATGAATTTAATACGTTTGAAAGAGCCATTTTTTTTCCTTTTTTTTTTTTCATGTGCTGCTGGGGATTGAACCTAGGGCCTTGTGCACTCAAGCAAGCACTCTACCAACTGAGCTACGTCCCCAGCCCCTAATACAATCCTTTTGTAAAACTAAACTTTGTTTTCCTTTTTTTTTCAGTTTTAATTTTTATTGTTGGTTGTTCAAAACATTACATAGTTCTTGACATATCATATTTCACACTTTGATTCAAGTGGGTTATGAGCTTCCATTTTTACCCCGTATACAGATTGCAGCATCACATCAGTTACACATCCACTGATTTACATATTGCCATACTAGTGTCTGTTGTATTCTGCTGCCTTTCCTATCCTCTACTATCACCCCTCCCCTCCCCTCCCCTCCCATCTTCTCTGTCTACCCCATCTACTGTAATTCATTTCTCCCCCTTGTTTTTTTTCCCTTTCCCCTCACTTCCTCTTGTATGTAATTTTGTATAACCATGAGGGTCTCCTTCCATTTCCATGCAATTTCCCTTCTCTCTCCCTTTCCCTCCCACCTCTCGTCCCTGTTTAATGTTAATCTTCTCATGCTCTTCCTCCCTACTCTGTTCTTAGTTACTCTCCTTATATCAAAGAAGACATTTGGCATTTGTTTTTTAGGGATTGGCTAGCTTCACTTAGCATAATCTGCTCTAATGCCATCCATTTCTGTGCAAATTCTATGATTTTGTTGTTTTTTAATGCAGAGTAATACTCCATTGTGTATAAATGCCACATTTTTTTTTATCCATTCGTCTATTGAAGGGCATCTAGGTTGCTTCCACAGTTTTGCTATTGTGAATTGTGCTGCTATGAACATCGATGTAGCAGTGTCCCTGTAGCATGCTCTTTTTAGGTCTTTAGGGAATAGACCGAGAAGGGGAATAGCTGGGTCAAATGGTGGTTCCATTCCCAGCTTTCCAAGAAATCTCCATACTGCTTTCCAAATTGGCCGCACCAATTTGCAGTCCCACCAGCAATGTACAAGTGTACCCTTTTCCCCACATGCTCGCCAGCACTCGTTGTTGTAGGATTTCATAATGGCTGCCAATCTTACTGGAGTGAGATGGTATCTTAGGGTGGTTTTGATTTGCATTTCTTTGACTGCTAGAGATGGTGAACATTTTTTCATGTACTTGTTGATTGATTGTATGTCCTCCTCTGAGAAGTGTCTGTTCAGGTCCTTGGCCCATTTGTTGATTGGGTTATTTGTTTTCTTATTGTTTAATTTTTTGAGTTCTTTGTATACTCTGGATATTTGTTTTCCTTTTTTAAAAATCCCTAATTTTGTAGAGCCATCTTTATTTTCATAATCAACAGGGATTTTTGTTTGTTTTGTAGTATTGAGGATTAAACTCAAGGCTTACACATCAATAACAGTTCTTCTGTTTGTTTGTTTGTTTTGTGGTGCTGGGGATTGAACCCAGGGCCTTGTGCATGTGCGGAAAGCACTCTACCAACTGAGCTATAGCCCCAGCCCAGTTTTTTTTTTTTAATACCTTTATTTTATTTATTTATTTTCATGTGGTGCTGACAGTCAAACCCAGTGCCTCACATATGCTAAATAAGTGCAGTACCACTGAGCCACAATCCCAGCCCACACATCAATAGTTTTGAATTTAGTTTTCTATGGTTAAAACTAGAAATTCTCTACTGCAAATTTGACCTTCAATAAGCTCAATATCAAGCCAAAATAAAAGACTGTATACATCATATATAACAAGAAGAATGAGAAATTACACTCCATTATATATGATGTATCAACGTGCATTGTGCTGTCATGCATAACTAATTTTAAAACAAATTTATTTTTGTAAAAAAGACTGTAGTTTGTAAAGAGAATATATATGTATAGTTTATGTAGTAAAAGACTGTGACAAATTATGTAATGTAAGGATAGCATCATTTTTATTACATGCCATATTGGAGAATATTTACTTTGAAAGTCCCATCTTTTAGCTAATCTTTTTCCATTGCTGGGATTTTAACATAACTGGGACAGTTCATGGACCTAGGTGGGCCTTACAGTAATCTAATTGTGTACATTACATAGGGGCCTCCTGAGAAAGAACTTAACCAAAATGAAGAAATTGAGTATAAGGAGCTTGACCTCAAAAATTCTCTAAGGTTAGAGGGAAAGAGTGATTCTGAGTATTTTCTCTTTCTTGGATTTGCCTTTGCCCAGCTTTTATGGATTCATGTCTGTGTTTTAAGGAAAGAAAAGGCTTTAAGTAAAACATGAAAGAGATGTTTTCTTTAATAAGTATATTTATGAAGATATCTGAAGGATAATAATTCATCTATTCCTTAGTCTGTTTAATCTAAGGTAATGCCGGACCAAGAAAGTTTCCCTCTTAGACTAGGTTGTCTTGGCCTCTTTAGAATTATATTCACTCAGTTGCATTTTGTTATTAATGTTTTAAAGGGCAGTATATAAGAATTCAAAGAGCTTGGGCTGGGGCTGTAACTCAGTGACAGAGCACTTGCCTAGCATGTGTGAGGCACTGGGTTCAATACTTAGCACCACATAAAAAAAAATAAGCAAATAAAATAAAGGCTTGCTATTCATCTACAACTACAAAAAAAATTAAAAATTCAGCTCATTTTAACATTTCCATAGAGATCCTAGGACCTTGTACATTATCCCTTTATATAACCCGTACCACCCCCCTCAATTGAAGCATGAGCAGGAATTTTTTTTTTCAATTGTAGATGGACACAATATCATTGTTTTATTTATTTACTTTCATATGGTGCTAAGGGTCAAATCCAGTGCCTCACATGTACTAGGTGAGCACTCTACCACTAAGCCACAACCCTAGCCCAGGAAATTTTTTGATTGTCATAGTTGTCGATGTACTACGTAGCTGTCTCAAGTTTGACCAGCTATTTTACTCATGGTGTGCATTTGTTAATTGATTCAACCCATTTGCTGTATGTTTCTAATTTTGCCATTTTGATCTCTTTTTACCAAGTCTTAATTTCATAAATATATTATTTTTATTTATGATTTTTGTAATCTGATTTAAATTCTCTGAGGAGTGAGTTGAGTGTAAACTATTAGATGCTCTCTGAATAGGGACCACACTGAGCAAGTTTGTTTCATTTGGCTGCCTCCCTTTTTCTTGGGTTTCTGCTCTTAATGTTATAAGATAGAGGTTTGCAAAGTACTGCTAGCTTAGCATGCCAAAGTACATGCCAAATTCAGACTGCTCTCTGTTTTGGTACAGCCCCAAAACTAAGAAAAAATTTTATATTTTAAAGGGTTGGTGGGATGGGAGGAAAGGGGCATGCTACAGACACTGCATGTGGCCCACAACTTAAGTATTTACTCTCTGGTTCTTTACAGAAAGTGTGTCTATCACTTCTTTCCTTAGAGATCAGTGAACCTTGTTCCAAATATAAATAATGGGGGAAAAAAAGAGAAAGCTTTGTTTCATGTTGAATTTTAAAATCTGAATTCTCAAAAATCAAAACTGAATTGGTCACTTTTTCTTTTATCTTTTATTCTAAATATTTTTATTAATACTTTTTGTGACAAAATTGTGAGCATCTTTCTTTCTTTTTTTTAATATTTTTTTTGTAGTTGTACACAATACTTTCATTTATTTATTTATATGTGGTGCTGAGGATTGAACCCAGGGCCTTGCACATGCGAGGCAAGTGCTCTACCGCTGGGCCATAACCCCAGCCCACATCTTTATTTAACCTATTTAAAGGCTAAAGATTCTTTTCTACAGAAATGTACTCAGAAATTTGTTAATCTAGTTTTCCCAGAAAAGAGACTGATTCTTGATCAGTTTAGTAACTGGCAAAGTATCTTGTATATTCTTTAAATATATCTTTTATTTATACAGTATTTTTACAATATGTAAATTACATGAAAGCTATTAAGAGAATCTAATGCTATTTCTGTTGTGATTTCTAATTTTAGGTTGAATCATACATATAATCAGCTTTTAAAAGAGACTGAAGTTTTACAAACTGACCATAAAAATTTGAAAAGTCTTCTAAATACTTCTAAACTGGAACAAACAAGGTTAGAAGCTGAATTTTCAAAACTGAAGGAGCAGTACCAACAGCTAGATATCACGTCCACCAAGCTGAATAATCAGTGTGAGGTGAGCTTTAACAAATTGAATCACTACTTACTTCCTTTGGATATCAAAACATGCCTAAAAAATAAATAATCATATTGTAACAACATCAGCAGCATATAATTAGTGGTATGTTTTCAAAAGAATTGATCACAAATAATTGAAAATCACAAGTGATTTAGAAAAACCTACTTTATCTTTAATTTCATTCATTTTTATTATTCATTTAAACTTTTATGTCAGATACTTTGAATTGTAAAGTTATGTGTTTCCTTAGTGAAAAAATGTTTATGGTACACCTAGTGTGATACTATAAACCAGTAGAAAGGAAAATTAATTTGAAAGCACATACATTTAATTACCTAACAAAGTTAAAAGGTGCAGAGCATTCATTCTACCTATGATTTATAGAAATCTAAATAACATATAGTTAGGTAGGTGTACTTGGTAAATCAACTCCTCAAGAAATAATAAAATTGGATAGAACTGTCAAAAAATATTTTAGAACTCCAGAACTCAAGTAATGGCATACAGAAAAGTGAGAGGCACTTATTAGAGAAAAATTGCTCAACCTTAGAGAATAACTGTGGTTGGTTTTCTGAGGCATTTTTATCTTGTGGTATCTCTTTCCTCTGAAGTTCTAACAGCACAAAGTAAGCTGTAAAAACCAGCAGCACTGCTCTTAGAGAAGACTGGCTTGATTTTGAGCAGAGCAGGGAAAAGCTCCTTGCCCAGATAGCCTGAGATTAAAGTACATTGAGGCAAATAATTGACTAGCAAATTAGTCCGAAATTTAACTAAGACATCCAAGAAATAAGACTACCACAGTGAGTTTTGGTAGGTCTCACCAAGTGGTCTGGTATCTGGTATGCTGGTCAGGAGAGATCAGAGAAGGCCCTAGCTATCTGCTTCTGCCTGGCTGTCACAAGTTAGGACAAATGTTAATCTTTGGCTAGGGGTAAAGTCATGTAATAAAATGATTTGGAAAATGTAGAAGTCTAAAGTGTAAGAAAGAGGTGGGGATGGTAGTTAACCTTCGTGGGAAGAAAAGGTGACTGCAAAGTAGCATAGCAGTGTTACTGGAATACAATTAATGTTCTGTTTCTTGATTTGGGTGCTGTCTTAACATGTTAACTTTGTGATAATTCATTAAACTGTATATACACACTTAAAATTTGTTCTCTTTTCTGTATATATGTCTCGCTGGATGTGGTGGTGCATGTCTATAATCCTAGCAATGTGGGAAGCTGAAGCAGGAGGATCACAAATTTGAAACCAGCCTCACAGCAATTTAGCGAGCCTGTCTCAAAATAAATAAAGAGGGCTGGGGATGTGGCTCAGTGGTTAAGTGCCCAGGGTTCAATATATGTCTCATCCATTGTCTTTTAACATAATAACAACCATAAATCCTCAATGGTGATGAACAGTAAACATTTCTTTGTGCTTAAGAGTTTGTGCATTAGCCAAGCAGATGTACCAATCCACCCACTAATGTATAGACCAGTGATTTGCTTCTGCATTTATAGTTACCTGGTAGATACGCTGGGCAGCTGCCTGAGATACCTCTTTACTGTTTTATGTGGCTTCTCATCTTCTAGAAGGGTTTCAATAGACTGAGGTGAAGTATACAAGGCCTCTTGAGGCCCAGGTTTGAATTTTCACACATCACTCCCATTTATTCTTGGGCAAAGGCATTCCAAATTCAAGAAGAGGGGAAATAGATTCCACTGCTTGATGGGAAGAGTGAGAAGTCATAATGTAAGAAGGTGTGGATAGGAAAGAAAATAACTTTTTCAATGAATCTACCACATTATATTTCAATATAACAATATATAAATAAACCAGTCATGCTACAATATTGATATTTCTTGGATCAAGATGATTTTGTATGGTTATTCATAGTAAGTATCATTCTTCCTGATTTTCTTTACCTTTTGAGAATTGTTCATTAACTGTCTACTATGTGACATAGGTATACTTTATTTTCAACAGTTGTAGCATGGTAAGAGCTATTCTCATTTTATAGATTTGAGAATTAACTAACTTGTCCAAACTTTCTTAGCCACTTAAACAAAAGACCAGATATTTGATCTAGCTTTTAAACTATAAGTAAAACAATTTTTAAGGTAAAAAGCAGTATTTTGGGGCTGGGGATATAGCTGAGTTGGTAGGTAGAGTGCTTGCCTTGCATGCACAAGGCCCTGGGTTCAATCCCCAGCACCACACCAAAAAAAAAAAAAAAAAAAGTATTTTGGAACAGATCATTTATGATATATTAAACCCAGTGTTTGAGGGAATAAGAAAATACATTTGTATAGCATGTATTCCAGTGCTGTACCTGTCATTATCACTAAAATAATCATTCATGTTCTGACCAAAGTGAAACCATCTAATTGTTAAAACAGTGGAAGACTTAAGTCTTTGTGTAGTACTTAATATATTTTAAATGTTTTAGGTCAGGTGATTTATGTAAAATGTAAATGTTTAAAAAAATTTTTGTGTGTGTGTTTAAACAGTTGCTTAGCCAACTTAAAGGAAATTTGGAAGAAGAAAATCGACACTTACTAGATCAAATTCAAACTCTCATGCTACAGAACAGAACACTTTTGGAGCAGAATATGGAAAGCAAGGATCTTTTTCATGTTGAACAAAGACAGTACATGTAGGTATCAAATAATTTCACACTCTGAAATAGTAGTCATGATATTAACATTGCCATACCTGGTGACAGAGAAAATTTCATACTTATTTTTCTTGATTATCAACATTATTTGAATATGTGTTTTGAGTGCTTATATTCCAGAAACACTAACATGAAAACACATGGTTCCTGCTCTGAAAGAATTAGTAATATAAAGCAGTAAAGACAGGTAAATACTTTTTAATACAATGATGCTAAAGCTAGGTTTGGTGGTGCTTTCCTAGAATCCCAGGTACTTGGGAGACTAAGGCAGGAAGATTGCAAGTTTGAAGTCATTCTGGGCAATTTAGCAAGAAATTGTCTCAAAACAAAAAGGGCTGGAGATGTGGTTTAGTGGCAGAGTACTTGCCTACCATGTGTGAATCTCTTGATTCAGTTTCGAATACTGTCAATATAACACAAACACACATACACACACAATGGAGGTATGTATAGGGGTCCCTAGTTTCCAAAGATGAGACTTGAGCTGAGACTTGAAATTACAAGAAAAAATTTGCTTAAGGTACATACTAGACCAAAATTGATAACAATGCAAAAACATGGAGGTATGATGAGTGTGTTGTAAGAACTAAAAATTAATTATTATTTCTATAGCCAAACTGAAGGAGGCGGAACACTAGAGAAGTGGCTAAACCTTAGGAGCCAATTCACAAAAGTTTCTTTATACCATGCATTGGAGTTAAGATCAAATTACATGAGCCTGGGGAGGTAGTTCAGTGGTAAAGCACTTATTTAGGGTGTGCAGAGCCCTAGGTTCAATCCCCAGCATAGCAAAAAATTAAAAAATCAAATTATATGAAAGACAGAATTAGCCAGCTAAATTATTCAGAAGTTAAGTACATTAAGAATGGGGGAATTTGATAAGACTCAGAGATTTGGACCTGGGCAGGTCAGTGTATTATACCATGATTCACCTGTATTAAATTCTTCTTTTCCCTTTCCCCACTAAAATAAGAAACACCATAGTGTCATAGAAACTGCCAGCTGTTGAAATCAAACAGCTCCTAATTTATGTCCTAATTTTTCAGTTTTATCTGAAGACTACAAACAAGTCACTTCATTTCTTTGATCATTAGCTGCTGCCTCTCTAAAATAAAGATAACAGCTACTTCCATGACTATTCTAAAGTGTAAATGAAATAATGCTTTTCCGACTTGTTCATGATGGTAAGCCAAGGCACATCTGAAACCAAAATATATGTATTTTTCAAATATCTATTTTATTATAGAATTTAGGGTAGGGAGCATTTTTTATATTAATGCACATGAAACACAGGCAGAGTTTGCATGAATTTTTTAAATTTTTATTTTTAATTTTTTTTGAGGGGGCCATGGTACTGGCAGTTAAATTCAAGGGTGCATGCTAGGTAAGCATTCCACCACTGAGCTACATGCCTAACAGTTTTTAAATTTTATTTTGAGATAGTGCTGCCTTAAGCTGGCCTTGAATTTGTGGTCCTCCTGCCTCAACCTCCCAAATAGCTGGGATTACAGGTATCTGCCATCATACCCATCTCAGAGTTAGCATGAACTTTTAAGATAAATGCAAAACCTTAAAGAAATTTCACATTTGTTGCTGGCTACTTTGGACTACAGCCTTTTTAGGAATATATGTTCCTTTAGTCTCTGCCATATTGTAAATTAAAAAGCACTGAGTATATATAAAGTTCTTGGCATTTGAGTTTCCTGTTCCTTAAGCAGAGGTATTATCCAAAGTTTTGTCTTAATATTCTGACCCATGGTGACTAATTTATTTCCAGGGTTTAAGTGATGTTTTTGTATGGTTGATTTCCAAATATTATTATCCATTCTGACTCACTGAATATAAGTTAAAAATATCCTTATTTTATGTTGGACATTTCTAGCCAAATGCCTCTATCACATGATTCTGGCAGGAGTGACAGTGAACACAGGTAGTATTGAGAAGTTTCTAATGATCTTTCTTTCTTTCTTTTTTTGATACCAGGAGCACTTTACCACCGAGCCAAATCCCTAGCCCTTTATTTATTTTTAAATTTTGAGACAGAGTCTCACTAAGTTGCTTAAGATTTTACTAAATTGCTGAAGCTGTCTTTGAACTTGTGATCCCCCTGCCTCAGCCTCCCAAGCTGGTCGGATTACATGTGTGCACCATTATGCCCAGTTAAATTGGAAATTTGAAGAAAAGGAGAAATATGGAAAAAACCCATTGTTCTTCCTAATAAACAAACTTAAGAGTTGTCAATCATAGTGACCATTTGTTTACATTTGGGGAAGAAGTTATATCATAGTCCCAGAATAATTTAATATCATTCATAGCTGTACAAAACATGACTGCGTGTCCTAAAACATTTTTATTTTTATAGTGATAAGTTAAATGAATTAAGACGGCAAAAGGAGAAATTAGAAGAAAAAATTATGGACCAATACAAATTTTATGACCCATCTCCTCCTAGAAGGTACTTTTAACCAAATTTTATGAATTTTTATTTTGGAAAATAAATTGTTCTAGTTTTGAAGACTTCTAATTCATGAGGAATTTATGTGTTGAATTTTTTAGACTAAGAATTTTTTAAATTATTCTATTAGGAGAGGCAACTGGATTACTCTAAAAATGAGAAAATTGATAAAATCCAAGAAAGATATTAATCGAGAACGTCAGAAATCTCTAACGTTAACACCTACCCGTTCAGACTCCAGTGAAGGATTTCTTCAGCTGCCCCATCAAGATAGTCAAGATAGTTCTTCAGTAGGATCAAACTCTTTAGAAGATGGCCAAACCCTGGGGACCAAGAAAAGCAGCAGTGAGTGCTCAAACTTTTAAACCTAGTGTTGATTTAGGAGTCCTTTCTAAAGATTTAAAAAACAAAACAAAAAACACTTAAGCAATCTTTTGGGAAAACAATCTGACATATGGTATTTCTTTTTAATCCAATATCAAATTAATCACATACTGCAGTAATACCCAGTCACATAATTTTCTAAAATATACTATGCATCATCATTTGGCCTGAGGGGTAAAATATTGTAGAAAGAACATAAGAGCCAGAATAGGTCTGCCACTTGCAGGTTGCAGATTGTTTTAACATGAGCAGTTTTTAACTTTGCTTTATACTTTACAGGGTGGTTATGAGAAACAAGTAAGAAATATGTATAAGATTTCATTTTCATAAATATTTATAATAATCAAAATAAGGCATTTATAATTGGGGTTTGCTCATATACTTTGAGCAATTTGATGGTTATCAAATTAGAGAGGGATGCTTGGGAAAAGTTTTGATTAAAATGAAATAAAGATGTGAATTGGCATACTAAACTTGTGATTTAACTTTTTATTACAAATTTTAGAAGTATCACATCATAACATGCTCTATACAATTTGTAACCTTTTTATTTGGCCACTAGTTTGCTTACACAGCAAGAGCAAAGTAAAAGCCTAACAAATCATATTTCAAGAGAAAAAAAAATCCAATGAGTTAACTATTAGAATTCTTAAAAATATATAAACCAGGTACTTTGAATCCTCTCACATTATCACCAATATAAATGACTAAATTTTTAAATTTTAAATGAGCACACACATAGATACGCCCCCATTCTTTTGAAATAAATAATAAGCAAAAGCAGCTGCTTCCCCAGAGATAGGATCTACACCTGAGTGATTCTCAGTATTCAGAAAACTGCACAGTGTTTGAGCTTCAGGTGAATTATCTTTGAAAGGGAACAGTTATTTTGGAGTGAGGATATTAAACATTTTATAACATGTATTTCAAAATACAAATATAATAGCCTGAAAACTAGAATCCATAGGCAAGCAACAATAATAGAAAGTAAACATGCATTCTTACATGTAAACACTAATCTCTAGAAAGCAGTTTTGATTCTATTTCTCCAAATAAAATTATTGTCATTCTAGGTCTTTTGCAATCTACTCTTGTCCACAAAGTTGTAGTTATTGTTTTAGAGAAAACCTAAAGTTTTCCTTTAAAAGATGTTTTAACTGTCTCCTTTAGATATAAAATACCTCACACTAAGTAAAAAATGGTAACACATCTACTTCTTTTTTTTTTTTTTTTTTTTTTTTAGTTAAACAAAGATGTTTTGATTCAGGTATGAGAGCATACACAAGAAAGGCACAGCAATCTCTTTTGAGGTCATCCTATCTGTTAGAAGTATAAATCTGTATTTCTTTCATGCTGTCTGCCAGAACATTCAGAAGAAGCAGAAGGATTCTTGCTTCCGCTTTCCTACAGTTGTTCATTTTTAGAATTTTTAAAGCAGACACAAAACCCAACAGTACTAATATTCCTTTAATTTTAAGTGTGCTTTGGAAAAAGAATATTGTATATTTCCAAACTAACTGCCATAAGAAGAATCACATTTCATCCCTGGCAAATTTAAAATTTTTTTATCGTATCCATTTTGGAAGAGTGTCTGTCTGTCAGTAGAGCAGTCTTTGAAAAACAGTTGAAAACAGAAAAAGAAAAAAGTGTCTAAACAAAACAATATGTGTGTGCATGCATGCTGCAACCACCCAGCTTTGTTTTAGCTAAGTGTCCATTTTTACATTGCTTTCGGTCCATTCTTTTTAATCATTGAAAACAGCTGTGTTTACCAAGTTTGAGTAGAAATAGGTCAGATTAAAGACCTTAGCAGTCAAACAAGTTAAAAAAACTGTATGTCCATTGCATTCTCTTTAATGAATGATGCTTTTCAACTTATTAAAAGAGGTTCAAAGATTTACAAAATGATAGCACACCCTGAGAAGGGGTGTGTAATGTGTTTTTAAGTCTTATAAAAGTTGTTTTCCCAACTCCTATATTACATTTCTGGGGTCATAATTTTTCGTATACTTAAGATAAATCTTAACTAAAATGTAGCTTATGAATGATTAAGTGACTCAAGTGAACATTTTAATTTTTATTCTAATGACTCCTATGCTTGAGTGGTAATCCCTTCACTGATAAAATTTTTTCTCGCAATGTGTTTTTAAATAAACTCATCCAAAGCACCCTTTGAAATGTTTTAAAATATTATATGCATTTTTATCTCATTTTGCTTACTTTGGGGTGTCTTTATCTTTTTCACTTTACCAGAGCTTAGTGCTTTCACTTATTACTGCTGTCAATATATTCTTTTTTTCCTTTTCCCCAGCCAACTTTTTGTAAAATGAACTCCACATAATTGCTTGTTTCATCTTTAGACTTTGGTTGAAACCATATGTATTTCTGTAGTACTGATAAATGATGCACTAGAAGACAGTTTAGATCAATATTTTCTTCATTAAAGTTTAGGGGGAAAATGAAAGGTAACTTCAAAAGTTTCTTTAGATTATTCAGAACATCTTTAGGGACCCCTAATTTTTTGTTGATGTGTTACAATAGAATGTACAGTTTCCTAAATTATTTTTTCTAAAATAAAGCTTTTAACTTCAAAAGTAAAAGAAAATAAGGGCTTAAAAAGCCTTGTACAGTTTCATCATGTACTTTATGGAACCAATAGCCTAATTTTTAAGGTTTGCCTTTATGATTTAACTAGAAAAATTGGTCCTTTCCTAAGTAATTCTAACCAATTCCTGTTTTTATAGTACTTTAGCCAATTTAAGCTTTCCAAGTATGTTCCTCATCATTGTCTTCAGTGCTTTTCCAAGTATTTTAAAATATCAAAGTACATATTTCATATTTCATTATCATTCAGCAGCATGAGAATAAGCTTTAATATAGCATACATAGCTGAAACTCAAAACATTCATTTCTGTCCTTAATTTCAACATTTAACTCCCATCTGTTCTTCTCCCTTTTTTCTTTCATTTCCCTGTTTCTGTTTTTCCCTCATGCTCTGACATTAAAGTGGTTGCACTGAAAAGACTGCCCTTTTTGAGGAACAGACCGAAGGATAAAGACAAAATGAAGGCCTGCTACCGTCGTTCCATGTGTAAGACTTTATGACAGTTCAGCTTCTTTCAAATGACTACACTAGATTCCATTACTAATTTTTCACTAACCTTTCTCTGGACTGTGCCAGTTTATTATTTTGCAAAGTGCAGTCTTCCTTTACTACAAGGAGCTGGAAGAATCTTTTTTTCAAAGTTTGCACTGAGTTTGCATTATATGTATTGTCTACTGATACATATACATGCATATGTTTAATAATACATGTAATATACTTTAAAATTTCCAGTGCTTTCTGAAAGTTGGCAGAAAAAAGAACATTTTATATGCCATGGAGATTTTTTTCCCTCAAGAAATTTACTTAAGGAAAAAATAACAAAATCTTTAGCATTAGGTATTTGTTTACTTAACAAACCTGGTTAAATAAATAAATAAAATGGCCTATAATCCTTGAAAATGTTTGTCATTCTTTATATAATAATATTCTGGGTTTCTTTTTTTCTAAGTGGAATGGGTAACTACATAATCACGTTAAATGGCTCTATCACTTTGGAGATCATCTCTTTCAGGTTTTTATTCAGTGGTGTACTTATTTATAAAATGAATAATTTCTTCAATAACCTGCTCTGACCAAGGACTCCTTCATTTTCAATAGTGATGCTATATAAGAATTGCTCTCCATCTTAATTCATTCCATTTTGTCACCACAAAACCACATTATGAAGGCTTCTAATTATATTGCACATCATTGCACAAAAGCATGGCAATTGTACCTAGTAAAATTCCTTTCTTTGTCTTTTAAAGCGGGTGGAGGTGGGATAAAAATATTTACTGAAACTTATCAGCCTTTGGCCTCCTCATTTCATTCAACTGAATGCATGTCATAATTCAAATGACCTCGTGGTTATAGTTTTTTTTAATGTCCATTTTCATTAGTTCATAGACAAAAATCAGATCATTTTTAATACAAAATAAAAATAAGAGCAATACATTAACCATGCTGATTCATTTGCTTTCATTTGCATCCCAGCCATGAATGACCTGGTGCAGTCCATGGTCCTAGCAGGAGGACAGTGGACAGGTAGTACTGAGAATTTGGAGGCTCCTGATGATATTTCAACGGGTAAAAGGAGAAAAGAATTGGGAGCTATGGCCTTCTCTACTACAGCCATCAACTTTTCAACTGTCAACTCTTCTGCAGGCATCAGATCCAAGCATTTGGTTAATAATAAAGGTATAGGCCGTCTGCTATTTGCACTGTGGTGTAACTGTTGACAACAGCAATTTTAATTTGACTTTCCCCTGTGTTCTTTTTTTCAAACAACCTTAAATAATTATCAAAACATAATCTGGATTTAATTTGGAGGAATTTCCAAAGCATTTCAAAAATTTAAAACATTACACAAATAGTTAAAATCTACTCTAGGCCTACTTTTATAATAAACAGCTGATAAACTAACAATTGAAAAGGAGAAGTATACCAGATAAAGAGTGAAAAAAGGAGAAAGAAATCTAAGTTTAAAAAACAAAACAAAATGTAAAAGTACTACATAGAACAATCCAGGTTCTTGGTTTACTTTCCAGGGCCACAGGAGTGATTGTTTCATTGCTTCTGACATTTTCCCTAAGCAAGTCAACTCTCATCAGAACTACTTGATTCTTTACTTCTATCTCCAGTTTCTGGCTGAATCTATGAAATATGTTAAGTCAAGATATATGTGATTGAAAAAGAACTTCTACATTCTGTGTAAATAATTTGTAGTGGTATTGTTTTGTTACAAAAATATGTTTATATCCATTTTGCTATTTTATGTAGATGCTACATCCTTTGAAGACATAAGTCCACATGGTATTAGTGATGATTCTAGTACGGGATCAAGAGTTCATGGTAAGATATGGTCCTTTATTTAGGGAGTACACATTAAATGCTAAATGGGAATGCTGACACTCTTGCATTGAATAGGTGAATGTGGCATTGCCAGCAAGCATGTTCTGTCTGTCCTGAATCTCACAGTTACTTCTGCCATTTCTTCAAACCTAATCCTCCCTTTTGTCCTTAATAATATTATTGTTTCTCTGTGTTTTCTGTTTTTTTTAATTTATTTAAATTAGGTATATATGACAGCAGAATGCATTTTGATTCATTACACAATTGCATCACAACTTTTCATTTTTCTGGTTGTATACAATGTAGTGTTGCACCATATGTGCAATCATACATGGACCTAGGATAATGATGTTCATCTCATTCCACCATTTTTCCTCCCTCCTCTTTACCCAATCAAAGTTCCTCCATTTTCCCATCCTCCCTCATTATGAATCATCATCCACTTATCAGAGAGAACATTCAGCCTTTGATTTATATGCTTTTTCTTTTAATCAAGGTCATTTATAAAATATGCCTGCACAATCTCCAAAGATAATTTTATTTCTATTTTTATATAAGCTTAGTTATAAGAGTTTAATTTTACCATTGGTTTGCAAATACTCATTTTGGCAAAGGATGAACTTTAGCAAAGTTTCTACAATTGAATATTTCAGATTGTTTAATTTCCACCTGAAATCATATGTTAAAAAACTAAACCATTATTAATAATAAAAAATGGATAACATAATAGAGGAATTTCATGGAATTTTAAGTGGGGTTTTAAGAAGTAGTAGCATAGGGCAGTGTGAACTGTATGGTTGTTTCTATCTATTGTAGATAGGACTACAATCTGAAAATGTCTTTGCTTTCTAAACTACAAGATTCACCTGTCTGTGGGCATGCTTAGTCTGTGAAAGTATGCATGATTGCTTTCTCAAAGCATTCTGTGATCAGAATGTACAATTCAGTGTTATCAGCTTAGAAATTTTATCACACTGTCTCCTGATTTTTTCATTTAGCTTCAAGACCAGCCAGCCTTGATAGTGGCAGAACATCCACTAGCAATAGCAATAATAATGCTTCACTCCATGAAGTCAAAGGTATGCTGTAGGTAAATTTATTAATGTAATCCATCCATTTCCAGTACTAATTAAAAGTTTGGGTGGGGCTGAGCCTGTAGCTCATTGGTAGAACACATGCTTAGCATGCACAAGACCCTGTTTTCAGTCCTCAGCACCAGTGGGGAACAAAGTTGGAGATGAGATGACATTTCCAGTATAAAGTGTGAAATACAAATCTGTGTTTGGAACATAGTCTTTTGAACATCTGTGTTTTTTTCATTGTAATACATATGTATTTCAATGAATACTAATGTAAAAACAGGAGCAGTTATTTTGGTTTCAGTTTTTCATCTTCACAGATAAAATATTCATGTTGTACATAAAAATTGTTCATAGGTCCTTATACATTTTGTTGGACATCTAAGTGATTGTCCTTAATTTTCTTATGATACATGTACTTTAAACTTACATTAATCATATTTTAGAAATACTTTTAGCTTAATTTATCCACAAAATAAAATGAAGCTTTGTTATTCTTAATTTGAAAAGCAGTTGTGTGTGTGTGTGTGTGTGTGTGTGTGTGTTGTACAAGAACTATATGGATGCATATTGCTCATAGAAAGAATTATTTCAAGACTTCTTCGTCACTTCTTAAATATGCATTCAGAGGTGAGGCTTTTATGTTAAATGTATGGAAACTTTGACTAAAATCTTTTTCTTTTAAGATATACTGCCTTTTCAGATGCTGGAATTATTTAACCAATCTATTATAGTTATCCTGTATAGTCCAGAATTATCAAATTATATAATGAATATATTCTGGTGCTTTGAGGATTATAAAATTATTTCGTCGATAGTTGTAATTTCATCATGAATGCTATGGCATACTGCAATGATGTAAAATATCTGATTTTGAGGGATTTAAAAAATTTTTTTACAAGCATATTATGTCTAGTAGGAAAACATAGTATAAACTGTGAAGAATTTCTTTTTATTTGAAAATTTAAGAAAATGCTATTGCTGTGAAACGTTACATAAGTTGGGATAAATTCTTTCATCTCCCACTTTACTCTCTGTAATTAGGAAACCATGGAAAGTTTCATTTTCTGTTTTGATGTATTACACAGATTTTTATTGATCAAAATAAATCAGTACTCTTTAGGAATAGTATCAATTTTAGGGAGCTTTATTCCAGAACTAACTAATTTCCATTCTATATAATTGACCTTCAACTGAGTTTTATAAGACTATGTAGGCAACATACCAACAGTGGACAGTAGGAACAATAAGATGATTCATTAAGAGAAGAATAAAACAGTAAATATTTGATTTCATATTCTACTGGAGTTTTCTAACTAACTGTATCATGTCTCCATTTGACTTACTTATTTGTGTTATTTAAATTTTAATTTAAGTATTCAATTAGGATGAACAGAACCTTCAAATAAGTTAAGGGAACTTCACATAGAAACAAAGAACTAGAAATCTCTTCTTGTTTTACCTCTCTTTTTTTTTTGCATTCAGAACAGTTTTGGATTTTAACATCTTGAAATAATTTAAAATTCATGTAATCATGTTCTTGACTAAATTTTACAATTAATTGAGCCTGAATTTTTAAAAATGTATTATTCACTCATCTGTTTATTCATATATTTAGTCATCAGTATGTTGAATGCTTTCTTTGTAAGGGGTTCTCTTTAGGCTCTGAGAATTATGGTAAAAGCAAATTTTTGTCCTCATGGAACTTAAAATATCTGTCAATTTGACAAAATAAGGAAGCAAGCTGTGACAGATAGTTGTTAAACTGATGAAAGATTAATGTGGTTTACTAAGCAATTCTAAATAAAACCTGAAAGTAAGATTGACTATTCATACAGTAAGAGTCCCATCAACAAATATTACTGCTTACATAGTATTAATCTCATCTCTATTACTGAAGTCTCAACATACCATTTACTCCAAAAGCAGGTGCAGTTAATAACCAAAGCAGGCCACAAAGCCACAGCAGTGGAGAATTTAGCCTGCTTCATGATCATGAGACTTGGTCCAGCAGTGGTAGCAGTCCAATCCAGTACTTGAAAAGACAGACCAGATCAAGTCCAGTGCTCCAGCACAAAATGCCTGAAACACTAGAAAGTCGAGCACATCACAAAATCAAAACTGGTTCCCCTGGAAGTGAAATTGTTACTCTACAACAGTTTTTGGAAGAAAGCAACAAGCTTACCTCAATACAGGTTAGTTTTATGTATTAACATGAATATCACCTGGTGCAGAGGTTGTAATCCCAGGGTTCAGGAGGCTGAGGCTGAAGGATTGCAAGTTCAAAGCTAGCCTCAGCAATTTAGGGAGGCCCTACGAAACATAGTGAGATCCTGTCTCAAAATAAAAAAGGGCTGGGGATGTGGTTCAGTGGTTTAGTGCCTCTGGGTTCAAATCCATGGTGCCAAAAAAAAAAAAAAGAAGAAGAAGAATACCACAAGTTAAATCACAAGTTAAATATCTGTTTGAACTTTAGAGCTTTTTTAAAAAAATTCTGGAGTGTTAAGAATTACCAGCATCTGTATATCATACAGCTCAGTATATCAGGAAAATCAAAACATGGCTGTATTTACTGATCTGTTTTAATTTTTTTTTTTAAACAGTTAAAGTCCTCAAGCCAAGAGAATCTCTTAGATGAAGTAATGAAAAGTTTGTCTGTCTCTTCTGACTTTTTGGGAAAAGACAAACCAGTTAGCTCTGGTCTTGCCAGGTCAGTAAGTGGAAAAGCCCCAGGGGACTTCTATGAGAGACGGACAACTAAGCCTGAATTTGTGAGATCTGGTCCTCGAAAGACTGAAGATGCATACTTCATTAGTTCTTCAGGAAAAACTACACCAGGCACTCAAGGAAAGATAAAATTAGTAAAAGAAACCTCTCTGTCACGACAATCAAAAGATAGCAATCCTTATGCCACTTTACCTCGTGCAAGTAGTGTGATCTCTACTGCCGAAGGAACTACACGAAGGACAAGCATCCATGATTTTTTGACCAAGGACAGTAGAGTACCTGTATCAGTTGATTCACCACCACCTGCTGCTGATAGCAACATCACTGCAGCATCTAGTGAGTACCATTTACACCAGTGGTCCTCTCATGCATTTCACAGTTCAACACGTGCTGTAGATTCTCATGCCCAAAATGATTTAGCTACAGATATGCTTGAGTCTCTATCTGCCCTGACTAGAAGCTCAAGAACAGAAAAGTCACATTTTCCAAACCAAACTTTTGCTACTTTTAATATATCTAATGAGACATTTGGAATAGCAACTAAAGATAACATAGGATCACTTACTATGGTTCATTCATCTCAGCCATTCTTATCCCTGAATACAGAATTAGTTAGTAACATAAGTGGGTTACCTCTCAGATCAGTCACCAGAGATAGTGACCAGGTTTTTGCCCCTTCGGATAAAGCTGCAAAGAAAGATAATGAGCAGTGTTCTGATAGTCAGAACCCTAGTAACAGTAACTCACGGTCCTCTATAGATAGCAATAACCTTATCATTCCTGCATGCCTCTATCCTGATGACAAAGAAGCTGCATTGTTGGTTTCTGAGGATAATCAAACTGTTTGGTATGAATATGGTTGTGTATGATCAAATTTGCACAATACTTTGATGTTCTTTAATATGCACTGTGCTTCTCTAATCTGATTTGAAGAGCTGCTATTGAAAAGTATCATTTGGCTAGTTTTTTTTTTTTTATTTGAAAATTGTGGCATTGTCTTCAGCTGTATGTGATGGCATGTATATATACATAAATGTGTAACCACACCAAAGCCTGCATGAAATATTAATTACATTGTACATTTTATGCATGATTTAAAAACCTCAACTATATGTGCTCCTCTTTCACATTTTTTTGTCACTTGATAAAGAGGTTATTACATTGATATCTTATGCATGTTAAAATAGTTGCATGTTCTGTTACCAGTAATACATTTCAAAGTCATATTTGCTTTGTTGCTTCCAAAAAGCGAATGTCTACTCACTCTCCTTCTTCATCTTCTGCTCCTACTTTTCTCTCTCTCCTTTTTTACCCCAGAATGTGCACTTTATATTGCACATGTACAGTATTAGTAAGAAAAATATGTAAAAAAATCATTTTCTTATATAGTTTAACTATGCTGTCTGTTGTGCATACAAAGAAATAGTTAATAATGCAATTTAACATTTTGTGTAGCAAATTTTAATGATGCCCATTTTTATAAAATATTGTTTAGATTTAAGATATTGTAAATATTCATAAATTTAGTGTTACCCATTGAAAACACCTTCAAATTTAAATGTCATTTACACAGTGACTAGAAGCAGTTGTACTAATTCTCTTCTTTGCATTTTCCTGATAAATACAACAGTTTAAGTTTAATCTTTCCTTCAAGATGATTTATTTACTTGGAACCAGTTAACACAGTAGTTTTTCTAGTTCTTTTTTTATAGACTCAAAGAGAAATAAACAATCATACTCAATATGTTTGAAATTTTTGTATTTTTACTTCTATTTGAAAAGGGTAGCAAGTTTACAAAGTGAAAATCATCACTTCTGTAATTAATGATTAAAATATGTATGTATTTCCTTAAAGCAATTTTTTTAAATTAATACATTTTGCTAAAATGTACAATTAGGACTTGTAACCATTTAAACAAACAAATGTGTTTTTATAAGACAAATTATAGAACAAGAACAAATATAAACGCTGTAGCAAAAAACACGATATATAAGATAAATATAATATTTGCAAACTCTTAACTCCGTTGTCGTAAACTTTTTTTTAAGTTGTAGATGGACACAATACCTTTATTTTATTTATTTATTTTTATATGATGCTGAAAATTGAACCCAGTGCCTCGCGCATGCTAGGCAAGTGCTCTACCACTGAGGTACACCTCAGCCCTGTCATAAACTTCTAAATTATCTTCCTATGTTAATATAACTTTTAAAGCAAATCAGATAAACTTGAATTTCTAATTCCCAGAATATTAAGGGAAAAAAACTGTAATCCTGATTCACTTACATCTGGAGGAATATATCTTAGATCTGTCTTTGGAATATTTTTGCCATTTTGGTTGAGCCTAACTATTACTGAAAATAACTCAGCCTGGAATCTGGAAGGAATGCCTTGAAATGTGACTTTAAGTAAGAAGGAATTAATTATTATTTTATATTCATTATTATTAAGCTGTTATTGGACTAGAGGAAAAATCACAGAGAATCTTTGCTTAATGAAATGTGTATCCTTGGTAAATTAAGTCTCATACTTAACATAAGATCATTTCACAGATTAGGTTCCTTCCATTTGGTCTAGTACAGGTAATCAGATGTACAAAATCAGAAATTTTCACCTTTTTTAGTACCACCAACTACACTTTCTGCATGGATACTTCATTCTATTTTACTATCAGTTTTTGCTCAGTTAGTCCTAACATTCCAAAATTTTGGGTACTAATATTTTTTTTCCCCGTTTTCTCTCTGTCCCCTCCCCTTCCTCCTCCCCCTCCCCCTCCTCCTCCTCCTTCTCCTTCTCCTTCTCTCTCTCTCTCTCTCTCTCTCTCTCTCTCTCTCTCTCTCTCTCTCTCTCTCTTTCACTGGGTATTGAACCTAGGGATGCTGTACCACTGAATTGCATTTCCATTCCCTTTTACTCCTCTCCAACCCATAGGGTCTCACTGAGTGGCCAAGGCTGACCTCAAACTTGCCATCCTCCTCCCTCAGCTTCCCAAATCACTGGGATTATAGTCTTTTTTTATAACCTAGTATCAGTTTAATGGTAAATATAGCTGAGATTAGATGGGAGCCATATATGATACAAATACAATTAGTGTTGTTCCTTTTCCATATTGAGTCAAAGATTGTTTTGCAAGTATTTCAAATTTTTTAGATATCATAAATCTACCCATAATACTTTAAACTTAAAATATTAACTTTATTCATTCAAAATACATTTAAAACTCATGTACTGTTATATTAATGTGGTTATTTTACAAAATTAAACTTATAGGAAAGAAGTATTTCCTCCCAAATAATTGTATGTGTATAGATATATAGCATATTTTCAAAATGAATCTATACACTGTGCATGTAGAACAAATACATAACATTTCCATGAGTCCTGAAGATTGTCTGCGAATGCAGATTAGACTTCCTCCAGAAACCATCAACTACTATGGAATCATGAAATTTCCCCAAAACAAAACTAGTATCTTACCTCCGTTACTTCAGAACAATTGAAGTAAAATTTTTGTGGTGGGGGGAAAAAAACTTATAAATTGTACAGAACCATTGCCTCTAAAAATTTTGTTTAAATTAGCATAATACTTTCTGTAAATGAAAATTTACATAGATGGCAAAAGACAATTTAAGATAAATCAATTCAGACTCAGTTAAGCAGCTGCGCTTATTTTCTCCAAGACACCTCCCTGAATATCTACAGCTTCACAAAAGTTTATTTGAAAACCATTTGAAGATTCAAAATTATTCAATTTTATAAAGAATGAAATTAAATAGCTTTTATATTCCTGAGTTAGGTTTCTAGAAGTTATACCCATATGATTTGTGCAATATTATACACATAATGTCATGCTATAGATCCACTTTGAGCAAAACAATTTTAGCTGTAATCAATATGAGTGGCATATTATTTAAAAAATATAACTCAACCCTGGTTTTCTTAGTAAATAATACAAATATTTCATTCTGGATGCTTCTGTTATATGCAAAATTATAGTTTACTTTAAAAACTGTATGTAGGTCTGAGGTTGTAGCTCAGTGGTAGAGCAATTGCCAAGCACACGTGTGGACCTGGGTTTGATTCTCAGCACCCTCAATACCACATAAAATACTAAATAAATAAAATAAAGTTTTAAAAAAACTGTATGTTACGTAACCATTTGGTAAATAAACAAATATTTACTAAATAAATCGTGAGCCTGACACACAGAAAAATGTCATTGTTACAGGTTTTTAAGAAATAGTGATAGCTTTTATAATGTTTGTAGCTTTAAAATATAAAAATCAAGGGCTAGAGATGTGACTCGGTGCAAGAGTACTTTGCCTGGCATTTGTGAGGCCCTGGGTTCAGTCCTCAGCCCTGAACTAAATAAATACATAAATTCATATAAATTGTAAAAATTAAGCCAGGTGCAGTAGCACATGCCTGTAATCCCAGCAACATGGGAGGCTTAGACAGGAAGATTGTAAGTTCGAGGCCAACTCAGCAGCTTAAGCAAGGGCCTAAGTAACTTAGTGAGACCCTGTCTCAAACAATAAAAAGAGCTAGGGATGTAACTCATTTGTAATGTGTCCCTGAGTTCAGTCCCCGATACTGAAAAATAAATTAACTAAGTGTGAAAATCATCTTTAAATAATGAGATGTCTATCAGGTTAATAAATTTCCCAGTTACAATTTCCTTCTCCTTACCCTACTCAGTGAGAACTCTTTAGTGTCTAATCTTCATGAATTGTTTTGTTTAACTTTGAATAAATAACATGAACTGCTTTTCTCCTGCAGATGTGGACAAAGTACAAGAAAGCAGACATTCAAAAAGCAGGTCTAGGGAGCAACAAAGCTCCTAATTCTATTGCCCACTACATGACATGTGGGCCAAGTGGTGAGTTTACTGCTTATAATGTAAATGAGATTAGTCTCATTTATTATAAACTAACCAAATTAAGTTGAGAACAAGTGCATATTGCATTAACAGATGTAAATATTGCTTGCTTAATTGGTTGACTTTCTGTCTTGTTTACTAGTAAAACAAGATTAGTTGGTTGCCCTAGGTTTTTGCCTGTCAGGGCAGGGAACAAATCTTTACAAATTCTTTTTTTCCCTTCACTTTAAATTTAATTTTCCTGGTGAGTAATGATAATCTTTTTGTGGTAAAAATAGAGCTTCCCCCACTATTTTGTTGATAACTAATGAGAATAAACTAGATGCCTATTCTATAAAGAAGAGTTGTCTCATTTTCTGTCACTCTCTCATTCCCATTGAAGTATCTGGTGCATGCTGTTCATAGTGGCTGTTCTGTAGTTAGTATCCCTCTTATCTTCAAGCTTTTCTTATATTTTCTTTCTTCTTTCTGCCTTTCAACTAAATACAGAGAGAAAAGTGTCCTTCAGTTTCTCAGTATGAAGCCTTTATTTCTGAAGTAACAAGACACCTAGCAACTATAGGAACCATTTTTTAAAAATCTTTAAGGAGACTTAAACAATCCTTCGTGAATAGAGCAGGCAAGAAATACAAACCTTCATTCCTTCCTTGAATCAAGGAGCACTACTGGATTCAACTGCCAAAAGTTTTAGAAGGTTTTAGGACTTAACTATACGTTGTATTGTTAAGCTCTACTGAATAAAGGACGTTCTCTCACTAAGGACCAAGTGTTTTAAGGTCAAGTGTTAAAAGAAGTACTCCAGGAACAATCTACTTCTCTCATCATTTGTTTATGAATTTATCTGTTTGCTTAATGCTTCTGCTAAGTATTAGTCCAAATCTAGCCATTTATATTTAGTTGTGTAAATCTAAATTAAATGCTGTAGTATTTTGTGCAATGTACTATATATGAAGATACAGAGAAAATTGTTTTGGCATGTCAGAGCCATTTTTTCGTTAGACTGCATGTGTTGGTACTTTTTTTCTTTTTAAAGTCAGTTATCTTTGATGCACTGCAAAAAAATCAGTTTATAAGATAAATCTGAAAATTCATAACAAGAGATAGGAGTTATAAAAATATTAATCTTCCTTATTCCTAACTAAGCTACACTAAGCATTCATACATGGATCCAAGATAAAAGTGTTTTTCTGAAACTTTTTTTAATAAGATGGTTTTCCATTAAATAGCATTCCCAAGGTAAAGCTGTTTCACTGTTTCACTTCTTTACTGTTGGGCTATGTATGTTTCTTTTCTTTTTTTCTTTTTTTTTTAACTTGAGAGCTGACTGTTGCTTAAGAAGTTTTCTTATGGCAAAAATAATGTAAATAATTTATTACGATCTGCATTTTGCCAGGAACTCATTTATTATTAAGGTTATCATTTATTAATAAGAACTTTTCTGTTTTTTGTTCTTTATAATATTACATTAAAGTTGAAAACTGAATAACAGGTACTTTTGAAATATTTGTATGCATTTGTTACCTTAAACATTTGGAAGAAGCACAAAAAAGTAGATTTAGTTAACCCAGAGAAACATCATTTTTTAGTAGTTCCAATTTTTATATCACAGTTTTATTTTCTTATGAAGTCCAAAAAACTGCATTGATATTCATTAATACAAATTCATTACTTAACAATAAATATCAAATAGTCTTCTGAAATAAGATATTGACTATTTTTTATTTTAATAGCACACTTCTTAGGCTCTCATTACCAGCTCTAAAGGACTTTTTAGAAATGATTCCTTATTCCTTAATATGTGGTTTATGAACTGTGTGTGTATCATTACTAACCCAGTAGCCATGAGAATAGCCTCTCTCCCCTTCCGTCCATCTGTCTCTCTTTTTGGTTAGCAGTGTCGTGTTTATAGTTGTCTTTGGAAAGACCATCAATAAAAAAGAAAGAGAGACAGCATGTTTAGCTGACCAGAAATAGAAATGAAAATTAGAGAACTTGGATTTATTAACTCAGTGTCATCATTAACGTAGGTTTTGCCACCAAATAAAGTTAAATCTCTTTGAAACTCTTGGATGAAAGGTGCTATATAAATGTAAATACAAAAGATTCTTACTGAAATACAAATATTGCACAACATAAATATTCAAAATCTATTCTCTAGACTTTGAGATCTCTCTATCACGACTCCCTTGATTCAAGTATCAAATTGGTAAATGGGTATCATGACAGTCTAGAGACACTTTGCATGTAAAAAATGTAAATTTATTTTTGGTTGGGTAAGTTGAAAGTAAATGTAGACATTATGTTTTAGCTAAATACAGTAAGTGGGTAACTTAGATTTATATTAACTAGCATCTAATTTGCACAGCTAGGACACATCCCAGAACTGTTACTGAAAAGTTGAAATTTAATGAGTGTGAGGTGGCCCAATGAAGATGAATATCACACTTTCACCTCTTCAGGATACTAATATTCTAAAATAGAGAATCTGCTGAATTAACCAGCACATTACTGTTTCTACAGAAAATGCGGAATGACAGCCTTTGAAGTACTAAATTTAAAAAGGCTGATCTAAAAGGACAATTGAAAAGACTCAAAGAAGGGGACATAGTGAGACTGTAAAAATACAAATACTCTCAATTATATTCATCACCTTTTTCATACCATTTCAAGAAAGGACTAGATAATAACCACATGAATATTTTACTTTCTCCAAAAGCTACCGCCAGAAGCAAACATGTAGGAAGCCACTCTTTTACCTTACATAAAGTTCTGTCAAACAAAATAGTAAAGCCAACTGGAAACTCACCAGGGCCTATTCCTGATGAGCCAGACATACTTTTAATTTTCTGGTTCTACTCTGAATCAATACCTAAAACCCCGAAGGAAACTGAAAAATTCAATATACAGGGTAATAACTTTGGCCTAGAGCTGTAATCATGTGCTTCAAATCTAGCCATGTGGAAATGTTTTGGTCCAAGTTTTTGAATTGGTGGTTACCAAAGAGTTTATAAGACAGGTTCGTATGTAGCACCTTTCATGCCAGGCATGGTAAGGGCCTATTTTAAAAAACCACCGTGTGTGTAATAGAATTGCAGCCACCTCACAGATCAAGTTCTACAACCTGTACTGTCTTAACAGATTATGTCAGGAAATGAAAATGATACTGTACCAAATCTGAAATTATAATGGGAATAATAATGTATTCTAAATTACTTTTGTATTTTAAGTTACTTTTTAAAAGAAAAGTGAATTTTTTGGTTTTCTTTTCAACTACTTAATCCCAAAATGTGTTTTTTTTTTCTTATAAGCCTTGAATGAGTAATATAAAAGGAGCCCATTTTATAACTTACAAACTTGATGTACATGTTATTTGGATAATGAAATGCCTTAAAAGGAATGCTTAACATAATGTTGCACTTACAACCCCCATTAACAAAACCTGATTTTAAATGGCCTTTTTCTTTTCTAAGGGTTCTTTCTCCAGTGTTTGCCATTGTACTTACAACTGTTATTAAATACCAAATCAATATATAACTGTAACATTTCCTTTAAAACTAATGCTGATGAGAATTTGGAGTTGAATGGCAAAATGTTTATTACTTGGCAATACTTAATATCAGCCATAGAAATCCAACTCGTGAAAAGAGGCACCATTGTTTGATTTGTCTTTTAAAAACATTCATTTTCAACTTAGCTTTTAACTTTGTTTCTCCTTTAAAAAGTTGGATTAACATTCACTTTTCAGACTGATATATAAAAAATAAAAGGTGATTTTTTACAAGAAGTAGTAATCATTCTTAAGTCATAATTTTAACCAAGTGTCATTCTGTACCCTGGAGAACTACTTTCAGATGTAATTCCTAACTTCAGATTACTTTGCTCTTATCATACTGGGATGAATATTAGAGGTTTGGGGAGAAAGTGAAGAGTCTCTGTCAGTTCTCTCAATCCCAAAATAGGTATAAATACAGTTTACATATATTGGCCCCCCCATATAGTCCAAAACCCAGTGGATTCCTGATAAAAGTATTAAGTTAAGTAATACCAAAGTCTATATGTACTGTTTTTTCCTATAACATACATAACTATGATAAAAGTTTATAGACACAGTAAGACATTAATGCTAGTAAGTAACCAATAATATAATAATTATAACATATACTATAATAAAAGTTACATGAGTGTAATCTCTTTCAATATCTTATTGTATTCACTCATGAGATGTCAAATGATAAAAATAATGTGATGAAGTAAGGGGGGGTGAGGTCAACGATGTAGGAATTGTAACAAAGCATTAGACTACTACTACATAAGAATTACTTGAACAGCAGTACTACAGTTATCCTAACACAGTTGATACCACTACAGTTGATCCTAACATGGTTGATCCACTGTCAGTCTGGTAACTGGTACAGCATAGATACACTGGACAAAGAAATGATAAACACCCCAAGCTGGATGAGATGTGAGATTTCATCATGCTACTCAGAACAACACCCAGTTTAAAACTTGTGAATTATTTCAGGAATTTTCACTTATTTTTGGATTGTGGTTGACCATGAGTAACTAAAACCTCAGAAAGCAAAACTGCAGAGAAGTGGGGACCAGTGTACTAGACTGCACAAAATTTCCACTTACAGACTTTGGGGGGCAATTTGCCTTGTATCCTTGGGCAAATCAGACCTCCTAGACCTGTTTTCACCATCAGACAAGCTTCTCAAGGTCCTCAAATTAAGATTTTATTCCTTCATTTTATGTGCAAAGCAACCTAAAATTATTACAGTACAGACTAGTTAAAAACTTACGTGGAACTTTACAGTCAAGTAATCATTACCTTTATTTTACCTTTCAGTAACATCCCATTTGATTATGTACTAGAGAAAGGATGTGAATTTTAATGACCCACAACAGGATTTCTTGTAATCTAAACCATGTCAGATCCTCAGTTAATGAAGGCTTTTGTTTGATTCTAAGTGAAGTGAAAAAAAGTCAAATTTTCTGTTTTTTTTTAACTAGTTTCTATATGACAACTGACTACATTTTTATAGGCTTTTATACTATTTCAGATGTCCTAACTGAAAGAAAATGAGTAAAATCCTAGAAATAGTGTAGTAAAATACCCGAAAGGACAGAAGAAACTTGTGGAAGTATGTTCAGATTTATAACCTCTGAACCAGATAATCATTTTTAATGGCATAAAAAAATCAATGGAATACCCAACAGAGTTTTTATCCTTCTCTCCCATGTTTGTTTTAATTATCTTGTTGGGGAATCCTTATTCCTTAATCCCCATTTCCCGAAATAATAATTTAATATATTTTTATTGTATTATATACATTACCATGTGTAAATTTCACACATACTGTTTTTCAGCTTGCTTTTTCAAGTACAATAAACATTCTAAAGATGTAAGCTAGCTAAAGCTAAGCGTTCCTAATTGTTTAAGGCATTCCTATAGTAATTTACTGTTATAGGAGATGGAAAACAGGATCTGAGTTGACTAAATCTACCTCAGTATGTCTTTTATTTTTAATTTTTCAGTACTGGGGATTTAATCTAGGAGCATTTCACCACTAAGTTATAATCCCATACCTTTTCATTTTTTTATTTTGACACAGGGTCTCACTGAGTTGCTTATGGTCCCACTAAGTTGTTGAGGCTGGTTTCAAACTTGTGATCCCCCTGCCTAAGCCTCATGAGTCACTGGGATTACAGTTATGTGCCACCTCGCCCAACTCCATCTTTTTTATTTATTTTTTTAATATTTATTTTTTAGTTTTAGATGGACACAATATCTTTATTTTACATTTATGTAGTGCTGAGGATGGAACCCAGTGCCTCAATGCATGGTAGGCGAGTACTCTACCAATGAGCCACAATCCCAAAACCAAAGATACTATTTTATCACTTTCAATTTTTTGATTTTTATTTCATATAATTTAAAATAGTGAATTGTTACATATTTGTACAGGCACGCAATATAACTATATAATTTCTCTCCCCTGTTCCTGCCTCCTGGTACTACTTTCAACCAGGAAAAAAAGGGGGGGATAAAATAGGGTACCAGAAATAAAATAAAAACTCCATGTCCTTACTTCACCCCAAGGCCTGTTTTCTTCTAGGCCTGAATTCTTAAGATTCAATAAATCTTATATATAATTCATTTAAAAAAAATAAAATTACAAGACAGTTTTCAGAAATACAGTTATCCAGAGCATTAATTTTTATCAAAATTTAGTATTATGGGTTCATGTCCTGTCATCTTCACAAATGTAAGAAAGTCTTCAGGGCTCAATCCCATGGTTGCAGCATTGGTCATTGGATGAAAGTATAGTTTTTCGTGTCCACCTTCCAGAAAAGCAGAATCCAGAACAAATTTTACATCTCCATCATCACAGAAGAGGGCCAGAGGTGTGGCACAGCCTTGACCAACTTTCAGCTTTTCTAGCATGACTGTTTCATCAGCAAATCGCAGACCTCCGCTCCCAACACCTAACTGTTTGGCAAGATCATTTAAATTAATTTGTCTATCATGAAGAACTGTCACCAACCAATAGTTTTTTTTCTTTTTGTCTTTAAGAAATAGGTTCTTACTATGTGCTCCTTTCAGATGCTGGATATGAGGCATCATTTCTTCAACTGTAAATACCTACAAAATAATCACATATATGAAAAGTTTAGGAATTAATATGCATATATACATACTTACACATTATGAAATATTTACAATCCCTTTTCTCAATTCCTCATCTTAGGATCTCAGGCAGTTTCTCTTTAGACCAGTGTTCCATTCCAAGGTGCAGCCAAGCATGCTTTCACATTCAAAACAAAAACAACAAAAAAAAAAAATTTAAACTTTGGGTATTAAAAGTAGACAGCTGCATAAGACTTGGAAACTTACATTTAAAAAAGCATCCAAAAAATCTGGCAATATGCACAGGTAAAGCCCAGCACAGTGGCACAACCGGTAATCCTAGCGACACCTGTAATCCCAGTGGCTCAGAAGGCTGAGGCAGGAGGTTTGCAAGTTCAAACCCAGCCTCAGCAACTTAGCAAGACCCTATCTCAAAAAGCGGGGGTTGGGGGTTGGAATGTGGCTCCGTGGTTAAGCACCCCTCAGTACCAAAAGGTCGGGGGCGGGGATGTCAGAGACCATATGGAAGAGAGGAAGGTCAGAAAAAGTCTTGATGTTGGATTTGTAAAGGTAAGGAATACTAATTTTGTATTCTGGTCTTTGGAGATCGCCATTTTAGCCATCATCGATTGTCACTTTTGGGTAAGCTTTATGCCCCGCACCACTCAAGTTACACTAGTTTCAGGAAACGTACAAATATTCACATTAGTACATTAAACCATGTTAAGGGGTGGGGGTTGTGGTTCAGTGGTATAGTTCTTGTCTTCCACCTGGGAGGCAATGGGTTCGATTCTCAGCACCACATATAAATAAATGAGTAAAAAAAGGTTTATCAACATCTAAAAATATGTCCTAAAAATGTTAAAATGTGCATATTCGCAACCTTTTTTTTTTTTTTTGGAGGGAATGGTGATTTTTGCCATGCTGGTAAAGTGTAAAGAGTAACCTTTGTGATAAACTGATCCATGACTGCAAAATATCAACCCCTCACCTCCGGCTGTACGTAGGGGCCACTAAATAGGCGGTTTGGTGCTTTGTATCACTTTATATACACAAAGTGGACAAACTGACCACAACCAGACCGGTTAGATGCACAAGTTTTCCATATTTTGAACTAGTTCTCAACATAGTAGGTGATCAAGTCACTCCAAGAAGAAAAGTTTCAGGACAAGCTCACAGTCACTAATCGAAAGCACTCTGCTGAACATCACCCCTGGAACGCCTATCTCCACGGCCTCGGCGGATGGAACTGCAGTGAGTGAGCACCTGCTCTGGCCAGGGCTGTCCCTGCAGTCACGCCTAACGCGGAAGCCTCACCTCGGGGTGTTCCACAATCTCCGTGCGGATGGCAAGGGCATCGAGTCGCTGCTCCAGCGCTGCACGCAACTCAGAGCCCGCCATTCCACCGCCACGCCGACAGCCGGAGGCGGAAGTGCCGGAGGGTTGACAGCCGAGCCGGAAGCCCAGTGTGCGCACCTTCCGGAGGCGGGGCCGCGCCGCCTTGCCACTCTGCGCGGGCCTGCGTTTCCACGTGTTAATGCCTGCGGGTGCCCAGTCAGACTGCCTGACCCCGCCGCAAGTTTCCTGGGTCCGCACGTTTTTCGTTTAAATAGAATCGATTTCTATTGCAGCGCTAACCGGGACTCACCTTTTGCTTGGTTGTTTGATCACATCTTGGTGCAATGTTTTCAGCTATACTGGCAAACACGCATTCACCACTTGAGTGAGGCATGAAATTCCACGTTAGAGTTTCACTTAGAGATTTAGATTAACGCTCAAATCTCGTACGGAACCTGGAACGTTCAGTGTTTGTGTGGATGAGTTCGGGTAACTTATCACTTGCAAAATGAGTCTTTACCAGGAGCCTTGGAAGAAGCTGCAAAAGAAAAAGAAATCAGGGTTGAATTTACAATTAATTTCACCCAGAACTGACTTTAGATAACACAATTTTATCAGCTTTATCTGCCTCCTAGACTTTTAAGTTGTGTTTTTTGTTTGTTTGTTTTTTAAGGTCCATGTTTGCTTATTTGTTTACCCCTCCCCCTTCTAGGCGCCTGGGGTTAAACATTGGAGGACCTTGTGTGCTGTGCCTGCCTACCACTGAGCTACATCCCCCACCCCCACGCAGTTGTTTTATTTCTGATTATAGAAACAGCAGGTCATTTCCCATGGCCTCAGTAAATTCAGATCGAAACCAAAATCAATTTATCGCATTACACCGTTACAGGGCATTTGGAAAATAAGAGAAAATATCACTCAAACTCCAGTGTTCCTATAATGCTATTGCTGCTTAGGTCTGTCTTTCCAGTCTTGTGCTTCTTTCTTTTATTCTTGTTGCTTTGTATAAACGAAAGTTTTTCAGATAATTGAAACCTTCATATATACACAGTTTTGTATCCTGCTTTTAACAGTTACAAGCATTTTCCAGTTTCTACACTGTTTTCCTATTTTAATAGATATGTAGTTAAATCATAGTTTTGTTAAAGAGTTTTTATTGGTTTTTGTTATTTTTGAGGTGCTGGGGTGGAGCTCTAGGCCTCATCAATGCTACACCAGTCCTTTTCCCCTAAGCTACATCTCCAAACCAGGATAATAATTTTCTTTATCATTTCTGCTTTGGTGGACATCCTGTGTTAACGAATTCTAATATTCTAAATCGCTTTCCAAAATAAATTATTCTTATTTATAATATATTAACAATGTATGAATTAACCCATTTTTCTACATTTTGGCAGATATATAATTTTAAAATTTGACAAAAGGGACCATTTATTTTTTAATATGCATTTTTCTGATTATTACATATATGTATATATAATTTCTAAATTAAATTTTTATTTATTTAATTTTATTTACTTGCTTATTTATTTATTTATTTATTTATAACAGTACTTGGGATTGAAACCAAGGTGCTCCACCACTGAACTACATTCCCCACTATTTTTATTTTGATTTGAGACAAGATGTCACTAAATTGATGGGACTGGCCTTGAATTTGTAATCCTCCTGCCTTACCTCATGAATTGCTGGGATTACAGGCTGTGCACCAAGCCTGGCTGTAATTTAATTTTCTTTTTCTATTTTTTAATAAGCATTTTTTTCTGATTACCCAGGACCTGGATATGTTTCCATGTTTAGTCTGTGGTCCTACCAGCCTGAATGCACCTGATCACATCTGTTTCCATGTTTATTATTTTATCTTCCCATTTGTGAACTAGCTTTGTTCCTATCTTGGCTCATTTATCCACTGAATGAATATTAATGGGTTTGATACTGATAAATAATTAAGTTATCTGTCTTTCATTTGTCATATATCCTCCAAATCGTGTTTCTTTTATTCCAGTTTCCATCTACAGAAGTAAACTCATTTTTGTGTAACCAAATGTCACTCTTTTTAAGCTTTTTTTGACCTAAGTTTCTAAACTTAGGAGTTTAAACTCCAGCAATAGAATATTCAGACTATTTTCTGTTTTGTTTTCTTAACAATATTTAATTATGGGGGGCTGGGGCTATAGCTCAGTGGTAGAGTGCCTGCCTTGCACGTATGAGGCACTGGGTTCAATCCTCAGTACCACATAAAAATAAATAAAGATACAGTGTCCATTTACATCTAAAAAATTTTTTTTAAAAAAGAATATTTAATTATGGGGCTGGGGCTGGGGCTCAGTGGTAAAGCGTTTGCCTAGCATGTGCAAGGCACTGGGTTTGATCCTCAGCACCACATAAAAAATAAAATAAAATAAAAGTATTGTGTCTATCTACAACTAAATATATATATTTAGTTGACATATATATATATATACATACATATGTATATAAAAGAATATTTAATTAATTAAAATGTATTTGCTTTAGCATATTAGGTGTGATGTGCTCACTTTTTTCAGTAGTTTTTTTTTTTTTTTTTTTTTTAAAGAGAGAGTGAGGGGGACAGAGAGAGAGAGAATTTTAACATTTATTTATTTTTTCTTAGTTCTCAGCAGACACAACATCTTCGTTTGCATGTGGTGCTGAGGATCGAACCCGGCCACACGCATGCCAGGCGAGTGGCTACCGCTTGAGCCACATCCCCAACCCCTTCAGTAGGTTTTGCTAAAAATGAAATTTGAATAGTAAAGATCACCCATTCCAAGAAATGGCAGACAGCCATTTTATTTATTAAACATATGTGTGATCACTGCATGCCTGTAATCCTAGCTGCATGGGAGACTGAGACCAGAGAATTTCAAGTTTGGGGCCAGCCCTCTCTCAAAAGTTTAAAAAGAGACTGGGAATGTGACTCAGTAGTAAGCTCTCTCTGGGTTCAATCCCTGGTAACTAACACACACACACCCTGGTGTACACTAATGATTTGTTTTTGTTTTGTTTTAGGTACTGAGGATTAAACCAAGGGGTGCTTTACCACCGAGCTACTTCCCAGCCCATTTATTATTTTTTATTTTGAGACAGGGTCTTGGTAAATTGTCCAGACTGGCCTCAAACTTGTGCTCCTTCTGCCAAAATAGGTGTGCACCACCATGCCTCAGCATTAATGGCTTCTTTAATTTTAAGTAGCTGTGATTGAACAACCAAGTGTACTACAACCAAGATTTTATAACCCAAGACTTTTGTTATAAAACAGAGCTAAATAATCTATGGTGAAAGAACTATGTCTCTGATCAACAAACAAAAAACTACTATCATAACTCAGGTTTAATGCAATATTTATTTGTTAAACATATATGTGATCACTACATTAAATGCTATCTTAAGTATAGTCCTTTGTCTTCAGAGCACATACATTGGAAACAGCAATAATAGGAAATAGGTTGCATTAAAAATTATCTACAGTGAACTGAATTAACTCACTGATTGGGTTAAGACTCTTACAACACAATCATTTCTCCTCTGAATCTTCTTTCATTGTCTCACACATGAGCTTTTGGGGGATATCATATCTAAACCATAACAGACATGGATTGCAGCAAGCATTTAAAAAAGATAGGTGGGCTCTTAGAGAGAAAAAAAAAGAGATCCTTACTAGATGGAGGCCCAGATATATGAGCATAACCAGACATGCTTGTCTGGTTAGATGAACAATTCTTCAGTGTATGCTTGTACAAGATCAACTAGAACAAAAACATAATAATTTACATGTCACCAAGTTCAAAGATCTACACAATGTGCCCACACCTAATTTATAGCTAGTCAGCTTAACCAAAAAGAAACCTGAGGAGCCACATACATGGCCAGTGGGATGTGGGATGAAGAAATAACTTTTTTTGAGAGAAAAAACTGATGCAGACTGCCAAGATGAGGAAGTTGCAAGATAAGAAAGAGGCCTCTGAAGCCAAAGTACAGTTAGAGGAGGATTTATGAACCTTGAAAATACCTCTTGGTTTCCCCCATATTGTTGATGGAGTTCAAAGAGGAGGAAGATTGGGCTGGGGATGTGGCTCAAGCGGTAGCGCGCTCGCCTGGAATGCGTGCGGCCCGGGTTCGATCCCCAGCACCACATACCAACAAAGATGTTGTGTCCGCCGAGAACTAAAAAATAAATATTAAAAATTCAAAAAAAAAAAAAAAGAGGAGGAAGATTAATACCTGCAAGCCTGGCCAGTGGCAAACAGTGTTAATGCAGAAAACCAAGCAGCAGCAGTCAAGGGCTCTTGTGAACAACAAGTGGATGGTAGACTTTGGAAAACAATTTAGACAGAGATTGGGAGAGTCCCTGGCTGCTTTGTGGTCATGCCTGTGAGATTTAGGGGTGCTGGGAGTCAACAGGGGCAAGACAATCCATATGCTACATGTTATTGATACTGCACAACCTTGTGACTTAGATTGCTAGAAACCAGCAGGGGCCAAGAGAGAACCCAGTGTGCTAGGAGCTAACAGGGACCAAAAGAGCCCAGATATACCAGTAGCCAGAAGGGACGAGAGACCTTAGGAGGTGCTAGAGCCTGTTACCTGTGAAGGTGTACCAGAAACAAGAGGTAAAGCACTTATACTGTCCAGTGCTTGTTACAATGATGGTTCCAGCTGTGGACAGCTGCATGTGTGGATGTCAGTGGCTGCAGAGCCAGAAACAGACACTGTCTAATTTGATAATAATGCAGGACAAAGTAGTCAGTGAGCTGAACTACACACTGTTGATGATCATAGCAAATGAAGCATCCCCTATAATGATATGTACTTGCAGTTGTGCTGTGTATGGGGGCAAGTTCTATGGCAAGAGAACAAACCTGTTGGGTGACTCTCATACTTAAGTTTAGAGACCACTAGTCTTATCCAATAGTATTTTTTTCCCAGTAGCTTCTAGTTTTAAAATTATGATTAGAATGGTCTTTCCTACTCAAGTCAATGAATCGAATAATTAACATTATCTTCTCATCTTTAACATTTAAACATTTAATCCTACCATAAGAACTATAATGTTCTTGAAGACAGGAGCCTTATCTAGTAGGTACCCCTCAGAATTATATTACTTTCCAGGAGAGGAAGGCTTTGGGGATGAAAACCTTTTCCTTACCGTCTTAGGTTTATTCACAGAGATGTTTGAGTTAAACTAACAAAAGACATTATCAGAAGAAAAAACACCATTTTTTTAATTTAATTTAATTTTTTTTTGAAACACCATTTTTATTAACATTTACCTGAATAAAAGTTCACAAAAAAGAAGTCAAACTCTAAGAAGCAGTTAGATTTGGGGGCTCACGTAGCGTTTTAAAAAAGGAAGTTTGATCTGAACAGAACTGTTTCATGTGCCATAATTTAAAATATCTCCTGGAAAGAAATCCTAATAGAATGACTGATTTCCTGTTTCACAGCTGGTTCATCAATTAAAATTTTAAAAAGGAGCTATTTCCTGATAGCTTAACATGGGAATTAAGAACTTCTGCTGGTGTCATCACTCACCAATATTTTGAGCAAAATTTGCTCCAAAACAAAACAACAAAACTCTAACAGATTATGTTACCATGATTCTATTTCTGTAAATATTCTCTATGAAGAGGGAATCTCTTGCCTAGCATGTGTGAGGACTGGGTTCAATCCTCAGAACCATATATAAATACATAAAGGTCCACTGGCAACTAATAAAAATATTTTTTAAAAAGGGGAGGAATCTCTTATGAGCCTATTCAGAAGTTTGGTTAAGGTGGTATTTCTCCCCAGTTAAAATATTATTTTCTGACTTCCATATTCTGTCCTTTGGAAGGAAGGCACTAAATCTAATTCATGAAACACACACAGAAAAAGGAGAATTAAACTTCACCTCCTAATGGGGCTTATGTACATATATTGTTTGAAATGCTGTAAGAAAGATTTGTCCATTTTTTATTTTTTTTGAGAATTTATATCAGCATGTATGTGTATGTATGTGTGTGTGTGTTTTCAACATTTTGGGTTGAAATCCAATACTGTTATTTTGCTGCTCAACTGTTTCTAGCTTAGTGATAAAGTGCTCACCTAGCATGCACAAAGCCCTAGGCTCAATCCTCAGCTATTCAGAGCTCTTCCAAGTTGGCTTTCTGTTCCTCTACTGATCTCATTTTTTAAAAATTGTCATTTTCCCCTATATTTTGTTGTATAGCTTGAATTTTTATAGCATAAAATTAGATTATTTTCCTTTTAATATTGGGGGAGAGGAAGATATAAATACTACTTTGGTGTTCTACCAACCTATTTTCTGCTTCTCAACTGCTTTTCAAGACCAGAGAACGAAGAACTACTTCTTGGAGAAAGTAAACTTCAGTAGATATTTGTAAATGGTAGGTCCAAAGATAGTAACTGGAATGAATTTCAACAGTTTTCAAGTATGTGGGTGTTAGGTTTAAATTAAAAGATCCCCAGAAGCGGGGTGGTGGGAAGGCTAGGGGATAAGGTTTACATTCAATCATTGAGCAACACTTTTTTTGCCTTTTGTTTGTTTGGCAGGGCTGGGGATTAATCCCAGGGCCTCCAGCATGTGTGTGCTCCACTCCGAGCCACACCCCTACTCCCAACCAGTAAGGCTTACAAACCTTTGTGGTAAGCACCCGAAGGCCAAAAAAAAAAGAAAAGAAAAGAAAAGAAAAAAAAGAAAAAAAGAAAGAAAAAGAAAAGAAAAAAGATGGGTGGGTAGAGGCACGAATTAGGAGGTTACATTATGGGAGAAATAAAGGAAAGCAGGCTTTTGAGTAAGCAAAATCTTCTATATAAGAGTTAACTTATTGAAGCCATTAACTATGGCAGTGTTAGATGTCAACACACTTAATAGTCAAGAGACGGTGATGGCTGTGGTCAAGGGAACGGGCCCAAAGACACTCCTCAAAGTGAGGCATATAGGTGGGAGGAGGCTTAAAAATTACAAGAGTAAAATACTTACATGAACTATGCGCTATTATCAACACTTCATTAAATCACTAAACCTTACTATGATCCTGTGAAATAGCTTCTGTCGTTACCATATTACAGGGGAGGAAAGTGAGGCAAAGAAAGTTGACAAAACACCTCCGTACATATGGGAAATAAATCGGGTTAAGAACCTAAGCTCCCTGGCTCTACTATAAATTCTGTCCGAAATACTTCCGAAAGAACTCCTCGTACAGTACCACCATCGCCACCTTTCCTTGAACTTCTTCCTTTTTGTTAGTTACATGTGTCTTTGAAGGACAGCATTTCCTCACATTTCCTCGTTTAGTTTCCCCTCCGGTGTAGACACTGCAGCCACAAACAGTCCCGGAGAAGCAGTAATTTGTTAAAAAAGGAAAACGTGCAGCAGACGCGACAAACGACACGCGGTGGACCCTGGAAGGAGACCCCTGATTGCACCACCACAACACGTCGGACAGCCCGAGTTCGGGGCGACAGCGACTATTTAGAATTCGGGGAAAAACTACTTCCGGCACGACCGGAAGCCCGACGGGGACCGTTTATGGTAGGACCTTCAAATGGACAGTTCTTCTGGGTCCGGATGGTGATCTCTGCCTGGAATCAGAATCGTGGTGCCCAGAGCCTCTTGTAGGAGTAGAGTGAGTGGGGTTCCTTAGCCAGGGTCTTCCGGGTGGCGTTTATTATTTGGTCTAAAATGTCAATGGCATAAATCACGCGAATTCATGAACGTTGCTCATTCGGAAGCCTTTCCAAGATGCATTTCGTCCCTGCGTGACCTCCACTTAGACATTCACCAATTCCTGTTCATCGTTCTTGGAGAAACCGCCAGCGGCTTGCTTCCTCTCGGAGGTGCCGGTCTTTACTCTTCTTGTTTGCAAAAGCCTTTCTGGATTCGAGTTTGAGGCGAAACCACCCCACATTCGTAATTTTTCTACACCGACTTCCTTTTCTTTTCAGTTAAGCTCCTAAATTTCCAGCTCTTAAGTAGACGTTCCCACTAATGCAGTTACGTAGGCCCACCGTCCTTTTTTTTTTTTTTTTTTTTTTTTTTTTTTTAGATTCCCCACACCAGTACCCTTGCGGCAAAATAGCACCGAACTGGGAGTTAGAAAACCTGGGTTCTAGTCCCGACTGCCACTAACTAGCGGTATGACATTGTAGAAGTATTTTTGACCCCTCTGCATGCATTCCAGTTTCCTTTGCTGTAAAACGAGGGTCTTGTAGTATATAACAACCAAGGTTCCTTCCAGATTTGACGTTTGGTTTATTGCCTCCAATGTGTCTTTCTAATTCCTGCCTCAATTACATACCTGGACTTAGGTTAATATCTTGTAGGGTCTTTCCTCTTACTCCTTGAATCAATGCCCTTGTAAAGTCTGTTTTCAGATTAACTTAAAAATAATTTCCCAAGGAAGCCTGTGCTCCCTGCGCACTTTTTACTTCTTAGATTAGGGGTACATACCTAAAAAAGATTTTAAAGTGCAGTTCTTGAAGTGTTTAATGTATGAATGAATTTCTAAATCTTAATGTGTTTATTTCTTTGAAATTAAGTCAGCATTTCTTTTGATCTTTACTTGAATAAATTTTTTAAGGTAACTTGCTAACTATGTTTAACACACGCGTGCACACACACACATACACACCTCAGAATATAAACAAGATAATGACTTGTGAATATTTTTAACTTAGAAGTAATTAATCCTTAAAGCATATAAACTATCACTAAAGAAACCCATGATATAATGTAGTTTAAAATAGCTGGTGACAAAGTATATACATCACCTCATTTTTTTTCTTTATAGCCTTGTGGAAGGAAAGACAGACATTAAAACAATTTTTTCTTTTTACAGAGATTAGAAAAAAAATGAGGCTCATAGGAAAGAAGTGATTTACTCAATCAAGATAACAACGCTGTCTGCTAAATGTCAGAACAGGTATCCACCCAAGATTCTTTTGTTGTCTAGTCAGGTACTTTGTTCACTATACTGCACCTTTTTAATTTCTTTCTTTGAAAACAAATATTCAGGGTTGGGACGGTAGGGCACACCTGTAATCCTGGTGGCTCAGGAAGCTGAGGCAAGAGGATTGCAAGTTCAAGGTTGGCTTCAGCAAGGCCCTAAACAACTTAGTGAGACCATCTCTCAAAATGAAAAATAGAGCGGGATATGGCTCAGTAGATAAGTACCCCTGGGTTCAATTCTCAGTACCAAAACAAAACTGTTTGTTGTTTCAGGAACATAAAATACATATGGGGAAGATTGGTTAAAATGTAACATTTGTAACATTTAATTTTTACTTTACTGTCCAGTTATGTAACAAAACTCACTTGCTCAGGCCCCAGTTTTTTTGATCATATCTTGTAACTATTAATCATTTCTGAAGAATTTTAAAGAGTACATAGTAGAAAATATATGTAAAGAATAAATGGGGCTGGGCTTGTGGCTTGGCAATAGAGTGCTTGCCTAGCATGTGTGAGGCACTGGGTTTGATCCTCAGCAACACATAAAAATAAATAAATAAATAAAATGAAGGTATTGTGTCTATCTACAACTAAAAATATTTTTTAAAGAATTTAATTTTTATGAAAATGTTTTGTAATTATATTTTATTGTAATTCTGTAATTAATCTATAAGCATATTGTAGAAATACCATATTGTATGAGAAACAGTTTAAAATTTTTTAATTTTTGAGATAGGGTTTCACTATGTTGCTGAGGTTGGCCTCAAACTTGTGATCTTTTTGCCTCACCTGCAGAGTAGCTGGTGTTATAGGCCTGTGGCACTACGCCTAGCTAAGAGTATTTTAAGGCAATGTAAAAGTTGAGAATTTTGTTCAAGATAGCTTTATAAATTATATAGTTACGGTAAACACAATGAAATGTTCCTTTTTATTTTTTTTTAAAGTACTGGGAATTGAACCCAGGGCCTTTCTAGGCAAGCACTTTATCACTGAGCCATATCCTTGGCCCCTTTTTTTAAAAATTTTTTTTAGTTGTTGATAGACATTTTATTTTTATTTATTTGTATGCCATGCTGAGAATTGAATTCAGTGCCTCACACATGCCAGGCACATGCGCTACTGCTGAGCCACAACAGCCCCAGCCCCTCTCTGGCCCTTTTTTAAGATTTTATTTTGAGGCGGGATCTCCCTAAGTTGGCCAGAACTTGTTGGCCTCAAACTTGCAATCCTCTTGCCTCAGCCTCCTGAGAAGCTGGTATTACAAGCATGTTCCACTCTGCCTGGGTTTTCTTTTACTTTTTTTTTTTTTCTTTTTCTTTTTGTGATGTTGAAGAATAATGTTTAATGATATAAAACACTATTTACAATATATTCTTTAGGGAAAAATTATACACATAGTATGACTTCATTTTTTTCTAAGTAGATATAAGCATAAAGAAAAGGTCTGAAAAGATACACATTATTATTATTATTTTACTTTTTAGTTGTAGATGGACACAATTAGAGATTATAGGTGGATGAGAATATAAAAGCTTGGTAGATAGGAGCGGGGAGATTTTCTGAGTGTAAGAGATGAAGTGAGAGCTTATATAGGATGTTAGCACATTGTACTAGCTAATGGGGAGTCATCAGAGGGTGTTTAGCAGAAGTAATTGACTTCAGATATACAGTTTAGAAAAATCCCTTCTGTTGACTTGACTGAGCTCCTTCAGGGCAGGAAGCCAGTTTTACTCACTGTTGTACTCTAATACCCTTTACAGTGCTTGACATGTTGTAGATCTTCAATTAATATATTTGCTATCTTGATATAAATGTTAATCCAAACATTATTTTTAAGTCTTTCTTTTTAGGAAAAACATGAATCAGAAGCTAGTAAAGTTGGAGAACTTGCTACATTTTCTTCAGACCTATAAATCTCACACCATTTGTAGGCAGCTGCACAGCCTGGGTCAAAGAAGAACATTAGTACAGTGGAGGCATGGATTTTCATCTGCTTACCCAGTGTGGACAGCTCAGATGTGCGCCTGGCCATGGAAAACAGATGTGCTCATTGGGCCTGCTTTATCGAAATACAGGCTTCTAGTAACAAAGGAGGTAGTTACAGATTTTTATCTCTTATAATATTATTTAGCCTGATATTAAAATGCTTCGAAAGAAGAGTAGAAATTCATTTTTAGCATTTTGTCATTTGTAGAATCTTACTTAATGCTACTTAATGTTGTACTCTAGGCTAGAGATCTTGGTGAGGAAGGGAAGTTCTGGTTTGTTGTTTGGTAATGCTGGTGAATTTGATGACCTAGAGATCATTATAAAACAATGAATAAAGGATGCAGGATTTTTAAATTTTAGCTTAAGGTTTAACTACTTATGGAAGTGTTTATTGGTAGAAATAGTAGTCGTGATCATGGTAGGTATTCCAGAATAAATCTGAATTGTCACTTAAATTTTTTTCTTCTTATTTGTCTATTTTTTTAAAAAAATAGGAAAAAAGACCAAGGAAATCTCAATTGTCTTCAACAAAAACTAAAAAGGAGGTAGAAGTATGGATTGGAATGACTGTTGAGGAACTAGCCAGAGCACTGGAAAAAGATATAGGTGAGCAGATAAGTTTACAAGGAAAAATATGGGGATGTGGAAAACGTGGAATTTTACAAATGAGATTAAGGCAGTCAGGGATAAAAACTAGACTGAAGAAGATAAGTCGTTCCAATATTTTTCATTTTAGGTTACAAATTTTAGTAGTATTTTCACTCTTTGTTAAATGTAGTTCTCTATGCATTTGTTTTTTGTTTTTTTGTTTTTTTTTAGTATTTTTCGTTGAATATGGACACAATACCTTTATTTATTTTTATATGTGGTGCTGAGAATCAAACCCAGTGGCTCACTCATATGTGCTAGGCAAGTGTTCTACCACTGAGCTACAACTCCAGCCCTATGCTTTTGCTTTTAATAAAAGTGGGATATATTTTCTTATCTGAATTATTTTTTCGTTTTTAGCAACTTTGTGGCTTGTTAGAATAAGTCTAAAGAATGCTTTTGCACTAAGGGGTATACTTACACTTTTATTTTTCCCCTTTGTTACAATAATTTTCTTCCTTTTTTTTTTTTTTGTTGTTATTGTTTTTGTGTTGTATTGGGGATCAAACCCAAGGCCTTGTGCCCAGTCCCTTCTATAATTTTCAGATTTCCTTTTTTCATTCATTTTAACAATATCTGTAAGCCCAGAGAAAAATATTTATAGTAATCACTACAACTTTTGTTCTGCTGTGCTGGGAATTGAACCCAAGGCCTTGAACATGCTAGAATAAAGATAAAATAGTATGTTGATAGTCATACGCATTTAATATAGGAGAGAAAGGATTATTGCTTAATACCAGGTACCTTTCAAAAGTGCAGGATAACTTATTGGAAAACTGTAGTAATTGGATTATTAGGTATTTTTAGCATTATTAAAAACAGCATTGCCCCCATTCATGCCTGTAATCCCAGCAACTCTGGAATCCAAGGCAGGATAGTGAGATCCTGTCTCAAAATAAGAAACAAGCTGGGTGTGGTGCTACATACCTGTAATCCCAGCAGGGCTGGGTAGGAGGTCCCAGGAGGCTGTGGTAGAAGGATCACAATTTCAAAGCCAGCCTCAGAAACTTAGCAAGGCTCTGTCTCAAAAACTAAAAAGGTTTGGGGATGTGGCTCAGGGCTAGAGCATCTTCTCAGTTCAGTTCCTAGTATTGCAAAAACTAGTTTTTGAGCCCAAATTGGGACTAGCTAAATTAAAAAGAATTATTGAGCTAGTTCTTACACATAATAATTTTTTAAAATAAAATCATAAAAAGAAAATATTAAAAGCTCATCAAAGCCAAGCACAGTGGTGCATACTTGTAATCCTAGTGACTCAGGAGGCTGAGGCAGAAGTATCATAAATTCAAGGCTAGCTGGAGCAATTTAGCAAGACCCTGTTTCAAAATAAAATAAAAGGGCCTGGGTATGTAGCTAATGTCAAAGAATTCCTGAGTTCAATCCCCAGTACTGCAAACAAAACAAAACAAAATTCAACAAAACTCTTTACTTCTTAACTACTTAAATGCTTTTTATTACTAACCATTTCAATTGCTTTGAGGTTTTTTATTCTTATCTGTATAATAGAAATACTATATAACAGTGTGCTGTTTTGCTCTTTTCTTATCTCTGCATTCATTGACTTCATGTTGGTAGCTTGAAATCAAACTTGACTGGAGTATTTCCATTACAGAAATTGGGAAATATTACAAAACAGGGATTTTTATTTTATTTTTTATTTTGTGGTTCTGGGGATTGAACCCAAGGCAAGGATTCTATGAACTCAGCTATATCCCCAGCCTGGGATTTTTATTTTTGAGAGCTTCATTATTAAACGTTTATCAGCACACCATGAAATTGGATGTTTTTTAGTGTACTGCTCTTACTTGAAGATGTTTTTCTATTGTATCTCCTAAGTATGTTAATGGGTGACTGAAAGTCTTTAAAGATAAAAATATTTTTTTCATCATCATCACAAATACATGACTTATTATCAACAGGGAAATATGATTGAGTTTAAAACAAACCATATTAAATAAAATGAGTAAGAGAATAAGTAAATATTTTTCCTCTATTTCAAGACTTTTTGTATTGGAGATTAAACTGATGGGCACTTTACCTCTGAGCTACATTCCTAGTCTATTTATTTATTTATTTATTTATTCAGATAGAGTCTCACTAAGTTGCTAAGGGTCTCGCTGAGTTGCTGAGGCTGGCCTCAAACTTGTAATTTTCCTGTTTCAGCCTCCCAAGTCACTGAGATTATAGCCATGTGCCACCATGTCCGGCTATTTCATGACTTTTTGGAAACCCTAAATAGATACATAAACAAGTAAATAAATCATGGGCACATATGTTCAGAGATGAGTGTGTGTCTGTATATCTGTGTGTACATACAGGCAATGCTCATTTTTCATAGATTCTGTATTTACAGATTTGCCTACTTGCTAATATTTATTTGTAGTTTTGCAGTTATCCTGGACATGCTCAGTGCTGTGAAAAATTTGGGTTGCTCCATGCATATGTTCCCAGTTGAGATTGAACAAGGCGATTCTCTGCCTTCTTGTTTCACCTGTCATACTGTAAACTTTAAAAAACTGGCCCATTTAATATCATGTTTCTGAATTCTTGTGCTTTTTGTGGATGATATTGCTCTTTAAAATGGCCCCTTACTATTGTGATGAGGTGCTATCCAGTGTTCCTAAAACAAGAAAATTGTGATATGTATTATGTAGGAAATATATGTCTAACACAAGCTTGTTTAGGTGTCAGGTATAATGTTATTAGCTGTGAGTTCAATGTTAATTGACAATATGTATTTTTAAAGTATCTTTAGATAGAAACACATAAAACAAGATTGTGTATTAATCTGTTGATGAAATGTTGCAACTGGAGGCTTGAAGGAGCCTAACCCTGCATTTCCTCTAAGAGCAGTGTGGTTCAATATTTGTTAATTCAGTTTTCATGGCAGCTCTGTAGAGTATAACTATTGTAAATAACAAGAAATGACTCTGTATATACACATATGCATGACATATGAGCATACAAGTTTTCAAAGAAATAGGCTAATCAACTACACAATGCTAAATATATACAGCATACAACTTAACATTTTATTGATGTTTCAGATGGTTCAGAAGGTACACAAATATTTATGAATATATAGAATTGTCAGTTAATATGAGTTTATCATTTTAAGGAATTAATTTTTTTCAACTTTGTGATTTTTTTAACATTAGAGAAAGTTTATATACTTGTATATCCCATTTGTACACCCCATTGATGTACTGTTTATGTAGACTTTAGTAATAGAGGTCACTTTCTTAAGCATTTAATGCATGATCCTAAAAGGTTTTGTCTTATTCTGACCAGATTATGTATATGAAGCTTTATTGAATACTGCAATTGACATAGATTCACTAGAAGTACACTCACAGTTAGATGAAATCTGGATCAAAGAAGTAATAAAGAAGGCAGGGATGAAGTTGAAATGGAGCAAATTAAAACAGGACAAAGTCAGAGAAAATAAAGATGCTGTAAGAAGGTAAATATTACCTATATGTTGGGGGAGGGAGACCATTTAGTGGGAAGATTTGCCTTAAAACTTCTTTTGTAATTAAAATGATATGTGAGTGCAGGGTCAACTTTTTTTCAAAGTGATTAAAGCATCAGAAAGTATATTCAGGTTATTATAAAACTCTAAAGGTTATTTTTTATAGAATGTTGAATATATATATTAACCAGAATTTTAAACTTTGATTCATATCTGCCCATTGTTATGAAGATGCTAATTATAGGTAGAAAGTCATTAAATATTCTGTTATAATAGTTATATGTAGAGAAGAGTTGTGTCTAATTAAACTTGGGTTTTATAGTTAATGATAGCTTGCAGAGATAACGGCAAACCAATTCACAGGTTATAAAATGTTTCAGATATTTAAGCAATGAAACTCCTTTGCTGTTAATTGTAGGCCCCAAGCAGATCCAGCTTTATTAACCCCAAGGTCCCCTGTTGTTACTATAATGGGCCATGTCGATCATGGGAAAACAACGTTACTTGACAAACTTCGAAAAACTCAAGTGGCAGCAATGGAAGCTGGAGGCATCACTCAGCACATTGGTGCCTTTCTGGGTATGAACACAGATTACCTTACAATGTGCTTGGGAACCCCACTTACTATTTTTTTTAATCAAATGTTATGATCAAAAAAAATGTTATTGTAAAAAGGAAGCCATTGGATTAATGAAATGTACAGCAAGTGGTTAAAAGTTATTTTGTATTTTCCATAAGAAATTTATGTTACTGTTTTTTCTTGGTCATTCTTAGTTTGGCTTAATGAGCCTAAAATTTTTACTCAATTAATCAATTATGCTTATATAATCTCCTATGCTAGGTTGTGATAATGTTGCTCATGATAATTAATAACTACTGCTTAGTGAGCACTTAACATGTGCCCAGCACTGTGCATTTTATATGCTTCATCTCTTTTATCTTCACAACATCATTAGGTAGGTATTAATATTCCTACTCACAGCTGAGGAGGTTGATAATCTTCAGGTTAAGTAACTTTCCCAAAGTACATAGTTAGTAAGCAGCAAAGATGAGATTTAAATTCAAGGATCCTGAGCTACTAACTGTGCCTTTCTCTGGCTCAAGGCCATTGTTCAGATGTGGTTTGCTGATGTAGGGGATGACTGACTTGTTACAACTATTGGTCTGTTCTAACTTCAGAATGGATGTCAGTTGGTACATTTATGAAAGTTACTATATTTTAGAAATATGAATTTGAAATTGTTATATGAAAAGAAAACCCTAAAGGTCTCACTAGTATTTTGTAAATTTTCATTGTGAAATTTTAATCTGTGTTGTTCTGATTAAGATTAGTAGAAGGAATGCAAATTATTTTAAAGAACTGTTGATTATATTCAATAATGTCATATGTACATTCCGTATATATGTTAAGGAAGTACATATTTGAATCTTTGGTTTTCTTGGATTTCTGTTTCCACAGTCTCTCTGCCCTCTGGGGAAAAAATAACCTTTCTTGATACTCCGGGACATGCTGCCTTCTCAGCAATGAGAGCCAGAGGTGCTCAGGTCACTGATATTGTTGTGTTGGTCGTAGCTGCAGATGATGGGGTGATGAAACAGACTATAGAATCTATTCAGCATGCTAAAGATGCTCAAGGTATTGTGTGTCTGACTTATATGTATCAGGAAGGAAGTTGCTTATTATTTATTTATTTTAAAAAATGATCTCCTCCATAAAGTTGCAGTTCTGGAGCCATTTACAAGTAGCTTTAATCATCACTGCAGCCCCAGGATTGATATACTTGTTTTACAGATAAGCTTCAAAGATAGTTAAATTATTTTCCAACTGATATATAACAAAAAGGAAAGGTGTCAGCAGGAGTTGACTTGGGACTTGTGATCACAAGATAATCTTACTTCCATTTAAAAAAAAATAAAAAAACCCTTTTTATTATAGAGGATTTATATAGATGCAACATTAAGAATAGTATAATAAATCCTATTAACCTTTTATTCAGATTTATTAGGAGTTGCCAAGAGGTGATATTTCATTATTCCTTGTTCATTTACCTAGAATTCTTAAGAGAAACTTTCTCTTCATTTCCTTTATTTTTTTTAAATTTGTTCTTTTTAGATGTTCATGACAGTAGAGTGTATTTTGACATATTAGACATACATGGATCTTCATCTGCTTTAATAAGTTCTTATTTAATCAAAGGAATAAAATTGTAGGCTTTGGAAAAATCATCTGGTCATTTTCTCCCTTATTTCTCTCTTTTTATTTTTTAATTTGAGACAGGATCTCCCTAAGTTGCTTAGAGCCTGGCTAAGTTGCTGAGGCTGGCCTTGAACTTGTGATCCTCTTGCCTCAGCCTCCCAAGTTACTGGGAATAGAGGCATTTGCTACCACACTCAGCATCTTTTCCCTTCTTTCTTCTTTTTTTAATATTTATTTATTTATTTTTAGTTGTAGCTGGACACAATATCTTTATTTATTTATTTTTATGTGGTGCTGAGGATTGAACCCAGGGCCTCGAACATGCTAGGTGAGTGCTCTACCGCTGAGCCACAACCCCAGCCCACAGTGTCTTTATTTTATTTATTTATTTTTATGTGGTGCTGAAGATTGAACCCAGGACTTTGCATGTGCTAGGCTCTACTGCTGAACCACAATCCTAGCCTCCTCATTTAAAAATTATAAATGGAGCATGTCTGTAATCCCAATGACTCAGAAGGCTGAGGCAGAAGGATTGCAAATTTAAGGGCAGCCTCAGCAGCATAGCAAGACCCTGTCCCAAAATAAAAAGAGGTGGAAATGTAGCTGAGGGGTAAAGTGTCCCTAGGTTTTGTCTCCAATATTGGGGAAAAATTATAATAATAAATACTGCACATATGCATACACATGTATTCTATACATTCATTCTTTTTAAATTTTTAAAAAATATTTTTAGTTGTAGATGGATGCAATTCCTTTATTTTATTTATTTTTATGTGGTGCTGAGGTGTCAGGGATTGAACCCAATGCTTCACATATGCTAGGCAAGAACTCTACCACTGAGCCACAATTCCAGCTCTATAGGTTTCTTCTTCTTTTTTTTTTTTAAATATTTATTTTTTAGGTATAGGTTCACACAATACCTTTATTTTTTTATGTGGTGCTGAGGATCGAACACAGTGCTTCAGGCATGATAGGCAAGCACTCTATCTCTGATCCACAACCCCAGCCCTGCATTCATTCTTATTGTACCTACCCCCAATGAGAAAACATGAAGTGTTGTATCCCCCCAGGTTTGTTGGCAAGAAATAAAAAAGGTTGAGAATTACTGATCTAGGTTGAGTCTTTCATCTTATAATGCGAAAACTGAAACCCAGACAGGAAGGAGCCAGAACTCTTCCCAATTATATACAATTACATAGCTAATGTGCAACTTGTTTGAATTTGGGATCTAACTCTTCTAGCTTCCAGTATTATTCTCTTTCCTTCTCTTTTTGTAGTACCGAGGAGTGAACCCAGGCGTGCTCTCCCACTGAGCTACGTTTCTAGTCCTTTTTATTTATTTTATTTTATTCCAGATACTTATTTTTTATTTTGAAACAGTGTCTTGCTAAGTTTCTAAGGCTGTCCTTGAACTGACAATCCTCCTATCTCAGTCACTCAAGTAGCTGGGATTACAGGCCCTCTTTTCTTTTAAATTCCTCAAAACTGTCTTTACATATTTTTTTAGTTGTCAATGGACCTTTATTTTTTATTTATTTATATGTGGTGCTGAGAATTGAACCCAGTGCCTCACACATGCTTGGCAAGCGCTCTACCCCAGCCCATAATAACTGTCTTTGTATGTTGATCTTAACAATTCTAGGCAATACATGGCATAAAGAAGAGGGGTATAAATTTGCCAGGGATCCCATAAAAAAGCAGTTGGTTGAGATAGAATCAATTCATCTTGTTATGCTTTTTGCATTTATTCTTTTGATCCTTGTTAAGTTCAAGTTCGCCTATATAGAATATGCACTTTTTCACAATAGTAGGTTATAGACTGAGAAACTTTTTGTGTTTTTTTTTTTTTTTTTTTTGGTTTCTGTTCCTTTGACCCTGAGAAAATGGTGGACATAGTAAAACTCAACTAGAATTATCTCCTAGATTTTTGTGTGCTATCTCTAATAAAAGGATATGTTTAGTAATGATGAACAAATTATAAGATTCTTTAAGTGTATGCTTATTGAATTGAGAGTCCACTATGTGTTGGTCACTAGAGTATGTATATAAATAAAGAGTTGGGCTGGGGATGTGGCTCAAGTGGTAGCGCGCTTGCCTGGCATGAGTGCGGCCCGGGTTCGATACTCAGCACCACATACAAACAAAGATGTTGTGTCCACCGAAAACTAAAAAATAAATATTAAAAATTCTCTCTCTCTCTCTCTCTCTCTCTCTCTCTCTCTCTCTCTCTATCTATCTATCTATCTCTCTCTATCTTTAAAAAAAAAATAATAAATAAATAAATAAAGAGTTGTTCTAAATCCTAAAAAAAAATTTGCAATAATGATACTTAGATTCAGCTGAAGGTGGGATATTAGGTTTTAACAATGAATAAAGGCTTTCAACAGGGAACTGCACCCAGCAGATGAATGATTGGAAGCAGCTGGAGAACCAACAGGCTGAAGCAATCTGATGCAGAGAATCAAAGTGCAGCACTTAATCATTGTCTCCTACAGGAAAACTGGAGAAAAATATCTCTTGAAAAGAAATAGTAGTAAAGCGTGGACTGGAATCGTATCTCAGTGATGCTTGTCTGGCATGCATGATGAGGCCCTGGGTTACATTACTAGCACTGCAAGAGAATTTTTTTTTTTCTTGGTAGAACTGGGGGTTGAGCCCAGGGTCTCCATCACTGAGCTACATCTCCACCCCTTTGTATCTTTTATTTTGAGCCAGGGTGTCACTACTGAGTTGCCCAGGCTGGCTTTGAATTTGCAGTCCTCCTGCCTCATCTTCCCAAGTGGCTAAGATTATAAACCGGGTGTGGTGGCACATGCCTCTAATCCCAGTGGCTCCAGAGGCTGAGGCAGGATCATAAGTTCAAAGCCAGCAAAAATGAAGTGCTAAACAACACAGTGAGACCCTGTCTCTAAATAAAATACAAAATAGGACTGTGGATGTGGCTAAGTGGTTGAGTGCCCCTGAGTTTAATCCCTGGTACTAAAAAGAAGAAGAAGAGGCAAGTGATCTGATGGTATTAAACTAGACTTGTGATTTTTTTTTTTCCCCTAAAAATTATCATCTGTGTAGTTACTGATCTCACTTTCAGATTTAAGGATAGGTCTCCACTTCCCAAATATTGTTTTTAAAATTTTTTCTCATGTCAGGTGTCTGCTCTTAATTCAGAATTTACTTATAATTACAGTTTTAATATCTCACATCTGGATTCATTCTTTTTTTTTTTTAAGAGAGAGAGAGAATTTTTCTTTAATATTTATTTTTTAGTTTTCAGCGGACCCAACATCTTTGTATGTGGTACTGAGGATCGAACCCAGGCTGCACGCATGCCAGGCGAGCGCGCTACCGCTTGAGCCACATCCCCAGCCCTGGATTCATTCTTTATATGTAGAGAGTACAGAGTGGTGGTGTGAGTCTAAAGTGGATCTTTTAAGCCTTTCAATAAATAAGTACATCCACTGAGTAAAAAAAAAGCCAGAACAGGTTGGTGTCTCACTGTGAATACAGAATTAAAGATACTCTCATTTACATTCTTCTTAATCTCCTTTAGTTCCTATTGTCCTTGCAATAAACAAATGTGACAAAGCTGAGGCTGATCCTGAAAAAGTGAAAAAAGAGTTGCTGGCTTATGATGTGGTGTGTGAAGATTATGGAGGCGATGTTCAAGCAGTGCATGTCTCTGCACTCACGGTAAATATGGGTACCTCAGAGACAGATGTGTGTGGATGAGAGTGCATAGCTGGATGGTTGCAGAGTATGGCTTAAAGCCTGAGAGTATTCAGTGCTTTTTCTTTTCATTTATTTAATAATGCTAAGTAATGTTTGATTCACTTACTTTACAGGATTCTTGAGTGGATCAGATGAAACAATATATATTCAGGCTTATTTAATTAGATAAAACTTGAAATGTAAAGTAGCATCATTAGAAGTTAGTGAGAGGAAGAAAGCAATTGTAGAGGCAGATGGAGGAGAAAGAATGAATAAGCATGCATTTATGAAAGATTATTAGCAAGCACCACCAGTGACCAACCTATTAAAAAAGAAAGTCAGTTGTTCCTTGCAAGATCTGTCCCTGGGTCAGGATTTCTTTCTAATTCTTCCTTCCTTTCTTCTAAAAAATAGGTAATTCTTACTTTATATACTTAAAGAAAAAGATCAAGGATAATTTGGTTTTCTGACCCTAGTATTTATATTTACAGATAGTATTTCTTAATGTATATTAACCTTTGTTGTTGTTGTTAAAGGGCGATAATCTGATGGCTTTGGCAGAAGCAACAACTGCTCTTGCAGAAATGTTAGAATTGAAAGCAGATCCCACTGGTCCAGTGGAAGGAACAGTAATTGAGTCTTTCACAGACAAAGGAAGAGGGTAGGACTATGCTATGATGCTTTCCTTTGATAATTTTGTTTCATGATTTTGTGACTTGATTATATGACTACATATTTTTATTGCATATTATTTTTAATTCATGAACAATATTTTCAAAGCATTTGTTTTGAAAAGTATTTATTGTACTAGCACACAGAACACAAAAATGCAGTTATTGTCAATAGACTGTAGCAACTATCTGTATACACCTAGTCATATTTTGATGACTTAAGTAATTCAATTTTTTTCTCCTGACTAGGCTTGACCTAAATTAAAATAAAATAGCAATTCTAAATTCTTGATGACATTACCCATTAATATAATATATAGTGGGCTGGGATTGTGGCTTAGTGGTAGAGCGCTTGCCTAGTACCGGGGGTTCAATCCTCAGCACCACATAAAAATAAAGGCATTGTGTTGTGCCCATCTACACCTAAAAAATAAATGTTAAAAAATAAAAAATAATATATAGAAAGGTGTTTAAAATGGTGTTCTCTTCTTGAATTTCCCTATTAGCAAGAAAGATTTTTTCATTGTTTTGTATGCTGTACCAACTGTGAGCAATCTCTTAGCTGACATGGACAGTGGCATAAAAAGTATATTAGGATGGTGTCAAAACACTCTGCTTTCTGCTTCCTCCCTTACCATAACTTTATAAGAAAAAAAATTCATTTTAGTAAGAATTATATTATTAAATTTACTGCATTAAACTGGGTATGATGGAGCATGCCTGTAATCCTAGTGGCTCAGAAGGCTGAGGCAGGAGGATTGTGAATTCAAAACCAGCCTTAGCAAGTTAGCGAGGCCCTAAGCAACATAGTGAGACCCTGTCTCAAAATAAAATATAAAAAGGGCTGAGGTTGTGGCTCAGAAGCTGAGCACCCCTGGTTTCAATTCCTGGTACAAAAAGGACTAGGAATGTAGCTAAGTAGTAAAGCACTGCTGGGTGCAATCCACTGTCCTGCCAAAAGGAAAAAAACATAGCATATTATCCTTTTTTTTTTTTTTTTTTGTAGCAGAGTTTGAACCCAGGAGTACTTTATTGTTGAGCTACATCCCCAGCGTTCAATAGTATTAAATATATTTCATTGTTGTGCAGTAGATTTCTAGAACTTCCTCATCTTGCAAAACTAAGACTATATACCCACTAAACACTAATTTCTCTTCCCTCCTTTCTCTAGTCCTTGGCAACCATGTTTCTATTCTATTTTTATAATTTATATATTTTATAAGTGAAATCATACAGGATTTTTTAAAAATATTATTATTATTATTTAATATTTATTTTTCTGTCCCAGGTGGACACAATATCTTTATTTATTTCTATGTCATGCCGAGGATTGAACCCAGTGCCCCACGAATGCCAGGTCAGCACGCTACCACTTGAGCCACATCCCCAGCCCAAATTATTTGTTTTAATTAGTTATATATGACAGTAGAATATATTTATGCACTTTGATATCATACATAGATGGGATATAATTTCTCATTTTTCTGAGTGTACATGTTGCAGAATCATATTGGTCATGCAGTCACATATATACATACAGTAGTAATGTTTGTTTCATTCTACTATCTTTCCTATCCCCACATCCCCTTCCTTCCCCATCCGATCACTTCCCTCTCCCTAATCTAAGGTAACGCTATTCCTCTCTAGTGCCCCCTGCCTTATTGTGAATTAACATCCACATATTTGTGATTTTATTTTTCCCTGTTATATAGAGATTGAACTCAGGGGCTCATGCATACTAGACATGTGCTCTACCACTGAGCTATATCCTCAGCTCCCACTTACTTTTATTTTATTTAGCATAATGTCCCTAAGGCCATCCATGTTGAAAAGGATGCATGATATTCTTTTGTGTGTATGAACCACATTCTCCTTAGACAGCTTACCCATTCTTCTGTTGATGGATGTTTGGGTTGTTTTCACTTTCTGGCTATTGGGAATAAATATATATATATATATATATATATATATATATATTTTTTTTTTTAACTAGGCTTTAAGAATACTAGGCAGCTCAGGATTTATGTCTGTGTGTGTGTGTGTGTGTGTGTGTGTGTGTGTGTGTGTGTGTGAGAGAGAGAGAGAGAGAGAGAGAGAGAGAGAGAGAGAGAGAGAGAGAGAGAGATAGATATTGGGGATTGAACCCAGGTCCCTGTGCATGCTAGGCATATGCTCTACCACTAGGCTACATCCTTAGCCCTTTTTGTTTTGAGATAGGGTCTCTCCAAGTTTCCCAGGCTGGGCTCAAACTTGTTATCTCCCTGCTTCAGACTCCCAAGTAGCTGGGATTACAGGTATAAACCATCATGCCCAGCTTCAAAAAATGTATTTATAGTATCAAAAATCGGTAGTTGAGAAGAGAATTAATGCATAGGTTTATATATATTTAAACTGCATATAGACATTTTTGCTATAGTTAAGAAAGTATAATTATATCTTTATGATGGCATTAAATAAATATGTATATATATATTCATTTTAGTCCTGTTACTACAGCTATCATTCAAAGAGGAACTTTGAGAAAAGGCTCAATTCTGGTTGCTGGAAAGAGTTGGGCAAAAGTACGCTTAATGTTTGATGAAAATGGAAAAATAATCAATGAAGCTTATCCCAGCATGCCAGTGGGAATTATAGGCTGGAAGGACCTTCCTTCTGCAGGAGATGAAATTCTTGAAGTAGAATCTGAGGTATTTCAAGTTTAATTCCTGCATATTAGAAATGATAGAATGATTTTATTTTTAAAAAATTTTCCTTTTTATTGGTACATTATAATTATACATAATAGTGGGACTTATTACATATTCATAAGTACATATAAGTGATATTAATTATTTTAAATATCAAGTTTGTACTGTTATATCAAGTGATTGATGTTAACAAATAATTCTCGTTTGTACATGGCCTTGAGGGAGTTAGTTGTGTCATTTTTAGAATTTGACTTTAGCATTTTTTTTAAATGGAAATTATTATTTTTTTAATACTTTGTTTTATTTATTTATGTTTATGTGGTGCTAAGGATTGAACCCAGGGCCTCACATGCTCTAGGCAAGCGCTCTGTCACTGAGCCACAACCCCTTTAGCATGACTTTTAAATTTTGAGATAAAATTTTAAAATTAAATTGTAATTTAATTAAATTATAATTTTATAATTTAAAATTTTTAATTATATAAGAAGCTCCCCAATTAAACTTTATAAGTTTCTTGAAACTTATAAAAGTGGTTTCAGACTAATTAATTGCATAGTGGGGGAAAATAAAAGCCTTTCACCTAGCATATATCAGTGTCTATTTTATTAAATAATGCCAGTATTTCTCCTATAAAGGCAAGGGCACGTGAAGTTATTAACTGGAGGAAGTTTGAACAAGAACAGGAGAAAAATAAAGACGATCTGAAAATACTGGAAGAAAAACGAAAGGAACACCAAGAAGCACATCGGAAAACCCGTGAGAAGTATGGCACTTTGCACTGGAAGAAGAGATCATTTATGAAGTACCTAGAAAGAAAAGAACAAAGACCCTTAAAGCCAAAAGAGAAAATAGAAAGAGATTCAAACGTACTACCTCTAATTATTAAAGGTATCTTTTTGAAGATTTTACTTTACAACTCACCTTTTGAATACATGTATATTTTTATTCTTTGTTCTTCTCAAATTTAGTAGTAAAAACTCCTAAACTCATAAAGGAGTTTGGACTCAAAAATTTGAGTGAAAATTAATGCAGTATTTTGAGAGACATTTTTCTAAGTCAACATATTTTTTGCTAATTTAGTTGTAAGTGAACATTTGGCTCATTATACTTTATATAAATTCTTTACAATTTTTTTCCCTTTTTAAATTTTCTTTTTGTTAATGCCTAATTCTTGACATTAACAATTTTTAAACTTTTGCTGTATTTAGGTGATGTTGATGGTTCTGTTGAGGCCATTTTAAACATTATGGATACCTATGATGCTTCACATGAATGTCAACTAGATTTAGTACATTATGGAGTAGGTGATATTAGTGAAAATGATGTTAACTTGGCTGAAACATTTGACGGTAAGGTTTCTACTTCCTATTTGTCTGTGTTCCCTCAATCACATTGTGATTATTTAATTCTGTCGTTTGGCTTGACATACCTAATATTCCCATTATCATCACCCTTTCCACTATAGGATCAGATATCACATCTATTAATGAAAAGGTCTTTTTCAGTAATGCTAACCAAAGTATTTGTTAGGCACTGACTAGCTGAGCACCATTTTTTCTGTGTAAGGTATACAGTGTAAGATTTTTTTTTTTTTTAGCCTTTATTTATTTTTATGTGGTGCTGAGGATTGAACCCAGTGCCTCACACATGCCAGGCATGCGCTTTACCACTGAGCTACAATTCCAGCCCACAGATTTCTTAATGTTAAAACTTTCAGGGTGGGCTGGGGATGTGGCTCAAGCGGTAGCGCGCTCGCCTGCCATGCGTGCGGCCCAGGTTCGATCCTCAGCACCACATACCAACAAAGATGTTGTGTCCACCGAGAACTAAAAAATAAATATTAAAAAAAAAAAAAAAAACTTTCAGGGTGATTGAGTTTTTTCTTTTAAGCTTTTTTTTTTTTTTTCTCATTCATCCTATTCAAGGTGTTTTTCCTTGCTTCTTTTCTTTTGGTATCAGGGATTAAACTAGGCGTGCCAAACCACTGAGCCACATCCCTGGCTCTTTTTTATTTTTTGAGGCAGGGTCGGGTCTTGCTAAGTTGCTTAGGGCTTTGCTAAGTGGCTGAGGCTGGCCTCAAAGTTGCAGTCCCCTGCCATACCCTCCTGAGTTGCTTGGATTATAGGTGTGTGCCACCTTTGTTTCTTTTTCTTCCAAAGTATTTGCAGTTAAATATTATTATTATTTGGTAAAATGGTCAATTCTTGAATTTTTCCAATTATGTAACTATTTTTGAACAACTTTTGGCCAAGTGGATACCTAAATATAAACCACAAAACTTTTAGACAATAGAATTACAATTGTATGGACACCTTTATTTTATTTATTTATTTTTATGTGGTACTGAGAATTGAACCTACTGCCTATACATGTAAGGCAAGTGCTCCACCACTGAGCTACAATCCCAACCCAGGATTACAATTTAATAGTGGAATTATCGTTAAAATAAAACAATAATTTAGCCTTAATCATTTTTTGTTTTATTTCTCTGGTATAAAACCAAAGCTTTGTTTAGCATACTGCCTTGCACATTATAGACACTTAAGAAATTATATTTCTTAAATTAATAATTTAATATCATGAAGAAATTTTCCTGACTAAACAATTTATAAAATTCAGTGATTTGAAAATTTACTAGTTTTTGTGGGATAAAAACCCCACAATTTTTTCCCCAATTGCTATTGCCATTTAACTTATTTAAAATAAAATTTGAGTTCTGCTTGAAAGACAAATGATAATACTTGTGTTACTTTATTATTTCTCTTTTCCAGGTGTTATATTTGGTTTTAATGTGAATGTAAGCAATGTTATCCAGCAGTCAGCTGCAAAAAAGGGAGTAAAAATTAAACTTCACAAAATCATTTACCATCTTATTGAAGATTTGCAGGAGGAACTGAGCAGCAGAATGCCCTGTACTGTAGAGGAACACCTAATAGGTGAGTGTTCACTGAATGTTTCTTTTATTTTATTGTGGAACTGGGGTTTGAATCCAGAGGCACTTTACCACTGAGTTATATCCCTGGCCCTTTTTATTTTTTATTTTGAGACGGGGTCTCCTAAGTTGCTTAGGGCTTCTCTAAATTATTAAGGCTGGCCTTGAACTTGTGAGCCTCCTGACTCAGCTTCCCTGGTCACTGGGATTACAAGTGTACGCCACCATGCCTGGCCTGAATATTATTTTTTTATTTTTTAGTTGTCAGTGGATCTTTATTTTATTTATTCATACATGGTGCTAGGAATTGAACCCAGTGCCTTACACATGCTAAGCAAGCGCTCCACCACTGAGCCACAATGCCAGCCCCCTGAATGTTATTTTTAAGCATTCATATCTTAAATGTTGTAAACAGCCCCTGAAAGCAAAGTTGAAGAGAAATATATTCACTTTTCCAATAAATATCTATTGTTTTAGAAAAACTAATGACCATAAGATGAAAATTCCTGGTAACCTCATAAGCATTATGTGTCCTGTAAGACACATTGTGCTTCATTTAAGCCCCGAAAATACAAAGGCAAATAAGGCATTAAGAACTTGCCCTCAAATGTAGACATGAACAATTAATGATAGTACAAATTTGACTAGGATCAGCAACATAAACATTAACACTGTCACTGGGTACAGTGGCACATGCCTGTCATCCCATGGGTTTGGGAGGCTGAGTCAAGAGGATCACAAGTTCAAGACTAGCCTCAGCAATTTAGCAAGACTGTCTCAAAATTTTTGAAAAGTCTGGGAATGTAGCTTAGTGGTTAAACACTCCTGGATTCAATCCCTGGTTTTATATATACACACACACACACACACACACACACACACACACACACACATAAATATATACATATTATATATACATACATATATACATATATACATACATATATACATATGGTACCATATATACATACACACACATATATACATAGACACATACACACACACACATACTCACATACACACACATATATAAAATTAACAGTGTTTTGGAAGGTGCCACTGGGACTGGCAAAGAAATTATACCATAAGAAAACTTACTTTATATTTAAATGTTAAATATTGTTAAGTATTGTCTAGCATATCCTTTAGCCAGATTTAAAGGCTGAATTTGTATTGTACCCACTTGCCTCTAAATATGTACATTTGCTAAATAAGTACAAGGATATTCTTATAAAACTAACAATGATCAAATAATATTCTCTAATTCAGTCCAAATTCAAATTTTGTCTATTGTCCTCACAGTGTACTTTGTAATGCATGTGCTTTCCCTCTAGTCCAGGATCTTGGGTTGTTATTTCATTGTCCTATTTCTTTTCTTTCTTTTTTTTTTTTTAATATTTTTAAGTTGTAGATGGACACAATACCTTTATTTTATTTTTATGTGATGCTGAGGATGGAACCCAGTGCCTCATACGTGCAAGGTGTGCGCTCTACTACTGAGCCACGACCCCAGCCCCTCCTATTTCTTTTTAGGCTCATTTAATCTGGAATAATTCTACAATCTTTCTTGACCTTGACCTTTTTAAAGTGTATGTAAGCAACTGTAGAACATACCTTAATTTTTAATGTCTAATGTTTCCTCGTGATGAGATTGGATTTTACATTTTGGTTCATACAAAGTTAGTTTATGTCTTTCTGACCTGCTAAATATGATCATGCAGATATTTGTATGTTCTTGTACTAGTAGCAATTTGGAAAAACAGTCATATTATGAGGGTTTTTACTAGTCAAATCCCACTAGTCAAGTAACACCCTAAAAAACTGGTAATTATAGTAAGTTATTTCATTATTGGAACTTAATTTTCATTGAGAGGAAAAATATTTACAGAATTAGTATTTATAAGTGGATCTGAAAACATTTAAGTGACTTAAAAATAGATCAGGTGATGATAGGTGATCTACTCTAGAAAATAGGTTTTCATAGAGCAGTGGCAATACTCAAGGATTTTCATGTTTATTTTTTGCAGTACAGAGTCTCTCATGCTAGGTCAGTGCTTTCCACCAAGCTACATCCCCAGCCCTTTTTTTAAAAATGTAATTTTTAAAAATTTATATATGACAGCAGAATGCTTTATAATTCTTATTACATATATAGAGCATAATTTTTCATATCTCTGGTTTTATACATAGTATATTTACACCAAATCATGTCTTCATATATGTACTTTGGATACTAGCCTTTTTTGAGATGAGTTTCACTAAATTGCCCAGTCTAGTCTTGAACTTGGATACCCTACCTCCTACCTCAGTGCCCCAAGTTCATCTGTTATTTCTAATTATTGGACAGGGAAATAAAGTTGATGGAAATAAACCAGGACTTCTTTCTATGCACAAGTTCATTTTTTAAATTAATTTTTTATTTATACATGACAATGGAATGCATTACCATTCTTATTACACATATAGAGCACAGTTTTTCATATCTCTGGTTGTATACAAAGTATATTCACACCAATTCATGTCTCTATACATGTACTTTGGATAATAATGTCCATCACATTCCACCATCATTTCTAACCCCATGCCCCCTCCTTTCCCCTCCCACCCCACCCTATCTAGAGTTTGTCTATTCCTCCCACGCTCCCCCTCCCTACCCCACTATGAATCAGCCTCCTTATATCAGAGAAAACATTTGGCATTTGTTTTTTTTGGGATTGGCTAACTTCACTTTGCATTATCTTCTCTAACTCCATCCATTTACCTGCAAATGCCATGATTTTATTCTCTTTTATTGCTGAGTAATATTCCATTGTGTATATATGCCACATTTTCTTAATCCATTCATCTATTGAAGGGCATCTAGATTGGTTCCACAGTTTATCTATTGTAAATTGTGCTGCTATAAACATTGATGTGGCTGTGTCCCTGTAGTATGCTGTTAAATCCTTTGCATATAGACCAAGGAGAGGGATAGTTTGGTCAAATGGTGCTTCCATTTCCAATTTTCCAAGAAATCTCCATGGTGCTTTCCATATTGGCTGCACCAATTTGCAGAGTCTCTCTCCCCACCAGCAATGTATGAGTGTACCTTTTTCCCCACATCCTCACCAACAGTTATTGTTGTTTGTATGCATAATAGCTGCCATTCTGAGTGGAGTGAAGTGAATGAAATCTTAGTTTTGATTTGCATTTCTCTAATTGGTAATGATGATGGACATTTTTTCATGTATCTGTTGATTGATTATACATCATCTTCTAAGAAGTGTCTGTTCAGGTCCTTGGCCCATTTATTGATTGGGTTGTTTTGTTTGTTTGTTTTTGTTTGTGCTTAACTTTTTGAGAGTTTAGTGCTCTACCTGATGTGTGAGGGGTAAAGATTTGCTCCCAAGATGTAGGTTCTTTCTTCACCTCACAGATTGTTTTTGCTGAGAAGAAACTTTTGAGTACATCCCATTTATTGATTCTTGATTTTAATTCTTGCAAAGGAGTCTTATTCAGGAAATTGGGGCCTAATCCCACATGATTAGGGCCAACTTTTCCTTCTGTTAAACACAGGGTCTGTGGTTTTATCCCTAGGTCCCATTTTTTTTTTTTTTTTTTGTGGTTGTTGTTGCTATTTCCTATTTTAATAACATACATTAAAATTCACTAGTAAATATTTCCTTTTGGTGGTTTACCTTGTTGCATTTCAAAACTTTCTCTTATACCACTGATATTGGAATCACTAGAGAGCTTGCTACATATTCAGAAAACCCAGTTCCATCCCAGAACTAATGAATAAGATTCTGCATTTTAGTAAATCTGACTCATGGTAGTATAGTTAAAATTTGAGAATTCCTTTTTTTAAATCAATTTTTTAAAATTTATATTATCATGGAATACATTACAATTCTTATTACACATATAGAACACAATCTTTAATACTGTAGAGTTGGAGGTATTATTTTTCAGATCATTATCATTTTCTTCCTAAAGGTGAGGCTTCTATACTAGCTACCTTCTCTGTAACAGAAGGAAAGAAGAAAATTCCTGTGGCTGGCTGCAGAGTTCAAAAAGGACAGTTAGAAAAACAAAAAAAATTTAAATTAATCCACAAGGGACAGGTTATTTGGAGAGGTAAGCAACATCAAAATGTTTTCTATGGTTTATCCAGGCCCCAAACCTACTGATTGCATAACCATCTAAAATCCATTGATCTTTTCCCATCATAACGCTGTTTTAGCATTCTTAACTTCTCCATAGCAATGAGTTCCCTTCCTATTAATTTTTACAATTCCTCTAGATTGTTAGTTCCTCAGACTTGATTTTAACTACTTTTGTTTTTGGAGACTTGAGTCTGAGCCTATTTTTCAGGCTGGCCTTGAACTTGAGAAACTGTCACCTCAGCCTCCCAAGTAGCTGGGATTATAGGCATATACTTTTGCATGCAGCAATTTCCCAAGCTTTTAAAAACTGGCTTCACTTTCATCCTACACTTACCCATTCCACTCCTGTATTCCCATCTTTCCGAACTTGACCTACTGTCTACAGTGTTTATCAGTCCTGAGTATAATCCCATCCTTTGCGGTCTTTAAGTGGGAGATTTTTGGGCTTTCCTGGCATAAAATCCCATTTAATGACAGGACTGTATAATAAAGTTTCAAAGAATTCCAGTGAGAATTTTCATTTTAACACCAAACTACATAGCATTTAGTACTTGAGGCTGGTCTCAAAATTAAAATCATTCTGCCTTAGCCTTCCAAACTGCTGGAATTATGGGTGTGCACCTCATGCCTGCCTTAGTACTTTGTTAAATATACTCACCTTAAATTTCCTTTTTAAGGCTCATTGACCTCGTTGAAACACCATAAAGATGACATCTCAGTCATCAAAACTGGAATGGATTGTGGTCTCAGTTTAGAGGAAGAAAAAGTGGAATTCCAAGTGGGAGATGAAATTGTTTGTTATGAAGAAAAGGAAGTTTCAGCAAAGACTTCTTGGGACCCAGGATTTTAAAACTATTAAAAATGTCAATGATGAAATGCCTTTGCTTTATTTTACATCAACTGGTTTTGTTTTACAGAAGTTAAAGCTTTACCATTAAATAGTCAAAAAGTACTTGTTATTCTACACCATGTGTATTAGAGCACATCTTGGAACAGAAATAATAAACCATTCAAGGATATCTCCAATGAGAAATTCTCAAGTGGGAATGTAACATGCAAAAAAAGGGAGTTGGTAGCATTACCACTGAATGTAATAGTTAAGAGTGGCACCAACAAACCAATCCTCCCCGAATTGAGCTAGATGGGTAAAATATGACACCAACATGTACTGCTTGAAGTATTTTTTTCTTTTGCCGTGAATATTAAATATTTTATAAGGATCCATCCTGAATAATTTCTAAGAGCTTATGCATAACATTAACTAGCCGTGTGTTCCCTTGTACTGAAAAGGGCAGATATCCTACCAACACGGGATGCATCTTTGAATTGAAAACTGGCTTATATTTAGACAGCTGATAAGGTAACTCCTGCCAAAGTATGAAATTACTATGTAGTGAAAATATCAAGTAGTTGACCCAGAACCACTAGGTCAAATAATGTATCAACATTCACATGAAGAGGCATATCAAAGGATGATGGGACCATCAATTTGATGCTCAAAAGTATTCTTTAAGGGGCTGGGGTTGTGGCTCAAGCGGTAGCGCGCTCACCTGGCATGCGTGCGGCCCGGGTTCGATTCTCAGCACCACATACAAAGATGCTGTGTCCGCCAATAACCAAAAAATAAATATTAAAATTCTCTCTTAAAAAAAAAGAGAACATAAAAAAAGTATTCTTTAATTCCGCAAAGAAATTCAACAATTAAATATTAGTTCATGTCTTTTATTATCTCAAATACATTACTTGTCTTCTGGTTTGTTGAAGCAGTAAGTCAGACAACACTTGCCACAATAGTGTCTGTCAAAGTGGCTGGCCATAAAAACTCCTGCACCACATTCATCTGAAGGACACTCACGACGAAGGCGGCTAATTTTGCCATTTTCATCCACCTGAAAAACACAAACTTGCTGTAAGATAATCTTAGAAAACATTTTGGTATCAGATTTCCATGACTCAAAAAAAGAATTTAACCTTTCTGGGCTGGGATTGTGGCTCAGTGGCAGAACACTAACCTCACACATATGAGGCGCTGGGTTTGATCCTCAGCACCACATAAAAAATAAAGGTATTGTGTCCATCTACAACTAAAAAAATTTTTTAAAGTATTTAACTTTTTAACTCCACAATACTGATGGCTTTTGTGCTTATAAGCTTTAGTATTAACAATACTACCATAATAAAAGTCATAGGACATTTGTACATTAAAATACAGCTTTGCTTACTGGTAGATGAAGCTAAGTTCTGAATCTAGATCTTACCTCAAATTCAGAACCCCATGGAATAAGCAACTAGGGCAGAACTCCACTATATAAGCACAATCAACTACCAAGCAGAAGACTTCAAAAATTGAGCTTTTCATTTTCAGAATACCTTGTTTAAACCAAATGTAGGCTCATTTAGATATAAGTGTATTTAATTACAATTATTTCATAAGAAAAATGCCAACAAGTTACTGTGAAGACAGTTTACAAATAAACAAGTTTTCAGATATTCTACTCCACGTAAAACTGGCTCACCTTATAATATTTCAGGACAGCCAACTTAACCTTCTTTCTCTTATGCTTATTCTTCTTGGGAGTGGTGTAAGACTTCTTCTTCCTTTTCTTAGCACCACCACGAAGCCTCAGCACAAGATGAAGGGTGGACTCCTGTAAACACAGGATGAAACATTTTTATGCTACATTAAGGACAATATCAGGCATCTGCTAATTAATGTGAGAAATGGTAATAGCACTTCTCAAATGTTAGTGTAGGAATCACCTGAGAATCTACTGCCAAACTACTGCTTTTTTCTTTATTTGTATGTGCCCAAATTTCTAATATAAGACTTATTTTTAAGGGGCCCCTCTTTTCCCGAAACAAACCTTCTGAATGTTGTAGTCAGACAAAGTACGTCCATCTTCCAGTTGCTTACCAGCAAAGATCAGTCTTTGCTGATCAGGAGGAATTCCTAATGCAGAGAAAAAAGGTATACATGCTCCAGATTTGCAAAATAATCCAGACTCAAATTATTTGCTTTTAATTCTGTCATTAAGTCCTTATAGAGCTACACACAATTCTGAAGGTTTACGTGTTAGCAAATTTAACCTGTCAATACAAGAATCATTTTATATATCAGAACACAATTAACGCTGGGCACAGGTGGCCCATGCCTGTAATCCCAGTGGCTCAGAAGACTGAAGCAGGAGGATCACATATTCAATGACAGCCTGAGGAACTTAGCAAGAACATGAGCAACTTAGTGAGACCCATCTCAAGAAACCAACCTCATTGAAATTCACACATGCAAAATGTTCTACAGAGCTTCCAATCTAAGTAGCCTGAGTCCATGCTCATTAATATTTGTTATTTAATTCCATTAGTATTTTGTCAATCAGACCTCTTCCCCCCAAGAACAGATACATTAAAGGCTTAACAGGTAGGCAGTGTCTGTACAAGTTAATTTCCGTGAACTTCAAAATATTACTTGCCTTCCTTATCCTGGATCTTGGCTTTTACATTTTCTATAGTGTCCGAGGGTTCAACCTATGAATTTTAAAATCCAAGTATATTGGTTACACTAGAACGAACATTGACTTAATTCAATCGACAGTTTCCACAGAACTCAATAAAGCTGACCCGGTGGGCAATCTCCAATGGACGCTACAGATGAGCTCCCTAGCCCAGGGTGGCCGGCGGATGCTGGGCCACACCGCGCCCGCCAAGCGACAAGCGTCTCCTTCCTCACCTCAGGCTGGCCAGGGCCACGCGAGAGGTGAGAGGCGCGGCCTTGCTCCGCAAACCACCCTCAATTCAGGGAGAGGTTTCAGAACTCAAATTCGGAGGTATGTCCTAAGGGTTGGAAAGCAGCGCGGGGGCCCCCAATTACACCTCACCACCTTATTCAGGCCTTGGTTTCCTCACACCACCTGGCCCGTACCTCGAGTGTAATAGTCTTCCCCGTAAGGGTTTTTACGAAAATCTGCATCTCGGCGGCGGTCCCACCTGAAGCCGAGAAAAAGGGAGACACGGGTTAGACCTGGGGATACGGGTTTAGGCGTTTCGTAAGCCGCCGACTGGAGGCCGAAGCAGAGCACACACTCACCGCAGATGGCGGATCGGAAAGGAAGAGCGCGGCGCTGGCCCCGGGGTTTCCTGGCCGAAGGTCCCACCCCTTAGGCGACCACAGCAGATGCCTGGCCGCTGTCACAGCAGCTGTCTAACCCAGTGCCAGAATGGGTCGCGAGACTTCTTTCCTCCTTTCTCTAAGTCTGAGCTTATTTCTCATGTTAGCTTTCAGAATGTTATTAAAATGCTAGATTTTAATAACTTAAAAAGATGTTTTAAGAAGACTTCTCGCAGGCCATCGAGGTGGCTAAGAGGGTCTTTCAAAGTGGCTAATGAGATTGGAGAAAACGGAAGTAATGGAAGTGTATTCTGGGAATTGTAGTTTTCCACTGCTTTCCTCTGGTCAGAACTACTTGTCCCAAGATGCAGTTCCACACCCCAGGCTCCCTAGTTACAGTCACTAAGCACTCATTGGAGTGGGGTTAGGAGAAAGGGATTCAGGTAAGGAACCGAGAGGAGGTGAAGCGGAGTAATGGTTTCTGGGAGGGTGGGACTGTGCCGAAAGTAACTAGACGGAAAGGCTTAAGAGGCGGGAAAGGGGTGTGAGCATGAAAGCATCCTTCTTGCTCTTACTGAGTCGCAGAGGGATGGAGGGAGAATTAGGCGTCGCCTTTCAGACCTCCAGGAAAACGGAAAGGGGCAAATCGGAATGCAGATGAAATCTTCAAAAATGGGGCATCAGCCGTTCTGTAGCCTACTTTCTACCCCCAAGTCTCCTCGCTGGAGGAAGGCTCTGGGCCGGTTATGTCACTCTTCGGTGAGAAAGGATTTAATATGTCGAAAGTTTCTGGAGTTTTATAAATGTAAGAATGGAGTCTTATTCGAAAGAAACGTTCAAATGGTTAGTTGTAGAATTTAGAAGTTTGGTCGTGGAGAGCATTGGCGAAGGTCCCGATAGGAAAATTTTGGAGTGTGTACAGCAAGTTAGGCTTTTTGTCTACGAACCACAGAATCTTTTCTAATAAATATTCATATTAATTCTCTTTTTTTTACATATATGTATGGTTGTAAATAGACACAATACCTGAAAGAACAATCAAGGCTTGCCGTTGGAGAAAAAATGCCGGTTTATTGAGGCAGCTCTGCATATTTATAGAGCTGGGGATGGTTTGACAGTTGAAACAGTTTAACAATTTAAAAGGTTCTATTGGCAGCTGGCTTGGGGTGTATTCTAATTGGTAGGTAAGGATCAGGTGAGCCAGCAGGGCTCACCATTGGACGGCAGGATCACGTAAGCCAGCAGGGCTCACCATTGCATGGCAGGATCATGTGAGCCTGTAGGGCTCACCATTAGATGGCTCTTCTTGGGGGATGGGGAAGTTAGTCTTTGGACCCTGGAGACTCCCAACAATACCTTTCTTTTTTTCTTTCTTTATGTGATGCTGGGGATCGAACCCTGTGCCCTCGCATGCTAGGCAAGCACTCTGCCACTGAGCCCAGCCCTCTAATGTACTATTAATGTCATCATTTTTTTTTTTTTTTTAACTAGGGATTGAACCCAGGGTTGCTTTACCACTGAGCTACATCCCCAGCCCTTTTTAAAAATTTTTTATTGTGAGTCAGGGTTTAAGTTTCCTAGGCTGGCCTGGAACTTTGGATTCTTTTGCCTCAACTGGGACTACCAGGGGCATGACATTGTGTCCAGCTTTAAGAATTTTTTTCAGGGGCTGGGGATGTGGCTCAAGCGGTAGCGCGCTCGCCTGGCGTGCATGCGGCTCCGGGTTGGATCCTCAGCACCACATACAAACAAGGATGTTGTGTCCGCCAAAAACTAAAAATAAATAAATAAATAAATATTAAAAATTATCTCTCTAAAAAAAAAAAAGAAATTTTTTCAGAGTCCCTACTTAGGGTCTTGTCCCTAGTGTTGGACAAAAACTCTACCACTGAGCTACACCCCAAGGCTTTTTTAGTCTGTGTCACTAAGTTCTGAGAGTGGCATCTTCCTTCCTCTTTATGTCTTATCTCTTTATCTCCCCATCCCAAATTTGTACTTCCTTTATTTTCTCCTACAAGAGTTCCTTACCAAACTGGTTACTTATCTCCACTCTTTTCCCCTTTCTAACCCACATCTGTACCCTCAAAAATATTCATTCTAGAAAGTAAAAATGATTGTCATTGCTTTACTTCAAATGGGTCACCTTCCCTATAAAATCCAAATTCATGAGTATGATATCAGCCTCTACCTTTTTTACAATCTTATCTGCTAAACCCATCGCTCACTTCACATTTTAGTTACATTGAATTGATTGAACTGACTTGTGCTGTCTAATGGCTTTGGCACTTGTGAAGAACTCATTCTTTTCTTCTTCCTGGAATATTCCTCACCTATAGTTTACCAACTAGTCTCCACTTTTACAACAGAACTCTCAAAGACTTGTTTATACTCATTATCTTCAGTTTTTCTCTTCATTGAGCCTTCTCTTCATTGTTGCTTCTGTCAGGCTTTTGTCCCACCATTCTGGTGGAGTAGCTCTTGTAATAGGCACTTATGTATTCCATGTTGCTAAGCTAGTCATTTCATCTTCTTTGATGTAAGCAACATTTGACACAGTTGATCACATCCTCTATCTTTAAAACATTTCCTTCACCTGACTTCAGGGTATCTCAACACTTTTACTGTACTAAAAGCTCTTCTCCAGGGTCTTATTTTTAACCCATGAGACCTCTAGACTTAGAGCACCCCAGTCTATAAATCTCTCCTTTATTTATATTTCGCAAGTTATCTCATTCTAATAACTTTTGAATACCATTTATATGCAGAAGATTCATAAACTGTCACTCAGACCATTTCCCAGAACTTCTGATTCACATATCTAGATGTGTATTCAGCCTCTGTAAAAGACAAGTCACAGACTCCTGATCTCAGGAAATTACACTTCCCATCTCTATATATGGCAGTTCTCATTTTCCCATTTGCTAAGGCCAGAAATTGTATGGTCATCCCTGACTGCTCTTTTATACCCCACATTTAATCTGTAAGGAAATCTTGGCTTTGTTTTCAGTATATGTACACAACACTTCTAAAAATACTTCTAGCTTTGACTCTTTTATCCCAATTATCTATTCTTCACAGAGCAGCCCCAGCAATTTAAATGAAAGTCAGCTGTCATTTTTAATTTAAAATGTAAATCAGCTGCCATTCTTTTGTTTTCTCTCTCACTCAGAGCAAAGTCTAAATTCCTATAAGTGAGACTGTTGCTCCAGCACAGGAACAAGTGAAGGCCACAATCCAGCTCAGTATTCTTCTTGCCAAAACCGCCCAGAGAAAGGGGCACCAAATCAACTGGTAGTAGTCCTGTCTTCATGGCCCTGTAACCTGCAAGATGTGACAGCTACCTCAGACCTTAACTCTTCTCTCCCTTTCTCTCTTCAAGTCCCACAGGCCTTCTTATTCCTTAAATATACTGTCCCACCTTGAGACCTTTGGATTTACTATTCTATGCCTCAACCACTTCTAGGAATCTGCATGACACGTTTTCTGAAATGTCACCTAGTCAGTGAAGGTTTTCCTCTTTCTTGACCCTGTCTTACATAAAATAGCACCCTCTCAGCTTCTGTACTCTATCCCCCATACTGTCTTATTTTTCTTCATTCAATTTGCCGCATCTGTCATATATTTTCACTTATATGTTGTCTGTCTCTACTTGAATGTAATTTTTGAGAGGTTAGGGATTTTGTTTTAGTCAGTTTGGTATCTCCAGTTCCTAGAATAGTGACAGACGTAGATGTCCTCAGTATTTATTAAAGAAGTAAGTATAGCACAACTTAAGCATTACCCTATATTGTTCCACTGGTTGTTCTCTACTTAATGTTCTCTCCTCTCTCACAGGTTAGTGAAATGCTCTGTGGGCATCTGTAGTCCAGTGTACTCTGCTCATTGCTTCACACTGCCTTCTCTGCTCTGTAGCAGTGGCTCATTTACTAGACCCAACAGACTTGATTGGGAATCCAGGTGACTTGTTTTTAATGTATCCCTAAGTGAATGAACCTGGAGATATAGCTAAGTTAGTATGAATTAATAAGTGAATGGCAATCTTAGTTGACATATGTAATTCAGTGACATTTTGAATATGCTAAGGAATAAATAATTTAACTGTTTCCTGGTTTGAGGCCACCATAAGTCCGTTGTCTTCTGAGACAAGATTTTGTTTGCTGATTCAGCAAATATTTGTTGAATACCCACTCCAAGAGGGACTACTATGTACTGGAGTGCACATGGGTGGAGGAGGGGTAATGGGGATAAGAACATTTTGGTTCCAGATCTTGTCAAATTTACGTCCTAACAGGAGAGGCAGAGAATATAAACAGAAACTCTATAAAACAGTGTAATAATTCTGTGACAAGGGAAGTGCATAGTACTATAGGAGAACAATGTCAATGGCACTGACCAAGTCTGAGGGAATTCGGGGCAGCTTTCCTGAAACCATATAGGCTGAGATCTGGAGAACTAGTGATGCAGTGTGTGTGTGTGTGTGTGTGTGTGTGTGTGTGTGTGAGAGAGAGAGAGAGAGAGAGAGAGAGAGAGAGAGAGAGAGAGAGAGAGAATTTTTGGGGGGAAAGGGGAAGATGAGTGTGAGAGAGTTGCAAGAAGGGAGAAATATACAAGATCCTAAGGTAAAAGGGCAAATTCATAGGGGTGAGGATAGAATGGTATGGGGAGAAGGACAAGAACATGAAAAGGGTAGATTTTATCAGAGAGAAAAAGAGTCATTGGTTCCTAAAGGGCATTAATAGGTCAAGTAAAGGAATTTGAATTTTATCCTAAAGGTTATAGGAAGCCACTGGTATTCTGATTTGACCATCTGTTCCCTGGTGATTAAATCCATTCCTTCTTCCTTTGATTTTTATCTTTTACTATTTAAAATTACATTGTTGGGGCTGGGGATATAGCTCAGTTGGTAGAGTGCTTGTCTTTCATGCACAAGGCCCTGGGTTCAATCCCCAGCACCCCCCCAAGCACACAAAAATCAAACAAACAAAAAAACATTGTTTTTAGTGTGTCTCCCCTACTACATCTTAAGCTCCAAGGAGCCAGTGGCGTTATCTTATTTATTGCTGAATTTCTAGCTGTGAAATATTATTTGGTGCTTAGTAGACAATAAATACTGGCTCAAAGAATGAATAAAAATTCACTGATTTTTTTTCATTTAAGAAAACTGTTTATCCATTTATGGGTTATTACGTTGTTGTAGTTTAAATTGACTTTTTGTAATCTAGTTCATCAGTATAAGATTAATTTGGTCTCTTAAACTTCAAAATTATTTTGGTTGTCTCTCCTTTTTATTATGACCTATAGTAATATAGGTTTTATAGTTATATAGTTTCTATAGTTATATAGAAAATAATATATATGTTATTTCAGATAACCAGATGTCAATTTGATTGCCAAAACATCATAAAATTGGTTTAGACATTTATTCATTACAGCATTATTTATAATAGTGAAATTATCCAAAATTAGGGGGATGGTTAAACAAATTATAAAATATCATACTATGAAATACTTTGCAATCTTTAGAACTTATGTGTTGAAAACAACAAAATAGAAAGTGATTTTAATATTAAGTGAAAAGGGCTGTGGTTGAGGCTCAGTAGTAGAGCGTTTGCCAAGCATGTGTGAGACATTGGGTTCGAGCCTCAGCACCACATATAAATAAATAAAATAAAGGTGTTGTGTCCATCTACAAGTAAAAGAATTAAAAAAAATTAAGTGAAAAAATTAGAATACACAACTGAATATAGAATTTGAACCCAATGCTTATAAAGATTGGTAGGAAATATAATGATTATCTTTGGGTAATAGGATTCTGGATGATTTTTGTTTTCTTCAATAGTTTTCTTTGGTTTATATTTTCAGATTTTATTCCATGGATATATATGTTTTTACTTGCCAGACAAAGCCAACCAAGTGTTCTGTCTGATGTTTAATACAATGACAGTATGCTTTTTTTGTTTGCTTTGGTGCTGGGGGTTGAACCCAGGGCCCTGCACATGCTAAACACAAATTCATGAATTTTACCACTGAGCCACAACCCCAGCCTACTCAATGGGTTAATGTGAGTGAATTTTAGGAATCACCTTCTGTATCCAATTTCAGCTGAATAACGATTCTTTGCCAAAAGCATTGTAAAAAGCTGTTTGAAAACTGTATTCCCCGAAGTACTGTTATCTTTGACATTATTGATGGATAGATTTTTTTTTTTTTCCAGTGCTGAATATCAAACCCACATGTGAGACAAGGATTCTGCTGCTGAGCCCTATCCCCAGCCTTGTTGGATGGATTTTAACATAAGTCCTGCCTCTTACTTTTCAGTTAGCACCTTTGTATCAAGACTGCGAATCATTATAAAATCTATTATAAAAATTAATTTTTCGTAGATACTGTATACTGGACAACTGTGACTGGGCCAGGTAAGCACTTGGGTAGGGGAGTATCTGACCTTTTTTTAATTTTTTTTTAGTTGTAGATGGACACAATATCTTTATTTATTTTTATTTATTTTATGTTGTGCTGAGGATCAAACTCAGAGCCTCACATATGCAAGGCAAGCGCTCTACCACTGAGCTACAACCCCAGCCCTATCTGACCTTATTTGTGTCATCAAGAGACTTACTAACTCGTTTTTCCACATGAAACAAGTAAAATATTAAACCTTCGTTTGAGTTTTCTAGCTGCCTGAAGTATCCTTATAATTATTAAAGTGTGATTTAAAAATAAATTGAGAGCTGGAGTATAGCTCAGTGGCAGAACACTTGTCTAGCCTGTGCAAGGCTCTGAGTTTGAAACCCAGCACTGAAAAAAAAAAAATAAAGAAAGAAAGTGTTGCGTTAAACCATCTATTATATGATACATATGAGGAGTTGTGCTTGGTTAATAAAGGAAGAGCTCCTAATTAACTAGTATTTGGTATTTCTATCCCAGAGATATCTACATGGCCTAGAATAGAATAGATCTTTTTTTTTTTTCATTTTTTCTTTTGTGCTGGTGCTTAAATCCAGGGCCTTGCACATGCTAGCAAGCACTCTACTACTGAATTATACCCTACTCTGTAGCATAGACCTTTTAATTTGTAGATTGAAATATTTTTCTTAAAAACAGATCAATGGGAATTTTTCTCAAATAAATATATGATTTTTTAGATTAATATTCATTTTATAATTTTTAAGCCTTTAGATTAATTGATGGTCTTTTTTCTTTCAGGATTATCAAAGTTTTGGCTTTGTTACAAAAACAGTTCAAGATTTCACTTTTCTTTGGTGACTAAGTGGGCAGATTGTGACTTATGTCCATCCAAGAAATACATAAACATGCAGTTCTTCCTCCTATCATTAGTAGATGTGACAAGGAATTCTTGGAAAGTACGCAAAGATACATAATTACAGAAATTGAAAGAGTGGGCTGTAATGAGGAAGGACCTGCTGATGAATATTACATCATATACCAAAATGTTTTTAATAAGGTATCTTAATGCTCTTAAGGCAATGAAGTTTTCATGAGAGTAGAAATGTCTTATCTTGATAACTGCCTTAAAAATACCACTGCTTGTTTGACCTCATTCTTTTTGTTGGTTTTTGGAAGTTCAACTGGTTTGTCAGAAAGGGATGAATGAGGAAAATGCAATGCTGGATTTACATTACTTATTAATGAATGTTTTAGTTATTTTAACTTAACAGGTTGTTTTTTATCTTCTCATAATCATTTTGATCTCTCTATCTGAAGGTAGCATCTAACTTGTTAGGAATTGGGTTTTAATCAAGAGCTTGCTAGTTCCTTATTGTTTTGGGCTTGTTTGTGATATCATTAAATGTTGGTTTAAATTTGATTTAGCATATTAATTGAGACCTTTTGAGCTTGGCATGGTGGCATATACCTATAACCCAGTTACTTAGGGAGCTGAGGCTGGAGAATCCCTTGAGGCAGGAATTTGAGGCCATCCTTGGTAACATAGCACCCAGACTCTAAATAAACAGGCAAACAAATAAACAAATAAAATACTTGATATAAAAACATGATACCTCTTGTAGTTAGTGGTCTTATAAGCATGAGCAAGAAATTTGACTGGACTTAACACTGGAAATAATAGAGATCAGATTAAAAAATGTTATGACTTTATATAACATTTGATTTAGTTCCTTGAGATTTTAGAAATAATTGTTTTTCCTTATAAACATTTACAATTTGTACATGTATCATAATTTTTTGCCTAGCTATTTTTTTAACTCTCCCTTGGAAGGTCCCTGACAGAAATCAGCATCCTTTCATCTTTGCCTAAAGGAAGTGCTTACCTTAAGTTTCTTACTTTCTGGGTAAAATAGCTACAGGCAAAATAGGAACTCAGTGTTTTGCTTAATTTTTAAATGTTAGTACACTATGAGTCAATTATTTCTCCTCTAAACAAAAACCTAGTGCCTCACTTTACAGAAAAGTGAGCCCAAAGTAGTGATATATACCTAACAGTGGAATTAAGAAACTTGATACATATGTATGAGAGTATAGAGAGTTTTTTTCCCCTTCCCTTTAAATCATACAGAATATCTCTTCCTTAGAATTGCTTAAGATTATCTTCATTGTATGTGTTGTCTGTATGTTGTATCTAATGGGTTCATTGTATGTTGGTCTTTTAGTTGGTGGTTAAGAAATATACTGGGTCAATGTTTTAAATAAAGGTATTATCTTGAATAGGTTTCATAAGTATAAGTCATGCTAAGACTCTATTTGTGTAAAATCAGCAAAGAAAAGTTGCGTGACCTACTTATCTTTGCATGCCGAAATGCTAACACTTTGTCAGAATTTTTGTCATCCGAAGAGCAGTCTGTTCTAAATTAGTATAGTTAAAGTGAAATAATCTTGGAATTAGTGTTGATAAATGTTGTTGTTATTATTATTATTATTATCCTCCTTGTCCTCCTTCTCCTTCTTTTTTTTTTTTTTTTTTTTATACTGGAGATTGAACCCAGGAGGTCTTGACTACTCAATTACATCCCCAGCCCTTTTTATTTTTTATTTTGAGACAGGGTCTCCTAAGTTGCTTAGGACCTCCTTAAATTGCTGAGGCTGGCCTTGAACTTGTGATCCTCCTGCCTCAGCCTCCAGAGTTGCTGGAATTATAGGTGTGCATAGTCATGTCCAATGGTAAATTTAATTCTTAGAAAAGCAGATGTGATTAATTAAAAAAACATTATCTATATCTGTAGTTGATGTTCCCTTTCTTTCTGTTTTTCAAGATTTCCATCTAGATTGCACATTATAATTAAAATTTGTACATTTATTTATTTTGTAAAGAATCTGTTTTTCAAGACTGAGAGATAATTCTGAAATGGAAATCATTCGATCCTTTCAAGAGAATAGAGAAACTTTTTTCCTAGCTTCTCTTTGATTTTCACATTATTCCAGCACATTTGATGATAGATGATTTGATTTGATTGATTTGGATGATTTGGTTGCCTCCCCCAGTTCTTTCTCTCTTGGAAGGATCTGATGGACAGAAGACAAAAAATATCAACTTGCATCTCAGGTTCTTGGAATTGGAGAACAAATACCAAATTATATTTAAAATGATTTGACTTAGAGAATCAAACCTGAATCAAAGCAGAGAGGACCTGAGATATATATATTTATAATTATATATAATTATTTATACTTTTCTGGGTTTTTTCTAGCTTATTTAAAAGTATTTTTTATTATTTTTGCATGGGTAATGTACAAGATTAAGAAAAAAGAAAATTGGTAAAGTAAAAAACCTAGTACATGGAAGGTTGGCCCTTCTCATCTCACACTCTTCCGTTCTCAGCAGGTGCCCACTATTTCTTCTGTTATCCTTTCTTAAGTTATTTGTTATTTTCTTCAGTTATCTTTCCTGAGATAGTCTTTACTTAAACACTACTAGAAACCATGACTATGTAGTGATGAGGGTTTTTTTTTTTTTAATATTTATTTATTTATTTAGTTCTTCGCGAACACAACATCTTTGTTTGTATGTGGTGCTGAGGATCTAACCGGGCCGCACGCATGCCGGGCAAGGGCGCTACCGCTTGAGCCACATCCCCAGCCCATGATGAGGGTTTTTTAAAGTTGCATTTGACACCTTGAGAATAGACATGCATTAGGAATTTGCCACAGTCTGGCTGGGCACAATTCATGAGCCACTTGTCAAACAGGAACGAACTTTATTTTTTAACGCAGCCCCACCACCCGAGCTCTCCAGGAATTCCCTGAGAGTCCAACTGCCACCACTGGCTCTTCTGGTGAGCACCTCAACCGCTCTTGAGGCAGATTGGCTGGGTCGCATGGGCGGAGCCAAAAGAGTGCCCCAATGAGCAGCTCCGTGGTCTGAAAGGGGGAGGAAACAGCCCAATGAGCATCTCTGCAGAGGAGCCAATCAGCTGGAAGTTTGCTGGGGCCTCTTCGCCTCTGGCTCTCAACATCAATTCAGAGCATTGATTAGCCAGTAGGAATTGATAAGTTAGAAAAGCAGAGGTAAAGGGAATTCAGGATTTTAAGGTCTTAGATGAAGGAACTAAGAGAAGATATGTGATTAAAGGATTGAGAATTGGAAAAATTTAACCTGGTATTAGATTTAACTGACATAATATATGGTATGCGTTTATAACAAGTAAAACAGAAATAGTCTTTTTTCTCCCCTCTCTGGTACTTAAGGTCAGTCTCCACTGTAATGATCCATAAGGAGCATATGTTCAATAAATATTGTCTTTAGTGCCCAGTCATGTATGAGCTTTCTGTAAACTTTTTAGTTTTCTAATTATTAATCATGTTTCATTTAAGAAATAATCTTAATGCTATTTGTAAGGCTTTTGACTTGTAGTCTTCTAGAAAAAATTTCAGTGTCATGGGCAGAAATATCATATTTCAGGTAATAGACTATGTCACTGCATACAAATCCATTCTTACTTCAATCAAAAAAGAATATGATGCCTTTATTGAGACACTAAAGAAAGACCGAAGAACTACATTTTTTCTTCATGGAAAACTTAAAGTTTGGGCAGCAGAGCCCACAGTTTTGGTATATCATCAGAGAAGAGCTATCCAGCTTGAAGCAAAGTAAGTATATTAGTAGCTAGCCCAAAAGGTGATAATTGTTTCTAGACTATAATAACCAGCCAATATAACTTTATTAGTCTATAAGGTTATTAGTCTTTTAAATTTCATTTTAATTTTAAAATCTGGGTTTTTATGCTTTCCTCTCCTATTAATTGTATTTTTTTACATGTTTCAAGTAAGAGTATTAATTTTGTTTGAGAACTTTGTGAAAACCAGAGGTACACTGTGTTTTCATAAAATGGGGGATGCAAAAAATGATTCTCTAGGTAATTTCTTGCATGAAAAAAATTTTTAATTAATTTATTCGGGCTGGGGATGTGGCTCAAGCAGTAGCGCGCTCGCCTGGCATGCGTGCCGCCTGGGTTCGATCCTCAGCACCACATACCAACAAAGATGTTGTGTCCGCCGAAAACTAAAAAATAAATATTAAAAATTCTCTCTCTCTCTCTCTCTCTCTCGCTCCTCTCTCACTCTCTCTTTTAAAAAAAATTAATTTATTCATGGAATAGCTTTTGATTTTTATTTAATTATTGTTTTATTTATGTGTGATAGCAGAATGCACTACAATTTTTATTTATATGTGACAGCAGAATGCACTACAATTTTTATTACACATATAGAGCACAATTTTTCATATCTCTAGTTGTATACAAAGTATATTCCCACCGATTCATGTCTTCATACCTGTACTTTGGATAACAATGTCCATCACAATTCCATCATCATTTCTAACCCCATGCCCCATCCCTTTCCCTCCCACCTCTCTGCCCTATCTGGAGTTGTTTTATTTCTCCCATGATCCCTCTCCCTACCCCACTATGATCAGCCTCCTTATATCAGAGAAAACATATGGCATTTTTGGGGGGGGATTGGCTAACTTCACTTTGCATTATCTTCTCTAACTCCATCCATTTACCTGCAAATGCCATGATTTTATTCTCTTTTATTGCTGAGTGATATTCCATTGTGTATATATGCCACATTTTTTTTATCCATTCATCTATTCAAGGGTATCTAAGTTAGTTCCACAGTTTATCTATTGTGAATTCTGCTGCTATATACATTGATGTGGCTGTGTCCCTGTAGTATGCTGTTTTTAAGTCCTTTGGGTATAGACCAGGAGAGAGATAGTAGGGTCAAATGGTGGCTCCATTCCCAGTTTTCCAAGAAATCTCCATACTACTTTCCATATTGGCTGCACCAATTTGCAGTCCCACCAGCAGTGATTTGATAGTACAATTTCATGATTATTTCTGAATTAGAGCTTAATCTTGTAATGTACAAAAGTAAGTAACCTACTAGAGAGGAGAAAATACTCTTGTTGAGTAGTCATATTTTCAGTATTAAATTTGACAAATAATTGATAAATATTTTTATAGATGATTTCAAATCAACTTAAAAATTATGTAAAGTTTGACCTTTCTGGTAATATGAATGGCTAGATGTTGGTATAGACCTTGCTATTAGGGATCTCTCTTTTCCTTTTAAAAGATTTCCAGTACTGGGGATCGAACCCAAGGCCTCATGCATGCAAGGCAAGCATTCTACTACTGAGCGCTCACTACATTCCCAGCTCTTTTTGTTTTTATTTTGAGATAGGCTCTCACTAAGTTGCCTAGACTGGCCTTCAACTTGCAATCTTTCTGCTTAAGCTGCTTAAGTAGCTTGAATTACAGGTGTGTGCCACCACACCTGGCTTTATAATTTATTTTTAATACTGAGGATTGAATCCAAGGGGGCTTTGCTACTGAGCTATATCCCCAGCCTTGTAATTTTTTGATTTGAGACAGAGTCTTACTAAGTTGCTTATTGCCTCCCTTTAAATTTATGATCGTCCTGCCTCAGCCTCCTGAATTGCTGGGTTTACAGACCTGCACCACTGTACCCAGCTTATAAAATAAACAAAAGTCTTTTCAGAAGCATTAGAAAGCTGATGAGAAAAATAAGAGATTATGGGGGCAAAATCTAACAGAAGATAAAAAATAAGCAGAGCACTAAAAATTGATTGGCCATGAGAATATTTATTAAAACTTGTGACCATAAATTTCAGTTTTTAGTATGCAACTTGGGATAAAAGACAAAGTCTAGGCACTGCCCAAGGGGTATAGCCCACTGGGAAGCCCTCCCCATAAGGCTAGAATGATAAAGGACTCCACTCTGGTAGAGCAAACCACAGGTGAACTGCTCCATACCTGGGGACTGAATGGAAAATTACTTTCTGCTCAGCAGACTTCTGATGGGTATAGGAATTATTTTTTGGATGATGATACATTCTAGAACTATTTAGTGGTGATGATTGTATTAAAATTCACTGAATTATACTCTTAAGGGTGAATTTTAAAAGAATCTAAACTACATATCAATAGAACTATTATAAAAGATGTGGCAGATTGGTTATATTAGCTTGTCTAATCACAGCTCTAAAAGAAAAGAATATGGGACAGAAGTAATATTTGAGGAGATAATGACTGAGAGTTTTCTAGAACGGGTGAAATATACCATGCTGCGCCCTTCCCCTGACTCAGGCAATGGCAAGGCCCTACTGAGGTGGATGGCGCAAGGCATCCATCCTCTGGAGGAGCGCAGTATGTTTCTAGGAATGGGCTAGTTTGTTTTTGTATTCCTTTAATAAGTATAGTTGCGACTTCTCATATGAAGAGTATGAAGGAAAAAACATGACTTTCCCAATTAACGCAACTACTTCTAAAGAATAGATCTGTTTGCTCTAAATGCAATGATTCAGCTGTGGAGCGTAAATTGTTAATGTCTAATGAAAAACTCCCTGTATTCCTGTCAAGGAAGTTTTTGAGAAATTAAATTAAAATCTAGAGAAGAAAAATTAATGTTAAGAAGACAGATTAGTGCTTAGTACTGGGCAACTTGTTCTTGTTCCTGTGCACAATGGTTTGTGCTCTTACTCTTGTTTTTTTTTTTTTAAAGAGAGAGTGAGAGAGGAGAGAGAGAGAGAATTTTTAATATTTATTTTTTAGTTCTCGGCGGACACAACATCGTTGTTGGTATGTGGTGCTGAGGATCGAACCCGGGCCGCACGCATGCCAGGCGAGCACGCTACCGCTTGAGCCACATCCCCAGGCCTCTTACTCTTGTTTGATTAAAATTAATAACAAGTCAATCACTTGCCGTAACCATGGCACCGGTTCCAGTCAGTAAGTCAAGAAAGAATAGTCAAGGTATAGGCCAATAGTTTGGGACATTTCTAACTATTATTAAAAGTTAACTAAGCAGAAACAGCTCAAAGCAAAACTCGAACTGAAAGTACAAATGCTTGCTTATGCATAAGCCAAGATACATTCTTCTATTCTAATTGTAGCTACGTAATATTTTGTTTCTTTGAATAATGATTCCTGTTTTGTAACCACAAAGTACTGTGAACCTGCCAAAATGAAAAGTATATATGATCAACTTCACAAGTAAAGATTGGGATCAGCACCTTCACTTTGGTGTCTGTGTTGTTTTTCCACCCTCCTTTCACGGACTCCTCACCATCCATTCCTCCTGAGACCCCCTGTTGGAGCTGGACTCCGACAATACCAATTCACAGATTCAAGAAAGCCAAGTGTGATACATGCTAAGAAATCCCCAGCTACATCTATCATCATGAAGTTGTAAAAAATAGACCATAAAAGTAGCATAGAAAGGAGCAACGCTTGGGCTGGGATTGTGGCTCAGTGGCAGAGCGCTTGCCTAACATGTGTGAGGCTCTGGGTTCGATTCTCAGCACCACATAAAAATAAATAAATTAATTAAATAAAGGTCCATCAACATCCAAAACATTTTAGAAGAAAAAAAGAAAAAGAAAAAGAAAGGAGCAACACTTAGATGCCTTCTCATCCATGTGGTAGCATGAATTGGAATGTCATTATTTTATGATCAAATAATATTTTATTGTATGTACATGTTAAATTTTGTGTATCCAACCATCTATTGATGATTCTTGGGTTGTTTTCACCTTTGGCTATTCCACTATGAACATTCGTATACTAGTATCTGAGTTCCTGCTTTAAATTCTTTTGAAGTCCTGTTTATTTTTAATATAGCTTTCTTTCACAAGCAGAAGTTTATTTGGAATAAAGCCAAATAAATTTTATTTCTATAATCCCTTTATTATAAATACTTGGCTTTTACTTTGAGTCATCTGTCGGAACCAATAATTTGGTATAATAATCAGAAGTGGACAGCAGTTATCTACTAAAAAACTGGGTTTTAATTTGCAAAAAAAATAACTTTTTTTTTTATATTGACAAAGATTCTTTATCTGGCTTCCCTGAACTCTTTTTCAAATAGACCTGTCTTCTGGACTTTCATATCCACCTATGACTGTATAGTTTTAGCAAGAATCCTATCAGATTGGTTTAGGCAGAATTTCCAGCCCTAAATACCTGATCATTCTCATTGTCTGACTAAATTCCTTATGTCTGATCATATCAGAGATAGTGGAGCCTTGCTGGCCTGCCTTCAGCAATTCTGTTAGGTCTACTTACCCAGAGTCTTCCCTTCTGATGTTTCCTCTTTTTTTTTTCCACTGACGCTCCCCCACCACAGCTTCTTGACTATGTATTCCCACTTGCCAAATGTATTAGGAATTGAAACCAATCTTTCTCTCCTACTACAGAACCCCATTACAGTGGTCCCTAGATCTTGCCATGCCCCTCTTAATTTTTCTGCAAGGGTGTCTAACTTATTTTAGTCTGTTATTTTTTCCCCCTAGGAAATAAACCTCAAATAATCCTTAATAGAATTTTTGAAATTAGGCTGAAGCAGGAAGATCTCAGGTTCTAGGCGAGCCTGGGCTCTGTAGCAAGACCTTGTCTCAAAAAGTAAAGCAGGGCTGGGGTTATAGCACAGTGGTGGAGTGCTTGCCTAGAGTATGTAAAGCACTGGGTTCAATCCTCAGCACCACATAAAAATAAATAAATAAATAAAATAAAAGTATTGTATCTATCTACAACTAAAAAATATTAAAAGGAAAAAAAAAGTAAAGCAAAACCAAAACAGGCTAGAGATGTAGCTCAGTTGTATAGTGCGGACCTAAGGTACTTTTAAAACTAAGTTTGGTTATTTCTTAAACTAAGAAGTAGGGTAAATTTCATTTCTTTCCTTTTTTCCCCCCCCAGTACTAGAGATTAAACTCAGGGGCACTTAACCACAGAGCCACACGCCCAGATTTTTTTATTTTGAGATAGGGTCTTGCTAAATTGCTTAGGCTGACTTTAATCCTCCTGCCTCAGCCTCCCAAAATGGGAGACTTAATCCTCAACCTGCTGGGATTACAAGTGTGAACCACTATGCTGAGCACTGCTTTGTAGTTTTTAGGATCTGCATTTCTGAATGTGCTCAATTTTACCTCAGGGAAGTGTTATCTTTCCTCTAGCTTTAGTATCAAAATCGCTGCAGTAGATTGAATAATGACCCTCATAAACATCAGGTCCTAATTGCTGGAGCCTGCAAATGTTTATCTTTGTTTGGAAACAGGTTTTGCAGATGTGAATAAATTAAGGTTTTGAGGTAGGGAGATTATCCAGATAAGCCCTAGATATTAAGAAGTATTCTTATAAGGGGGGGGAATAGGAGAGAGCAATGTGATCATGAAGGCAGAGATTGAAGCTTTGCAGCTATGGAATTCTTGAAGCAACCAGAGGCTGGAAAAGGCAAGGAACGGATTGACTCTTAGAGCTTCTATAGGAAGCATGACCCTCAAAACACTTTGATTTTATGTATAGTGATACTGATTTGGGACTTTAGCCCTCCACAATTGCTAGAGAATAAATTTCTGTTAAGTCACCAAGTTTCTATAATTTTTACAATAGCCACAGGAAACCAAAACAATTATGTACCAAAATGATATTTAAATTGCAAAAGTCATTTTTTTAACTAAAAGGAATAGATGGTGTTTTATGACAAGAATATGTTTAATACTTATGAGTTTCTGATAGGTTAATAATCATAGCCAATATTAGATTATATTTTTACTGAAGCTCTCAAAGAAAATTGTTCCTTATTTGTGAGATTACTTAACTTTTTCAGGGCATGTTTTTCTGAACTTCTACCTAATTCATAATGGTTCAAAATGATAATTAGCCAAAATAAAATAATGATTTAACCTGCTTATCTTAAATATTATGATTCAAGAATTAAATTAATTGAAAGAAACATAAGAATTTCTGTTATTTAGAATGAGGATTATTGAAAATAATTCCTTGAAGATTCAATTGCAAATAGATCAAATGAAACAGCTTAGGGAAGAGTATGACAAAAAAGAAGCAAAATACTATACTCTCTCCAAAGATCCTTCAAAACCTATTCCAGGTACTGTATTTTGTTTAAGATATTCGAGAGAGGGGGCTGGGATTGTGGCTCAGCAGAAGAGCACTTGCCTAGCACATGCGAGGCGCTGGGTTCAATCCTCAGCACCACATAAAAATAAATAAATAAAATAAAGATACCGTGTCTGTGTCCAACTATAACTAAAAAAATATTTAAAAAATATTCGAGAGAATGCCCAACTATTTCCAGTTACTACCTATTACACAAATTTATATAAGCATGCTGACATTTTTATATCTATCAGTTGTATGTTACAAAAACAACTTTAGTCAGTGTTCTAGATGGATACATGGAAAATAGAAAACTTTAAACAACCCTAAAACATTTTAAGCATTCCAATCTGTCAGGGTTATATGAAGTATAAAGCAGTAACTCAAAGTATGGTTCTTGTATCAATATCAGCATCACCTGGAAATTGGTTAGAAATCCAAATTCTTGGGTCTCACTGCAGGCTTACTAAGTTAGAAACCCAGTGATTGAGTCTGGCAGTCAATGTTTTATCCAGTTCTGGTTATTATGATGTATTATAAAATTTCAGAACTGCTAGTATAATGTATGGAAAAAATGTAGGATATTGTTTTCATGCATCTTATTATTTGTGTTTATGTCTGCATTATTATTTGTGTGTATGTCTGCACTGTTTCAACATCTTAGTATATAATACATATTTTAGGGCTGGGGATGTGGCTCAAGTGGTAGCGCGCTTGCCTGGCATGCGTGCGGCCCGGGTTCGATCCTCAGCACCACATACAAACAAAGATGTTGTGTCCGCTGAGAACTAAAAAATAAATATTAAAATTCTCTCTCTCTCCCTCTCTCTCTCTTTAAAAAAAAAATTAAAAAAAATAATACATATTTTAAGAAATTGGAGTGTATCTTGGAATTCAGTAGGATTTGTAGAGGTTTGTATGGTGAATATATAAAGTAGTAGAAAATAAAGACTTTGAAAATAGGTAATGATATTCAAAACTTAAAAGATATTTACTTGGTAGAATCAATAGGTGGAAATTGTAGGATGCCAGATTTGGTCTAAATGGAAGAGGCTCTTCCTTTAAGTAATAAGCTACTCTATACTAAAGGATTTTTACTAACTTTGAACAATCATCTTGCATTTTGTGGAAATAAAGATTCACATTCTATTTTTTTTGTCTAAATTCACTTTCAAATATAAATATAAAATCGTGACTAGCAAACTTCAAATAAGATATATATGAACAGGGGCTGGGGTCATGGCTCAGCAGTAGAGTGCTCGCCTAGCATGCACAAGGCACTGGGTTTGATCCTCAGCACCATATAAATGTAAAATAAAAGATATTGTGTCCACCTAAAACTTAAAAAATAAATATTTAAAACAATTGTTTTTAAAAAAGATATATATGAATAAGTACAGAATAACTGACAAATAAATTGGTGAGAAGATACAGGACAAGGGAATGATTAAAATCCAGTAGGGTTAATCCAGAGTGGTTCTGGAGGAGGGATATTTTGAGGTATTTCATAAAGTTAGCTATTAGCCCAGATGAGAAAGAAAGGCATTTGAAGTGTTTGAGTTAGGAATAATGAATTCAGGGGACAGCAAGAGAGAAAGGGATAACTAGAGTTTTGGCAGGCATTTATAAGTTTTGTGTTGGAAAAAATAAGGTGATTATATTGGGGTTAATTTTTGTAAATAATGGGAAATGGAAATTTGTTGATTCAATCCTCAGTTATTAGGCAGAGGCTTTTGGTGATATTTAGGGGTTTTCAGGCAGTACTGATGAGGTAATTAAAAAAATTGCAAGGGCTAGAGTTGTGGCTCAGTGGTAGAGCGCTTGCCTTGCATGTGTGAGGCACTAGGTTTGATCCCCAGCACCACATTTAAAAGAAAAAAAATAAAGGTATTGTGTCCATCTACAAATACAAATATATATAATATATATGTTAAGGTTTGTGTGTTCTCAAACAAGCAATTTTTTCTTTTTCTTTTTTGGTACTGGGGATTGAACCCAGGGGCACTCAAACACTTGGCTACATCCTCAGCCCTATTTTGTATTTTATTTTAGAGACAGGGTCTCATTGAGTTGCTTAGTGCCTTGCCATTGCAGAGGCTGACTTTGAACTTGTGATCCTTCTGTCTCAGCTTCCTGAGCCACTGGGATTACAGGCATGTACCACTGTGTCCGACTAGAACAAGCAATCTTAACTGGGTCTTCATTGGTGATGTTTAAAACTGCTAGCCTTTTGCAATTTTTTGCTAATTTTGCTTATGTCAGGAGCTATAAGTACATGCTACTACTTCTGAATTATTTCTTAGCATTGGAATCTCTGCTCTATTTTGCTGAGACACTATCTGAGCACAAGAGTTCCACAAATTGCTTGGCCTGTTTGATTTATTTCCTCTTCTCATAGGCATGACTCTCCAAGATTCTGTTAATCTAAATGCTCTCAGGAAATTCAGGAAACACCTTGAAGATAAATACAGAGAAATGAAGCAAGCTATGTTGGTAAAATATGTACCAATTCAAAGGATGGCTGATTTTGATGAGGAAATGATTGTGTTATTAAAACGGCGAGATATAGCTGAAAATCTGAATGAAAGATTACAATTTCGGTATGAAAGTTGATTGTATGTTTTTAAAGTTCAAAGGTTTTATTTGTTTATTTTAATATTCTACCTTAATTCAATTTTAAGCTTAGTATTTTGTTGATGTTTTTATCTTTATAGTCATCAAAGACTGCAGATTATTTTATATGCACTTTCTTCATGGGTAAAATCTGATAAGAGCAAAACATTTGAAGACTTCGTGGAAGAAGTTCAGAAAACCAAAGATTTTCATGGTAGCTTATCTATATTTTTAAATTAGCACAAGTAGTAGGAGATATTTTTCCCCTAGAAAACTAAGAATGAACTGAGTTTAAAGAAAACAAAAATACACTTACCTCAGCCTGCAGTTGTGGCTCAGAGGTAGAATGCTCGCCTAGCATGCGTGAGGCACTGGGTTGGATCCTCAGCACCACATAAAGTAAAATAAAGGCATTGTGTTCATTTATAACTAAAAAAAATTTTTTTTTAAATATACTTACCTCTACTAGTTCTCTGACATCCTATGGGTTTCTTCCTTCAGCAGCGGTCAGATATTGGTTAAGAATAGACTTTGTGAGCCAAAGAGGGAATCCTTAAAATGAACTGAAAATAAGGAGCAAAGGGACAGGGATGCCACTCAGTGTAGGAAGAGGTTGGTACTGTTTGAAACCAAAGCAGTATTAAATGTATGTTTATGGGCTGGGGTGTAACTCAGTTGGTAGAGTGCTTACCTTGCACACACAAGGCCCTGGGTTCAATCCCCAGCACCATCAAAAAATAAATAAATAAATAAATAAATAAAAGTATGTTTATTATTTTTTATTGGTAAATAACCTTAAATATCTTATGTTGGTCCTTTTAGCATTTATAGTTGACCAAGGCTTTGTTGAAGAACTGCTTGAAGATGATCCAAGCAAGGCAAAAAATGCTGAAATTATACTGTACTACATTGAAAGGCAAATATTTTTAAAACTTTGATTTTCTACATTTAAGTGACCATGTTTATCATTTATTTAGTATTTTGATAAGCTGTAGTCTTTGGTTTTTATATCTTTAAAATTCTATTTTAGTTGAAAATTTAGAACATAAAGTAGAATTTCATTTTTTATGGATTTTTTTGTGGAAAAAACCCCACAGCTTATAGCAGACATTTCAGAGAAGATAAGAGGATTGTAGTGTTGATATAAATTTTATTTACATTTTTCTTGCATTCCCTAGCCATCAATTTACTAGTCTTAAATGTTCTTTTGAGAATTTCTTTTCTTTTCATTTCTTTTCTTTTTCCTTCCTTCCTTCTTTCCTTCCTTCCTTCCTTCCTTCCTTCCTTCCCTCCCTCCCTCCCTCCCTCCTAGTGATTAAACTCAGGGGCATTCGACTAAGTACTATTGGAATATGTACAGGATCAAGTTCAAAGTCAGCTTTGTTTTATAATGAGATAAAACAAAACACCCCCAAGAATATTAGAGAAAAAATTGAATGAACAGCCTCTAAGTAAACAAATCTAGTCATAGTTCGTTAGAATTGTTTTTTGTTCTTCTATATTATGCCACTATACTTACTTCATATTAGATATTTCTAATCAGCGTTTTTACTTTTTTGTGTACCATTATAAAATGCAATGGCTCTAGATTCAATGAACTAATGTCACTTGGTGAATATGAAAAGGCAGCTTATTTTGCAGCAAGCAGTCCTAGAAGGATTCTTCGAAACATGGGTTCAATGGATAAATTTAAGGGTAAGCATCTCTCTCCAAACCTTATCCATGTATGTAAATTATACTTTTTTTCTTGATAGAATATAAAGAATATTAAACTGAGAGACTAAACATCAGATCTAGACTCCAGCCCTATCTCTGTCATTTACTGTTAAAATTAAGGACTTTGAATAGTTTTTCTAACTTAAATTTTGATATATTACAAGTATATAGAAAATATGGAGACATGTATTAACACTCATATACTCACTATCAAAATGTAATGAATGTTAATATTTCGTCAAATTTACTTATTTTTTTTATATTGAGGATTGAACCCAAGGGTGCTCTACTACTGAGCTACCCTCTCAGTCCATTGTATTTTTTACTTTGAGAAAGGTCTCACTAAGTTGCCAAGGCTGGCCTTGAACTTATGATTCTCCCGCTTGCCTTCTAAGTAGCTGGATTACAGGCATGCACCACTGTGCCCAATAGGCAGGCATATCCTTTTAAAAAACAACTTTCTTGTCGTAAATTGACATACATACAACAAGTTGTGTGTATTTAAAGTACATAATATGTATATGTTATTTATACTGTCTCTTGTACAATAATATATTTCATTTTTAAAGTCATGTGTACTATGTTCTGACAGGTTGTCAGGCAATTTTATCAGTGTGCAAACAGCACAGAACACACTTTAAAAACTCTAGGTGGAATAGCCTAGGAGATATGGTATAGCCTATTATTCCTAAGCCACAAACCTATATAGCATATTACTATACTGAATACTGTAGCAACTGTAACACAAGAATAAGTATTTATATATTTAAACATAGAAAAAGTAGTTTATTGGTTAAGTGCCTCTGAGTTCAATCCCCGTTGGGCCCCCCTCAAAAAAAAAAAAAAAAAGAAAAGAAAAAGAAAAGAAAAACAGGAACAGACCAACCCCCAAAGTCAGTAGAAGAAAAGAAATAATAAATGTCAGAGAGAAATAAATAGAGGCTAAAAAAAAAAAAAAACAATACAATGAACAAAGAGTTGATTCTCAGAAAACATAAAATTGACAAATTACTAACCAAAATTGAAGAACCAAATAAATAAAACTAGAGATGGAAAGGTATTTCACAAATACCAGTGAAATCCAGAGGATCATTAGGACATATTTTTTAAGTACTACCTGTCAACAAATTTTCTGGATATATATGACCTGCCAAAAATTGAATCAAGATGATATAAGAAATGTAAATAGACCAATAACAAGCATCAGACCTAAGCAATAATAAATCTTAAGCAAAGTAAAGTCCTGGACCAGATGGGTTTGCTGCTGAGTTGTACCAGACTTTTGAAGAGTGAATACCAATGTTTCTCAAATTACTCTATAAACAAACAAAGACATACATAGGAACTCCCCCAAACTCTTTTTACAAAGCCAAAATTACTATACTACCAAAGCCTGAAAAAGATATATAAAAAAAAAAGAACGAAAAAGATAACTGTAGACCAATATTCTTAATGAACATAGATGCAGAATCCTCAATAAAATACTTGCAAATTGAATTCAATATCACATTAAAAATATCATACACTGAGGTCAAGTTGGTCTCATTCTGGGATGCAAGACTGATTCAACATTTGCAAATTAATAAATGTAATTCACTACATAAATAGAATCAAATATAAAAATTACCTAATCATTTCAATAGATGCAGAAAAGCCTTTGATAAAAATTAGCATCCCTTCAGGATAAAAACCTTTAATGAATTATATATACAGGATCATATCTCAGGATATAGAGGCTATATGTGAAAAATCCATAACCAACATCATACTAAATGGGGAAAAACAAAGAATCTTTTTTAAAATCAAGAATGAGACAAGGATGTACACTCTTAACACTCTTATTTAGCACTGAAGACTTTAGCAGAGCAATCAGGCAAGAGAAAGAAAGAAAATGGATACAAATAGAAAAAGAAAAAGTTAAATTAGCTTTGTTTGTAGATGATATGATTCGATACCTAGAAAATCCTGGAGATTTTAGAACTGATAAATTGGGCAAAGTAGCAGGATACAAAATCACCATACAAAAATTGGTAGCTTTTCCTATATCCACCAATAATGAAATAAGGAAAATGGTCCTATTCACAATTATCTCAAAAACAAGACCAAAAACATAAGAATAAACCTAACTAAGGAGTTGAAAGACCTCTACAATGAAAATTATAAAACACTGAAAAAATATTGAAGAAAATAATGGAAGTTGGAAAGATGTCCCATATTCATGGGTTGGGAGAATTAATACTGTTCAAATGGCCATATTGCTGAAAGCTATCTATAGATTCAATAAAATCCCCATCAAAATACTAATGACTGGCCTGGAATTGTGGCTCAGTGGTAGAACACTTGCCTAGCATGTGTGAGTTCTTGGGTTCAATTCTTAGCACTGTATATAATAAATGAATAAAATAAAGGTCCATCAACATGTAAAAAAATATTTTAAAAAATACTAATGGCATTATTCACATAACTAGAAAAAATAATCAAGTTCATATGGAAGCACAAACACCTGAATAGTCAAAAGCAATCCTGAGTAAAAAGAATAATGATGGAGGAATCATAATACCTGATTTCAAAATATGCCATGTATTGTATGATATTGTCATAAAAATAGGTACATAGAGTCATGGAATAGAATAGAGGATCCAGGAATAAATCCACCTATCTGCAGTCATCTGACTATTGAGAAAGGAGCCAAAAACATGCTGGAGAAAAGACAGCTTCTTCAATAAATGGTGCTGGGAAAACTGGGTATCTGCATGTAAAAGATTGACACTAGATCCCCATCTCTCACAAAAACTAATTCAAAATGGATCAAAGACCTTAATATAATACCTGAAATTTTGAAATTATTAGAGGAAAATAGGGGAAATATTTCAAGTTACTGGTATAGACAACACTGTCCTCAACAAGACTCCAGTAGCTCAGGAAGTAATAGCAAGAATGGACAAATGGGATTATATCAAATTAAAAAGCTTCTGGTTGGGGGGGGGGGAGCTGGGGTTGTGGCCTAGCATGAGTGAGGCCCTGGGTTCGATCCTCAGCACCACATAAAAAAATTTAAAAAAATAAAAAGTTTCTGTGCAGCAAAGGAGATTGGGTCAGCAGAGTAAAGAAAGAGACAGGCCTGCAGAATGAAAGAAAAGCTATGTCAGCTATTCAGCTGTCAAAGAATTAATATCCAGAATATATGAAGGACTCAAAAATTAACACCAAAAGAACAAGCAATTCACTTAATAAATGAGAAAATGAGCTGAACAGCCATTTCTCAAAAGAAGTACAAATGGCCAATAATTATATGAAGAAATGCTCAACATCTTAGCTCTTAGGGAAATGCACATAAAAACTATATGTATTGAAATTCCATCTTGTTATACTCAGTCTAGAAAACAAAACCAAAAACAAAATTAAGAATTCAAAACCAAATGAAAATAGCTCTCAGGGATGCAGGGGAAAAGGAATACACTGTTGGTGGGAGTGTAAACTAATACAGCCACTATGGAATTTTAGTATGGAATTTCCTCAAACAAAAATGGAACTACCATATACAATAGAGAGAACTGCATGTACATCTTTATTGCAGCACTATATACAGTGGGCAAGTTGTGGAATCAATCTAGATTCCCATCAACAAATGAACTGTTCATATGTGCGTGTCAGAGTGTGTTTATATATATATATATATATATTTTTTTTTATCAGTTCATGTATATACACATAAACATTTTTATCAGTTCATGTATATACACATAAACACAATGGAGTATTATTCATCCCTGAAGAAGAATGAAATCATGTGATTTGTAAGAAAATGGATGGAATTGGAGCTCATCGTGTTAAATAAAATAAGCCAGACCCAGAAAGACAAGTATCACATGTTTTCTCTAGTGTGGAATCTAGAGTCGGGGCACGTTAGGCAGCATGAAAGTAGAAAGGGTACTGTTAGGGAAGGGGAGAGGGACCAAGGATCAGGAGGAAGTGGTAAGAGAGGTAACAGTGAGATCAAAATACATTATATGCATGTATGAAAATACCACAAAGAAACCCATTATTTTGTACAATTAATATACATTATTATTATTTGATACCTAGGATTGAACTCAGGGCATTTAACCACTGAGCCACATCCCCAGCCCTTTTTTCATATTTTATTAGAGACGAGTCTCACTGTGTTGCTTAGGGCCCTGCTAAATTGCTAAGGCTGGCTTTGAACTTGAGTTTCTCCCGCCTCAGCCTCCGAGCTGCTAATCCCAGCTTCACATTATTTTTTAAAGATTCTAGTTTATTATTCTCATTGAATTATTTTCAAAGTTAAGGTCTATAGTCTGGCTAAATATGTAGTTCTGAATACCCAGTTTTATATTTTTCTCATTTGGTTATAGAGCAATGTAGTTTGCTTGAGGACTTAAAAAAATTTTTTTTCTTAGTTGTAGTTGGACATAATATCCTTATTATTTATGTATTTTTATGTGGTGCTGAGGATTGAACCTAGTGCCTCGCATATGCAAGGCAAACACTCCACCACTGAGCCGCAACTCCAGCCCCTGCATGAGGAATTTTATCCTCAATGTATTTGTAACTACATCTTTTGTGTTCTTTATTCAAATCAGGTTTTTTTTTGGTCACACCATTAATGGGAGACTCTGTCACTTGAAATAAAATAAATTTATTTTCTCACAGTTCTGGAGGCCAAAAGTCTGAAATCAAGGTGTCAGCAGGGTTGGTTTCTTCTGGAGACTCTAAGTGGGCTTGCCTATCTTCTAGTCATTGTTAGCAACTTTTCTGCGTATCTCGGCTTGTAGACGGATCACTCTAATCTCTGCCTCCATCTTCACAGGGTGTAAATAATGATATTTAGTCCTCATCCAATATATAAAGTTTAATCTATATGTAATACTAAGCTTTTTAGAAAATGCAGAGATGAAAATAATAATATGAAATAAGAAAAAGCAAACTCTCTTAAAATATTTGATTCTAACATTTTTTCTTTTCTGTAGCTATTGGAAAAATTAAAGGAAGAACTCTTCCATTACTCTTATTTTTTGAGGCTATATTTAGCACAAGCCATGCTTTTAAAACTCCTGTTGATGCAGATCTAACCCTAGAAGGAATCAAATGTGGATTATCTGAAAAACGGCTGGATTTAGTTATCAACTGGGTCACCCAGGAAAAGTAAGCAGAATTCAATCTTAATTGTGACATTTTGTTAATATTATTGTTTGGTCTAAAAATTATAATAGTTTTCACATTAATACATTATTTGAACATTTACATCAGGTCCCTATTGCAGTTAATCAGAAAGTATTTACTAAGCATTCACAGAGGAATGAGACCTAGTCACAATAAGCACAAAGAGTTGAGTGACAGCACTCTCCAAGGTGATTTATAAGAACCTAATGAGGGGCTGGGGATGTGGCTCAAGTGATAGCGCGCTCGCCTGGCATGCGTGCGGCCCAGGTTCGATCCTCAGCACCACATACCAACAAAAGATGTTGTTGAGAACTAAAAATAAATAAATAAATAGTTTAAAAAATTCTCTCTCTCTCTCTCTCTCTTTAAAAAAAAAAAAGAACCTAATGATAGATGGAAGTTGAGCAATAAGAATAAAGAAGTGGTGAAAGGAGACCCTCATCATTATACAAAATACATGTATGAAGATGTGAATTTGATGTCAACATATATAATCAGAGATATGATAAATTATGGTATGATAGTGTATTAGGAATTGTAATGCAAAAATAAATTTAAAAAAATAAAAAATAAAGAAAAAAATTAAAAAGAATAGAGAAGGATTGGTCAGTATCATGCTGATTGGGAGAGAAAAGGTAGATTCAAATCTGGTTCTGGATAGGCTGTGGGGACATGTAAAGAATACAGCCAAGAGACAGTGTATAAGCAGGAAGAATATGGACCAAGATGATAAAAAACACATAAAGCAGGCAAGGTGACAAGCGAGAGATGACTTCTTGAAGCTGAATTTCAGCATAGCTTGGCAGGTTTGTGCTAGCTCTTTGAGGTTAGGTTCCCTAGAACCAAAGCCTGAAGACAAGAATTTGGGTGAATATGATTATTAGAGGTAGGGCTTCTCAGGAAATACATTAGGAAATGAGTGAAATAGAATAGGGAAGGGGAAAGAGTCAAGCAAGGATATGGCCTCAGATAAAGTCTACTTGGCCTAATTTATTGCTCAGGAGCATAAAGCACACTATAGAGCTGCTCTTCCTTGATGTAATGGACCAGTCTTTTATATTTCTCTATCAGGAAGAATATTCTGGCCCTGTAGGGAAAATTTGGATGGGACATTTGGTGGCATCAATTCCAGTCAACCAATTGCACAAAGTCATTCTATTTGCTTCTCACATTAAAGTATACTTGGGGTTGGGGATACAGTTAAGTTGGTAGAGTGCTTGCCGCTCATGCCCAAGGCCCTGGGTTCAATCCCCAGCACCACACACATAAAAAAAAAAATGTATACTCACAGGGCACAGTGATGCACACCTGTAATCCCAGCAGTTTGGGAGGCTGAGGCAGGAGGATCACGAGTTCAAAGCCAGTCTGAGGCACTAAGCAACTCAGTGAGACCCTGTTTCTAAATAAAATACAAAATAGGGCTGGAAATGTGGCTCAGTGGTCAAGTGCCCCTGAGTTCAATCCTCATACCCACCCCACCAAAAAAAAAAAAAAAAAGCATTTGATACTAAGGATTGAACCCAGGGATGCCTAGCCACTGAGCTATATCCCTAGTCCTTTTTAGGTTTTATTTTGAGACAGGGTCTCATGTTGGATCTTGATAAGTTCCTGAACAAAAAAATTATCCAACTTCTGCAGGATTCTGTGGTCATAATTCCTGGGGAAACATAATTCTTGAGGGGAGTTAGTGGAACATACTGTAGCTCCTGTTACTATGTAGGATACTACATAATTTGTTTTTTTATAACTTTATAAAATTTACATGCAATAAGCTACACATACTTAGAGGATATAATTTGATGAGTTTGATTAGAAAAAGCATTAATGGGATATAAATGACAAACAAAAACTCAACATATTCAAAGTACAGGATTTGACAAATTTTGACATAAGTATATATTCATGAAATCTTTACCATAATCAAGGTAATTTAACATACATAACTCTCAATTGTTTCCTTATACTTCCTGTATTGCTCCTTCCTTCCTCCATTTCCTTACTCTGACCACCTCCCTCTCTATACCCAGGTAACAACAGATTGGCTTTCTATCACTGTAGAATAGTTTATAGAATTTTCTAGAATTTTATGTTAATGGAATTATACAGTTATATATTCTTTTTTTCTTCTTGGATTGGCTTCTTTCACTTATAATTATTTTCAGATTCATCCATACTAAATAATACTAATTATCTCTCTTCTGTCATCTAAATAAATTTTTTAAAATTCTTACACTTCTGTTGGTTTTGATGACTTGCCTGGTAGGATGACCTTGGTTATCAAGCCTTTATCAAACAGAAATTAAAAGTGATATCTTTAATTATACCCAAATGTTCTTATTGCTCATGCTAATGATTTCTAGGAAGAGTTACTGTGATAATACAGATGATTCACTTCAACTGTGTATGAAGATGGAAAATTAAGATATAATGACAGCTGGGATGATGGTACAGGCCTGTAATCCCAGCTGTTCTGGAAGCTGAGGCAGGAGTATTGCCAGTTCAAAGCCAGCCTTAGCAATTTATGGAGACCCAACGTGAGACCCTGTCTCAAAATAAAACCTGAAAAGGACTAGGGATATAGCTCAGTGGCTAGGCATCCCTGGTTCAATTCCTAGTACCAAAAAAAAAAAAAAAAAAAAGGCAAATGAAATCTATTCGATCAAGCTGTCTCAAAAGAAGTGCTTCTTCAGTTTTAATCTCTCCTAATAGGCACAGTTATGTCTTTTCTCCCCTGTTGCTTCTTATAAATCTATAACAAATTTTAAAAGTAACAATGCTGTCATACTTTCTCTGTTTTCTTTTTAGTACAAATGTTTCTTGAAAGATCTATCACTAATTTTGAGGTAAAATTGTTCTATCTTTAACCAACAATTAATAAGTTCTTTATATTCTGCAGTTCTGGACTCTATGTAGTTGCTGAGAATATTGTGACCCCCAATTCTAAGAGAATTTTTGTTTATCTTGTAATTTTAAGTCCTGTCCATATTATCAGGAGAGTTTTAACTTTGTTTATAGATTTTTTTTAATCTGATTTTTTTTTTCTTTTGAGACAGGGTCTTGCTAAATTTCTGAGGCTGGCCTTGAACTTGTGATCCTCCTGCCTCAGCCTCCTGAGTTGCTGGGGTTTGTAGATGTTTTAAAAACTTGATATCAGTTTCACCAAAATGTCTTCCCCCAAAATAATACTTGTTCATTTGTTGTTGTTAAATCTCAGATATGTTTAATTTCTTTTATACCAATTGTCTACTGATTTGGAATCATTGCAAGGTATAGAGAAGTCATGCTGAATTTTCAAATATTTCCGTCTCAGCTACTCATCAAGATTTCTCTAATGTATGCCTTATTGATCTGCTTGCTCTAGGCTGACATTTTCAGAGAAGGCTGGGGATGTGATTTATGATTATGGGGAACAAGACACTTTTAACAAAGCCAAGTGCCTGGCTTTAGCTCAGATTATCTACAGCGAATGTGGCCTGCATAAGAAAGTTCTTCTTTGCCTGTGTAAACAGGGTCAGATCCATGGGGCCATAGAATACTTACAACAATTCAAGGACTTTACTCCTGGTAAATAAAAGAGGCTACTTATTTGTGTACATTCAAATTCTGGACTTGACTTCTAAGATCACTGATCACAGCCGGCATTATTTTAAATTTACATTATAGAATCTATTTTATACATATTGATAAGTAGGATATTTCTTTTGTAATTTTTCATGAAAATAGTTAAGATGGAGCTAATTGAATTTCATGGTAGACATTAAAATTCATTATGCATTTTCCCAAAACATTAGTAAATTGGATGATATTGGAAATATATAGTCTTTTAAAAAATCTTATTTTAATTAGTTATACATGACAGTAGAATGCATTTATGCACTTTGATATACACAGATAGGATATAATTTTTCTTTTTTCTGAGTGTACATGTTGCAGAATCATATTGGTCATGCAGTCACACATATACATAAAGTAATAATGTTTGTTTCATTCCACCATCTTTCCTATCCCTTTATCCCCTCTCCCCCCTTCACCTCCCTCTACCTAAACTAAGGTAACACCATTCTTCTCTAGTGCCCCCTCACCCCACTTCCCACCGCCTTAGTGTGAGTTAGCATCCACATATTAGAGAAAACATTCGGCCTTTGGTTTTTTGGGATTGGTTTATTTCGCTTAGCATGATATTCTCCAACTCCATTCATTTATTGGCAAATGCCATAATTTTATTCTTCTTTAAAGATAAGCAATATTCCATTGAATATATATACCACATTTTCTTTATCTATTCATCTATTGAAAGATACCTAGGTTGGTAGGTTCCGTAGTTTTTGTGAATTGAGCTGCTATAAACATTAATGTGGCTGCATTACTGTAGTATGTTGATTTTAAGTCCTTTGGGTATAAACGGAAATATATACTCTTAAAGATAACTTTAATGGATATGCTGGACCAAGCTACATAGGGCTATTTTAAAATTACTGAACTTATCTGTCATATATAATATTCTAAAGTATTAAAATTGAAAAAATTAAGGAAATAATGTTTATTTCAGAATTTTGAAACACCTAGGTTATATCAGGATGCTGAGATAGTTTTTCATTTTTACTTTCAGATGACCTGATGAAGCTAATAACATTATGTCCTCAAACTGAACTCATTCAATGTCTCACTGAAGAAAAGAATGGGAGACCACCATTTTTATCTTTTGGACTTGCCATACTTCATCTGTTCTCTGTGAATATGGAAAAAGTTGGCATTAAGCTACTCCAAGAAATAAACAAAGGTGGGATAGGTAAGTAGAGTAAAATGTTGTTGTGAAAGAAATATTAGTGTGTTATTTAGGGAAAGGTTCAAGATAGTTATGTACAAGTTAACACAAATTTTCCTTAGGGTTCCTTCTTAGCAAGAATTAATTTGAGAGGTTGTGGCTTAAAGGTAGAGCGCTCACCTAGTACATGCCAGGCTCTGGGTTTGATCCTTAGCACCACATAAAAATAAATAAATAAAATAAAGGTATAAAAAATAAAAAAGAAAAAGAATTAATTTGAAGCTGGTAACATTGGCCCATGCCTTTAATCCCAGCTACTTGGGAGATTGAGGCAGGAGGCTTTCAAGTTGGAGGCCAGTTTGGGCAATTTAGTGCAATCCTATCTCAATATACAAAAATAAAAAGTGTTAGGGGAATACTGGGGATAGTATTCCCTGCAAAAAAAGAGTTAGGAGTTGATAAATATAACAATTCCATGCCAATAATAGTCTATTGACAATACTATATATTTCTTAAGAGAATTAGAATGAAGAGAAAATCTTTTTAAAGCCTGAGGGGAATGCAATAACAATTGTATAGCTAACACTTTTATAAATTATAAAACTTTACATGTATTAATGTATGTGTACTTTTTTTTAAGAGGGAGAGAGAAAGGGAATTTTAATATTTATTTTTTAGCTTTCGGCGGACACAACATCTTTGTTGGTATGTGGTGCTGAGGATCGAACCCGAGCCGCACGCATGCCAGGCTAGTGCTCTACCGCTTGAGCCACATCCCCAGCCCATATGTGTACTTTTAGCAATAGTTTATGTGTATTTTATTAAATATTATTTAGATATAAACATGTATTTTAATTTCTAAACCAAATATATGAATATTTAATATGATTATCATTCTGAACTGAACTGCAGTGGGATAGAGAATTTTAAAAAATTCACTTTTTTTCTCTTTCATTAATTTAACATGAATTTGAGCAGACAGTTTGATTTCATTTTTTATTTTTATTTTCTGATACTGGAGGTTGAGTAAAGTTCAGAGGTGCTTTACCACTGAACCACATCCCAAGCCCTTTTTATTTTTTATTTTGATAGGATCTCACTAAGTTGCTCAGGGCCTTACTAAGTTGCTGAGGCTGTCCTTGAACTTGCAATCCTCCTGCCTCATCTTCCCAAATTGCTGGAATTACAGATGTTTACCACCACATGTAATTGCCTGAAAACATATTTGTGAAGATAATTTAATATTTTGAAATTCTCATTACAGATATTATCTAAAATATTTGATAGGAAAATAAATTACAATTGTGATATAAATAAAATAATAGCAGTAACTATTCCAAAGAGAAATCCTCTTTTATTAAGTATCACTAAGTAATGCAGGTAATTGGTAAGAAATTCATTTTATAGAATCTCACTATTATGTATAATTATAATGTACTATTTAAAAAAATTAATTACATAAATTGATAGATCACAGAGTCACTAATTGACTTTTAAAAGTAAATAATGTCATTAGATTTCACTTAAAAACAAAATTATTTCTTTAGAAAAACATTTGCTATAGGAAACCACATTAAGGATGTGGCTTCGAGGCTTCCTTTTAGGGAAATGATGGAAGATTTGCCTAAGAGTTTCTGAAACCCTTGGGACAGCACTACTAAGGCATTTACTGAAGTGCTTGAAGTATCATGAGAACTCGGGCAACAGATCCTTAGTTATTTGACAAATTCTGGTAGAGCATTATAGGCTCTGTGAATAAGGAAGAGCCCACACTCTTCACTTTCTGAGCTCCTTACTTTATAGCCTTCAGTGTCTGCTACCTTATCCAAAAGGAGATGAGTGGAGAAGTGTGGAATGTGGAAAATGGTAGAGGGCTGAATTGAGAAATGAAAGGGTAATGATAAAGGGGGAGAAGGAACTAACAGTTGAAAACTTAACCTGAGCAGGTCTAAGCATACTAAATGTTATATCATTAAACTTAATGGAAATCAGGTAGGGTTCAAAAGTAACTCAGGTGAAACTATGTCTCCCTTTTTTTTTTTTTTAAAGAATCACTAAACCCAGCATGGTGGCACATGCCTGTAATTCCCAGTGGCTTGGGAGGCTGGGGTAGGAGGATCATAAGCTTGAGGTCAGCTTGGGCAATTTAGTGAGGTCCTAAGCAACTTAGCGAGAGCCTGTCTCAAAAAATAGAAACGACCAGGGATGGAACTCAATGGTTAAGGGCCCCTGGGTTCAGTCCCCTGTACTAAAAAAAGAAAAAGAAGAAGAATCACTAAGTGTGGATTATCAGATAAGTACTATACTGTAATATTGTATTTTTCTTCTCAGATGCAGTAGAACATCTTGTGATAAATGATTCATATTGCTCCCTAGAAATGTGGCAAAAATTGGCAAATATATGTTTACAGAGTGGCTTTGACAAATTATCTAATGACATCATATCCATTCTTCGATCTCAGGCTGGAGTTGCAGAAATTTCTGAAGAAGAACATACAGTCAATTTAATGGAACATGTTTTTTGGTAGTTCTGTATTTTAGCCAGTTGAGGGAGCTTGTACAACATTTTACAGGCAAATTAGTTTTCTCATAATTAACTTACAAATAAATCTAGTGCATGAAGCTCTCAGAAGTAAATCCTACTTCTTTTTGTTATCAAGTTGGCTTCTTAAAAAATTTTTGAATTTTTGAATCCTTGATATTTTTAGGAAAAAACCTCTGAGGTCCTTTTTCTGTGTAATGCAAGAAAAAGCAAGATGATACTTCAGGGTTGACTCGCTGACAAAAAGCTAGAGTACAATAATTTTGTATTTAAAATTCTGCTGATTTAAAGATGTGCCCCATGATTTGGCATATATAAATATGGCAAAGATTAGGCTTCTACTAAAGTTGGGCATCTTAACATGTTCTTACTTAGAGGGAAGATCAGCCAAGGTTTGCTCTAAGTAGAACTACCTATAGGCATAAATGTATTTGAAGTCATAAAGTGTTATTTTATATAATAAATATTTGAAGTATTTGAGAACTCAGAGTTCTGTGCCTTGTATAGGTGTGATAATCAAAATCGTTAATGATCAATATGACAGGGGCACCAATTAAGCGGAACAGACATCCAACCAATCAGAACAGCTTTCTGTTCTTATTGCTACATCAGAACATAGCAGCTGAATGTCAGCCTTGACTATGGAGTATGGTAAAAATTAGCTGCTGTTACATAGAATAGGAATAAAAAACTTAATTTTTTTCTCCTAAATTTAAATTGGATATGTATTTTTTATGTCACAATGGAAAGAATATGAACTTAGAGTCAGTCTTATTAAAATTCTGGTACTATCTTTTACTCATTTGTGAAATTTGTCTGATCTAGGCTTGTTATGAGGATTAGTGATAATTTATATGTATAATATAACATGATGGAGAAATTTAGTAGAAGATGGCCATCATTTTTATGTAGTAGGCCCCAGAAGCACATATTCTCTGCTTAGTTTATACTTAATTAATCCCACATTTCTATCCCTTTGTATGCTACAATTGTAATTCTTTAGAGTAGTTGACGTTAGTTTAACTTATTGTTTAAACTCATATTTTGGTTGCCTGGCATATAGTATAAATCCATTAAGTGTACGGGCTGAGTTTAATTTTTCCATATAGTGCTAAAAATTTCTAGATAGCTATACTTCAGTTTTCTAAACTTTAATAATTTTACTAAAGTAATATGAATAGTTTAAAAAGCAACATATTATTAAGATGCTTATGATAATTAATAATATTTTTATTTCTGGTCTTTCATTAGCTGTGATTTTTTAAAAGAACAGACGAAGGCAAGAAAAAAGAAGGGAAAGTAAGAGGGTATTTCAGCCACATCCATTCTTTAGGTCACAATGGTTTAAGTCCTTTTTTCCTTTGAGAATTGCACAATTGATAGCAAGCTCCTGTGGGTTCACTGACAGAACTTAGGAACAAAATGTGACCATGAAGGCCAGGGGGATGAAGTAGCTATATAAATCTGGAAAAACCTTGAAGTAGCAGCTGGTTTTTTTTTTTTTTTTCTTAATTTTACCTTGATTTTGAAATGTTTTCCCTTTGCTCATTATGATTCCTTCTCAGTTATCATTACCTTTGGCAGCTTTCCTAAGGAAAGTAAAAGTTGTCAAGTGAATATAAATTAAAATGCCTGGAGATAAAAGTTGGGAGGAAGAGTGAGAATACAAATGAAAAGGGGAAGGAGAAATAATTGAGTTGTGAGCTATGTAGTTGTGAGCTATAAGAACCTCCCTGTAATCTACACTGAAAGAAGTATAACATGGGCTCACCACAGAAGCCTGCCTTACAGACCAGCTGTACCCCTACTGAGCTCTGTGCTCTTTTCCTCATGCTTAAGATGATTTTTTTTTTTAAAGGAGGAAAAGTTCATTTAGGGGCTCATGGTTTCAGAAGTCTCAATCCATAGATAGCAGGCTCCATTCCTCTGGGCTCAGGGTGAGGCAGAACATCATGGCAGAAGAGTGTATCAGAGGGAAGCAGCTCACATGGTGATCAGAAAGCAGAGAGAGGTCTCCACTTGCCAGATACAAATATACAGGCCAGAGCCATGCCTCCAATGCCCCACCTTGTCTAGCCACACCCTACCACTTCAGTTACCACTCAGCTAATCACTATTAGGGAATTAATTCGCTGACTGGGTTAGGACTCTCAACAACCCAGTCATTTCTCCTCTGAACCTTCTTGCATTGTCTCACACCTGAGCTTTTGGGGTATACTCACATTCAAACCATAACATTCCAGTCCTGGCCCCCAAAAGCTCACACTCATCTGACAATGTAAAATACATTTAGTCCATTCCCAAAACTCCCTATAGTGTCAACTCTTCCAAGATTGCTCAAAGTTCAAGTCCAAAGTCTTCTCTGAACCTCAAGGCAATCTTGCATTTTGAGGTCCTGTAAAAACAAAAGCAATTTACAGGTATACAATATATAATGGTACAGAGTAAATATTTCCATTCACAAAATTAGGGGCATAGAAAGAAGAGATAGGACCAAAGCAAGACCAAAAATCCAGCTGAGCAAACAAGTCTTATAGCTCCATATCCAGCAACTGGGACATATGGCATTGTGGTATTCTCTCCAAAGGGCTTGTGTAGTTCCACCCCTGTGGCTTTGTTGGTTGCAGCCTAAGTGGCCTTCCTGTTGGCTTATTTCTGCTAGATTCTTGCAGTTTTCCTAGGATGATGTCCCATGTTAATCTTGGGGGTTTCCACTGCAGCTTCAGCTTCCTTGTCATATCTCCACACTGCTTTCTCAGGGTGCCCACAGGGACTCTGACCCTGCTGAACCTTGCCTGCACTCCCAGGCCTTCCTTTGAAATCTTCGTAGAAGCCTCCATGACCCTCTAACTTCAGCATACAGCATTCCTGTAAAACCAGCACCATGTGGTGATGCCAAGGTCTGCCACCATCTCGAGCAGTAGCCAAGCCTCCAGGGACCCTGGCTGTAGCAACCTCTGAGTGCCTGAGTAGCTGAGCATGTTGAACAACTTCCTAGGCCCCCTTGTGCAAGAAGGGTGCCCCACTGGTCTCTTCTCAAGAGAATTTTCTCTTTTATTCCCTTGAGCTTGAGCTAGGTATGGTCTTGCCAATTCCTGAAGCAATCTTTCTTATTGTCTCTGAGCAAAATCTTCAGGATTTATTTAGTGGCATAATGTTTTTAACACTTGCAACTTCCTTATCCCCAATTTTATTCCTGCTTTTCAAGTTCAAGTTTTTCAAATATTTCTGCTTTGTTTTCTACTCCTGAATATCAGAATAAATTTGGCTAAAAGCCACCAGCAATATCCATGCCACTTCCTGAATGCTATGCTATCCCAACATTTCTTCTACCAGATTAAGAAGTACATCGCTTTTAAAATCCGCCTCACAGAAAGTCTCAGGATACAGGCAAAGTGAGGACAATTTCTCAGTCAGAACATAACACTAGTAGCCTTTACTCCAGATTTTAATAGGATCCTCCTTTTCTGAACCCTCTTGAGCCCTGTCTTCACAGTCCTGTTGGCATTCTGTTCTTTTGAGTTCCCATCAGAATTGGCCATTAATCTCTGCTTACAGTAATCCAAAGTAATCCAAGCTTGTGCTGCTGCACATCTCAAAATTCCTCCTACCAATTCCAAAAAGCCATAGCGCGCTCTCCTGGCATGCGTGCGGCCTGGGTTCGATCCTCAGCACCACATACAAACAAGAACAGCACCTTTTAGGGTCTGAGGGATGGGGAAGGTATCATTAGTTTTCTATGTTGTTGTAACAAAGTACTTCAAATTGAGCCATTTAACAAGCAGAAATTTATTGTCTCGTACTTCTGGAAGCTAGAAGTCTTAGCTCAAGGTTGATTACTTCAGAAGGCTCTCTCTTTGGCTTACAGATAACAATCTTCTCTGTCTCTTCACGTTTTCTTCCCTTTCTGTATTCCTGTATCCAAATTCCTTATCTTATGGGGCCTACCATGATGATCTCATTTTAACTTGACCCAATCTCCAATAAGGTCACATTCTGATACATTGAAAGTTAGGACTTCAGCATATGAATCTTGGGAGGATGTAATTCAATTCTCAACAATTATCACTGTATCACCAAAAATACATAAACATAGAATTGACCAAATTATATTCAAGTATGAGTATGTCAAAATGAATCCTACTGTTATATATAATATTATGTGCCAATAAAAATACTAAAAAGCAATAACAAAAAATGAATATTTAGTAAGCAGTTGCTGCAGGAATAAATATTAGTATGGGTCTAATATTTTTATATTTAATGCCAATCTTTTTTTTTTTTTTGCATTCATGTAATTCAGTCAATAGATCTCAGCATCTTTGATGGGTCAGCCATCAGGAATATTTTATTGATTGTGTTTCTTTTGTATCCTTGTGTTTGCGTGTAAGTCTAATATTTTCCCAAAATTTCTATGGTAATTAATACCAATCTTGTTAATTAACTTTGGTTTTAATAATTTTTTTGGTAAATTTTATTATGTGTAAACATATATGTATACAATTATATCACACATTCTGAAAAATGTGCAAATTGTAAATGTAGAGCTCAATGATTTTCACAAAGTGTGACCAACCCACAAAGAAATAGAACACCACTGGAAGGTTCCAATCTGTACCGTCCTTCTCCCCAAAGTAGCTACTCTCCTGAATTTTCTTACCATAGATGAATGTTTCCTGATTTTGAATTTTATATAAAAAATAATGCATTTATTCCTTTGTGTCTGGCTTTTTTTTTTTTTTTGCTCTTTATTATTTTTGTGGGACTTTTCCATGTTGTGTGTAGTTGTAGTTACTTATTCTCATTGCTATTTGTTAGCCTATTGTATAAGTATACATGTTTCTACTATAAGTGAACAGGTAAATTGTTTCCAGTGTGGGGCTAAAACATAGTGGGCCCATAAGCATTCTAATACGTGTTTTATGTGCTCCATGTGTGCATTTCTTTCTACTGGATAAGTGATCATGTTAATCGCCTCTGAGCTACTGTGAAGTATGTGTAATAGAAATTATTTGTATATTTTTGTATATTTTTCTTTCCAAACTTATGGGTTTCTTCATTTCTTACATAGGGCACTTCTTTGCTTCTCATGTAAAGTCAAGAACAAAATTCTTTCAATGCTCTTGAGTGCTGACACTGTGCTAGCAATTTTTTTAATAACTTTATTTTATTTATTTTTATGTGGTGCTGAGGATCAAACCTCTGAGGCAATCCCAACCCTATTCTAGCAACTTTTTTTGTGTGTGTGTGGGGGGGTACCAGAGATTGAACTCAAGGGCACTGAGCCACATCTCTAGCCCTGTTTTGTATTTTATTAGAGACAGGGTCTCACCGAGTTGCTTAGCGCCTTGCCAAATTGCTGAGGCTGCCTTTGAATTCACAATCTCTTGCCTCTACCTCCCAAGCTGCTGGGATTACAGGCATGTGCCACTGCCCCTGGCCTAGCAATTTTTAATATATGTTCTTATTAAATTTTCTTAACAATTTTTATGGTAGATATCTCCAATTTTTAGACTCCCCCCATATCCCCCCCCCAAAAAAAAAATCACTCTGCAGTATCTATAGAGGCCTGCCTGGTACTATTGTAAATTAGTGAAATATATCACACTTACACATAGGGGGATCTGAGTAATTTTTTAAAGGGAGGGACAATTATGATAAATTCCAGTCAGTTTTTATTACACAGGATTATGGAAATGTTGTCTGATGTATGTAGGCCTGATTTTCAGAATACTGTGTGGGCCAAACAAGATACTTCTACAGACCAAGATTGAGCTGGGCAGCATCAATTTGAAGCCTCTCTCCTAAACTCAGAAGAACAAGCTTAATTTCTTGTGTTTATCAACTTTAAATTAAACACTTTGAATATGAAAGTTAAAAAAATGTTTTTTTTCATTCAGAAAAAGCTGCCCACTTTATTTTATTTTTTTATTTTTTGAAAATTGAGGATGTTGAGTTTTTTGTTTTTTGTTTTTTTTAAAGGGGGAGAGCATGCACGAGAATTTTTTAATATTTATTTTTTAGTTTTCAGCGGACACAACATCTTTGTATGTGGTGCTGAGGATCGAACCTGGGCCGCATGCATGCCAGGCGAGCACGCTACCGCTTGAGCCACATTCCCAGCCCGAGTACCCACTTTATTGATGTACTGATACCTGTATTGCGGATCTAGTGTGGAGGCTATTTTGATTTCTAATGTCAAGGAACTTGAAAGGTAGCACACATGTAATTTGTGTGTAGAAAGAAGAAAAGATACACAAGTAATGCTGACATCTTTTTCTCTAAAGAATTAATTTACCAGTATCATTCCCCAACTATATTGCCAGAAGGGTGGTTAAGAAGCAATATTAAAGTTTTTTTTTTTTTTTTAAAGAGGCTACTGAGATACAGCTTGACGATTTCCCTACGTGATTCTTATATCTCTATTCAGTTACTCTTTAGTAGAATTTCCACTGTGGTTGTGGGGATTTGCCATTACCACGTTTATCAAAATACTTGGGGCAGAAATCACCACCAAGCATTTTCAGTCCTCTACTGGGCGCAAACTCTACCTTTCAAGCTCTCATCTATAATAATGGGGAGAAGCCATATTTTTAATCCAAGGAGCAGTTATATGGATTATATTCTGTTATTTTGTTTGAAATCTTAAAGGTACTATAAATAGGGCCAGCTTTAGTTAAATTTGGGCTTATGTGAAGTCCATCTCACCCTTTTGTGGTTTGAACATGTCCCCCAAAGTTCATACTTGAACTTTGATGGAAACTTGATCCACACTGTGGCATAGCTGGGAGGCTGGGTTAATGCCATTATAAAGGGAATGGGCTTCTTATTGAGGAAGTAGGTGCTTAAAATGTGACAGCTTTGGCCCTTTGTGCTCTCTCATGCCCATGTGCTGCCTTCTGCCGTGTGTATGGTGAAGCAAGAAGGCCCACACCAGATGCCAGCACCTTGGTCTTGGACTTCCAATCTCCAGAACTGCAAGCCAATAAATTTCTGTTCATTATCAATTACTGGTCTATTGTTTTCTATTACAGTAGCACAAAATAAACACTCCAATTCTGGTGGCATAATAGATTAAGATTTCTGAGCTGGGCATGGTGGCACATGCCTGTATCCCCAGTGGTTCAGGAGGTTGAGACAGAACAATCTCAAGTTCAAAGCCAGCCTCAGCAATTTAGTGAGGCCTTCTCTCTAAATAAAATACAAAATAGGTTCAGTGGTAGAGTGCCCTGAGTTCAATCCCCAGTCCAAAAAAATTTATGTATATATATATATTTTTTTTTTGAAAATATGTATTGCCAGATATATATATATATATATATATATGTGTGTGTGTGTGTGTGTGTGTAAAATTTGTATTCTTAGGAATATGGCCCTTAAAAAGTTACTCTACATTATTTATAAATATATATCTGACACTATATCCTATTCATGTTTTCCTGGAATTCTTTGCTCACCACACATATTCACATTCACTTCACACTTTCTTTTTTTTTTTTTGGTGTTGTGATTGAACACAGGACAGGGCCTTGCACATGCTAAGCATGTGCTCTACCACTGAGCTGAGGAACTCAGCAGCAGATACAAGAATAAAGCACATATCTTTCTTTTTATTTTTTTAAATTAGGGTTTTATAGTTATACAGTTTTATAGTATTTGGGTTAATCCCCACAAACTTGTATGTTCATGGAATTCTATTTTAGTTCATGAGTCTCCCTTTTCTCTCCCTTTCCTCCCATCCTGCCTTCCCTCTCCCATTCTCTTTCCTCTACTTAACATCCTTTCACTCATTAATTTATATTTGATTGGTTCTTTATATTATTCTATTCTTCTCTCCCCATTTCATTTATTTTACTCTAGTTTCCACATATGAGAAAAATCATTGAACCTTTGAGTTTCTATGTTTGGCTTATTTCGCTTAGTGTGATATTCTCCACTTCCATCTATTTACTAGCAAATGCCATAATTTCATTTTTTCTTTTATAGCTGAGTAGAACTCCATTTTGTGTGTGTGTATATATATATATAGAGAGAGAGAGAATAATTTCTTAATCTATTCACCCATTGATGAGCATCTGGGTTGATTGCATAATTTAGCTATTGTGAATTGTGCTGCAGTATGCTAATCACAATAGCCCATATCTTAAACCCAAGTGATACATCAGCTAGACATTAGTAGGATTATGGCTGCATTCACTGTGGTTTGTAATTTATGAAAGAATTGCTCAACGTGAACATTTTATAAGTTATAATAATACTGAAGTAGTCATGTTGAAGATATCTTGCTGAGAATATTCTGAAATGAATCACCAACTCCCAGCAAATGTAAGGTTTGCCTGATGCAAGGTATGTCTGTGTCTTCAGGGTAATAGCACGTACCAAAAATTCTCGTTTATACTCATTTCTGCCTAAATGCTAATTTGAGCAATGGAAATAATTTTGAAATATATCATTAAGAAAACTATACATTTTGAGCATGTGTAGAAAATGAAGACAAAAAAAAAGGTTGAAGGAAAGGGATCATTCAGTTTTGGAAGAAAACAAAAGTACAATAACAATCCATTCGGCCTGTGAGTATGTAAAGGCCCTCACATTAAAGATACAATCAACTTTAATCCACATCAGGTAAAGAACTAAAGAATAAGCTTTTTTTTTCCTTCCTAGTATTGGGAATCAAACAAGTCCTTGAGCATGCTAAGCAAGCACTCTTATTACTGAGTTATATCCGTAGCCTAAGAATAAACTTTTTTCTTTTTTTTTTTAAAGAATAAACCATTTTAAATTGAGACAAAAATTTGCTGAAAGTGGAGACTGTGAAGGCTGATACTGGATGAATGAGGAAAGTTGTAGGAGTTTTTTTGTTGTTTTGTTTTGGGTACTGGGGTTTAAACCCAGGGGCTCTTTACTACTGAGCTACATCCCCAGTCTTTTTTTATGTTTTATCTTTATTTATTTTTTAAAAATATTTTTTGAGTTGTAGATTGACACAATGCCTTTATTTTATTTGTTTATTTTTTTATGTGGTGCTGGGGATCAAACCCAGTGCCTCACTCGTGCTAGGCAAGTGCTCTGCCACTGAGTCACAACCCCAGCCCTATGGTTTTATTTTTAGACAGGGTCTCGATACATTGCTGAGACTGGTCTTGAACTTGCAACCCTCTTGCCTCAACCTGCTGAGCCTCTGGGATTACAGCTGTGCACCACCACACTTGGTTTAGGAGTATCTGTTCTTATGGAATTAAAAAATTAACTAGTTTCCTTCCTCAGTGTCATGTAATTATAGTAGTTCTGAATGTTGGAGAATAGCCCTCAAGAAAGTTTTTTGAGCTAGTCTTTTTGGCCAAGGGCCATGCAAGATTATTTAATTCAATAACCATTTCCTGATTATCTATTAAAAGGTTAATAAGATATCCTACATATCTGTGGGTACTTGCAATCTAGAAACACAGGTAAACACAAACAATTGTAACACAAACTGGGAAGCATTAAAATGGAAGCATAATAATAGGTTTCTTTGGTTAGGACTTATTAGAATGTAGTACCAATTTGACTCAGTAGATGGCAGCAGAATTGCCAGTGACACCACAATGTGAATTGTTTTGGGGGGAAGAAAGAGAGCTTTTTGTTGGTCTTATTGTTGCTGCTTATTTATTTTTAATATGGTTATTCTGGTTGGAAAGCTTGGATTGCTTGAGGACTATTGTTGGAAATTTGTATTCTTAGGAAGATGGCCCTTTAAAGAAAAAAGTTACTCTACATTAAAATATTTTAAAGTCCTAGCTCTTTTTCTTTTGAGCTTTTCAAAAGAAGCAGAGGCTAGGGTGGGGTGAGTAGGGTGAATGGGGCCTCCAGAGGAGGGCTTTGTTTGCTAGACATTGGATTTCTTTTCAAGGCACTTCAAAGACTTTATTGTAGTAGAATCCTGCTCCTTACACAGAGATCCCACACTGTTAGAAGCTTGACCAGATCCTTAAGGTTTGGCTGACTTTTCTATTTGTGCTGCTTTGGGTTGAAGCACAAACTGGCTGAAAAGTTGTTGCTGATGCCATAACTGTAGCTATGAAACAGTTTGGCATGCCTAGTCTATTATTTAGGAAACTAAGGTGGGCTGGGATTGTAGCTCGCCTAGCACGGGTGGGGCCCGGGTTTGATCCTCAGCACCACATAAAAAAATAAAGGCATTGTGTTATTAAAAAAAAAAAAAAAGAAAGAAAGAAATGTAGGTGTAAAAATACAACAGGCTGGTCAATTAACTGTTAGAGTGTGGGACGTTTTTTTCCCCAAAACCATTGAAATGGTTTTCAAAACGAATTGAAGAAGGAATCTGCTTCTTCTGTGTGCCTAATGTTCAACCCTGGATTCAAAATAGGAAAGTGAGATTATTACAGAGTTGAAAGCAAGAGGCATCTCTTTATGCCTCTGAACAAGACCCTGACCTTGGGACTAATTCTGAGGTTCCTTGTTGTTTTCTGATCAGGCCTACTAGCTTGCAGATATATCCCCATATAACACATGGCTTTTAAAGGGAGCTTATGAGCCAAGGTTAAGCTTGGTTTTACCTCACAGTTGGGGCTTCCTTTGTTTCCACCTCTACCTTCATCTAATATAGGGTAGTGAACTTGTCATTTGAGCACCTTGAAATTTCTCCAAGAGTGTCTAAAGGAGGAGAAACAACAGTGTTTGAAGCTTCTTGAGGAAGTGAGTACATTTAGGACATGAAATTATTCATAAGTCAAGATTTCTCAATTTCAGTACTGTTGACATTTGGGGCAGGACATTGCTGTATGGGGCTGTCCTGTGCCCTGTAGGCTGCTGAGCAGCATCTTGGCCTCAATCCGCTAGATGCCAGTAGTTTTTCTAATGAGTATAAAAATTCCACTAATCTACAATTAAACATATTATTGGGTGATTCTTCTGTAAAGAGGGTCAAAGATAGAAAATAATTGAATATGCCTTCTTTATCTTTCTTGTGCATAAATCACCATTTACCATGAAGATCCGAAAGCACCATGAGTTAACTGCAGAGAAACAAAACAGGGCTTACCTCACTTTTAATTGATAACTCAGGGATGCTCATCAAGAAGGAAGTTGGGGCTGGGGTTGTGGCTCAGTGGTAGAGCACTTGCCTAGCATGTGGGAGGCACTGGGTTCAATCCTCAGCACCACATAAAAATGAAATAAAGGTATTGTGTCCATCTACAACCAAAAAATATTTTTAAAAAAGAAGGAAGTAACTGAGGTGCTCAGATTTCTTACACAGACAAAAGCATGTCACCCCCAAGCGTGAGCTGTTTGCCTTCTGAGCTTGGCAGAAGTACCCTCTTGTTTTGTGAGGTGCCATGTCTTCTGTTTTACTTTTCTTCTTCCCACCTCTGGATCTCTTCCTGTCTCTTCAGTTAGAATCCCAGTCAGAGTCTCCAGGCTGTGGGAATGCCAGTTTAGAAGAATGGGAATGAAGGAAAGTGCTCTCAGTGGCTTGTAAATGGTAACTTGTTGCACTAGGGACTCCTTTAGCAGAAGATAATAGAGGTGACTCTAACAGGTGAGCAATTGGTACAGCCATTAAACTGACCAGCATCCAAACCAAGATTTGAAAGGGCCTCTTTTGTGCTCTTTATAGAAAACCACAGAGATGATGATAGGATTAAAAGTATAACCCTTACAGAGAAGCTAACAGAAAATGGGATCATTCATTTGGAAGAAAATATTGAAGATACAAAAATATTAAAGATGAACCATGAGGGTCACCGTTTATGCACAGAACCTTATAAATGTATTCTATCTCAGCCTAAGATAACAAAAATAAGCTAACATGGGGTGTGAGAACTTTAAGTTATTGCAAGGGGACATTTTTGATGATTACACATGCCACCCAGCCACAGACACCTGTGAACACCTCTTGCTGAGGCACGTACATGTGAAGATGCACACTCATTACAACCCCTTCCACCACAGATATCATTAAAACCCCTCACATTTGGAAACGGGTGCAGGACCCACAACTCACTGTCATCCCATCAAAAACACAGATGCATAAATCACCTTTATCCCTGCTTTCCCTGAATACACCACCACTTCCTTCATAAACTTTATATGGGGACCAAGTGTGGTTTTGGAGACATCTTTAAAGATCTTTGAGAATTGCCTGTAGCTATATCTGGCTGACTGGTTGAGGCAGGGTGTGGTCCTGTAATCGAAAGGATAGTTTTTTTGAGTTCTACTGCTTTGGTGCTCAGATGCCCAGTACACATGTTGTGGTTGGCAGTGAGTTGTCATCTACCTAACTTTATTCTCTAAATAAGGACTTGGGCAATGTTCATTCACAGGTATGAGTTACCTTACAAGACTCGTGGATGAAGATCTCTTTGCCTTCAGCTGGGGCTCTGCACATTTACTGAAGCAGCGTTGTAGGTTAGGCTCCTCCAAAGGCTGACTCTGAGATGATTTGTGTGCCGGTTGTCCATCAGGAAGAGTTCTTGGTGTCCGCACTGGAAGGAAGCACCACTGGGCTGGTGCCGCAGTCCGGCTGCAGCAAAATAACCGGGGGGTGACGAATAACTTCTGTAGATTGACAGGCTGGGAGAAGTTAAACCTTTAAGAAGTCCCCACAGAGACCTCAGCTGATCACATGGAAAGCTCTGAAGTTGGGGGGGCCCCGCTGGGGTGTCCCAGATGGAACAAAGGGACTGGGTTTTGATATTTTGATGAATGTGTTACTAGATGGGGGTTGTCATATGAAGAAGGCATGACCTTGGGCAGGGCAACTTCCTTTAGCCCAGGCATTCCCCAAGGAGTGCTGATAACCAGGGTCTTCTTCCAGCAGCTCTCCCACCACATGAGGGAATAAATCCTTCCTTCAAGAATGGGGGACATCACAACCTCTCCCACAAGCAGCTTCCACTGTCTTCTACTGGACTCTGAGACTTTCCTTCATCCTTACTCATTTATAAAAGAAGCATTTTCCCTCCTTCAGGAACGTGTTTCCCTTCCCCTCATTCCCATTCAGCTCTTTACTACCCCAGTACATGGAGTAAATGCAGAATCCCATTGATTTTCCCTTCCTCCCTCCCTCCCTCCCTCCTTCCTCATCTTCCTTACTTTCCTCCTTCTCATTAGGCAGATTACAGCCAGCCTAGATAGCAAGCTAAATGTCAACTGGATTTAGCTGTTTGGTCACGTGTTCCCCCTGTCCTCTGCAAATACCTTGTGGACAAATTCCCAGGGCAGTAGTGATGGACCAGAGCCAGGTTAGCTCAGGTGTGCTAGCTGACAGGGTCTTGATCAAGGCCTGTTTCCTTGATTACCTCTCTAAAATAGGGAGAGGCCATTGGACTAAGTGATCTCCAACTTCTAACTCCAATGTCTGATAACTTTTTTGGGGGACGGGGTACAGGGGATTGAACTCGTGAGTACTAGAACACAGAGCCACGTCCTCAGCCCTATTTTGTATTTTATTTAGAGACAGGGTCTCACTGAATTGCTTAGCACCTTGCTTTTGCTGAGGCTGACTGTGAACTCGTGATCCTCCTGCCTCAGCCTCCTGAGCCACTGAGATTACAGGCATGCACCACGGTGCCTGGCTGATAACTTTTTTGATCTGAAGGCTTTTCACAAAAGGAAATGGAAACAAAAGGGTCGCCCTTTGCCATCTTTGTGTCCTACCTCACCCACACAGAATACCTTGGAGCCTCCATCCCCAGATAAAAGCAAGATGTGAAATTTGAGGTGGCATAAATTGAGGTATTGGGGAAGTGAAGTTTTGGAATGCCCCAGAACATTTTGGAAACCTGTCTGAATTGAAATCTGCAAGTTCTTAGCAGCTCATCCTAAAGCTGCACTGTTTCCGTCTTTAAGCATCTGGTGTGAGGTTAAATGAAGGTGAATCAGGTTTGCAGCATTTGAAACTGTACAGGAGAACACTGTAGCAAGAGCATTTCCTGCCCTGCTGATTTCATTCTATTGGCGTCGCTCTGCTTTTCTTAATGTAAATGTTTTTTTATTATTGTTTTTGTTTTTTACTTTTTCAATTTTTTTTTTTTTTTTTTTTTTGTGTGTGTGTGTTGATGTTGTTTCATGAGACTGAGCTTGGATAAACATTGGCCCTTGAAAGGAACTCAGGGAGACCAGGTAAAGACCATTCCTTTTTGTTCTGGGCTGGTTGTTTCATTCAGTAATGACAGACCATGATAAATGAGTTGCAGAGTAAATATAGCACAGGGGGTAGAAGAAGTTGGAGAGAAAAGGCTGGTGGAAAAGTGAACTTGGCTGTTCAGAGAGCAGACCTGAGCTTGTTTGCATAGTAACTCGGATATGGTTACTTATTTACGAAGCACATTTCCTCTGAGGTGTGGAAAACAGACTCACTGTGAACCTGATCTCTGCCCTAGGATGCTCAGGCTCACGAGGCAGAATCCAGCAGGGACTCCCCACCCCCCCCAATTCTTCCCATCCCACCTTCAAAATTCCCCTGCTGAAGTGGCAGAATTCAAAAAGTCTATTTACTTGTCTTGAGATTATGGAGAGTGGAGACCAGGACAGCGGGGACAGCATTTGGTCACTATTGTTTACTTCCTGCACATCCTAGGCCTTTGGAAAGTGAGGATGTAAAGTAATCTGCTGACTGAATTGGCAATGAAGCCTGCCAATACCTGAAAGTGGGAGGAAGGTAAATACAAAAGAGGAGGAGAAGCCTTGGAACTCCCAAACAGGATATCCACCCTGAAGTGTGAGGAGAGAGTCGACTGAGGGAGAGACTGAAGGATGGAAGAATCACCCTTTTGAAAAAGGGGCCATCTGGAGGCCTGCGGTAGGAGAAAATCCCAAATAAACTTGACCCCTGTCCGAGTGTATAGGTCTGAGTCTTCCAGAACAAGGTGAAAATTAAAAACAAAAAGAAACCCCTCTCCCTCCCCCACTCAAAAACGCCTACCTCAAACAGAGACTCCCCCAGACTCTTAGTGGTGCCCTCATTACACAGCAGAAAGAATAAAGAAGCGATTTAAGCATTCTGAAATTGAAATAACTATTGCCAAACGCCAGAGGATCAGCAGAATCATTGCATTCCAGAAAATGCCGAACCTCTGAGGCCTCTGTATTCTTCCACCCTGAGGTCAGTGCTGGCAGCCCACGCTGTGCTGCTTTGTAAGAATGTGCTGCTAGGCCCCGGCCTCCAGAAAGATGAGGGGAAGGAAGGGCAAGCACCCTTGGCTGGAATTTGGAAGCTTTGCATTGAAGATAAGTGAACAGGCGTTGGACACAATAGTTGCTCTGCCCCAGGGATGAATGAGGATAAGGATGATCTTTGCAGCTGATCAGATGTGGACGCAGGTGTTCCTAAGTCAGGGGCCCGACAGGAAGATGGAATTTATCCCAGTGGTTAAATAAATTAATAAAGGGATTATTAACAGATATTATAGATTACTCCTTAACAAATAAAGAATGTCAGGATACCCAGAGACTTGTACTAGTGGAAAACCATTACCTCCATAAAGCAAAGGGACAAAGGAAGGAAGAAAACTCTGTACAGGAACCAATGAGAGCTGGAGGTATGGAAGGTGGGACCTCCATGGAACTGTCATCACACAGGGACACAGGGACATGGCTACGGGACACCCAATCAGAGAAGCAGTGGGGAAGAATACTCTGCCCATTTTTCCTGCTGGGGTTTTCCTGTTGGCCAACTGGAAGCTGGTCCCTAGGTGTTCTCTGGATGATGCGGTTCTGGAGGGTCAGCTCCTGTGGGTTGAGTGTACATGAAGGTAGCCAAATGGAGAACAATCAGTAGCAAAGTGATCACTAACGCAATTACCATAAATCATGCATATTAAATATTTCATATAGCTTCCCATATGTTATCTCATTTAATCCTTAAAAATTACTCCATAAAGAGGCTGAGCCGGGGACTCCATAGACTATCAGAGGCTAAAGGGCATAGTGCATACTCACGCCTCATTGCATGTTCAGGCTGATGAGCTGAGAAGAGGGGAAGTGTGTTGGAACCCATCATCGGGAGCTTGAGGCCAGTGGGACAGTGACTGTGAACACTTTGTCCACTCTCTTCAGCCTTTGTGACATTCCCATATTGGTGCTTTCTATCCTGAAGGGAGGTCCTGAGAAGGGCATGTGGCCTGGGCACGCAGGAGCATGACCTAGACTTTGTGTCTCTAGCTCCTTGGATGTATGAATCTCCTCGGCTGCTGTTTCTCAGACTGAGGGATTGGGACAGCTCACGTGCAACCCTGAGTGAGTGACCCTCTAGAGACTTGGGGGCAGCAGGCAGCAGACACTGACATCAGGTCTACTTCACTGTAAGTTAATTCAAGAAAGAACAGACATTTGATCTGAAATGCAAGGTCTTATCACCAAATGAATATTTCATCATTCAAGTCCCACTGAGCTGAGTCAGGGACAGGGCTTTGGTCTATGCCCAAGTCCTCTCAGATGTTCAAGGACTCCCATCTAGGGAAGGGGACAGAGAAGGGCCTGAGGCTGAGTCATTAGAGAAGGTGGGAGAGGGGTGGGTCAGGAGCCAGAGGCTGGAGGCCAAGGATTGCCCCTCATGAGCTCAACTGACATGCTGAGTCACTCAGCTAAGTCACCTTTATTTGCCTTAGTTTTTTCAATTGCAAAATAGAAATGACTTCCTATCCCAGCTCTAGTGCCCTTTTCTTGTTGCAGAGATCAAAAGTGATAGCACATGAAAGCACTTTGGAAGGCAGAAAATGTTATAGCAAATGTACCAATTATTAATACTGACCATGTTTTTTTTCAGAAAATGTCCCTTAAGGGGCCTAAACCATGGTTGAGCTGCCTTTATTCATTTATTTAACAGATATTTATTAAGTACTTGCCATATGCCAGGGGCTTATATTCTGCCTTATGGATTGGCAGGGTTCTTTCTATATTCTTATCTACTCACCAGGCCTGAACTTTAAAGGTTTGATTTTAACCTCTGCTCTCTAGAGTTGACAAGGAATGTAAAAAGAAATCAAATGCTTGTCAGGGGGTGACAGAGGCAGTGTGTGGTGGCACATGCCTGTAATCCCAGCTAGTTGGAAGACTGAGGCAGAAGAATCCCAAGATCAAGGCCGGCCTCAGCAACTTAAAGAGGCCCTGAACAACTTAGAACCTGTCTCAAAATAAAAAATAAAAAGTGCTGGGGATGTAGCTCAGTGGTAAAGTAGCCTGAGTTCAATCCCAATTCTTAAAAAGTAATTTTTATAAGGGGGGCTGGTGTTGTAGCTCAGTGATAGAGCACTTGCCTAGCATGCACAAGGTCATGTGTTTGATTCCTAGTACCAAAAAACAAAGGGGGTGATGAGAGTATATTGATTGGATAAGATCTTAACACCCACTGCTCATTACCTCCAGCTTTATTGATGTTCTGCCTTTTTGCCTAAGGAGATTCAGGCTGGGTCTGCAGAGGAAGCAGGGACATTGAACAGCCTTGAAGGGTGCCATGGCAACCACACAGAGCTGCCACCAGGGAGTTCATGTCAGGTTACACCTTAAAGTGAAAAGAAACCCTTTCCCATTCTATGAGGTAGAGACGGGGAAAAGAGAAGTAGGTGGGGTGGTCAGAGCTCAGGTAGGATTCTATCCATAGGGATGCATTCATTCATCAGAGGGGACTTTTCTCTGCTTGTTGGGAGCTTAGGAGGCCAAGCCCTAGCAAGGAGAAAGGCACTAATGCTTGACTTGGGTTATTAAATGCTGAGATATTTTCTCAAGATGTTAATCTCACAGCCAGAATCAGAATTAGAGGACTCTCTCCTATGGGGCAGTTCAGGAATCTGAAACCCTTCTGAGCTGGTCCTAGGTAAACCACACAATGCCTCCATGTCCCAGACCTCTGTGGAGGCAATATTTTGTCACTACTTTAATTAGTTAAGAAACCAACCCTCTACAGCATTCCTGATAGTAGATCACCAGCAGATGCCTGGATTATCTCATGAAACCAGCCTTGGTCTGGAAGAAAATTGAGAAGTATCATTAAATAAGCATAAATTGTGTCCTTACTGTAACAGAAAAGGTAAAGAAATGTGGGGAAAGGGTCTTGGGAACTTGATTTCTCTTAGCACTTTCAATCTGTGCCCCTACTCCAAGGATCCCAGGGAAAGTGAGGGAGACAGGTGCAGAACACTTGCCTCTAGGGCCCACCCCACCTCACTTTTCCCAGTGGGAGATCAGGGACTCAGTGGATTCTCAAATACTTGGTAATGGGCCCTTGTCTGCTAGGAATTTTTGCTCTGCATCTCTCTTTTTTTTTTTTTTTTTTTTAATACGAGGTCTTTCTGCCTCTTTTTTTTTTTTTTAAGAGAGTGAGAGAGGGGGACAGAGAGAGAGAGAATTTTAACATTTATTTATTTTTTCTTAGTTCTCGGCGGACACAACATCTTTGTTGGTATGTGGTGCTGAGGATCGAACCCGGGCCGCACGCATGCTAGGCGAGCGCGCTACCGCTTGAGCCACATCCCCAGCCCCCTGCATCTCTCTTTTTATGATGCTTTTTTTGTGGCCCCCCAAATCAACATCTTTAAACACATCTAACCTCCTTGCTTACCTTATTCACCTGCAGGCTCGCCAGGAGGCTGAGTAGGAGAGATGTGTTGGGTAAGTATGATTCAAGAACTTTTTTCTTCTACTCATTATCATTAATAGGGGCCATAATGATGATGACATTTGACAGCCCCTCAGGGGATTTATCTTATTTTAGTTTCTCTTTGCAGAGCTGCTTTGGGATTTCTTTCTTTCTTCTTCTTCTTCTTCTTTTTTTTTTTTGGTGGTGGTGGGCAGGTACAGGGATTGAACCCAGGGGCTCTTAATCCCTGAACCACATCTCCATCCCTTTTTGTTTTGAGACAGGGTCTTGCTAAATTGCTTAGGGCCTCACTAAATTGCTGAGGCTGGCTTGGAATTTGCAATCCTCCTGTCTTGGCCTCCCGAGTTGCCATTATTTCTTAGAATCGGGGAAACTATGTTGATTTAGAAACTTCACTTATTTTGCGCTCTCTCTCTCTCTCTCTCTCTCTCTCTCTCTCTCTCTCTCTCTCTCTCTGTATGTGTGGTGCAGGGTGGCTGACAGATTCTTGAAGGAGAGATCCATTGCTTGGCTGTGGTGAGCCGTTCCTGCGGACTGTGGTCGCCATTACATGATGGCGCTGGCTCCGTTGTGGTCTGTGAAGGACAACTCCATATCAAAGGGAGTTGGCGTGTTCCCAGCTCCTTATCAGAGAAAGTTGGCGTGTCATTTTCTAGCACCCTGTGAGAAGGGTACACGTGGCAGCTTTGCATTGGGGTTCGAGGTGCTTTATTAAGGCTGGGAGGGGCATCCAATTATTATTCCGGGTAGTAGAAGAATCATTAGAAGAATATCAAGGGCCTGAATAAACTGCTGAAAGAAGATTCCTGAGTCGCGTCTTCCTTGCGGGCAAGGGGGTCGTGACAAGTGGTGCCGAGACCCGGGAGAAAAGAAACAAAGAAACACCCAGGAACCAGAACTTTCAGCAGTCAGGGAGGCGCGCCAGTAAGTCCCAGGATCGCGCGGAGCCGCTGTGGATCCCTGAACGCCTGACAAGAAGAGTCTCGAGATCTACTAACCAGCAGCAGGAGGTGCCACAACAGCCCCATGATGAGGAGCTTCATTCTGATGAGTGCTCTGGCTCTGATGCTGGTGCCAACGGTACAGATGGCACCAATGCAGTGGTGGGCAGTGGCACGGGCATGGCCAATGCCAATGCCAGTTCATAGTAATTCTAGTGTCCTCCCCACTCTTTTTTCTACCTCATGTGAGATGTCTGCTCCTTGTACCTCTCCTAGAGGGGACATGGAAAATATTTTTAATCAGTCTCAAGTTAATCTCACAGGAGTTTTTTGTTTCAGTCTTGGGAACACTAATTGTATTAGCCTTAAGACCAAAAATTTGACTAACTGGGAGGACCCATTGCGGTCCAGTCGAGTCTCAGGGAGTATTCTCAATGCTGTATTGAGCCAAGTAGTTTCAGGGAAGCAATCAGGCTCAGGGACCCCCGCAACTAGCTCTGTTTTAAACATAACTACTTTAGCTATTATCTCCGAGGTATTAATCCCAATGCCTCCTTCTTCTAATAGTACTTGCTATGCCACTCATTTCAAGGCCTCTCCCTACTGTACCCCTAATTTTGGTTTTCCCCCGACATTTACGCCTTGTCAGGATCATTCTTGGGAGAAACATCAAGTTGCTAAAGGTTTCTCCTTTTCCCCCCCTCTGAAGAGATATGTTTATAACTTTAACAACAATGCCAACTCCTCTACAGGAACAGGTTGGTCCTGGTTTCAATGGCTCATTTCCAATGCGAAGGGGGCTTCAGCCGATATTTCCGCATTGGCTCAATTACTAGGAGCCAAAAGTTGGCTGGCTAATGTTTCTGGCACTACTAAGGAGAGTGAACGAGGTAATAGGCTTATATCTGTTTCGTTCAATTCTCTGTTACATTATGCCACATTGCCTCCTGCAATGGTCTGTATCCAATCCCCGTTCCTGTTCCTTTTAGCTAATCACACCTCATCGGGGATGCTGGATTGTTCTATTATTACCTGTTTCTTATCTGAGTGTTGGAATGGTTCTTGGACTGTAGCAGTAATTATGAAAATTCCAACTTTTGTCCCAATACCAGTCACTGCGGATCCAGATAAATTTCCTATTGTAGAGCTACTTAGAGTCCGCAGAGATTTTGGAATCACAGCAGCTATAGTGACAGCCGTGGCGGCATCTGCTGCTGCAGCAGTTACGGCCGGAGTAGCCATGGCCAGTCAAGTACAAACTGCTGCCACTATTAATCAAGTTGTTCAACAAACGTCCACTATACTTGAATCGCAAAATGCGATTAATCAACATATTTTGTCAGGGATTTTAGCTACCAACCAGAGAATAGATTTTCTTCAAGCTCAGGTAGAAGAATTGGCTGACCTAGTACTTTTAGGCTGCATTGACCAACGTGCACATTTATGTATAACCTCTGTCAGATTTAATGATTCCAGGAATGCTTCCCGCATCATTGGTGGATATCTGGCCGGAAATTGGTCCATGGAAGCGGAAGACATGATCCAGTCTCAACTAACCCAGATAGCTGTCTTGAATAGTACCCGTGTCGATCCTGTGACTCTGGGTCAATTCACCAATTGGATATCTTCTGCTTTTTCCTTTTTTAAAGAGTGGGTGGGAGTAGGCATTTTTGGTGCACTGTGTTGTTTTGGTATGTTCCTCTGTTTGTGGTTTCTCTGTCGCCTTAAGGCTCGTAGTGCTCAAGATAAGGCTATGATCATACAAGCTCTTGCTGCTTTAGAAACTGGCAACTCGCCACAGGTCTGGCTTGCGCATCTTAAGCACTAAACTTTTGACATGGTCATTGCACCCCAAGTTATTATAACATTGCACTGGGATTGACATGTCTTTCCTCGTTATTCTCTTAGTGTCAGAAAGCCCTTGCACTCTGCCGGTCTTGCTACCATTGCACACAGATGGGTTTCTACACTAGTGCCTTTGACATGATCGTTGCACCCCAAGTTATTATAACATTGCACTGGGTACGACATGTCCTTCTTTTGTCTTTCTCTTAGTGCTGGAAAGCCCTTGCACTCTGCAGGTCTTATTGCCATTGCACGCAGAAGGGTTTCCACACTGGTCTTTATCTATCACTTTAAAGTCCGTGCCTTTCTTTCAGGGTGCTGCCAACTTGTTTGTAGTTGTACTTCTGCATGGCCACAGTTCAACCTCAGCTATTCCCTCTTACTCACCATCGTCACGATACAGGATGCGAGGCAAGGCACTGCACTTGAGTGATCCATTGAGAAGAGGGACCTCAAGGGGAGCATGTCCTATTGCATGCGGGTTTGACGTGTCTCCGCCCCGCCCCACGAAAAAAGGCGTCGGCTGATATGGTGTCAGGTCTGGGGAAGGCGCCCCCTGGGGCTGGCCCATACTATGCAGCCACTTTTGCACAGTGGGATAGGACCTCTACTCTCGCCTGTATTGTCTTAGTGAAACAAAAAGGGGGAGCTGTGGTGAGCCGTTCCTGCGGACTGTGGTCGCCATTACATGATGGCGCTGGCTCCGTTGTGGTCTGTGAAGGACAACTCCATATCAAAGAGAGTTGGCGTGTTCCCAGCTCCTTATCAGAGAAAGTTGGCGTGTCATTTTCTAGCACCCTGTGAGAAGGGTACACGTGGCAGCTTTGCATTGGGGTTCGAGGTGCTTTATTAAGGCTGGGAGGGGCATCCAATTATTATTCCGGGTAGTAGAAGAATCATTAGAAGAATATCAAGGGCCTGAATAAACTGCTGAAAGAAGATTCCTGAGTCGCGTCTTCCTTGCGGGCAAGGGGGTCGTGACACTTGGCTATTTTCATTGGTGCTGTGTCGGCTGCTCAGTCAATATTGATTTTTCGATTGTTCCCTCTGATCACACTGCATTATGCTGCACTGGCCCAGGGCCTGTGAACAGATTTTAGCTTGAAATGTTTGTTCTCTGGAAGCTGCTGACCCTCTCTCCTTTGACTACCCCATCAGGTTTGCTTGGGCCCCCAACTAGTTTGAAAAGGTGTGAGAAAAAAACATTTGCATTCATAATTTGCTAGGTACAGCAGTTTGGTTTGATTTTTAAAGTTTCTTAGAATTTATGGTAGGAGGAGCTGAGCCAAGGAACGTTCCTTTATTCTTTTCTTTTCTTTTTTTTTTTTTTAGTTGTAGATGAACTCATTGACTTTATTTTATTTATTTATTTTTATGTAGTGCTGAGGCTTTAACCCAGTGCTTCACACAGGTTAGGTAAGCACTTTACCACTGAGCCACAACCCCAGCCTCCAAAAAAAGTTCTTTTTTAAAAAAAAAAAATATGTATTTTTTAGTTGTAGTTGGATATACAATACCTTTTTATCTTATTTATTTATTTATTTATTTATATGTGGTGCTAAGGATCAAACCCAGGGCCTCATGTGTGCTAGGTGAGTGCTCTACCACTGAGCCACAACTCCAGCCCCTAAAGAATATATATATATATTTATTTATTTATTTTTTAGTTGTATTTGGACACAATATTTTTTTTATTTTTATGTGGTACTGAGGATCCAACCCAGGGACTTGCACGTGGCAGGTGAATGCTACACTACTGAGCCCCAACCCTAGACCCTAAAGAAAGTTCTTAAAGAAAATGTATTAATATCAGAAGCAGGCAGAGAAAGACTTTGAAACACTCTGATGAGAATATATTGTATTTGAAAATAGAAACAAAGGTTAGCAGCCAAATTTTTCTTTGCAAAATTAGCACTTGATGCCTACTGTTGGGAGTTCTTATTTTTTGATACCTGAGATTGAACTCAGGGGCACTCGACCACTGAGCCACATCCCCAGTCTTATTTTGCATTTTATTTACAGACAGGGTCTCACTGAGTTACTTAACGCCTTGCCATTGCTGAGGCTGGCTTTGAACTCGGGATTCTCCTGTCTCAGCCTCTTGAAAAAGGCATGTACCACCGCGTCCAGCCTGTTGGGACTTCTTGATGAGGCTCTGGTGATTAAATAAAAGGGGTTCTACCCTTGAGAAACAGATTTGTAAAGATCTTAGATGAGTGCTGAGTATGTAATAGATACTATCTAAATGCTTGATAAATAAAATATACAGCAGAACCGAGGGCCAAATGGGAGTGGAGGAGCTACAGATAGAATATACAGCTGGTACCAAGACAGCCATATTTGGAGTTTAGGGAAAGTTGTTACTGATGGTAGACAACATATCTAGGAGGAGCTGGGGGCTATGAAAATTCAGGAATTACTGCTGGAAGAAGACACAATTTCTTAGTTGAGTACCCATCACATGGTATGTGCTTCACAAATGTTATCTCATTTAATCATCTTTGGTTGAAGAAGCTGCCATATTTTTACAAATCAGGAAATTGCCAAGGGCTCATGGCTATTGCATGAGGTCATCAACTCTCTCCAAGGAAGGACTAAGAGCAGAGAAGGGATTTGGGCCTGTTCTCCTTGTATACTTTGTTAGGGGGAGGGGCAGCAACCCTCCCCCATCTCATCTTTAGTGGGCTCAGGATGACACTGTGGGAAGGGGGTCCCTGTCCAATGGAGGTTGGAGGGAAGACAGGCCATGGAGACCTTGCTCTAGCATGAGCGCAGAGGGGCTCTTGGGGCCTTGGAGTCTCTGGGGTGGAGAGCTCTCTAAATCTGCCCCAGACTCTTCACTTTTCCTCTCTCCAGGGACTTGGCCAGATGCCCAGGCTGTGCTGATAGAGTACTGACACATTTCCTAAAATAGGAAGCCTTTGTCACCAGCCCATTCTCTCCCTTTGGCTGAGCTGGGTGGGGCCTCCTTAGAATAAATCTCTCTTGATAGGTTTGTTTTACCAGAAGAAATTTTGGTATAAAAGGGTGTGGCTTTGGGGTGCCTTTGGCCTGAGGGCCAGTTTTCTGGCCCTGGAATCTGCAACCACTGATGCTGGGGTCAAGTGGAATAATAGGGTAGGTTGGGGGTTGGGGCTTTTATTTCCTGTTTAAAAAGCAGAAAAGAAGTCCAAGGAGGCTCACTAACTACTTATTTCATTTCCTGCCCTTCCCGCAACTGCTCAAGGCAGGGAGCTCTAAGCTTGGCATTACAAGAGTCACATTCAAGTCCAGATTACATCATTTTTTTAGCTAGAAGGGCCCGGAGCAGATCTTCCTGATACTTGGTTTTCTTGGCCCAGTCTTTGCCCTGCCTCCTCATAGGACTATAGTCTGGTCCCACAGGTGTGGCCTCTGTGTGTAGCAGGCTGCACTGCGTCATTAGACTTCTCAAGCTGATAAGACAGATTTTGTTTTCTCAGAGATAACACAGGCATTACAGGGTCTAGAACAGGAAAGGCGAGCCCCAGCCTGTAGTCTGCCCAGAGAGCTTCAGTTTTGTGCCTGGGTCAGTCTCTATTTCTTCCTATCCCCACCTCTTCCTCGTCTATTATGAGAATCACCAGGTACCTCCTCCACTTCCTCCGTCTGCTGTTTGAATTTTATGTGGCTGTGCTAATTCACTGTCCTAGCACATTTCCCCCCATGCACTCTGTTGCTCTGAAATTGGATTTCAATGATCCATCAGACTTTTTTCCTCTTTATATATTAAAGTGTAAGATTTGTTTCATTATTTTCTTTTTCTTTCTTTCTATTTTCTAGCAGCTGATAGGGATTGAAAGGGTGTGTGTGTGTGTGTGTGTGTGTACACACAGGAGTGCACATGCATGCTAGGGATCAAGCTTAGGTCTCATGTGTGTTAAGCACACACACTGCTACTGAATCTCACCTCCAACTTGTCTCATTTCTAAATCGTGTTTTTTTTTTAAATATTTATTTTTTAGTTGTAGTTGGACACAATACCTTTATTTCATTTTATTTATTTATTTTTTAATGTGGTGCTGAAGATCGAACTGAGGGCCTTAAACACTCTACGCAAGCACTCTGCCTCTGAGCCACAATCCCAGCCCCTATAAAATCTTGTTTTTACTGTTCAGAATTCTCTTGAAAAAAAAAAAAAGAAAATATAATCCCCCTGATACATTTGGCTTTCCAACTTTGCATGTGATCACAGTAGGAGGCCATAGTAAGAATAGCAGTGAGACCATGACTTCCCCTTCCTCAATGTGTCATTTTGCCTTGAAAATTAGTAAGGAGGGAGGGAGGAGGAAGAGACCCATTCTCTCGGTTGAAGTTATGCTTCTACAATGTCCATCTGTGTTGCACTCTTCAGAGGTGAGTTTGGCAGGACTTGCACAGAATCATCAACGTAGGCCTGGATCCCTCTGTTGATGGTGATGGGAATAATTCCCAAGGGTACAGTTGCCACACAAACACACCCATTAGAATAGGCAGTAGCTTGGGGAAGACTTATCAGAAGGGACTCTATCCCCCCTGGTTGGCTTTGGGTGTGTTGAGTCACGAGACAGAAAGAGATGCCACAGGAAACAAAAGACAAAGGCAGACTGGCTAAAGCAGGAGGTGTGTGTAAGGATAGCCTTAGGACTTAGCTTAAGCAACTCCATTTTAAAACTCCAATTTGAAACCTGCAATCTTACAAGGCATACCTACGGAGCCCTCCAGTATGGCCCTCAGGCACCAACAAGTCACTTCTCCCCACCCTGACAAACTCAGAGTGAGGTCTGTGGCATGTTGTCCTCCCCACCCCCATCCCTTCAGGGGGAAAGGCAAGAAAATCAGGGTGGGGACAACCAGACCAGATGCTTTAACCCCAGGGCAAATGACATCACTGAGAAACCTGGTGACAGCTGATAGGTATTGAAAGGGTGGTCAGAAGCCCCAAAATTTAGTCTAAATGAGGGAGCAAATGAACAGACATTCAGCCAGCATGTTAAGCACACCCACTGCTACTGAATCTCACTGCCTGATCCTTTGTGTTGTTCTCAGGGCTCCTAAATTCTAAAGCAACCTCTTGACTGGTGAGAAAAGGACTGGCCTTCTCAGCCAGCCATCAGCTCCACCCCAGGATAAGCCTGCCTTGGTTTCTGATCTGGTCACCACGGTCTGATGCATCTGTTGGACTTAAAAGCCTAAGGCTTGGGACTTTCCATCTGACATTTGAGCTTAACATACAGAGGGAATGTCTGTCATGAGCCTGTCATGATTAAGTGTGTTTGCAGTGCTTAGAATTAATCTAGAATTGTTTGCTGTGAATTGATTATGTCTATTGCAGTGCCTAGCATTAAGGATTGTCATTTTCTTGATTAAGAACCTATAAAGGGGGCTGGGTTTTGGCTCAGAGACAGAGCACTCACCTAGCATGCATGAGGCACTGGGTTCGATCCTCAGCACCACATAAAAATAAAAAAATAAAGATGTTGTGTCCATCTACAACTAAAAATTTTTTTTAAAAAAGAACCTACAGAGTGAAATTATATTGAGTGATTTGAGTGAATAAAGCATTGAAAAGGGCAGAAGCAGTAGACATTCTTTATTTCTCCCCCTCCATTGCAGGAATCGCACCTTTTGTCCATCGAGACAGTGTGCCAGCCATCCTGGCCAAGGTGGAAGTAGTGTTGACCAGATTTCTGGTGAGCAGTGCAATCAGACCCTTCATGCCCGGGTTAAAGGCTGGAACCAGAGGACATTCCTTATTGCCAATACAAATAAGTAAATAAAGTGAGTCAAGAAGGAAGTTCTTGTGTTTGAGAAGCTCAACATCTACCAGAGGTCAAAACAATTCCTAAAGCAAGGAGGATGTGGCAGTTATCACAAGACAACTGTGTATGTGAGTGGCTGTGAGGATGGCATTTTACCTGGGCTCACTTTGGCCTTCTGAACTGGCAGAGAGCAGTGAATTAATAATCTGCTTGTTTCCCATCTTCCCTCCATGTTTCTTTTCCTTCTCATTGAAAATCTGCTATTTGTATAGCAATGTGCTGGGTTCTGGGTTAGGGATTGATGTGTCACAATAAGGGATTCAACAGTGTTTATGGAGAAATGTCATTCCCAGAGTTGGGGAATACTGCTATAAGGGCCAAGTTATGCTGCTTGAAGGGGCTGGGATCTAGACTTCCAAAATCCATGTCAGGGCAAGCAAGCTTCATCCACGGGCATCATTGTAGACCACATCCTAACCTCAGCTTTAGCACCTCTTCTGTTCCTCTGTTCTGGTGTTTGAAAGTGAATCATGGGCATAGATTACACTTCTACATGAGTGTCTTTCATTTAACTGTATCTGACTTGGAAAGACCCCTGGCATCACCCCTGAGGCAAGGCTTTGGTACTGGGCTTCCTTTTTCACTGTGGCCAGCCTCCAGGTTTGGGTTCCAGCAAATTCCTTCAACCCAGATGTATCTTGAAGGGCTTCAGTGTAACTGAGAATTCAAGACCTAGACTGGTGTCTTTTTTTTTTTTCCAATAGTATGTTAATTGTTGAGAGAACAGGGTTCTGTGAGATCTCAGAGGACTTGATTTTGGTCCTGAGGGACAGTCGGGATTTGCATAAATGGAAAGGGGTAAGGAGTGAATGCGTTCTTGGCAGGAGACAGGATTCAGCTAGGCCTCAGACGGGAATGTGTCAAATGAATTCAGGGAGCAAGGAGTAGACTGGTGTGCTAAAAATATTTATCAAGCACCTTCCATGTGCCAGACACAGAGCAGATTCAAAGTAAGGGTGATACGTGATCTTTGTCCTCAGTAGGTCTGTAGACTGACTCTGAAATGTCTCCAACGGCATGGAAAAGCCATGGATGGAGAAGACTAAGGTATAAAGCCGGAGGCAGGAATTGAGGGTGCAGGAGAGGGTCAGCTCTTCCAGCATAGAGATTCAGATGACTATAAAATGTGTGCTCAGGACATAATCTTAGTAAAGCTGCAGATTATGTTTAAAACAAACATTTACAAAGAGGATTGGCATGAGGAATGTGCAGAGAGAGTGAGCGGTCCTGTGTTGCAGAGCTTCCAAATTGCAGTAGAATTAGCCAGCAAAAGTGGAAAGAAAAGAAATCAGAGGTCAAACATAAGTGTATTTTAATAGCCATCCCTCCAGCCTGGGGCTGATCTCCTGATGTTGCTTTGTTGCTGTTGTCTTGACGACTGTGGCAGCAAAGTCTTATAGGGCCAGGCAGATCTTTCCAGGTTGGTAGATTCTTTGGCTTTTTGAACTTGTCCCAAAAATTTGCTTTGGTTTCCTCTCCCTGAATACCGAGGAATGCCTGTGGTCCCTGAAATAGAGTAACAGTTGACTAGTTTTTTGTCCTTTTAGCAGAAAAACTACAAATGCGACAGATAATTTTGGTCCTTATATTTCCTCTCCGAACATGGCTGAATTCTAGTGGTTTCCCTAAAGGGACTTACTTTGATTGCTATAAAAGCTGTTTTATCATCACTTAAGGTATAATTTTAAAAAACCAGCCAAGGGCTAGGGATGTAGCTCAGTGGCAAAGCCTTGTTTAGCATGTGTAAGGCCCTGAGTTCCGATTACTAGCACTAAAAACAAAAACAAAACAAAACAAAACAAAACACACACACGCAAAAATAATCCAGACATGAAAAAAGAGGACTGGATTGCCAACAATGAGGATTCATTCAGCAGGTATTTTTGTCCTATGTTCAAGTCACTTTGCTAGGCACAAAACCAAATGCCTACTTATAAAAGCACCCCTTGAGCTAGCCTCCCCAGTGTTCAAGATCAGGATACTATCCAGATGAATGGACGGGAATTTGAGACACTATTTCCAAAGGAAACAGAATGTTCACATAATGGAAAGGATGGAGACAAGGGAATTTTTTAGTGGTTTCCCATTTGGCTAGAGGCTTTAGCCTCATTCCTCGGAGGTCTTTGTGAGGCTACCAACCAAGTTTCTGGAGAAAATGCCCTTGTTCAGCTCTAGATCAAGAGAGAGAAGGGAGGGCTGGGACTATCGCTCATTGGTAGTGTGTTTGCCTCGAAGGCACAAGGCCCTGGGTTCAATCCCCAGCACCTCCCCACCCCACAGAGGTGGAAGAATAATCTGAATAATCTATGAAATGGGAAACAAAAACCTGTGTGGAGTCTTGCAGTAGAGTGGAAACAGGCTCACTTCTTCATTGCTTTCTTTTCTTTTCTTTTTTTGGTGTTGCAGATTGAATCTAGGGCCTCGTGTATACCAGGCAAGCACTCTACCACTGAGCTCCCTCCCCAGCCCTTACAGGCCCACTTCTGATGAAGCTGATCCCTCATACAACAAGCAGGGGCATCTTGCCTGTTTTGACCCAGGCTCTGGGAACCTCATCTGAACTAGATGCTGGGTGGAAGGGTGTGTTTCAAAAATCAGCACAGGTGCCAGGCGCAGTGTGCACACCTGTAATCCCAGTGATTTGGAAGACCGAGGCAGTAAATTTGAGGCCAGCCTCAACAACTTAGTGAGACCTTGTCTCAAAATGAAAAATAAAAAGGGTTGGGGATGTGGCTCAGTGGTAAAGCATCCCTGGGTTAAAAACCCAATATTCCCCCTCCTCAAAAAAAAAAAAAAAAAAGAATCAGTGCTGTGGGGCAGGTTGGGCTACCACTGGTTGAGTCTGGAAGGTCCTGTGGAGGGAGGTATGTTGTAGGACTGAGTCCTTCTGTGTTCCTGCTCACTGCTGTGACAACCAGACAACCATGAGAGGAGAGATCGACCCAGGATAATGTCAGAGCATGTACTATGGGAGAACAGCTCAAACTATAACAAGTTTATTTCCAGATTGCCCCAAACAGGGATTTCTGTGGCAAATTAACCTCTCCACTCCTTTCCTCCCTGCTCCTCCTTCAAATTGGGGTTTCTGTCAATATGAATCATTTGTTAAAACAGTTCTAGGCCAGAAAGCATGCTGTGTTGCCCCTGGGTTTGCTCTGGGAGGTGCCTCTGACTCAGAGAATTAGTTGATCTTTTGTACCTCAGTTTCTCTTACACATAAAAACAAGATGATACTTGCCCACTTCAGACCACAAGACTGTGGGAAACTCACTTACAGAGAATAAAGAATATTTAAATTCTCTTCATACCTTTGAGGAAGGAAGGATTTTGGCCCATACATTTTCTATGTGATAGCTATATCTTGGCCTGGAAAAAATCTTTCCTGGAAAAGCCCATTTCGTTGTTTGTGCCTTTATCTCTTTTCTTTCTGCTTATCTTCTAATCATTCCTGCATAGCAATTGATTCCACATGACAAACTTGATAGTTTGTTGGTAATAATAGCTATTACTTATTGAGCAACTCCTATGTACCAGTCACTCTGCTAGACACCATATTATCTCAAATTCTTAAAACAGATATTATCTCAAATTCTTAAAACAGATATGGTATTATTAGTTCCCTTTTATACTTGTAGAAACTGAGACTCAGAGAGGTTAGGGCGTAGGTGGCCCAGTTAATAAGAGCTGTAGCTCGGATTATATGTCAGATCTACCTGGCTCCAAAGCTATACCTTTTCTACTCTACTGACTCCTGGTCACTCTGCTTAGATTTCTGAGGGCAAATGAATAGAATCTGCCCAGAGAAGGCAGTTCCTAGCAGAATAGGTGACTACAGAGAGCATGCTTCTGATCACAGGTGCTGGCAGTACCATCATGCAACCCAAAATGTGCTTAGGCTGCTGTGGTGGGCACAGTATGGTGTCTTTTCTTTCCTTTTCTCTGCCTTTGGATAAAATGTCACCTGAGACTGAACCTACCATTTTTGGTATAGAAGGCTCTATGTTCCTGGCTCAGAGCACCACAGAGGACAACAGAGTTCAGCAAAGAGAAGAATTTGTCTGGTGAAGACTCATAGCACACCTCCTGGACTTTGAGGATGCACCAAGTCCCCCTTTCTCCCATCTGACACTTCTTTAAAGAAATAAAAACAAGTGGCTTCCCAGGGTGCTGCAGATTTTATCTGTGCAGGGCTGCTTCCAGAAGGCCCGGTTTTCAGACAACACGACTTACCTGGAAGCTGTTAACTTTGCCCTAGTTCATCTTATTACAGGCATACTTATCCTTTTTGTGATGCTTTGAGACAATGGGTGTGGTGTCTGATGAGTTGAAACCTGTCTTAATGAAGCACTGAGGCTGGCGTTAGGACTGCTATTACTTGCTTGACGGTAGCAGCTTGCACAACAGTTTCCATGGCTCTCAGCACCGCCAGGCCCGCACTGCCATACATCTGCTCCTGAAAAGATTTGCCATTTGGAAATGCAAGCATTTGGCTCTAGCAAATGGCGCCCTGAAATAATTATCCTAGTGTTCAATGCCCTCTAAATGTCATTGCCTCATGATCAGTATTGATTTTAGGAGTTCTTTCAGCTGCTGAGCTGTCAGCAACCCCTTGGGGGGATCACAGCCTTTGAAACCTGTGGAGTAGCTGCTGGTTTTATTGATGCATTGCCAGGACCAGAATTCCCCAGGGCCTGTCATTAGCTCTTCAGAAGAGTTTTTGTATACAACATCCAAAATACTTGTAAAATTCTGCGTTGTGTAATCACTACCAATATTGCACGTATAAGACTTTTTGTCCCATTTGTGGTAATCGCCACTTTGGTAGTTATTCAGGAAAATATGTATATACATTAAGGTAGGCATTTAAAGCACTTCTTACATATAACATTCTATTTTTCTAACTTTCTAAACTTCTCAGAGAATGATGTATTACAGGATATATATATATATGTATATATATATACATATATATATATATATATACACACACACATACATAATATATACTGTTTTATTTTAATTTATTAATTTTGCAGTGCTGGGGATAAAACCCAGAGCCTTGTACATGCTAGGTAAGTGCTTTACCACTAAGCAACTTCCCCAGTCCTAAATAGTATTTTATTTTTTTCTACTATTTAAAACTTGTCCTCGACAGGCATGGTGGCACACACCTATAATCCCAGTGGTTTGGAAGGCTAAGGCAGGAGGATCACAAGTCCAAAGCCAGCCTCAGCAACTTGGCGAGGCCCTAAGCAACTTAGTGAGACCCTGTCTTTTTTTTAATTTTTAAAAATTTTATTTATTTATTTATTCTATTTGTTGTACATGACAGTAGAATGCATTTCAACTCATAGTACACATATAGAGCACAATTTTTCATGACTTTGGTTGTACACAATGCAGAGTCACACCATCCCGTCGTTCATGTCTTCATACATATACTTAGGGTAATGATGTTTTTCTCACTCTACCATATTTCCTGTCCTCATGCCCCCTCCATTCCCCCTCTTCCCTTTGCCCTATCTAAAGTTCCTCCATTCCTCCCATTTTCCTCCACCATTGTCATTATGAGTCAGTCAGCATCCTCCTATCAAAGAAAACATTCGGTTTTGGTTTGGGGGATTGGTTTACTTCACTTAGCATAATATTCTCCATCTCCATCCATTTACCTACAAATGCCATGATTTTATTCTCTTTTATTGCTGAGTAATATTCCATTGTGTATATACACCATGTTTTTTTTACCCATTAGATTTCTTTATCCAGTAGATGTACTGAAGGGCATCTAGGTTGGTTCCACAATTTAGCTATTGTGAATTGTGCTACTATAAATATTGATGTGGCTGTGTCTCTGTAGTATGCTGTTTTTAAGTCCTCTGGGTATAAACCGAGGAGTAGGATAGCTGGGTCAAATGGTGGTTCCATTCCAAGTTTTCCAAGGAGTATCCATACTGCTTTCCATATTGGTTGTACCAATTTGCAGTCCCATCAGCAATGTATGAATATGCTTTTTTCCTAAATCCTCGCCAACACTTATTGTTGTTTGTATTTTTTAATAGCTTTCATTTTGACCGGAGTGATGATTTACATTTCTCTAATTGCTAGAGATGTTGAATATGTTTTTCATATATTTTTTTGGTTGATTGTATACCATATTCTGAGAAGTGTTTGTTCAGTTCCTTGCCCCATTTATTGATTGGGTTATTTGTATTTTTTGGTGTTAAGATTTTTGAGTTCTTTATATATCCTAGAGATTAGTGCTCTATCTGATATGTGTGTGGTAAAAATTTGCTCCCAAGATGTAAGCTCCCTCTTCATCTCACTGATTGTTTCTTTTCCTGAGAAGAAGCTTTTTAGTTTGAATCCAACCCATTTATTAAGTCTTGGTTTTATTTCTTGCACAATAGGACTCTTGTCAAGGAAGTCGGGGCCTAATCTGACATGATGAAGATTTGGGCCTACTTTTTCTTCTATTAGGCATAGGGTCTTTGGTCTAATTCCTAGGTCCTTAATCCACTTTGAGTTGAATTTTGTGCATAATGAGAGATAGAGGTTTAATTTCATTTTTGCTACATATGGATTTCCAGTTTCCATAGCAACATTTGTTGAAGAGGCTATCTTTTTTCCAATATGTTTTTGGTGCCTTTGTCTAATATGAGATAACTGTATTTATGTGGGTTTGTCTCTGAGTCCTCTATTCTGTACCATTGGTCTACAAGTCTATTTCAGTGCTAATATCATGACATTTTTGTTACTATTGCTCTGTAGTATAGTTTAAGGTCTGGTGTAGTGATACAACCTGCTTCACTCTTCTTGCTAAGGATTGCTTTGGCTATTCTGGGGCTCTTATTTTTCCAGATAAATTTAATAACTGTTTTTTTTCTATTTCTTTGAGAAATGTCATTAGGATTTGATTGGAATTGCATTAAATCTGTATAGTGCTTTTGGTAGTATGATAATTTTGACAATATTAATTCTGCCATCCAAGAACAAGGGAGATCTTTCCATCTTCTGAGGTATTCTTTAATTTTTTTCTTTAGTGTTCTGTAGTTTTCATTGTAGAGATCATTCACCTCTTTCATTAAGTTGATTCCCAAATATTTTTTTTTTTGAGGCTATTGTAAATGGAATAGATTTCCTAGTTTCTCTTTCAGAGGATTTGTCACTGTTGTAAAGAAATTTATTTATTGGTGTTGATTTTATATTCTACTAGTTTTTTAATTAATTTATTAGTTCTAGAAGTTTTCTGGTGGAATTTTTTGGATCCTCTAGGTATAGAATCATGTCCTCGGGAAATAGTTTGAGTTCTTCTTTTCCTATCCATATCCCTTTAATTTCTTTCGTTTAATTGCTCTGTGTAGAGTTTCAATAACTATGTTAAATAGAAGTGGTGAAAGAGGGTATCCCTGTCTTGTTCCAGTTTTTAGAGGGGATGCTTTCAATTTTTCTCCATTTAGAATGATGTTGGCCTGGGACTTAGCATAGAGAGCCTTTACAATGTTGAAGTATGTTCCTGTTATCCCTAGTTTTTCTAGTGTTTTAAACATGAAGGAGTGCTGTATTTTGTCAACTGCTTTTTCTGCATCTATTGAGAGGATCATATGATTCTTATTTTTAAGTTTTCTGATGTGATTAATTACATTTATTGATTTCTATATGTTAAACCAACCTTGCATCCCTGGGATGAACCCCATTTGATCATGGTACACTATCTTTTTGATATGTTTTGTATTCCATTTGAAGAATTATATTGAGAATTTTTGCATCTATGCTCATTAGAGAAATTGTTCTGAAGTATTCTTTCTTTGATGTGTCTTTGTCTGGTTTTGGAATCAGGGTGATATTGGCCTCATAGTATGAGTTTGGAAGTGTTCCCTCTTTTCCTATTTCACGAAATAATGTGAGGAGTATTGGTATTAATTCTTCTTTGAAGGTCTTGTAGAACTCAGCTGTGTATCCATCTGGTCCTGGGCTTTTCTTGGTTGGTAGGCTTCTGATAGCACCTTCTATTTCATTGCTTGAAATTGATCTGTTTAACTTATGTATATCATCCTGATTGAGTTTGGGCAAATTATATGACTCTAGAAATTTGTTACTGCCTTCAATATTTTCCATTTTATTGGAGTACAAATTTTCTAAATAAATTATCTTCTGTATTTCTGTAGTATCTGTCATGATATTTCCTTTTTCATCACAAATGCTAGTAATTTGAGTTTTCTCTCTCCTTTTCATTAGCAAGGCTAAGTGTTTATCAATTTTATTTATTTTTTCAAAGAACCAACTTTTTGTTTTGTTATTTTTTTAAAAAAGAGAGAGAGAGAGAGACTTTTTTTTTTTTTTTTTTGGTAGATGGACACAACACAATGCCTTTATTTTTATGTGGTGCTGAGAATTGAACCTGGGTCCCGCCCGTGCTAGGTGAGTGCTTTACCACTGAGCCACAATCCCAGCCCTGTCATTTTTTTCAATTGTTTCTTTTGTTTCAATTTTATCGATTTCAGCTCTGATTTTAATTATTTCCTGTCTTCTACTGCTTTTGGTGTTGATTTATTCCTCTTTTTCTAGGGCTTTGAGATGTACTGTTAGGCCATTTATTTGTTGATTTTTTTTTCTTTTTTTAAGGAATGGACTCCATGCAATGAACTTTCCTCTTAGTACTGCCTTCATAGTGCCCTAGAGATTCCGATATATTGTATCAGTGTTCTCATTTACTTCTGATAATTTTTTAAAATCTCCTCTTTGATGTCTTTTGCAACCCATTATTCATTCACTAGCATATTATTTAGTCTCCAGGTGTTGGAGTAGCTTCTATTTTTTATTTGATCATTGATTTCTAATTTCATTCCATTATGATCTGATGGAATGTAGGGTAGTATCTCTACTTTTTTGTATTTGCTAAGAGTTGCCTTGTGTCATAATATATGGTCTATTTTAGAGAAGTATCCATGTACTTCTGAGAAGAAAGTGTGTTCACTTGTTGATGGATGAAATATTCTATATATGTCTGTTAAGTCTAAATTATTGATTATACTATTGAGTTCTATAGTTTAGTCCTTGTTTGGAAGATCTATCCAGTGGTGAAAGAGGTGTGTTAAAGTCACCCAGAAATATTGTATTGTGGTTTATTTGATTCTTGAACTTGAGAAGAGTTTGTTTGATGAACGTAGATGTTCCATTGTTTGGGGAATATATAATTGTTATCTCTTGGTAAGCAGTGTGAAATGTCCTTCTTTACCCTTTTGATTGACTTTGGCTTAAAGTCTACTTTATTTGGTATAATGATGGAAACCCCTGCTTGTTTCTGCAGTCCATGTGAGTGGTATGTTTTTCCCAATCTTTCACCTTTAGTCTGCAGATGTCTTTTCCTATGAGTCTCTTGAAGGCAGCATATTGTTGGATCTTTTTTTTTTAATCCAATCTGATAGTCTATGTCTTTTGATTGGTAATTTTAGGCCATTAACATTCAGGGATATTATTGAGACATGATTTGTATTCCTGGTCATTTTTGCTTATTTTTGATATTGAACTTGACTTGATTTCTCCTTTGATTTTTTTTTTCCTTTAGTGTAATGCTTTCCTTTGCTGATTTTCATTGTTGTTCTTTATTCCCTCCACATGGAATATTTTGCCAAGGATGTTCTTTCTGTAGTGTAGGCTTTATTGAAGCGTAGCTCTTCATTGAAATGATCTTTTACTGCCTGTATTTGCTCTCTTATATCATCCTTTAATTCACAAAACATTTTAATTATGTATATCCTGGACTCCTTTTCTGTAATTTCTTCTGTTGTGCTGGGCATGGATTCTAATAATGTAATATCTTCGTTTGTTGGAGACACTTTTCTTCCCTTGTGTGTTCATGTTGTTCATGTGTCTTCCTTTCTAACACTGCAGATCTGAGGTGTCAATTTTTACCCTATAGGCTTATAGTGTCCCTGCAGGGTTCCAATACGTCTCTTTTGAGGGGAGAACAATATTAACAGATCCAAATACAAACAATATACAGCCTTGAACCAAATAATTGCTATTAAGATGTTTATGGTTTTGTCACAATATACAGAAGTGGAGAGTTCAATTATTATCTACAATATAAATAGTAGGTTTGCAAAAGGGTCTTCAGTTTCTGATGGTGGACAAAGAACCGGGGGTGAGGTGTAGGATAGATGTTGAGCCAGCAGGAGGTCAGGATATAGAGTTATTAGATCTTAGGAAGTGTGAAAGAAGAAGCTAAAGAAGTTGGTGAGTACCAGGAGAAGAGAGAGAAAGTGATTTGGGGGAGAAAAGTAAGTGGGAAGATAGTACAGAGAGTACAGAAGACAATCATAAAAACTAAGAAAAATTTAAAAGTATAAAAATAGGAGATAAAAGAATATACAACACAACTGAAATATACTCTTCAGACATCCCAGTCCTCAGTAGACTAATTTATGAAAATTACTTGCTTTCATCAACATTGGGGATGTGAGGGCCAAAAGGAAAGTGAAAAGAGAGAGAGAGAAAATCTTGAAGGAAGATACAAGGATTGTTTTTGTTGGAGATCAGTATCTTTTCCGCTTCCCTGTCATCCAATAGGTGGGTTTTCCGTTGTTTGCTGGTATCTCCACACTCCAGATGTGAAGGTTATTAGGGTGGGAGGGGTGATCTTGGGGGCCAAGCTCCTGGAGGTAGGGTACAGCACTTGCCATTCTTCAATGGGAGACTGCACCCCAACGATCTTCTTTGGGGCCCCCTCATGTGATAGGGCACTTGTTCTTATCTCCTTATATCACCTGTAGACCTCACGGTTCCTGGTTTTTAAACTAATCAGGAACCTTTCTCTCCAGAGGTTTTGTGGGCTGTGTTGTGGGGGCTGCACATCTGTCACAGGGAGCTGTTTTGTATTGGATAGTTCAGGACCAGGTTTTTCACTCTATGTACCAGGGGCATAGCTGCAAACACTGTGCCAGGTTAGTGGCTGCCGGGGAGAGAGGGGAGTTGGGGACTATTGATTGGGGACTTGATTTTGCTTCTAAGCCCCAGCTGATGTCCCAGGTGAAGTATGTTAAGTACTCAGAGAGGACAGACGGATGGAGACCAGAGGTAAGACTAGGACTTCTGTGTTAGATTCTTAGATATTTGAGTGATGCCATCTCTTACCTCCTGCCTTTCCTTAGAGGATAGAGTCCTTTGTACAGAAGTGCTAGATCACTTTTTTATTTGTTTATGCTGAAAATTCCCCCTTTGCTCTTCTCTGGTGAGCTAGTTGCAGACTGAGCATCTTTCCACCTTGATTTCTTTTCCTGTCTCATTTCCTCGTGTCATTATTTCCCTCTTCTAGTCCCAATATAGCAGTTTTCTTCACATTCTCTTCTCCACATTCCAAGTTCTCAGGTCTTCAACCCTCTTAATTATTTACCCAAGTTTGATGATGATAGAAAACAAAGATCATGTGAAGAAGGTCAAACTGTGGTCCTTGCTCTCAGAAAGAAATCGCAGTGTGATGGTATGTTTAGGGGAGTTGACATAGTTGCACACAATAGAGGGGAATAAACAGAATTGGGGTGAATGAAGGGTAAGGAGAGAAAATGCTGAGAGTGAACTGAGTATGAGATTGGCCAATCTTAGTGATCCAGATGGGAAGAGTGGTCTTTCTTCCTTGGAAATCTATGATAGTGTTTGTTCTTTGTGACACACATCTCTCAATAATTGCTGATGAGGAGGAAATAAGGACCACATGTCCCTCATTCATTCTAGTCCAAAGAGACCATTTTCCCCACAGAGGTAAAAGTTAAATGGCAACAGGTAATTAAACTTGGCACGGTTCATGTAAAAACTAGTTGTCCAACAGGGTTGGTCCCATGACCTCAGGACACTCTTATTCCATAAAGCTGGCTTCAGCCTACGTGGTAGAGAATTATTGAGGACCAGTGATGGTGGGGATCAAATAGGCAACAAGGTACAACTTTCCTTCTCACCCACATGATGACTCTGCAGCCCAGAGAAGTTAGGCTCTTGCCCAAATTCAAAGTTTCAGAGGAAAGGATCCTCCTGCAGAGGTGTCAGTTCCTCTGCAGAGCAGCCTAGAGCATGATTAAGGCTCTGAATGATGGATATGTTCATTATCTCGATGGTGATGATGGTGTACACCTATGTCAAAACTTCCCTGATTATATACTTTAAGGCTCTTACCTCTAGAAGTCCCTTAATAAAACACAAAATGGGCTATGCACTAAGCTCCAATCATCAGTAATACTTCAGTGTGTGGATGGTGCCAGTGTTTTCCATCAACCAGGCAAGTATATATGATACAAGATGAACATTCCCCTAATTACTAGTGGTGAAAACTGCCCTTTCTTTCCTCCCTCTAGCCTGGCCTAAAGGAAATGTCCCCCTCAGTCAGGGAACATTTTTGCTAATAATTAGCCTAGAAAACCATGCTGACTCTCCTGTTTGGGATAAGGACCATGTGATGATTTCCTAGACAAGGCAGATCTTTGGACCTTTACTGTGTTTTCTAGTTGTAATTTCCATAATGGAATTGAAACTCAGGATGCTTCAGAATAAATATCATAATCCCTCATTCTCTCTTCTCATCTAGGTCAGGAAGAGAGGAGGAAAAAACAATAAATTATTTCTTCTCCCAACCATTAGGGCCATGGATGACTAAAATGATAAACTGTCTTTAGAAAAGGTGACACCAAGGCTGGGCCCGGTGGCACATGCCTGTAATCCCAGTGGCTCAGGAGGCTGAGACAGGAGGATTTCGAGTTCAAAGCCAGCCTCAGCAATGGGGAGGCCCTAAGAAATGCAGGGAGACCCTGTCTCTAAATAAAATACAGAAATAGGGCTGGGGATGTGTCTCAGTGGTGGAGTGCCCCTGAGTTCAATCCCTGGTACCAAAAAGAATAAAAGAAAAAGAAAAGGTGACACCAAGAAAATGCATTTAGGGGGAGGGTGTTAAAAACACTATTTAGAGCTTTATAAGTGACATGATGATTTTAAAACTTTAGATGTTCCATGTTCTGTGAGGAACATGGGTTATGTGGCTTACCTCCCTTAGTCCCCATTGGCATCTAGGTCAAAAGTGAGATGCTTTGATTGGATCTCACCACTGAACATGGACCAATCCCTGCACTAAATTCTTCTCTTACGAATTTCTTTTCCTACTTATCTTCTCATAGAATTATGGGCTCTTCAAATTGGTCCATTAAAGATGGTAAATGCACAGTTCTTATTTTCTCTAGACTATCATCAGATGCTGAATGTCTGTAGCAGTGGTTCACAAAGAGTGGACCCTGCACCAGCAGTGGTCAGCATCACCTGGGGACTTGTTAGTAATGCCAATTACTGGGCCCCACCTGAGACCCTCTGAATCAGAAGCTCTGTGGGTGGCCCTGTAAACTGCTTTTAACAAGCCCTCCAGTGATTCTGATGCACATTTAGGGCTCTCTGAGGCTTGCCCTTGGAAGGACTTCATATTATAGACCCACCCTGTTCTGCCCTATGTTCTGCCTGGTACACATTCTGTGTTCCAGAGTCATCATTGTTCATTTTCATACCTTCCTGCATTTACTCCAGTGGCTCCTCTGCCTGGAATTATTTTCCCCTCTTTTCCCTGTATTCGTCTGCCTAATTCTTTACCTAAAAACTTTGACGGCTTTAAATATTGGCAGGCATGTTTCTGATGTTTTTCAGTTTGAGAAGACAAGATGACTATCTCCACTTATTCACAAGCCCTTGATCATCCTAATAGAGCTTCAGCAACATTGAAGGGTTTCTTCAGGTGACAGTTTGCAAACAGCCTCTAATCAGCACACAAGTTAACCATCATTTGCTCATTGTTTCCCTTCTGGGAGCTTCCAAAGGCGAGTGTTGTGACAGAAGAGAGGATGATTCAGTTCAGATGTGATGGGAAAACAGGATATAAAATCCAATACCACTGATGTGAGCAATGAATAATAATGACAACCTATATTTAAGTGGGCATGAGCTTTGGTAATTATCTCTTGCAGTATCTAGCCTCCCGGGCTCAAAGCGTCCTCAGGATGTGAAACACATTTTAATATTTTAAGTACTGGCAGGCTCATAAAAAGTGCATGTTTGTTGAGAAGTGAGTAGGAAGTGGAAGCATTTGGAAAGAGGAAATGGACATGGGCACTGTGGTTCCCCCATATGGTTCTCAGGCTGGTTTCTTGCTTACAGAATCATAGGCTCTTTGAATTGGAGGGACTGCAGAGTTGAGCTCATCTGACCTTTCACACTCTTCAGAAGCCCAGCATCCCTGACACATCATCCAGCTTTTGCTCGGACACCGCTAGTGTTACATGGGCTCATCATCTCAACAGCTCATTCCGTTGTTGGATATTTCTAGTGGCTGAAATATCCTATCAACTTATGAGCTAGAATTCATCTTCATTCTCAACTCTGTCAGAACACACAGAAGGCTGCTCCCTTCTTGATATGACAGGGTTTCCTGAAGAGCAATGCACAGCTAGTGTGCTTCCGTCAGGTCTCCTCTGCACTAACATACCTTGGTCAGGTACCTGTCCTTTGTTGATGTGGTTTCCAGAACTGCCTCACAATCCTGGTTCCCTCCTCTGGATGAGTTGCATGAAGGTTTGTAAGTGATTGTTGGGGTTAAAATGGACTGGCAGGGAGAAATTAGGTCTTCGATGGCCTTGAAATGAGACAAACTTCCCTCTGAATGGTTCCCTTGTGCATCCTGTACCCTTACTGCAGCACATAACTGGTAGAATTCTTCAAAGAGAAACTTAGCAGCCAGGTGCAATGGCACATGCCTGTAACCTCAGCAGCTTGGGAGGCTGAGGTAGGAGGAATTCAAGTTTAAGGCCAGCTTCAGCAACTTAGTAAGGCCCTAAGTAACTTAGTGAGACGCTGTCTCCAAATAAAAGAATAAAAATGACTGGTTAAGTACTCCTGGGTTCAAAGCTCAGTACAAGGGGTCTGGGGTGGGGGGTGGGATAGAGAGAGGAACCCAGCAGTAACTAATTGAATCTCTAAGATCTGAAGCCTCCAAGGAATCAACACGTGACCTTGACTACAGACTTGATATAGTCTGATGCAGAATGAATTCACTTGATATAATTCCTACTGATCATTTCTTTATTCAAAGTGATGGAAATGTTTCTTACTAATTCTGTGGCAATGGTTAAGAAGCAGACAGTATATGAAGTTGGATGCAGTGATAAACTGAACAGACAGACCAAAGTTCAAATGTGAATTCAAATATCTGCATATGACTTTACAGCTCTGTTTCCTCCTCAGCAAAGTGCAAGTGATCATCCCACCCTATGAAGTTGATATGAATGTTAAATGCAAAGACATTTCCAGTACACCCCGATGTTCTTAGCACACACACTCTCTCTCTTTGAAGCAATACAGGCAAAGGTGTTTGATGTGATGGTGAGAGCCACGGGGATTTGAAAGTAGGGGCTGCCAAAGTTCTTTTTGTAAATGGCCAGTTGTCATTATTTTAAATTTAAGCAGCTACATATGTGTGTAACCACTACTGTATTGAACACAGCCACCTTAGAGTGTGTGAATTAGAATTGTGGTGCATGAGACAAATGCCAAGTCTGTGCACCCAGGGACACCCAGTCTGTGCACCCAGACAAACACGCAATGAGGAAATGTTTCAAATTCTCCAGGACAAGGGTATCAAGAGTAGAAACGTGGAGTATATCAAGATGACCAACGGCTGGCATCCTCATACGGGATAGATAGGAATTTCAACTGCGTGGATCATATGGTCCCTGTCACAACTACTCAGCTCTGATGTTATAGTACAAAAGTAGCCACAGGCAATTCATAAATGAATGAGTGTGGTTGAGCTCCGATAAAGCTTGACTTATGAAACAGGCAGGAAGGGTGGATTTGACCCAGAGCATTGAAATTGTTGGTCAATCTTGGGTCTAGACTTTTCTTTTTCTTTCCTTCCTCCCTCCCTCTCTTCCTTCCTTTCTTCTTTCTTTCTATTTTCTTTCTTTCTTGATGAGAGGAAGAATAAGTAGTATCAATTTTACTCTCATAACAATTTTTAAGTGTATAATACGATATTGTTAACTAGTCACAATGTTGTACAATGGTTTTCTAGAATTTATCTTTCATAACTGAAACTTTATAACTACTGAAGAGCAACTTCCAGTTTTCCCACTTGTGGGCCCTGATGGCCACTATTTTAGTCTTGGCCTGTACTGAGTTTGAGTCTTTAGGTAACCCATATAAGTGGAATCCTCGGGTATTTGTCCTTCTATGATGAGTTTATTTCATTTAGCATAATGTTCTCAAGGTTCATTGATGTTGCTGCTTATGGCAGGATTTTCTTCTTTTTTTAAGGCTGAATAATATTTCACTGAATGTATTTACCAGATTTATTAATTAATCCATAACGTGCATTTACGTTGTTTCCCTAACTTGGCTATTGTGGACAACACTACAAATTCAAATATCTTTTCCATATCCTGGTTTCAGTTCTTTTGGATAAATACCCAGAGGTGGGATTGCTGAATCATATGGTAATTCTATTTTTAATTTTTTTGAGGAACCTCCATACTTTTTCCATGGTAGCTGTATCACTTCACATTTCCACCAACAGTGTACAAAGTTTCTAATTTCTCCACATCTTCAACAACAACTTCAATAACACTTGTTATTTTTTCCCCCTGTAATACTCATTCTAATACATATGAGGTGGGTAGAATCTTATTTGCAAATCTCAGCTCTGCAGACCTGCTTCTGCTACATTCCTCTTTAAAGATCATCTCTCTCCCATGCTGTGGGGCTCTAGGATCCCTTCAATGATCATCTGGGCTCATAACCCTAAAACTTTATCTGAGGATTTACTTTAAATACCTGTGGCTCCTAGAGAGGTAGGGACCTCTGTCCACCAATCTTGAGAGAGAGTAAGAGAGAGATTATGTGCAAACCCCTCAAGGGAGACCCCTTGAATGCTTCATCATTGCTGAGAGCAAAGGACTTGTATCTCATGTTTGTTTTTAAAGCATCTATTAGGTGTATAGAGTCCCTGGCTGTGTTCCTCCATGACACCCCATATATTTGATTTGTAATATTTTGATGAACTAGAATTATTAGTGTGTTAATCAGTATAACACGTCTCTCCATCCCCCAAGAACAAAAGTCCCATAAAGGCAGGGTCATGTTTTAGTTGCCCTCCGTGGCTGTACTCCTAGCATCTAGCAGAGGGACCAACACAGAAGGCACACGCCCAACAAATACCTACCGAATGAATGAATGTGGAAGTTTAAATGCTCAAGTAACCTACAGAACTTTTTTAGACCATATCTTGGAAGTTTTCTTGGCTTGGTGCAATGGCACATACCTGTCATCCCCGCAACACAGGAAGTTGAGGCAGGAGGATCACAAGTTCAAGGCCAACCTGGGTGACTTAGTGAGACCCTACCTCAAAATAAAAAATACTTAAAAAAAAAAAAGTTAAGGATATATAGTTCAGTGGTTGAGTTCCTGGGTTTAATTCCTAGTCTTCCTTCCTTCCTTCCTTCCTTCCTTCCTTCCTTCCTTCCTTCCTTCCTTCCTTCCTCTCTCACAAACACACATTTTCTTGGTAACTATCACTCACACAGCTGCTCTATTTATTCACATAATTGACAGCAATTTCTTGGAAGTAACATGAAGAATTAAGGAACTTTTCCTCTGAAACTTGGGAATAGTCATCCATTCAAAACCATTTTCCTTCTCTTTCTCAGGGAGCATAATTTTAGAATTTTTGTAGCCAGAGTACCTTTTTCTGATCCTTCAACTAGATTTTGCTGTTTGTGGTCTTTCCCTCTTCCTCCTTCTTCCTCCCTCTTCATGAGCATGAGCAGCAGCAGAAGGCCATTAGCTGCTGAATCCTGTACTAAGGTAGCAAACGGAAGTAGGATCACTTAAGCGGTCTCAAAGTGGTCGGCTTGGTTGACGTGCACAAAGTGCTGCCCAGAAAGGCCACTGGGAGAAATTGATCCCAGGGACTCAGCTCAGGCTGCTGCCTTCTTCAGACCCCTGAAGGGCAAAGCACTGGACTAGCCACAGGTCTCCCAGCAGGGGTTGGTGACGTGAGAGGAAGTGGGGGAGGGTAAGTGGGGAGAGATATTGATGACATGACTATTTCTCTATACCTTTGTCCGTGAAGCCACCTAGGATCCTCTGTGGGACCCAGTGGAAGGCGATCCCAAGCAAGTGCCCTTCCTTTCCTACTATATCTATGGTGAAGGCCGATGAGCACCTCTTTGAGTGTTTGTTACCATAATTTGACTGAATAACTTCTGTCTCTATCTTGTCCCATTCTTTTTTTTTTTTTTCTTTAATAGCTTTATTTATTTATTTATTCAGTGCTGAGGATTGAACCCAGGGCCTCACACATGCTAGGTAAGCGCTCTACCACTGAGCTACAACCCAGCCTCCCATGAATTCTTACAAGTTTGAATAGAGCTCAGCGTGATTTTCTCAACTTCCTCTTCCCTCTTGTTTGAGTGGCACGGTGGGTTGATAGTGGCCCTGCAAAATGTCCAAGCACTAACCCTCAGAACTTATGAAAGTGCCCTTTTTCTTTTGGTGTGGAGGGGAAGGTCTTTGTAGATCTAATGCAAAAGATCTTGAGGTCATTTTGAACTTAGGGTGAGCCCTGGATCCACTGGCACATGTCCTTTCAAAAAGAGGAGAGGACACACAGACATGGAGAAAAAAAGCTAGGCGAATTCAGAGGCAGGAATTGCAGGAGCATAAGCCAAGGAATGCCAGAGATTGCCAGTAGCCATCTTTTTTTTTTTTTTTATTGTTGTTGTTGCTAGAAGCTAAGAGAGAGGCATGAACTAGGTTCTCCCTCAGAGCCTCCAGAAGTAACCAACCCTGACAGCACCTTGACTTTGCAGTTCTGTCATCCACCCAGTGTGAGAGAATAAGTTTCTGTTGTTTTAAGCCATCTAATTTGTCGTCATTTGTTACTGCAGCCCTAAGAAACTAATACGGTGGAGCCATGTATGTAATTTGAAAAAGAACTTTAAGACCTAAGCATATCAACTGACACTATTATCTTTCCCATAGCCTTATCTAGGCTGATGGGGCCGGGACTGGAAGTGTTGAGGAAAATAATGCTGGGTCCTGTGTTGGTAGCCACCAGCCTCAGAGTTCTCCCCTAAAGCTGGAGGCTGATCATAGCAGATAACACTGCTCTTGTTCTTATCAGCTGGGAAAATGAAGAACAGCTCCCAGGAGTCCACAGCTGGGTGGGGAGGGTGGAGAGGACAATCATTTGAGCAGGTCATAGGACCTGCTTTCCTCTCCTCACTTTTCTTTTATTACTGAGAAGGTAAGTAGGAAAACAACACCATTGCTGTTCACAGCAGTAGCCACCAGTTAGACTACAAACACAGTCCATTTTCTCAGTGGTGGGATCTTAAAGTGCAAAGCAGTATAACACTTAAAATTAGAAGCCTGGTGTGGTGACACACATCTGTAATCCCAGTGGCTCAGGAGGTTGAGGCAGGAGGTTCGCAAGTTTGAGGCCAGCCTCAGCAACCTAGTGAGGCCCTAAGCAATTTAGTGAGGCCCTGTCTCAAAATAAAAAATAAAAAAAAGGGCTGGGGATGTGGCTCAGTGGGGAAAGACCCCTGGGTTCAATCCCTGGGACCAACCTGCCTCCTCTCTTTTGTCTCTTCTTCTCCTAGCCACCAGCCCTTTCACCTGGCATCAGAGTGGCTGAAACTCTAAACTGGATGAAGCAGAGGGTGACCACTAGCACATGCAGATGAGGTACTCTGGGGAATCACCAAGGGGTCAAGGTGGGACTTGGCTTGGTTTGGTTGTTTTGGCTTTCATAATTTTAAAATGTCTTTAAGTTCATATCTGGGATGACATGCAAGGATCTCAATTTATTCTCCTGATTGAAAAACAGATGGTCTCATTTAGCAATCAAGAGGGAGCTTTTTGGGCAGTCACTAAATTGTCCAGTGCTATAGTCTCAACGAAGGCACCTCTGTGAACATATTTAGGTCATTTATAGTTGCTTTCGTGTCTCTTATTTCTTTTGAGTTTCACAGTAGCCCGTGAGATGAGTAGAGCTGGGCTTTCTTCCCCGTTTAGAAGCGGGGAATGGTGGCTTGTGAGATGCAGATGGATGGGGGGGAATAGTAGAGAATTCCAAGTGGGGGTTGGGGGATAAGCATGAAGGAGGCTGGAACAGTGAGGAGAGCAGGGCACAGGGGTAGACGACAGGAGGAGAACTCTGCCATAGAAAAGGCTCTTGGTGAGGCAGGGATGGGTGACTAGAAAATCCAACCAAATGGCTAGAGAATGGGGGAAACCTGTGGTTTGTAGTTTCCCTTTTGGAGCCTGAACATTCAATAAGAGGTAGATTTGGGGAAAACTATCTCCTCCCCCCAATGACTCCCCAGCAAAATGCTTCATGATATTACAATGAATGAACCATAAAGTGGAGGCTGGCCTTCAAGTGTACTTTGGGAAGGTGTGTCATGGAATCCTGGGCCTGGCTGTCAAATGGCGTCCCCTTACACAAAGCAGCACTGGGGGAAGTGGGTTCTCTCAGGCACTGGCAGGCCTGGGCTGGTGGACGCAACCTTTGGTTTGTTAACCCAGCCAGCCTGTGAGCTTTGAGAGGACCTGGGCACCCCAGGAGGAGGCCTGTCCTCAGCTGTTCTGACATACCACATTTGCTTTTTGATTTGCACACAGAATGAATCTCCCTAACGACCCTCTCCCCAGAGCCTCGTCAATTAGAGCTGCTTTTGTCCTTAGCATCCTTTTGTTGACCAGCTTGGAAATTAGTTAGGAGGGAGAAGAAAGGGAAGTTGTCTTTGCAGGCAGTGGCACTGGAGAGCTGGCTGCTAATGAAGGAGCCCTGAATAGTGCGATTGTGCTGCTGTTTATATAGTTTTTATTTTAATTTGCATCCGTACCAGGCTCGGATCCCAAGAGTCATTCAGCCGTGTTTGGAGCTTTTATCTCCTTCCATGGAGCCAAACCTGCCAGCTTATCATTTGCCTCTAGGAAATTCATGTGGGTCTCCCCTCCCTTCACTTTTGTCATGTGCTATTGGATTGTTCATAGATTGTCGAGAGAAAGACTCCACAGAACTGTAGAAGATTTCTTTGCTCACGTTGCTAGATCAGCTGAGACTTGGCTCTCTTGTTAAAAGACTTCTGGATTCAAGGTCTCAGAGAAAAGGGCCTAGCATTGAGGCGATGACATGGAGGGTAGGCACTGGAAAGAGCTGAGGTGGATCTCTTAAGTTGTGAGAGAAACCGTATTCCATCTCCTCTTATGTTAGCTCTGCATGAATGGATATTCCTTACTCTTCCTCTACTTTTCCCAGCAGAATTTGACTCAAGAACCAACCTCGCCTGCTATTCTCTTTTAAAATAAGTTGCCACTCCTCAGCACACCATTTAAGACTCCACAAAACTTAGTCTCATTGGGTTTTGCTGATTGCTGATAAGAATTCTCAGTTCCAGTGTATCTGCTTCCTGTTCCAGGAGTTCTCCCATCTGTGAGCTTGACTCTGCTCTGAGCCTCTGCTATGGCTCTGAATCCACCTGGAAAGCCCCACTCCTGCCTGGTCCTGTCTACCCTGCCTTCAGACCCCAGCGCTCCCTGTCTATGGAGCCTTCCCTGAGTGCAAGCTCATAACTATCCTCACCATTTGCTAAGGTTCTTGCCCTTCAAAATGAGGTTCCAGACCAGCAGCCTGGGCCTCCTCTGGAAACATGTAAGAATTGCAGGATCTGGAGCTCCACTCCAGAATTACTGGGTCAGAATTTGCACTTGAACAAGACTCCCAGGTATTTAGTGGGCACAGTGAAGTTTAAGAAGCCCTGTTCCAGACACCTCTGGCAATTATCAACTGGTTCTCTCCACCTGGTGATCCACTTAGCCCCAATGTCTTCATGTATGTGGCTCTTGCTTCCCCAGGAAGATGTTACCACCTGATGACAGGAACAGGAGACATAGGTTTGTTTGTGGTATCTTTTATAGCTCTAGAGCAACACTTAAGTACGTTGAAAGAACTCAATAAATTTCTGTTGGGCATTCCATTTGCTGCTCCTTAAAAATGTTTCGATGTCCTTTTGTGTATACTTATTCTATCTTCTTTCTTCATCTTAATTATTAATATATTAAGGGCAGAGATCTGTTTTTTTTTTAATCTCCATATACCTTTTCCTTCCTTTGACAAAATAAATATTCCCCAGGTCTTTCAGAGTAGAGACTAAAGTAATGATTCTATCTGGAAAAAATCGCCTTTGACTTTTTCCCACATTGTGTTGGGTCAGAACTCCTGGTGGTGGCTGAGTGCATGGTGCATGCCTGTAATCCCAGTGACTCAGGAGGTTTGCAAGTTTGAGGTCAGCCTCAGCAAAAAAAAAAAAAAAAGGACTGGGGATGTGGTTTAGTGGTAAAGCATGTCTGGGTCCAATCCCTAGTACCAAAAATTAATTAATTAATAAATTGGAAAGAAAGAAAAGAAAAACAAATCCTGGTGGTTCATGGGGCTTTCCCTTTATTTCGCTTTTCCTAAAGTAATAACTGCCAATACCATATTATTCAAATCTCTGTCTCCAAAAACAAAAAGATGTTTTTCATGGGGATGAAAGGGGTTATAAAGAGCAATGCACAGTGTGGGCTGGGTCCCAGGGGATCGAAGGCCTCAGAGAAAGTTCCTGGAGAAGGAGCCTCCAAACCAGGCCCAGGAGGGAGGAAGCTTTTGTGTTCAGTCTGGGTTGAGCCCCCGGACAAACCTCACAGCCTGAGAGAGAACACTGAGATAGAGGACTCATGCACTACTGCACATTGTGTGTGTGTGTGTGTGTGGTGGGGGTGGGGAGAGGAAAGGGGAGCTGGGGGAGCCACTGAAGCACACTGGGTTGGCAGGATCAGGCAGCACAGCCCTGCAGTAGGTGCAGTTTACCCAGTGCTTTGGGCCCATGTAAGGAAGGTGGGATTTTATTTTACAGCTGATCCACAAGGAGGACTAAGCTGGTAGGAGACAGGGTGTTCAACTCATCCTGTGCCAACAGTGGAGAGGGTAGCCTGGCCAGGACAGGAGGGACACCTGTGTGGAGGTTGCAGCCAGAGTCTAGGCAAGAGAGGATGACATCTGCCCTGAGTAGCAGCCACAAGGGACCCCAGAGTTGTACTCATCCAAGTACCTTCCATCCAATCCATCACCACCGCCTGCCCAGTCTGCTTTGGAACTGTCTAGAATTTGACCTGTGAATTTGACCTTGCTGTCCCTCCCCATTGGTAATGTCCAGGTTCTCATCACTCCTGTATTTTCCTAAAGATCAGTTCTGGTCTGGCTTGGCAGTGTCACTGTCCAGAGGGCAATGTGTAGCTCCTCAGCACGGCATGGCACATCCCTCAGTTAGGCCTCAGCTGGCCTCATCTTGAGCCTGCTCCTCTGCCACCCGCATTGCATACCTTCCTTTCTGCTCACAGTTCCTGGCTCTTGGAACCTGCCTTGCCCTGAAGCTTTTGTGCTCAGTCTGGGTTGAACCACGTGACTAGCAGTTCAGTACTTTTTCCCACACTTGAAACCTCCCCCTCTACTCTGCTTGGTAAATTCTCATCCTCTAAGACCCTAGCATGCAAATAACCTCTCTGGGGAAACTTCCCCTGCTCCCCAGATAGAACTAAGTGCTTCCTCCTCTGTGTCACCAGAACTACCCTTTGTGTATCTCTCTCTGGCTTCTCTTCTTGAATGCTAGGGGACTATTAATGCAACTGTCTCCTCCACCTGACTACCAGTTCCTTGAAGCTATGTCTGGTAAAGTCTGGACTAAGGGGCAGAAATGGAGGATGTAACCAGTAGCCATCCCCCTCCCCCAGACTATTTGTTGTTGTTGTTGTTGTTGTTGTTGTTTTGTACTGGGGATTGAACTCAGGGGCACTTAACCACTGAGCCACATCCCCAGCCCATTTTTGCATTTCATTCAGAGACAGAGTCTCACTGAGTTGCTTAGGACTTTGCTGAGTTGCTGAGGCTGGCTTTGAACTTGCAATCTTCCTGCCTCAGCCTCCCAAGGTGCTGGGATTATAGGCGTGTGCCATTATGCTTGACGACCACTGTCATTTAATAGCTTCCACTCTATACCTAGCCCAAGGTACCAGTATATTGAATTAAAGTCAATTAAGTGTGCAGTTTGTTTGTCACAGGAAAATGGAGAGTCCAGAAGAGAACCTAGATGTGGACTGTCCAGTAGAAATATAGGAGCCATATTTTAGATTTTCTCGTAGCCACATTTTAGAATATTAGATGAAGCAGATAATCATGTTTATTTTTAATAGTCCCAAAGTGGTAAACAATCCCAAGTCTATCGACAGCAAGTGGATAAGCCAAATTATGATATGCTCATATGGTAAAATATTTCTGAGAAACAAAAAGAAATGAAGCACTGACATGTTCAACAACATGAATGAACCTCACAGTAACTACACTGAGTTAAAGCAGTAAAAAGTACATAATAGCATATGATTCCCCTTACAAAAAATCTAGGGTATGTAAACGATTCTGTAGTGACAGAAAGCAGGTCAGTGACTATCTAGGGATGGGTGTGGTGGATGATCTGAGGCATGTGAAAACTTTTGGGGAATGATGGATATGTTCATTATCTTGATGGCGATGATGGTGTACACCTATGTCAAAACTTCCCTGATTATATACTTTAAATATGTGCAACTTATTGTGTATCAATTATACTTCAGTAAAGTGGCAAAAAATAAAACAGGATGATTAATTTTGATAATATATCTTAATGTCATGTATCAAAATATTATCATTTAAATATGTAAATGATATTTAAATACTGAAATTCTTCACATTCCTATTTTATAGCTTTTGAAATCTGAATGCTTGTTTACACCTATAACACAATCTCACTTTGTTTTTGTTTTGTTCTGTTTGTGGTGCTGGGGATTGAACCTGTCATGCCAGGCAAGCACTCCACTATGGAGTCATAGCCCAAGACCTTGGTCCTCACATTTCAGGCACTCAGTAGCCTTCTACTTTAGTCTACTGTGCTAGACGGCAGAAATAGAGAACCTCTAAGTGAAATAAACCCCTGATCTAGAATGGCTTTCTCCTCGGAACTGGGCATACTCTGGGCAAGCAACTTCTCCCATCTACTTCTAGGGTGGTTTTGACCTGCCATGAGAGCTCCTTTCTGCAGCCCTTAGAAAGTGTGGGTCTTGGGGACTGTGGGTCAGAGGCTGGCTCTCGAGAGTTAGATCATAAACCCAGAGCACTGGATGAGCTCCCACCTCCTATCCCACCCTCCCTTTCTTCTTTCTCTGTTTAAACTTGAAAAGTAACCTTTTCTTTGCACATTTGTTTGCTTTAAGAGAACAGCTTCTAATTTCCTCCTTTGTAGCAGGAAGTAAATTCTGCTTCATTGACTGTGTGCAGCAGGCTTGTGCTGCGGTCAGAGGTGGGAGATGTTCCCAGTTAAAAAGGGCTGAAATAAGTCCAGAAGACTGCATCTGAACTTTGGACCTGAGACAGTTCTAGTGCCAGCAGCATTGGACCTCACCCAGGCCTTCTCCAAGCCTGGGATCTGCCCTCCCATTCCCTCAGCCACTGTCAAGGAGGGGTGAAGGGCTTGTGGGTGCAGATGGCAAGATGAGCCGGAGCTCACCAGTCCTGGGGTTGCTGGGTCCCCTTGGGGATTACCAGCAAAGACTGTGTTAGGGATAGTGAGAGCTATTTATAGTTCTGCTACCAACGGGCCCAGGAAGCCTAACCAAGTTAGCTTTTATCTTAGGCCCTCCAGGTCTCCCCTCCATAAAGTGAAGGGCTTAGGATAGAAGGTCTCCTCACAGTCCTGGGAGAGGCAGTGACTAACAATGCCACTGAATTCATCCTGGGGCAGGCAGTGTCCTGCCCAAGGAGCAGGTTACAAGAACTGCAGATGGCACAACCCTCCCCTGTATTAATGGGAAATGCACTTATAGCTTTGTGTGGTGTTTAACATTTTTAAAGCAAATATTTATTACTTTTGCAAGTAAAAAAAAAAGGCAGAGAGAAATAAAATCACAGACAAAAACCAACCCAAAACAAAACAGCAAAGGAAGTGAAGAACTAATCCCCAAAGGGATCAGTATATTTATTTATTTTTTTAAAAATTTTTACACAAGGGGCTGGGATGTGGCTCAAGCGATAGCGCGCTCGCCTAGCATGCGTGCGGCCCAGGTTCGATCCTCAGCAGCACCACATACCAACAAAGATGTTGTGTCCACCGAGAACTAAGAAAAAATAAATAAATGTTAAAATTCTCTAAAAAAAAAAAATTTTTACACAATATCTTTATTTTTGTTTATTTTTTTAATGTGGTGCTGAGGATCGAACCCAGAGCCTCACACATGCAAGGCAAGCTCTCTACCCAGCCCAGTATATTTATTTTTAACTTTTTATTTGAAAGTTTCAAATGTACATAAAAGCAGAAAGCATAGCATAATTGGTTTTCCTATGTGCTTGTCGCCATCTTTTCCTTTCCACCTCCATTTTGTGTCTGTTGGGGTGTTTAAAGCCAATTCCTGATACCACGTCGTTCCTCCTGTAGGACTCCTACTTCAGTCGCTGCCTCTAACAGATAAGGATGTTTAACAAAGAAATGCCACTAGGACAACACAACTTAAAATAATTTTAAAAATATATGCTAAATAATGTGTTCAATTTTCCTGATGGATTTCAAAATATGGTTTCACCATTGGTTTGTTGAACCAGTAAAAGAATATGGGGCTTAAAACCCAATTGAGTCGAATGTATGAAAGATGATATGTCTTGAGCTCTGTAATGTTTTGAACAATCAATAAAAAAAAAAAAAGAATATGGGGCTTTAAAAAATGTTCTGGTGTGACCTTTGAGCTGCGCTGCCTCTGGTCATTTCCTGGGTCCACCTTATCCTGTGCAGTGCTCACTGGTTCATGGTGAAGTGAATTGCTACATGGTGTCGGGGTGGTTCCTGGGGAAGCCACATAGGAACCCCGAGGGTTCCACAAGACGCCAAGGAGGAGGGGAATTGGCATCCCACCTATTCATGCTTCTTAAGGGGATGGACAACTTCAGAAATTCATGTGTCACTGGTGTTTACTCCCTGAAAGCAGAGATGGGTGTGCCCTTCACCTCTGGTCTCTGTACCCTCTTCCACCATTCTCTGTACAGCAAGGATCTCTAAGCACTTCTGCAGCTAACTCTTAGGAACAGGAAACTGGATCATCTAGAGCCCAGGGGAACTAGGGTTGTCCTTAGGCATCAGGAGAGGCCTTTAGAGGTGTGTGTGTGGGAGGCAGGTGGAGTCTACATTTGTGGCAATAAGAAACCTAGTGTCCTTGGCCGCCCTGAGGGGAAAGTTGTTCTGTAACCAACATGGACTGAAACCTTTCTTTGTTACTTGATAGCTCTGTCATCTCGGGAAAATTATTTTGCCTTTCTGAGCCTCACTTTCCTCATCTGTAAAACAAATAATATTAGTTCTTGTAAAATGGGTAACATTGGTACTTACCTCAGAGTTGTGAGATTTACCGAAGACAATGAATGTTAGGGCCTGTCTTCATTCGTGATGCCCTGAATGTGCCTGATCTCATCTGAATCTTAGGGACTTGGCTCTGGGCCCACCAGACAGTAAAAGTTTGAGAAATCAAAGATTTTCAGAATATTGTCCTTGGGATTATGCCTTCATTTTGTAAATTGCCATCTTTTATTTATTAATTAATTATTATTATTATTACTATTATTATTATTATTATTTTGGTAGTAGGGATTGAACCCAGGGGCATTCTACCACCAAGTTATACCCCAAGCCCTTTTTTTTTTTTTTTTTTTTGAGACAGGGTCTCACTAACTGGCCCAGGAAGGCCTCAAACTTGCAATCCTCCTGCTTCAGACTCCTGAGTTACTGGGATTACAGATGTATAGCACCACATCTGGTACAACCTGACATCTTTGAAAGCATTGGATCCTTTTGTTTTTATTCCCTCATCTCCACTGATTTAGAACTGCCCAATAGAAATGTGAGACCTCAAGGTGCATTAGTCAGGGTTCTTCAAAGAAACAGAACCAGTAGGAAATTATAGAAATAGGTAGGTAGGTAGGTGGATAGATAAATAGACGTGTACAAATATAAGAAGTGATTTATTATGGAGATTGGTTTACACAGTTTTGGAGGTTGAGAAGTCCCATGATCTGCTGTCTGCAAGGTAGAAACCCAGGAAAGTCAGTGATGTAATTTCAGTTCAAGTTTGAAGGCTGGAGAACCAGGAAGCTGATGTAAATCCCTTTTCCTCTCCCTTTCCCCACTGGGGCCCTCAATGTTAGATGGATAATGCCCACGCGGGTGCAGGGGAAGGTGCTACTTTAAATGCAACAATTCAAATGCTAATTTCATCCAGAAAACCCTTATGATGTACCACAAAATTATGTTTAATTGGGGCACCCTCATAATTAATCTTTTAATTAACCTATGTAGGTTTCTTCATGAATCGTTCAGAGGATGTTGACACAGGCAGACTTGGTAAACCAGACCTGGGTCAGGGCCTGGTTGTCCAGTTCTATGCTGCCTTTGTTGAGAGACTTCCAGGACATACCTGTAAGAACTTTGAGTTTCTCTGCCTCTGAACTGGAGATCAAAATGTGTGCTCAGTTCTCATTTCCTCACTCCCAGAGATAAATGCCTACCTTGTCCCAGATTCCCCTAGACACAATATACTTCCTAGTTCACCCTTCAGGACTGAGGTGTTCATCTCCCCAACTGCCACCGTGTTGGTGATCAGCGATGCCCACAGCGTGTCTGTCCCAAGACTGCTCCTCAGCTGAAGCAAGTTGCTTTGGCCAAAGCTACACTCCCTTTTCAGGGATATCCAATCACAAGTCATTGGAGGTACAAAGGCCCAACACCCTTCATTCTAGGGCATCTCTGAAGGGCCATTTCAGGGCCTTGGCTCTTCTGGGATCCACCAAGGCTTTTATTGTGACAGTATCACAACCCAACTTCTCCCTGTGCTCAATCCTGCCTTCACTCCCCAGAGGTGGTATTCCTGAGACTCTTTTTTTTTTTTCTTTTGAACTATAAATTGAACCCAGGGGTATCTTACCACTGAGCTACATCCCCAGCCTTATTTATTTATTTTAACTTTGAAACAGGGCCTTGCTAAGTTGCTGAGGATCTTGCTAAATTGCTGAGGCAGACCCCTTCCTCAGCCTCCCAAATTGCTGGGATTACAGGCTTGAACCACCACACCCAGTGCTTTTTTGGCTTTTCTTAAGAAGGCCTTCTTTGCCCTGTGGTTATAATTTGTGAAGGCTATATTAGGGTTGCAACAAGTTGGGACTGTCCTAGAGGACAGAATCTGGTTGGCCTTTGAGATTTAGAGAGAGACCTGAGTACAATGAGTGTATTCCAGGGGCCCAGAACTCAATTTCCTCATCTCAGGGCAAGGAACAGAAGCCACGGCCATGAGCATCATCACTGCCACCGGAAAGCAAGCCTAGATAGAGTGCTTTAAGCTGGTGCTATTGCTCATTCCATCTCAGAGGGTTAATAAAAAAAAAGTGAGGCTACCCTCAAGGTCCTGCTTTTGTGGGGTTCTGTCCCTCCTTTGACACAGCAGTCCTGAAATGACGCTAACGGGTATAACAGGAGGTACTCTGGAGGACATTCTCGTAAAGGCAGCTGCTGTATAGTAGAAAAAACAGTCACAGTGTTGTGGTTCTGATAGCAAATGTGAAAACATTCATCACCAAAATTCTTGCTGAATTATCTGTATTGATAATGCAGCAGGCCAGGTAACATACAAAAAGAGGGACATCTGCTATTTTAGAGATGGCCCCTTCTGGGGGGTCATACGGCAGAGCAGAATCAGGGATCTCTGATGAAGTCCACACTGTGCTTTTTAGCAGCTGTGAGACTATGTGCACATGAATGAGCTTTTTTGAGTTCTTGATGTTCTTCTCTGTGAAATGGAATTATCAAGGCGATGCGGGGTACTGTGAGGACTAGTGGCTTAATAGTTGTACTTGGTGTTTGAGGGACATGGGCCGAAGAGGATATGTTTTCTGTCCTCAAGGAGCTTGTGGGGCTGGGGATGTGGCTCAAGCGGTAGTGCGCTCATCTGGCATGCGTGCGACCCGGGTTCGATCCTCAGCACCACATACCAACAAAGATGTTGTGTCCGCCGAGAACTAAAAAATAAATATTAAAAAATTTCTGTCTCTCTCTCTCTCCCCTCTCACTCTCTTTAAAAAAAAAAAAAAGCCCCTTAAAAAAAAAAAAAAAGGAGCTTGTGCTTCACACACGTAAAAATAGCCAACAGGACAGGAAATGATCAAGTTGATAAATCCTATGATAGTAGAGGTTGGAGACAAGTCTAGTGTTCAGGTGACCTGAGCACAATCCTATTTGTGGTTGTGTTTTTATGTAAGTTGCCATATGTGTAAAATGAAATGAAATAATCCCAGAGAGATCAGCTTGTTGGTCTGAATCTGTCCTGGCTTGTTCTGAAGGTCAGTGGAACACAAGTCAGGGCAGCTTCTGTCCCCCAGGCTCCTAGCTCTAAAGGCTAACTGTTTCTCTTTCCTTCCATTTAGCCTCATATGCCTACAGGACTTTTATTCATTGCTGAGACTTGATACAGAGACCCTGGCTTCTGCGTATCTGATCAGGAATCCCCAAACAGGATCAGACAGAAAGACTAAGCAATTGGCTTTTTGGGTCTCAATATGCTCTATACCTAGTTCCTTCCTTGGAAACTCAGTCTTATTCTATGGTATGTTCCCAAAGAAATGCAGAGGTGCATCAGAGAAGGAAAAGAAATTGACAAATGAGAGAGGTTTGAATTGGTGCTCTGTCAAAACTTACTGTCGGAGTCTATGTGTGGGGGGCTCCAGCTGTGGTCCATGGAGGAAAAAACATATGACTGGCTTCTGTGTTACATTGCCTTTGTTCCGTTGTGGGCCAGTACAATGAGGATTCGAGTCCCCAGTCCATCTCTGAATGGACCATTTTACTTCCCAAGACCATCTGCCTTATAGATAGATTCAAACTTTCTTTACACAGGGAGGTGGTGACTGGGCCACCTCTGGAAGACAGTGCAGGGTAGATCTAGCTACATAATTCGCAGAGTCTAGTGCAAAATGGAAAATGTGGAGCTATTGTTCAAAAATCAGTAAAGTACTGTTAAGCATGCTTTATGTGGCTTTTTCTTTAAAAAAAATCTTGTTACTTACAAATGCAGTAAGTGTAATAGTGTTATAAAAGTAACAACATGAACTTATAAATGCAAAAATTTTGGTATCATATTATATAAGATAATAAGTGATAATACTTGATCATAAGATTTTTTTCTGGCTTGCTTCTTTGCAAATTCATTTATGAGGTCATAAAAAGTTTTTCTTTTAGCAACTTCCTTCTCAATTGATGTAATTGAAAGTGATATTAGTCATTCTTGGCAAATATTAGATCTGAAATAATTTTTGATAATGTTGAATTTTAGAAGGATCTTTCTTTGATGTGACTGCTGCTGGAGCTGTAAAGTATATTTATGAGCTGCAATAGCACTGGGATTAGTTTCTGATAAGTTATTTAATAATATAAATTTTAATACATTTAGAGTTGATGTAAGTCTGAATTTAAATTCAAATATAAATTTATACAATGGCATTTTCTCTGGTCTTTCCTGTAACTTGTAGAGGTCACATAAGAATTGAAAGTGGTTTTGAGAAACTAATGGGACTCCATTTTTGAGAAACCAGCCTCTACTTCAGAGCAAAGCCAGTCCAAGGAAGGGGGCATGACCCTTGTCCTTAGAAAAACCCACAGAGCACTCCTAAGCACATACCCTCCCTGCTGAGTTGTTTGTCTGTAAATAACAGGAGAGGTCTGCAGCAACCTCCAATCAGCATGAGACAGGGAAAATACCAATACTGGGGATGACCTCCAGATGACCTCCCAGTAGTTTATGGTGGTTGACAACATGTTGGGAAACCATGTAGTTTAGCATGTACACCCCTCATGGCTAAACCATTCAGTTCAAAGGAATCCTCCTCTTGTACTAACCAATCACCCCTACCCAACTTGTTCCTGCCATTGAATGTGCTAATCAATGTTAAGAGTTGTTGTTTGATTTTCCTGCGGTATGGAATGATTTGCTGTGTGATGTTGTGACACATAGAGTATCCCCCCAAAACCTATAAAATCTCACTGGACAAAGGACCGGGACTCACTCCCTGGGACCACTGCATCAGGAAAGGTTGTGAGTCCAGGCTTGAGCTTGCAATAAAGACTCTTGTGTGATTGCATTGAATTCGGCTCCTGGAGGTCTCTTGGGGTCCTACGAATCTGGCATAACAGTTTTATGATTTGTATATAATTAAAAATGCCGATTTATGCATTCTATTGCTTTATCTCTCATTATAAGAAAAATTAATTTTAGATTGTCTTTGTTGTTAATAATTGGCTTATGTGAAACTTCATGTGAAAATAGCCTTCTTCTGTTGAGTGCAAGTTTTAAAATTTAATTTCTATTTTTACGCCTGTGGATATTGGCATGGTAGTGCTGTAACAATTTTCAAAACCAAAGGTTCTAAACTCTTGGGAAAATTCTAATAACTTCAATAGATCTATTGCAATGACCACGTGTATATTTTTGTTTCATAATAATTTATTGACAAACTTCACTGCCTAAGCACTGGCAGTTCCTGTCCCAGTATTCCAACTGGAGAGTTGTTATTTTTGCAGATGCTGCAGGGATACACAAGAGGGCTGGTGGACATGCTGGCCTCCCTCCACCATCCTGGCACTTCAGCTTCTCTTTCTGGGGTTGAGGCTTCTGCTGCTTCCACCAGCCATCACGAGGTCTGGACTTGGGTCTGGTCCTGCCTATCCTGTCAGCACCCTGATTGTTGGGCCCAAGGACTGAAGCAGTATGTGCACACCCTGCTGTGAGCTTATCTCCTCTGCTCACATACCTGTTCCATCACTTATCAGACTTCACACACAAAACACAAGCTCAAAGATAAAATTGTTAAGAATTTCAAGACAGTGTCCACAGAACCTTAAGCCAAAGGTGGGGCTCTTTTGGAGAGTCAAAAGGTTGGGACTCTACAGGTTGCAGGCCCATGGAGCTAGCCCTGACTCAAGGCATGTACGCAAACCTTAGTAGGGAAGCAATAGTTTCTTAGTGTTACAAGCCAGATAGCACTCTAAGTCAGGGGACCAGTAAAACTCAGGAATGTGTTCTAAAAATGGAAACCCAGCACATCCCACATTGTAAAGTACCAGCACCATACTGACAAACAGTTTGATTTATTTTCCCAGAGTGGAGAGGGAACCGTTATTATTATTATTACTCATTCCTTCTTCCCTCCACTCCAAAATATGGTGACCCAGGCCTTGTGAGAGGTTGGACAAGCACACGAGGTGATCATTGCTAGGTATGTGCAACCAATACTTAACTATCATCATGGTGCTCATGCCATCAACAGTGTAGAGTAGTGGGCTGTCCCCTAAGCCCTCCCTGGCCAAGGAAATAAATGTACCCTAGACAGAGAAATAGGAGATGCAGAAAATCAGACCTGGCCTCATGTCTGGGCAGGAAGACTGACACTTGTTTTGACTCTAAACAGGTACATTCAGGATAGCATTCGATATCCTTGAAGATAGAAGTGGGATTTATCTATTTATTTAGGATTCCAAAACATAAAATGTATTCAGTGTTTAAGCTAGTGACTTGGAAAGTTTTTATTGCTTTATTTTTCATTACAACATTGACTCACATTTTTAGAAATAGATGTTTGATTTAGAAAATACAGATAAGTAAAAATAAAAAATCCACTGCTGTAGTTGGATCTTAAATGACCTCTAAAGGCCCATGTGTTAAAGGCTTAGTGCCTAGCCTATGGCACTACTGGGATCTTATGGAGCCTTTAAAAAGTAGGTCCTAGGGGCTGGGGTTGTGGCTCAGTAGTAGAGTGCTTGCCTAGCATGCACAAGGCACCGGGCTCGATCCTCAGCACCACATAAATGTAAAATAAAAATATTATATCCACCTAAAGCTTAAGAATAAATACTAAAAAAAAATTGGGACCTAGTGGGAGGTCTTAGGTCACTGGAGGTGTGCCCTTGTCTCTTTGCATCCTGGCCATGAGGTTAAAAACTTTGCTCCGCCATGTTTTTCCTGCCATGAATATACTCCCTTCTTTAAGGCCCAAAGCAATGAGGTCAACCAACCATGGACTACAACTCTTTTGTTGTTATAAGCTGATTATTTCAGATATTTTGTTATGGTAACAGAAAGTGGACTAACACACCACGGAGTATGAATAACCACTAACTTTGGGGATATGCTCTAGAAATCCTTTTGTTTTTCTATTATGTTTCAGAAAAAAAAATATCTAAAAGTATAGGGAATAATATGATAATCACTCATGTACCTAATATCCTGAATGAATATTTGTATTTAGTAATATTTGAGTCAGATTCTTTTATATAAATGAAATAAAATATTACTGATAAAGTTCATGTAGCTCATTCAAATCCCATTTTTTTCTTTCCTTCCCAAAAGATAACTTCTATTTTTAAGGTGACTTTGTCCAAAAGCTTTATCTCTTGTAGTCTGAATTGTGCAAGACAGTCATAAAGTTCTAATCCCAACCAAGAGTTTTTCCAGGATGAAATTGGGTGCCAACAATGATTATCCTAAAACAATGGATACAAACCAGAACAGTCCCAGGTAAACTGGGACTTGGGCGATCTTAACTTTAGGGTCCTTCAAGTGCTCCAAAGACCTGTTTGCTTAATGCTCAGGGGGGAAAAATAAATTCTATTGTAGGTTTTTTTTTTATTGTTGTTGTTTGTTTGTTTTTGTGGCACTGAGGATGGAACCCAGGAACATCCCTACCTTTTTTTTTTTTTTTTTTGAGACAGGGTCTCACTAAGTGATTCAGGCTGGCCTTGAAATTGGAATCCTTCTGCCTTAGCCTCCTGAAGTCACTGGTGTATGCCACCATACGCAACTTATAAATTTCTAGGTATCCTTTCCACATGTTTTTTATAGATTTACCACATATATGTATGAGATCAATTAAAGAGTTACCTAAACACTATGTATTTTTCTGGAATTTGTCCTCCCCGTGCCCCCTGCACTGGTTGTTATTTAAGTCGACATATATAGAACTCACTCAGTAATTTTAACTGCTATTTAGCAAGAGTTGGCAAACTGTGGCTTGAAAGCATATTCAGTCTCTGAATAAATTTGGGGTTTCTTTATGTGTGTGGTACGGGTATTGAACCCAGGGGCACTCTACCCATGAGTTGCATCCCTAGAGGCTGGCCTTGAACTTGCTGTCCTCCTGCTGCAGGCTCCTGGGTAACTTGAATTGCAGGTGTGCACCACTGCGCCTGACTAAATTTGATTGGTTTGTATGGTTAAGAATGTTTTTACTTTTTTTTTTTTTTTTGTACTAAGCATTGACCCAGAGGACTCTTAACCACTGAGCCACCTCTTAAGCCCTTTTAAAATTTTTTCTTATTTTGAGACAGTGTCTCGTTAATTTGCTTAGGGCCTTATAAGTTGCCAAGGCTGGCCTGGAACTTGCAATCCTCCTGCCTCAGCCTCCTGAGTTACTGGAAATACAGGACTCAGCCACCAGGCCTGGCAGTTTTACATTTTTAAAGATTGTTTTAAAAAAAATATCTGCAACACAGACTTAAATGATCTTCAAAGCCTATAATATTTTCTTTGTGGCCCAGAAAATTTGTTGAGCCCAGTTATTTAGTGCCTTGCTTTGCTGAGGCTGGCTTTGAACTTTCGATCCTGCTGCCTCAGCCTCCTGAGCCACTGGGATTACAGGTGTGGGCTGCTGAGCCCAGCTCTTATCTACTTTTAAGTTGAACAGATTTTCAACTGTTGCCAATTTGATGGAGGTGAATGGCTCATTTCTCTTGTTTTCTGGTGAAGCTGGATAGCTTTTCCTAAATTTACTGGCCATTCAGTTTCTTCCTTTGTAAATTGCCCTTCTTTATGCCCTCTTCCTATTGAGATCTGTCTTATCATTTTAAGAATTATTCATACATTTTGAATTCTAATCTTTTTTGAGGCAGATATGTAAAAAATTTCCATCCCAGTTTATTGCTTAAAACAAATAAACAAATTAAAAAATCCTTAAGTTTATCATATCGATTTATATCAAATTTCCTATCTTGAAACCGTAAAGGCAGTCTCATATATTATGGTTTAAAAATTTCACATTTCTACATTATTTATTTATTTATGGTACTGGGGATTGAACGCAGAGGCATTTTACCACTGAGCCACATCCTCAGCCCTATTTATTTATTTATTTTGAGACAGGGACTTACTAAGTTGCTTAAGGCCTTGCTAGGTTGCTGAGGTTGGCCTCAAACTTGCAATCCTCCAGCCTCAGCCTCTCCAATAGCTGGGATTACAGGCATGCATCACCATGCCCAGCAAACTTCTACTTTTTATATAAAATAGCAAATCCATCTAGAATTTGCTTTGGTAGGAATTGAATTTTGTTATTTTCTACAACACCACACTCTGTGTGTGTATGTGTGTGTGTGTGTGTGTGTGTGTGTGTTACTGTGGATCAAACCCAGGGCCTTGCACAAGCTTGGTTAACACTCTATCACTGACCTACATCCCCAGCCTCAAATTTTGTTATTTTCTCTCTTGACTACTCCAAATCCCAATGCCATTTATTAAAAGTTTTCTTTTCCCAACTAATTGGTTATTAACTCATTCAATGAATATTTATTCAGTTTCTCCTAAGTGCTAGACACTGTTCTAGACATTGACAATGAAGCTGGAAAAAAAAAAAACCCTCTGTCCTCAAAAATATATATATTCTAGTAGGAGGGACAAGATGATAAAGTACACAGTGTGTCAGATAGTGACCCTGTCTCTGAAGGTAAGTAAAGAGGAGAAAGACGAGGACTGTGGAGGGAGCATTGCTGTCAGGGATGGTGTCACTCACAAACATGACACTGAAACAGATGAGAGTAAGGATGCAGATGAATGGGGAGAATGCAAATGCAAAGGTCCTGGGAAGGGAGTGTGCTCAAATATTCAGGGGAAACCAGCAAGGGGACCCACGCAGCTCATGCAGAGAGCCAGGGGAGCCTCATAGGAGAGGACGTCAGGTAAGGAGGAGCTGGATCTCATAGGGTCTTTGAGCCATGGTGAGTACTCTGACTTTTAGTCAGAATGAGCTGGGAAACATGAAGGGGTTTTGAGCAAAGAACACCACCTGACTTGGATTTTAGAACCGTTCACCCTGGTTGCTTGCTGTGCTGACCGAAGCCAGTGAAACTTCTCAACATCTCACTATTTCTGCCCAGGGGTGGAGGCTACCTAACCCACCTCTCCTCTTAGCTGATGTGGGCTGTCTCTATAAGGCCATGAAGGGCTGGACCTTCCTGAAGAAAGACTCCTGGCGATTTTCTTTGTCAGGGAAGAGTAAGAATAATGGCAGATGGCAGCAGCATGAAATCATAATGCCCTCAATGGTGAAAGGGGTCTGTCAGGCTTCCCAAAGAATTCTGGATACTTTGATGGATGCTCTGTGATTATAATGATCATTTTCCAGAGTTTTCTGTTCAAGACACTGGTAATGAAATAGAACATTAGCCAGATGGGTGGATATTAGCTAAAAGTTTAATTAGCTGGAGGGAAAAATAATTCCCCATCAAGGTAACTCCCCTGTGGTTGGTTTAGATTTCCCCTGTGACTGTGCTTGTGACTCCCAGAACTTCCCCAATCATAGCCCTCCCCACATCTCCTGGCCAGCGGCCCATACCCATCATCCCAGGGACTCCGGAGGCTGAGGTGAGAGGATCACAAGTTTAGTTAGCCTGGGCAACTTAGCAAGACCCTGTCTCAAAATTTAAAAAATTAAAGGGCTGGGGATGTAGTTCAGTGGTAGAGAGACCCAGGACTATGAAGAAACAAACACTCTGAAATATCACCTTCATCACATGGTAACCGATATAATTGCTAGTAGTTTCTAGCAGACTCTACGCTCTGTGAGAGCAGGGGTCAGGACTGTCACTCACTGCTTTATTTCTAGTCCTGCATGCCTGTCTGCCAGAGAAGGCACTCTTAAATAAGTATTTGGTGAATGACTGAAAAAGTCTTGGACACAGCTATTGTGTGGGACTCACAGCTGGCCTGGGTTCTTGAGTTTTGTGCTGGGGAAGTCATTCTATATTTTATTTGGAGTGTGTGGTTGGGAGGCCCCAAGGGAATTTTCCCAGCTGTCTGGTGGCTTCCTGGGTTTCCTTGTTGGTTGAGTCATCCCTTAGTAAAGACCCTGGAGACCCCGTGCAATTGAATGCAATGTCTGTAGCAGCCGCTGCCTTACAGCTACATGGGTGTGAGCTAGAGACCTGATCTTGTCTTAATCTCTGCCGCCAGGCTGCTGACAATAAACAAGCTTTCCTCCCAGCAGCTGTTGACAGTTGCCTCCCACACAGCCCACCAGGGCCCTGTCGGGTGATGGCATGGCTGCCTCCCAGTTGCTCTAATAATAACAGCACTATGCTCTTAGCCAGAGCTTGAGGGCTTCACTCAGATAGACCTTTTTTCACTTGTTTTAGAATGGGAGTCAAAGCCTAGAAACATAAGAAACTCATTTGGACATTTCTTTAGCTATCTCCAAGTTCATTTGGTCAGGTTCAAGTTCTTTAATATCCCCTTGGTTTTCTGTGGAGGAAAGAGAGAGCCTGGGTGCTAGCTCCCAGTTGAGGACAAGGCCCCTCAGGAAGCCTGGGCAGGGCGGCCACAGCCCGGGCTCTGGTTTCTCTGGGGCTCCCAGGGTGCTCAGCCAGCAGCTTCTTCTTATCTGTGCATACCCTGCTGAGCCAGGGTTGGGGAAAGCCTGCTGGCAAAAGCTACTTGAAAGAGTTCAAGTATAAAGGGCACGAAGGGCTTTTCTCCCAAGAACCTTGACTTTCTCTGCCTAGGGACCCATATGGGGTTGCTCTCTACCAAGATGCGGATGTACAACTTAGCCCTCCTCAAGGGCTATTGAGGTGAGGCCTGAATGTGCAGTGTGGGAGTTGTTCATCACCCCACCTCTCAGTGACATGGGCCAGTCTAGGCCGTGCACAGCCCACACTGAGGCATGGGTTTGCATTTTACAGCTACTTAAAATTATTGCACTTTTTTTTTTTCTAGTTCAGAAGAACAAATGGAGAGGTGCACTGGGAATCCCATCTACATCCTTCTGCCTCTGAGGCTGGTGAGCAGCCGAGAGAAATTCAAGTAATGAGAAGCTGACTAGTCAATGGCTGGATTTCTATGTCCCTGAAAATTATGGGTTGGCCTCATGATCAATCTCATTTTCTCAACAGCCTCTCCTAAGGGAGGAGGAGGCAGCTGGATTGCATGCTCTGGATCCTAGTGTGCTTAGGAGCAAGGCTGCCCTGGGAGAGTCTTGGGTAATTATTTACTTCTCTCCCTTGTTTTTGTTTTTGTTTTTGATTTAAGTTTTGCTCCCTCTAATACTTCCATAATTTTCATTGTGATGGAACAACAGTCCAAGTTGGACTGGTCACTGCTCAGAAAGAACACAAGTCCTATGAACAAAAGTGCTCTATAAATCTGAGACATTATTATATTTACTCCCACTGTAAGGCTTTTATATTCATGTCCAGTAAGTCTGAGGCACGAGGCCAGCCAGCTATCATGAGCTCCCTGATCTTAAATAGATTCAAGGCTTTGTTCAAAGGTTTGAAGATGGATTCATTTGAAATTGCAAACTGCAGGGCTGGGAGTATAGCTCAGTGGTAAAGTGCTTGCCTAGCATTGTGCAGGGCCTGGCTTTGAACCCCAGCATTGAGGGGGGGAAAAAAAGTTTAAAACTGCAAGCTGCAGTATAAGAAATTCATCATATCTACCATCAGCCAGATACTGTGGAGTACATTATTATTATGTACAGAGATCTAGACTAAAGTTCCCAGTGCAGAAAACAAAACTTTGCTTGGGTAATTGCAGGAAACTTTGCTGCAATTCACTAAGAATGTATTTTGATGAATAAGGAAACATTTTTTAAAAAAAATAGGTCAGGGTGCTTTTGGAGAATCAAAAAAACCCACTAGGATTCTCTGCAGGCATAATAATTGGGTAGTTTATCCAGCCTCCCACCCAGTCCCTTTGCCCTTTCTTTCCCATGCTGCTGTCTGTGACAGCTCTGGAAGGGGCCCCAGGCAGCTCTCCTCTGAATCCTTCATTATGACATCTCATCTTTGCCTTCTCTACACGCAAATCAGCCTCACTAGCACCTCAGCTTCTAATTTTAGCTGCTGTTTTGCATTTTGTGTAACGTCCTAGGAAATATAATGCAGAATTTAGACAGGAGAGAAGTCAGGCTGTTTGCTTCCTGCTGTATTGGCAGGGGTCCATCTTTGATAGTTGAAGGCTGATAGCAATCAGAACAACGGGGAACAGAATGGTTGTGCCCTCATTTGCCTCAGAGAACAGTCTCTTTTCAGGGTTCCTGAGCTAGAACCTCTCTGCCCTTTTCTCTCTGTACTGATGGCTGATTGCACAGCTTCAGTAACCACTAAACTTACTCCTGGCTTGGCAGGAATTTGAATTGACACAGGTAATTGAAAATGTCAAGAGGGAAGGGGTATATGTGTATGTGTTTTTGGAGGGAGAGCAGGGAGGATTTTTTTCCTCCCTGAGGAACATATCCTGAACTAGGTTCAATAATCTGTCCAGACCAGAAGCTGGGTAAATTGACATTGTCAAACAGGCAGATGATCATATTTTATATCCTATATCATGTGGAGTGTCTCCTTGGGAATCTTTTAAAGAAGGCGCAGGGCTGGGGATGTAGCTCAGTGGTAGAGTGTCTGTCTGGCATGCACAAGGCCTTGGATTCAATCCTCAGCAACACACACACACACACACACACACACACACACACACTATCAAAACAATAATAATAATGTTAAAAAAAAAGGATGGGGCAAAACTTTGGGATCAGACTAGATCGGTGCTATCAAGGTGTGGTGGAATTGGCATCTGGGAGCTTATTAGAAATTCAATCTTCTTAGTTGGGATTGCTATAAATTTCAGTAGTGAAACAAAACAAAACAAACCCCCCAGAATGAAACTACCTGTGTTGCTGTGAAATATAACACAAAGTGCATGGGTGAATTATATAAAAGGAATCCAAATAAAAGGAACCCTTGCCTGGTACTGTGGTGCACACCTGTAATCCTTGTAGCTCAGGAGGTTGAGGCAGGAGGATTGCAAGTTCAAAGCCAGCTTCAGCAATTTAGCGAGACCCTGTCTCAAAAAGGGCTGGGGATGTGGCTTAGTGGTTAAGCACCTCTGGGTTCAATCCCCAGTACCAAAAAAGGAAACCTGGGTCATTTCTACCCTAACCAGGGAATAAGAACATTGCAAGCACCCTAGAAAGCCCCTGTTCCCATTGGAATCTAACTCTTTGCCTCACCCCAAAAGTAACCACCCCCCCTGACTTCTGTGGTACTCAATCCCTTTCTTTCCTTTACATTTTTTTACTAGCTTAAAATGCATCCCTACATAGCACAGGGTAGTTTTCCTATTTGACCTTTGTCTTAATGGGATTGCCAAAGTCATACTCTTTTGTGTCTGGCTTCTTTTGCTCAACATTTGTCTCTGAGATTTCATTAGGTTTTCAACACAGCGATTCTTGCCCTTAATAGGGTTGCCACGCCCTCCCGTGTTTAAATCCATAGCATCACCTAAGAGAAGCATAGCTCTTCATTTAAAGTAATACGTAATCAAAATTACTTTGGTAAATGAGGATTTTATTATGTTCCTTGAACCAGCCATTTTTTCCCCAGGATGTTGCTCAGTCAGAATTGGGAATTACTGCTCCTGGGCTCCCCTTGTGTCTTCTCTGTGCTCTTCTCCTGAGGTGTCAGGAGGCCTTTCAGGAGTGGGGGCTTTGTTGAAGGAAATGCTCAGAGCGATTCACTCCCAGGAGCTTCATGACCCAACAATCAATCCACGGATGGCCTTGGATCAGGTCTGGGATAAGCCAGGACTATTTCAAGTAACATGTGACTGTCTCAAGCTCATTTTATTACAGTTTTCTTATGCATCACACAAGCCACATCTCTGCCTAAGGTGGAGTGCTGCAAAGACAAAGAGATGGGACATCTCAGGTACAGTTACTGTCAGTCTTTGCCCCTAGCCTCTTAGTCCTCACAAAAGTTAGGAGCGGGCTGGGGATGTGGCTCAAGCGGTAGCGCGCTCGCCTGGCATGCGTGCGGCCCAGGTTCGATCCTCAGCACCACATACCAACAAAGATGTTGTGTCCGCCGAGAGCTAAAAAAAAAAAAAAAAAAAAAAAAGTTAGGAGCATGGACTTTGAGTCAGACCAACTTGGGTTCTGGTCCTGGCTCTATCACTCATCACTATGTGACTATAAGCTCATCCTCATCTTAAAAATGGAGATTCTAACAATAGTACATACCTCATGGGGCTATTTTGATGATTCATTAAGAAATGCTTGAAAAATGCTTACCATAGCATCTGACTAATAATAATCCTAGCTAACTATAGGCAAATGCTTCCAATGTTTCAGAATCTGGAATTCTATGATTGATTCTGTGGTTAGCCTCAATTTCATATGAGAAAACTGAGACTCAAAGAGGTTAAAACAAAAAACAAACAAACAACAAAACAAAACAAAAAACACTTGTCCTACTACATGGTGGAGACAATTTAACTCTTTTTTTTTGTACTGGAAACTGAACCCAGGGGTGTTTTTTCACTAAGCCACATCCTCAGCTATTTTAAAAATATTTTATCTAGAGATAGGATCTTACTAAATTGCTCAGGACCTTGCTAAATTGCTAAGGCTGGCTTTGAACTCACAATCCTCCTGCCTTAGTCTCCCAAGCTGCTGGAATTATAGGCATGTGCCACCACACCCAGTGACAATTTAATACTTCTAACCACCCTATTGTACAACTCAATAATTGTAAGTTATTTTGATCATCAACTTATGCCTAAGGCTTTGATATTTTCTAACTTTTTTTTAGTTGTAAGTGCACACAATACCTTTATTTCACTTTTTAAAAAATTATTGGGTGTATTTAAAAAAATTTTTTTTAGTTGTAGATGGCCACAATACCTTTATTTATCTTTATGTGGTGCTGAGGATGGAACCCAGGGCCTCACATATGTTAGGCAAGCGTTCAACCACTGAGCTTCAACCCCAGCCCACCTTTATTTTATTTTTTTGTGGTGCTGAGGATCAAACCCAGTGCCTCATGCATGCTAGTCAAGCACTCTTCCTCTGAGTCACAACCCCAGCCCAGCTTTGATATTTTTGATGTGTTTCTCTCATTATCTGTTTTTAACCTCTCATGTGACTTTTAGCATAGGTAGTGTCCCATCAGCTGCTGGTCTCAGATTAAGTGTGATGAAACAATTAGATATGAGGATGGTCATGGAAATTGAGAATGGTCCCACCTCTTCATTATATGATATTTGTTACTTATTTATGCAAATTAATAGCTTACCCTACCCACATATAGCAGGAGAAGTAACTTAGCAAAAGACAGAGTGTTTTTCTTCTGTTAATGACTTAGACTGTTGAAGACGGATGGGAGCAGACTATTTTCATGGGCAGTAGCATCAGCAGCTCGAGACAGGGAGGTGGACTCCTCCCTTCTTTTCCCACAATTTTATAAGGGTATTATCACTCCTGTTTATAAAAATCTTCTACTGTATGGCAGGCAGAATCATGGCCCCCAAAGGTGTCCACATCCTAATCTCTGGGATCTATGAATATGGGGGGCCAAGGGTAATCACAAGGGTCCTTCAGGAGAAAGAGAGAGTCAGGAGAGTCAGTTTCCTAATCATGCAGTACGAGAAAGACTCTACCAGACATTGCTGGCTTTAAAGATGAAAGATGAGGACCAAGAATCAAAGAATATGAGAGCGTCTAGAAACTGGAAAAGGTGAAGAAATAGATGCTACTGTAGAACTTCTAGAAGAGAACACAACTTCATCAACACCTTGATTTTAACCTAGAGAGATCTGTGTTAGACTTCTAATGCAGAGTTGTTAAGATCATAGGAATAGAAATCTTTTGTGTGTGTGTGTGGTGCTGGGGATTGAACCTGGACCTTGTGCATGTAAGGCAGGCACTCTACCAAGTGAGCTGTATCCTCAGCCAGAGCTGTTCAGATCATAAATGTGTATTTTTTTTAAATAAGGGATTGAACCCAGAGGTGCTTAACCATTGAGCCACATCCCCAGCCGTTTGTGTATTGTATGTAGAACCAGGGTCTCACTGAGTTGCTTAGGGTCTAGTTAAATTTCTGAGACTGGCTTTGAACTCATGATTCTCTTGTCTCAGCCTCCTGAGCCACTGGGATTATAGCCATGTTCCACCATGCCCGGCTACGTGTATTGTTTTAAGCCATTGATTGTGGTAATATGTTACAAAAACTTAAGTGCAGTTTAACCTGTATGGTAAGAATATAATTTGGAAAATCAAGTAGGCTAAGAGGAGAATTTTAAAATTTTCTTTCTAAGCCTTGATTTCCATATTCCAAGCACGTGAAACTTTTGTTTTTAATATGTTTTTAGTTGTAGATGGACACAATACCTTTTTTTAATTTTAATAATTTTTATGTGGTACTGAGGATCAAACCCAGTGCCTTCCACATGCAAGGCAAGCATTCTAACACTGAGCTACAACCCCAGCCCTACATGAAACTTTTAAGCCCACATGCATGTGTTAGTGTAGAGTAAATAGTGATTACAGTAAATAAGTACATTTATAACATAAACCATCTTTAATGCTACCTATCAGTTGGTACATCTTCTGGTGTTCCTGAGATTGACAAAGGGAGGTGAATGGGGGTCATTACTCATCAAGCTGTGGCCACTCCTGAGCCTTTGCTCCCAGGGAAGATCCAGAGGAAACACACAGTAGGACAGCTATTTGAAGGCAGCCTGAATGGATATGCTAACTTTCTGTGGTTCTGCGGATTGCCTTAATCAGAAGACATCAATCATGACCTGAACTTTGACCTTCTTGTTCCCTCTCAGCTCTAGGCCTACACAAGTGAGTTTCTCCCTGTGCTGACTCACTTCTCTTACTGCAAAGTGGAGCTACAGACTAATTCATAGAAGAGGGAGGCAGAACAAACCAATGCCATCATGAGCAAAAGATGCACCAAGTCCCAGAACAAAAAAGTGGCATCATAAAATATTCTATGTGTGCCTGTCTTATAGATTAATGTAAAGGCAGATGATTTCAAACTGCTGATTGGAAAAAATAAATCTAGCAATATTTTCTATAAATAGTATATTTAGCATTTTAAAAGGAAAATAAGATTTTCAATAAGTACAAAGAAAATCAAGCTGTAGAAAACATGCAGTTTCTCCAAACAAGTTTGTAAAGCCATTTCAGGGCCCAAGGGGCCCACCATAGCAGTTTCTTTTACAACCCAGCTTAGTTTCAGGGTTCAAGTTCAGAATTAGTTGATATTCTATTTTTGGCTGGAGTTGGGTGGGTGTGGTGGCCAAGACATTCCCAGGAACAGAGAAGGGCCTGCCATTGGTACCAGATGAATAAGCAAGAGATTCCTCAGCCTTTTGATCCCAGGCTTATTAATCAAGTCCTCCATCACCTCTCTCTCATCTTCCTATTACAAGGGTAATAGGTACTCCTGGCCACTCTCAGCGGGTAGAGTGAGGGCCACATGGGGGAGTCAAACTAGGTTGATGAGCCAATTTCCCTGTGTTGGGATGCATAGTTGAGGTCATGGATGAGTGGTCACTAATGAAGGGAAATCTATAATATTGTTCAATTTGAATAAGAGACATGGCAGCAGCTTCTCCCCTCAGAGCAGTAGCTTCTACTCCATCTTTTATTTCCGCTGTAGACAGACTGACACAAGTTTCCAGAGGAGGACTGACCAGTCAAGGATGCTAAAGAGGAGGAAGGTGGCCACAGCCTCACCTGAGATATTAATATTTTGTATGATTGATGAAGCTTGAGTTAATTACCACCCTGGCCTGACCGTAAGTGACCATATTCCAGACTGCAGAAACCACAGGACTGGGGCTGTGAGGGTTCACTTCGGTAGGTAGGCAAGGCTTCCACCAGCAAAGAAGAGAATATGGCTTTTCCCACCCCAGGGACCCTTGGACCAAACCACTTCCTCTCCTCCCAGAAGAAAGGAGGGGGTTCTTTCCATGGGGACCTTTTTGTTTTTCCTGGACAATCTCCTTCCTCCTCACACCAGCCCAGGTGCTTCATCTGGGACCTGGAGTCACAGTGTGGACAAGGCCTTCTATCTGTGGACCATCTGCTGAGCTCTGGCTGCCCATGTTGTTCTGGTCACATTTTTTTTCTTTGTTCTCATGTGTCCAGTGACCAATTTCCCCATCTTTGTAAATGTCAGACTCTTACCACTTCTTCTTTTTGCTTTTTTTTTTATTTGATTACTTCATAAGCTCCTACTGAAGATTAGCAGAAGAAATAAAACAAGGAAGCCGGTGCCATGAGCAGGTCTGATGAATTCTCTAGCAGGAGAACTTTCATTCTATCATCAAATAAGAGTTGATGATTATCTGTTATTTTAATTATCCTAACTACTCCAATTGCTGTTTATTCATTTATAGAAGTGCAGGCCTATCTCTGAATCTTCAAGGTTTATCCATTTGGAAATTTGTTTTCATAAAAACAGTTCAAGCTGCAAGGCTGGGCTGGGAGCCAGTGGCAGCTTGGATGCAGGAACTGCAAGATCAGGTTCTGGAAGAGCCTCGGAGGGCTACTGCAGACACTGTTGAGGCAGCCTGACTCCAAGTTTGCTGGAAGGCCAGTGTCTGGGGAGATATTGCTCTATATAAAGCTCAGAGGTCAATTTGAGGCTTCCTATTATTTCTTCTTCTGACCATGCTTAGATTTAGAACAATACTAGTGTGGAAAGTGAGGCATTTCTAAGGCCTGCTGTGTTGAAATGGCTGGGAACCAGGCCTCCTCACCCCACAGTCAATGCTCTGATCTTGCTTAATCACCACTTGACTTTGAGTCTGTGACCTCTGACTTCCTCATCTGTAAAATGAGATTTTATTGTCTATCATCCAGGATTGTTATAGGGGATACGTGAGGCAAAATATACCATGCATCTAGCAAATAATAAGTGCTCAATGATGCCTTTATTATTGGTATGATTTGCTCTTATCGCCACCATCATTATTGTCACAGTTCCATGTACATCCTTAGTGTCACAGCTCAAGTTAGTAAGGTGGGCCTCAGAGAGTCCTGAGCAAACTTACTCACAAGAGAGGCCCTCAGAGCCTCTGAACTTTTCATAAGGACAAGGCGTACTCTTCTGAGTTTCAGCAACATTTAATTGGAAGTTATTGTCCTAGTGTTCACTCCTTTTGAGCATTACCACGGGAGTAGGGTCCCCAGAGACTCATTGCAGTCAGCTGCTGCTGATAGTCAAAGCAGGTTTGAGAGTTGTGACTCTCAAAGCCAGATTTCAACACGCTGAGTCATACTGCAGGGTCTGCCCGCAGAGCCAGTCACCAAGGCAAAAGGCAGGCAGCAGTCAGAAGGACCAGCAGCTGTGGTGCACAGAATATTTTTGAGGGGATTTCTTTGTAAATATCTGTTCAATGTGTCAGGATGAAGGAAGGGAGGGGTGAGTGTTAATATTTATCCAACATTTACAATCCACCTGGACCTGAATCAGGCTTTGCTTTTGTCAAATACCCCAAAGTACCCAGTGGATATTCCTTCCCCTTACACAGCCCCAGACACCCACCATGGCATGTCCTTGGAAGGAGTCACTGTCTCCCAGTGGAGGGTGGGAAGTGGCTGTGTGGAAAGGAAATTCACTGTCATGGTCTTGGATGGAGCGAGGTTACGAGAACATTTATTTCTCTCTGGGGCTGAATGAGGCTTCACAAAAGGAAGTGACTTGCAAGAAAGGCTTCATAAGCAATCTGTTTTCCACGGTTGCTATGGATATTTAGTTATCTCCGTTAATACCACTGTCTATGTGGAATTAGGATATGCGGACATCACTGAAAAAGGCTTCTCAGTTATATCCGCATTCATTCTGGTTTGAAATCTTTGAAGGGAGACAGGTTCCATGGCACATGCCTGTGATCCCAACTGGGGAGGCTGAGGCAGGAGGATGGCAAGTTCAAGGACAATCTGGGCAACCTAGTGAGTTCCGGTCTCAAAATAAAAAATAAAAAGGGCTGGGGATGTGGTACTCAGTGGTACAGTGCCCCCGAGTCCAATCTCCAGTACTGGTAAATCAATCAATCATTCTTGGAAAGGTGATGTTGAAATGAAGAGGTTTCTTTTATGCAAGTATTCCAATGTTCCCTCATAAAGTATTGGAAAATAATTCTGGAAAGAAAAAATTTGGAAAATAAAAATCAACTTTGCAACTAGCAAATTTCTCAAGGTTATCAGACAAATAAATAAAAAGAAATACATATGTAAGTATATATTTGATAATTCACATATACAGATATGTATATATAAAATATATATATATATATTTGTACCTTTCAGTTTTATTTCTGGAGTGAAAAATTTGGCATTTATTTAAAGAATAACACAAATAATTTTAAAAAGGATCCAAACGGATGTATATGGCTCCTAAGATAAATTGACCCTGGTCTTCATTATTGATAAGTCATCAGGAAATGCTGTTTGGGACATTTGTTTTCTTCATCAGCAAGAGATTTTTGAGGCTTTATTGGCTCTGATGTGTCACAAAGTGTTCCTGGTTGTTCTGTTTGGATATTATTGTAACTTAGAGTGAATATCTACCATAAGAAAATGGAAGGTGAGAAGAGTCTCTGAGAGGTCATCTGGTCTGTGACTCTGAAGAAGCAAGTAGTTGCTCTCCAGGGAATAACAAATGCCCCTCTGTGAATCTAAGCTTTATTTGGGTGTTCCTTCAGAATCCTCTTTCCTTGGCTGGGTGAGCCTCATTTTCAAATATTTAGAGGATATTTTCTCTGCCTGGAGATCCTGTGTGCTGTAGGTACTCGGGCCAGCTTATGCTTTGGTTCTTTAGTTGTGTACTGCTTTCTCCTGGACAAATACCTAACACAGTGCTTGCACAGTAACACCCCCTTGCTCTAGAGCGTCCCTGCAAAATAGTCATACTGCTCAAGGTCTTCCTTTTTTTTTTGGTACCAGGGATTGAACCTAGGGGCGCTCAACCACTGAGCCACATTCCTGGCCCTTTTTAAATATTTTTTTTAGAAACAGGGTTTTGCTGAGTTGCTTAGGGCCTCATTAAGTTGCTAAGGTTGGCTTTGAACTCACAATCCTCCTGCCTCAGCCTCCCAAGCCACTGGGATTTCAAGTGTGCCCCGCCGTGCCCAGCAAGGTCTTCCTTTTCTAGTGGAGGGTTCAGCAGAGTTGTAGGGGAATAGCAAATGAATATTCATAATATTTTCAGAGGAAAGGAATTCCATGAATAGATGTTCATGGAATATCTAGCATAAGAAAATGGAACTCATCAAAGCTGAGTTATTGTTTTTCTATTCAAGGGCCATCTAGCTCTGTGATACTGAACCTGTTTTTTCTATACAGAGGAAGAAATGGGAGTTTTTTTTTTTTTTTTGCTTTTGTAAACACAGTTAATATCAGAAATGATCAGTGGTGTAAAAGCTGCTTTTGAGTCACCCTGAGCAATTTGTTATCACTATTTTGACATTTCCTTAACTTTGCATCTATTATCCAAGGGCTCAAACTATTCAGTGGCTCTCTCCCATATAGGCCTCCACTTGTTGGGTTTCTCATTATGGTTAGGATCTTAGACATTTGGTGTGATATCATCCACCCCTGGCTATTCCCTGGTAGAATTCTAGGCCCCCCCTTCTGCTGGAAATGAAATGGTCCAATTTTTAAAAAATTTTAGAGGCTCAATCACATTTTCCTAAACTATGTTTGTATCTATATTGATCTGCATTTAACATGATAGGGAAAGTATGTCTTATAGACTTACAACTACCAGTTTCTAAGGTAGTTGAGGGCATAATGAGGTTGTCCAGAATCTAGTACACATTTACCCATAGCATTGAAATCTTCCCTAGGCACACAGAAGTATTTCACAATCTCTGTTTTGGTCATCATAATTGACCAAGGGTGAGAAACCCAGTCCTGGGATTCCTGTTTGCCCTGGGAGTGGCACTGACATTCCTGATGCTCACAGATACGAGGGCTCTGGATGCCCAGAGAGCTCTTTATCTACCCAGAGCCTGACTGACATCTCTACTCACTTTGTATCTGCTTAGCCTGAAGTGCGTGACCTCGTTCTATAAATATCAGCCTTGTTGTTCAAATAAAAGCTGCCTGACATTCCCGGCCACCACAAAATCCCCCAGATGTCCCATGCTGGCTGTGAGTTTTCATCTGACTCCCTCTAGGAGAGGGAGCAGGGGCTAGGGGGTTAGGGCCTAGAGCTGCCATCACTTACCCTTTCTTTCTATAAATGTGTGAAGCTCTGGATGAAGGCCCTGGGAGATACAAAGATAAATAGGACTCAGTCCCAGCTCTCAAGGAGCATATAGTGTGGTGCAGTAGAAGAGATACACTTAGTGGCTGGGGTCGTGGCTCAGTGGCAGAACACTTGCCTAGCACATGTGAGGCACTGGGTTTAATCCTCAGCACTGCATATGAATAAAAAATAAAGGTACATCAACAACTAAAAATATTTTAAAAAGAGATACACATAGATAACTATAATAGGAGAATGAAAGAGGGGCCATGGGGAAGGAGGAAGAGGAGGAGCTGGAGGAATTCAGGGAAGGGAGAGCTCACTTCCAAATGGGGGCTCCTGAAAGGCTTCCTGGGGCTTGCACTTGAGCTGAGACTGAAGATTAGGTAGGATTTCAATGTGGTAAAATGGGTGAGCTATTTAGAAAATCATTGCTTTGGATCCTAGCTTATACATCAAACTGAATTCCAAATCCTGAGAGTTTAATATTTAAAAGCACAACCCCCCCAAAAATAGTAATATAAAAATAATAAACACAAGTAAATGTTTATGTAATCTTATTTGAAGTGTAAGAGAAAAGAAATAAGATACAAAAGAAAATAATGTGTTTGACTATAATAAGATTATCTATCGTAAACATGAACACAAGATAAAAAAACAAGGTAAAATAAGGAAATGCTTGCCACTTGATATTAGGTAAGGGTCAGTATTAATACAGAGAGCTTACATAAAATTAATTAGAAAAATAAACATTGTAAAAGAAAAATAGGTGAAAGACAATGAGCAGTTTCGAAGTACCAAGCCCAGGCCAAGAGCTAGGGCCAAAAATTGGCTTTGGGTCAAGTCCGGCCTGCCACCAGACTTTTATGAGGTCTGGCAGCTAAGAATAAATTTTAAGTTATTAAATGAATGAAAAATATCAAAAGAAGAGTCTTTCATAATGTGGAAATAATATAACATTGTAATTTTTAGTGTTCATAAATCAAATTTTATTGAAACACAGTCATATCCATTTGCTGACAGATCATCTAGGGCTGATTTTGCCCTACAACAGCCAAGTTGAGTCATTCTGACAGACTGTGCATGACCCCCCAAAACTTAAACATTTACAACCCTTTACAACAAAAGTTTGCTGATCCCCGGCCTAGAGTAAGGGTAGATATTGCATCTTCAAGGAATTTCAATTCTAAACATACAAGCTCAATGCAATTTCACTTGACCTTTTGGTTTTCTCTGTTTTCTCCCTAAATCTTCATCTGTTTCAAAGAAAGGATTGAAAATGTGGGTATGATCTGGAATTAAGGTTATGAAATAAGAATATCTCATCTTTAAGGAAGTTGGTCTTAAAATCTGACTTATTATTCTTGTAACTCAAAAAAAGGCTCAAAAAGCCCTTTTTTTTATGTCTTTAGAATTCAGCTTCACATCTAAAACTGAAATACCAGTCGGAAAGAATAATAAGCTTTCACCTTTACTTATGTTCTTTCTATTTTATATTTGATCTAGAGATATAAGACACATGAACAGATATCCTACAGTGAGTGATGATTTTGTGAAATTGGAAAATGCTAGTGAAATGTATGATCTTTTCAGTCACTTTGTTCTCATCACATGAAAATTTTGCCTTAGCAATAAAAATTTGAACAGAAGTACCATTAATTTGCTTATAATTTATTCATATGTTCATATGCAGTGATTCTTCTAGTTAATTTTGATATGTTCCAGAATATACACAGGGCTGGTTCATATCACAAGATGAAGATAGAAACTGAGTTTATCTGTTTCATCACTATATAGCTAGTACTTACATGTCTAGCACATTGCCTGGCACGTACAATATAACAGAAATATGTTTAGTGAATGAATGTGGTTTGTTGATCTAAAGATATAAAATTTAAGTTCCATACAGTTTTGTATAAAAATACATGTTAAACTATTTGGGGGGGAGTACTGGGGATTGAACTCAGGGGCATTCAACCACTGGGCCACATCCTCAGCCCCATTTTGTATTTTATTTAGAGACAGGGTCTCACTGAGTTGCTTAGTGCCTCACTTTTGCTGAAACTGGCTTTGAACTCATGATCCTCCTGTCCCAACCTCCGGAGCCACTGGGATTATAGGCGTGTACTACCATACCTGGCATACTAAGCTAATTTTGAATCCTGTAAAGACCGAGTATTCTGTTTCAATACTTCACTTATTGTTTTAATAATAACTTTCATTTTCACAGATGCTTACTAATATTATACAACTTGCAATCATAAGAAATCTCATTAAAATTATTATTACAATTGGTAATGTGTTCTGTGCTCTGAATAAGTTATAACAACATTGATTTTGCAAAATAAATATAGATTTTTTTATTGAAAAAATACACTTCATAAGAAATTCAGAGACTATAAAAATATATAGGGAAAGTCAATGATAATTTTATCCCAGAAGATAACTCTTATTAACAACCTGGATTATCTTTAGATTTTTTTCCATACATATGGAAACATGTATAATAATATAATCTTACTAAAATACAATCCTACTATACATACTATTTTTAAAAAATATTTTAGTTGTAGATGGACACAACACCTTTATTTTATGTATTTATATTATGTGGTGCTGAGGATTGAACCCAGTGCCTTATATGTGCCAGGCAAGTGCTTTACAATGGAGCTACAAATGCAGCCCTATACATACTATTTTGAAACCTATTTTTTTCCTGTGAAAAGCAAATTTCTGTGTCAGTACTTAAATATCACTTTAACATTTTTTTAATTAATTTTTTTAGTTGTTGATGGACCTTTGTTTTATTCATTATATGTGGTGCTGAGAATCAAACCCAGTGTTTCACACATGCTAGTCAAGCACTCTGCCACTGAGCCATACCCCCAGCTCCTCACTTTCTTAGTGACTGAACAACAGATATTATATGAATATACCATGATCATTTATCCATACTTTCCTATACAAACATTTCGATTTAACAACTAATTATATTTTGAAGTGCTTTAGATGCCCAAGTAATCTTAATGACAAACAAAAAATACTGAGTGCTTGAAACAGAGAGAGGAAAAAGAAAGAGTAAAACAAGTGAGTAAGTTTTGTTTAAGCAATGGTAGGCCTTCATGCATCCTGGGAATTTTTAGCCAGCAAGCTGCAGACAGTTTGGCATGGCTGATGCAATGACAGCACAATTATATGTCACCGAGGCAAGCATGTGAAATTGCAAACAAAGAAGGCAAGTCATAACCACTGTAGAGACTGTTGGTGTTAGAGCTCTGCAGGGTTTTCAGGTTTAGAAAAGAAGGATCTTGAAGCTTTGTTGGGATCCAGTGGACCACCAAAGAAACATCCCACAGGGCTGCTGCTTACCTTTCACTGCCTTTACTCTGCATCATCCAGTGGCTGCAGTTCTGAAATCTTTTAACTGCAGCAGGAGTTGCGTGGCAAAGGCTAATAGATGGAGGTTGGATAATATCAGTAGGCTTCCAGACAGGACAAGCTTCAGGATTTGTGTGATCTGGAATGTGTCTTTTGTCTCTGCCAGTTTGATTAGAAAGGGAGCGGGAGGCCTTTGGGGGAATACCACCCCTGATAGTTTCCTGTGTTCAGCTAGGAAAGACCTGACGAATGTGGCTTTGCAAAGACCCCAGTGCCGAGCAAGACCTTAACTTTTTGATTGGGTTATTTCTAGCTAGATTTCTGCCAATTTGCCCCTTTCCAGACAAATAGAAAAAGCAGGAAGTATATTGGCACTTGAGGCCCTTATGAATGCCATTAGTTTTGTTGAACTTGGATTCCTTTATAGGAAATTTTCTAACGTGTGTGTTGCATCATTTAGAGCAGCCTATTAGTAGGACAAATGTTGCAGATGAAGCATAAGAATAGTTTTTTTTTTAAATATTTGTTTTTTGGTTTTAGGTGGGCACAATATATTTTACATTTATGTGGTGCTGAGGATTGAACCCAATGCCTTGTGCATGCTAGGTGAGCGCTCTACCACTGAGCCACAACCCAAACCCCAGGAATAGTTTTTTAAAAAATAAATCAGTGTGTCACTAGATACAAATAAAGTAAAAGTCACATCATTCACTAGATATGAATAAAAGTCTATGTTGAGTATCAGATGACCCACAGTGTGAGCAGGCAACAGTGACAAGACTGGAAAGATACCATAGTGGGAATAATTTTAACTTACACATCCCTATGTGCCAGACCCTATTCTAAGCACTTTACATAAGTTGCCTCATTTAGACCACACCAGGATCCTAGGAATTTCGGCACTATTATTATTCCTATTTTACAACAGAGAAAACTGAGCACAGAGAAGTTGATAAACTGACCCCATGTCTCATACCTAATAAGTGGTTCCGCAGTGACTCAAACCCTGGTAATCTACTTCTGGAGCCTATGCTGTTAGCTAACAGTATGTCTGAGAAATCCAAAACTTCAAAGTCAACATCTAATCAGATCAGAAGCAGTAAACATACCCAGAGCACTGAAAAGTATGGAGAGAGATAATATTTTCCATCAAAAGGAGCCAGGACCACCTGGAGAAATGGCTGATTCAAGGTCTGGGACAGGAAGCAAACCAGAGAAACCTGAAGCATCTTGTCATATAGATGGTGAGGAGGTTAGTGAAGACTACTAGGATTGTTCCAAAAGGGCCTGCAAGCCTACTGAAGGGGACTCTGGATAGCCAAAGAGATGACAATTTGAGCATCAATAAAGATAACAGATAACACAGCAAGTATATTTAGCCCTGTGAGTTCATAATGGTGCTCAAAGAATTTGCCATGTTTGAAAGATGATTGGGAAGCAATTCATTGTTGAATTGAAAACTCGTAAAAAAAAAAATGTAGAAAAAAAAATGCTACCCTTTTTTTCTGCTTTCCCAATGTGAATTGTATCCCTGGGTAACTAAATAGTACATGAGATCAAACTCCCCTTTGTAGAACTGATCCAGATAGTAAATGACAAAAGAAGGATAGAATTAGAGTACAGGTTGATTCTCTTACCTGAAATTTTTAGGACCAAATGTGTTTTAGATTTTGAATTTTTTCAGATTTTGGAATATTTGCATATAATGAGATATCTTGGGGATATGATCCAAGTCTAAACATGAAATTCGCTTATTTTTTTAAATTTTTTAATATTTATTTTTTAGTTCTCGGTAGACACAACATCTTTGTTTGTATGTGGTGCTGAGGATCGAACCTGGGCCGCACGCATGCCAGGAGAGCGCGCTACTGCCTGAGCCACATCCCCAGCCCCTATGAAATTTGCTTATGTTTCTTATACTCCTTTAAAGAGAGCCCAAAGATAATTTTATACCATATTTTTAGTATGTTTGAATTTTAAATGTGACCAATCACATGTGGTCAGGTGTGGAACTCTCCACTTGTGATGTCAGGCTAATGCACAAAAACTTTTGGATTTCAGAGCATTTTGAATTTAGGGGTTTGGGGTCGAGAATGCTCAACCTGTATCACATTTTCACAGCCCTTAAAGAACTAATGGATGAGAAATGATTGCTAACAGAAAAAAAACATAGACAGCCTGAAAATATGTGCCACCTGTTCATCAAAAGAAGAACATGCCCCACTCATGAAGACCCGCCAAAGAGTAAACTTGAATCTCATCAAGCCTTTCATTCCAATTACCAATTTCAGAAAATTTAGAGGACAGAGGAACAGATTATACTATGCTAAAGGAATGCAAACAACAGAAAAGCAAACTGTGAGAAACTCTACAGAACAAATGACCTGATCTCTTTAATAATTAATTTGCAAAAAAGGGGAGAACCCTATAGATCAAAAGAGATTTAAAAGCATATCAACCAATTGCAACCTGTGGACTTTATTTGGATCTTAATATTTTTAAAACGTAAAATTACATTTATGAGAAAATTGACCATCTGAACAGTGACTATATATTTGATTATGTTAAGGAATTGCTGTTAATTTTATAGATTGGTTGTTAATATTATGGTTATGCATTAAAAACCTTCTCTTCTGTTGATTAAATTATTTAGTCTCCAAGATTTGCTTTAAAATAATATGCATTGAGGTAGGAGGTGGAAATGAAGTAGAATTGTCCCTGGGTTAATTATTATTGAAATTTGATGATGGGTACCCAGAGGTTTATTATTATTATACTATGGTATTAACTTTAACATTACCATAATAAAAATATTTTTAAAATCAAATGCCTCCTTTTTTTGGTACCAGGTACTGAACCCAAGGGCATGTAACCACTGAGCCACATCTCAACTTTTTACATATATATATATTGTAGTAGATGGATACCTTTATTTTATTTCTTTATTTTTTTGTGGCGCTGAGGATTGAACCTAGTGCCTCACACGTGGGAAGCAAGCACTCTACCACTGAGCTATAACCTCAGCCCTCCCCAGCCCTTTTTTAGTTTGAGACAGGGCCTGCTAAGTTACTCAGGGCCTTGCTAAGTTGCTGAGGCTGGCTTTGAAACTGCTATCCACCTGCCTCAGTCTCCCAAGCTGCTGGGATTACAGGCATGTACCATTGTGCCGGGCTCAAGTGCCTAATTTTAAAAAAATATGTATATTTTTTAGTTGTAGATGGACCTTTATTTATTTATTTATTTATTTTTTGTGTGGTGTTCAGGATCAAACCCAGTGCCTTACACATGCTAGACAAATGCTTTACCATGAGCTACAGCCCCAGCCCTATCAAATGCCTAATTTTTAAATTGCACAACGTGCACACTGATTCTGATAAAAGAATACATGAATAATTTTGTCGAAAATATGATAGATATTAAGCCGGGTGCAGTGGTACACTCCTATAATCCCCGTGACTCAGCAATGATTTATAATAGGTCTGCAGCTGACATTTGAATAGATTTATTTGTACTTCAAGCATTAGAATTAAAAGTACAAAATAATGACTTCTCCTTAAATCTTCAGCATGTCTCAAATATTTATTGAATGTCTACTCTGTTCGCGGTGCTAGGAATCCAGACACACTGCTGCATTTAGTAGGTAAAAGGGCAAATGGGACATCAGCATTCATCCAGAATGATTGGAGATTTGATGGAGAAGAGGACCAGTATATGCTGTAGCTCGGTGCCAAGGTTAATTATGTCTAGAGTGGTGAGAGTCAGGGAGATGGCTGTTGGTAAAATGTGTTAGGCATGAAAAGAGACAGAAAAGGGAGGAGGGGGAAGGTTGACAAGGAGGATCAGTGAGTGCTCAGACCCTCCACACAGTATGCTCGGTCCTTCAAACTCCACCTGGTTTCCTGAGGAATCTCATTTTTCATGGCCTAACCTCCCTGCTAATGATTCAGAAATCCTCATCTCCAGCCTTGACCATCAGAAATCCTCATCTCCAGCCTAGACCTCTATCGCCCCAGAACTAAATGTCCAAATGCCCACTCTACATTATATTTTTACATCAAATTCAACATGTCCAAAAACGGTGCATTATTTTTCCCTGGCACCTACTCTGTCTCGCATTCCCAATGTCCATGAAGGCATTCAAGAGACAACCCTTTAAGACCTCAGTGCTCCTGTGTCCTGCAGCTCCACTTCTGACAGTCTGCAACCTAAATGCTTCCCGAGGCTAGCTTTTCCTGTCTCCTCTTCCTGTTTGCCTTTGGTTCAAGCCTTGCTGTCTTTCAGGCAACAGCAATTATCTTCCACCTGCTTTTCTAGTTTCTTCTCATTCTAATCTACTTTCTATTCTGGTAATGGGAGTATCAGGATCCCAAAGCTTTCCTCACAGGGTGCCTATTACAAATGCAGATTACTAGGCTTCCCCCTGGATATTCTGACTCTATGCATTTGGGTTGGGACCAAGGAATTTATGTTCTAACAAGGATGCTGATTTGTTATTGTCTTTTTCTGTGTGTGGGGGGGTGTACTGGGAATTGAACTCAGGGGCACCATATCCCTGAGCCACACCCCCAGCTCTATTTTTGTATTTTATTTAGAGGCAGGCTGTCACTGAATTGCTTAGCACCTCGCTTTTGCTAAGACTGGCTTTGAATTCAAAATCCCCGTGCCTCACCCTCTCAAGACACTGGAATTACAGGCGTGGCCCACCACACCCAGCTTGTTATTGTCTCTAAGAAAGTTAGAGAAACACTGTTTGAAAACATAATCCTGCTAAATATCCTTGCAATACCTCCATGCAGCAGTATTTTCCACGCTTATATAAAGGTGATTCAGGTTAAAAAGTATAACATGTTGTAAACCAGGGCATAACAGACATATTTATACGAAGTAAAAGAAACAAAATTGGGTTGTGGCTGTGGCTCAGTGGTAGAGCACTTGCCTACCACATGTGAGGCACTGGGTTCGATCTTCAGCACCACATACAAATAAATAAATAAAATAAAGGTATTGTGTCCATCTACAACTATAAATATATATATATTTTAAAAAATGCAATTTCCTCAAGACTAATTTTCTCCTCTATTCTATCTCATTTTAAAAATAATCACAGCCAGTGACTTACTGAATAGATTTCAAGGCCCACAACTTAAAATTACTCTTGTGTGGGTTAAAATCCAAGTTCCTTAGCTTGTTTAGCCACAGTCTAGCTCTTATTCCTCTTTTGCCAATACTTACGTATTAAATTGCTCAATGCCATGCCTTACTCCTTAGCATACTGTACCCTCATGCCTAGACCTTCCCCTGGGCTCTTGTCTGCTTGATGAACTTTTGTTCTTCTCCAAATCTTTGCTCAGATAATACTTCCTTTGTGTGCTCTCCTCTAAGTTCTGGGGCCAAGTTTCAGCCTAAATGCTCATTTGCAATTCGCACATGTCCAAATTAATACTTCTCATCTACCTCACAACTCTGCAAGCATCTGTTTATTATACTTGTCGTTCCAATTACACTATGCTCCTGGAGTGTAGGGGACCTTTTTTGAGTAGTTTTTGTGTTCCTGGACCTAGAAAGATGACTGACACAGAATAGAAGTTGTATGAATAGTAACCACCAAAGCATGATGGGATGAGTGAAGGGCGTGAGCAAGCAGAACTAGTTGGGTACCTAGAGCTCAGGGTTGGAGACAAAACCAGCAAGTAGCTTGGGCCTTACTTTCCAGCTAACACCAAGGTTTTGTTCCTAAGTAGGGATATTTGACTACAGATAGAATATAATTATGGCTTGTTTTCAGAAGACAGCTTTGATGGTGCAGTGGAGGATGCTGAGAAGAGCCAAGAGGTTAGAATGGAGGCTGCGGGGATAATGCTAATGAGGGATGGAGTCTGGGAGGGAGCTCTGGGAGGCATATTAGGTGAGACCTGATATAGGATGCCAGGAATGAGAGAGAATGAGAAATCAAAAATGACTTGGAACCACAGCCAAGGGATCAAGGTCAACATCAGCAGTCCGAGTCATGTGGGTAGCGCACACTCTTCCATGACATGACAAGAATCACTCTTTACTTCTGTGGGTCTTTCTTCCAATAATCCATAGTTGCAGCCTAATCATGAGAAAAACATCAGAGAAATTCCAGTTGAGGGACATTCAATAAAATACCAGGCCAGTACCCCTCAACATTGTCAAGGTAAGTAAAAACAGGGAAGTTGACAGCCAGGCATGGTGGTGTACGCCTGTAATCCCAGTGGCTCAGAAGGCTGAGGCAGAAGATTGTAAGATCAAAGGCTTAGCAACTTAGCAAGGCCCTGGCTCAAAGAAAAAAAAAAAAAAAGAGAGAAAGACTGGGGCTGTGTAAGTGTCCCTGGGTTCACTTCCTGGTACCAAAAATAAATAAATAAATAAAAATAAAAAATAGGGAAGTCTAAGAAATTTAAAGCCAAGAGAAGCCTAAGGAAACATGGCTATATGTAGGCGTCATATCTTGGCACTAATCCCATGTCAGGGCTCCACTCACATGACCTTTACTAAACCTAATTACCTCCAAAATACATGGGAGATGAGGCTTCAAAAGATAAATGGACTGGGCGGGAGGACATAAATCAGTCCATAATAAACACCATTATAGCTCCATCCCCTGTACCACCCAGATACATTAATGTAGGATATTAGTGACTGGAAGAAAATGGTGTGACTATTTTATGGTATTTCAATTTCTCTCTCATATTCTCTTTATGAAAAGAAAAAAAGCAAGAAAAAATTTTCCTTTATAATTCCTTCCCCAATTCTTTTTTCCTCTTAGAAAAAGCAAGCTATTTAAGCCACAGAAGTAAGCATATCTAAATGCAGTACATTTTATCCTTGCCAGACCTTAGAAGGGAGTTAATTAAAAGGCCCTCAGAGTGCCTTCCTCTGACTGTAATTAGGAAAGGGAAGAATTGGCCCCATGTGACTTTTTCCCTCTTACCAATTTCTCTTCCCTTCTTTCTCTCCTTTATCTCTGACTCTTCCAATTCCCTGAACTGGTTGGGGGAGAACTGTGGGTACTTTACATATTCTGGATCTCAGAAGAGAAACAGGCAATGACTCAGGGTGTACTCTGGGAAAAACATCACCTCTAAGCTGTGCTGGGGAATCACTCAAGGATTATGAGTGCAAGGATCTCCCTCAAGACAACAAATATTTTTCTGGCCTAACAAAAGAATGGAAAACACATCCACGTATACATGCATATATAACGTGTATACACACACACACACACACACCATGGTTATTTATGTCATTTATTTGAACTCGGTAAGCAATATTGAATAGATAAGTAGAAAAACTGAAGTTAGTTACTAGAAACAAAAAGGTTTCTCCCTCTGGGAAAATGTCGATGAAGATAATATGAAATGACAAAGGGCAAAACTGGTTATTTCAAAAAAATGAAACTTCCCCCTTGTGTAAATTTTCCTCAGGCCTCTACCAGATCTAGCAAGGCCTTTGCTTTTTCCAGAGGAGCTGCCAAAGTTAAATTGGAAAAAGGCATCTACATGGATCTGTGGTCCATTTTACCTGATGTATGGGAAAGAATTAAATGACAAAATTCTAATAAGCTTTTTACCAAATTCCACAGTTTGGGGTAGCCTTAGGTAAAAAGAAAGCAGGCAGGAGGTGAAATTCAGATGCATTCATAGTGCAAATTTATATTGAGCACTGTTTTTGGTAGTGCTGTGGACCAAATGCAGGGCCTCAGGCATGTTAGGCAAGAGCTCTAACACTGAGATAAATCCCCAGCCTTTTTGAGCACCCATCTGTGCTGGATACTGTTCTTGGAGCTGGGAGTGAAAAATATCTCCCTTCATGAAGCTTACATTCTAGTGAGGAGAGAAAGAGGAAAACTATATCATCAAACCACAAATAAGTGTTACAAGGAAATAAAATAAGTTAAAGAGCAGAAAGTAACTACAAGATAAATGTTTGGGGGTTGGACAGCTTTGTAAAAATTTAGGGGGAAAGTATTCAAGGAAGAAGAATGAAGAACAGCAACTAAAAAGACTCTGAAGCATAAGGAGGTGTGTGTGTGTGTGTGTGTGTGTGTGTGTGTGTGTGTGTGTGTGTGAGAGAGAGAGAGAGAGAGAGAGAGAGAGAGAGAGAAAATGGGGCCAGTGTGGCTGACATCACATAAATGAAAGAAGAACAGAAGGAAGTGAGGTCAGAGGGCCAAGCCAGACCAGGTCTCCAGGTCACATGGGGCCCTATAGGCCACAGAAAAGAGTCTGGATTGCAATGAGAAGCCACACATTATTATAAATGGCGGCATGATCTGATCTGACTTTCACTCACAAGCACGCCCTAGCAAGTTGTTACCACTGGGTAATAAAAAGGGCTTTGAGGGCCACTTTGGAGGCAAGGCAACTAGTTAAAAGATTTTTACATTAGTTTGGTTGAGGAACAGTAGCTGTGACTTGGGTGGGATCAGTTGAGATGTGCAGAGAAGGTGAGTAGTGTCCAGACTTGGGAGATGTTTTGGAGGAGGGACCCACAATGTTTGCTGATAGCTTGGGTATAGAGAATGAAAGAAAGAGAGGAATGAGGATGACTTGTAAATTTGGGACTTGAGCCACAGAGTATAGATGTGGGGTTATTAACTAAGGTGGGGAAGACCATGAGAGAGGAGGAACATGTTTAGGGGGTGGAGTCAAATTTGGTTCTTGTCCATTTTAAATTTGTGTTACTTATCAGACACTTAAGAGAGAAAATTGAGCAGGCATTGGATCCAAGGTTAGGACTGGAGACAGGTCTTTGGGAATCAGGAGCTGTAGTGTCCCTTGACTCCTAGAATGAGCCCCAAACCTAATTCCACATTTCATGTAACTCCAAAGCTCTTAAAATAATTTGGGGGAGATCCAGGTGGATAAAGGGGAGATGGTCACTTCATTCTTTGTCAAGTCTAGTTTCAGCTGCTTCTTTTATTGAATTAGTGCTGTTTACGGTCTATCTCTTTCCTCTGCCTCACCCTTCCCCAGACAGGGAATTCAGCCATTTCCTTCATGTCCATATTCAGCCAAGATACTGAATGTGCAGGAAACTGCATTGAAGATTAGCTGGAGGCAGAGGGGAAGTTTCATGCTTCAAGAATGGGAGGGAAATGTCATAATGATGTAGGCAAGAAAATGTATGTATATGCATATACATTGTTAGGGCTGCTAAAATCTCTCCATGGACCCCAGGTTAAGGATTTTTCTCTGAGGGGATATACAATGGCTGCAGGGGGATAGTCATGAACTCTGGATTATAGTTATAAACTATGGCTAGAGCAATGACCTTGGGATAGGAACATGTGGTCCTAGCCTCACTGTTGGTCCCCAGCCAACTCTGCTTATTTGCTTTATCATCTGTAAGCACAGCACATCTTTATATTTCCTTTTCTATAAACTGAGGTGTTTGGGTAAATGATTTCCAACTATGATTACCTGTTTATCCCACCCTACCAGCACCTTATAATTTACTGGGTTCAGAAACTACCCTTCTCTGAATGTATTCAATATGTATTCCTCCTGAGAGAAAATGCTATATGATGGAAGGCTTTGATAATGTCATTAATTAGTCCGAGTTGGAAATTATTTGTGTTAAAGAATATTACCAAGTCACCTTACAATTAATCCAAAAGAATATGTGTGTGACTTGCATTTTTTAAATAAACAGATTTTATGTATCTTCAGACACTTAAGTACGGATGCAGACCAAACAAGAAAAAAATTGCCATTCCCATTTCCTTTCCTTCCTTCCATCCTTGAATACTACTCATTGATTTCTTTCTGTGACCTGGGCTCTAGGGATACAAAACTGTGTATACAATTTGTCTTTGCCATCCAGCAGTCTATGTCCTAGCTAGGGAGAAGTTGATATAACCACTAAGTATACTTGAGATAACTGTTCTAACAATGATCTCAAGTACATGCAAGGCCCTGTAGCCACATTCCTCAACACATGGTCCTCAGACGTCTGCATGCATGGGCAGCAGTTTCCTGAACCCCAGAGTTAGATGAGGAATACTAAGGATCCAGAACCACAGTTCTATGGGGACAGAGAAGGGAAATGAACTTGTCTCTCTCTCTGCAAATATAAATATTTAGAATATTTTAAAAAGATATATTAAGAATATCACACACTTTGTGATTGACAAACTTTTTTTTTTAATCTAGCTAAATAGATGGGCATGGTGATACATGTCTATAATCTCAGTGACTTGGGAGGCTGAAGCAGGAGGATTCAAAATTCAAGGCTAGCCTCAATAACTTAGCAAGACTCTCAGCAACTTAGTGAGACCCTGTCTCAAAAAAAAAAAAAATGCCTAGCTATATAGCTCAGTCATAAAGCACTCCTGGGTTCAATCCCCAGAATAACAACAACAGCAAAACTAGCCATGTGAATTATTGACAAGGTTCTGGAGTAATGGACACCTTCAGAGGATGCTTGAAGTAGCATATGTTGGTACAACATTGTGGAAAGCAATTTTGGTATGATCTAATACACTTGAAGATCTACATATACTGTGACTGAACAGTTGCACACTTGAGAAATTCTCACACATAGGCACAAGGAACCGGATTTTGCATCATTGTTTATAATCATGAAAAAATGGAAATAACCTGAATGACTATCAATAGGATTCAGATTTCAAGAATTGAAATGTCATGGAGCAGTGAAAGAGAATAAATTGGAACCATACATGTCAACATAGATAAATCTCAAAATCAAGTTTTAGAATATTTCCAAAAACTGTGATGGATAGTTTTAAATGTCAGTTTGGCTGGATTAAGGCAATCCCCAGAGAATTGAGAAAACATTATTTCTGGATGTGTCTGTGAGGGTATTTCCAGAGGAGACTGGTATGTCAGTCTGCAGATTGAAGGAGGAAGATCTGTCCTGGTTATGGGTGGGCACCATCTAATCAGCTGGGGGCCTGGATAGACATACAACAATAATAACAACAAAGGCAGAGAGCTGGGTTAGAAATATAGCTCAGTGATGAAGTGCTTGCTGAGCATGCATAAAACCTTATTTGAAACCTAGCACCACACACAAAAATAAAAATAGCAGAGAAAAGACAATTTCCTTTTTTCCCCTGATCTGGAGCTGGAACACTCTTCTCCTGCCCCTAAACATACAGGCTTTCTGGCCTTGAGACCCCAGAACTTATGCCAATGGTCCAATTAGGTTCTCAGCCTCAGGCTGAACATAATGTTCAGCTTCTCTGGGTCTGAATCCTTTAGATTTGGACTGAGTCATACTACTAGCATCCCAAGGGTTTCAGACTGCAGACTACCTGATGTGGGACTTCTCAGCCTTTATAATCACATCAGCCAATTCTCCTAATAAATCCCCTTTCATATCTATCTATCTATGTCTGTATATCTATCTATCCATCTATCCATCCATCCATCTATCCTATTTGTTCTGTCCCTCTGGAGAATCCTAATACAGAAACCAACTACATACTTCTTATTGTTTCTCATACAGGTTAGGTGAGAGAAAGAAGACAGGAGAGTGAAATTAGGTTTGTTTGCTTTTTTTTTTTTTTGTAATAACTGTTATGGGAAAGATGATCTAGTGCCAAGTGTGGTGACCCATTCCTATAATATCAGTGACTCAGACGCTTAGGCAGGAGGATAGCAAGTGTGAGGCAAGCCTCAGCAACTTATTGAAACCCTGTCTCAAAATAAAAATTTAAAAGGGATGGGGGTGTAGCTCAGTGGTTAAGCACCCCAGGGTTAAATCCCCAGTACAAAAAAAGAAAAAAGACGATCTAGTGCCCACTCAAGAAAGTAAAGGCTTTCCTCTAGCCCAATTTTTCCATTTAAAAGTAGTTTCTTTTTTTTTTGTTATTTAAATGAAATCATAGGAGGTTTGCTTGTTTTTAAAAAGCTGATATGTTTTGTTCTTGTGTGTGTGTGTTTTTGTGTGTGTATTAAATAGATCATACTTAATGTGCAAATTCACGTCTTATTTGTATTCTTATATTTATATACAAGCATTTTTCTGTGTTGTGACAAATTGTCACAGATGTCACTTTTAATGACTGCATAGCCTGTTTATTCCTATTAATTTATTTATGCCTTCCTCTATTGTTTACATTTGATGTTTTTGATGTTGTTATAATGTAGGTTAGTGTAAAGCACAAAATTTGGAGTCATTCAGCCCTGGATTTGACTCTCAGAAAGACTTCTTCTTAGCTGTACAATTTAGGGCAAATTACTCAACCGCTTAAGTGGGAGAAGTGAATGGTACTACTTGTACTTTATAGGCTATAATGATTAAGTGAGATAACACATATAAAATGCTTAGTAGAGTACCTGGCCCATAGTAGATATTCAGACAATGACAAATATAAGATTTCTGGTCAATTTTAAAGTCCCCAAGAGCCAGCAATGACTTTATTATTTCCAATATCTGACATGGTTTATAATGCACAGAGCTTAGTACAGTATCTGTTTGCTGAACTGTCAACAAGGTTAGTGAATTTTATAGAAATTTAGGATTATTTTCTTACATGGAATCACTGGATCAACAGGTGAGGCTCTTGAAACATGTTGTAGATTGGTCTATATCTAGCCAGGGGTGGGTGAAATTGGTCCAGTGACCACAGTTGAGCTTGCTAGGGCAGCCATGGGGGGAACTGACTATTTTAGGAGCACATGGGGGAGTATGGTGGTTTGGTTTTTAGTGGCTGCTTCTGATTTGGCTTTTATTGAGTCCTTGACTTTTAGGCAATAAGTCTATCTATAATAACATTTTAGTTGTGATATAATTTCTGAGTATGTACAAAACAATTACAGAGGTGGTTATTTACTATTATTTTTGTAGGAGACAGAAGCATCAGGGGACTACATCTTGGTTGCTATAAAATATTAAGGCACTTTGGATACAGCTCTATCAGTCTGATTTTGTGCTCCATCCATGAAAATGGTATAGAGAAATGAGAAATAACCTCTGTAGTTACAGTCTTCATATATACAAACGATTATACATTTATTCTGTGATTATGTCAAAGACTGAAATTTAATTTGGGCTTTCTACCAAGTAAAGTAAACAGATGGTTACTGGGAAGAATAAGATGATTATAGAATTTAAAGGCAACATGAGAGAAAAGGCAGAATTTAAGTGTGCAGAGGCCTCTTTTTCCTTACACTAGATAAAAACGAATTAGTAATCTTGATTAGCAGAAAGGCAGGGACCCCCACCCCTTTTAATTCCTATCACTGGAATGAAATAAGATCTTTGGGTTTGCAATTAGCATGAATATATAAGCCACAAGTATATACTTGGTACTTGGGATTGAACTCAGGGGCACTTAACCACTGAGCCACATCCCCAGCCCTATTGTTTTTTATTTTGAGACAAGGAACTCACTAAGTTGAGGTCTTGCCAAAAAGCCTAAGCTAGTCTTGAACTTGTGATCCTCTTGCCTCAGTCTCCGAAGTCACTGGAATTACAGGTGTGCACCACCACATTTGGCAGCACAATAATAATTTAATATTCAATATTATATTTGTGCATTGGAATATATATATTGCTGAGGTACAGATATGCAATTTAAATCAGACAAAGAGTGAATTTTGAGTTTATTTCCTGGTGTGTGAAGTGAGTGAAGACAGCACATTTCTGAGAAATCTGAATATAGAAGTATAATGTCACTCACTATCTTCTAAAAGATTTTTTTCCTTTTTCCTTTTTAAGATCAAAACCTTTTTGAAAAGGTAAAAGGTTGCACATTCCCTGCATAGTATAAGGTGAAAATCAGTTTAATTAAGCCTGAGTAAAGGGCTTGTTCTCAATAACACAGTTTTTGTACATGCATTATGTGTGTATGCATGTGCAAAAGCACTTTAATATGTTAGATTCTTATGAAAGATAAAGGAAAGGTCATATGTCCAATCAGTTAAGAAAGAGAAGATGTTTTAAAAGAGAATTAAAAAATTTGTCTTAATAGAAAGGTGGTTTTAGTCTACTGCATTTTCTCCACCCTTTCACAATAGAAAGTTGTCATTGAAAGTGACAAAATCTCTGTTTGTATATAAAGTAGGTTGACACCCAATTCGTGTTTTCATACATGTACTTTGGATAATGATGTCCATCACATTCCACCATCCTTGCTACTCCTCCCTTTCCCTCGTGTAATAAGAATTGTAATCAAAAAACAAAAACAAGACCAAAAAAACAAAGTACATGTATAAAGACATGAATTGGAGTGAACATACTTTATATACAAAGATATGAAAAATTGTGCTCTATATGTGTAATAAGAATTATAATGCATTTCACTGTCGTGTATTAAGAAAATAAAATCAGTTAAATAAAAAAAAGAAAGTGATAAAATCTGTTCTTGATACTAGTAATGTTGAGGAATGTGATACTAAGACATTGAAGAAAGGTATGAAAATTACAAGTCTAAGTAAGATATAGAGAGAAATATTATAATGGAGATGAAATATGACAACAGAATCATGGTAACTGGTATGAATTTTCTCATTGACACTCAAATTTAAGGAATGTCACATTTATTTTTTTTTAATATCAGATTAAATTTGGCTTAGCACTTCCACCTACCCAAGATGATTGGAAACCAAGTGTCAGTTATTTTTCAGGGGCTCTTCCTTTTCCCTTGAGATTCAACAAAAACTCTCCAAAGGAAGTAGGTCATGGTTTTATTGTACTCTTTTTTTTTTTTTTTTTTTTTTTTTGGTACCAGGGATTGAACTCAGGGGCACTCAACCACATCCCCAACCCTTTTTTGTATTTTATTTAGAGACAGGGTCTCACTAAGTTGCTTAGCGCCTCACTTTTGCTGAGGCTGGCCTTGAACTCGAGAACCTCCTGTCTCACCCCGACTCCTACCCTGAGCTGCTGGGATTACAGGCGTGCTCCACCACCTGGCTATTGTACTCATTTTTAATTGAATAAACCGAATTCAGAGAGTAGTTTGGACTGAAACTAACTAGATGACCTGGCTAGTAAGGGGCCAGGATTTGGACACTTGCATCTGGTTTGGGAATGTGTGCTCTTTAACTCCACAGTCTACTCTGCTAATACTAGAAATTATGCACGTCAGTAGCATCGGGGCAGGGATGTTGGGCCCTTCTCTACTAAGCACCACCTTCTGTAGGAGAGTTCAGAACTGTTGCTCCATGATCTGACATCTGAGGTCAGAAAGTTGGTGATCCAAGGTCAGATCTGACAGCACACACGTTTTGTTCCATGAGTAGACTTACTTTTCAACACTCTGAATTGGCAACATTCAAATATAGACATTTCATTTAAAAGTTGAGATTTCTAGTTTTGATCAGAAAATTTGGCAATACTGCCAGGTGTTGCTAAGGACCATCAGCTGAGGCTCAGCTCCTTGCCTACGACTTTATGCTACAGTGGACCCCCTCTTTCTATCCTTGGATCCTTTGCTCCTCTAGATTGCTAGATAGACTCTAGGTTGCTAGATAGACTCAGGTCAGACTTGAAAAAACAAAGTTCTTTCCTCTCCTGACAAAACTCTGTCTAACCTCCCCAGAAGTGGAAGAAATGCCACTTGTTCCTTCCTGGTGAGTGAACCACCCAGACACAATTAAATTTTCATTAACACTAGTACAATTTTTGCTTCCATTAAGGCTGAGATTGGTTTGGTTTCTCCCTTCATCTATCTCCCCAGGGACAGACAATTTGAAGACTTGGCAACCTCTTTGGCTCGTCCCTTATCTTGTCTTCACAGATAAATCAACTGCCAAATCCTTGATTCCACCACCAAACTGCTTGTGCCTACAACCTCCTCTATATTCCCTAAATTAATGCAGCCCCCTGCTTTGTCTGGGCTGTTTTAATACATGACCTCTTAACAAGTCTACTGGCTCCAGTTTATCTTTACTCTTTTCCATTTCCCATCTCACATCCTTATTCCCAGGGCTCAGATGACCAATTTCTCTTTTCCCCAGTACCTCTCCTGGGTTGTTCTATTTGTGTGATCATTCCATTCTCTCAACTTAAAATCCTTTCCTCTCATCCCTTACACATATTCCAATTCTTCTCCTCTCTCAGTAACCTTTCTCCATCTTTCCATAATCTCAATTAGAAACAATTTCTCTTCTCTTTTTCATTACTTACTTTCACTTTTTACAAATATTGCCCTTATTTGGTAGTAAATCTATGGGAAGTAGGGTTTATTTTTGAGTCATTTTGTATGTCCACATGTCCCTGAATAGTGTCTTGTAAAACCATTAATTTTCAACCATTTTAGAAGGTTTTTCAATAGTTGTTGGAGACAAGACAAATGGAACATAAGCTGAAGTCTCCTGCAAAATAAAAAAAGTATTTAATAATAGGAAGTCATTTACTTTTTGTTATTGTTTCCTCTCCTCTGTAGTGTAGAAAAAGAACTGGAATATAATTTCTAAAACATTGTCTTTTCCTTATGCTGTGTCATTCATCTATGAGCTAGTTTCAGAATCACTATCAGTTTTCACAGCATCTTGTAAATATAGCAAGCAAAATTGGGAACATCTGAGAGAGAAGACCAGAAATTTATGCCAAGAATGGATAGAGTGCTTAGTTGCCTCCTGAGTTCATTAATTAGGTGAAGCAAGTAAGCTGCTTCTGGGATATGCTATGGCTTTGTCCAAGTTCATAATGAATGTGACCCTGTGATGTGACTGGCATAGGTGGCCCTGAGGGAGAGTGGCGATGTGGGTGATGAACTGGAGCTCCTGCAGAGATTGAGCTCAGGTCCTGATGCTGCCACAAGTTTATTGGTCTCTTTGCCTTTAAGTGAAGAAAATTGTGCTCTATCTCTAAAGTTTGGTGTTTTTTTTTTTTTTTCAGCTTTGGACATCTGTGCATCAAGCTGTTACATTGTAATTTTCAGTGCAGGGAATCAGCAAATGTCCCCAGAAAGCCATTGATGTGAGCAGTCTGAAGATAAATGAGAATCCTGAAAATTGTATTTAAAGTGGCACAAATTCCACATAATGGAATTTTGAACATTGATGTAATACTGTAACTTCATATGGATGTAATCTATTAGTATTTCTGCTGTGATTCCCCAAATTATTTCCAAAAGATACTGGGGTTGGGCATTAGCCATTCCCTTAAGTATACAGACTGGCTACTAAGCTCCCCATTCTCCTTCTATTCTTAGCCCACGGACTATACATACAAGTTGAACTATTGCTACCACTTCTAGTAGTCATTATCGAGTGCTGTACTACTCCATATTTATGTTTTCTACAATGAAACTTGTAGACAATATAGTAAATAGATATGATGGAATGCATATTGGATGAAGAAATTAATACTATTGGAGCTGTGGCTCAGTGGTGGAGCACTTACCTAGCATGTGTGAGACACTGGGTTTAATCCTCAGCACCATATAAAATTAAATAAATAAAATAAAGGTATTTTTTAAAAAAAGAAATTAATACTTTTTTGATATTTATGAAGAGAAAAAATAATAAGATTTAACTAAAGGTTATCCCCAGCCGGAAAGAAAAACGTCATGAGTCTCTGCATAGTAATAAACTCCATTTAAAAATGGTTTCTGTAAGAAACATAGTTAGAATTGTCTTTTTGTGTCATTTTGGGATAGCATGCACACTAAAACTTTTGTTTTCTTCTGCTGGGGATCCAACTCCAGGCCTCACATATTGGAGGCAAGCACTATACTACTGAGCCACAAACCCAGCCCAGTAGAAGTTTTCTTTATAATTTATTTCAAAATATATAAAACCTAGCCTGGCCTCTTAACAGAATTGCCTAATAAATGTCAGAAATACATAACTGTATTGGGTGATGGAAACTACAAGAGAGAACTGAATAAGATGCAGAAATGCTGAAGCAGAGTAACCAAAGAAGCTTGTTTGCAAGGTAAAGTAACAAAGAAAACTGTAACTATTTTCTTTTGATTACTTACATACAGCACATTTATAGAAGAATAAAGCACAAATGGTAACCCTGATAAAGAAGACAAAGAACAGCTATAATTGTGATCTTTCCATTTAGAGATTGTCCACATTTGAAGAACATATAAATATTCCTCTGAGTATTTTCAAAATTAGAATATATATCAAGTATCATTAGGCATGTGCTCAAGTGGCAAGTGGTACAGTTATATCTAGAACAGCAAGATGGCACCGTGATAATTAAAGAGAGGAAATTCTCAAAAATTAACAATAATGAAAGCTTTAAATTGTGTATGGTCCTTGATCCAGAAACTTCACAAATGAGAATGTATCCAAAGGGAATATAGAAACACATCAATTGCTTTGTCAGTGTTTACTTCAAAGTTATGGATAATATTTTTTTTAAAAAAAGAAATAATTCACGCTTCCATCAATAAAGGATTGTTTATATAAACTGTGGCGCACTTGTATAGTGGAAGGATATTTTATTGATTTGAGTTATTCATGGAATTCGTTTAGTACAGGAAGCAAGAAGAGGAAGATGGTGAACATTTTGAGTTTCTTATGCCCTAGAAATTGTTCTTATCTCTTGGCATGTCTTTCTTCGGGGCCATAAAACCAGCACTCTAACTCAATCATTATAACATCTCTATGTCACAAAGTAATTTGGAATCCTCTCTCCTGTTTATGATCTTTAAGACATTCCCCCGTTCTTCACTAATAATTCTACAGAATCTCTACAAATAAATAAATCTTTGTTTATTTGTTTTTACAGCCACAGTCACTTGCAGCAGGATGTGGGCTGTGTTGCTAAGAAGAGGTGATGGACAAATTGAAGGTTTGAAGTCACTGCATGTGGCATTTTTCATAAAAACAGATCTCGCTTATTTTCTGCATTAGCAGTAGCAAATGACTGGGTTTTTTTTTTTTTTTTTAGTGGCAAATTGTCCTATTCCTACACTGGCAAGGCAAATCACAGGTGGGTAGAAATAGAAAAGAGCATCAAACACTTTGAGGTTCTTTGCTAATGTGTTTCTGGTTTCATTTACTTATTTGTTTATTACAAAGACAACAGTGACCTAATTTTGTTTGGTTATATTTTCTCCTAACTACTCACAGCACTTTGCATTGTATACTTATAATCACCTGTATATAAGATAGGCAAGAAACTATTGCTCTCATTTAAGAAATGATGAAATGAGGGGCTGGGGATGTGGCTCAAGCGGTAGCGCGCTCGCCTGGCATGCGTGCGGCCCGGGTTCGATCCTCAGCACCACATACAAACGAAGATGTTGTGTCCACCGAGAACTGAAAAATAAATATTAAAAATTCTCTCTCTCTCTCTCTCTCTCTCTCTCTCTCTCTCTCTCTCTCTCTCTCTCTCTCTCTCCTCTCTCACTCTCTCTTTAAAAAAAAAAAAAGAAAAGAAATGATGAAATGAGACACAAGGGGTTAACTGCAGAGTAATAGGAACCAGGACTCTGAGGCTGGCCATTTAATCTTGTAGATCACAAGCAGGAACCCTCTACCCGACACCGCCAGCCACATTATTAAATTATTAGTGTAGAAGTTAGGCAGACTATGAAAACATTCTAAGCCTGGGCTTAGAGATTTTTGTTTTATGGTGTTTTTTGTTTGGTTGGTTTTGGTTTTGAGTTTTTTGTCTGTTTTCTTTTGTTTTGGTACCAGGGATTGAACCCAGGGGCATTTTATCCCTGAGCTACATCCCTAGTACTTTTTATTTTGAGACAGGGTTGCTAAATTGCTGGCTTGGGCTTGATTTTGTCATCCTCCTCCCTCAGCCTCCTGGAGTCACTGGAATTACAGACATACATGATTGGAGGCTTGGAGTATTGAAGGTCCATTAAAGAAATCACGGGCTGGGGCTGGAGATGTAGCTCAAGTGGTAGCGAGCTTGCCTGGCATGCATGTGGCCCGGGTTCGATCCTCAGCACCACATACCAACAAAGATGTTGTGTCCGCTGAAAACTAAAAATAAATAAATAAATAAATATTTTTAAAAAAATCTCTCTCTTAAAAAAAAAATAAATAAATAAAATTAAAGGCATTTAAAAAAAAAAAGAAATCATGGGCTGGACTGGAATTGTAGCTCAGTGGTAGAGTGCTTGCCTAGCAAGTGTGAGGCACTGGGTTCAATTCTCAGCACCACATAGAAATAAATAATGAATAAAATAAAGGTCCATTGACAACTAATACACACACACACACAAATGTATATATTTAAAAATTGTTTTAAAAAATGGAACAACTATTTGCCTTTGAAAGGAGAGGAGAGTTTTTTGTGTGGTATAATATTACATCTAGACCAGTAGTTTTTAACAAGGGGAGATCACGCTCACCCTCACCTTACCCTTCTCCCCGGAGACATTTGCCAAAACCTACAAACATTTTTGGTTGTTCTAAATGGTAGGGAATATTATTAGCATCCAGTGGACAGCAGCCAAGGGCCTGCTAAACATCCTATAGTGCACAGGTCGTGCTCCCCCCATAACAAAGTATGATCTACCTCATAAAGTTAATAGTGCTGAGATTAAAGAGCACTGCTTCAGACTGCCTCTGTGCTTTGGTTAATCGATTGGCATACTCTCAATTTGTCTTATGTATTGTCTCTGCCATCAAAAATGTGTAAATCAGGGCTGGGATTGTAGCTCAGTGGTAGAGTGATTGCCTAGCATGTGTGAGCCACTCAGTTTGATTTTCAGCACCACATATAAATAAATAAAATAAAGGCCCATCAACAACTAAAAATATATTTAAAAAGGAAAATAAATGTGTAAATTAGGCTGGGTGTATTGGTGCATGCCTGTAATCCTGGTGACTTGGGAGGCTGAGGCAAGAGGATCACAAGTTTGAGGCCAGTCTCAGTAACTTAGTGAGACCCTAAGCAACTTAGCAAGACCTTGTCTCAAAACAACAGAATAAAAAGGGCTGGGGATGTGGCTTAGTGGTTAAACCCCTCTGGATTCAATTTCCAGTACAAGGAAAAAAAAGAAAAAGAAATATATAAACTATTGATGGGAAAAATTTTTTAAAAAGTTTAATAATGTGTCTTTTTCATACCCTCAATTGTTCATCTCTTTTCTGAATCCTTGTTCCCTGGTTTTCTTCGTCCCCACCTCCCTGGCTAACATTTGGCTGAATTCCTATTCCCATGTTTCCCAAGGCAGTGGCTCTAAATGTACTAGTAATTATTGTATTCTTTATCTCCACAAGCTCACAGAAAAAGGAAAAGTCAGTTTCACCTAAGAAGGTTCTAGTTGAAGTAATAAAAAAAAAATTAAATCTTGCTCCCCAAATACCCACCTTCATTTTTACTATTCTCTGTGACAAAACAAAATGGGAAGTAAATTTAAAGCATGGTGACAGCATATTGAAGTATAAAAATGCTTCTTTGTGTTACAAGCCAAACTAGCCACAATTTTTCATGGAACAACATTTTTACTTGAAAGAGCAACTGACAGACAAACAATGGTCATTCAAACTTGAGTACTGGGCAGACCTTTGATCAAAGATTAATGAGCCAGGGCCCGGGATTGTAGCTCAGTGGTGGAACATTTGCCTTGCACATGTGAGGAACTGGGTTCATTCCTCAACACCACATAAAGAATGAATGAATGAATGAATGAATGAATGAATAATAAGCCAGACACAATGATGTGTACCTGTCATCCCAGTTACTTGGAGGCTGATGCAGGAGGAACACTTGAGGACACAAGTTCAAGACCAGCTTGGGACAAAATAGTGAGACCCCATCTCTAAATAAATAAATGAATAAAGTAAACCTATCATTTTAATAGAAAAATGACAGGTTTATGCTAAGATAAAATTTGAGTTTTCAAGACTGGGGTTGTAGCTCAGCAGTAGAGTGCTTGCCTAGCATGATTGAGGCCCTGGGTTCAATCCTTAGCACCACATAAAAACAAATAAATAAAATCAAGGTATTGTGTCCAACTAAAAACCAAAATAATACAACTAGAAAATAATACAACTAAAAAATAATAATAAATATATTTTTTAAAATTTTTGGGTTTTTAAGAAAAAATTAGAAGTTTGGAAATTTGTATCCACCATGATGAGTTTCGCAGTTTCCCAGTAGTAAAATACTTTTCTGGTGAGATGAATGGTGATATTATGAATGTGATTTTTTTATATATCATATAAGGAAATGTGTAAACATTGGGAAGATCTGAAGAAGTCCATGTGCTGATATTTTTAATAAGACCAATGAATGATGTAACCAACTCATGTGTGGGTGAAAGATCCATTCACAGTGCAAGATAGACCATGTATTTTAATGTAGTTTGGTGGGAAAAGATACTGACACAGTTTGAGTTCACATTGCAAATAACCTTTAAGGAACTGGTACTTGGTGAATTTTGATATACTATCAACTAGCAATATCAACAATTATCTTTAAAAAGCTATTAAAATATTTTTTCCTTTTCCAACTACATAGCTATGTTAGGCCAAGTTTTCTTCATATACTTCAACCAAAACAACATATTGCAACAGATGGCAGAAGTAGATATCAGAATCCAACTGTCTTGTATTTAGGTAGACTTTAAAGAAATTTACAAAACTGTGAAATAATGCCTCTTTTCTCACTATTTTGTTGTTGTTGTCTTAGGGACAAATACTATTTCTCATAAAATGTAATTTATGCTAACACATAATGGACTTATTAATGTTATTTTAACATAAATATTTATAATATAGTTTTAAAAATTTATAATATAGCAAATACTAATACCTAAAGTCCACATCACAAAGAGTATAAAGGAGTCCTGAAATGAAAGGTCTGAGAACAACTGATCTAGAAGAATATGGATTGCAGCATGGTTACTGCAAACTTGATCCCTTCAAAGCAAATGTGGGTTACTCTCTTTCTTCATTTAAAGGCATTAATGATTACATTTGGATAATGCTTTGTACTTTTCAAAGTGATTTTACATGCATCAACACGTTAATCCTTTGAACAATCCTATAGGTCAGGTATTATTTTCTCCATGTTACAATAAAGAAAATTGAGGTCCAGAGTAATCAACAGATAGCTTATTCTAGGCCAGAGAGCAGTGACAGAGCTGGGATGCAACCTCAGATATTCTAATTTCCAATTTCATTGTATTTTTGTAACACTACTTTTGAAATAGGTTCAGAAACCATTAGAAATTGATTAATATGTGATTAATATAATTATAAACAAAATTTAAAAGACCATATTAGATTATTTTCAGATAAAAACACTAAACTCAAATACACATGAAATCATATTAGTTTGAGAAATGTTCTGTATATACAGCGTACAACTTACTTAAAATTTTGAATCATTAATGTCTAATGATTGTTTTTTATACACATCTCTATTCATCATATGAGACTGAACTATATGAATCTCAATATTCTCTCAATTTTTACTTACAAAAACAACAATTTCATATGTTCGACCTCATACAATCTTAAAAACACATAACTTATTAGTGAAATCTTTTAAATTACATTTAAAACTTACATAGAAAGTATTTTAAAAGTATGACTGAAAAACAAGAATCCCTGTACAAACTCTGACCCTAAGTCTTTTTTAAAAAATATTTTATTCTTTTATTTTCCAACCCTTAGTCTTACATTCCAGCATTTTGAGGAAGCTACTACCAACAATTTCCAGTATATCCTTTCAGAAATTGTCCAAGCACATATAATCATATGTACACACATATACACACAAGGTCAAATTAAACAAACTACTTTATAAGTTGCTATTTTAATTTAATATATTTGGATATCACTCAATTCAACTCATATAGTTTCTGTTACTTTTTGAGTTCTATTAGTTCATTTGAGGATATATCATAATTTAATACTGAATCTTAAAAATAATTGAAGTATAATTATCCACATAAGAAAACACACTAATTTTAAAGTTTAATTTCTGTTCATATATATGCATGTGTAGGCACATTTTTTCCATGTGTATATATCTCTGTGTGACCACCACCCAAATCAGAGTACAGAACATTTCTAGCAACCCAGCAGACTCTATCAAGCCCCTTCTCAATCAATAAAAATTCCCCAATTCATCAATTGTTGTTCTGATTTTTATAATCATAAATGAGTCTTGCCTATTCTTTTCTTTTTTTTTTTTTTTTTTTGGTACCAGGGATTGAACTCAAGGACACTCAACCCCTGAGCCACATCCCCAGTCTTATCTTGAATTTTATTTAGAGACAGGGTCTCACTGAGTTGCTTAGTGCCTATGGCTTTGAACTCGTGATCCTGAGCCGATGGAATTATAGGTGTGTGCTACTACCCCCGGCTGAGTTTTGCCTATTCTTCAACATCATATAAATGGAATCATATAGTATATTTTTTCTGTATATGTATTTTTTTGAGTCAGCATCAGTCCCCTGGGGTTCATCTATATTACTGTATGTACTGCTTTGTTCTTTCTGATTACTGTATAATATTTCTTTTTTAAAAAAAAACATTTATTCTTAAGTTTTATCTTTATTTTACATTTATGTGGTGTTGAGGATCATACCCAGTGCCTCGTGCATGCTAGGCGAGCACTCTACTGCTGAGCCACAACCCCAGCACCCCCGTTTAATATTTCTGTGACACGAATTTATCCATTCTAATGACGATGGACATTTGATTTTTGTTTTTGTTTTTTATGTTTTAGATATTATGAATCAATCTTACACAAACATTCTGTAAGTGCCCTTTAGTAGAAATGTCCATAAATTGTCTTTGGTATTGTGTTACTTTTCTGTCACTATGATGAAATATCTGATATATACCACTTATAAGGAGGAAAGGTTTATTTTGGCTCAAGTTTCAGAGATTTTAGTCCATGGTTAGTGGGCTTCCTTGCATTTAGGCCTGTGGCAAGGCAGAAGATGATGGCAGAAGCATGTGGTGGAGCAAACTGCTCACCTCATGGCAAACTGAGAAAGAAAGGGGCTAGGATCCTAATATCCCCTTCAAAGGCATCCACCCAGTGATTTAACTTTCTTCCAGTAGGTCCCAAGGGTAACGGTTTCACCACCTCCCAAGAGTGCTGTGGCCTGGGGACCAAGCTTTTAACACGTGGGACTTTGGGAGACAGTCAAGATCCAAACTACAGCAAGCACATTCTTATTTGATTTCATTTCGGTTTCAATGTTTGAATATGCTTATAAAGACAGCCCAGTACAGAGAAAGTATAGTATACTAATCACACTACCAAAATAGTGGTAGAAGGCAGATGGAGTGAAATACAGAAATTATGAGTGAGATCTGAGAAACTCTTTTAGTTACAGAAATGGAAAGAAAATGTGGTATAAATAAAAACAAATGATCTAGTAAATTGCTGTTTATGTGAGCTGGATGTTAGAGTGATGCTGAATTCTTGTATGAAGAAACTCCTTCTGTAGAACGCTGGATAAAGAACACATTCTAGGGGATGAGGTTGTGGCTCAGCAGTAGAGCGCTCACCTAGCACATGCCAGGCCTGGGTTCGATCCTCAGCACCACATAAAAATAAAAAAATAAGATAAAGGTACTGACAGCTACAACTAAAAATACATAAATATTTTTAAAAAGAACACATTCTAATCAGGTGTGGTGGCACACACCTGTAATCCCAGTGGCTCAGGAGGCTGAGACAGGAGGATCACAGATTCAAAGCTAGCCTCAGCAACAATGAGGCACTAAGCAACTCAGACCCTGTCTCAAAATACAAAATGGGGCTGGGGATGTGGCTCAGTGGTTGAGTGCCCCTGAGTTCAATCCCCAGTACCCAAAAAAATAGAAAAATAAAAATCCATATACTATAATATATGCATCCCAAATGGAAAACCAAAAGTTTTTGACCTATAAGATTACTTTAATTGGATATCAAATCACTTTCAGATAAATGATTCTTTATAAGGAAGGAAAATTACAATAGGAGCTAATTTATATGTTTAGTTAGACATATATACATATATTTTTTAGTTGTTGATGGACCTTTATTTTATTTATTTTTATGTAGTGCTGAGGATCGAACCCAGTGCCTCACACATGCTAGGCAAGTGCTCTACCACTAAGCCACAACTCCAGCCTATAGACATATATCTTAATATGAGGAAGTTTCAAGTAACTGGAATTTTACATTAATTTCTGGCTAATTAAAGATTAACTCATGCCGGGAGTGGTGGCACATGCCTGTAATCCCAGCAGATCAGAAGGCTGAGGCAGGAAAATCTCAAGTTCAAAGCCAGCCTCAGCCAAAGCAAGGGGCTAAGCAACTTAATGAGACCCTGTCTCTAAATAAAATACAAAATAGGGCTGGGAATGTGGCTCAGTGGTCGAGTGCCCTTGAGTTCAATCCCCGGTACCAAAAAAAAAAAAAAAAAAAGAAGAAGAAGATTAAATAATTTTATTCTTTTTTTTTTTTTTAAGCACTGAGGATTGACCCAGGCCTTGTGCTAAGCAAGTGTTCTACCACTGAGCTACATGCCCAGACCACTTTTTATTCCTCATTGATGAGTATTTTAAAAGTAAATTATTATACTTTTTAACCTTAGTATCTTATTATATAAATCCCTCTGATTTTTTGGTGATGAATATTTATGTTGTCATCTTCAATAGTAATTACTGTCGCAAAAGTGCTATAGATAGCCTAAATCTGTGATGGACCGGAAGTTTTTATTTTTAAAATACATTTTTAAAAATATTTTGCAGTACTAGGGATAGAACCTGAGTTTCTCCACCATTAAGCTACATCTCTGGCTCTTTTTAATTTTGAGACATTGTCTCGTTAAGTTGCCTAGGCTGGCTTGGAACTTCTAATACTTCTGCCTCAACCTCCCAAATAGCAGGGATTATAGGCATGCATCATAATACCTGACTTTAAAATAACTCTGTACTACTATGTGTAAATAGTAATAAAATACATGGTAGTACAATGTGAAATGTTAACACTATAGGTGTTTGAGAGTTTCAGTTTACCTTTGTTTTTTGGGGAATCAAACTCAGGGCCTTGTGCATACGACGCAAGCCCTCAACTACTGAATTATACTCCAGTCCAATAGTTTGTCTTTAGTTAATACTTTACCTAATTCAGATCTTTAAAATTGGATAGTATTTACTATTTCATGTAGTATGTCATAAGTAAAACAAGTGACACTTAAATGTACTATATTGCTTTATTTTACCAAAATGATGCTCAATAATGGGGTTGGGATTGTAGCCCAGGGGTAGAGCACTTGCCTAGCATGTGGGAGGCACTGGGTTCAATTCTCAGCATCACATATAAATAAAGAAAATAAAGATCCATCGACAACTAAAAAAAAATTTTTTTAAATGATGCTCAAAAGTTTTACCACTGACACATCAGATAGAGCATTTTTTAAATCTAATTTCTAAGATATATGAAGAACACAAAAAACACCAAAAACACAAATAACCCAGTCAATAAATGGGGTAAGGAGATGAGCAGACACTTCACAGAAGAAGATATATAATTGATCAACAAATTTATGAAAAAAAATGTTCAACATCTCTAGCAATTAGAGAAATGCAAATCAAAACTACTGAAAGATTTCATCTCACTCCAGTCATAATGGCAAATATAAAAAAATCAAGCAACAATAAGTGCTGGCAAGGGAGTGGAGAAAAAGGCACACTGACTCATTGCTGGTAGGACTGCAAAATGCTACAACCACTTTGAAAAGCAATATGGAGATACCTCAAAAAACTTGGAATGGAACCACCATTTGACCTAGCTATCCCACTCCTAGGTCTATACCCAAAGGACCCAAAAACATCATCTTACAATGACACAGCCACATCAGTGTTTATAGCAGCTCAATTTCATAATAGCTGAACTGTGAAAACAGCCTAGATACTCTTCAATAGATGAATTGATAAAGAAACTGTGGTATATATACACAATGGAATACTACTCAGCCTTAAAGAACAATGAAATTATGGCATTTACAGGTAAATGGACAGAGTTGGAGAAAATTATGCTAAGCAATATAAGTCAATCACAAAAAACCCAAAGGCCAAATACTTTCTCTGATAAGTGGATGCTGATCCATAATGGGCGGTTTGTGGGGGGGGTGAGGCCCAAGGGAAAAATGGAGGAACTTTGAATTGCGGGGGTCGGGAGGAGGAGTGTGTGGTGGTGGGGGAAGATGGTAGAATGAGATGGACATTCTTACCCCTATGTATAGGTAGATTGCACAAATGGTGTGACTCTACATCACGTACATCGAGAGAAGTGAAAAGTTGTGCTCCATTTGTGTGAAAAAATAAAATATTTATTTTAATAAAAAATAAAAATTATGCTCTATAGTAATTGCAATATTAAAAATTATATTTGTTTTAATTTTTACACAAACTACAGAAGAACATGTACTTAACATTTAGAACATTCTGATGTGGTTCTTTTTATTTACTGCTCGAAACAATTATTATTAACATGCTAGTAATAACGCTAAAACTATTAAGTGAATGGCTAATAAGAAAAGAACATTCATAAGGTGTCACAATAATTCTACACAAATTACTTTTTGTCCACAAGGAGAAAAAAAATAGCTTACAAGGGGAGGACTTAGGCTGATATCTATTCAATCCAGTGATCAAGGTTTCTGTGTCTTCTGATGTGACTGATAGTATAATTTTGCCAAATGTGTTCAAGTCTAATAAGGCCTTTTGTCATAATTTGCAGCTTTCCAACTCTTGCTTTCTCCCCCTCCTCGCTCCTCACCTTCTTCCTTTCTTCTTCCACTACTATAGTAAGATAGCAAGACTCACTTGTTGACTGTGGTGCCGATTTGCTAGCCAAATACATTCCAGGAGAGTTTTCCTCTTGCATCTTTATCAAAAAGTATAAGTTAAATCTTTACTATATTTATTAAAGTATTAAAAAAGAGAAAAACCAATTGAGTCTAAATCATAGAACTTGTCCCTGGGGAGTCAAGGTCAACACAAGTAAAAGCATAAACCCCAAGAATACCTGTGGTGATGTGGTGCTTTACATTGACAAAAAGCTCTGATAATAAAGTTTCATTCTTTCCTGAAATGGGTTCTTGCTGTAGGCTAGATTTTTAAAATTTTGCCCAAGGTCATCTCTCTAGTGAGAGATATATCTGGTGTTAGAACTCATGTTTTTTTATTCCTTCTCCTATTTTCTTTGTGTATCACACTATCTTCTGAGATTCAAAATTTTTTGACAGTACAATGGGCCAAGGACAGCTAATGGAGCTATAGTGTGATTGACTGAAATGAACTTTAACTGCAGAGATGATTCCTAAAACTTTCTGTCATTGCTATGATTTCCCCCCATTTTTCTAAGCAATCTTTTTTCTTCCCTTTATGCTGGCTCCAGCAGCTGCAGACCCAATATGATCCCCAAGAGCAAAAGAAAATCTCTGTACCACCAATCATGCTTAACACAGTCAGAGAATGTTTTGGATTCCACTATGAGAACTTCCACTAGAATTTCAACAGTTCAGAAGCTGCGAGTCCTAGGCAAGGCTGAAAGTGGCTGGTAGTTGGCATCTATACCATGGAAATTCCGTATGGATAAAAAAAAATGAATCTGTGATTTTGTGTGGTATATTTAACATCATCACCACCTACACAGTCAGTTAAAAGCTGTTCGTGGCTGAAGAGAAACCCCTGATTCCCTCCTACAGCACATCTCAGCTTAGCTTGGGTGTGAACTGTGGGTGGCTTAGTGGAGAGCGTTTGCACTCTTTACCCAGAACGATCCTTCCAGTAGTGCGTTGCTTTTAGGAGTATAAAATTGAAGGTTAATTTAATGATACATTGAACAAGTAAGTAATAATGACAATTATTCAAAAATATTTCCTCTAACCTAACCACTTCCCTTTCCATTACCCGCTGTATATCACTATCCCTGAGATGTATTTCCCCATCGCTCTCTCTCTCTCTCTCTCTCTCTTGGGTCCCTCAAATATGTCCTTTGTTTCCACTCTCACCACACTAGTTTAAGTTTCTCCTCCATTTGGTACTACAAACCCACTGAACTATTCTTATTACTCTTTGCCTTTTCACTTTCTCCAAGCAATTCTTTACATGTTCCAAAGAGTTTTACTGAATCAAGTGCTTCTGCTCAAAAACACAATGACTTGTGGGCTCTTAATTGCTCTGACATCCAAGATCCTCCAGAGTATGGCTTTAACCTTTCCTATGCAACCCTATCCTGCTTTTCTAATAATACAATAATAAAAAATATATATATACTATTAATCAAGTACTCAAGTGCCAGACTCTGTGATAGGTCCTTTCCATATATAATTTACTAACATAAACCCTCATTCCAATTAGACCTGTACCATGGTTTCCATACATGCTTTGCTCTTTTCTATGTTCTATTTTCTATACCTTCTATCCAAATCCTTTTTGATGGTGGGCCCTGGGGATTGAACCCAGAGGCACAACCCAAGCTACATCCCCAACCCTTTTTATTTTGAGACAGGGTCTTACCAAATTGTTGAGGGTCTCCCTGAGGCTGGCTTCAAACTTTCCATCCTCCTGCCTCAGCCTCCCAAGTCTCTAGAATTACAGGTGTGCCCCACCATGCCTGGCCAAATACTATTAATATTTTAAAATTGATATTATTTTTCAGCTTCTCCAAAAATCCCCTTAAATCATTTTGGACACATTGATCTCATTCCTATCTGACTTTTTAATATTCTTTTGCTATCTTATATACTTAGATATTTAATATCACTATATGGTTATTTAATTGTTTCAGGTAGGTAAATTCATTTTCAGCTAAACTGGAGATGAATTTAAATTTAAGTTTACTGGCAGTTAAACTCATTGGCATCCAATCATGGTCTTCAAAGGATGCATAAACCATTTAAAATTGTATGTTTTGTGTTTGTGCAATGTCTGCTTCTATCTTCACATGGTCATTTTCTCTGTATGTCTCTGTCTTTTCTTTATAGACAATAACAATCAAATTGGATTAAGAGTTCACCGGACTCCAATATGACCTTGTCCTAACCACTTATATCTACAACAAGCCCATTTCCAAATAAGTTCATTCTGAGGTACTGGGGGTTAGGTATCAACATATCTTCTTGGGGATTATAATTCTACCTATATTACAATACCTAATTACTTATTAAAAGAACATACATAAACTTTTTAGGAATATAGGCATAATTAATTTAAAACTATAATTTAATAGATTTGATTTTGCTGTTTGAAATAGAGAAAAGAAACAAATGAAGTAACATACGATGAAATATCTATGGTGATAGAATGTCTGCTTGCCAACTAGGCCCGTATGGGAACTCTTCAGCGAAAGCTCTGCAGGCAATATTGTTTATATTTTTGATATCTAGCTGAGTCATGAACTTTTATATGGTTTTCTTGAACATATTTGCAAGTCTATTAGCTTTCTACATGAAGTCTTCATATTTGCTTCTAGAAGTAAGAAGAATAGGGAAAAGAAGATCATCTAAGTTAAACACACTATATGACTGTCCTCTTTCTTTTTATTTTGTTACTTTGAAACATGTAAAAGGAAGCTGTTTTCTTTCAAGAGAGCCTGAAAAGGATCTTTATAAAGGCTTCTGAGTGCCGAATAAGACTGCCATCAGAGGATGTTTGTAATTTTTCTACTGTAAATTACTTCACTCTGAGTTGCTCATCCCAATATTTGATGTTAGGGATAAAGAGAAATTAGAGGTTTAAAAAATCTAACTAACCCTGAAATCCCACAGCTCTGGAGACCAAGACAGGAGGATTGTGAGTTCAAAGCCAGCCTCAGCAACAGCAGGGTGCTAAGCAAGTCAGTGAGACTCCGTCTTGCACACTCAAGGGAAATTCCCAAGGTACTAGTAAGAAAACACAGACACACAATTTATCTTTAAATCAAGCTCCAGGAAGGCTCCTCTGCCCTCAGCCTCAAGTTAGATGGGGGGGGGGGGGCAGGAGAACATTTTGGAGTGGACTTTTATTAGTTGAACTCTAAATTCTTAGGAATTTCATCCATTGAAGGTCAAGGGGGGCAGGGTTACAAGGACAGGTGAGGTAATTGGGTCCCTGGGGATATGGGAAGGCATGCCCACGCAGGAAGACACAGTGCATACTAGAAGATGGGGCAATCTTCTCGGTTACCTAGGCAACCAGATCACAGCTTTTTGACAGGTGCTAAACCGGTCAGCAGGGGAGACAGACACAGTCACATGCTAGTTTGGCCTCCCACAAAAAAACCTAACTAACCCTGAAATCCCAGCAGCTCTGGAGACCAAGACAGGAGAATGTGAATCCAAAGCTAGCCTCAGCAATAGCAAGGTGCTAAGCAACTCAGTGAGACCTGTCTCTAAATAAAATACAAAATAGGGCTGGGGATGTGGCTCAGTGGTTGAGTGCCCCTGAGTTCAATCCCTGGTACGTACATAAATACACACACACACACACACACACACACACACACGCACATACACATGCACACATAAAACCTAAGTAACTAAAATGGTTTTGAAGATAGATCAGAATTAGGAATTAATAGACATCTAGTCTTACCCGCTGATTTTACAGGTAAGGACACTGAAGGCCAGAAGTCACTGAGGGTCACCTAGTGAGGGCATGGCAAAACTACATCTAGAATCTTGTTCTACTGGCACACATTTTCTTTTCTTCCATATCTTATTCAAAGTTACACAAAAGATAAATGACTGGCTGTGAATCACACAATTTAAAAGTATAAATTGGGGGCTGGGGTTGTGGCTCAGTGGTAGAGCGCTTACCTAGCATGTATGAGGCCCTGGGTTTGATTCTCAGCACAGCACATAAAAAATAAAATAAAAATAAAGGTCTAAAAAAAAAAAAAGAACAAATTGCGATTAATGAAAGTATTAATTGCACAATATCTAGATTATATCTCAATAAAGTTGTTGGAAAAAAGATGAATTGCAGGGTTTCCAAAATACAGTAATAAAAATACAATATGCTAAAGAAACGCTGATTTTAAATAGTAGTTAGTGATTTTTAATTGCATAGTCATACACAGCTCCTGAAAACAGCAATTTGACCCAATTCTAAGGTCTAAGTAGCAACTTAGGGTAGTTTTAGATTTTTATTTATAGCACTATCATTTCATAGAGGTAGACGGTGATTTAGAAAAGGAAAATTGTTTAAGAAATAGTCTTAAATCTGCACACATTTAATATGTAAACTCCTAAATGATGCTGTGTCATGGAGCACAGCATACTATATTGCAAGTTTACCATTCTCAAGGACAAATTAGATTAATAGGAAACTCAGCGTTTTTCTGTTCTCTCATTCTGGATCTCTTATTAGTGATTCATAGGCCCCACAGACAGATCTTCTTGTTTTCTTATCTTTTGATTCTTATATTATATCTCTTAATATTTTTAAAAATCAGTTTTGCTGAGGTATAAATTGTAGCCAATAAAGTTCACTCATTTTAAGTGTGCAGTTCAATGACTTAATTTTTTTTTTTTTTAGTTTTAGATGGACACAATACCTTTATTTTATTTATTTTTATGTGGTGCTGAAGATTGAACCCAGTGCCTCATATGTGCTAGGCAAGTGCTCTACCACTGAACCACAATCCCATCCCTCAATGAATTTGGGTAATGTATATAGCCATGATATCATTAGATAGATGATTTCTACCATTTCCAGAAATTATGAACCCTCCCCCTCCACCCCACATCCCTGGCAGTTCTGAGGGTCACTTAGATAGAGCATGGCAAAACTGTATTTAGAAAGTTACATAAATAGAACCATAGTTTGTAATATTTTCGGTCTTGCTTCTTTCATGTAATATAATCCTTATTAATTTCTCCCATGTTGTTGTATATATCAATAGTTTGTTCCTTTTTATTGCTGACTAGGATTCTAAAACCTTATGTTTATTTATTCATCAGTTGATGGACACTTGAGTTGCTTCCAAGTTTAATTTTTCTTGGATAAATATCTATGCATGGAGTTATAGGGCCTTATGATTAGAACATTTAACTTTATAAGAAACTTCCAAATGTTTTTCAAAGTGGCTATACGATTTTATAATTGCAAACATTTTTTCCTTGCCAAGATTTTATCATATTTTTTCTTTAATAAATTTTATAGTTTTGACTATTCATTGATTCATTTTGAGTTAATTTTTTACTATGATATGAGGATTCAAGGTTTATAGTTTTTGCATATGAACATTGAATTATTCTAGCAATGTTAGCTTTCTGTCAATATAACAAATACCCAAGCTAATCAACTTTTAAAGAGAAAAGGTTTATTTTCGCTCATGGTTTCAGAGGTTCTAGTCTACAATTAGACAAAGCCAGTGCTTTTAGTTCCCTGGTGGGAATGCTGGATGGCAATAGCAGGGAGCACTTGGCACTACATGGTTGAACAAAACTGCTCCTTTCGTGGCTAGGAAGCAAAATAGAGGAAAAAGAAGAGGTTGGGGTCCCACTATTTCCTTTGAGGACACACTTCCAATGACCTAAAGTCTTCTAACTAGGCTCTTATCTTACAGGTTCTACCACCTCTCAATAGTGCCTCCCTGGGCAATTTTCAAGAATATAGTATATTGTAATGAACTATAGTCACCATGTTGTTCAATAGTTCTTTGCATTTACTCCTCCTTTGTAATTGAAATTTGTCATCCTTTTATCAACATTGATATGGCTTTTTAAAAAAGAACTTTAATTTCTACATGTTTGTTGCTAATTTTTTTTCCTATTTCTTGGGAGGTTCTTCAACTTTATCTTTTAATATTTTTATTAATTTAAGAAAACATCACTATTAAATTTTAGTGTGGTAATATACAAGACATAAAGTTTATCATTTTAACCATACAGTTCAGTGGCATCAAGTATATTCACATTGTTGTGCAACCATTACCAGTATATGTGCCTAGAAACTTTTCCTCATTCCATACTGAAGCTCTCTACCCCTTAAACACTAACTCCTCATTCTTCCCTTCTCCTTGCACCTGACCCTGACTATTTTACTGTCTTCACCATATATTTAACTATTTTAGGTAATTCATATAAGTGGAATAATACAACATTTGTCCTTTTGTGTCTGGCTTATTTCACTTAGCATGGTGTTGTCAAGATTCATTTATGTTGTAGCATGTATCAGAATTTTATTTCTTTTTAAGTCTGAATAATATTCTACTGTATGTGTACACCACATTTTGTTTAACCATTTTTCTGTTGAAGGACATTTGGTTGTCTCCTCTTTTGGCTATTGAGAATATTGTTTGCTATGACCATACTTTAAATAATGAGCTCTTTCATATTTTCTGATTTTTAATTTTTATTAATTTTTTTGTTTTTGTTTTATGGAAGTGACCTCCTCTTTTATCTCCCTCAAAATAGTGTAATTTACTTTTTTTTTTCTGTTCTTTGTATGTCTCTGTTCCCTCAAGTTTCTTTTTCTGTTTGTTTTATTTCTAGCTTTCATTCAATGCATTTGTTAAGTGTCTGGTGGTTCTTTGTTTCATGTGTAAGAGGGTAGCATTAAAAAAAATGCTTGAAGCTTTGTGGGGAGAAGTGGCTAGACTGGTAGACTTGAGTGTGGGGACTGATCAGGTCTTTTTATTGGAGTACTCCAAATGCCAATCTTTTGAAGAATTTTCTCTGGAGTCATTTTTCTCCATGTAAGAATTCTCATTTCCTGTCGGGGGAAATGGGGCATAAGGAGACAGCAGTGTTTGGGGAAGCAATAATGTGGGTGACAGGAATATGAGTAAGCCTCGTAATAGGCTTTCTGAAAGCAGAATGGGGGACCCACTTTTACTTAATCCACCTGTTTTCAATCCTTACATCTCCAATACTGAGTCTCTGAGGAGTTCTGTACCACAAAATGTCTTGCTTCTAGTTGTTATTTTCCCTTGAGATATTTTACTTGCAACTTTACCCATTCTGCTAAGTCAGTAACTTTTCTTCCATCTGCTTTTTGTCTTCCAAAAAATGTATTGAAATATTTTATCCACTGTTTTTCTTCTCTTGTTCTCTTTGTCCTTGTTGGTTAATACTATTTTTATTGCTTTACTGACATTTTGATGGGGGTTTAGATGGAGAGGAAGTGAACACATAATACATCATATTTAACTCCTTAGAGTAACTAGAATTTATCATTAATAAATGATTTACAATATTTCTTTCACTTCTTGACAGCAAAAATTTCTTTTTCTTTCTTTTTTTTACTCAGGACAATAAATAAAACTAATATAAAATGGAAACTGTAAATCATAGTAACTTTTTTAGTAATAAAGAAAAATGTTTTTGGTTAGGTAATTTTCAATAGAATTTCCAATGATTGTGTCTAGATTTCCTGAGAAAAGGTAGAAAATAAGGTGCATAGGAGAATTACAGATCTGTTGATTAAAAAAAATCATATAGCTCAGCTCATAGAGGCATTATAAAAGAAAAAATGTATTATCTAGTTTTGTAACCTAATGGAGCTTGCTTAATCTCATATTGCTTTTCTTTCAGTCATTTTCTTCTCTTTAGCTTCTTCATTAGTAGATAGTCACAGAAAGAGGTGAAAATCCACCAGGCAATTCTACTACTTGTTATGCATTAAGAGGATGGGGCTATCAGCTCAATAAAAGTTCAAGGATTATCTGTAGCCTTATGTTTTTGGTCCTGTCCCTATTGCTATAGATTACCTAGTGCTAAATATAATTATCCTGAGCACTTACTGGAACACTATTTTGAGTTCTGAGTTTCATATTTAATGTGGTTAGGAAAGTTTTTTTTTTTAAAACACTCACTTAAAAACTGAAGAACTGAACCTACAAGGCAAAGAAAAGAGAGTTTTTGTTGTTTGCTGTTTTCTTTATTTTGATTTGATTCGTCCAGAAAAGAAAGTCTAAATTAAGATAAGATTGTAAGGATATATCCTGGGCTGGGGATATAGCTCAGTGGTAGAGCATTTGCCAGGCATGTGCAAGGCAGTGGGGTCAATCTCTGGCACATACATACTTATAAAAAGTACAGTATGTTACTTGTTGATGTCTTCTAAGGCTCCATTCTTGACCATTTTCTCCTACAGATAGCAGAAAGTATCTATCAACCATTTGGCCATCCTTCACTCCACCTCAAAATTTTTTTTCCCCAAATCTTGACCCACAAAACTTAACTAATAGATTCAGGTACCTTCTCTCCAGATTAGACCTCTGTCCTAAACCTGGCCCTGGTATTCCAGCTGCTTTCTGATTATTTCTAACCTAGTGTTCTGCAGTCGACTAAGTGCAAGGTATCTAAAAACTTAGTTCTATAATCCCTCCAGCACATTATTCAAACTGTGCTCCCTCTTTTGACTTATTTTTTTAATATTTACTTTTTAGTTGTAGTTAGACACAATACCTTTATTTTATTTATTTATACATGGTGCTGAAGATCGAACCTAGGGCCTTGCACATGCTAGGTGAGTGCTCTACTGCTGAACCACAAACCCAGCCCCTTTGACTTATTTTCTTTGATGGCAACACCAATTTGTCTTGTCACTTAGTCTTAAACCTCAGAATCAGTTTTTCTTTCTTTTTTCCATCAGCCTCTATCCTATTAGTCACCAAATTCTCTGAATTCATCTTCTTAAATGTTTTTCAAATGTATCCTTTCTTCTCTATCACCTATGCTGTTAGTTTAGGCTCTGGTCAATTTTTGCCTTAACTATGAATGGTAGTTGTTTCATTTAAACCATAGTAGCAGGTACTGGGGACATAGCTCAGTTAGTAGAGTGCTTTGCCTCATATTCACAGGACCTGGGTTCAATCCCTAGCACCACCAAAAAAATTTAAAAAAAAAAAAACTTCAGGTGGGACTGGGTTGTGGCTCAGTGGTAGAGCACTTGCCTAGCATGTATAAGGAAGGCCCTGGGTTCAAACCTCAGCACTACATAAAATAAATTAATAAAAATAAACCATAGTATCTGTAATAAAGTTATTGGACAATGATTAGCTGAAATATTGTAATTTCATCTTTAACATTCTGTTCCTTACTTTAGCTCCCATAATTCATCCTCCATTAGTGTTATTTTTGTACATTATCAATCAGATCATTCTACAATTGTACTTAAGTCCCTTTAATAACTCTTAAAAAATAATGCTTCCACTCTTTAGTAAGGCATTTGAGTTTTGTCACTATCTCCACTTTATTTTTCTGGTTTTTTCTTCAGTTACTTCCTACCTCTCTAATTATACCAGATGTCTTTCTATGCCTTGCTTTTCTGCTGTTTCACTCTCCCTGCCTCTGTAGATATTATTCCCTCTCTTTAAATGCGTTTTTTCTTTCTCTATCTTAAAAGATCAAGTATCAACTACTTTTATGGAGTCTTCTCTAAATCCTGCTAGAATTTGCCTCTTTCCTTCTCTCCACAGACACATAGACACACATATATGTTTATGTGAACTCCTATGTTCTTTGACATTAGGAAGTTTATTCTTCATTACCAAAGCCTAGATATACAGTAAATTTTAGTTGAATAAATAAATCATGTTTATTCTAACGATAGTGACCACCTGGTTTCTTTTTCCATTAAAGATAAAGCATCAGAATTTCAATCATTTTGTATTGGGAAGAATGGGTTAGGTATTAGAATGAATTATATATTTTGTGAACTCTTCTTTAGTTCTTTTGCCTTGTAAGGGCATTTTTATTTGTTTAAGATAGCATAGCAATTCTTTTGCTTGATTTTTTGCTGCTAGATGAAAATTAATATTTTGCTGGCTCAAATGCAATTTTTTGCTAGATCAAAATAATTTTTTTCAGAAAAATGAGGCATATTGAAATAGTCTAATACAGTGAAAGTATACAGGACCAAAGAAAGTTAAAGGAAAAAATTAGATTCATGTTTTAAAATACCTTTTTAGATATAGATGAACACAATACCTTTATTTTATTTATTTATTTATTTATTTATTTATTTTTATGTGGTGCTGAGGATCGAACCCACTGCCTCACATGTGCTAGGCAGGTGCTCTACCACTGAGCTACAACCCTAGATTCATTTTTAATTATGACTTTTCCTTGTCTATTATGTGATTCTTTTTAGGACTTTATTTTAGGTCCAACATTAATTGTCAATGTTTTATTAGCATGGCCAAAGATATTAACATTACACAATTTCTATTTCTATTTTTATTACAGAATGCATTTAGTATTTCACCAAAAGTTACAGTTAATGAAGTATAAAATCCCAGTGAATTGGTAGGGATAACAATGTAGCAAGGTGCTAAATTTTTCACTTGGGCTGGGGATGTGGCTCAAGCGGTAGCGCGCTCGCCTAGTGTGTGTGTGGCCCAGGTTCGATCCTCAGCACCACATGCAAACAGGGATGTTGTGTCCGCCGAGAACTAAGAAAAAATAAATAAATGTTAAAATTCTCTCTCTCTCTATCCCCCTCTCACTCTCTCTTAAAAAAAAAAAAAAAAGAAGAAAGTTAATGATGACTTTAAATAAATAAATAAATAAATTTTTCACTTAAAAATGCCAAAATGATGTTTGTCTTTTTGGAAGAAAATGTTTGAATATCATTCATTCGTTCTTTTGAATACAGTTAAGTCATTTCATTAGGTGAAAAAGCTGTGGTTGAAAGCTTTCGAAACAGGTTTGTCTGGAATCTACCTTTCATTGTTCTTCCATGACTACTGAACCCACTTTGTAGTCTTACAATATGGAGACAAGAACATTCCCCTCCTAGGTCTTTTAATTTTTTCAAGGGGCATACATGTTACAAGGTTACTTAACCTGTTCAACATATACCAGATTAGATATCAATTAAGCATTTTTGCAATAAGGTATAATATAGAAATTGAATGAGCTATTTCCCTAAGTAGTAAGTCTCCCTGTCCTGAACACATATAAGCACATTTGTGTTTGTTTTGTTTAGAGCATACCTCTGGGGAATACAATTCCCCGGAGTCTTGAACAGGGCTTAGTGCAGAGGTATAACCAAGAAATATTTCTTGTATGAGTCAATAAAGCAAAAAATGGAAGCACAAAATAGATGGCATTTCAGCTAACTTTTTTGGGTAATGGATCATCCTAAAGGTGGCAGCTTCAAACAATTCCTTATTTTTCATGACTCTGTGGATTGGATAGATGCTCTGAGTGTCTCATATTTCTGAGACCCCAGCTCTACAGTAGGGACAACTGGGTGTCTCTCATTTTCCTGGAGTCTTTTCACTGGGCCTCAGCATTCCAGGACAGTGAGAGCAAAAGCTGCAGTGTTGGGCTTCAAACTCACTTCTAGGGCATTCTACTAGTCAAGAAGTTCACAAGGCCAGCTCAGAAGAAGTAGGGAAATTGATTTCACCTTTGATGGGAATTGTTGAGACGAGTCTGTGCTGTTTTCTTAATTTATCACAGATGACCAACTTTAAAAGAAACCTCTGTTAGAGAACTCTTACAATAGGAGGCAGATTGGTCAAGCTGACCAAAATCCCTCCAACTCTGATTCTCACCAAGCTGAATCTTGCCATGTTTCTCAGAATAATTACTAGCTGTTGGTATTTGGAAACCTCAATTTTCCTCTGGTAAAGTATTTTTTAAATATAATTAAATAAATAATTGTTTTCAAACTATTACTTAGATATTTTTATATTCTTCCTTTAACTATTTCGAATCCCCACAATTTTCTCGTGAGAGTGATATTTACATCTCATTATAGTAATATTTAACTAGCTCTATTTTTATTTCTTGTATAGTAGCAGCATTCTTTTTTTTAATGCTTTGTTGATCATTCTATAAATGTTAGGTAAACTGTTTTCACTTATTCATCCATCAAATACTTAATTTAAAATTAAGGATTAAAAATATTAAGTTCTTATTTTTATTCTATATCAGAGGAGAGTGATTATTATTGCCTTGGTATTTACTGTCATTTACTATTAAAGATACAAATCTACTTTTTTACATTCTTTTATGAAACTTTATTAAAGATATGCCCCTTGAGACTATTTTTAGCAGTGACAGCTACAGAGACTTATGATGCAGAACTATCATAGTACCTTACAAATAATATATGAAAACTCTGTGAGGGGCTGGGCTTGTGGCTCAGTGGTAGAGCACTTGCTTCACATGTGTGAGACACTGTTTGATTCTCAGCACTGCATATAAATAAATTAATAAAATAAAGTCCACCAACAACTAAAAATATTTCTAAAATATAGTTTATTTTAAAAAAGCCTGTGAAACTCTCTATTAAGAAATTTCAGGGGGCGAGGGTTGTAGATCAGTGGTAGAGTGCTTGACTGGCAGGTGTGAGGCACTGGGTTCTATCTTCAGCACTACATAAAAAAATAAATAAAATACAGGCATATTGTGTTCATCTACAACTAAAAATATTAAAAAAGAGATTTCAGAACAAACCTATTGCAAAAACAGTATGAGAAAGGCTGCACTGTTTAAAGCTAAAGTTATTAGAAAAATTCATGCAGTAACATTTGACTAAATAGAAAAAGTTCATACAGTAACATTTTGTTAGTATATTTTTGTAAGTGGATGCAATTAGTTGAAAATAAAGACACATTTTTGGTAATTTCTGACAAATATTTGACAATGAGTTCAAATACAACCATTTTGGTCATCACTGTAGGAATTTACTTTTAAAATTTGAATGTGACATTAACCTACTTCCCCTAAATTTAACATCCACACTTCTTTCATTCAACTCTTCCTAATCCCTTCAAAAAATTAAAACCAAACTTGAATCAACTCACAACCCTTTTAGAGAAGCCAGTTCATCTCTGGATTTCGTGTGCTAGCTCTTGAATAGATTGATAATAAACCTGATATAGTAACATATCGAGGAATTCTTTTTCTACTTTTTTTTTTAAAGTAAACTTTATTTTTCTTAGCTAGTTACCTACTACCATAACTAGACCTAAATGACATTCTCGTTAACAACTTTACTTCTTAGTTTTAGGTTCACAGAAAAGATGAAGAGAAAGTCCAGAGTTCCCATATGCTTTTGACCCTAATGTCCAGTTTCTTTCTTTTAACATCCTGCATTGATGTTGTCCATTTCTTCATGAGCCAATATTGATAATAAACATAGTGCTGAGGGCCATTGCCAAGTAGGAATGACGCATCGAAATTTCCTTGCCAGCGTACCCCATGTTAAATGGACTTGCCTTGGAAATCCGCTGTGACCTTGCATGTGTGTTTGAGAAAGGTGACCCTGCTCAAGGACCAGGGTGGATCCAGGATTAGGGTGTATCCTGCAGGTTTTAGGAAGTATCTGGGTTTAAGATAATTTGGGTTTAAGGCGTTCCCGGTTTAAGACTATGTGGTTTTAGGGAAGTTCCAGGTTTAAAATTATTGCTGTAGGGAATAGGGCGTTCCTACCGCCTGAGTTCCCGATGAGTTCTCGTGGAATTGAAAAAGTATTTGGGACATGAATTGTGCAGTGGCAGAACGAAATTTTCCCGAGAATGTGTGTAGAGGCCGGTGTGAGTTCGGGAATAAAGAATTGCTGTTTGAATCTACAAGGTGTGTGGTGGCTCGTGATTCTGTGCCCAGCCAAGACTGCGGCAACATAGCAATATTTATATAATTTTTTGAAGTTCTGAGGATCAAATCCAGGGTCTTGCACATGACTAGGGAAGCACTCTGCCACTGAGTTATGTGCTCAACCCCAAATAGATGATTAACTAAAGTCCATAGTTTATAGTAGGGCTTTTTCAGCTCATTACTCTTTCTGTTGTTAGTTCTATGGGTTTTGCTAAGTGTGTAATGTTATATATCAACCATTACCATATTATACAGAATAGTTTTACTGCCCTAAGAATATCTAGTGCTTCACCTATTCAACCCTCCCCCCAACCCTACTTTTCTTTTTTAATACCCAAGCCTAGGGTAATATTAATTAGTTGGAGCTAAGAATTTGCTTAAATAACCAGTGATTCCCCATGGCAATCAAAATGTCTTAATCATTAATGTAGACTGGCACTGTCTACATTAAAAAAAAAATACAATGTGAATAATGTGGGTATTTAAAATTTTCTAGAAGCTGCTTTAAAATCTAACAAGAATGAATGAAATTAACTTAATGTTTATTTATTAAAATATTAATAATTTCATGATGAAACCTAAGAAGATTGATATTTTCATTTTTGTTTGGGTACTAATTCTGGAAATTCCATATGCATTTTACACTTACAGAATATCTCATTTCAGGCATTCTGAGTGTTCAGTAACCACAACTAGCCAGTGACTAAGGTTTTTGACAGCAAACTTGCATACTCTGAGCAACCTGAATGTATGTTCTTCCAGGATTCTGGAATAGGCATGCAGCCAATCTGTTTTTAAAATATTGCTATATTTTTATTGGTGCATTACAATTATACATAATATGGGATTTGTTGTTACATGCATACAACAACATAATTTAGTCAATTTTGTTTTCCCATACTTCCCCTTGATCCCCTTCCTCTACTTTGCGGGGCCCCCTTCTCTATCTTGCATACATGAAAAACAGGACTCTTGACTTTTTGAGTTTGGCTTGTTTCACTTAACATTATGCCCTGAAGTTCCATCCATTTTCTTGGGCCAATGACTTCATTTTTTTTTTCATGGTTGAAAAAAGAGGTCGATATTTTTAAAAGGTATATATTAGAAAGATAAAAGGGTTCTTTAAACCTCTAGGTGCTGATTCTCACATGTTCTGAAACCACAGTCTTTAAACTCACCAGTTTCAATAAAAGTAGACTGGGGAACAACTTTTCCCGCATATCAAACCAGTGAGTATTGGGCTTCCTGACTCCAAGAAAGCCTGAATCATCTGAAATGTTGACTCACTGCTTTAAGGTGATTGAAATGTAACAGTGAACCAAATTTGCACTTCCAAGGCATCTTGCTGCTACCACTTCCCTCTCTCCCTCCCTTTCTCTTTTTGGGTGACTCATTCTCTACCCTGTTAGAGTCCTGCAGCCAGCAAGCGCCCAAAACTCCGTTTGGGAGAAGAGCCGACTTGTAGATGGTGGACCCGGTATCCCCACATAATCTAGCCCAACTGTTTTTGCCTATGCACTCAGGGTCTGCCTGCTGTATTGATCGGGAATGAGCCTAAAACTGATACCAAAACAACAACAGCAAAAATGTTCTCTGAGAGTGGATGGTGATCATGATATGGTTAGGAATTTAAGTTTTCTTAAAAAAATCTTGTATTTCAAAATCTTTAAAAAAATCCTTACGGCCTACTTCACAGTCCTGTTAACACCTTTCTTCACTTAGGGTTTTTTTCCTTTCCGGGGAGGAAAGTTTCCACCTCTAGTCCCCCAGGATAACGCCCTTCCGGTGGCTCTCTGGGAACCTCTCCAATCCCTCAGGGCGGGCGGCCAGTCCCCGGTCGCAGACTGACCTGGAGCTGCAGGCAAGGCCAAGACCCCACCCCACATCTACACAAGGCGAGGGGAGGGGGGATAGAGTTCTCAGATCCAAACACCGCCCACCGGGCACAACACCAGCCGGTAAGAGAGAAATGCAATAAGTCCCACCCACTTTCATCTTCTTCCTTTTCTGTTGGACAGACGGGTTGCCCATCTTCTCTATCCTACTGCCGATTGGCCCTCTCCCTCCCGCGCCAGTCCCTGCCCTCCCTGTTGGGGCGGGTGAGTCACGCCAAATTGGGCGGAGAGTCTACTGGCCTCTCTCCTTCGTTCGTCTGGGCGGCGGCGGCGGCAACTGGGGACGGGGCGGGTGGCGCATCACGGGCGCGGAGGCAGGAGGAGCAGTCTCATTGTTCCGGGAGCCGTCGCCACTGCAGGTCCCTCGACTCGGTTGGCCCGGCCCCTCTTAGTACTCCCCAACCCCCACACAACCGCCTGCGGCTCTGAGGAGAAGCGGTCCCGGCAGCGGCAGCAGCTGCAGCATCATTTCTGACCCGCCCGCCATGGAAGACATGGACCAGTCGCCTCTGGTCTCCTCGTCCGCGGACAGCCCTCCCCGGCCTCAGCCCGCGTTCAAGTACCAGTTCGTGAGGGAGCCCGAGGACGAGGAGGAAGAGGAGGAAGAGGAAGAGGAGGACGAGGACGAAGACCTGGAGGAGCTGGAGGTGCTCGAGAGGAAGCCCGCTGCCGGGCTGTCGGCGGCCCCGGTGCCCCCCGCCCCCGCAGCGCCCCCGCTGGACTTCGTGGCCCCTGCGCCCAGGGGGCCCCTGCCGGCCGCGCCCCCCGTTGCACCCGAGCGGCAGTCGTCTTGGGACCCGAGTCCCGCATCGTCGACGGCGCCCGCGCCATCCCTTCCGTCCGCTGCCGCAGTCTCGCCCTCCAAACTCCGAGAGGACGACGAGCCTCCGGCGCGGCCTCCTCCTCCTCCCCCGGCCGGCGTGAGTCCCCAGGCCGAGCCCGCGTGGACCCCGCCCGCCTCGGCCCCTGCCGCGCCCCCCTCTACCCCGGCCGCGCCCAAGCGCAGGGGCTCCTCAGGCTCTGTGGGTGAGTGCAGCGCCCTCCCGCCTCGCGCCGCCCCTCGCGCCCCTCCGTCCCCTCCCTCTTTTGTGTGCAGCCCCAGACGCCTAGGGCAAGGCCTCCTCTCCACCCGGAGGGGGCTTTGTCTGCCGACGTCGGGGCGATGGCGCCCCCATTTGGTGGGAGGCGCTGGGGAGAAGGGTGGGGCGGCCGCGGAAACCCAGACTAGTTCTTTATTGTCTGTCTCGGTTTCGGGGAACACGTGCACCCCACCCCACTCCTACGTCCTTTCCTCTGGTCCCCAGTCCACTGCGTCCCGGAAGTTAGGCACCACCCCTTGTAGGAGCTGGGTGTGTACCGAGGAATTAGGGTTGTGGATTCGTTGGGATGACTTGGCTTCGAGGTGAGGATGGAAAAGCCTTGACTCCTTTATCTTTTTAGGAGGGCCCTTTCTAGACCAGTCTTATTTTCCGAGGGTCTGTTGGCTTGCATTCAGCCCGGACCCTCGCCTTACTCCCTGTCTGGCGTGGGGCCCCCTTACGCTTCACCCCTCCTCCTTATGCGCTTGTGGGGAGCTGGCTTAGTGGAAAACGTCCACAGTGACCCAACTGCAGTGAAGGGAGAGCGCCTCCAGTGGTGTGGTGCGAGGAGGATTGGGAAAAAGAGACTTCTGGCGAAGTCCTGCCACCGCCCAGCTCTGCCGAGGGATATGTGAAGACTCCCCACCTGCTAAACAGCCTGGGAAGCGGGATCTGGGCGTAATGTTTCATCAGGGCGCAGTTTTGCAAGGGTCTTAGCTGCAGGGTGAGAGGAATTGCCAAGTATTAGTGTGGACCAGCTTAGCCTCTTACTGCATCATTAATTGACTCTTAGAGAAGCAAGCAAAATGGTTGACATTTTTAAGGGAAAACCTGTGGATTTCTTGCCAGGAATTGACAAAATGATATTGTGACAAATTTACCATGAGACCTAATGAAATATTTTGAGACGGACGTTTTCATATATTGGTGAGAGATGCTGTTTTTTAGAAGAATGCGGTTTTTAAAAAAATTTTTTTTTTTTAGAAAAATAACGTTTTTGATGGACTAAAACAAAACGTGTATTTTATAGTTTCTAATCTCTTCATTCACTTAGGTACTTGATTATATATTATTTAAAAAGGAACACTGTTTTATTGCATTTTGTATCCTGGGAGATTATTTTAGAAGGGATAAAGTTAAGTTTATTAGAGATTAAGAATGCATCTGAGATGCATATGGGTAAATAGGTTGTTTCTTTGAGATATAGTGTCCCAATATATAAGTACAAAGGTCAAGAAGGAAGTGATGTAACTGCCTGCTGAGAGATCTTAATAACCTTGTAGGCTTTGGGAGGTAGTTCCTTTCCTAGAAAAAGAATACCAGTCTGAGATCACACGATTTGTTTTTTTCCATTCACTTGTCCACAGTGGGGAAAATAAGCCAGTTTTGATGCTTCTGAGTAACAATTTATACTAACATACTGGAAGGCACTACTTAAAACACTAGTAGAAGATCAGGAGTGACTGAAGTGTTTTTTTTTTTTTTTTTTTTTTCTTTTTTGGCAGGAAAAATACACATTTGAGGCAAACTAAGGTAGAAACGTATAAATTAATAAGAATTTTTTTTAATTTTTATTTTTTAAAGAGAGAGTGAGAGGAGAGAGAGAGAGAGAATTTTTAATATTTATTTTTTAGTTCTCGGCGGACACAACATCTTTGTTGGTATGTGGTGCTGAGAATCGAACCCGGGCCGCACGCATGCCAGACAAGCATGCTACCGCCTGAGCCACATTCCCAGCCCCATAATAAGAATTTTTTAGAAAGGAAATATAATGATTGACAAAAGAATAAATACTAATTTGTTTTATATTTCCGCATGGGAATATAGTTTTGTTCTTTGAACATTATGGATTCAGGAGGTGACAGTGTTTTCTTGAAGTCTTGATTGTTGAAATATTAAGTTCGAAAAAGGAGAGAGAATATTGCCTACTCAGGAGTTCTGTACAATTTTGTATCCATGATACTTGAAATCTTCCATTTCTTTAGTGAATGCAAGGACAGTGATTATGGTCGTGGTTATTTAAACTGTTTCAGAGCATCTAGATTTCTTAATGCACTGAAGAGTTTGTTCATTTATTGTGCTCCTTATTGATAGCCTGTTGAGACAAAGATGCTGTTCTAAGCTTTAAGGGGATAGCAATAAGCAAGACACTTGTTTCCCAGGGGAGAGGGATACAGATAATCACATGAAGAACTCAGAATAGTGTTGTAATGAAATAAACAGAATTATGGTATGGGAAAAATAATTGAGATGTGTGGGGCCTTTTTTATGTTGGGTGACATTAAGAAAGATCTGGAGAATTCAAGATTTGATCCTCGATCAAATCCAAGCAACTCTTGGGGCAAAATCCCCTGAGGCAGTAATGAGCTTTGTTAAGTGTTTGAATATCCAGTAGGAATGGTGAGAAAAACCTGGAGAAAGTGGTGGCAGGTGAGTGTGAAGCTCTGGGCTGCCCTTAAATCATTTGGGGGCTTCTTAGAGGCTTTACTTATTTTAGGAATAAGTTCCTTAATTACAATTTTGGAGTTAAAATATAGTCTATATTTTAGAAGATTCACAAGACTGAGAGGACTGATGTGATTAAAGACAAAAAGGTGAGAAATGTGTAGAGCATAGTTAGAAACAGGCTAACCTAATTATAACAGGATTTATAAATTTCTAGCATTTGTGCATTTAATATTGCCATTTATGTTAGTTTTTACCTAACTTTGATTTTAAGCAGTTGGTGATTCATAATTTGCTCTTTGCTATTGTCCCTGTAGCATTTCCACGGCAATGCATTAACTTGCATCTCATTTGATGACCATTTTTCATAGAGAAACATGACTTCCAGTTGAACAGGTGGTTGGCCAACTCTCAGTCTTGGATATGCAAGGGAAATTGAATAGAAATTGATTTGAAAGAAATTCAAATGTTATTAGAAATGATGATTTTGAGCTGGTCTCTGGACATATTCTGAAACATAGGTAAGACTGAAAATGTTCAGTGGATCTGGATTCAGAAGCATAAATTGGATACCAAATTAAGGAATTTGGATTTTATCATTCCTGTTTTAATCCATGCTCTGCATTCAAAGTTACCCTTGGTTTTGCTAATTTATATTATGAAACTATAATAAAATGTGTTTATTACAGTTATTTCTTTTGGGGGGGGACACCAGGGATTGAACTCAGGGGCACTCCATCACTGAGCCACATCCCCAGCCCTGGTTTGTATTTTATTTAGAGACAGGATCTTGCTGAGTTCCTTAGTGCCTCCCTGCCATTGCTGAGCCACATCCCCAGCCCTGGTTTGTATTTTATTTAGAGACAGGATCTTGCTGAGTTCCTTAGTGCCTCCCTGCCATTGCTGAGGCTGGTTTTGAACTTGTTATCCTCTTGCCTCAGCCTCCTGAGCTGCTGGGGTTATAGGCATGCTCCACTGTGCCCAGCTATTGCAATTCTTTCTAAAACATAAAGTTACTTAATTATTTCTCATTCCTTTCCCAAATTGCTGTTTTAGGCATTGGGTAGTTATTGAAGATTATTGAACTATGGCAAAGCATTATGAAAGCATTGTTTGAAAATTGGTAACAATATTCAGGATAAATTGGAAAAAAACTAAATAGTTTTTTTTTTTCCTCCTAAAAACTACTTTGAAAGCTTTTGCAGTAATTCTGAAGGGGTAGGGGATTAGATTTTTACTGGTTCATTAATAAAAATGGACTAAATGAGAGGATGGATATTGAGGGACTATAAGAAGCTTGATTTCTTTAATTGGCTGTGATGCTTTATAGTTAGGTTACAAAGAGACTTTATAAAAGAAGAGTTGATAGGATTTAGAGACCATGAATGTAAATACAAAGAAAAGAATATTAGTGCCTTTTAAATCACATTCAGAGACTGTCCAAATCTTTGTTTTGCCATGGAAATATGACTGAACATGGCTCATAAGTGTAGGATATGGCTTTGTGTTAAAAGACGATTATTCTTTTATAAGTCATTTATTATCAGTTCTTAATATAAAGTTCAAGCAAATGGTGACATAACATTCCCAGGAAGTAGATGCCTCTAAAGAAAAGAATGTCATGTTCTGTCCATTACCTCTCCCTCCTCCATTTTTATCTAGATGATGATGGAAAGGAATAGAAGTGGTGAGTATAGATATTCTGAATCCCTCCTTTTATTAATCCATTTCTGATTTTCTGACTAGTTAAAAAAAATTTGAGAACAAGTGGTATGCTCTTTATGGATAAAATGAATTTTGTTTCAGATTGCTTCCTAAGAAACTCATGTCCAGTTTGTGGTGTTTTATAGTAAGTTGTAAATCACCTCCTTTTCATAATGAGGTAATGAATACAATTGGAAGCTTTGATAAACAAGTGGAATTGTATTAGAAAACATGCTATTTTAGTGCTGTACCACTGTAAACTTAGAATTTACTGTAGTTATATAAAACCTTTCTAAGAAGGAGCATATAATCTTTGTTCATTAGTTGCTCTGTTTTGTGTGTAATTTCATAATATACCTAAAAGCAATTCATTTGAAATACTGTTTGTACATTTTAAAGGTACTTTGTTAGTTTAGGATGAAAGTACCAGCTGAATGATTATTTCTTTTCTGTTTGTTCTTTTTTGAAGTGAGGCTGGGGGTGGAGGTATAGATCCTGGGGATTAGCCCCTGGCCTTACACATGGGCTAAACATGGGCTGTACCATTGAGCTATACCCTCTAGTCTCTCTTTGATATTTCTTGTTATATAGAAGTAAATGTTGTAGAGATACATATAGCACATTTTTTTGAGAGATTTTGTTCCTTTTTCTAAATACACAGTTTAGAAGGTCCCTTTGGGGTGACAGTACCAGGGATAGAAACTAATGGCAGATGGGGCTAGGGTTGTGGCTCAGTGGTAGAGTGCTCGCCTAGCACATGTGAACCCTGGGTTCGATCCTCAGTACCACATAAAAAATTAATAAGTACATATACTAAAAGAAATTAAAAAAAAGGAATCTAATGGCAGAACTGTAGGTCATCAGTAGTGTTTCAAAGGCTGAATGTGACCTTTGTATAGATATCTTGTATAAGGACACAGGCATGCAAAATGATGAGACCCAGCTTTACTGATACCAGGGTTTTCTTAGACTAAGGCCATCATCCTTTCTAATCCCAAAGGAGGAGTTCATAATTTCACATGTAAGTTTCTGGGTTTTGTTTTTTGGAATGATTATTATTAAGAAGTTGTTTTCCTCATCTGTTCTCATGTATTCTTATTGCTTCATCATATTATATTTTGTACTGCATATAAGACAATGGTATGTTTACTCATTTCTGTTCTCTACCACACCATATACTTTTTGAGGAAAAGGACTAACTATATGGCATTGTGTCCTAGTTGTTGAACATAGTGCCTCAGATGTGGTAGGAACTCAAATTATTTGATGAGTAAGATGTTAAAATATTGGTCTATGTATTTCCACAGTTTTTTTTAAAAAAAATTTTTATTTATTTATTTTTATGTGGTGCTGAGGATCAATCCCAGCACCTTGCATGTGCTAGGCGAGCACTCTACCACTAAATCACAATGGATGTTGATTGTATTAGTCTATTTCCTTCATGTAACAAAGTACCTGAGGCTAGGTACTTTATAAAGAAAAGAGATGTATTTACAGTTACGGAGAGTCAAAGACTTAAAAGTGGCTGGACTTGGCTCTGATGAGGACCTGCAGTGAATGACATCACAGTGATGGGAGCACATGTAAGAGGGAGAGATCATATGGTGAGACCTGGATAAGGTGGAACTGCTGTATTTTATTTAATCAGTTCTTTAATGATAATATTTAGGTTTATTCTTAGCTTTCTGTATTATAATTGCTATGAAAACTCATAATTACTTGATATTGTATGTGTTGTAGAATAAATCCATGCAAGTGAAAGCACTCGTTCAAAGGGTATTTGCATTTAAAACGTTAGATAATGCCAAATTGTCCCACAAAGAGTTGTTACAACTTCTGTTTCCCACCTGAGGTACCTTTTTCCTTATTATGCCTTTACCAACAATGTTTTTGATTGGTATACTACTAAGTGGTTTAACAAGTTGTTATTTTAATTTACATTTGTATATTTTTTTCATAGGTTTAGGTGCCAATGAGTATTTTCCAATTACTGCTTTTGTCTATTCTTGTTAGTTTTTGGTTTTCTAGATGTAGAATCACTCGAGCTATTGTAAGGGAATAAGCTTTTGTCATGTGTCTTTCTTGATTTATTTATATCTTAACTATATGTGTTTTTCTGTGCATAATTTTTTAGTCAGTTTTATAATTTTTTAATGATTTTAAGTCATAAAAGGCATAAATTGGTTGTAGAAGGGCCTTCTTTAGGATCATAAAAATTTTCTGCCAGGTTTTGTTTTAGTATTTTTATGATTTAATTTTGATATTTAGTTAATTTTAATATTTAGTTCTTCTAAATTTATTTGCATTCTGTTTTGTTCTGGGAAATGAGATAATGATATACTTTTCTGTTTCAACATGATTTTCCATTTGGACTAACACCACTTATTGAATCATTGATCTTAACAAGTTTGTAATGCCACTGTTGACATATTCTTGTACGAGTGAAATATTTTCTCTTCTGTTGTATTTGTCTGTTTAGATCGAAGTATCAGACCCTTTTAATTGCTATAACTTTTGAAGAAAATTCTAGCTAATAGGGCTTTTCCAGAATTATTTGTCCTGGCTTTTGTGCATACATAATTTTCTACCTGATTTACAAAATTGTTTATCCAAGTCTTCTCTGTTGGATTTTAGTTGGTGATATTACATTTATAGAAATGTAATATCATTTTGGGGAAAATTGATGTTTTTAGTATTGGTATTATATATTTCCATAGTTTTTTTAAAAAAAATATTTTTGTTTATTTTTATTGGTGCTGAGGATCAAACCCAGCACCTTGCACGTGCTAGGTGAGTGCTCTACCACTAAACCACAACCCCAGCCCCACAAACAGTTTTTATTAATGAGTAGTTCTTTAAAACTTTAGTTGATAAAGTGTGAAATATAGCCTTTTAAAAATATTAAGTATTCTAGCTTGCCTAGTATGAAATACTGGATTATACAGATATTTGGCTCTTCTTTTTCAGTTGATTTATAGGTAAGATTGGAAATAAAAAGATAAATCATCTGTTTTTTCACTTCCCAAAATTTTGTGTGTTTAGAAAGGAAAATAAATTCTATGTACTTCTGTCAAATACTCAAATTTTCTTCTGTTTTTCTTGGTTTCCTTTTTTTCCTTTTAAACCAGGGATTGGACCACTTAACCACTGAGCTAATTGTTCTCCTAAGTACAACTTCTTCTCATCCTTTATTTTCACACACTCAATTCTAAGCCTAGTTTAAAAAAAGTACATTAACTCTTAACCAACATACCAGCGTGGAAAATGGACCACCAATATAATCAGACAACTTTTTTTTTTTGTACTGGTGATTGAGCCCAGGGGCGCTTTTCCACTGAGCTACATCCCCCACCCTTTTTATTTTTTATTTCAAGACAGGGTCTTACTAAGTTGCTCAGGGCCTTGCTGAATTGCTGAGGCAGGCCAATCATGAGCCACTTTGCCTAGCTAACCAGGCAACTTCCAAGTCTTATTTCAACCCAAAATGTTGTAAACTTTCTTTTTGTGTGGTAGCAGTTTCATCAATGAGAACAAGCCTTAAAGAAATAATGATTTATAAAACCTGTTGGCCAATAAAGAATTCAGAGAATGCAATTTAAAAAAAGAAAGAGCTGGTCGAGGTAGTGTACAACTGTAATCCCAGCGGACTCCAGAGGCTGAGGCAGGAGGATCAAGGCCAGCCTCAGCAATTTAGTAAGGCCTTGAGCAACATAGTGAGACCCTGTCTCAAAATAAAAGAATAAAAAGGGCTGGTGTTGCAGCTTAGTGGAAAAGCACCCTTGGGTTCAACCCCCAGTACTAAAAAAAAAAAGTTTTCTGGTTAATATTGGTGGTCTGTGTTCCAAATTGGTTAAAGAAAGAGTTAACACATTTTTTTCTTTTTAAACTAGGCTTAGGGCTGAGAATGGGTCAGTAAAGGAGGAGAAGAAGTTGTATTTATTATGAGACGGACAAGTATTAGATAACGGGAGAAACACAAGTCCTGTATTGTAAAGAATTTTCTGCTTTTAAAACCAGGGATGTTTTGTGGTTGTACTTTAAAGAATAGCCACATGTTTACATATCTGTGTACTGCTTTTATGAAAGTAACCTAACTTAGGGTTCTATGTCTGCCTGCAAAGTGTTTTTCCTCCCAACTTTGTTAGTTGTTTTGTAAACCTGAGTTATTGGAAATCGCTATTATTAATTTCCTTTATCTCAGTGTTCTTATGGCCTTAGATGGAAGTGAGAAAAGAGGGCTGGGGAAGTGTCTCAGTGGTCAAGTGCCCCTAAGTTTAATCCCTGGTACAAAAAAAAAAGTGTTTCTAAGCTACCATTGCATTTGATCTCAGAAAGTAAGGGAATTTACTTTATCATAGTCCTCTTTAGATCATATCAGTCTAAACCCATCAACATCATTTTAAAATTAGTATTTTAACTAGAGTAATTGTTTTATTAATTATGTCAAATTCTGATATTTTAATTTTTATACAAAGCTTGTTAAAAACTTGGTTAAATGCTTTTTCCTTGCGTAAAGTAAATTATAAAAATTAGAATTTAGATCAGGTACTTTATCATTAAATTATATTAGCTATCTATACTACATACAGATCTGTTAAGGATAAGGGCTGTAAGACATCACTTTTGAACAAAGACTGAGATATGGTCACCAGCCAGCATACCTACAGATGCATGCCATCTGTCCGCTTCACTAAAATTTTTGTTAACGAAACATTGTAAGGGCTGTAGTTTAGTACTGATATAATAAAATGTGTATTTTAATAGTCTGCTAAGAGTTGTGGATAAAACTAATGGCTTCAGTACAGTATAATTTTAAGTTTGTTTATATTGCCTCATCTCTATTTTGGGGGGATTTTCTTTCTTTTTTAAAAACCTTTTATTATGGAAAAATACCATCAAAGGCATACAAAATAGTGAATGAAACCTGAATGTTCTCTAATTTAACTCAATTCTGACAGTACCTATCTTTAGTTCAGTTGATAGTTGTAAGTCTAGTTCTGTGGAACTTCAGACAGATTAGGCTATAAATTGTGGTTCCCATGACCCCCTTCTTGGGTTCGGTTAATTTGCCAGAGCAGCTTATATAATTCAGGGAAACATTTATACTTTACTATTTATTATAAAAGATACTACAAAGGATATAGAAAAGTAGCCATATGCTTAAGTCAATTCATAAGGGAAGAGAGTAAGGCATAGAGGAAGGGGCAAGAGCTTTCTTGCTCTCCAGGGTACCACCATCTATGAACTTGCACAGGTTCAGCTATGTATATAAGTTCTCTGAACCCAGTTCTTTTGGATTGTTATGGAGGCTTCATTATGTTGGCATGCTTGGTTATATTCTGGCCCTTGGTGATCAACTTAACTTTCAGCCCTTGTATCCTCCCTGGAGTCTGGACCTGGAGTGAAGTCTAAGTGAAGCCTCCAATCGTCCTGATGCTATTTGGGGATCTGCAGCCACCAGTTATCTCATTAGTATACAAAAGACAATTTTATCACTTGGGGAAGAGTCCAAGGTTTTAGGAAATGGGATGAAGACCAAAAGTATATTTTGTCAAAGTATCACAACCTTATTTAGCCATTCTAGCCTTAACAGCCTTCAACCATGGTCCAGCATGCCATTTCCAAATGCTTATAAATATATCATTTTTGTGTCTTGCAAACTGTAAGGACTACTTTTAGTAACATAACCACAATGCCCTTGGTCTAGTATTTATTTTAAATCAGAATCCAAGCAAGATCCTGCTATTAGCATAAATTGATTTGCCTTTAAATCTGATGTTCTTCTTTGTTTTTCTCTTTGAAATTTATTTGTGAAACACTTTTCAATGTTTTTAGTAAAATATAATTTATATATAGTAAAATGCGAAGATCTTAGGTGTGAAGAGTTTTACATTTAGCAAATGCTTAGGTTCTACAAATGCATATGTTCTTTTAACCAACATCTCTGTCAAGATATAGAATTTCTTTATTATCCCAGGAAGTTCTCTTGGGTCCTTAGCAGCCAGTTTTTCAATTTGATTCTTATACTGATTCCTTCTCCCACAACTCCATCCCAATCAACTAATTTTGATTTCTTTTACTGTAGATGAATTTTGTTTCTAATAGAGCATCACATGGAATGATACAGTGCATATTCTTATGTCTGGCTACTTGTATTCAAGAATAATATTTTTGAGATTTATCGGTGAAAATGCAGGTACTAATAATTTGTTCTTTTTTACTCCCGAGTAATAATATTCCATGATCTGAAGATACCACAATTTAATTATTCACTCAGTTTTTGTTGGACATTTTAATTACTTATATTTTTTGCCTTAGCATTTATGAACAAAAAATGCTAGGAACATTCTTACATAGATATTTTAAGAAATTTTTGTTGTTGTTGTAGATGGACACAATACCTTTATTTATTTTTATATGAGGTGCTGAGGATCAAACTCAGTGCCTTACATGTGTTAGGCAAGTGCTCTACCATTGAGGGCTTACAACCCCATAAAGATCTTTTTGTAGATAAATGTTTTTATTTCCCTTGTGTAAATACCTAGGAGTAGAATTGCTGATCATCAGGTAGATGTATGTTGAATTTTATAAGAAATTGCCAAACTGTTTTTCAAAGTGATTTTACTTCTGTCAACAACGTATATGAGTGGCTCCATATTCTCACCAACATGTGATATATCGACTTTCTTACTTTCAACTATTTTAGTGGGTGTGTAGTATTTTCTTATTTTGGCTTTAATCCAAATTTCCCTAAATGACTAATGAATTGAAGCATTTTTACATGTATATTTTTCAAAGTATCTTTTCAAACAGTTCCTGGAATGAGCAAATTGGGTTGTTTGTCTCTTTTTTACTGATTTGTAGTTCTGTTTATGTTTTGGATACATGACTTTGTTATATATTCTCCTAGTCTGTCGCTTGCCTATTGATGAGTTCTTTTCATTTATGGTTAGTGCAGTTAGTGTGTTAAGACCCCTTTGCCTGCTCCAAGGCTCTGAAGATTTGCTGTGTTTTCTTCTGGAAGTTTTAATGGTTTTCATTTTTATGTTTAATATTGAGCTCCGTCTTGAATTAATTTTTGCTTATGGTATGAATTAGAAATATAGGATTATTTTTTCCATATTTTTCTCACTTGTGCCTGCAGACTTTGTTTTTGAAAGTATTCACTTTCTGATAATTGCATTGGTGTGTTCATCAAAACTCATTCGACCATATGAAGTATGTCTTTGTACATCTGTTTTGTTCTAATGATGTTTGTCCTTACGCCAATACCAGACTTTTTTTAAAAATAAATTTTAGAATCAGCTTGTTCATTTTTATAAAATGTCTGTTGTGAATTTAATTGGGACTTTATTGAATCTGTAGGTCACTTTGGGGAGAATTGACATCTTTGTGGTTTTATTCTATCTATAGTCAATCAAGTTAGCCTGTTATCATTTTATGGACACTGACAAAAGACAGGATGCCTAGGCCAGAGACAAAGATCTTTATTATAGCAATGACAGTAGCTCGAATGTCAGCATTTTCTTGTTCTGGTTTCCTGAGACCCATTTCTCAGAGTTAACACTGAGAGGGCCAAGTGACATCTGCATCTTCAGTGGGTTTTATTACAGGAGAGAGATTTTGAGCTCAGGGAAACTGAGTCTTTTATGTTGTATAATATGCATGCCTGCCTGTAGCTCAATAGGAAGATACTGTTGCTGTTTTCCAAGGTCTGTTCACCAAACCAACAGTGTGGAAAAGATAGGAACAAAGGCCCAGTCTCTCTGTTCCCAAGATGTATAAAAACAAGAAACTCCTAGTTTCATTTCCTGACACTCAACAGTATTAAATCTTCCATTCCATGAACATTAATATATCTCTATCATTTAGAACATTAATTTTTCTCAGCAGTATTTTATAGTTTTGGGGTTTGAAATTTTGTACATTTTATTAAATTTATGCCTAAGTATTTTGGTTTTTGTAGCTAATATAAATGATATTTAAATTTTCTGATTTTCTCTTTGTTAGTTGCTGTTGTTCTGAAATACAAAAATTTGTTTTGTGTATTGTCTTTGTATCTGTCTTATACCCTTGCTAAATTTACTATAAACTTTATTAAGGTATATACACACACATCCCTCACACGATTTTTCTGACTACACAGTCCTGTTGTCTGCAAGATAGGATAGTTTTTACTTTCCCTTTCATATTTTGCTATCTTGTGGTGAAAAGACTACTGGATTTCTTGTTTTATTTTGGATTTTGAGTGAATACATTTATGTTTTATGATTAAGTATGTTGTTAGCTGTATACTTGTCCTAGTGGTCCTGACCCCTTAAGTTGATAAAGTTTCCTTCTATTGCCAATTTGCTGAGAATTTTAGTGATAATGGGTGTTGACTTTTGTCACAAGCCTTTTTGACATCTATTGGGATGATCTTTTTTTTTTTCTTTTTTGGACTATTAATAGGACAAATTTCTTAGTTTAATTTTGAATGTGAAACCAACCTTTATTCCCGAGATCTGTCTCACTTGGTAATGATTATACTTTTCATGGAGTGCTGTATTTTTGCTAATATTCTGTTAAAATTTTGTTTTTGTTGGTTGGGGTGTGTGTGTGTGTGTGTGTGTGTGTGTGCGCGCGCGCGCGCGCGCGCACACGTGTGCGTGTGTGCCCTCACGTGCATGCTGAGGATTGCAGCCAGGACCTTGTACATACTAACTTACTGTCTACCCTACATGTTTAAACAGACAAAACTTTTTTGCATGTGTGGTGATGAGTGATGTTATGTAAACTTATTTTCTTCTAATGCCTTTGACTAGTTTTTTGTATTAATGCATAAGTCTATAAAAAATTTTGGGAAATGTTTGCTTTTTATATACTGAAATGAATTTGTATAAGATTGGCCACTGTTTCTTAGATGGTTTTTAGAATTCACTAGTGATGTCTTCTGTGCTTGAAGTTTTCTTTTTGGAGTTTTTAAATTACAAATGTACTTCTTTTCAGCAATAAGGGCTATTCAGAGTTTCAGTTTCTACTATTGTCAGTTTTGGTGATTTCTGTCTTTACAGAAGTTTGTCTATTTCATCTTGATGACTGGGTGTTTGAGAATTTTTCCATTTCATATAAATTGTCTAATTTATTGCCATAAACTTGTTAATAGTATTATCTGTGAATTTAGGACTATAGTGATAGCACCTCTTTTATTTCTAAAACTTGTTCTTGCTGTGTCTTTCCCTTGATCATTTTAATGGATTATCAATTTTATGGATCTTTAAAGAACCAACATTTTGATTTCAATGATTTTTCTCTGTTGTCTGTTTTCTGTATAGTTGGGTTATACTTTTATTTTTACTATTTATTTCTTCTACTTGTTTGGGTTTAAGTTGTTCTTTTTCTTGTTTCTTAAAATAGAGGCTTTAAATGTCAATTTTAAACCTTTTTTGGGGGAGGGGTTATCGCGGGGATTGAACTCAGGGGCACTTGACCATTGAGCCACATCCCCAGCCCTATTTTGTCTTTTATGTAGAGACAGGGTCTCACTGAGTTCCTTCGTGCCTTAGCCTCCCAAGCCCTTAAGAACATTTACAGCTATATATTTCTAAGCACTGCCTTAATAGCATCATATAGGTTTTCATTATTTGATTCAGAGTATTCTTTGATTTCTCTCATTATATCTTGATCTGTGGAGTATTTGGGGAGTGTATAGTTTAATTTCCAAACACTTGAGGGTTTTCCTGAAATTTTTGTGTTGATATTTTTATTTTATACTGCACATGGATATGACTGTTAATTTTGTACTGGCATGCAGTTAATTTGATGGCAGATCATCTTAATTCTTTCAAATTTTTCTTTTAAAGTTAGAATTGGTCTAGAGCAAGGGTCAGCAGAATTTTCCTTAAAGGGAAAATTTATTTAAAGAGTAAATCTTTTAGGTTTGCAGATTATACAATCTTTAACTACTCATTCTCCTTATTCTACAGAAGTATAACTTTGGCACATGAGCCATAAATTTGCTTATTCTTGTATCCCTTACTTTAGGGTTAGTTTTTTTTTAACTGTAACATGAAAACATTAAAATTGGACATATTAATGGGGTAATGTTATGTTTGATTCATTTTACATTGTGTAATTTTTAAATAAGGTTAATAGTCTTGCTTTTTAAATAAAATATGCCCAGTTGGGAGTCTCCATTGTGTGTTTGGGATGTTCAGTGAGATTTCTCCACTTTGGTGGTTAAAATTTTTATGTCATGTCTTCCTGCACTGTCTGACCTCTGAAATATTAATTTACCTTACAAATCTGCCATAGACGACTTGTCTAATCTTGCTGAGTCTTGTGTGTTGTGCATGGGCAGGATAATATTCGGCAAAAGGTTTAAAACAGTATCCCTACCTCTGAAGCATCTTTTCTGTGAAGCTTTCATTTCTTTGTATGTTATCCTGCCCTGCAAATTCCAGATGATCTTGCAGCCTTCTAAGCTCAGCAAGAGTGTGATAATTTTGGACTCCTCCTCCCTGGACTGTTAATCAATAATTTAAGTCCTTCAGGCTTCCCTTTGTTCAGGACTCACACTCTTGTACTGCCTGCTGTCCAATGTCTTAAGATAGTCACTTCATTTATTTTGCCCAGATTTATAGTTATTTATGTTGAAAGGGTTATTAGTTATAGACAATATAGTTACTTTCAAAACCATAAGTTCTCTGTGATTTTAAAATGGATTTCCCCTTGTTTTATAATAGAGAGTTTTACTGACCAGTCACAATTTTGATTGATGAAAATTTTTGAAATGAACAAGTCAAAGAAAATAACTTGGTATTTGAGTGTGTGGACATTGGTGAGATTGTGATCTCATACATGTTTTTTAATTGACCAGTAATAAATTGCAGTAATGAATTAAAAGCTGACATTCTACCCCCACACACATATATTGGGGATTGAACCCAGGGGCACTTAACTCCTGAGCTACATTCTCAGCTCTTTTTTATATTTTTTTAGTGACACAGTCTCACTGGGTTGCTTAGGGCCTCGCTGAGTTGGTGAGGCTGGCTTTGAACTCGAAGTCTTCTGGTCTCAGCCTCCTGAGCTGCTGGGATTACTGGCATGCACCACCATGCCCAGAATATTTAGTTATAATTTATTTGACATTATGAAGTTAGGTTTCTTGACATTATCAAGGAGACTGAGTGCATATTCATGATAACTACATCTTTTTTATTTTTATTGTGATCAGCCTTGTCTAGTTTGACTTTTCTAGATAGAACTGTCTAAATTTATTGGTGTTCTACTGTAGGAACACCTGCTAGTCATTTCTCAGGCTATTTCAATCTTGTCTTATGCTTAACACTTTCTTTAGTGTAAAAGAGAAGATCTTTATCTCAGAATCTTTCAATTGCAGGTACAAAATGAACTTGTTCAAAGTTATCAAACCAATTTATAGTGTATTGTCTGCTTGGGCTGCCATCACAAAAATATAGACCAGATGGCTTAAACAACAGAAATTTCTTACAATTCTGGAGATTGGGAAGTCTTAAGATCAGGGTGCTGGCAAAGTAGGTTTTATTCTGGGGACTTTTCTTTTGACTTCTTGGTGACTTTCATCTCTGTATGTGGTTGAGGAGAGAGATACACATAGACAGCAAGCTCCCTGGTGTGTCTTCTTGTAAAGGACACTAATCCAGGGCCCTAACCTCACTACCTCATCTAACCCTAATCACCTCCCCCAAACCCCGTTTCCAGATACCATCACAAAGGAGTTAAGAATTCAACTTAAAAATGGGGGAGCAAGACATAAACATTTCATCTCTAACATACATCAATTAAGAAATTCAGCTCTGAAGCTGAATTACCTGAGTCTCTCACTAGTTGTATGTACTTGAGTTAGTTTTTCTTTTCAATTTAAATCTGTTAAATGGGTGCTATATTCACACCACTGCTTATGAAATAAGGATTGTAAGAGTAAAATGAATTCTTGCATGTAAAGCATTTGGAATGAGAAGTAGCTCTCAACCATTGTTTTAAACAAAACAAACAAAAACATTTCTAATGATGATTACGTGGGGGGGGGTTTTGTTCTAATTTTTTGGTATTTCTGTCTCTGGCATTTGGACAAGGATACACAGGACTGATATTCTATGTGTACAATGAAGATAGACAACCTAGAATCTGGGAGAAAATTCTCACTAAAGTGTTTTTCTGAATTGAATGGAGACCAGTAACAAAAGATTAAATGGAAGTAATTATTAATTTTGTTCAAATTAATCTTTTAATAAGTTTTGGGCTTGAATAGGACAAGATAATTTATCTAACTGAAAATGTGAGTAAAAACCTTAGATGCAGTACGTTAAATGAGGACACTGTCTAAAAGTTGCTTTAGTTCATAAGATTTCTTTATGTGAAAGATTTCTTTAACATAAACATGTTGTATTTCCTCGTGAAAAAGGATAGATCTCCTGGATAGCATTTAGTCAACTTTATAATATATGTGGTGATTTGTCTGAATTAATGGTACTACTGTTTCTAACTTCCTTTCTGTCTTGGACTTTTCTCTATAGATAAGTTTTTGTTAATTTATTACAAACTGAATCCTTGCTTGCTCCTCTTATCTTTAGTCTCTTTCCAACCTGTCTTTATTTCTGCTGAGGTTATATTCTATTTGTTTTTCAGATGAGACCCTTTTTGCTCTTCCTGCTGCATCTGAGCCTGTGATACACTCCTCTGCAGGCAAGTTCTTTCTGCCAGCCTTTTATCCTCTATGTATTCTAACTTTAACTCTTTAGTTGTATTAACTCCATACAGAGTAGATTGGATTTACTGAAAATTAGGATGGTTCCAAGATTCATCTACTGAAAAAGTTTAAATTTGCATTTTGTATGCTCTGTCCAAAGGAGAAATGGGCAGAGCTTGATTACTAATTGGAAGTGTATAAGAAATTCTTGGACCCTTGATTTATTTACATATTGACCAGTCCTTTTTTTTCCCCATAAAGTTTACTTGAGATAGCCAACTTTAATGTAAATGAATGCCAGTCTGTGGCATTAAATTAATTCAGTGCCGTTTCTGTCAGATTCTATTCCCAAATCTTCTCTTTCTCAAAAACTAGTTAAAAGTAGCTTTTTTAGTTAATAATACTTAAGATTTTTCTCAGATTTGTGTCTTTGCATAGCATGTAATTGCTTCTGAAGCCATGTATGTATTTCTTAGTTTTTTAAATTGACAAATAACTGTATTTGTGAGGTACAGTGATATTTTATTGCCCAATACATTGTGGAATTATTAAATAGGCAAATTAGCACATCTGTTACCAGATAGTTTTCATTTATTTGAGAATATTTTAAATTCTCTTGGCTATTTTGAAATGAATGATACATTGTTAGTAACTAGAGTCACCATGCTGTACAATAGCCATGTATGTTTTATTTGTAGTAGTACTATTTTCAGTAATTCAAGTCTACTCATATTTATTGTTATTAACATTTCATTTTAGTTAACAGTGAGTCTTTACTAACACTATTTTATGAGTCTGTCATAAAACTTGCATTGACTCTGTGAACAGTGGCATTCTCTAACTTTCCTTTCTGTCCATGGCCACAGACAAAATTATGGATTTGAAGGAGCAGCCAGGTAACACTGTTTCGGCTGGTCAAGAGGATTTCCCATCTGTCCTGCTTGAAACTGCTGCTTCTCTTCCTTCTCTATCTCCTCTCTCAACTGCTTCTTTTAAAGAACATGAATACCTTGGTAATTTACCAGCAGTATCACCCACACAAGGAACACTTCAAGAAACTTTAAATGAAGCATCTAAAGAGTTCTCAGAGAAGGCAAAAAATCCATTTATAGATAAAGATTTAACAGAGTTTTCAGAATTAGAATACTCAGAAATGGGATCATCCTTCAGTGGCTCTCCAAAAGCAGAATCTGCCATACTAGTAGAAAACTCTAAGGAAGAAATAATTGTGAAGAGTAAAGATGAAGAGGAGGATTTAATTAGTAACGTCATCCTTCATAATCAACAAGAATCACCTATATCCCTTTCTAAATTGGTTAAAGAGGAGGACAAAGTTATGTCTCCAGAAAAAGCAAAGGACAGTTTTAACGAAATGGAAGTTGGAGTAGAAGCACCTATGAGGGAGGAATATGCAGACTTCAAACCATTTGAGCGAGCATGGGAAGTGAAAGATACTTATAAGAAAGACAGTGATGTGTTGGCTGGTCAAGGTAATATAGAGAGCAATTTGGAACATAAAGTGGATAAGAAATGGTTTCCAGATAGCCTTGAGCAGACAAATCATGAAAAGGATAGTGAAAGCAGTAATGATGATGCTTCTTTTCCAAGTACACCAGAAGCTGTAAAAGACAGTTCAAGAGCATATATCACATGTACTCCCTTTGACCCAAAAGCAACAGAAAGCATTGCAACAAACATTTTTCCTTCATTAGAAGATCATACTTCAGAAAATAAGACGGATGAAAAAAAAATAGAAGAAAAGAAGGCCCAAATTGTAACAGAGAAGAAAATGAGCACCCAAACATCAAATCCTTTTCTTGTAGCATCACAGGATTCTGAGACAGATTATGTCACAACAGATAATTTATTAAAGGTGACCGAGGAAGTAGTGGCAAACATGACTGAAGGTCTAACCCCAGATTTAGTACAGGAAGCATGTGAAAGTGAATTGAATGAAGCTACAGGTACAAAACTTGCTTATGAAACAAAAATGGACTTGGTTCAAACATCGGAAGCCCTGCAGGACTCACTGTACCCTGTAGCACAGCTTTGCCCATCATTTGAAGAATCTGAAGCAACTCCTTCACCAGTTTTGCCTGACATTGTAATGGAAGCACCATTAAATTCTGTAGTTCCTGGGGCTAGTCCTTCTGCAGTGCAGCCTAGTTCATCACCATTAGAAGCTCCTCCACTTAATTACGACAGCATAAAACTTGAGCCTGAAAATCCCCCACCTTATGAAGAGGCCATGAATGTATCAGGAATAAAGGAAGACATTAAAGAACCTGAACATATTAATGCAGTTGTTCAGGAAACAGAAGCTTCTTATATATCTATTGCATGTGACTTAATTAAAGAAACAAAACTCTCTACTGAACCAAGTCCAGATTTCTCTAATTATTCAGAAATGGTAAAAGTTGAAAAGCCATTGCCTGATCATTCTGAGCTAGTTGAGGATTCCTCCCCTGATTCTGAACCAGTTGACTTATTTAGTGATGATTCAATACCTGAAGTTCCACATAAACAAGAGGAAGCTGTAATGCTCATGAAAGAAAATCTCACTGAAACTTCCTTTGAATCAATAAAAGAACAAGAAAATAAGGAAAAACTCAGTGATTTTCCTCCTGAGGGGGGAAAGCCATATTTGGAATCTTTTCAGCCCAGTTTAGGTGCCAAAAAAGATTCCCTGTTGCCTGATGAAGTTTCAACATTGACCAGAAAGGAGAAAATTCCTTTGCAGATGGAAGAGCTCAATACTGCAGTTTATTCAAATGATGATTTATTTATTTCTAAGGAAGCAAAAACAAGAGAAAGTGAAACATTTTCAGATTCATCTCCAATTGAGATTATAGATGAATTCCCTACATTTGTCAGTTCTAAAACTATTTCTAAATTAGCCAGGGAATACACTGACCTAGAAGTATCCCAGAAAAGTGAAGTTGCTAACGTCCAGGATGGAGCTGGGTCATTGCCTTGCACAGAATTGCCCCATGACCTTTCTTTTAAGAACATACACACTCCTAAAGATGAAGATAAAATGCAAGTCTCAGATAAGTCTGATATATCAAAGGTGTCTGTACTGCCTCCAGATGTTTCTGGTTTGACAACAGAGATAGGCAGTATAGTTGAACCCAAAGTTTTTATGAAAGAAGCTGAGGAAAAACTTCCTTCTGATACAGAAAAAGAGGACAGATCACCATCTGCTATCTTTTCAGCAGAGCTGAGTAAAACTTCAGGTAATCAGTTTGTGTACTGTTATATCTTTTCACATCACTTTTTGACTTTGTATGAAATACTCCTTCTTTGTATCACGTAGTACATTTTATAATATCTAATATGTCACATTGATTAGAACTTTCCCACCATCTCATTTAAAAGTGTTAGTGCTTTTTCTACCTCTTTTATGCTCACCACACACTCTTGCTCTCAATTTTTCCACATAGTTGTTAGTCACTTATATTGCATCATTGAATTTAATTAGAATCAGCTTCAAAATCTGTTTTTTTCTTCAGTGTTTATTGATAACATGATGAGCAAGAAATACTAAGATATTTTCAGATGTTTATTTTTATCTTAGAAATGATTTTATATTTACTTTATAAAGAACAATTCTATGGCATATATTTTAACATTATTTTTCCAGTGAGATGTGTAAAGTCAGGCATATTGAGTGGAGGCATTTTTTTTAGAAAAGTGTAAATGAGGTATGCTATTAGGAATTCTTCTGAAAAGTTCTAATTCTAATTTTTTCTTTTGACTACATTTCCAATATACCTGATTTGCATAAAGTGACTTACACACTTTTTAAAATTTAGTATTCTAATTTGGCTGTGTTTTCTATTCTAAAAATAGGAATATGTTTATGAATAGAGATAGGTAGCACTTGCTACCATCAGATCAGTCTAGAAAATGTTGCAGTATTACAAGAAAGAGGAGATTCTAAATATTCAGGTAATGAAGTGTGAGCATGGAGACTTCGTGTTTGATGGATGTGAACATGAAGATGAAAGGAAAAGTCAAAGATGACTCCAGGAATTCGGGCTTTCTGGTGTGTGCATGCATAGACAGCAGTATGAGAAGCTGAGGTGTAGGGAACATAAGAAAAGTTGACTAAAGAGGAAAAGATAAGAAATTCAGTTTTGAATATGTTGGCATTGGTATCTACGAAATACCCAAGAAGTTATGGATATTATGTATACCTATAAACATTAGAATGGACTTCAAGGTAGAAACTAAAGCCATAGAGATTAATTGTGGAGAGAACCAAGAGAAAAGAAAGATTTAATATTAAAGAAATAATCAGCATTATAAAATCTAGATTGGTCAGTTAAGCTAAGGATTGAAAGTTTGTCAAAATGGAGGGAAAGAGTTGGTTTTACAACAGCAAATGATTTAGGGAAGGGCTAGGCTTGAGTGAATGTTAGAGCAAATGGATGTAAATGTTGACTATTTTATTTTGAGAAGTGAAGGAAAGTGTTAGCAATCAGAAGAGAGTATGAGGTTGAAGAAGGGCAATTTTTTCGAGGAGGGAAAGTGTGATCCCAGGTGCTGGTATAGAGTCTAAGGGTAGATTGTAGAGCCCAGGTGGAAGAATTAGTCTTAGAGAGGAAGAATGATAGTGCTTTGTAGTGAATGGAAAGTTTAGGTGTTGATACTGCTGGAAATTTGTGGCTGGAAGTTTGAGAGAATTATTTAATGGTTAACATTTATTGTTTGAAGCAGCAGTGTGTGTTAGGTCCTTTGCTGAGAATGAACTGGAACATGCTTGGGTGGAGTAGATATGAAATACTTTCTGACTAGGGAAACATTCTTTATGTTAAGAACTCGTAAAGATTGAAGGATGATAAATATCCTGGGTATGGGTTCAGAGAAAGCAAATGGTTGCATTGACTTAAGGTTGTGTTTTGCTAGGTGTGCTCAGTGGAAGGACAGTGAGTCAAGAGAGTTATGGATAGTAGCAAAGAACAGTTGAAAGTGATGGACTATGGCATATAAGTTGAGGAAATGAAAAGAAGGCATTGATAGGAAGAGAGTAGGTCATTGAACTTGAGGTCCAAATTAGATCTAAGAACCCAAAGTGGTGGCAATAAAAATGTGACTGCCAAAATGTTGTGGTCAGTTTAGTGTTGTGAGTGTATGTGGCTGGGTGTGTTGGATGTTGAATTTGGAATTTCAGAACAATAGCTGTTCAATTTGAATACAAATGGTCAATGTTTGCCCGGGAGACAAGGCCTACAGTGGAGCTGAGTAAAGGTTGCTAGAGTCTGAATTACATTCTGGAAAGTCACCCATGATAATGACCTGACTTAGATGGAGAAGAAGATTAGGAATTAGGGACATTAGTCTTTGGTAAAGGACAGTGAGACAGACAACTGACAAGATAGTAGATGAGAGCAATTAGGAAGGATAGAAAATGACATAACTGAATAGTCAAGGTCTGTTTAATAATTGTCTGGATGTCGCAATGGTGAGCAGAGGGTACTACCTCTCCCTCATTTAGATGTAGAATATAGGAGAGCACACAGCCTCCATTTAGAAAGTTCTACTGGAAAAGCAGTATCCATCCTCAAGGAAGAGTCAGGTTTTGGTGAAGGTGAGGTAATGCATTCATCAAGTTGTAAAGAAGTTAAGGATTATGAGAGCTGGTTCATGTGGAAGGTGGGTTTCACAAACGTGGGAAAGTGTTTTGGGAGGGATCAATGGAAGGACAATACCTGAGAAGCCCAGTACAATGTGTTGATGATAATGTGGGTAAAGACCAAGGAGAAACTAGGATATGAGCAGGACTGAAAGGCTTCTGATGAATCCAGCACTGCCTGAAAACTTAAAGCTTCTAGTCCTCTGGTAGATGGAAGCTCCCGGGAGTTTCAGGAATTGACTGTTTCTTGGATTGATTTTACTAAACTTCTAGAGATCTATGGCCTAATAGGTTAAGGGAAAAATAGGGGCCATTGCCATGGAAGGTTTAGTGGTGTTGGCTGATTGAATAAAGTTTAAGTAATGCTTGGGCTTTTTTTCTTTCTTTTCTTTTTTTAAGGAAAATTAATTATTTATGCCTTTTCTCTGAGAAGATTGTTATTCATGACTTTCTTATTCAAGGTTTTTTTTCTTTTTTTTTTTTTGTTTTCTTCCCCTGCTTCTCCCACCCTCCCCCTTTTCCTCCTTTCTTGGATTAAATTGTATATATTTATAAGATACAGCATGATACTTTGATAAATAATATATAATGTGTACTGACTGAATAGAGTAATTTGGATGCGCTAAATGTGTATATTCTTGAAAAACTATGGGAAGGAAATCAAGTGTTGGTATAATGAAAATAACGAGTGACATTAGTTCTAGTCTTGGCTGTACCACTGACAATCACTTCATCTTTCTTCATATCACTTTTTATAAAAGGAATGGGGTGAGATTAGATCTTTACAACTTGATAATTTCCTTCTTTGTAAAGCCATCTGTTAGAAACAGTTACTTATTTCAAGCATTGTGCTAGGGTTTTTTTTGGTGGGAGAGAGAAAAATAAATAAGAAATCTTGCCCTAATATAACTTTCAATTGGTAGAGAGAGACTGGTTAAGGACAGAACTACATTGTGATACATGTTATAATGGATACAGTCATTTACTTCCCTGTTTTCCCAAAAGTATGGACTAAGCATACTGAAGTCAGACGTAACAGCATATGTACCATTAGACTAATAATATAGGCTCAAATGGCTTAAGAACTTTACAGCATTCCTAATTATGATATATAGGAAATTTTGTTTTTTGCAGTGCTGGGGATTGAACCCAGGGCTTCACACATACTAGGCAAAAACACTCCAGTTTGGGTTTTTTTTTTTTTCCAAATGTCCAAGTCTTATTATTGTTTTTATATTTAATGTTTTTTAACACTGATAGATATTAGATAACAAAATGTCAATTTCCTCAGGTCATTTATTATCTCAAATTTTTGTTTTCTTAAAATGACATTTTGTAGGCAGAATTCAGTTTTAATTTTGGAAAGGAAGACATAAGGAAAATGAACAAGGTATTATGGTGCATACTTTGTTGCTTTGTTACTTTTTTAAGTAAAACTTGTCAGGTGGAAAAGAATACTGGTCCCTCCCCTCCACTGTTGAATGAAAAATTTGTAACAAAATGTTCTTAATTTGAAATGTAAATGCTGATTTTTCTTAGTCTATATTTTATTTACACTATACCTCATCATTCAGAGTAAGTTTTTAATTATCTAGGCCCAGTATTTTATATTTGTTCTCTATTTAAATTTTTAAAAATCCTGGCTAAAAATTTATGATTTTGATACTTATTTTCCACTTTTGTTTTTAAAATATATTTTGAATATTATTAGCATTAAAAGTTTTCAGTTTTTCACTCACTTTAAAAAATAAAAAAAGTAGAAAGTAAAATACTTGTTAATACTTGCATAAATTTATTCTGTATCCCAGCCAAATGGGTAAAACTTCTGAAAAGAAAGTTAATAGACTGGTGGCACTATCACTTGAAACTTAAAATGTTTGTCAGATGATGCATGGAATCTCAGTGTGGCATAGGAATGATGGTTTATGGATATCAGCATTTAAGGGTTGTGAGTGAAAAAGCATTGGTACATGGTAAAGGAAAAAAGAGGCCAGTGGTATAGGAATGGCTTCACAGAAGAGGTGATTTTTTTGAAAGTTACAGATAGCAAATATGAGTAAATAAACCTAGACATTTATATGTGTGTACAAATAGGCATACAGAGAAGTTTTCCAGATTCTGTTGTGGTAGATACAATATGTTCAGTATCTAATCCTACTTACTTTGTAGCTAGGCACAGAGGTAGATTTATACACTGGCCACATGTGACTAATTGTGAAGAAACATTTAGGTTTATTCAGAACTAAACTGAAAAAAATCAATCTATGCTAAAGAAGGTTTTTGGTCAGTTAGTTGCTAAAATTATCTCTGGAAATAAGCAATAAAAACCCATAGTATCATTTCTGATTTTTTTTCTGTTTTAAAGCTAATTGCTTTTTTTTTTTTAAAAGTTAACTTTTTATTGGAAATAATTTCAAACTTTAAAACAAAGTTGGAAAAATAAACAGTACAAAGAATGTTTTATAGCCCTTTATTTGAATTCATCTATTTTACCCCATTTGTTTTATTTTGTGATTTCTCTGTGTGTGGGTATATATATATACATATACATTTATATATATCTTTCATTTGTGATTGCTCTTTCTGTATAAACTAGATGTGGTCATGTGTTCATCCTTGTTTTTTTCTGAACTGTTTGAGAATAAATTATATCCTTGGCCTTTTACCCCTAAATACTTCAAATAGAGATCATTCTTTTAAAAGCAATTTCACATTCTTACTTCATTTGTCTTTACCCTTAACTGAAAAGAAGGAACCATTTTATAGTCATTGAAACCTCTTAAGTCTTATGGATGCTAAGTAACTGACCTAGGATTATGTAGCAAATTATATAATGTACATAATACTTTTGAGCTTCTGAATATATTGAGCTTCTGAATATATGTGTCCCAGACATTCAGCTAATTTTTTATTTATATTAGTTATTTTCTGTTTCCACATAGATGATCTTATTTCTGATAGGAACTACAATTCCAACCCAAGTTTTGTCCACTTCTCAGTTATTTGTGCATTTTGAAATAGCAATTATTCTCCTGATTTTAGTGAGAAACAGACATGCTGCTGTTGTGTTGTGTTGTGTTGTGTTGTGTTGGGCAGTAAGCAGTGCAAGGTTTTGTGTTGGGCAGTAAGCAATGCAAGGCTTTGATAAAGAAGTCAAGAAAGTTGACTATTGTCAACATTTTCTTTCATGTTCTTCCATATGTAGAATATCAAACTAGAATATTCTGTTGCTGCTATGTGGAGACTGAAAACCCTGTTGTGATAGACAATTGCTGTTCATTTATATTGTTAGTAGGCCATTGGTAAAGAAAGGTGCTAATGTCTCCAGTTCAAACCATTGAGATCTTGACTTAATTATAGTGATTGATTGATATATATATTTTTGTTGCTTGATTTGTCACTAATGCATAAACTATTTTCAGTTCATAATCAAAATATAGATTGTATCTTCCTGACCTTTTGGTGAGTAAAAGTGTAAACCATTCACAAATTATTTATTCGTTATACTTAAACTGCATAATGTTCAGGGTTAAACAACTAGTAAAAGAAGCTACTTAAAACTCCATTATGAAGGTAAAGAGTTTAAAAATTATGCTTCACAAATATATATATATATATATATATATATATATATATGCTTTATATGTGTGTACTTAAAGAATTTGCATTTGATATTTTTATGATTAAACTTTAATATTAATTTAAAAATTACAGCTTTTGGCCTTTCTCACTAAAACATTGTAGATACTAAGGTTCTAAGTTTTGTCCACTTATAAAAATATATTTTTAGTAAGCAAATATTAGTTAGACTTTGATTATGAAGCTGGCAGTTAATCTGATTAAAAGTAAGAACTTTAAATACTTTCAAATATATAAATATTTATTTAGCATAGCAAGGCCCTGGTTTTTAATCCCTAGCCCTGGAATAAATAAGTAGATATATAACTGAAATAGTATTAGTAAATTTCCACTGTAGCTAAATTAAAACCTATATTTTGTTAATAAAGGAATTGATTATATTTACTTTTAAAAAGTCTGGTTGTTAAATTTGTGAGGATTTATTTTGTGCTTACTGAGAACCCAATAAAAAAATATACCATGTAAGATAGGTACCACTAAATATGTGGTTAAAAGAACTTCATTTTGAGCATTTTACAGACTATAGAGTTCTTATCCTTCCCCTTTTTCTTAGTTTGGGCAAATGTTTTAATAATCTGAATTTCAGGAGAATAGTTCATGAAGCAATCTGAAATTTATGTTCATTGTACAGATCTGAGAAATATAGAAAGGCATTTGAATGCGATGGAGAAAATTGTAGTAACTGCTCAAACAATCATTGTTAATATTTCAGAATACTTCATTCTAGTCTTCAGTGTATGTGTGTACTTTATAAATGTAATAAAACAAGCATTTTACAAAATTGGGATCATATTCTGCCTGTCATTTGTAAGTTTAAATTTTTTAACAGTATCTTAATTGCAAACATTTTTGTATTTTTAAATATTCTGTTGCTGCATGATATTTTAATCTTAGTATTTCTAGTATAAATATATTTTAACCAGTCAGTTCACTGTTGTTGGACCCTTAGATTATTTCTGAGTATTGCTGCTTTTGTTATTGATATCTTTATATCTGGATATATTTTACATATTTAAATTATTATTCTTTTCACTAATTTCTAGAAAACCTGTGTCAGTGGATATCAGCATGAACATTTTCACAGTTTTAACAAAAGTGGACATTAGAAAAGTATGAATTTTACCCTTACAACAGAATAAGAAAATACTCTATCACCAACTGATATCATTTTTTTTTTAGGTGATTTCCACATTATTTAAAATTCGAAAAGTACAATAGTTTTCTTCCTGTTTCTGTTGCCTGTTCACCTCATACTCTTTACCAGAGTCACCTTTTTGGACTTAAGTAGTGTTCTAGACATTTTATACTTTTTAAAAACTTTATGTGTGATAGGTGAAAGTGGTATCTCTCTTTTGATTTTTAATTATTAGTGAATGTAAACACACTTCTAATATTTTTTTGGCTATTTTTATTTTGTTTTTTATGAATTGCTTTGCCCATTTTTAAATTCAGGTGTTCATTTTTTTTCTGACTTTGCATATATATATGAAAGATGAAAACTCTACTCATGTTAGAGTTTTCCTGCAATTTTCCAAAATATTTTTATTTTATTTTATTTTACATTTTTACTTTTTCACAAAGGAAAAATCTGTCTTTATTTACTTTCCTTGTAGTTTTCAGTTTTACATTTAATTCTGATCTATTTTAAATGGATTCTGGAGGAAAATCATTTTATTCTACGTGTTTTTTGCTGGTAGAGTTATTTGCCTATTTCCATTGTACTTTAATCTAGTTCTCTATTGCCAGGAACAATCTATGGAAGTGCCAGAAAAATTCAGAGTAGTTTTGGCTAGATTGTGTGTCCTGGATTGGGCAATCAGTTGTAGACTGTGGGTGTTGCTGCCATCTAGTGTTGTTGATAGAAAACCAATTCTGTAGAGTACTTTGTAACTTTTGACCATAGGGAATAAATTCAGTCAGGCAGAAAAATTTAGTAAACTGGGATTATCTGTTCCACACTTACGAATGACATTAAAAATTATTTTATAAAGATTTTGCATTTTGACATTTTGTACTAAGTCACACATGTTTGAATCATGTTATTATAAACATTTTGAAATGACCCTCAAGATTTCCCCACAACTGTGTACTTTAATGAAAAAAATCTTTAAAAGATCTGTGCAGAGCCTAAAGACAAGTTACTTTTTGAATTCTGAATTTAGAAATGCTTTGGTCTTTTAGGAGTATCTATGTATTTATTTTAGATTTTAATGTAATAGAATTTAATTCTCATTAAATAGTATCACTTTCAATTTCTTTGTAGATTTTAGCAGCTCATGTGAAATTATTTATAGACTTAAAAATGTACATTTTTTTGGCTATGTGAAAATGTCATTCATTTCATACATTTTCATTTCTTAAGATTCAGTTCAGTTATGTTGAAGTGCTATAATTTAGTCTATAGAGGGCATTGTATTACAGCACATGGTAGGGTTTTAAAGGGTTTAAAACCTCAGTAATGTATGTTTAATTTTATACCTTTGCTTAGCTCAGAATAATTATATTGTAAAGTAAGTTTAACATTACACTGTAGCTGTAGTTGTTGTTATAAAGGAACGATTAATTTAAAAGAATTCCTGTTCTCTGGCCAGAAGTAGATATAATTATTTTAGCTACCAAGACAGTATATAAAGCAGCTAACTTAGGGTGTTGCACTTGCAATATTAATGACCGCTTTTTTCTCACCTAATTTCCTTTGTATCTCTAAACATTGTGAAGAAAACTTTTTTTAAAAATATTTTTATTAGTGGTTGATGAACTTTTTTTATTTGCATGTGGTGCTAAGAATCGAACCCAGTATGTCACATATGCTAGGCAAGCACTCCACCACTGAGCCACAATCCCAGCCTGAAAACTTTTTTAAATTGATGCCTATTGTAAAATGCAGTTCAATGCTGTCTCAAATCCTTCCATTTACATACAAGTACATACAAGTCAGAAAAAAAATTATGCTCAATTTCTGAGGTTTTCGAAAATCTTTTTAAAATTTTTTTTTTAGTTGTAGTTTTGGACACAGTACCTTCACTTTATTTATATGTGATGCTGAGTATTGGACCCAGTACCTCATGTGTGCCAGGCAAGCACTTTACCACTAAACCACAACTCTAGCACCAGAAATATTTTTTTATTCTTTAGAAAGAATTGATTTAATCATAATTTTCATGTGAACTTTGTACAATAAAAAGATGAACATTTTTATTAGAGATATAATTACAAAGGTAATTTTAGAATGTAAAACTGTTTAGAAAGGAGTTGGGTATATTTGGAGATCTTTATCATGTTCATGGGAGAGGGGAATACTGAGGGTGTGGATATTGAGGAGAGGGAAGATTGCTAAATATGAACTTTGAACTTTTATTTCAAAAGTTCTAAAGAAGGCTGATTTTTCAGATGAGTAAAATAATACTTTTCACCCTTCCCACTTTATACCCTCCCAATATGGAGCAGGACTTAGAATGCACATTAAACTTCTGTTTACTTGAGTTATAAATAAAGTGTGGTTCCTCCTTTGGGTGCCTTTTACTTTTAAGGAAAAATAGGGTTCTATCTCAAATAATCAGTGACATTTTGCAAGTTGGGATGTACTCTATTTGAAAATTCCTTCATTTTAAAAAAATAAATTGATGAAAAAATAAAGATACATTTTAGAAAGATATGTCCTTTATTCAATTCATTAAGATGGGGTTTAATGTGAAATAGGACCAGTAAACTGCACATATAAATTTTAATCTCATCCATTTTTCAGATTTAAACATTTTTTTTGCTTAGCTAGCTACACTTAACAGTAGTTTAAAACTTTGTATCAATGAAATGGACAGAATGGGAGTAGACTTCCATGAGCTAGTTTTCCCTGTACACTTATAGTACCCTAATTTGCAAAGAAGATGAAATGCTTACTCTGAAACCTTATGGTTCCTGTGTTCACTTTTTAATCTGCCTGGAGCACTGTTAAGCATGTTTAATGTTTAGATGAGTGAATGTGTATTACTGCACATTCTTACCACTCTCAGACTTTTAAAAAAAGTATTAAAGTAATTTGAAAGATGAGAAAAAAAAACCCCTTTATTTCAAGAAACCTTTTTCTCCTGTTTAGTAATCTCTAACTTGAAATAATGTTTGAGTACTGTTTCTGAGTACTTCATTCCCATGCTTAAGTGTTCTTTGGCTTTCAAGTTTTTTTTTGGTGGTTGTTATTGTTGTTCTTTGCAGTACTGGCGTAGAACCCAGGCCCTTGAGCATGCTACGCAAACACTGTATTACTAAACTATACTCCTAACCCCTGGCTTTCAGTTTAAACGACTTATTACTAGAAGTATTTTCTAGGGAATATTTTATTTTATTTTATTTTATTTTTTTTAAAGAGAGTGAGAGAGAGAATTTTTTTTTTAATATTTATTTTTTAGTTCTCGGCGGACACAACATCTTTATTGGTATGTGGTGCTGAGGATCGAACCCTGGTCGCACGCATGCCAGGCGAGCGCGCTACCACTTGAGCCACATCCCCAGCCCCCGGAAATATTTTATACTTGATGAATAGTTTGGGATTCTAAACTGTTGCATGAAGAAGCCACATGTTTTCACCCATGATCAGATTTATAACAGGTTTCTCAAATGGAGTGGTCCATTGGATAAAGTTTAAATATTAATTGAGAATACTAGGTTGTTTTTCAGAATGATTTTATTTTATTTATAATTGGAGTTAGATAGGAAAAGAAATGAGTCATTGGTATATGGGTCTCTTCTGATATTAAGGATTTTTCAAGGGTTTACAGCCCATAGTTTTACAAGTTTCAGAAAATAACCCTATTTAAGCATTGGTTTAATCTTACGTATTTTTGTACAGAGGCTACGTATTTGGAAAATACTTCATTATGCCAAACCTTTAAAACTATTTTAGCTTATTTGTTATTATTTATTGTTTTTTCTGCTTACGCAGACATTAGCATCAGGTAAACCAGTTGTGGAACATAAAAACATACTTTCTATCCTAGAAAAAAAAATGCCAATTTTATGAAGTTCAAAGAAAAAATATTAGAAGTGTTTAAATAGTTTTGTTTTTATGTTTATTAATAACATTTTGGTTTGCTCATGTTATTTTTCCAAGGCAAATTATGTAATTAGCACTTTCTCCTCAAGGTACGGATTTGTTAATCGTGTCTATGGTGAGATCTTATAAATATTGAATGATAAAATTCAAGTAGATGATAATTAAGTATATATTTGTAAGTGTCTGGCTTTTCATAATTTTAAGAGGAAAAAATTATAAAAATTAGATTGGTTGAAATTAAATTTTTTTCTATCAAAGTAATGTATATTCAGTAAACATTAATTAATTTTACTTTGATTTTTGTTTGTTCCCTTATAAGTGTGCAAAATGCTGAATATGTAAGCCTTAATAAACTTGGAAGAAAGTGAGACTCAGCTTTTCCCAAGCTTGAAATTTAAGCTTTGTTGGATCAGTCCCTTTTTATTTTTGTGAGAAACTATTGATTTTAGAGTTTGAAATTAAACTAAACCAGCAACATAATTCAACCATCTGTCAAACACACACACACACACACACACACACACACACACACACACACACAAATGAAACCCTGCATATGACTTTATATTCAGTGTTTGGTCAAAGAACAACCCTTTTTTCTTTTCTTTTGGTAGCTTGCCTCTTCCCCCTGCAAATGCTCATTTGGTATGTGCAACAAGCAAATGACTAGAACAATAAACAGATAGAAGGAAGGCATTAATGCCTGAGTATTAGTAGCCTAGTTACAGATTGCACTGCGTCAGACTGCTCCACACCCAGAAGACGTCAGGTGACTTCAGTCCTGCTGCAGTTGTGCAGCAGAGGAGACTGCAGACTTGGGTTGAGGAAACGGGTATTTCATGTCTCCCAGGAGTAGATTTTTGCAGTTACAGCTTTTCTCTTGGTATGCATAATTGATAATTGCAGCTGGAGGGCAGATCGTGACAAGAGATGGACGGTCAGAAGAAAAATTGGAAGGACAAGGGTATATCTGCTTTTTAATCTTTCATTCAGTTTTTTGTATGGAACTAGTATATATATCTATGAGTAAGCTTTTCAACTTAGATATATTTGGGGTTAAAAGTGAAGCCTATGGAAAGCTTAATGCTGAAGGACTAAAACAGCTATCGTGTTTTTACAGTTGGTTGTGTACTAGAAAATGACATGCTGTTCTCTTTCACTGGTGTTTGGTTTAATCTTTTTCAGTCCTGTCATTTAGGTTTTGTTCTCTAACCTTGCACATTGTAAATAGTGTAGGTCTAACATTTCATTTATTGGTCACTTTGATATAAAAAATTTACATAATTCTCTTTATGTAGTCCATGGTGATATATTTTCTGTGACTATTTTAAAGCAGCTTATTTGGTTAGTTGAAATTCTATCCAAATGTTTGTAGGTGGCGAGATAACTGCGTTTGCAATAATCCTCTTTTCTTCTTTGGAAATCTGACTTGAACCTTTGAAATTACTGACTGCCTTTTAATATGTTTTCCTGTATTGTGAAATCCTTCAAATATATGCATAATTTTCAATGCATATCTATATTTAAATCACTAACCTTTGTCCTTGTAATAACCAATCAGTGATCTTGATCCCCTTTCCTCCCCCTTGAAAGCCCAGATCCTTTCAAATCTCAGTGGATCATTGTGTAAGAATTTAAGCTTGTAAGTGGTAAAATGTTGACTGTATTGCATATTTTAACTGCATTTTAAGATGTTTAGATGCCGGTTTTCTTTTTTTAAGAGAAGGTGGTAGTTCATATATTTGACCACTTAGAAAAAAACCATCTTAAAATCGTTAGAACTGCTTTTAAGTATCCCAAATTGACATTCTACACAAGCAAGTTTTTTTTTTCTCTGACAACATTCAAGTTTTATAGTTCTCTTTGAATGTTATTTTCTTCTAGAATATATTATTAGTAGGATGGGAATGTTTCTAAAAACACTGCCTAGAGCTAATAACAGTAACATTCACAATGTCCTTTTAAAAATTTCTCAATAAAGAAATGTAGGGAAAAGGTGAATCTAAGATTGTGTTAAGATTAACACGTTAGAAAAGTTTTATATTTAATATAAAGAACAGAGAACAATGAAGCTTTACCTGTATGTTTTTTTTTCACAAGTGAACTTAATAGAAGAATTTTTTAATCTTTTGAGCTATTAATGTTAAAAGTGAAAGATGAATTGATACACTGAAGTTTTTGATAAATAAAAATTACACTAGTGATAATATAGTAGTAAGCACAGGCTTTAAAAATAAGTGAAAAGTCAAAATAGAGCCTATTCTGTAACTTTTAAGGCTCAGTGTTAATAATTTAAATCTTAGAACATTAAATAAGGCCTTAAGTTTTTCATTTACTAAAATAATTTGAGGAATGTTTAAGACAGAAGAAATTAAGATCCAGTTCAGTCCATATCTGTTTATTTTTAGGCACAAATATAGAATCAAATTTATTCTTCAATATCTCTGAGGAATCTACTTTGTATGTAATTGAATGGCCCAGTATTTTTTAGTGCTTCTCTTTGGCTCTTTTGTAAGACCAGCTGTATTTTTCTGATTAAATGCTTAAAAAAGAATATGTGTGTGTGATATAAATCGGAAAACACTTGACAGGCTGAAGCTGCCATAGGCTGAGTTTTTCCTCATTTTTTGAAAAGTGTTGGACAGTAAAAGAGTGATCCTAATCTAGGGTCTAGGTAAATTTTAAAAACACGCCAGGTCCCTTTTTGTTTTTCTTTTCTATTTTGTTTTTATTTTTGCCCAACCTGAGAATTTCTCTGATTTCAATGTTTAAAAAATGTTTCAATGTTGGTTTTTTGAGTGTTTTTGCTGTTTTGGCCATTTTGTTTTTGTGTTTGCTGATTAACTGATATATAAGACATTTGATCTTTCAGACTAATAACAGTGTTAACAATTTGTATTTCTCTATATATTCTTAATATTATCATGTTCTTTATATATCCTTTATATATAAATGTATTCTTAATTATATATTCTTAATTATTTTATATTGTTTCTTCCTGATGCTTAGAACAAATGAAATCCATGTAATGTTAGTTTTTTTTCTTTTTGGTACCAGGAATTCAATCCAAGAGCACTCAACCACTGGGCCATATTTCAGCCTTTTTTATTTTTTTATTTTGAGACAGGATCTTGCTGATTAGGGCCTTGCTAATTTCCTGAGGCTGGCTTGTGATCCTTCTGCCTCAGCCTGCCAAGTCACTGGGATTACAGGCCACTGTGCCAGCTCCATATGTAGTATTTGGTTATTGGGGTTATATTAAACTCTTGGAATTAAGACTATCAAAGGATGGGTAGGTTAGAGGGGTTGGGGTAAGAGAATGGTGTAATCATTGAGTCAGACTAGAACTTTCTGGTTGACAGAATATATATATAGCACAGCAGTTGAAAGATAAGATTGGTGTGGTCAAAGAAGATCTAGGTCAGATTTTCTTAGTCTTTTCTGTTGCTGGTGCCTCTTTAAAATACACATTCCTCTGATCCTTACCTACCATATCAGAGCTTACAGGGCCTGGTAATATGTATTTTAAACATCTTGTAGTTCTTACAATACAAATTTTGATTTTGGCTAGACTAAGAAACTTACCCTTTTTTAGTCTCTAGTTTCCTTATTTGCATGATTTGTAGGGTTCCAGTTTTGAGGTTCTCTGTTTTTATGAAAAGATTCCCTGGACCAGATTGTGGAAGACATTGGGTTTGAGATTTTGTCATAAAGGAAATAAAGAGCCTTTGGAAGTTTTAAATTAGGGAGTAATAAATGATAAGTTAAAGAGATTTGTTTAGGGTATATAAGTTGGAGAAGCACCCAGAAGCATACCAGTTAGGGTGAATGTAGTTATACTGAGGTTTTTTGATTGTTTGTACCAGAGATTGAATTCAGAGGCGCTTAACCACTGAGCCACATCCCCAACTACTTTTTTTTTGAGACAGGGTCTCGAAAAGTCGCTTAGTGTCTTGCTAAATTATTGAGACTAGTTTTGAATTTGATAATCCTCTTGCCTCAGCCTCCCAACTTCTGGGGTTATAGGCATATGCCACTGTATCCCACTATACTGGCATTTTAAAAAGTCCTGTATTTATCAAGATAGGAATGAAAAGAAAGTGACAGATTTGAGAAACTCAAGGAAGAACTACTTGGCATTTGGCAGAGACTTGAAGGATGAGAGTGGGGTGGTGGGGGTAGTGCTCAAAAGATAGCATGAAGTTTCAACCAGAATAAAATGTTAACAATGATGTTGTTTTATCATTAGTGGAAATAAGTAGACAGAAAAACACACCAAGTTGGGTTTTAAGTTTTGAATTTGAAGTAATATATAACATATCTGAATTTCCAAGAAATGACAATTTACTGATAAAGAATTTGGAATCAAATGCAAAGTGAGACAGATGAATACTTGCAGGAAGTTCCCAATGAAAGGCCTGAAGATTAAGGAAGGAAAGCCTAAAATCTACATTATGGGGGTATGTGGCACAAGAAAAAAATCAGAAAATTATCCTCAGAGCAGAAGCTACAAGAGGTTAGTGTAGTTTCACTGCTATAAAAGGGCTAGAGAATTTTAAAGAATTGGGTAGAATAGAAGCCAAATAGTGTGAAGATGGAGAGATGATTGTTGACCCTGTTAAATCTTAGGAGTAAGTGCAAGACTGTTCATTATTATTATTAATAACTTTTTGGATTGGGCAGTTAATATTCCATAGGTGTCCTTTGAGAGAAGTTTCTGTAGGACACATGGGAACAGAAATATTCTTAACATTAAGATTCAGTTACACTTTCAGACCAGTGGCTTTGAAGTTTCAGGTAGAAAGGAGCAGAGGTCCTTGTGCTTAGAATGCCTTATTTCTCTTGGAGAATGCCAAAAAATGCCTGAAGACATTTAGCATTAACAAATTATGAGACCAACTGATGAGGAAAGCCCCTACCTTTGAAATTTAAGCTTAGCTGAAACCCAGTGTTTAGGCATTTATTAGATATTTCTTGTCTTGGTTTATATGTGTAATAGAAAATTTAGAAGGTATGTAGAAGAACCTATCCCAACACAGAGAATGGTTTGGGGGTATATTTATAACAGGATGTACTTGTTGGGGAGGTGAACATATGGTACATTTTGTTCTGTAAATCTTCCACCACTGAATATTTCCTTTTTGAAAATAGTCTGCATTCTTATCACTGTGATATTTCTCTATATGTGTTATTAATCCCAAATATTTAAATAAAGCATTCCTAAAGATTTCCAAGAATAAACAATGCTAAAATGAATATAATTGAATATAAATCTTTGTTCTTTTTTTAAAAAATAATTTTCTTTAGTTGTACATGGACACAGTGACTTTATTTATTTTTATGTGGTGCTAAGGATTGAACCCAGTGCTTCACACATGCTAGGAAATTGCTCTACCACTGAGCCACAACTCCAGCCCAAATCTTTGTTCTTATCCATGATTATTTCTATATTGCTGAGTTATAGTATTTAAGTTTTGGGTGCATGTTGCAAAACTGCTCTCTGGAAATATTGTATAAATTATTATTTTGAGTAATGAGTGAGTGTATTGTGGAATCATGGCTAAGATATGTACATCTGCTGTATATGCACATCTGATGATTTTAGCTCCTTATATAACTGTTTTGTCAGTTTTAAGTAAATTGCTTTACAAGAACCAGGATGTATTAAGAAAAGCAAATGTGAACATGTTTCTATATGTGATGAAAATATGTGACTTTAAGTTTTCTGTGGATAAGTACCAAAAGCATTGGAAATAGCCTCTCTGTTTTATTTACCTAAATCTTGGTACTCCTAGTTTTTAGCCAGATACCTATCTAGTCTTTCCACCAAATCCCTTGCCTCAGCCAAAGTAAAATGAATCTTCCTAAAATGCAGTTTTCTCATCATAGCACTGAGGGGTTTCCTTTACTTTTCAACTTAAATTATACTGTCTAAACTGGACTTTTAAATATTTATTTTCTGTCTCTACTAAACTTTTAAAAGGCTTTTCACAGCATAGTTTCAACCTAAATCTCATCTCCTATTACTCTTCTCTTAGATACATTGAAGGACTTGTTCCCTAAACATGCCTGTTCATGCATTTGCTTGTGTTTTTTCTTTCTAACTAGAAAGCCCTTCTTCCCATTTCATTTTGCTTAAGTAGTATTATCAGAGACCCCCGTCTTCCCAGGTGGAGGTGATTCAGCATTCTTTGGAACTCCCATCTCAGCTTTTCACTTTGTGGTTTCTATTACAAATGTAATATGTAAACTTTCTCTAGCTTGTAAATTCTTTGAGGGCAGAAATGGTAGCCTAATCACTGGGCCTCTGAGTTCAGCCAGGTGTACTCCTGGCCTTGAACAATATATTGTTTTTGGGGAAAATTTTGCATATTTTTTATATAGGACAAAAAATTTAGAAAAGGTATTTCCTGCTTTTCCCCTTAAAAGCAATTAACATATGCAATCTTATGAATTCAGGATTTTTAGATAATACCTTCACATAGCATTTTAATAGTCATATATTCCATATTCTTATTTTACAGTTAAGGCATTCAAGCAAATTGAAGAGATTAGATTATGTGCTCAGGACCACACAGCTAGTGGTGTGAGGCCTTTCTTTTTATTTTGCAATTTGTATTTTACTCGAACAGAACTAAAGATTGAAAATTATGAAAGCTTACAATAATCCATGTTTTTTTATTTGCACTTGGTCTGCCTGGCATCTTACTATAAATGGTGTATGTATATTAAATATATATGTATATCTATTCATATTGTATATACATGTGCATATTATAAATGTATATATCTTTTTTTATATGATACATACTCTGCATTGAGAGGCAGTAGTCTATTTCACCAGCTATGGAAGAAGGTAGGTGTGGTTAGTAGTTTAGTATTGTTAGAAAGTTAAGCCTAGTGAGAACTTCCCAGGCCTGGGGTGCAATTTCTCCTTGTCATTACATGCTTGAATGTAGAGAAGAATATTTCAGCAATGAATAGAATTCTTCTGTTCTCTGAGTATCCCTAGGTTTTATTTATTCACTTTGTTTTCTGCTAAAATTTGGGCTGAAGAATATTGAATTTAATTTAGCCATTGCTGTTTTTTTGCAAGCTTAGAGCAGTGCTTTGAGGTCAAATTTCTGATTTTTATTACTGGAGATACACACACGCACACGCACACACACACACATGCTTTTGATTTTAATGTTTGCCACCAAGGCTTGTGTGAGGTGTGGTAGACAATAACATACTATTGCCTTTCTTCACGTCACCACCATCTTATTATTATAGCATTTGCTTTAGGAGCTCAAATCAACTTAAAAATCAAGGAGTATCAACTATTAATGATATCCCTACAAATCTGTTAGTAAGAGTTGGGCATTGAGATAGACTTAGGAATTTCTACTCCTAATATTCTGATTTTCCATAAGAATGTGAGGAATTACAGCTGTTATTTGATGTTTATACTATCCTTTGCAACTAAATATGTTAAAATTTATGTACTTAGAGTACAGAGATGCCCTTAAAGATTTATGTTAAAAGAAATGGAATTAAATTTATGGATTTCCCTGTGAAGAAAAAATTCTCATGGCATGGAAAAATTTAAAGTGGGAAATTAGAATTATTTTCTGTCCTGCTTTTGTATTGGAAATTACATAAAACTAAAAAGTTAATTGATGATTTTAATTGTACAAGAGACATGTTGGTGATGGTTGCATTCCAGTGTTCTCGAACTTACAAAAATATTTATTATCTCTAGAAGGCAATAGACTAGCGTAGCTGGTTTTTACCTTTCTGCAATATAATGAGGCATTTTCTATCTACTTGAAGATACTTTAAGGAAGAAAAGACCACTTGCAGGCTGGGGTTGTGGCTCAGTGGTAGAACACTTGCCTAGCATGTGTTAGGCACCGGGTTTGATTCTCAGCACCGCATATAAGTAAATGAATAAAATAAAGGTCCATCAACATCTTAAAAAAAAAAAAGACCACTTAGTGAACCCAAATTTACCAACTAATGGAAGGAAAATGAGTTGTGACTTTTATCTTGAAACATAAAATCAACAATTAGGAAAAGAAGTTTGTTTTGGTTTATTCCTAAAAAAAAAAATTTAGTTTATAATCACAGCTGTGTATAATTTCTTAGAATACACAGAGGATGAATCAGGTTTTTGGATTTTGTGGGAGTATAATTTTGCCACAAAATTGTATGGTAGCACAAAATGGCATCTTTTGTGGTTTAATTTCACAAGGAATACAATGGTATATAATGATCCCTTTACAAAAAATGTTCAAGGGTTTTATTACTTTCCAGGGGGCTTCTCATAATCTCATGATGTCAGATAGTCTTGCTTTGAAGTGCCTATTTATTAGACTGTTAATCTCTTGGAACAATTCTCCAGCATCACTGACAATAACTACTTCATAAAATTCTGCATTATTAGGAAGATTTGCAGTTTCACACTACAGTTGATTTGTGTTGTTTTATGTGACAAATTTAGACAATGGGTGAGACTGGATATTGTTAAACATATGGGACATTTAGGAGATTGTATTAATTTTGAGGTTGTTTAGTGTATGTTTTCTCACATATGATAACTTACTTTCCTATGAGTCTACATTTAATATTAAATTTAAATTTGAGCGAGCATCCCATTGTATAATTATGGAGGCCTAGAAGTAATTTTTAAAATTACTTTTTTTAATGTTTACTTTTTAGTTTTAGGTGGACACAATATCTTTATTTTTATTTTTATTTTTATGTGGTGTTGAGGATCGAACCCAGCGCCCCACACATGCCAGGTGGTCTCGCTACTGCTTGAGCCACATCCCCAGCCCATTTAAAATTACTTTTTAAATAATTTTAATTGCCTTTTAATTTTAGTATGTAGGAAAGGATTTGTGTCTGAAAACATCCACAATGTTGGATACAAATTGTATTCTCAGGAATAGTGTTGAAGATCTTGCCTTAGCATAGAATTAGTTTTTTATAAAATGAAACATTGATTATAATTATAATTACATAGTTACTTAGTTATGGTTTTAATTTATACAGATAATAAATACTTGATAGAAAGGTGGTTAGAGGTAATATGTACAAAGACTTACCTACCACAGGACCTTGCTCAGAATAGGGAATTGCTTAATAATAACAGAAAAGGCAAGTACAAAACTTCTACTTTATTATGCTAGTTGTTGCTTTCCTTAAGCGTGTGGTAGTTGAAATTGATCAAAGCATTATAATATTATTGTCAGAAGTAATGCAGGAAAGATTAAGTGATGAACAAGACAATCATTTCCATAGGTAAAATTTCCTGTTTCAAATAACTTCTTAAGTAGATACAATTTTTTTCTAACTTTTCATGGGGAAACAGGTTACATAATCTGTTTACCCAGATTACACTGATAGTAAATTGAAGGAAGAAACAGAATTTAAGCTCCTCTTACTGTCTTTATGGAAAGAACTAAGGTCTCCTTTCTGCATAGATCCATTTTCTTGACCTTTATCTGTCACATATTTGCTGCACAAATGCTTACTGTGTGCAAGTAAAAGTTTACTGCGTGCTAAATGGTCAGTTTTGAATTCCAGTAACTTCCTGGCAGTTGGGAAGAATTTAATTAAGAATTGCAATTCCTAATAAATATTTTTTAATATAAAGATTATGGTGAAAAATTTTTATGCCACTCTAGTATTTATGTATATATTTATTTGTTAATTTCATGTTGAACTATTGTTCTCATTCTTGACCTAACTTTCATTCTGTGAGGTCTATTTACTTTTGCTCCAGAAATATTTTCCTGTTAGCTATTCCTTGCCCTTCTGCTATTTTTAGGACTATCTGTTACTTTCATCCCCCCTAGACAAGACTTTAAAATTGAAGAGCATCAGTAAGAATTTGATTTGAAGCAAAATGTAATAGGAACATTTCTGCGTGTAAGGCAGGTGGGCTGGCACTATTTTTAGCTATGGCAGTTGACAGTTTGATTACCAATTGTAGGCGACACTTCTTAACTCTGCATTGGATCAGAAATTTTTATTTTAAATATTAAGTTTACTGATTTATTTTAAATAAAAATTTTAGTTTGATAAGGATTATGCTATTCTGTGCACCGCATAAAACACAGTTAAAATATTTTCCACATTTTTTTGTTTTGAAGTAAATCACTTTTTTCTAAATTATAAGAATTATTAAAATTGATCAACATTATTTTAGTATTTTAAGCCTTCCCTACAATTATAAGAGGAAAGACACCATTGCATTAATGTCAGATATTTTAAATGGTGTTTAAAGTTGAGGCCACAGTAGTAGTTGAGGCTACAGTTAATCATTACCTTGAATGATTTAACACTATTTTTCAATATTGAAGGAAGCTTGAAGAACCATGAAAAATTAAGCTTTTCTTATACAAGCTCTTTTAGTTTGGGTTTCTCAAAAATAAAGGACCCACCAGCTTATTTGTTAAACAAGGGTTTTTGATTTACTTTTTAAAATTTTTTTAGTTAAACGTACAATTCACTGATTTTTAGCATAGTCACAATCATATACGTGCCCATTAACGGTCATCCTCCTTTCTCCCCCTGCTCCCAGCAACAATTAATCTACTTTTTATATCAGTAAAATTACATATTCTAAACAATACATATAAATAGAATCAAATATATAGCCTTTCATGACTTTGATTTTTTTCATTTCGAATCATGTTTTCCAGGCACATCTGTATCTGCTACTTATTTCCTTTTTATGGCCCTCCAGTTTTCCATTGATAGACACTTGAATTGATCTCCTTTTTTGACTAGGATGTATGATGCTACTAAGAATATATTATATGTAAGTTTTTGTGTGAGCATAGGTTTTTTTAGTCTACTGGTGCATTCTTAGGTGTGGAATTGCTGGGTCATATGAAAATTTTATGATCAACATTTTGAGTAACTGCCAAACTGTTTTTACAGTGGCTGAGTTTTATATTCCCACCAGTAGTGTGAGAGTTCTAGTTCATTGCTTTTTGCCAATATTTGTTATTGTCCATTTTTATTATAGTCCATTTTATTATATAAAATCTCATTGTGGTTTTGGCTTTGCATTTCCCAAATACTCAATGGTGTATCTTTTCATGTACTTTTGGGCCATTTGTATATCTTCCTTGGAAAAGCATTTATTCAAATGCTTTGCCCATTTTTAAGTGGGTTGTCTTTTTTACTATAGAGTATGAAATTTTGTATATATTTTGAATTCAAGTCCCTTATCAGGTACTTGATTTGCAAATATTCTGTTTTGTGGGTTGACTTTTATTTTATTTTTTTAAATAATATTTTTTAGTTGTACATGGACACAATGCCTCCCTCTCCCTCTCTCCCTCCCCCCCTTCCCTCTCCCCTCCCTCCCCCCTCAGAATTTAATCCATTGCTCATATGTGCTAGGCAAGTGCTCTACCACTGAGCCATAACCCAGCCCTTATGGGGTGACTTTACACTATGATTGTGTACTTTCAAGTACAAAATTTTTTAAGATTAAGAAATCCAATTTGTTTTTATTTTGTGCTTCTTGTTTTTGCCTCATCCAAAATCTCAAAGATTTACATCTAGTTTTTCTTCTAAGAGAGTTTAAGTTCTTTAGATCTTTAATCTATTTAGAGTTAACTTTTGTATATCATAAAGGGGGACCAACTTCATTCTTTTGCAGTGAGTTCTTCAACTGTTGAATTCTTCCTACTTGTTTTGAATAATCAAAACAATAATATTCTGGATTCCTTGAATTTTCATATGAATTTTTTAGGATTTTTATAGGGCTTGCACTGCTGATCAATTTGAAGACTGTTCCATCTTAATGTTTTTCAATCCATGAACATGGATATCTTTCCATTTATTTAAGTCATTAAAATTTTTCATCAAGTTATAGTCAGTTTATAAGTCTTACATTACTTTTTTTTTTTAAACTTCATTCCTAAGCTTTGTATTCTTTTTATGTGAATGTAAAGGGCATAATTTTAAAAAATATTTTTGTTTTTCTTCTTAGTTGTATACAGTGTGTTTTGGTATCTCATACATATATGGAGTATAACTTCCTGTTTTTGTGGTTGTACACGGAGTTACATTGATTGTGTATTTATATAAGAACATAGGAAAGTTATGTCCAGTTCATTCTTCTTTCCTGTTCCCATCCCCACTCCATTCTTTTCATTCCCTTTTGTGGAGTCCAATTAGCTTCTCTTCTTCCACTGCCCTGTCCGCTTATTGTGAGTTAGCATCTACATATCAGAGAAAACATTCAGCCTTTGGTTTTTTGGGGATTGGCTTATTTCACTTAGACACAGTTTCCAATTCCATTCATTTACTGGCAAATGCCATAATTTCATTCTTCTTTATGGCTGAGTAATATTCCATTGTGTGTATATACTACCTTTTCTTTATCCATATACTACCTTTTCTTTATCCATCTGTTGAAGGACATCTAGGTTGGTTCCATAGCTTAACTGTTGTGAACTGAGGTGCTATAAACATTGATGTGGCTGCATCACTAAAGTATGCTGATTTTAAGTCCTTTGGGTATATGCTGAGGAGTGGGATAACTGGATCAAATGATGTTTCTATTACAAGTTTTCTGAGGACTCTCCATACTGCTTTCCAGAGTGGTTGCACCAACTTGCAATCCCACCAGCAATGTATATACCTTATTCCCTACATCCTTGCCAACACTTATTGTTAACTTGTATTTTTTATAGTTTTACCATTCTGACTAGAGTGAGATGAAATATCAGTGTAGTTTTATTTTGCATTTCTTGAATTGCTAGTGATGAACATTTTTCATACATTTGTTGACTGATTGTATTTCTTCTTCTGTGAAGTGTCTGTTCAGTTCCTTAGCCCATTTATTGACTTGTTTTTTTTTTGGTGTGTGTGTGTGTGTGTGTGAGTGTGTGTGTTGCGTCCCCTGTATATCCTGAAGATTAATGCTCTTATCTGAGGTTCAGGTGGCAAAGATTTCCCCCTATTCTGTAGGTTCTCCCTTCATGTTCTAGATTGTTTCCTGTGCTGTGAAGAAGTTTTTTAGTTTGACACCATACAATTTATTGATTTCTTAATTTTTTTAGTTGTAGATGGACACAGTACCTTTATTTATTTATTTGTATGTGGTGCTGAGGATCAAACCCAGTGCCTTACAAACATACTAAGCAAGTGCTCTACCACTGAGCTACAATCCTAGCCCTCCATTTATTTTTTTCTTGATTTTTACTTCTCAAGCTTTGGAAGGCTTATTGAAGAATTCTGTTCCTAAGCCAACATGATGGAGATTGGGGTCTCTGGTCTAATGCCGAGGTCCTTAATCCCCTCCCCCACTTTTTTTTTTTTTTTTTTTGGCACCAGCGATTGAACTCTGGGAGCACTCAGCCACTGAGCTACATCCCCAGCCCTATTTTGTATTTTATTTAAAGACAGGGTCTCACTAAGTTGCTTAGCACCTCACCATTGCTGAAGGTGGCTTCGAACTCAGAATCCTCCAGCCTCAGCCTCCTGAGCTTCTGGGATTACAGACTTGTGCCACCACAACCTGGTCCCTTGATCCACTTTTGAGTTTTGTGCAGGGTGAGAGAGAGGGGTCTAATTTCATTTTGCTATATGTGGATTTCCAGTTTTCCCAGCACCATTTTTTGAAGAGGCTGTATTTTTTCTCCAAGTATGTTTATGGTGCCTTTGTCTAGTATGAGAAAACTGTATTCATGTGAGTTTCTCTTCTGTTCTGAACCATTGGTCTTCATGTCTGTTTTGGTGCTAAAATCATGCCATTTTGTTGCTATAGCTCTGTAGTATAATTTAAGGTCTGGTATTGTGGTGCCTCCTGCTTTACTTTTCTTTCTGAGGATTGCTTTGGCCATCCTAGGTCTCTTATTTTTCCATATGAATTTCAAGACTGCTCTTTCTATTTCTATAAAGAATGTCACTGGAATTTTAGTAGGAACTGCATTGAATCTATAGCTCTTTTGGTATGGCTGTAAATAGCAATATTGTTGGCAAGTGTCAAGACAACCCAGTTGGCTAAAATCTTAATATTTTTTCATTCTTGCAGCTTAGTAACAGTCTCTTAAATTCTTTTACAAAACAAACTTAAAATCCTCCTATATTTTTCACAGTGCCTTTGGTAGTAGGTTAGGTTTAGGTAGTAGGTAGTAGTGTTAAGTTTCCCCTCAGATATATATTCTTCCCCTCTAGAATATATGCATTTTTTTTTCTTCTGTGTGACACTCATTGCCTTATTGTCTTACTTCTCAGTGCTCTAAGAGCCTGATGGCTCCACTAACAGCATTTTTAGGGCTTATTTCAACATTTCTGTAATGGTATCTGCCTAGAATGTTGTATGATTTTCAGAATTTCTGCATTTATTAAAAACACCTTATTCCTAGGAACTATGTAACAGGAGGAAAGGAAAGGTGTTATAGGCGAGGATTTATTACATTTTCATGTAGTTAAATTTATTTTAGACTGTGATCACTGATTGCTCTCAGCTTTGGGGAAATTGACTTAATTCAATCCAAAACATCAGACTTTTTAACTTAGATGCTCCTAAAAATTCTAACTATAAACTGGACCCATATATTGATCAATCTAGCAGACAGTGCACTCTCTTTCCAATAAAAAGGCTTCCTGGGTAAACTGCACTTGTGTTACAAGAATTTTGAAGTATATATACTATTACTGGTATAGAAAGAGGAGGGGAGATTTTTTTTTTCAGTGTATGATTGTAATTTATACTTGCCATTGGAGTGGAACAATTTCGGGTAGCATAGAAAAGAATAAAGAAACAAGTAAAACCGAAAATCCCATTACTTAGAGGTAAAAGCATCGTTTAATAGATATCCTTTCAGGCTTCATAGATAGAAGTGTTTAATTTTTGAAGTGGGATTGTACTATATGAGTCTTTTGGTAACATTCTGTTTTCCTATATCATTTGTACGCATCTTTTTGTGGTAATGTAGATCTTTGTTACTTTCTATAATTGCATTGCATAGATTTATCTAATTATTCAGTCAAATTCACATGGATTTTAAAAGACATGTCTAACAACTTGATTATATTTTTATACTGTGGGAAAGTACCTTTAAATACATTGGAGTAGAACTCTGAGATTAACTAAAGGTTAACATTCACATTAAAATTTATATGTACCTTATTAATTAAGTCTAATTTCACTTAGACTTTGTTCTTCACCTTTGTGATTCATCTCACAAGTAATTATATACTTATACTGTCCCTATTCATTAAGCAAACACATATGTAGCATTTTGAAGAACTTCGGTATGCTGAGCCTTCAGTTTGGTAGCATACATGGTGAATGAGTTTATCAGTAGAAAATCTGGGTTCTTGTTCCATTAGTAAGTGCTCTACCACTTAATAAATGTTATTTGGGCCCAGTCATGTAAAAACTGGGTTTCACTTGTCTGAAAGGCTACCTTTCCTTCTGTTTTGAGAATTGAAACAAATAGGTTACAGTGTTTGGCATTATGTATATATTCAATAAAAGGTTGATTTAGGAAATGAAGGTGTGGAGATTGGAGAATGTAGATTAGCAATCTAGAGAACATGTCTAAAGCATCCATCAGGCTTAAAATGCTTTTCAGAATTAAAAAAAAAAACCTCATACATTTACAATAATGATATAGTTTTATAGTTGCTTGCAAAATTACAAGAATTTGTATTGGGCATTTAAAGTATTTTTAGAAAGGCTCTGCTCAAAAGAGACTAGTATGAATAAAAGTGTTTACACCTCTCTCTTTCCCAAAATCTAGATCTATAAAGGAGATTAAAGGGGATTATTTAAAAAAAAACAAAACAAAACTTTAAGATGTTGATGGACCTTTTTTTTAATTCATTTATATGTGGTGCTGAGAATTGAACCCAGTGCTTCACACTTGGTAGGCAAGCATTCTACCACTGAGCCACAACCTCAGCCCTAAAGGGGATTATTTTACATCTAAGCTAAAATTATGTTTGATACAGATGAATACTAGTGATAAAACCTCCTTGATCTGGATCCATTGAGAGGAATTGGAATGTAGAACTGAGGTATGTCTTTGTGCTATGATTCATGTTAGTTTCTGAAGGGAAAAGAGAAATTAGATGACTAATGTCTTTTATGAATTATTAAACTGAAATCCAGGAGGGGAGGAATCTTACCAAAGCTACATGATTGCAGAGCTTACTAGGATGTAAGCTTACTAGCCCTGTTTCTTTAGGTTTCCTAGATGCCTATGTGAGTCTCTAGAATCACAGTACTGATTTTTTTTTTCTCCTTCTGTGTTCATTTATAGAATGCACAGATTAGATAACTAATTCTTATCTAGTCTTCAAGCCTCTTTGAATAGTCTCTGGTTAGCCATTAATAGTCTCTGGTTAGACATAATTAATGGTCTGAAGCCAGTGATTTCATAATCATTTTTTAAAACAATGATCAGGAATAGTGAATACATCTGCATTTGTTTTAGGTTCTCATCAATAATGATTCTGAAGATTAATGAATATTTTTGAGCACTTCGAGTACCGTTTTTATAAAGTGGCATTTGTTCAAATTGAAATAGATTTGAGGTATGCCTTACCTGCTGATTCATTTAGGCTGTCAACTTTTATGTACCCAGTAATAGTGAAAGCTTAGATGTAAGTTTTAAAATTCTTTTGTCTGTGGTTACAGTGTAACACAGAAGATCATTAACTTAGAAGTTAATCCTAAATTTGAAAAAAAAATTTAATGCACTTACTATTTAAATTACCTAGATGAGAAAAGTGATAGTGATTATGGTGATACCAATAACAACAAATAACAGCCCTGACATTAAGAATTTATTGTATGCTGATGACCTACATTAAGTGCTTTATATTATTAATGAAAAAATTCACTATCTAACTAAATCACACCTCAGTGAGATCATTTTATTTATTTATGTATTTATTTTTGGCAGTGCTGGGGATTGAACCCAGGGCCTCACGCATGCCGGGCAAATGCTGTACCACTGAGCCACAATCCCTGCCCATCGTTTCTATTTTTATACACTATTTTTTTTTTTTAAGGTTAAAGAGACTCAGGTATAGAGGGCTTTAGTGACTTGCGTAAGGTTATGAAGCCGCTGTTGGAGTCCAGGAGATCCAGCTCTTGAACCTAAATTCTGTGTTTGTTACGCACAAACCACGATTATGGCATTTCTGGAGACCTTCATAGCCAAGAATGATCTTTTGGGTTGGGGTACAGGGGATTGAAGCCAGGGATACTTTACCACTGAGCTATATCCCTGATTCCTTTTTTTAAAAAAATATTTACTTTTGGTACTGGGGATTGAATCCAGGGACACTGTACATCTAAGCTACTACCCCTAGTCCTTTTATTTATTTTGAGACAGGATCTCACTGAGTTATTGAAGCTGGCCTCAAATTTTTGGTCCTTCTGTCTTTAGCTCTCAAGCTGCTGGAATTATAGGCATGTGTCACCATGTCCAGCAAGAATTATCTTACCAAGGGCCCTCTTGGTAAGACAGCCTCTTTAACAGTGCTAGGGGAAAAAAATGATAATAATTATCAGAACCACTGCTGGCATAAATTAGCCCTGTCCCTTCAGGTTTCCTAGATCCCTCTGCATTTTTAAAGACCAGCTGAGTTTCTCTTTATTTCAGTGTTTTAAAATTTCTTCCAGTTTTTTCTGTTCCTAAGTTCTCATCACAATGCAGTTCTTTGTTTTATTATGCCTTTATTGACTTGTTTTTACATATCTTACCATCTTTTCCAGGCTTGTACCATTCTAGAGTTGGATAGGCCTTTAAGAAAAGTCCATTTTCCCATTGTCAGGTTTTCTAACTTATTCTAGTTAGTTGAGTTTCTTGAACAGTATCACCTCAGTGTTTGCTGAATTTTAGGAAAGAATTAACATTGCTATTACCTTTTTATTATTCATAATGTCATTTTGACAACATAGACTACTTCAAGTTCTGGTCAGTCTTGGACATGCTATTGTATTGGTACAATAGGAAAAACTAGTTGCATACATCAAAACTGAAGTAGATGTTTTAGGCAGGGTCAGTTACAAACCAGTTGAGGAAGGCTTAAAATCAAAAGTCTGAAACTTTTATTTTTTAATGTTATAAACTGCTGCTCTGTGCTAAAACAGAGTGATGGACACTTAAAATACCCAGGGTCCTACACATGGTAGGAATGCTTTCTACCACTGAGCTACACCTCCAGCCCCAATTAAAATATCTGAAATCAGTACTTGTGGTGTATACTCACAGGAATTAAGGACTTTGTAATGATAATCCAATATTTTATAGTTCACATAAATAGTTTTCTCTACAAAACTACTCTTAACAGTAGTGCTGGGGATGTGGCTCAAGTGGTAGTGCGCTCACCCTGGCATGCGCGGGGTGCTGGGTTATATCCTCAGCACCACATAAAAAAATAAAATAAAGATGTTGTGTCCACCAAAAGTACTCTTAAGAGTAAAGGGAAGCCATATATACCTGGGATACCTAGGGATCAAAGCCAAAGCAGTCCCTAAAAATGTGTTTGTTTTTAATGTTACCCCTTTCATTTTAAAATTAACAGGTATTAAAAATTGCACTCAAGTGTATCTGAATTCATTTTACTGTAAAAATGCTAATTGATCAAATTGTTATGTGCATGTATGAATGTCACAGTGAATCCCACTATTGTGTGTAATCATAAAGATAATAAATCAGAAAAAATATTTTCTTCTAGTTACAATCCAGAGGGGGATGGTTTCATTAGCCTGTGAATTCAAGAGTCTGTTGCACAGTGCAGAATTATCCTTGGGTTGAGCTAACCGGATCTAGAGACCACAAGCATACAGTTATTTGATCCTAATAGTGGGCCTGTGACCATGGTCCAAGAGATGACTTGCTAAGTTAGGCTTTGTCTGACTCCTTACTATTAATAAACATTGTATAACAGTGTTAACAAATGTAGGTTTTCTTTGACTCCAAAATTTTTATGCCATTCTAAAAAAAAAAAAAGTAGCTTTTTAGGTATCTAAAGGTGGTTTCCCCTTCTTTTGCTCTATAGGAAACTTTGTTAATGATAGATTGAGTTATAATTTTAAGGTTCTCAAAGAGGGATCATAAAAGAAGAGCTGTAGATCTCAGATGAGTAGATTTAAATAAGGGTTCAGTTTCATTCAGTTTCTCAACATTTTTTGAATTAGTGATTCTACATTTTTGTATCACTGAAATTTCTCATTTTAGTACTTCTTAGCATTTTTCTATTACTTGAATATATATCATGCTTGTATGAAGAAGACGACCTCAGAATGATTATAAGTAACCTCTTATTTTGCATAAGAAGTCTGCTGGACCTCATACATTTGAAATCTTTTTTGGAAGAGGGTACAGTACCAAGGATTGAACTCAAGGGCACTCAGCCCTATTTTGTATTTTATTTAGAGACAGGGTCTCACTGAGTTGCTTAATCCCGAGCTGCTGGGTTTACAGGTGTGTACCACCATACTCAGCGCCTTTTGTATATTTTTGTAGGTAGAATTAATATAAATGTGCAAAATCCAAATGGATAAAATAATGTTCTCATTTAAAATTTCTTTTTCCATTTTAGTTGTTGACCTCCTCTACTGGAGAGACATTAAGAAGACTGGAGTAGTGTTTGGTGCCAGCTTATTCCTGCTGCTTTCATTGACAGTATTCAGCATTGTGAGTGTAACAGCCTACATTGCCTTGGCCCTGCTCTCTGTGACTATCAGCTTTAGGATATATAAGGGTGTGATCCAAGCTATCCAGAAATCAGATGAAGGCCACCCATTCAGGTGAGATGTCTGGAAAAATGAGGCATACGTTGTCAACTATGTAAATAGGATCAATATTAATACTTTAGTCTACTACCAGCTGTAGATTCCAGACATGTGTGTTCTTTACTGTTTAAAGGTAATCGCATACTCTAAAAGCACTTGTTTTTTTGAGATTTCCTAAAGGTTACATTGAAAGACTTATGGTGAAAAAGACTTTGTGTAAGCATGATTAGCTAAAAACTCTACTTGTTAGGAAGTCTACTTTAATGGAAAGTGTATCCTTTAACATGATTATCGTGGAAGGGTTATATTTTCTTTATTGCTATTTTTTATACTCTGATATAATACTTATTTTTCATAACCTTTGCTTACCCTTTCATAGCCATATCTTTTCTAACCATTCCTTCTCTATTTGGTTTCTTCTCCTCATTCCCCAAGGCATTACTTATTTTTATTTTTTGGAGAGTTTCTTTTTTCAGCATCTCCTTGTTGGTATCAACTATTAATCTTATGCCCTTATTTTCACAAATCCAACCTAACATTATATATCTAGTTACTATTGAAACACTTCTTTTTTTAAAAAAAAAATATTTATTTTTTAGATATAGGTGGACACAGGTTCGAACCCAGTGCCTCATGCATGGTAGGCGAGCACTCTACCTCTGAGCCACAACTCCTGCCCTTGAAACACTTCGTGACTCGAGTATTATGTTCTCAGTTGATACTCCACATTTTTACTCACTTTTTAAGTTGAGATACAACTCAGGTATTATAAACTTCAGTGGTGTTAATTCTTATTTTATTTTGGTACTAGGGATTGAACCGATGGCCTTGTGAATGCTAGGCAAGAGTTTTGCCATTGAACTACATCCCCAGGCCTCAGTGGTGGTTTTTAATGTATTTGGAGTTGTATAATCACCATCTAATTCCAGAACATATTCATCACCCTAAAAAGAAACTTCATATTTATTAGCAATCAATCCCAAAGTACCCCTTTTATAACTATTAACTCATGTGTCTTTAAATTTTTTTCTTCAAAGTTGTTAACCTGTATCAGCAACACCACTATCATTCTGGTTTTTAAGATCCCAGTTTTGATATTATCTTTGTTTTTGTCTCATGTAAGGAAGATTACTAAATTTTTCATTTCCTGCTACTCCCTTAGTTCAAAACAGGAGTCTGAAAACCATAGCCATGTCCAAATCCAGTCTGTGGGCTAATTTTATAAAAGTTTTATTGTTACACCACCATTGTTCATTTATTTAGTTGGTTTCATTCAAACTGAAATAGCAGAGTTTCAGTAGTTGTGATAGAGACACATATGGAGTACAAGGCCTAAAATACTGTTGGCCCTTTACAGAAGATCTGCCTACCTCTGGTTAGATTCATCTAACAGATGCACTTCTGATTAGCTCAGATTATTTTAACTCTTAGGGATGTTGTTAGGTTAATTTTTTGAAAATACTGCTTTTATCATGTTTTTAGGCACAGGACTCTTACCTTCACTATATGCTGAACTTCAGATATCTTTGTTACATTTATCCCTTCTGGGTTTTTGTGCCCATTTTTGTGTTGTCACTTTTTTTTAAATTTTTTTTTTTTTAGTTTTACATGGGCACAGTATATTTATCTTTATGTGGTACTGAGGATCAAACCTTGTGCCTCACATATACAAGGCAAGTGCTCTGCCACTAAGCCACAACCTCAGCCCTCATGTTGTCATTCTATATTCCCCAGTGTTCCACTGTATCATACTTTTTTATTTGATTCTGATTTAAGACCCAGTTCTTTGAAGATTTCCCTAATCTTGACCCAAAAAGACCTGAGAATTCCTTTTTTAATGTATTAACCGTGGCTTTGAAATGTTCTTTTAATTGTTTTATACCTGGACAAGATTTTTTTTTAAATAGGTTTTGAGCATTTAAAAACTATTTTGGTGCTGGGCATGGTGGCACACTCGTAATCCCAGTGAGTTGGAAGGCTGAGGCAGGAGGATCACAAGTTTAAGGCCAGCCTCAACACCTTAGAGAGACCATAAACAAGTTAGTGAGACCCTTTCTCAAAATTAAAAAGGGGCCAGGGATGTGGCTTAGTGGTTAAGCACCCCTGGGTGTAATCCCACAAATGCCAGTTAAACTAATGTAAATGCAAGATGCATTGATGGACAGTACTGTTTTGGTTAGGTAGCTTGTTTTTAGCAAGAACTAGCAGCATTGGTACAAAGAAGCAGTAATCCAGCCAAGGTTATATCAGCCAATTTTCTGTATTGCACAAAAATGTATAAATTACTGGTAGTTTAAAGATTGATATGACTTTTTGAGAATTTTAACTTGATTATTAATAAATATCAATGGTTTAACGCTGTTCCAAACCATTGTACTAGTAAAAAGTCATTTTTAAACTGTACTCAACAGTTTATATGCTAGTAGGAAAAATATGCAAATATATGCATGTCTATAATTCAGGGATGGTTATAGTAGATACAGGTAGGACTAATACAGAAGAAGGACTTGTTCAGGGTACACAGGTCTTATGGAATCAAGTATTAGATGAGGCTTCCTGTTTGCTGGGATATGAGATGAGTCTGTCTAACTGGATAAGCATCCTGGATTGGGAAAACAGCACGATAACCCAAAGACATTAAGGTTAAAACATATTTAGTATATTGGTTGCAACACATAGTGTAGTGGGAAGAGAGTTTGGAAAGACAATGTTGGCTCTTTGACTGAAATGTTAGAGCCATATAATCACAGAATGTTTGAGCCTGAAGGAACCTAGAAAGGTCTACTCCTAATTTCCTGAGTTTGAATCTGATCCAGTGAAGTTAAGTGCCTTTTGCAAGTTTATGTAGCAAGGTTGTAGCAAGTATCCTAAACTCCTACTGAAACAGCACTCTTTGGATAGCTTGCTCAAATAAGGCTAATCTGGCTGGGCTGATAATAAAGATTAGGCTGGAGACCACTCGGAGACTGGTTTGGATACTGATAAGAGTATTTCAGTTTGTTAATAGAGTGATGACACTATAAATAAAAACAAGGAGACATATTTAGGCATATTGCAGAAATGAAACTATGGGACAAGAACTATTATTTCCAGTTGTAAACAATTGGCTTCCCAGATGGTGGGGAAGTGATAAGGAGGGACTAGATATGGAACTGCATCCAACAGATAGGAAGAAACATCTAGCACTTCTGATTGGGTTCCACTTATCCAAGATAAAAAGGCTTCTTTGAAATATAGCTAACGAAACAGTTTCTTGCATTCCTGTAGACTTGACTCCTCCTACTTCTTAGAGATGTAGTTGCCTTTTTTTTTTTTTGGGTACCAAGGATTGAACCCAGGAGTTTTATTTATATTTTATTAGAAATAGGATTTTGCTGAGTTGCTCAGGGATTTTCTAAATTGCTGAGGCTGGATTTGAACTTGGAATTCTCCTGCCTCAGTTTCCCGAGTCACTGGGATTACAGGCGTGTGTCACCATGCCTTGCTTATAGTGGTCTTCTTGAATTTAATAATTCCAGCCCTATTGGTATAAATTAGGGCAGTTAGATGGACAGTAAATATTTAAACTGGGATTGCTACTATACTTTAGCAGCCATTTTACAATCTGGTACTTAACATTTAGGAGTTTCCCATAAAGAATAGGCCAAGAGAATGTAGAATTTGGAAACGAATAGGATCTTTGATAGGAAAATTTGTTGACAAAATGATATTCAGTTTTTAAAAATCAAACCCAGGGGCTAGGGATATAGCTCAGTTGGTAAAGTGCTTGCTTTGCATGTACAAGGCCCTGGGTTCAATCACCAGCACCACCACCAAAAAAAAAAAAAAAAAAAAATCAAACCCATACTAATAAGTACCATTTACTGAGTTACTCTTTGTGCTCAATTGTGTTAAGCATTTTTATTCATTGAATCTTCATCATGACAATCTCATTTTTAAATGTAAAGTTTGGGAAGATCAAATAAACACTAAAGTTACATAGCCAAATAAGTGGCAGAGCTTGATTCAAGCTCAGATTGGTCTGATAGTGTATGTATATTATGCTTAATGTGCAAACAATAGGCTTTTTGGGGGGAGGGGGTGGTACATGGAGAGTACTGTCTTTCTGTATTTTGGTCAGGTAGCTTATTTTTGAACCAAGACCTTGCACATGCCTCAAATTTTTGGTTCTCCTCCCTATCTGTGATTATAGATATACATGACCTCCAAGTCTAGTAGGATATTTTATTAATCTTCTTTTACAGACATATAATTGCTATTGATATTGAAGACAAATCCCTCCAGTGACAATTGTGTGTTTTGCTTTCTAGGGCTTATTTGGAATCTGATGTTGCTATATCTGAGGAATTGATTCAGAAATACAGTAATTCTGCTCTTGGTCATGTGAACTGCACGATAAAAGAACTTAGACGCCTCTTCTTAGTTGATGATTTAGTTGATTCTCTAAAGGTAAATTTATTTTGCTTTTCATTTTTGACATACCAAAATTTAATATCAAGAATTGAGTATAAAATTGTTTTTCTGTATTAAAATAAATGATTCAGATATAATGAAATCACATTAGTGTGAACTTATGTTTTAGAATGTAGTATCTAATCACGTTTTGAGTGGAAGAATGTGCTATTTATTTTTCAAATAACTTCATAGTTTGGGAAATTATATGAATTAAGAGTGGGGGGAAAAAGTTGGATTTTGATTAAAAATAAAGATTGTTTAGGGGCCAGGGTTGTGGCTTAGTGGTTGAGCATTTGCTTAGCATGTGTGAGGCACTGGGTTCAATCGATCCTTGGCATCACATTAAAAAAATAAATAAATAAAAATAAATAAAATAAAAAAGGTATTGTGTCCATCTACAATTAAAAGTATTTTAAAAGATTGATTGTATTAGATTTTAAAAAGTTTAGTACCTAGTCTTTTAGTTTTTATGGGATTTATACATGCACATAAGGTACTTCATATCTTGAACTGTCTCTTCAAGTGTTTATTCTGGAAAATATTTAATGTTCTATTATGCCTCAGCTAATTTTGGTTGAATTGCTGGAAATTTGTCTTTAGTTATTGGATCTTGCTACATAGCATGTTAAGAATCTCATCTTACAAATAAACTTTCCCAAAGTTATGACTTTACTTGAAACAATTAAACCACAATCATATAACTTGAACCCCCCAAGTACTGAAACTATTAATTTTTCCTTCACATAGAACATGTCATTTGTGGTTTGTGTGCTGTGTGCCAATAACTCAGCTTAAAACAGACTAAATCCTTTTTGATCTAAGCCTGAGTAGAAATGTTGTATGCTGCTAATTCTTTTATTTTCAAGAGAAATGCTCTAGTTTACAGTTTTACCCTGCAATTCATAATGCTGGACCGGTAGGATTGGGGCTTTAGATTCAGAACAATTTCTGAAGTGTTCAGGATAGTTTCAAATGCTTAAATGTGCTTTTCTTTTTTAAATAAACATTTTAGCTTTCATAAACTTGTAGATTATACATTATTTTTAGCTGTGTGCTTCTCTTATTTTAGACTTGAAACCTAAGTAACTAATGATATCAACAGTAAATTACTTGGTTTTCTTTTATCACACATTGTCTCTTTTGTTTAGAATGGTTGCATTTAGTAATGTTTTAAAATGATCTGATGTCAGTCTGTAAATAAAAAGATGACAGTATGTCATTTACCATGTGTGATTAATTAGTTTCAAAACAGAATTAAAATATTTTGGAGTTAAATACAATGAAACTTCGTATACTTAGTCTAGAAGAAATTGATGCCTATCAAAGTGATATTTGCTGTAGATGGTTTAACTGTTGGGTTAGAACGTGGGTAAAAAATCATTGAGGAGGTACTGGTGCAGTTTAAGGTGGAGAGTTTGTGGGTAGGAATTGATTAAAGTTCTGCTGTTTATAACAGTGTTTCTTCTTAAACAGCAGAGGTCCATCTCTGAATTTGGTTGGGGAAAGGTGACTTCAAACAATGTCATCATGAAGCATGAGAGAGGTGACATAGCCATTGTCTTTATAGGCCTTGTTTGCCCAATACAGTTAGTAAATGCCGCTATATGTCTGTAATTTAGTGTTTTTCTTGAGGGGAGAGGCATTCTTGGAAGAACACTATTTAAAAACCAAGTAAATAAATTGATCAGAAAATGAATTTTATATATTCCAGTTTTTATAAATTTGAGAGTAAAGTTTCCATGTGTCTTTAGTCAAAAGAAAACTTACTTGATCTTTCGGAGAAAGTGTATTGTCATCTATTACACAGTCCTATCTGTAGACAGTTATATAGGCATGGGAATATTTGTCAAAGGGAAGGGGAAATGAGAAAATGGTAGAGGAAGGCTGATTTAGACGCTTACAAAGACTTTTAAATCTGTTTTTAAAGATATTTGAAAATAGAATATGAGGAAGTTTCATGAGTAAACTGCATGGGGTAGTTTCTTTTTTGTTGTTAAATATAATTTTAAAATTTCTTTTGAAAATTGTCTTTTTTTTAAAAAAGCAATTATTTCCAGGTGTGGTGGGTATAGTTGTAATCCCAGTTTACCCTAGTAGGCCAAGGCTCAGGAGGATTGCACGTTCTATGATAGCTTAGCAAATTTAGCAAGACCCTTTCTTGGGGTGGGGGTAGGCGGGGAGAGGTTTAAAGGGTTGGGTGTGTACCTTACAGTACACTGCTTCTGGGTACAATCCCAAGTACTGGGGGGAAAACACAACAACTAAACACTGAAGTTGATAAAGTCTTGCATTGGGTGTATTGAATGACATTGCTAATTTAAAATGACATTTATTTTCTGAAAGTCTTATTTTTGTATATTTCTAAAGCATTCTTTGTTTTTTTAATTGAAGAAAAAAGATTTACATGAATTGTACTTTGCTAATTTTTTTTTGAAAAGAGAAAATAAGAAAATTATGTTTTTTGGCAAGACAAGAGCTCAAGGAAAGTTGCTTGATGACTTACCCAGAAAGTGATTCATTTAGAACTCAATAATAGTTGGTTTATTATGTTAGCACATAAAGTTAACCTGGCATTAGGTCTCAATCTGTTGAGATAAAAGTATAAGGTGGGGTATCTGTTTCTTTCTCACCATGCAAAGACAATGGTAATTTAAGTGCACAAAGGGACTTCCTTGATGATTTTGTAATTCTACTACACAAGAATTTATTTAAACCTTTTCTTGCTACTGTTTTTGTATGTGAATAGTATTTCTAGAAAATATAGTGGAAATTTTATTTAGAAAATATATATTGTATCAAGCCCTGTGGCTTAGATAAAATAATAGCTTTTAAACAAAAATTTGAAAGCAATTTCTCTAACTCATTGCCTTGATAAATGCAAGACATTTTGGCTCCCTCAAATTTATATGACCTACATTTTTAGATTCTGGGTCACAGTTACAATTTCTGTTTGAAATCTTGCTCAGAAATTAAATTCTTACTAGCATGTGAGACTTTTTCATACTTTCTCTCCCCAGCAATATGAGGGAAGAGGCTGTTCTTTTAAGTGTGATCAAAGAAGTAATTGCAGGCTCATCAGTTCTAAGACCTGACATTAATTTGTAGGCATTACGGTGCTTGGGAACAGGTTTCTTGGTGGTTGACATTGAGTACATAAAAATGTGTTCTGTAGATTTCTTCTTTAAAATTGTGTGATAGTTCCATTTGTTTTACCCCTTGAAATTAGCTACAATCTTCGAAGTCCTAGAAAAGATTTTGAGTGTCCAGAGGTTGAGCATCAATACATTTTCTAGTTGGACAGTATAGGAAAAATCACTGGCAAAATATCTATTCTTCAGTTCAGTAGAACTTAGTTCAAACATTTAATAGTATAAAATTTTACTGCAGCTAAATGTTTTGACCCTACCCCAGAATTTGTTTTAAAAGTTGTATTTCTTAAAGTGGGTATGTTCCATTAATTGCCTCTCATAAAGTTGATGGAAATGAATATTGAAGGGACAAGGAGAAATGTCCTTCAGTAATAAGTTGAGAGAGCTGTGCATGTGTTCCCATCCCAGAGTCTAATGTATATAGTCAGTCTGTGAGAAGTTGGAAAGAGATTGGATAACTTTTTGATCTAGTGATATTTGTCAGATTTTGTGAGATTTAAATGGTATGATAGTTGGAACAAATTTAAACCACCTACTTAAGTTTAATCCATTTCCTGTGATTAATCTGTGTCAGAATCTTTGATAAGGAATCTATTTAAAACAATGGTTCTTAGTCTTGGCTGCACGTTGGAATCACCTGGGGACTTATAAAATTAAAAAATAAATGGGAAAATGGCAGGGCAGAGGGTCCCATTCCTTGAAACTGATTTTCTCTAAGTGTACTGCCTGGAGAATCACTGTTTTGGCAATAGCTCTAAAACTGGATTATTCCCCCAACCAACCCCCATTTTAAAATGATGATAAGTCTTTACTGGGCTCTGCTTTGGGGCCAATTGAGGGAAGTTACATGCTTTATTTGAAAGCCCAAATTCCAAGAAGTCATCTAATAGTTTTACAATAAACCAAGACTAGATATTTTCTGCACAGGTTCTTATGTTTCTGTAATGTGGCTTAAAGACTATACCTTTCAATGAAAAATTTTTGTTAAAATTGTATGAAAATTTCTAGCTGTAGCTGACTGATATGCAATTGTAGTGTTCTAGGATATAATCTTCAATCTGAAAGCAAGTAAAAGGCCTGAGCTCCAGAAATAGTTGACCCAAAAGAATGTTAAAATCTAGCCCTTGGGCATTTATGCTGCTGTTAAGGTACACATTTTGACAATTTTCTGTGAGATTTCTTTGACTCACAGAAAAATTAAAAGGGAAATACACTGCCAATGTAGAGACAAATACTAATGAATAAGTCTGAAGTTTCATAAAAGGCCAAATAATTTTTAGTGTTTAAGAATGAAGAAAGTTTCGAAATTGTCAGAATTGCCAAAGTAATATCTGAAATTATTAACATCGCCTTTCTCCATTTTCTTTAAAAATTCCCTCTCCCCCCATTTGAGACATCATAACTTTGCAGACCTCTTAATCATTTGTGTGATACATAGTTAATTACTTTACTCCCACAGAAGAAAGGCAAATAAGACACAGCTGTCCTTGCCCTTTTTCAGTGTTTCTTATTTCTTAGATCTTCATCTTTGCATATTTCACCTCTGCCCAAAGGAGAGGTGAGCTTTGACTTCCAGTTAATGCTTATTTTGGCCATAATGCTGCAAAGTATTTGCAATAGAATGGCCTAGAGTCGATTGTTCAAAATTTTTTTTTTTTTTTTTTTGCTACCAGGGATTGAACTCAGGGGCACTCAACCACATCCCCAGCCCTATTTTGTATTTTATTTAAAAACAGGGTCTCCACTGAGTTGCTTATCAGCATCTCGCTGTTGCTGAGGCTGGCTTTGAACTCACAATCCTCTTGCCTCAGCCTTCCAAGTCACTGGGATTACAAGTGTGTGTCATCGCACCAGCTCCATGCTTCTTTAAAGTTGTGTTTATTGGTGTTGAGGTGGTGATTCAGGGGAGTGCTTGCCTCGCACACGAAGCACTGGGTTTGTCCTCACACCACATAAAATAAAGGTATTATGTTTATCTACAACTGAAAAAAGTTTGTGTTCATTGAATTTTTTTTTCCTGCCTCATTATGGTACTATGTACATTTGTTATGGATTCTCACTAATAACTGGTTACTCTGTAGGTGACTTATAGAACAGCAGGTTCTGGAATTGGATATACTGGAGATCACTGAGATCACTATGACCTAGCTAACAACTTTTTTTATTTTTTATTTTTTGGGTGTAGATGGACACAACACAATGCCTTTATTTTTATGTGGTGCTCAGAATCCAGCGCTCTACCGCTGAGTCACAATCCCAGCCCTAGCTAACAACTTTCTTAATCTTTCTACCTTGTCTCTTCTAGAAAGATAACACTATTTAATGTTTGGGTTAATTATGATAACTGACCAATGCATATAAAACACATCAACTATCTTATAAAAATGTTTAGAAAAAAGTTAGTCACTTTTGTTATTATGTAACAGTTCCAGTAATTATGCAAATGGTAGAATGCTAATTCTTAACTGAGACCTCCTTTTTCTTATTGTTTTTGTTTTGGGAAGAGAGAGAGTTATTAAATTTTCTCCAAATGTAGCTATAACATTTACAACTTCTGTGATAGCATATAAAAATGTTTATTTCTCGTTTTCTTTTCTTACAATGGGAAAATTTGGCAACATTGGCCTAGAACACTTGGATATCCCTTGTTATGGAGCTGGGTTGTGGGTGCTCCTTGATAAGGACAGTACATATGCTCTCTCATCCAGCTTTCCTTGTGCAGCCCAAGGACTGCAGGACTTTTGAGGCCTGCCTCTGTTTCTTGCCTCTGGATAGCCTGGCTCTTAACAAGTGTCCTCAAAATGGCAAATAACATTTATAGATGACCTAGGTGGGAAGTCTTGAGCTTCTCTCCTTGTGGAGTTGGAGTGCAGCCTGGTCAGTGTCAGTAACTGTGATGATCAAATTGGTAGCATGCACATGCTAAAAATAAGCCCTATCTGAATTCTGTCATGGTAAAGTTATCTGTATTGCTAAAATAATTTCTTCTAAAATGTGGAAGGTGATTTTTTTTCTCTTTAGACGAATGGATTGTGGTGGATGAAAACAGCTCTCTAGGTATATAGTAACTTGTCCAGGTAAAAAAGTTGTTAGCAACTTTCCCTATCGAATAGTTGTCCTTTAAACCTTTCTACTGTCTCAGAAGCTATCTAAGAACAGGGAGGCATTTTTATTATTTTCAGTCGACAGATGAATGCCTGATTTTCTTACTTAAATAGTAGTTGAATTCAGTTTGTAGGGGTTATCAAAGTGTTACTTTTGGTAGAACTGACAGTTTGTAGAAGAATCCAGTGGGCCTTCCTAACCTGAAGTGTGTTCACTCAGATTTGAACACCTTAATTAATGCTCAGTACCCAACTCATAGTAGGCAGCTTTTGTTGAATGAATGAATGAATATGTTACGAAAGATAATATTTTAGATCAAAGGTTAGAAACTAGTGTCTCTTCAGCCCAATATCTAGTTTTGTACAGCCTGAGAGCTAAGAATGGTGGCTCAGAGCCACCATTAAGAGGTTGTTAAAAGAACAACAATACAAAGAATATGAATTAGAGACCCTAAAATGCCCATAAAACCTGAAATTTTTACTGCCTGGCTCTTTATGGAAAAAGTCTGCTGATTCCTGGTTTAGATAACGGAAATGCTAACTATTCTCCTTTTCATTTATACTGTGTTAGATGCACACCAGAATAATCAATGTAGATGGTGGCATCATTGTGATATGTTTGTCACCTACTTAAACAGGTCAGAGTGATTGCCAGATGCTTTGTATTAGGAAGCACAGTTAATTGCAGATGATGAGTATTTAATAAAATTCAGACTAACTTGTGCTTATAAGTTTTCAAGAGCTATTTTTGAACATGTCATTGAACCTTTGTATTATATGATGTCATGAAATTTTAGAACTGGAAGAAAACTTTCAAATCTTGTCTAACCATTTAGAGAGTATGGAGTTGAAAGGAAATAAAGGATGTCTCCAAATGAAATTACTTTTCAGAAGCAAAGCTTTTAAACCCCAACTGTTTCATTTGATGATTAAAAAAAAAACTCAGATTTTGAAGCCAGGAGTACTAAACATAGAGTTTGGTCAGTTTTTTGCAGTCATCAGCCCCTGAACAGGACAGTGGAATCTAGTTGCTATAATCTGACATCAGACACGTTGTTAAATCTGTCTTCTATTGTCTGCATCTGCTAAGGTAATGGTAATGATCTCATAAGGGTAAGAGGGCTAAAGGAATTTATAAAGTAGTAAATAGTACATTTGTAAAGCATATATTAATATTTGTTAAAGGCACCAGTGGTTAAAATAATAATGGTCAGTTTTATTAATAGGTATAAAAGTATGAGGAGTCCTCCTTCCCAGGATTAATTATGGCCCTTAAACATTCATCACTGGGCAGACAAGTACCTGATCCTTAAAATTCTAGAGGTAATATTTTTGGTACCTGAAGTCTAGTTTCCCAGATAAGTACTCCCTGTCCCATCATTGCTCATCAGATGTGTGTGTGTATATATATATTATAATACACGTTATATAAAATATATCTTCAAGCACTTTTGTTAGTACTTTGAAACCAACTTTAATAGTTAAGCCTTGTCAGTTTCCCCTTTCAAAAGCTAAATAACTTCAGAGGTAAATGAATATTAGAGCTGGAGGTAAGAGATTATCTTTGGCATGTTTTCTGATTTCAGAGGAACAGAAATCTACCCACCACCACCCCCCAAAAAGATAATTGTTATTGAATTGAGGCTGGTGACTTGGAGTCATTGAAATATATGTGTTTAGAGTATGTGCTATACCTCTAGTATGTAGGCAGTTTAGACAGATGCTTTTTGAGGAAATGTAATTACAAAACTTTACTTGAATTATGCTTATAATAGGCTTTTGTTTTCTTATAGTTTGCAGTGTTGATGTGGGTATTTACCTATGTTGGTGCCTTGTTCAATGGTCTGACACTACTGATTTTGGGTAAGTCTGCAAAACTATTGGAATAAAAAATTGCAGTGCAAAGAGCTTAAGACATTGTAGTGTAGAATATTCTTAAAGATGATGTAAATTTGAGGTTGTGATATCTTTAAATAGGTGAACAGATACTATATTTATTGAAATACTATTTTAGTTCCTGAAGACTGCTCCACCTAACTAACCATGTAAACCAGAAAATGTGTAGCCTTACCTGATGGTGCAGTCACAAGTCTAATCCAGAATTCCTATATTTCAAAAAACAAAAAAACAAAACAACAACAGTGTGATATGATTTGAAATTGAAACTAGGCATAGTTCCTATAGCTTCACTCAGGTAATTTGTTCCTCTGGAGTGGTACCTTAAATGCATCTTGTATATTTGTTTGTTCATTAGGAACACTGCCTGAGTGTTTCCAGTTTGATAGTTTAATGTTTGTACCCTAAATTGTTCTACTCCTTTAAAGTTTTGAATTTCCTTTTACAGCTCTGATTTCACTCTTCAGCGTTCCTGTTATTTACGAACGGCATCAGGTAATTTCTTAATTGTAACTTAAGAATACAGAGCTCACTTCAAAACTTTATAAAAAGCCTTTGTTGGCACTTAGTAATGCTTAAATAAGATACATCAGCAATGGTAATTTTCTAATAATCCTTTTTATTTCCATTTTCAGGCACAAATAGATCACTATCTAGGACTTGCATATAAGAATGTTAAAGATGCTATGGCTAAGTAAGTATAATCCGCAACTTTTCTAAGGATGAAGTGTGCTGGTTTGAAAATACTATAATCTTTTCATGTTACAGGCATAGTGAGTAGCAAATCTCCATCAGAGTGACAAGGGTTGGCAAAATATTTTTTCCTGATATTAACATCATTATTTTCTAGGTTTATTTAGGCATTGTTTAATCTGTGAGGCAAAGATAGAAAAATGATAGGTAATAATTTGGCAGCTTTACAACTTCCTTTCTTGTATAAGCTAAATAATATATAACTATCTGTGGGGAAAAGTACCCAGTGATGATAATATTTAGGAAACATAGCCATTTTTTCCTTCTTTATCCCAGTTAACTTGTACTTTAATGAAGCACTCAATTGCACTATGACCTTCTTGAGTGAGGTACAACTTTGTTCCTCTGTTTTTTTAATATGCAAATGTGTGTGATCTTCAGTGTTTGCATTTTAAAACCAGTTTTCTGAAAAATTTCTATTGAAATAAAATTTTTCAAAAAAGATATTGTAATGATATTTACCTTGACCATTTTTCCCCTTCTTTTCATTTGTAGAATCCAAGCAAAAATTCCTGGATTGAAGCGCAAAGCTGAATGAAAAAGCCCAAAACAATTAACAGTAGTTCATCTTTAAAGGGGATATTCATTTGATTACATGGGGGAGGGTCAGGGAAGAATGAAACCTTGACATAGCAGTGCAGTTTCACAGATCTTTATTTTTAGCAATGCACTGTTTGAGGAAAAATTACCTGTCTTGACTGCCATGTGTTTATCATCTTAAATAAATTGTAAGCTGCTATGTATGGATTTAAATTGTAATCATATTTGTTTTTCCTATATGAGGCACTGGTGAATAAAAAGTAATCTGAGAAAACTGTATATTACACTTTGTTGCAGGAGTCTTGCTGTATTTGGGGGAAGTTGCAGAGAAGGTGGAGCAAGAATAAAACCCCTTTTCACAGTTTGTGCACTGTGTATGGTTGTGTAGATTGATGCAGATTTTCTGAAATAAAATGTTTAGATGAGATCATACCACTAAAGCAGGATTGAAAAAGCTTTGCCTTTTTGGTATGTTCTAGGTGTATTGTGAATTTTACTGTTATATTAATTGCCAATATAAGTAAATATAGTTTATATATTATCTATATATAGTGTTTCACAAAGCTTAGACCTTTACCTTCTGGCTGCCCCACAATGTGCTTGATATTTCAGTCATTGGTTATACATGTGTAGTTTCAAAGCACTTAAGCTAGAAAAAGAATATATTTCTAGGAGCACTACCATCTGTTTTCATCTTGAAACAATGCCACATACATAGAACTCCAAAATAAAACTTCATTGCACAAAACTTACTGTAGTTAATTTTGTCACAAACTCTGGGTCTATATGGACTGAATCTAATGCTTCCGAAAATGTTGTTTGCAAATATCAAACATTGTTATGCAAGAAATTATAAATTGAAGACTTACACCATTGTGGTTTAAGCTGTACTGAACTAAATCTGTGGAATGCATTGTGAACTGTAAAAGCAAAGTATCAATAAAGCTTATAGACTTAAAATGTGTTTGGTATTTTGATTTCATAAAAGTGTGACAGATTGTATACACAAAGGGTAGACTTTGCTTCAACCAGTTAGAGTGGCAATTTGTGCTTTTAGATCTAAGTTTCAGCTATATTTACTTCAAACAAAGGTCAAAGAACATGTTTACATAATCAAATTTATTTGACACCAAAATGTTTTTAAATTTTATACTTTGAAAATAAATTCATGCACCAATATTTTAACATGTAGAATACAGTGCAGGATTTATGAACATACATAAAATTATACCATATAAATGTTTACAAATAAGATTTAAGAAGTTTTCTTGACACAGACACTATTGCTCTTTAAATAGTTGTAGATATCATTTCCCAGTTCATTTTTTTGTCCACATGGTTATTTGAATACAAGATCAAATTCAGTATGAAAGGTCAGTAGTACAATATAGGCAGACATGGTTATCACTCAGCATCACCAGTCACATGGTTACAGAAAACAATTAGAACTGCATAGGGACTCTACTGTGGGCCCAACAACCTATTAGTGGATTAATGTAAGGCATTAATAAATTGGCATATAAAAATAGCTTAATGAGTAATCTAATCTTTTAGAATGCTGAAGCACTTCTGTGGGAGATGTTAATCTATTCTTTAATTGAAAATGCTTCATTTCACCTTTTCTCTAAACTGACAACTGCAAATAGCCAGGAACTCAAGTTTCAGAATTTCAGTGCACTGACTGACAGGACTAGTTGGCGTCTGTGCTTAGCCACCTTTCCTCTCAGTGATTGCTGTCAGCCCCATCCAACAGTTTGTGGTTGACCGTGTATAAGTTGACTTGAGGGGCTTCAGAGATGGCTTCAAATTAATATTGCCCAAACATATTCTGTTGGACAACTACCTCAGGAGCTCAAAGCTGAGTTATTTTTTTTTTTCATAATTTTGATTCAGCAAATATTCTTCAGACTTGGGACTCTGTTCTGTAGAATTTGAAAATCTGGACTTGACATAGTTCACCCAAACCAAATCAGTGGAGTTGCCTCGACCCCACTCCAACAGTGGTAAAAACCAAGGTGTAGCTTCAGGTCACCTCATGCATTACCATTTAAAGATTTAACAAGACAAATCAGTTCAATTCCATTTGGTCACACTTGAGTTTTATTTGTTTTCCTTTTCTGTTTTGTAATAGAGGTTTGTTTTACTTGATTTCTAGTTTGAATTTTGTAGGTTTGGCACTAATCTAATGAAAATTCATTCTACTTCCTACTGAACTTAAGTTCCTTTGCTGCTCACCTTCCTTATAACCACCATTTCTAAAGCAATTAACTGATGTCTGTCATTTACAAAGCCTTGACAAACACAGGACATGGATGACAGAGTGAATCTGCTAAGGGTCCTGCAGCCCTCCTCAGTTTTGAAGTTTTAGCACCATATGTAGAAAGGAGATAAACTTTGTGGGAGGTGAGACAGCAGCCCACACACTGGAAACTTTCAAAGGCACTTAATGGATATAAAACTGCAAAGGAAACATTAAAAAATTAAGTTTCTCAACTTGTTTATAACATGGCTCATTTGGTTTTGAAAGCTAGATGTGGAGAACAGGCTATTTCTAGTACTTCAGTGCATCTAACTTAAGCTGTGTTCAACTTATTTGTAAAAATGAACATTCTTGAAGTATTATAGAAACAGAATAGCAAAACATCTTTTGTAAAAGTTTTGATGCAAATTAAAAGCTACATATTGGTTAGGGTTAACTGAGGCTTTAAATTTTGTTATTGGGCTACATCATCAGGATTTGTCAATGTAGTTAGTACATTTAGTTTTTAATCTTCTGGAGAGAGACCAGCAGACTTTACATTTTAGAACTTTACCTTCCCTCTTGGCATCACAGTTTTGGAGAGTCCAGATTATGGGAGCAGTCATAGAATTTCACTAGCATTTGGAGCTTGTGCGTGCCCGCAGCATCGTAGGCATTTCCCAGCAGTTTAGTGTCAAGGTGCCGCCTCGGCACTGCCTCTGCATTTGCTGGGTTGTAGCAGTGGCAGCAATAATAACTATTATAAGAAATTTCTGCATTTACAGACATCGCCACACAAATACACTGAAAAACAGAGACCAAATAGTCATTTTTGTATGGCTGGACATACATCAAATGGCAAAAAACAATCTTGCCAGGTGTTCAGGAATCAAGCTCAGGAGATGTGTTGAACATTTTTAATAAGCAAGGAATCGACTCCAATTAAGACTTACAGGTCCCCCTCACCATGGCTCTTTTAAAAAGGGGGGAGGTGTTTTTTTGTTTGGTTTGGCTCCTTCAGCAGCTTGAGCATCTGTGCTGAATGTGGTGAGAACTTTTGAAAACTTGACTTTGCACTCTCCTGTTACTATCAGAAAGGTTTTATCGATGCCACTCGAGTTAGAGAGCTCTTTTGAGAGTTTAGCACAGAGCCAGGGATCATAGTGTACTCACAACATGCCTACCAAGGCCTGCAGGCCCTGCATTTTTACAGTTACTTCTAAAGAAGACTTGTATAGGAAACAAGTCACCTATCTCCTGCACTGGGGTGACTAATTAACTTAGGTCTCTTGTTCCTAGTTTGTTCAGTCTAACTGGTTCTCTGAATGGATGTTTACACTCTGTAGCTGCCAGTACTATCAAGAGTTCAAGTGCCAGCAACAGTTGGCACTTCAAGGTAGCTCCTAGACAGGCATCAGAAAGCCTCGTTGGTGCCATGTTCTATGCAGTGCTTTTGGGTGGGAAGTAGATTCAAGTCTTATGTAGGTATGTTTACCACAACGTAACTTAGACTACTAAAGATATTAGAATGCATGTGTTTTATATCCCTTTAAGAATTTTGCTTGGGTTGAATGGAAAACAACATTCATACTGCAAGAAAGTCTTCTGATATCAGATGTAGAAAATCTTGAGAATCACCTAGTCCTATTCCTCCATGCTCTGAAATATCCTTGGTGAAGAGACAGAAGGCAGCTGCCTACTCTGAAGTGCTTAGAAGGCTAGTACTATCTGTGGAGCAGTTCAGTATGCATTCATCTGAATTACTGGCTCTTTCACACTAAGGTCAAAAGCTGCCCTAGTTGGTAGCATAAATAGCAAGGTGGGGTTCTCTTGCCACTAACTAGCACTGGGCCTTAGTATTACTTCTCATCTGATCTCATGTCAGACTGGCTAGCACTTGCCAAGGGCAACCTAGGCACAGTGTTGTATTTTGAAAACTTCACTTGGCTGGGGATTAATCATGCATCCTAAAGACACTGGTGACTGGGAATTCTTAAAAAGACATGGATGAATTCTACTCTGTCAACGATGCCTGCCAGCTGTCCAGCCACCTTTGTACCTACCTCTCCAGCAATGATCAGAGTAGTTGTTGCATGACAGATTGGGTTGAACATCACAGAAACTGAATACCTTATACTTTAAAAAGACCTTTCTTTCATTAGGACTCAGTAATATTTCCCATTTATTGTCCTACATCGTCAGCTCTTTGCCATGTCCCTGGCAGAGCCTGGCCCAAAGGATACCTGAGATGGGGAGTGAGAGAAGGAAGGCCTGAGGAGTCAGGACCAGATTAACCATGTTATTACCTGCAGTCGTCTCCTCCAGTGCTGACCACATACTTGTCATCGTAAGAGAAACGGATATTTGTCACATGAGCTGAGTGACCAAAGTAACGTTTATGTTTGGCCTGTAAGAAAAGGAAAATGGAGATAGTTAAGGGATCTTGCTCCTCCTAGCAACTACAGAGCACTTTCAAGACTCACACCCCCATCTCTCCAGAACTTCTTTACTCGGGGGATTCCCACTGGGGCTGAACAGCATCAGCCAGCCAGCCTTTTGCTGACTTTCCTGTCTCATCTTGCTCCACTTGTGGCCATTTTGTCCACCTTCCATCATTCCTTCTCTCAGGTTCCAGAGGAAGATGAAAAGGTTAGTCACTGTCAGATCTTCACAGGGCTGGGACAAGATGCCTGTCTCCCCCAGATACCACCTGGATGTGGCCACTATATCCCACAGACTTCAAAAAAGCCCAGAAGCAGAACAGGGAAGTTACTCGGGAAGACTCACAAATTTTTCTGTGCAAGGAAAATCAAACAGCTTCACCAGCCCAAAATCATCTCCTGTGACAATGTTCAGGCCAGCATGAGTCACACACGCACAGTTGACATCAGCCTTGTCAGCATTTCTTGGCCAAATACCAATGACTTCGTCCCCTAGAATGCTGTTCATCAGGAAGAAATGTTAGGGGGAAGACACATGAGCAAGTCCTGTGGACAGTCATTCCCTCCTAGGGATAGGAGGAATATTTTGCATAATCCAGTATGGCCATGTGGCTCTTCTGTCAAAGCATCCATCTGCCCCCCCCTTCTGTACTCTTGTGCCAGCTCTTACTATTTGTTCTCTGTCTCATTCTCCCTTACTCCATAAAGAAAAGTTATCCCCATCATTGATTCTCTCCCTCTTCCCTCTAGTCCTGAATATGTGAATGAGAAGCAGAAGGGAGAGAAGGCTCCTTCAGACTCAAAAGTTGAATCTTCTCTTGCTGACAGCGATTCTAACCCTCCCATTCCCTTCTGGTGACTGGAAGCTTCACTGTGTACCTGGGCTTGGCCAAGAGAGAGGAATTGGCTGCCCTCTGAACTTCTTGGCTGGGATTAGGAACTTGGAGTGACTACATGAAAAAAGGACTTCACATTTCAAAAGCCCTGATTAGATCAAGCCATCAGCCTATACCAGTGCCAAGAAGTCCCCCCCACCCGCCCCCGGGGGTGGGTTGGGGGGGGGAAGAGCTCTGCCTCTGCACTTCTGCAGATCCTGGCCATCACAAATCCAGAGGCAGAGCCAGGGACAAAAGACTCCTTACAGGCTTCCTTAAAAGTGCTTTCTTCAGTTACCTTGTCCAGGAAGCCCAGGTGATCTTCTCAATGACCATGGCTTCAGTTACCTGCTTCCCCAAGGGGACCTCATGCACCTGGCGCTTATAGGCTCCTGTTGACACCTGCAAGTGGAAGGGAACCCGTGTTCATCAACTTTCTCAGTCCAAAGACTTCCCTTTTGGGGTGGTGTTCAGAGGATAGGCCCAGACTCTGAATCCATAGGGCTTTTCTCAAAATCCAAGGTCAGATCCAGGCCACAAAGCCCAGGACCAGCCCACAGCAAAATTCAGAGCACAGGGTGTTTTTCCATCATTTTCTCACCATTTCCCAAAGTCCTAAGGCAGTGGTTTCCCAAGTGATGCTGACAGCATCATCTGGAAACCTGTTAGAAACAAATTCTCAGTAGCAGACCAGACCTGCCAAATCTGCCATTTCAAGAATGGGGCCCAGAAATCTTAAAGCCCCCAAGTGTTTCTGAAACAGGCATCCCTATCATCAGAGAATGTGTGGTATGGAGATAAGGCAAGTTTTCTCATGGACAGCAGCTGCTGAAATGAATTGTCTAGGACCTGATCTAGAATCTTCTATAGGAAATGGATCACCTTTTGCACAGTCAAGGTCATCTGCTAGCACCTGCCAGTCAATGGCTACTGCCTACATCTTTACCCCACTCTCTTCCCAGGGTGCCTCTACTCCAGCCGCCCAAGCTTTCCTTCTGTTCATGTAATGAGCAGGGCTCTCATGCAGATGGCCTGGAACAGTGTTTCCACCCCTCTGTTAGCTGCCTCCTACAGACCTCAGCTTAAATATCAATTGCTCAGACAGGAAGCAAATCTAAATTCAGCACCTTGCTAAATGCTCCCCAGCACCCTTTACTTCGCCTTTTTCTTAGCATGCAATCACAGACTGTAATTAGATGTATATTTTGTAATTGTTAAATGCTTTATCTTCTCCACAATTGATCAAGTTCCAAGAGACAGGGACCAAGCCCATTTTGTCTGTCCAAACACCTAGCATCATATCTGGTTCAGTAAATAGTTGATGAAATGAATGAATGCATTCTCTCTCCCTTTGTGGTGAATACCCAACGTCAGGCTCACAAATACATAGTATTTGTTAAGTGCTGCAGAAATCTTTCTTTTGATTTCAGCTGTCAGTCCCAAGACTGGGACCCCTCTCAGTTTCAATCTCTCTTCCTCACTGGTCATCTCCTTGGGGACCCAATGATGAGTTCTTACTCCAGATCCACCATCTGGAATTCGGGTCCCAAGCATGGAGGGGCCACATTATCCAGCAGATTTTGGAAATAAAATGAGTAAACATAAGTGATACAAGCCTTTGTGCAGCCCCAGAGGACTAGAAATTAAGAAGTTTTGAAAGGGAGATGGTGAGGAGAAGCTAAAGAGTTTCCTCGTTTTTATTTATTTTTTTTTTTACTGAAAAAAATTAAAGTGCTCTTTACTTTTAAATTTTTTAACTATTCTAAATTTCTCTAAGCCTCTATTTTTAAATTTATAAAACAGAAAAAGTAAAAGTACTTAAAGGTTTCCTGTGAAGAGTAAAACAGCATGTAACTAATATAAACTATTATTACTATTACAGTTATTTTTGGTTGCCCTTGACATAAGTAAACCCCAGGCATACCTGAATGTATTTGCTATCCGCAGAAAAGTCCATCTGAAGGACAAAGCTTGGGATATCTCTGCAGTAGCCAGTGCGGTTCAGACTTGTGCCCTGAGTGAGGTCATAGAAGTCAACTGTGTGCTCAGAAGAACCAACAGCTAAGAATCGGTTGTCTGGGCTGATTCTAGAAAAAGCAATCCAAGAGCATGGCCCATGAGGAGGCTGCTTGGGGCACAATACATGGAGGCTGCTCTTTGATAGGCCTCCCAGGCCCAAAGGCAGTGAAATCCTCCTTGTGACCTATATATGGGCAGCTTCTCCCTACAGTCTGTGGAATTCAACAATTTTTCTGGCTCATATCCCACAGAAGGAAACAACTGTGTAGAATGATATCATATCTTACAAGCAGTTTTGCCACACTCATGTGGAAATTAGCAAAGACACGTCCAAGAATGAACACGTGAGGGGGCAACCCTTCATAGTTGGCTTGTGAAAGTGGCCCTCACATATCTGCTCCTCATTCCAGCCACAGCCCTTCTGGAAGGAACCCACTGGTAGGAGACAGTCTGCTTAGGTACCTGATATCTTGGATGGCAGATTTCCGGTCTCGTTTTTTCCCCCAAACTTTCAGGCTGTTCACCAACAAGATGACAAACTCTCCATTCTTCATGCCAATAGCCACCATGTCCCCGTCAGGGCTGTAGGCTGCACACCTGGCTGCATGGCCCAGGTTCACCTTGTTGAGCAGCTTCTACATCAAAATAAGGAAAGTCCTCTGAGCCCTTGCCTCTTCTCTTGCTGGTCTTCAGGGAAAATTCTGCACCAGGCCAGAATACTCAGGCTGCTAGCCCCTGTAGGCCACTACACCTCCTGCTTCTCATAATAAATGTCCCTCAGCAGCCAGGGTAACAGCATGTTTGATTATAACATCTTGGGAACAGGATGTTTTAGGGCAGAGTTGGGCAAACTTTTTCCGTAAATTTAGGTAACCTGTCAAAATATTTCAGACTACGTGCCACATGATCTTTGTCATAACCACTCAACTCTGCCTTGCAGCACAAAAGCAATTACTGATAATACATAAACAATTGAGAGTGGCTTAATTGTAGAAATAGGTCATTGGCCAGATTTGGCCATTGGGTCATAGATTGACAACCTTTTACTTAGGGGAAAGAATGTGAACTTCAGCACCTGCTAGCATAAATCCTGAGCTCTGTCACTTACTAGCTGGGTATATTTGGGTCGGTCACTTCCTAGGTTTCCCATTTACAAGAAAATTATACTAATATTGGTTTTGGAAGGTTTTTATAAGCATTAACAACCGTGCGTATGAAGTACCTGTACACAGTAGGTATTCAATAAACAACAGCTGTTAATTTAAAAGTTAACAGGAGTGTAACAACTACATTTATGCATTTGCATGTCTATTTATTGACCTTTGTACTAAATAACAGGACAAAAATTTAGTAGCCATTATGAGATAAAATCAGGTATTTTAATCATTAGAACTTAAGTACTTGTTTTGGATTAGATGAAGTGGGAAACATTTTTTCCCCTAGTCTATTCTTTGCTATTTTACCTTTGTCTCAGATGAACTTAAAATTGTTTTTCCAACTTCTTTGGTGGAAGTACAGTAGAAACGTGTGACATTTTAAATTATTTTTAGTCTTTCCATCCAGGGAAGATGTGATTTTTATTTTTTTAGATTTTGTGGGTTCTTCCATATCAAGAGAATCATCATCTCAATTAGATAGATTATCCCTGTAGTATATGAGTTCATATACAGATACACAGCTACAAGACAGGCTGGGTGTGTGAGGGGACTTTTATTATTAGGCTTTCTAACTTAATTACTGACTTTTGGCTAATGGTTTGTCCCATCTGTCCCCCATCTCTGGCTTAACACCAGCCACCTCCTCACTCTGCTCACACTTTGGGGGTATCTGAGTTGGGCAGAGTGAGTCCCTCACCTTGTCAGCCAGGTCCCAGATCCGGGCTGTACCATCGTTGCTGGCAGAGATGAAGATGTCCTTGGAAGGATGTGTGGCCAGGCCCCAGATCTCCCCCTCCATGTGTCCATCAATAAGGATATTAGAAGCAGCATTTTTTTCACCAACTTCAATTATTTCTCCATCTTTGGTTCCTACTAAAATTTTTCCCTGTTATAATCAAAGTACTATTAGAAAGAGGACAACTGTAGGATTCCACTCATATGAAGCACCTAGAGAAGTCAAACCCAGAGAGATGGAAAGCAGAATGAAGTTGCCAGGGACAAGAGGGAAGAGGAGTTGGCATTTAATGGGGACAGAGCTTCAGAGATGGAAAGTTCTGTGGATGGGTGGTTGCACAACAAGGTAAATGTACTGTCACCAGACTGTACCCTTTAAAATGGCTGAAATGGTTTTATGTATATTATGCCACAATAAAAAAAAATTAAAACCACTATTAAAGAAACTTAGGAAAGTTGCTTTGCTATGTTGCTATTAAAAGAGGAAAAGCTTACAGGTGATGTGCTTTTAACAACTAAACTGTCTCAAGTGGCCCCCTCCATCCTTCTTGTTTTGCCTTTTCTTCATCAACTACCTTGGGTGGGTTAAACCCAGAGTTCCTATCATCCAACTGCTACTAGAATATTCCAGGGATTCACAACAAGCTCACTACAGGGTGGGGCAGCCAATCCTTGTTCTTGGACAGCTCAGACATTTAATAAGTTCTTCCTTTCGGGGAACAAAGATCTACTTCCTGACAACTTCCTGGTTCTGGGCCTACTCCTTCCTACGTCTCCCATAATTACTATCCCAGATGACTGTCACTTAACCTTTTTAAAAAAATTTGTTCTTTTTAGTTATATATGACAGTTGAATCTATTTTGATATATTTATACAAGCACAGAATATATCTTATTCTAATTAAGATCCCAGTCTTGTGGACACACAGGAAGGTGAGATTCACTGTGGTGTACGCATATATTCACACAGGAGTGTTACATCAAACTCATTCTGCTGTCTTTCCTATTCCTATCCCCCGATTGTCATTTAACCTTAAAAATAAAATTCCCAGGATGTGGACACCAACTCAGGTTTGCCTTTCTCATGAAGAACGACTAGAAAGCAAATTCTTAGGCTGATACCAATTTAAAAATATTATATACAGAGGCTATTAAATAGAGGTTAAATTATTTGTTTACAAGTGCATCAAATCTCCTGGGGGTATTTAAGAAAGGAGAATAAAGAAAATACACAGGTTGAGGCTATACCCCTGAGATTCTGATTTGCAGCTCAGATGTTTTTGATATTTAGCCAAAGTATGACTTGAAAACCAATGGCCTTGAGCCAGACAGTTTGGCCCCAACATTCTCCCTACTGGCTTCATAATTCTAGACATGGCAAATTATTTATCTGTTTGTAAAAATATAATCAATAATAGCAGCTGACATCTCCTGGATGACCACATGCCAGGTGTAACGAAGGGCACTAACAGATGATGCGAAGTCCTCACAACAATGGCGGGTGAGTGAAGGTTAGGAAACACACCCAGGGTCACCCAGCCAGCTCTTCCTGAGGAAGTCACAGTTTACCCGGGTCCATCTGACTCAGCTAGGCTACACCCCACTGCAGTACAATCCACATCTTGAAGATTTAAGAATTGAATCAACAGACAGTGGCTGGGACCCTTCCCTCTTTCTTGGCCAGGGCCCCAGAGGACAGCGCAGGGAAGACCAGCCAGGCTCACCTTGCCACGGCACACAGAGCGCACACACTCCACCAACTGGCCCGTCTCCAGTTGGAAGGCCCGACAGCGTTTCATCTCCTGGTCCCACAATTTTACGGCACCTCCTTCTTTGGTCCTAAAAAAAAAAAACCATGAAGAAGCACTCAGCCTGTTGTCCTAAGATTTCCCCATGACCCTCCCCACCTTGTTCTCCCATTCCTCAAGGTCATGGGAACCGGCAGGTTATCCCCTACTGGTAGGCCCTGCTGATGAGCCATGGCAACCTAAAACGCCTCCAATGTACTGTCTTTGCAGAAAAGAAATCTGGAAAGTCAAGACTGTGTTTTCATGACACCAACTAAGAATGTTTCTCTTGTCTTTGTGCTTCATTGTCCAGTTTTTCCTGTGCCACTGGAACTTCTGTTCCTTCTTCTCACTTCTCCTTCCTCTAGAGTTCCTAAGAGTAGCACTGGAAATAGCAGAGTGCCTGTTGCTTGAATGCCTCCGCTTATTTAAGAATACCTTTCACATTTTTAAACTACCAGGAACCCATCCCTCTACTTCTCTCTTACTAATGCGGTTTTGGGCCTCCACCCCCTTAGAGAACTGACAGACTGAACTCCCTAATGCAGAAAAGATAGGAGAATAACCATCTGCATTTTCCCCAAGTTCAGAAAGCTTCTGTTAGTTTCTCCCAAGACATTAACAAAAGACAAATTGCTTGCAGAGGAGCTTCTGCTTACGGCCGTTCTTTCCCACCAGTCACGATGAGCCCGTCCCGGAGAGTGGTGTACATTGTGAACACGGGGCCTGTGTGTGCCTTGGCCACCAGCCGGATGAGAAAGTGGTCCTTCCAGACATAGACATCTCCATTGATGGCACCCGTGAATGTGAGGTTGTTCTGCAAACAAAGGGACATTTCCACACCAAGAGCACACTCAAGAGGGTCTCTTCCCAAGCCACCTGCTTCCTTATTTCTCTTGAATAAGTCCTGTACAGTCAATTTTGTCTTCTTCATTAAGCAAAGCAGAAGAATTTGCAGGAAAATCACAAAAAGCATAAAGCAATTACCTAGCTTTGAAATTCACCCTTTATAGTTGGTTTTGGGCATTTTATTTCCCCACTGAGTGCAGTGCTGTATACACAAGAGCATGGCCTGGGGACATCAGGGGAAGGGCCAGCTTCAGCCCAAGAGGAAACTTTCCTGGGACTCATCTATAAAGTGGATAAATCCACACACGGAGGACCAAGAATTGACTGCATTCCAAAAAGTCCCTGGGAGCTTGCACAGGCTGAGGGACTCCAGAGTCACTTAAGGGTGGCAGCTGAGGGTTGTGTGGAGCAAGAGATTTGGAAAGAAAAAGGACCACCACCTAGCTGTGGAAATTATTCCCAGCATGCTCAGAGCTATGTATTCCAGGTTTGCTTCTGGAACATCTCCTTCAGAGGGGTGTGTGTGTGTGTGTGTGTGTGTGTGTGTGTGTGTTGGTCCTACTCTTTCTGATCAGTAGTTTGAGGAAAAAATGGGGAAAAAAACTCACCCATCTGTACTAAGAAAAGGGAATAATGGTTACTAAGAAGCCAGGAGAGGAGGCTGGGGTTGTGGCTCAATAGTACAGCGCTTGCCTAGCATGTGTGGGGCCCTGGGTTCGATTCTTAGCACCTCATATAAGTAAATAAAATAAAGGTCCATTGACTCCACCCCCCCCCCCAAGATGAAGCAGCAGCAGCAGCCAGGAGAAAAGAGATAAGGTAGAAATGGGGCTTCTCGCTTTTTCAGCTTCTTGGCTAAATTTCAACCCCCCCCCACCCTCATATCTGGGGAGAGAAGTGAAAGGGATCCCTGGTCCCTACTGGGGAAGCATCAGCTGGAACTCACAGCACCGAAGGCCACTGACAGCATCGTCTGCATCTTGGCAGCCTCCATGGACCCAATGACCCCTTTCTTGTAAAGGAGGGCGCTGCCTGCCAGGGTCCAGAACTTCATGTGTTTGACCCCAACAGACACAAACTGTGTGTCAGAGTCAGGGCGAAATTCCACCACAAATATGCGCTCCAGGTGACCCCCTCGGCTGGCAACTTTGGCACCTGTGTGGGTGACAGCATCCGGTGGGGTCAGTCCTTCCTCAGGGCACACGCTAGGCCAGGGAAGCTACAGCCCAGACGGGTTCCCACCCCAGTGGGCCTCAGGCCCACCTCAGTGTTCCTTCAACAGCACTCTCTCCCCTTCACACTCTGTCTCCAAAGACTGGGGCGAGAGTATGTCTGGGAAGTTTCCAGAGCAGTAGGAACTGCAAATGGGAACCCCACCCCCTAACCCCACCTAGGTGTCCAAAAACAGAGCAGAGAAGGATGGCCCCAGAGAGGGAAACTTCCAGACAGGAGGAAAAGGCAGAATGACTTAGGGCAGCCCCACCTCCCTGCTCCAGCATCACCAAGGAGTCCCCCCAACCCCCCCACAGGAAGCCAAATCCCCTTCCAGGTTACCACTGGGGACTCACATTCCTTTAGAAAACTTATTGCTCTCCAACATTTCTGAGAGAGTTTTCTTTAAAAGAAAAAAAAAATTCCCCATGTTCCTTTTCACATTGTGGGTTTTAGGTTTATTTTACCTTTAATATTTAATTCTGAAGTTTTTTTCCTTAATCCATTTTTTTGTAGTCTCCTGAGCTTTATTTAACCTTTGTCTTAATTAAATCCCAAATCTACTATTTATTTACTTCCGTGCCTCAGTTTCCTTGCTATAAATTTGGGATACTAATAGCTTCGTTTTATAAGGCGTTGAGATCTGTATTTGGGGTAAAAATGGGAGTTCATAACTCACTTGAAACTAATGCTTGAAATATGATATGTCAAGAGCTCTGTAAGGTTTTGAACAACCAAGGGATTTACATGGTGAAGCTCTCAGGGCAGCTATAATCATCACTTCTTTTCCTCCTTTTAAAATCCCTTGGTCTCCATTCTTTTTTTACCTGTATTTTAAATCTACCTTTTTTGATGTCATTAATTTTTATTTTAAACTTGCTACTTTTTCTTTCAAGTTTCAAAATTTAACTTATGCTCAGTGTTTTCATTCCAACTTTTAGTTTCCCCTCCCGTAATTATTTACGCGAATCTTTTTACCTCTCCCCTTATCATTTTGCATTTATTTATTTGTTTTGACGATGGCTTTCTGGTAGAATGGTGGTGGGGGGGTGTTAAGGCAGCTGGGCCTGTAGCTGTTCCTCATATGCTCCTTAAAGGAAGCCTTCTCTAGGAGAGGCCCAGGGCACTTCTCAGTGTAATTCTCTCTCTCCAGTTGGAATCCAGGACACACTGTAAAATATGTCTCACTACCTTGACTCAGAAAGTTTTAAAGTCCATGGTCTCTAAGGTTATCATAAACAATTAAAAGACAACAGACTGAGAGAAAGTGCTTGAAACTCTTATAATTGACGTTAATAATCTAAGAAGAGCAACAAACCATGAATAAACCACCCTCCCACCCCCAGTAGAGAAAGGATTTGAATAGGTGAATTAAAGAAGAAACAATCCAAGTGTCCAAAAGAGATGGAAAAAGAACGAGATAAGAGGCATGTTTTTTTTAAGCCTCTGTTCTTTCCTTGTTTGAATCTAACTATGGCGACATCTGTATTCCTCTTTGCATTGGCTTCTAGTCTGCTCACAGTGAATTACATAATCTTGTCTAGGACCCAACAGCATGCATTTTATGTAATAAGTTCATTTAAAATCACATTTTATTCTATTATATACACACATCTTCCCTCAAGTAATACTTTAGCAAAAGAGGAGGGTATAATATGCTATGTTGTGATAAGAAAAATGTATGGAAACCTCCCCAGACACATGTTATTTATTTGTAAGTAGGACTTGATGTGGAGGAAAAGGCACATTAGAGAAGTAAGGGAGAGGAGGGGACGTGTCCACAGTCAACTGGGAGGAGGTGTGGCTGGGAACAGGCTGCTGGATGTTATCACTGGCTCAGAACCCTTCTGCACAGATTGATTCCAACAGAGACAACAGGAGAACATTACCAAAGAGCAGCCTTCTGTTCTCTCTGGGAGCTTGTTTAAAGACCTGGGTCCTCCAGTCCTCTCTCAGGAGGTCAGAAGAGGCTCCAGGTGAGTAAGAGTCTGTGCCAAGGCAGGGCCAGAGCAGGTTCTGCCTGGAGGGACAGATGAAGGAAGTCGGAGAGGGAACCTGAACTTAGACAAGTCTGCGTGTGGGGACCCTGCTCTCACTTCCACCCCAGGATCTGGGACTAGGGTCAGCAATGTAAAGAAAAGTGTCACAAAGCCCCAAGAAAGGGCTTTATGGTAAGGGATTTCCCACAATGTGTGGGCTTCTCATCAGGAAGTAAAGAGGGCCATGTCCTTGGAATGTCTAGCAGAGGATGGAAAGAAAACATCAAAAAGGCATTCAGAGTAATTTCTCCATGGGATGCACCCTGCCCGACTGGAAGACGTCTCTAGTCCTTCCACGTCTAAGATGCTACTAGTCTGTAAGTTAAACTAGATTTCTCATCTGGCCCACTTGACTCACAGGGAATGAATCTACAACTACAGATGATCTACAGATCAATTATGGGGCCACTTAGACACAAAGGAATTGGTGAATAAGAAAATGAGAAGGGATAGTTTCCCAGGAACACTGTGGATCTAGCTACCTTCCATGAAATATACGACATAAGTCTCCTTCTTAACATCTTTCTCAAATGGGCCTCAGGAAGGATTGGAACTGTCCTCCTAATGTACCCATCTCTTTATAGTTCCTCCCTACCCCCTCCATGGGAAGATGAGGAGATAATGGGACTCTAGACCTCTGAATTGGAAAAGTGCCACCTCTCTGCTTGCCTGCTCAGCGTGTCCCAGATACCAGCTGCAGACAGACCTCATTAATGTCCTCACTAATTGCATTTGCTTTTGCCAGAGCAGTACCTGACCTGAAGATATACTCAGAAGCCTGTTCATCTTTAATTGTAAGACACTGTAAATTTAGTAGTAGCTAGTATGTGTACGTGTGAATGTGTGCATGCACGCGAGTGTGCATGCGTGTTGGAGGAGAGTAAGAAATTCATTAAATACACACGTTGATTGTAAAATGAGTCCCTATACCAAAAAAGTTAAAATGTATAAATAAAAAAAAATTTTAAATTCAACTTTGCTTTGGAAACTAAGATAGTGAAAGCCACCCCACTTCCTAAGATAAGGCAACTAAGGTGAGATGGCTGTAATAGAACCCAGGGACAACAGAAAGAATACTGAGGACAAGTAATTTTCTGTGAGATGTGAAGGCAGAAATGAGGATGCTGCCTGAGGAGGGGAGGCTGCCAATGTCGGTACTTCACCAAAGTGCCCAAAGACCCTTCACTAAATGGCCCAGGATTCCCAGGCCAGCCTCCACCTGGCCATGGGGCCAACAGACACAGTGACATCTGAAGAGCAGCTCTCCAGGATGCCAACAGCCCAGTTGCTGCTTGGCTAGCAGCAGTGCCTATGGTGGGCTTTGGAGTGAGGCCCATCTGGGTTCCAGCCCAGCCTGAGCCGCAGGTGAACCCTCTGGAAGGTACAGAACAGCCCCACTTGGTTTACCTTCCTGCCATCGCCAGACAGTGATGGTGTGCTCAGGGTCCACTCCCACAGACACCAGCAGCTTTCCAGTGGCGCTGAAGTTGACGTAATTCACCCCCTTGGAGTGGAAGCACCGCAGCATAGAGAGAGTGTGTTTGGTCATAGCGTCCCATATGTGGATGGAAGGTGTTGTCCCTGGGTGTGGAGAAGCACAACAGAAAGCAGTGGAGCCCAGGCAATGCTTGTGTTTGTTTCAAAGTCTTCCTTAAACAAGTGTTTGGGGGATATTATGGCTAATAGAATAAGAGCCTTACAGTCTGACCTGGCCAGAAAATACAATGGAAAATTGCTATTGAAGCAAAGCCCTATGGACGCTTACATCTAACACACATACACACACCAACACGCTTGTGGAGGATCTTATACAAAGGAAACTGGTGAGATCAGTGATTTGTATCTGCAAGTCAGACAGATACAATCAGCAAATATGATACATTGACATGATTTTGCTGTGCAGATTCAAACTACTCACGGATGGAGTGGCCTTACCTGGGGCTTCCGTGAAATCACCTGCATTGGGTGGGCAATGGCAATGAGGAAGCATCAAGGGAAAACAATAGCTAAAATAAGTCATGTTTCCAATAGTGAAGCACTCAACACCAGCATCAGAAAGTTCCAAATTAAATTTAAAAATGGACATGGGTTCAATGGAAACAAGCGGAAAGGTACTTTTGTAAGAACTGCCTTTGAAATGACAAATTAAAAACAAATAACAAACAAACATTTTACAAATGTGACTCAGTCCACATTTGTCCTCAGCAGCTTCCTAGAGTACAGAAGAGCGGGGCACACATACTGCCATCTACCCTTGCTGAACACAAGCACCAGGCTTCAAGACATGGGGGTCTTCAACACATGGGGCCTGAAAAATTATTCTTGCAAGTGCACAGATATGGGGACCATCCATTTATTTACTCTCAGACTCTGATATACCTTTCCTTTTTTTCAGAATCACCAATCGCTGAATGTGAGAACTTAGGTGACAGCAGATACATTTAAGGCTGAAAAAATCAACAGCAACATCCGCAAGATGAGTGTCAGCTATGCACCCCCTCTCCCAATAACTGCTACAAAGTTGACGTCCCTGCTCAGTTGCACGAGCCTCAGCTGCTGCATGGCCCCTACCTATCTGGCTTGTGGCCACCACGTTTCTGTACTTGGGGTGCTGGTTCACTGTGAGGCAGAGGATGTCGTCCGTGTGCTCCAGGTAGAAGCTCTGGCTGCCTAGGAGAGAGGTGAACAGTGGAAACTAAAGAACTTTCAAGAAAATCCCTTAGCTTCATGTGTAATTTTTGGAAACTGCTTGTAAGAAGCAGCTTAAAGCCCCCCAATTCTTACTTTAAAAGTCATTCTTGGAAAGACAGGAGTTTGATTATTCTTCTTCTTTACATAATCTTTACAAGGGCTGGGAGAAGAGCCAATGTCTGTCATCTAGCATACTCAAGCTCCACCTCAGTCCCTCTCCCTGTTCTATGTGGTGCCAGAGCACAGTCCAAGTGTAGAGGCTTCCAGAGCCCAGAATAATGAGGGTGAGAGTTTTCTCCTCTCCATGGTACAAGGTTGACAGCCTCTTTATGTCTGCTTCTAGGCAGGGGAGGGTGAGAGGCCTGGAGAGAACCCTCCTCTGTGTAAAATGGTACTATTTAGCGTGAAGGAACTTTGTGGATGAGAAATACTGAGGGAACCCTTTAATCACTTTATTTGCCAAGTATAAACCCACTGGTGTGCCCAGGTGACATAGGTCAAGGCTTTATCACCAAAGCTGAACTCAACATGTTGCAAAAAGGGGAAAATCGGAAAGAAATACTTTATTGTCCATCACAGCAAATGGATTTGCTGACTTCCCAAAGCGGCCACTTTAAACCCACTTGGATACCCCAAAACAAAAAAGAGAATGATACAAAAGGAAATGAAACATTAATTCTAAATTAATAGGTGGCTAGAAAATTGAGAAAATGTGTAGAAAATTTTAAGACCTCTTTCCCCAAAAGCGACACAAACCAATATGTGCCCAGTGACTTCCTGTCTAAATCTAAGCATGAATAATTTGACAGAACTAACAAGGAATATAAAAACTTGAAAAAAGGTTTGTTTTGCGATATGAAGACAAAATGCTGACATATTTAAATTTGGAGGTAAAGATAATGGACGACTGTTACATTAACTTCTAAATGTTTCTTTTTGTTTGAAACATTTCTTATTTTTTAATTAAAGTCATATGGTTAAAGGACTCCTTGGGTATTTTTGTTGGTTGGTTTTTATTCTCATTGTACATGTAACTCAGGAATCAGAACAACAACAACAGCAACAAAAACTTGAAAAATCCAAACTGCTGAAAACTAATGAGAAAAGTCGCCCTGTGCTTTCTGTCTGTTTTGGTGTCGGGGAGTCTCTCAGCTCCATGCCCTGTTCTCTCTGGCTTCTCTCCATGTCTTTTGCTTCAGCTGTTGGAAACATGGATGGCTCCCAAGTCAGGCTGGGCACAGGCCAGAAGGGAAGGGGACCTCGACTCCTGGAACTGAGTCTGGGCTCCTCTAGGACTAAAGGATACCAGCCTTGAAGCGAGTGAAATGGCTCTAAAGGGAAGGAGAATGGTTAAGCTTCAGGCATCAAAAGAGTGGGAACCAGACATCAGGGTGGACGTGACGAGCTGGGTTGAGAAGGTGGCTCCCACCCCCTACCTGTGGAGAGGTTCTGGACGATGCCGGCCGCTGCCGTGTGGAAGATGATGTCGGCCCCATCGTTAAGATAATGCAGGTTGTTGCGGCAGTCAAATCCTCTGTAGCCAAACACATGGTCCAGAGCCAGCTCCTGCATGCACACATGTACACACACACACACACACACACACACACACACACACACACACACGTTAAAGCTGCTCCAAACCCATAACCAGGAGCAGCAATGCACGCTACAGGACGGTATGGCTAGTAAGGGCCACCACTCACTGAAAGCATTTTGCCTCTTGACTGAGATAAAATGCAGACCTTTATTTAGTTCCCTGAAATGCTATGGGTGGCATAGAATTTTAGTGACTTTTCAAAATAAGCCAGATTTACTTCCTGGATTCTTAAGTAAGCTAAAGTGCACTGATCTGATGCCCTGTCAAGGTGATCTGGAAGTCCTGCCTCTGTACTTGGCCTGCCCTTGATGCTCAAGGTGAGCTAAACAGCAGCTCAGGTTTGTTTTGAGAAGTCCCCTAGATATAGCTGGGATGGGCAGAGCAGAATACTGGGGCAAATGCCATGCTCATTCTGTGCTCATTCTGTCAGTTGGCACTTGCCCTACAAAGCTTCTGCACATTTAGACTTTTTCCCCTCCAGCAACTAGATACTATTCTGGGTTTATAGTGTTCTCTCCCTCCTGTCTCATCTTCTATGACAAAGAGCAGTGGCTGACTCAGATCAGTTCTTAATTCCATTCAACACACACATATTGGGCAGCTCCTCCATGCCTGGCACTGTTCTGGTTGATAGCATACAAGGTTAACAGGATGTGGGTCCTTTTTCTGATTTTGGCCCTTACTCTCTCCAAAGTTCGCCAATTGCAAATATCAGCTTAATTCTCTTAAAATACCATGCCACCTCTTTACTCAAAAACATTTGCTGTCTTCTACTGACCCGGGAGAAAGCCCAAACTCTTAAAGTTGGCCCAGTGGGCCCCATTCCCACACATCTGACTGCTGCACTCCTTGATCAACTTGACACTCAAACCACATAAGCTTTCTCATTGTTATGATTTTGCTTTTTCAAATTCTCAACTGGAAAGCCCTTTTGCTCAACTCAGTCTCTACCCACCCCTCAGACTCTCTGCAAGGTACGTCCCAGATAGTATGTGTTTAATACATGACTCTGCTCCTGGAGTGAGTGAACTATGGGCCCAAGCTGGACCAGTCAGTCTCCCTCAGGCATTTAGAATTGGGAGCAATGAATTTAATTTGTGTTGTGGTGGGGAATCACAGGCAATGAGCTTGGAAGGTGGCTCTGGGTAAGGTTCTGAAACCATGAACTTGAACCCTATTAGTAATGTGAGAATCTCCTGAGTCCTAAAGCGTAAAGAAAAAACTCTAGGGTAGCAAGCAGGTCTCTGTGAAAACAGCAGGCTCACTGGAGCTGATCTTCAGGTCTCAATGACTAAGCATGAACCCTTTCACTCACTGGGTTGGTGGTCAAGGACCTGAGAACTCCTTTAACTTTCCTGCACCACCACAGTGTCCCCATTTGCAAGTAGATACAACAGCACCTACCTTACATGTGAAAGATTTGTTTAAAATATTTCATGGGAAGTATGAAGCATAGTGCCGGCACATGGGAAGTTCTCATGCAACATTAGAGATAGTAAATGAGCTCTCCCTGTGCAAATGTTCACGTGCCCTCTCTCCCAACTCTTCCCCTTTCAGCAAGGGATACCAAGGGCCTGAGTGGTAGGAGGCATAGGGCAAGGGCCAGGCTTGAAGGACATGGGGCATTTCAGAGTTAGTACTGATCAACCTGGTTGTAGGGCTGGGGAAGGAGGAATGTGACCTGGATGTGAATCTGGTTCTGGGGATGATGGACACAATGCCATGTAGAAGGAGAGGGGACAAGAGAGAGCTAATGGGTTCATTTGAGATGTCCAACAGGCCATCTTAGAACGTTGATATCAGAGCAAAAGCACAGTAACTTAACCTCCTCACCTCAACCAGTTTCTTTTTTTTGGTGATATTGTTCTTCTGGAGTTTTTCAGGCTGGGGAGCTGCTCGGCTAACAGGTGGTCTGAAACAGAGAAGTCAAAGGAAGCACAATGTTGAACAAAAGGCTGCTTGCTCGTGACTGGCTAAGGCCGGGCTTTTTGATTTTCTCCCTGATCAGTGGACCCTCTGCCTGGTGTTGTTCTGTCCTGCCTACTTCCCTCACCCTGTCCTATAAAAAGTGGCTTTTGACACAAATGGTCCTATGTGGTTCCCCTGGGTTTGTGGTGCTGAGCTGGGCTCCTGCATACCTAAGGCACCCAGGTCAGCAGCTGCCCCTCCTTCCCCACCCGGCATTTTCCAGGGAGCCAGGAGGAACCCCTGAGCTAGAAGGGCTTGTTTTAGAACTAAGCAGGAGCCTAAGTTAAAGTTCACTTACTGAACTCACTGGCCATTTTCCAGACAGGGATGTGCCAATGCTGTTCAGAATCAGGTGGTCAAAGTTCACAACATGGTGTGAGACAGGACTCACAAGCCAGGTTTTGGAACTGGCCCTAAGGCCACTTGCAAAGTGCCCAGGCTGTTCTGGCCACACCAAAGGGCAAGAGGGAAGCAAAGTACTGACAGAACTTTGCTCTTACCCTGCCCTATACCTCAGGGCAAAGATCTGCACTATTACCATACCAAAGGTTGCTTTTCCCTTCTCAGTTTAGGGGATTGAGGCCTCCAAATTCAATGAAGAGATTTTATAAGGAGGAAATCTTAAAGGTCCCCTGCTTGAGTAGGCCAAAGCTTTGTGGCAAAGGGTTCCCTTAAGTCAAACTTCTCTAAGATTAGGAAAAGAGGGTGTTGGGGGCTTGGGGGTGGGGTGGGGGGCAGGAGAACTGCTCCACTCCTGCTGCTCCTTCCAAATCCATTAGTTATTGTTCTGGGGAAACGCAAAGAGAAAGGATTACCTTGATCCCCTTGGAAGCAGCAAACAAAGCCAAGTGAGAAACTTAGTACAGTTTAGAGCAGCATTAGCAACCACCTCACTCATGCACAAGCACTTTCCAAGTGAACACATTCCTGTGTGGCACAAACCATGCTTCCCCAGCATGCCAGCAAAGAACTAAAACAGAAATGAAAGAGTGCACCAGTCTACAAATTCAGAAAGCTCATACCCTGGCGTCTCTGGGCAAACTCTGCACTAAAGCGCCTACGGAATGGGGAGAAAAAAAGGAAGCTTGTCAATGCTTCCGGCAAGCTCTCTGCGGCTTTACAAGCCTGGGGACTCTGCTTATTTTAGAGTGTGCTGGGGAGAAACTTGTTGTCAGAAAAACAATGACATCCTCCTGGATGTTGTAGGGAGTTATGCACAATGGGTGCTTTGTTCCCAAATTAAGTTCGACTCATAGTTTAGCCCAGTCTTCCCAGTGTTTCTCGGCAGGTCGGACTGCCTGCTGAAACAGCTCGTGGATTTTTAGTGCAGGAAAAAACAAGGTACCTTTATTTTCTCAGAACCTCTTCAATCAAAACATGTTATGTAATCATAAGTGATAATTGGACCAAATGGTATTATAATCACTACTGAAGGATGAGGAGAGCACACACCCCCGGCTGACATCATTGCCACCAAATTGAGCAAAAATCGCAAGGCTGGGGCATGCCAGTTCTCACAATTAGACACTTCCTGCACATTAATTATCGCTTCCCAGGACATCTGCTCTTTCTTCTGTTTTAGTGGGACTTTCAAATGAAATCCGTGGGTTTCTTCTTTCACCTAAAAATGTTTAAGTGGATGACAAAAGCAAGCCAGGGGCTGTGATGACAGCAAGAGGTCACTGCAGCGGCAGACGGTTCGGTTCAGGGAGGCATCATTTAAGATTCAACACAGGGCTCTTTCCCAGGGTGCACATGGTTGTATAATATGCAGCATATTATACAGTGTAGAGAGAGTATGCATACGAGCACAAACGCTGTGTACTTATATATACACAAGATTGTATATATACACACAAAAGGCAATCGGTGCTTTTTTTCCACCTTGATTTTCAGTTAAAAAAAAAAAACACTGAAAAGTAAAGCAATCTCAGAACATTTCTTTCTTATTTCACAAGCATATGTTTACAGCGGTATTTCTTCAAAACTGAAGATGAGAGGAGCAAGGGGGAGAAACCTGCGTTGTGGCAAATTCAGGGGGTTCTAATAGGTAGTGACCCTTCGCGTGTGTGGGTACTGCATGAACACTAGTACTGGATGCTCACCGAACACCTGTGGTTTTCCAGAGTGCTGAGGATACTTACTTGACAATTCCCTGCCTCCAGAGGAAAGCAAGTTAAAACACAATACAAGTATTAAAGGCTTCTTTCCAAGCATCTATAAACAGTGTTCGTAACATCAAACGTGGGAGGAACTGCCAAAAAATCTCAAACATAGCCAAACACTGGAGGTTTAGCATTTTTCAGCAGATCTGAATCTTCCAGATTTAGATTCCACTGGAAATGTGATGCTGAAAAGCTTTGCTAAGTGGGAAGGAGTGGAGGGTGCGAGGGCATTCACTCACTTTTCAGAACCATAAACTCCTTAGAGTTGGGTGTTCCCATTTGGCCCAGGATGGGAGAACCAGGAAGACCGTGAGAGCTACTAGATGTTGGCAGGAGACTCCACAAAGTTAAGCACTCGAAGGTGAAGGGGTAGAGAATCACTGTAGGGGGTGGAGACCCAAAAGGAAGGAGGGCTTTGAAGGGAATCAGGAAACAAAGGGGAAAAAGAGCTTTCACTGAGCAAGAAATTGAAGGATGGAGTCTGGCGAGAGAGCAAATTAGATTAATGAGGGTGATGGACAGGCCTGAGCTCCAGAGAGTAGAAGAGAAGCTCTGCCGGGGCAGACAGGTGATGGCAGGAAGCCCAAGGAGAGACCTATGAGGCCGAGTTAGGACCTGGTGCTGGGTAAGGAGGTGGCCCTGCTCTTGGGCTCAGTGCTGGGGGTTAGGAGGTGCACAGAGTAAAGGTCACTGAAGATCATTAAAGGTCATTGAAATAGGTGGCAAGCTCTGTAGGCAGTGTAGAACCATGAGAGCGTCAATCTCTGCTGTTCTTCCACTGCTTTGCAGCCAGGCTGCTGACGAGAAGTGTAGACTCAGAGATGTGTGGAGTGTAGTTCTAATGCAGGGTCTCACCCCACCAAGGCCCACAGGGATGGCCCATGCCCTGGTTGCTTTCCTATCTCCTCATCCCTCCTCAAGATGCTGGACTGGCTGAACAGGAGGAGGAGCAGAGCTCACAGCAGCCTGAGAAGCACAGGGAGTTCGGAGCCAAGGATCTTAGGGAAGCTTCTGTGATGGCTGAGTTGTAAGCCAAGAGGAGGTGCTGCGAAAGCCAACTGGGGGCTAGGGCTCAAGGGCTGGAGAAACAGAGAAAGAAAGTTGCTCCAATGCAACTTTCAAAGTTATCAAAGTTGTTTTGATAAAGAGGGGTCTGGCAGTGGGGAAACAGTTCCGATTAGCCACAAAATACAACTTTTGTTTTTAGTGTTAAGTCAGACAGTGTTTAATGTTCAACATGCTTTTTGAAGAAATAACTTTGTTTAGGTTCCAAAAATGGGCCATAAAATGCTCCAAGTGTTTTCAAAATGTCTTGGGGAATCCAGCTACCTTTGGATGATCTTAGGTAGGAACCAATACATGATCTGCACTCCATTTTAGAATTGTTCTCCAACAAGATTTGTTACCCCATGAATGGACTTCTGAGACTCAAATGAATCCCCAGACATTTACAAAACTGTGTTTGCACATGTGTGGAAAATGAGGCATGATTTAATTTGATTTTCAAAGAAGTCTGTGATTTAAGAGCAAAATAGAGAAAAGCCAGAAAGGGTGATAAATTTGAGAGAGAAATTAACTAAGATTTGCTGTTCTAGGATAAATTCAGGTTTAGGAAAAATCTCCAAAGCCACGAGGCTCTCTGTTATCAAAATGAAAGGACCTGGATTCTGTTAAGTATATTCCCGTGTCTTCCAAAACCATCCACTGAGCTGTTCCATGGCAAAGTGGAGTTAAGGGAAAAGCATCAGGCAGGAGAGAAATAGAATATCCTGAAATAAGCCCACCATGTTGAAAATACTCTTGACTGAAGCCTATGACAAAAGTCTTGGATTTTTGTGAGGGGTGGGGTACAAGTGATTGAACTCAGGGGCATTCGACCACTGAGCCACATTCCCAGCAATTTTTTTTTTTTGTATTTTATTTAGAGATAGGGTCTCACTGAGTTGCTTGGCACCTCACTTTTGCTGAAGCTGACCTTGAACTCGTGATCCTCCTGCCTCAGCCTCCCGGGCTGGGATTACATGCATTTGCCTCCAAATGGCTGTTTTGTTTTGTTTTTAGTGGGAATAAAGTCTCAGAGTTGGCCATTTTAGGTGAGTGTAAAAATATCTGGATACAAATTGAGGGGATAAAGGATAGAGCAGAAGGAACTAAGAGTAAAGATGGGCAGATTAGTGAAGAGGTCACTGCAGTAACCCAAGGGAGGAAGGATGAGCTTGATCGGCATAGTGGTCAAGGAGAAGGAAATAAGCAATTATTTAATAGAATATCTTTGAAATGGGCTTCACTACACTTTGTAGGGGATGAAGTAATAAAAGTAGTTCGAGTGGAATGCCAATTTTCTAGCTGGGGGTCTGGGTGGATGACGGTACTATTGATAGAGACAGGAGAAGAGGGTTTATAGGGAAGATGATGGCTTCACTCTGGACAAGTCATGCTTCAGACATCTGCAAGATGGCTACAGGAGTTGGAAGTTCAGCTAAGGGATGGGACTCAGAGATATGACTGTGGGAATCATGAGCTGATAGAGGAGACATACGAGATTCATCAGGTACAGGGTAAAGAGAAAAGTCAGCCAAAGGTGAAATCCTGAGGGCTAACACTAAATAAGGGACTGGAAGATGAAGCAAAGAGGGACAATGAGGAGAAACAGAAAAGCAGGAGTAGGGCCAAGACAGGTTGTTCCAAAAAGGTGCAATCTGTACACGTGGAAAAATAAGATTAAGATTACGTACCCCATTTGAATCAAATGTATGATATGTCAAGATCATTGTAATGGTGAATGAAAATGGTGAATGAAAATGGTGAATGAAAGAAGAATGCCTAAACTGCACTGTCCAGTATTGTAGCCACTGCCACGTATGGCTATCTAGGACTTGAACTGTGGCCACAACAAATAAAGATGTACTCTAACTGTAAAATACATACCAGATTTAAAAAGCCTAATAAAACTAATTTAGAGGATATAAAGTAACTCATTTTAAAAAAATTATAGGTTGGCATAATATTTTTAATACACTGTGTTAAATAAAATATATCATTAAAATTAACTTCACCATCTCAACCTTTTTAATCTGGCTGCTAGACAAATCACACATGGGGTTCACATTATATTTCTATTACATGATACTCATCTGAAAGAAAGAGCGTTGACTAGATTAGGGAATTAGAAAGTATCCATGTCAGGAGAATGGCAGGGACAGAAGACAGAGAATAAAGGAAAGACTCTGTGAATCCTGTACAAGAAGGGGAGAAGGGAAGGAAGGAATATGTATGAGAGTGTATGAGATGAATTGAAGGCTTTGTGGGGGAAGGAGTTGGGTGGGAATGAGAAACACTGGAATGTGTTTCCTGGCGGGGAACATGGATCCAGCTAAGGGACAGTGACACCAGACACAGAAGAGATGATGAGGGAGAGGGACACGGATATCAGCAGAGGATCCAGCCTTGAATAAGAAGAGGGACTCATTGTGTCTAGGAAGAGAAGGGAGGATGTAGAAAGCAATACAGAAGAAAAAGAACTGTCAAGATGGAGTTCATGTGCAATGGCTTCTGTTTTCTCAGTGACAGAGGGGAAAATGGCTATCTGCCAAACCTAGGGGGCAGAAGGTTGAGGAGGGGGCAAAAAATTTGGCTGACTGCTGGGAGGATGGCAAAGCAGCCAACCAAAGAGAAGAATAAAATGAACCAGAAGCATACAGACTAAGTGGAGCTAGCAACATGGCATCTCTGTGGGGTCAACCTGCACTAGGTGTGGTTTCCTAGTGGAAAAGTAGGAAGTAGGAGACTACAGGGGTAAAGGTCAAGTGGACTGGGAGAATGACAGTGGGCAGGCAAAAGAGCCAGGCTACATACGAGGGGGCTGATAAACTCAGGGGAAAAAAATGGAGGTGTCTAGGCATCAGATGTCTTCATGAGAATAGAAATGTGTGCCGAGAATGAGAAATCCAGAGGAGAGAAGGTTAAGTCACTGAAGGAGAAAGAATGGGTGAGGATGATGCACACAAGGCATGGCAGGAGCTGGGGTCATCCAGGTGACATTAGATGTATTCCTCAGACACAGGAAGTTGATAAATGAAAGAAACAGGGAGGAGCAGAAGATGGCAGAGTATTAAGTGAATGTCAAAGGAGCAGGAGGGAACAGATTTCGGAGTGTGCCATTACACTTTGAATACACCCACAAGAGTATCCCTCCCCTCCTCGCTGTATAACCCATTAACATTATTTTGGGGGCATAAACTGAGCATCCAAACAATTGCTTCTACAAATACCTCCTTGGTGACCACATTTTTACCCACAATTGTAGAAAGAGGTCAGTGATCCTGATGGTAATCCACTCCCTCCAAACAGTATCTGTGAGCTTTTCAGAGAGCCCACTGAAACAATCAGACATAGTCTACAGGATGCTCCCTTGTGACAGAAAAGTGCATACTTATTTATCATTTTTAAAAATCTCCATATGTGAATAGGTTTCATTTAACTGATTAGGTTGCAGGAGTGTGATTTCCAAGGTACTTTAATCTTAAAAAAAAAAAACCCAAAATACATTTTCTAGCACATTCCCTCTACATTTTTATGCCCTGACACACTCCTTGTGATAAAAGGTGAACAAATTATCTTGTAATGAATAGCAGCTATAATTCCTAAAATTGTCAGTTATATGAAAGTCACAGCTTTGCTTCAAATCATGACAGAAAACCAAGAGATTGAATAAGGAAAATCACTTATGAAAGTAGCATTAAATTCACTTTAAAAAATCAACTATTTGAGTTTTGGTGGAGTTACCCAGCTAAACATAGGCCTGTAAAATAATTTCAGCATTTCAGGGTTTAATAGATTATATAATTTCAGTTCCTTGCACCCACCTTCGTAAAAAGAACAACCTAGCTATGCTCTATCTGCTCAGAACAGCTCTAAGGGCGGAACCCTCACAGAATTATGGGGAGGAGCAAGAGAGGAGAAAGCAGCCTAGAGAGGGAGGCTCTGGGGGAGAGGCCTTGCAGGCCTATGGCCCCATGCGCATGCGCAGTCACACTCTCCCGTGAGGGCTGAGCCAGTACGCCCTACGCATGCGCAGTCACTCTCCCACCAAGAGGGCTAGCTTAGCGTTTGTGAAACAGATAAGCGATTGCAGGGCTTTGTACTAACTCTGTAAGGTCATTCCATCCTCACAAATGGGATGGATATGTAGGATTAAAGGTTCCTCCTTGTTTACTGGACCAAGCTTCAAGTCAAGATTTAGCAGTTTCCATAGGTCTCCCTATGGTAAATTGGCAGCGCTTGCTTAGCAAGATTGTCATTTCTTAGCAACTCTAACAATAGGAGCTTACAAAGCAGCTGTTGATGGAGGATGACAAAGGGCCTCTGTCCAGGCCCTCAGAGCTGAGTAAAATGCTAGGAGAGCAGGCTGTTAACTTGCCCATTGACATGGGTGGAGGGAGCCACTTCATCATGCTCATCATGCCTCAGGCAAGCTTGACATTCCCACACAACCACTGATTAAATAAAACATTTCTCAAAATTGGGGGCAGGTTCTCCCAGAAGATTTCTGTCTCCAAACATAGCATAAAAGGTTAAGAGAAAAACTGGGATTGCCTATATATGGTGGTTTGTTTCAACTCGAGGAAATTTGTCTAAATCTTCCCTATTTTTTTAAAACACTTCTGCCACTTCAGAGAGCCTGTTGTTTCATTGTAAATTTGCTGACAAAGAAGCTTTGTGTGTAGAAGACTTGTGATGGCAGTAGTAACACAGAATTTTTTTTTTTCAGTTCTTTTTGCCTGGGGTTAAATAGATTTAAACCAAACATTTGAATTCTTAATGAACACATGATAAAAAGCTAAAGAAACACCAAGATTGTTCAACCAAATGTTTTTTGACTAGTCCCATAGCCAGATGGGGCATCCTCAGATTCTAAATGCAACACATGGTTTCCAAACAAAGATAAGGCCAACCCACCGGTGCTAACAAAATGAAGGTAAAAGTCATCAGTGACAAAGAATGAATTGGCACAGAATCTGGGTCAGATTTATTTATTTATTTATGAACTATCAAGAGAAGCAGTCTAGGTAAATTCTTCCATTCACTCAGGCGCATAGCTGAACTGTGACCCTCAGGGAACCCAGAGTCTTACCAAAGTCTGCATCTGGTAGAATTTTAAGTATCCTGATGCCATGGACCCATACATAAAGAATTAAAGAAGGCTATTAATATGAGGCTAAAACAACAAAAACTGGACAAACAAAACCCCCATAACATTTCTTTATAAACCCACAATGTGCTGTTTTCTATATAGGACTTCCTTTTTTGCTTAGGTTCAAAACCTATACAAATGAACTCAAAGAAAGAGCTGGAAGATAAATTTTAGGGCCAAATCCATTGAGCCTTAGGCACGGTTTACAAAAATGTCTGGGAAACCTTGGTGCCAGAGTGGAATTCTAAAGTCACTGGAGCTGGTACCTGTCACTTCACAAATGAAGGCACTGCCACTTAAAAAAAAAACCCTCAAAATCTGCCTTCTCATTTTGCTTTGGTAAAAGTTCCTTGATTTCATAAGGAACATATGCCTCAGAGTGAATATGTACCAGAAGGACTGAAATATTAATGTAAGAGAATATTCACAGATTCCTTCCCTATAATCCCCTGCTAAGAATAATCCTGGCACTGCCACCTCCATGTTTCTTCATGCTGGAGGCTGAGGTGGATGGAGAGTGAGTTGCCTTGTGGTAGAAGACAGTGTGTGAAGTGAAAACTGTTCCTTTCCCAATCCTCACAAAAAGGACTGGAAGAGCGATTCTACTTTCATATCAATATGAAAATAGTTAGCCCCTCATTGTTGCTGGGGAGTGGGAAAGGGTAAGGAGAGAACTGGCAGAGCCCTGCAGGGAAGGGCTCTTCAGGATCCTGATTCGCCCACAGGTCCACAGTTGGGGGTTATTGAAAAGACATGAGCTGCTGATAGCTGGTATCAGCCAAAATGTGGGTAAGTACTGCAAGGGGCCACAAGTACCCGGAAATGAATCCCTGTCCCTGGGACTGTGGGAGGCACCAGTCATCCATACATAGGAAAAGAAGCTTTCAGTATGTATGACTGAGAAAAAGGAGTTGCCTGAACCCCAAGATCTCTCCTGAACACCCAGCTGCCCAAATTCCCTCCCAGAGAAAGAGGAAAATCACCTTGAATGCTGCTGAGATGCATCCTGGAGGTAGGGGCCTTTCTACTTCTAGCCATTGTTTGGATTCTCCTCAAGGCAGAAGCCAGATGGGGACCATAACCTAACAGCTGGAAGGATGGGCAGGGGTGCCAATTGCTTAGAGGTGGAATTTCCATCCTGAACTTTTGCATTTTAAAGACAAGGAGTCTACAAGATCTCAGACTTTGATATCTAATCCACGGGTACTGGAAATGGTCTTAAATGAACTTGGTAAAGTGTTAAGGAACTTTTTCACGGAGTGCCTGCACAGTCTTGGTTTTAGACATGAAACAGTTTATAAAACACGTTTTGTTTGCAGAGTTCTTCTCAAAGAGCAGAGATGATACAGCCAGAGAGATGGCCAAAGAACCATCCCACTGCGCTGGGCCTGCTGAAGCCTGATTCTGCTGAAAGTAAAGTTAGCTTCTCTAACCTCACGGCAGATGTGTTGTTACTAGAACTGCAATGTAGTGCTCATCCCTCCTGGGCTCTAAGGCACATATTCAGACTCTTCTAAACATTTGGGAATGTGTTTTGGGTGGAGTAGATGGTAGAAAGATACAGAATAAGATCTTAGGAAAATAATCAAGAAATCCTATTATGCTCACAAAAATCTTATAATTAAAAGCAATAATGGCAATGTCATTATGTCTTAAGCCACCCTGTTTTGGATTGACTCTACTCTGTAAACTGCCCCTTGGAAAGTTATAGTTTTCTTTGCCCAGGGTTGTAAATTTTAAATAGAACCACTTATTTATTTATTTATTTATTTATTGGCGGTGGAGGAGAAGGTACGGGGGATTGAACTCAGAGGCACTCGACCACTGAGTCACATCCCCAGCCCTATTTTGTATTTTATTTAGAGACAGGGGTCTCCCTGAGTTGCTCAGTGCCTTGCTATTTTTTTTTTTCCCTCCTGAGGCTGGCTTTGAACTCACTATCCTCCTGTCTTGGCCTCCTGAACTGCTGGGATTACAAGTGTGCACCAGGGTGCCTGGCTTGAACCACCTTTGAATGACTTAAGACATTAACTGATGGTGTCAAGTATTAGATAAAAAGGGACTAGATAAACCCTGACTCTAAGGCACCCTAATCAGTGATCTCTCTTTAGTTTTTCAGAGCTCTTGACATCTGATGGTTTTCAGGTAACAGTAGAGTATACACCAAGAATTTGCTAATCTTATACTTTAATTAAAAGTGGACTAATTTTTAACTTGCAGGGATATAGTTGCTTATATCTCAAGGATATTCTGACAGAAGAGAAAAAGAAAATGCAAGCCCTGGATACTGAAGACCCTGCTCAACACATAACCTTCCTTCCCATTGTCCTCTGCTGCCCCGCTTTCCATAAAAATCCTTTTACACACCTTAGCTCCCTGCCACGGTCTTTGTTTGGGAAATGACAGCCTTGCTCATCTTCTCAGGGTCCACCCTTAAGTAAATCTGATTTCCTTCTCACCAACTCTCATCTCTCAAGTATTGGCTTTTGGGCAGTGAGCAAATGGATCTGGGTTCAGTACCAGTAAGTATGATTATGTTTTATTGGGGCATTCTGGGAATTTCAAAAACCATAATAGTGGCTGAGGAAATGCTATTAGTTCCTGATTTACGTAACCATGTCTAGTTTCCATACACTCTAAAACTAAATAAAATTTACAATCTTTAACTTTTGTATTGCCACCTTTCCACAGTTGGTATCATTATATTATTATGTGAATTAAGCAGATTGGTGTCTGAAGTGAGATTAAAAGGAGTTGCGTGGTCGTTGTGGCTCAGTGGCAGAGGGTTTGCCTCATACATATGAGGCACTGGGTTCACTCCTCAGGACCACCTAAAAATAAATAAAATAAAGGTATTGTGTCCATCTACAACTAAAAAAATATTTTAAAATAGAAGGAGTGGAGTTTTGTTTTAACTCTCATCAACTCAACTTTTCTTACAAAAGTCAGAGATTCTAGAACTAAGTCACAAGGGGAATTGAAAGATGCCAAAGTCTTCAAATTTTGGAACAGTAAGAGTAACCAAGTTGGTATCAATCCTGTCATGGACTTTTGCTTTTAAAAAAAAATGGCCCAAGATGGAGACAAATTTCAAGTTTAGAATTTTAACACTGAGGATTTCTAATTTAAAACATGTATTCTTTCCCCCTTACAAGTAGCTGGGCCTTAGAACTGTCATTTAGAAAAATAAATATTAAAGATGATGTTCAGAGGAGTGTGAAGAGAGATCCTACAGAATAGGAGAAGATCTGAGCCATCTGTGATCGTGATCTGTGCATGAATCCAATTGAAATGGAAGCCACTGGGTGGGAAAGTCTGGTATCTGGGAACTCCCAGCGGCACTCCTGCTGGTTTTAGACTACCCAATACTTACGATATCCTACCTAGCTCTGCCAGGTTCCGCACTGCCCTGGAGTTAGGGTAACCCCACAGAGTCACACAGCCACACAGCCTCTCAGAGATAAGTGTGGCTTGCCAAGATGCCAATCAACCTGTTTGCTGAAAGTCCCCTGCCACACCAAGAGGCAAGACTCCTCCTGCTGAAACCTTATCCCTGCCTTTGATGTACTCTCCCTTAAAAAAAGGATCTGAGCCATTTTCTAGTTGTTCAGTTCCAGCTCCCACCAAGACTGGAGGACCTATCAGACGCTCTGCTTTTAAAACTATTTTCTATCTCTGTCTCTTAATTCTTTATTAATTACTTCAGACTTTCATTTTCTTAAGTGGCTCATCCCCTCCTGGACAGAAAACTACCCTGGCGGGGTGCTGGCCGCCCTGTGATAGGCATTAATATCCAGTATATATAAAGAATTCAAAAAACTTAACACCAGAAAAACAAATAACGCAATTAATAAATGTGCAAAAGAAATAAACAGATGCTTCTCAAAGAAATACAAATGACCAACAAACATATGAAAAAATGTTCAACATCTGCAGTAATTAGGAAAATATGATCAAAACTACATCGAGATTTCATCTCATTTCAGTTAGAATATCAGTTATGAAGAACAAAGAGTAAGGGTTGGGGATGATGTGGGGGGAAAAGGTATATTTCTACACTGTGGGTAGAACTGCAAATTAGTGCAACCATTCTGGAAAACAGTATGGACATTTCTCAGAAAACTAGGAATGGAAACACTACCAGACCCAACTATCCCACTCCTCAGTATTTATCCAAAAGATTTAAAATCAGCATACTATAGGGATGCAGCCACATTAATATTCATAGCAGCACAATTCACAACAACCATGCTGGGGAATCACCCTAGATGCTCATCAACAGGTGAATGAATAAAGAAAATGTGGTATATATACAAAATGAAGTATTACTCAGCCATAAAAAAAGAATAAAATTATGCCATTTGCTGGCAAATGGATGGAACTGAAGATTATCACGCTAAGTAAAATAAGCCAGATCCCAAAAGTCAAAGGTTGAGTATTTTCTGATATGTGGAAGCTAGTCCAAAATAAGAGGAGAGAGAGGAAAATAAAAGGGGGTCATTCCATCAAAATAGTAGATAGATCAGTGGAATAGTCAAATGGGATTGAGAAGGAGAGAAAAGGAACAGGATAAGGGAGCACAGTAGAATGAATTTGACCTAACATTCCATGTACATATATGAATATACACCATCATGCATATCCATAAGACTCTAAATTTAAAAAAAAGTATTAAAAAAGCCCATTTTTTTTTTAAAGAAAATAAGGTGGTTGGGACTGGGGTTCAGTGGTAGAACACTTGCCCAGCACATATAAGAATGTGGGTCCCATCCCCAGCACGGGGGGGAAAAAAATCCCTGTGCCATAAGGTGGTTGTGTACATGTTACCTACCATGGCAAAATAGCTGAATATCTAGATGAATTATAATTGATGAATTGGTAGCTAAAATAATGAATATATTTTCTATAGTTATTCATAATTCATTGGTAAGTTAAATTGTGCCAAGATAATATAATTTAAGTGTTAAAAATAACTTTTCTATTTTTTTTTCTTTTTTAAGGGTGTGATGACCTTTAGCCTGAGATAAAGCAGGAGAGGCTGGCTGCAAGCCAAAGGCCTTTGGGGGCGGGAGGTGGGGAGAAGAAAAAGAGACCTTAGGTCAGTGCAGGATTTTAATTTGTGGCCATAAGCTATTCAGCTTCTGAGGTAAGAAGACTAGAAGTTGGACTTGAATCTCTCCTTTTGCAATTAAGTGGAAAACGCTGTATTAAGTAAAATAACTGTGAAGATGGTATGGAAACAAAGTGGAAGTCTTCCATTCTTTAATTCATTCCTGGTGGATAGTCAAAATCTGCAATAGTGCCTGTTAATAAAAGACCTTAAAACAAAAAAAAAAAACAAAAAAAGAAAAGAAAAGAAATCAAACCAAACAAACAACGCCCCCCGCCAACTGAGGATTGAACCCAGGGGCCTCTGAATGCCAGGCAATCACCCTACTGCTGAGTTACATCCTCATCTGGAGAAAGCAACACTCAGCTAAGGTGAGGGAATATTTATATGCAATTTTGATAAGCATAGTTCAATTGGTATTTAGTGTGTATTTTGTCAATACAAAGTTAGGATTCTCTCTGAATGCAGGTTCCAACTGAATATAGTAAATTAAAAAAACAAACAAACACTGTTATCATCCCCCATGCAGATGGTTAATCTAAGCAGTTAGGAGATGCCTGTGCTCTATAGTATACACTTAAAAATAAATTGCTAACCACGTCCCCACAGTTCATTTGAACTGCAGTAGAACACACCTGTAGATCGTTTTACGGCCTTATCTATACATTATTAAGAAGGAAGGACCTTTGGGAGTCACCTCCATGATGATCACATCCATCATGCAAAATTGGGGCTGTTTGTTAATTTGTTGACATTAATCATTTCTGTAATTTCTAATGTCTCTGTTATTTTCGTCACATGAAAACAAAAACCTCTGAAGACGAGCCAAAGATCTGGGAATGCCAAAATGTAATGCGCACGTAAGACTTTAGAAAGGAAGACTCCCCAGGGTCCTAACATCTTTTTAAAGTTGATTCCTGTGGTACCCCCAGAGAGGGGTGTAAGAACTATGGCTCTGGCTGGTTTCCTCTAAGGGGAAGCACTAGCAGATCTCAGCGCGGGAGGAGAATGCAAGGGCTTTTATTCTCTCCAAGCCTCCTTGCTGGGACCCAGGCTGATGACCTCCAACACTCTCCCACAGGTTCCAGCTCTGGTCCCAGTGGCCCTCTAGGACAGCTCTGTTCTCTCCCTCGTGCAACGGCTTCTTCCCCTTTCCCCTCAAGCCCAGGTCTGGTAAAGGCATCCAGCTATGCTAACTCCAGGGCACCCCTTCCTGCCCCTTTTTCTTAACCCTGCCCACCCCTTGTTAAATCTCTTCATTAAGTGCCCTTCAATTACCTCCCGTTGGGAGGATCATCTCTTTCCTGGGACCACAAATGACAGAGTTTGGCAAATCTGAAAGACTTTGGTTATCTCTTTCACTGTCTACCAATTTTACAAAGTTCTATCTAAGATAATAGATGTCCCATATTTTTGCTTTCTCTGAAGCCAATTTAGGAGCTTGAGTGAAGAATCAGAATCAGGAAAGGAAAGATTTCTAAATTTGAGACAAGAGTGTAAAACAAAATTGAATGACACATAATTGTTAGCATTTAAAATTATAATATGTAACATGATGCCTCAAAAACAGCGGCAAAAAGCAACCAAACAAAAGCCACTATTAAAACAAGGTGCTTTAGTTAGGATCTAAAGTATTCCCTAAAGGCTCATGTATTAAAGACTCAATTCCTGGCTTGGTGTTATAGGGAAATGGTGTGGGGCCTCCTGGGAGGTTTTAAGGTGTGTGTGAGGGTGTGTCCTTAAACCGGATGGATGGAACCTTGGTCTCTGTACCCCAGCCATGAGGTGAGCAGCTTTGTTCTACCATGCCCTCCCCAGCAAAATAGACATTTTCTATTTTCTATTTTGCGTCTGCAGTTTTTTTCCCCAGTAGTATCAGGGATGGGACCCACAGATACTCCACCTCTGAGCTACATCCCCAGCCCTGTTTACTGTCTATTTTGAGATAGGGTCTTGCTAAGTTGCCTAGGCTGGCCTCAAATTTGCAATCCTCCTACCTCAGTGTCCTAAGTAGCTGGGATTACAGGTGTGTGCCACCTTGCCTGGTGTGTCTGTAACAATTCAAGCTATCTCTAGTAGTCCTGGGGAAAAACACTACTCATAGAGCCCAGATGCCACTCCTGGGAAAGGGAAACCAAATTTGGGAGTAGAACCTATTGTCAAAAAACAAGGACAATTTCAGAGTTTCACGGTGGTACTATGAAGAAGACATCTACACCAACCCAAAGGAAAGTCTGCTGAAGACCAGACAGTGACAATTATAAATGTGACACAGTGATAACCACTAATTAAAATAAGTTGAGCCTGAAAAAAAAAGAGGAATATTTGCCAATAGCAATTGATTAACTGGTGTTTAGTTTACCACCAAAATATGAGAGTAGAGTGGCAGATGTTTTAACTGACCTTCGCTTTAGGAATTAAGTAGTTACCTGAGACATAAAAGATATTTTCCTCCTAGGTTGATACTATGAAACATCCAATGTTAGGCCAGAGAATTAGATGATAAAAGTGGAATTTAGACTGACCTGAAACGTGCGTCTCCTGGGAAATGTCTTTGAAAGTGCACCTGCCCCTCCCCACCAGGCAGCTTGTGTGCACTGGTCACCTGTATCTGGGGAACAGCCAAACCCGGTGCCAGTCTCTCAAAGATCAGGGAGGAGCCCAGGAGAGGTGAGAAGGTATACATTTTCCTATGCAAATGATGAAGCACAAGCATCATTTACATCCCAGTGGGAATTTGGGAGAATTGAGAAGCCGTGCTTTTTAAAAAGAGTCGCCTCCTACTTCAGGTTTTCAAGGCTGTATGTCTATGAACAAAACCTTTACACCCTGTCAGCATCTTCCAACATTCATACAACTCTCCATTGTGCAAAGCATGCACATGGCCAGGGCAGGAATGCTCTACTGTCTTGTCCAGTTGAGGATAATATGGCCATAGAACAGTGACCATTGCATATTATGTCTTATTCTTCCTTGTTCACAGTTCAAAAAAAAAAAAAAATCCTAATTGTGTCTTCTCTTCACCATGGTGTACTTGGTATATTTAAGATAGTTAACATCATTAGCAACAGGACAGTGAGGAGTTTTATCTGGACCTGGATGAGAGGACTTCACAGTACCTAGAGATGCTAAATATAGGGCTGGATGCAGTAACTTTTTGGGGATGTCTCTCTTAGGGTGGTGGTAACTGCATTTGCAATGTATTTGGTTCTGGTGAAGGTGATTACATTGCTAGTCTATGGGTGGCATGTGATTATATACTCAGTGTCAAAGTCTCTTTTATTCTGGGCCATAGAGATTGGCTCAACAGTTATCATGGGATCCACCTGAGCATGACAGGACATTTATGTAGATTGTGAATCAGAGGTAGTTCTTTCCTGCTGGTTTTGACTCACAAAGACTAGAAAGTCTAGGTACTGTCGCCATTTTGCTACTTGAAGAATTTCAATAACCCAGAGGGAGTAGAGTTGAGATATGGAGCAAGAGCACAATCTCAGCAGCAGGATTTGAGTCCTCATATTGAGAGACACCAGAAGTTGCTCTGTCCCTAAAGTTTTAGATGTGTGAGTCAAAAAATGGCCAGTTTGGGTTGGGTGACTCTCTTGAAGAGCCCTATCTTATCAATCAAAAACAACACATAATCTAGAGGTGGCTTTGATAATGTGGTGAAAGAAACTTCTTAGTTTTATAGGTAACTCTAGTACTTTGGTACTGAGCAAACATTAGGGATTTTGTCATCGAATTAGATTGGGAGAAGAAACAAAGTCAGAATACCGAATTTCAGTACAGTCCTTTGTGCTGTGATGACAGTAAGTGTTTTTGTTGGGTGGCAGGGGTGGGGACCAGGGGTTGAACTCAGGGACACTTAACCACTGAGACCCATCCCTAGCCCTTTTTTGTATTTTATTTAGAGGCAGGGTCTCACTGAGTTGCTTAGGGCCTCACTAAGTTGCTGAGGCTGGCTTTGAACTAGCGATCCTCCTGCCTCAGCCTCCCAAACAGCTGGGATTATAGATATGCGCCACCATGCCTGGCTAACAGTAAGCATTTTATTCCTTAAATTTTTGAGAAAAACTATGCTTCCCCCCTTCTTTTTTTCAAAAGGAATTTCCTGACATTTTAAATATCTATTAAATAATTCAAGTTTGCAGGTGGACAAAACAGCCATGGCCTTATGAGAAAACATGGCAAAGGAGGATCCGAGGTCAAAAGTTGAGAGTAAGGGATATGCCATGTTGGAGTAGGGAACCTGAGAGGCAGGGAAGGTTTGGAAAAATTCCTGTAGGCCAGAATTAGATCTGAGTCAGCTGGGGATGAAGGAGAGCAGTGTGGGGCAGCCCTGAGTGTTCAGATGACAGGCAAAAGCACGGATTCCCAAGAATGGAAAAGACTTCAGGACTTCTCAGCCACGTGCTGCACGTGGCAGTTGAACAACAGGTTTACCCAAGGTTGGGGACTGGCTAACCAAGTCTAAGTCAAGGAAGAAAGCAAGGTGCCGGAGCAAAGTTGAAGTGGGTGGATAAACACCTGTAAGATATTCCACATTTGGCAGGAACCACTGAGTATTATTATGAGAGCAATTACAACTTTGTTCTCAACTTTCTCATTTCTCAAAAGACTGGAACTGAAGATCATATGATTTCTGAAGAATAAGAACTTACAATGTATTAGAAACTGCACAGAAAAGCATGATCTAAAGTCTCATAGCTATTTTAAAATCCGATAACTGAAACTAATTAGAAACAGCCCATGACTGTCTTACAATTTAGGCACTAGGCATTTGGTTGGTTAGAAAATGATTGATGCATAATGCACAGCTGTCTTCAAGGCATTTTTTTCTTCTCAGTATGACAGATGTTCTATTCATCTCAAGGTTTCCAACTGCTTTTAGAGGTGGAAAGAGATTTAATTAGAGACAGAATTGCCTGGAACATTAATAAGAGACAAAATAGGTCCCTGCATGGAACAATTGTTTCAAGTGCACATCTCCATCTTTGAGTGCTTGTCACTCATTAGTTTCATGGGAGTATGTTTCAGCCTAGGTGATTAGGAAACGCGCCCAGGTATCTGCTGGCATCGAGCACCAGGAAGGGGACAATGAAGGGAAAGTCAAGGAGAGCCTGTGCCTCTCAAATCAGCAGGGCTTGAATAGTTAAAGGGAGCAGCTTCAGGAGCTGTTGGTTGACAGTCCTGAATATTCCCAGGGAGGAACTGAGTGCTGCTTGGCTCCATGCTCCTGATGTCTGAGGCACTCAGCATTTTTCTGTCACTGCCCCTAATTCTTAGGATCCCTGAGTCCCTGCAACCTGTTTTCTACCTAGCTGAGCACTAAAGAGTTCTATGTCATTTATGGTCAAGAGTACCATCCAGGGTTGGGAATGTAATTCAGGGCTAGAGTGCTTGCCTAGCATGCACCAGGCTCTGGGTTTGAGCCCCAGAACCAAAAAAAAAAAAAAAAAAAAAAAGAACCCACCTTTCATCACTCACCCTGCTTTCTCACAAATGCCTAAATGTGCCTTTTTACTGGCACTGGTTCAGAAGCTGCCTACAGCCTGATTTCTGAGGTTCAGGCTCCCCAAAAATGACTGACGGGGGTGGGTAGAGACTGCTTGTCCTTGGCTCTGCTTTGCCTCCATGGAGGCTGCTAAGTCAGGTATCATCTACTGCTGCCCTGGCTGGCGTGGGCACGCTGTGCTCCCAGCATGCTGTGCAGCTGGCATTGTCTCTCTGGTTACAGCCCCTTCTGCAAACTGATGCTGTCAAGGCTTTTAAAGTTATCAAGGAAGTTGCTCTCTATAGAAAACACTTGATTATTCCTCCGGACCCTATACTTATCTTAAAATTGTTTTCCTCGCTGCATTCTAGTGTGAATTATTTTTAAAAGTGCCAGTAAAGCACTGAAAGGCCTACTCCTATATCTCATAATAGTATGAAGTATTTTTTTTCTTTTGTTAAAAAAAGTGAATTCAGTGTGTGCTAATGTATCACAAATTTGCAACTGCATGATGCAGTAAGGGAACTTCAAAATTCTGAATCTTAAAATGGAAAAATCCTCAAGGTTCTCTCTACCCTTACACCTCCCACCCTATACTAAATTGGACAGTGCAACACTTCTGTAGCCCAGTCTTAGAGATATAAGACAAGGAGAGATTCAGATGAGCTGTGGATTAAGTTTGAAATCAGCTATATTATTTGGGAATTAAGACTTTGGTTAGCTGACTATATTTTACACTGGTCTAAATCTCAGCATGAGACACCATCACATTTTGTAGACATCAGCCAGAAACAACCTTGGAATAATGGTCAAGTCAATGCACTTCACAATGGAATGTGCAATTGGAAAGGACGGATAATTCTTTTCCCCCCAAAAGAATTTTAACTTAGACCAAATGTTTTTTTTTTTTTTAGAGTGGATTAGTTAAGTGGGAGGCCTACTCATATACTTATGTGCATATGGTTCATTTTTTTCTTAATTCTTAGAACTAAGTCCTCCTGTCTTTGTGGTCACTTTAAAACCATGTTGCAAACAAAATAAACTACACTTCTATACAGACCATTGCAAAAAAAAAATCTGTGTTTTTAATTAAAAGAGAACTCTGAGCCATCATAGCAACATTTAATGAGGATGCTAGGGAAAAATTAGTGCTTTTCTGCATCAGATACCATCTTCTTGCCAGAAGCACACCCACCACTTATCAAGCTTATTTTATCATCTGGCACTGAACTGAAGCAGAAGGTTGGGAGTCACATTTTCTTTCTTTTCATCTAAACTCCCACCTAATATAAGAGGTGACATTATATTTATTAATAGTTATTACTAGGCAGAAAGTCCTATCAAGTGCAAATTACTTGATTTCATGACTTATACATCACAGGACTAACATAGTTGTGAACACCAAGCCCACCACAAGGTGAAGTGCCACAGAGAATTCTTAAAGTACCTTTGAGATCCATGAAATTCACTTTAAGTATGAGAATCTTTACTCATTATCATCCAAAGTACAAATGTGGTCAATTACATAATTATGAGTTTTGCTTTTTAGAATGCTACAATGTTGGACAGTTTATCTATACTTAAAATCACTCATCAAAAGGAATCCCATGCTACTAGAAAACTTCTTTCACGTATAGCATTCAAGGCAACGAAATCAAATGAGTTAGATGTGGAATTACTGACCTCCTGGAACAATTCTGGGTAAGGGAAGACACAATAAGAGATCTATACCAAGTGACTAGGTATGGCAAGACTCTAGTCAGAATGGAAGATTTTTCACAACTCCACAAATATTGTTGAATGAGAAAAGCCCGATTTCACTCCTATCTCACTAATCAGCATATGTTCCTGTCAACCATCGAATTCGGGACAGCTTCTGGGCTATCCTGGCATCCTCTCCAGATCCAGCAAGGCTAGAGAAGTTCCAACAAAATTTCACTTCTGTTCAAGTCGTACCCATAATCAACTTCTACAAAGAGTGATAAGAGGTGACATTATATTTATTAATAGTTATTACTAGGCAGAAAGTCCTATCAAGTGCCATGTTGTGAGGACAAATCGTGAGGACACTGGGCAATGTCCCCAGCTTGAAACCATATATAGGTTAAGTCTACAGATCATAAAAGACTTGCTTAAGTACCAGCTTTTGAGGACAAATGCATTCTGGTTTAAATCAGTCTCTTGTCAGGCACAACCAACACAGACAAACCTTGCGACACCATACCTTTCTTCCATGGACACTTCTTTCATCTGCTGGTGTGGTTTGGTGCCCTCCATTTCTCTGATGCTCACAGCATAGATCTTGGTGGTGTAGTCAATGGCCTTCTCTCTAGCAACATCACTGTCATAGCCTCAAACGACACAAAGAAATTGGGGAGTGAGTTGGTTTGCAATGGCTCAGGAGGGGCCATAGAGGGAGGTGCGGTGGCACCAGAGGCGTGTGGCTATTTGGGACTCACCTCCATCCTCCTCCGCATCTGTGTCAGACTCCTCGCTGTCCACCAGCTTGCTCTCCTGGGTCCCCACGAACTCCCTGGTCCAGATCATCAAGGCTGTGTCGGCGCCGCCCACCGTGAGCAGCACGGAGTCATTGTGCAGCCATCTCACGTTGGTGACGTGGGCACTGTGCCCCACGTACTTCTTGAACCTTGCATGCTGCCCCTGTATATAAAGCCAGACATTGGCATCTACCCCAGTCAGTGGCTTGTTATTATTATTTTTTTTCTGGGTTATTTCATCCATGTTGTTTTCTAGGTGGACTCTACTCGATGGGATGAAGCAGCTCATCCCAAAGAGAAATTTCCCTACATGTCACCTGAACACATGTTCCACAAGGGCAGGGACTAGGTCTCTTAGTTCCTGGCTCATAATAGGTTCTCAATAAATACCTTTTGAGGCAATGAATGTTTCTAGGAGTCTCTAGCTGCATCAAAAGCCTGTTTCTGTCACATATCAAATGTGCCATCTCCATGGGTCTCCAAGTATTAACTTCTGATTGAGAGTCTGGCTGACATCTGAGATCAAAAGTGTCTTCCCCACCATTCCTACAGTGGCTTTTGTACCACAGACCCAGAAATGACAGAAAAGCAAGGAATCTCAAGATTTACAACAAACACAGCAGCGGTTTGTACTGTGGCCACTGGAAACCATTTCTAACACGAAACACTCAAAACACAGATTTAAAAGCAAAGCCAGCTCCTGCTCCACCCACAAAGTCGAATAAGACCCAAATTTAGTAGTAATTACTGGAAGCACCTGGAGTGGGGTGCCCAGGCCACCACGTTGACCCCAGGTGGCAAGGGGCAGAGGGTGGAATGCGGTCAGCAGTTCCCTCCAGGGCAGCCCTGGCAAGTGCTGGGAAACCGAAGCTGGCACCAGGAGGAGCTTCCATTTTAGGCTCATGAGACACCGGCAACAACATCTCCCAGAGGGAGCCATTTAAAGAGGTAGAGTTTTCCATCTTCTCAGCGGCTCCCAGGGAATACCTTACGCAATGAGCGAAGCCACATGAACTCTTGGAGGTCATGAGACGGCCACGGGTGTCCCAGATGAGAACTTTAGTAAATAACTGACAAGAGGCTTCCACAGGGCTCTGGAAGGGCCACTAGAAAACCTAAAACCAGCGCAGACACAGGGCAGGAAACAGGTGCTGGCGCGTGGGTGACTCTGAAGTACTCTTGGTCAAGAGCTGTCTCTGGTTGACCCTCCCTGACAGTTTAGTGGAGTTGCCTGCTCCACAGCAGAGTAGTGACTCTAGAAAGATCAGTGAAGCAATCAGGCAGGCAGCAGCTCCAAGAGCTCTCCACAATCCCTCGTTTGCTAGCACACAGGCAGAATAAAGGCACAATTCCCAGGGGAACCCCCGTGTGACTATGTAAGATCCAGGTACAGGATAGTCACAGTGGCTATAGCCATGTGTCCTGCTGGCCTTCCTGCTGGAAGCACAAACCCACCCACGCATATCTACTCCAAGTTGGTTCCTCTACAAGAGGAGAAAGTGAAAGAACCTGAGACATGCCTCCCTGCACCCTTATCAGAGGGGACACAGGGTTTGTGGACAGGATGGGAGAATTTAAACAGACGTTAAGGTGACCACAGTCACTCTGTAGAGAGAAGACGCAGGACAGAGAAAGAGGACAATACTATGGGCCACTGAAACTACTTAACAAAGCTGAGATCCTTCCTGCAGAGGGCGATTCAAAATTCTCGTAATAGGAAACAAGATCAGTGATCCATGGAACAATAAAGGGAATCACAGTTACTAGAAGGTCCTGCTGTCTCAGGAGGAAGAGGTCGGCAAGGGATGCTGGGTGGTTCCTATTAGGGCACATGGAGGGACTTTTGAAGACTGGCACAGCCAGTCAGAAGAGCTGCCTCCATGGGCCACCATGCCAAACTGCATTTCTGGACTCTTTCTCCAGAATTCTCTTCTCTCAGTGACTCATGAGTGAAAAATGAGCCAGGAGAATCTGGAATATGTCTCCAGAGCACTGTTTTATTACTATTATTATTTTGTGGTATTGGAGATTGAACCCAGGGGTGCTTAACCACGAAGCCACATCCCCAGTCCTTTTTTAAATCTTGAGACAGGGCCTCAATTAGTTGCTGAAGCTGGACTTTAAACTTGCAATCCTCTTCCCTCAGCCTCCTAAATTGCTGGGATTACAGGTGTGCACCCCCATGCTGGGTTCTTAACCATTTTTAGGAAAGAAGTTCCTGAGAATCTGATGACTCTCTCCCCATAACCACAACACTTCATATAGTTTCTCTAGCTATAAAATGTTGATGTTCTGAAAATGAAACTTGCAGACTTGAGAGCATGGAGGATTTGTACAAGTGTAAGCTGAGTGGTGGTCTTTTAGCCCCTCTCCAGTGGGAAGACTTAGGTTTGAAAGGGAAATGAGGCTATGAGAAGCAATTGGTTAGCTATAAAGATGGTGTCAAAGAATTTGATTTTCTAGAAAGTGGTTTAAGGTATGGGCAGAGTGGATGGACTCTCTGGCAAAGGGTGTAGGCTTTGGCCTGGATTCTGGGGACAAGATGACTGTCAGGGAACCAACAACCTAAGTGGGAAGGCTTTAAACTGTAAACCCAAATATTAATAAGGATATATGTTTGCCATAAAAAGAAAAATGCCTGGAAGAGATGCCTAGTAATTAGAGGGAAGGGAGTATGGGGGACAGGGTCAAGAGGAAGACCCAAGGCCTCAGCATATAATAAATGGAGCTTGGATTTTGCACTTGTGTGGTGGTAATAAGATCTCACAGGTACCATCAAGACTTGGTAACATGGAACTCAGTGGCAGACTGCAGCAATGGTATGGTATAGGAATGTTCTCAGGCTCTCTTCCTGACTTCTAGATAGACCTTTCCCATCTGTGAGCTCGCTGGGCTTTCCTCAGTGTCTGTTCACAAACATTTGCAAAGAGAGTACACTCTGGTGTCTCTTTTTAAAAGGACACTCATTCTGTCAGGTCAGGGCCTGACCTTTAGAACTCATCTAATTTTAATTACTTCTGTAAAGATCCTAGCTCTATAGACAACCACACTGGAATGAGGGTTTCAACGTAGAAATTTGAAGGAAGGACACAGTCACTTGAAAACGGAAGTGAACTTTGTTCAAAAAACCCAGGAAGCTTGGAGGAATGACACATAGGTAGAAATACTCATTAGTATGAGGCCGCATATTGGAAAAGGAAACTGAGCTGAAAAATCAGATAAAAATAGAGAAGGAATGAAGGTGACACCACCAGAGGAATTCATATTGGCCACAGTTTTTTTTTTGAAGAAAAATAACTATGAAACTGTTTCTTCCAATATTATACAGTAGAACTCAATATACAAGAAGCAATTTAGCTTAAAATCATGGGCAAAAGATTTGCAGAGACACTTCACAAATAGCCAACAGATGAAAGTGTTCCGAATCATTAGTTATCACAGAAATGTACATTAAAAACATAATCCATAGCAACCATCTATCACTCAGAACAGCTAAATGGTAAGTGCCAATCCAAATGCTGGCAACCAGAATTCTTACATTTTTGGCAGGAATGTAAAACGATGCAGCCACTGTGCTAAAAGGTCTGGCAGTTTCTTAAAAGCCAAACATATATTTTCCCCTATGATCCAGAAACTCCAATCCTAAGTATTTACTTAGGATCCACAAACATTCATCCAAAAATGTTCATAGCAGCTTTATCACAATCCCAAACTGGAAAAGTATGTGCCCATCAATGCATATAAACAAACCCTGTTATATATAACTCTGTTAGACAGTGGACTTTTTCACTCAGTTATAACAATGAACAGACATTACATACAATGTAGATAAATCTCAAAGATTATCTGAGTGGAAGAAGCCAGATGCAAAACAGTACCTACTTGATCATGTTAACAAGAAATTCTATAACATGTTAAATTAATCTGTTGGTGAACAACACTGAAACAGCTGTTTTACCTGAGGGTAAAGTAGGGGCTGGGAACTGATGAGGGAGGAGCTTCAGGAAGTATCCTGGGGTGAGGACGATGCTCTACATCTTCATCAGAGTTTGGGTCATATATGTGTATGAGCTTTCAAAGCTCGCCTAACAGAAACTTCAAAATCTGTGCATTTCAACTACATAAATTATATTAAAAATGCCATGAAACAAATTTTGACATGCAATTAAGAGTATCCTGATAATTCACTTTGTTTCCAGTTTTATCAAAATATAATTGGCAAAAATTATATATATTCAAGGTGTACAGTGTGGTGATTTGATATATGTAACATTATGGAATGGATACCACTATGAAGTTAATTAACACATCCAGTACCATATACTATTACCATTTTGTGTTTGTATACGATAAGATCAACTCTCAGCATATTTCAAGTAAATAATACAGCATTATTAACTATAGTCACCACGATTTAATTAGATCTTCAGAACTTATTCATCCTAACTAAATGTCTGTACCCCTTCACCAACATTTACCCCATTCCTGGCAACCACCATTCTGTGTCTATGAGTTCAGCTGTGTGAGATTCCACATACAAGAGAGGTCATATAAGCATTTGAATTTGTGTCTAGTTTATTTCACGTAGCATAGCATCCTCCAGTTTTATTCTTGTTCTTGCAAATAGGAGGATGACAGTCAAGCACTCTATCACTGAGAACTATACTGAACAGAAGTGGTGAGAGTGGGCTTCCTTGCCTCATTCCTGAACTTAGAGGAAAAGCTTTCAGTTTTTCACCATAGAGTATTGTTATGTTAGCTGTGGGCTTATCATTTATGGCATTTTTTAATGTTGAAGAACATTGCTCTTAATTTGTTGCGAGTGTTTAATCATAAAAGGATGTGGAATTTTGTCAAATGCTTTTTTCATATATATGGAGACGATCATCCATGTTTATTCTTCGTTCTGTTAATGTGGCACATCACATTTGTTGATTTGCATACATTCAACCATCCTTGAATGCCAGGGATAAATTGCACTGGATCACGGTATATAAACCTTTTAATATTCAAATTTGGTTTGCTAGCATTTTGTTGAAAATTTTTGCACCTATTAGTTCACCAGGTATAAATGGCCTATAATTCTCTTTTCTTATAGCGTCATTATCTAGCTTTGGTATGAGGATAATGCCAGCCCCATAAAATGAGTTTAAAAATGTTCCCCTCATCTTTTTTCTTGAAAGAATGAAACGTTTTGACACTAATTTTTTTAAATGTCTGGTATAATTCACCCACGAAGCCATCTGATTCTGGACTTTTAAAATATATTTTTAGTTGCAGATAGATACAATACTTTTGTTTTATTTATTTACTTGTATGTGGTGCTGAGATTTGAACCCAGTGCCCCACACATGCCAGGCAAGTGCTCCACCACTGAGCTACAATCCCAGCCCCTGATTCTAGATTTTAAGGCAGATTTTGATTATTGATTCAGCCTCCTTACTCACTATTGGTCTGTTCAGATTTTCTACTTCTTTATCATTTAGGCGTGGTAGGGTGTATGTTTCTAGAAATTTATCAATTTATTCTAGTTTATCCAAATCTGTTGACGTATGTTTATAGTAGATTTATGATCCTTTGTATTGCTATAGTATCATGTAATATCTCCTCTTTCACTTATAATTGTGTTTGAGCCCTCTTTTTTTTTCTTGGTTAGTTTAGTTAAAGATTTGTCAATTTAATCTTTTAAAAGAATAAACTCTTGGGGCTGGGGTTGTGGCTCAGTGGTAGAGCACTCGCCTAGCACGTGCAAGGCCCTGGATCCAATCCTCAGCACCACCTAAAAATAAATAAATAAAGGTACTGTGTCCAACCACGACTAAAAAATAAATATTTAAAAATAAAAGAACAAAGTCTTAGTTTTATTGATCTATTATCTTAATAATCTCCATTTCATTTCTTTCCTTTTTTGGCAGTACTGGGATTGAATCCAGGGACTTGCACACTTTACCACTGAACTATAGCACCATGTCTCCCCAATCTTTTTTTTCCCCCTGAGAAAGAGTCTAAGTTTCCCAGGCTGGCCTTGAACTTGTGGTCTTCCTGGCACTGGCTCTGAGGAGCTGGGATTACAACCGTGTGCCATCAGGCCAAGCTTCATTTGTTTCTGTTGTAATCTTTATTGTTTCCTTCATTTAGTTCTTCTTTAAATAGTTCCTCAAAGTGTAAAGTTGAGACTTTTTAAAATTAATTCCACGATGTACTTTTAATTGTAGAATGTAGTTTGTGGGTTTCTAGGAGTTTTCATTGTTATCATTTCATTTTATCCGTTTGCTCAAAGTTTTTCACAATAAAACGTTGGGGGAAAAATATCTTACACAGATGCTCTATGAATAAGACACAGAAAACAGTGATTCTAACTGAAGCAGGGGTAGAACCCAGAGCCCTCCACTGGGCCTCTGTCCTCCTTCCTGAGGTGGCCTCTAGGAAAATTCTCTGGAACTCTGGGAGTCTGAGGAACACAGCTTAAAATGATATACATATCCCACCTCACCAGGCTAGGAAGATGGGTGCTAAAATCCCAGGACCAATAATAATCCTAGAAGGGATGAGATAATAGTATCACAAGGGTTTCTGCTGTCTAAATGCCTGCCCAAACTGTAATCTACTAAAATCACAGTATCAATTTTTTTTGACTTGTCCTGAAAGCAATTTCATTTATTTTTTCAAAGAAGTATCAAGGAGAATGGCTACTTAGAATTGAATTCTGATCAAACAGGAAAGGCTGGTAAGTGAAGGAGAAGGGATAGGTCATTGGGCAAAGGTTACCAGGTGACTCTGGAACTTGGGATAGACAATGAAGGGAACACTAGACACAATCAAATGTGTCTCTTAGGGCTACTCAAAACAATAATCCAGCCAGATATTAACAAATGAAGAGGAAAAACAAAAAAGCATCCAAAGAAACCAAAGTGCCTGCCAATAGAACTAGTGTGTTCAGGTTTGAAAAGTGTGAATAATAGGAGGAGGAGCGAATCCTCACGGAGGAACACAGAAATCTTGCACAAAAAAAACAAAATGAACTAAAAACAAAACAAAAACAAAACAAAGAAACCTTAAGTTATGATCAAAACAATGCTCCTTAAAAAAAAAAAAAAGTCTGGCATGGACCCTTGGTGTAGTTTCAGGAAAGCTATTGTAAAACACTAAGAAGATAAACAGAAAAAAATTAGGAATACTTCTTAGATTTGATGGCTTAATATTAACAGAAAACAGACTGACTTAACTCCTCTGTCAAAGAGAAGGCTCTTCAAAACAGAAAGGTTCATTTACACAACGATGGATGTCATGAAAGGAGACCCCAGAAATAGTATCAACAATAGCTGGGGAGTTTAGAAATCAGGAGAGGTGGCATCAGGCACAAAAAGGTTTCTGTGTCCCAAAGGGAAAACAAACAGACTGGCAAATATTGGTTCATGATCTGATGCAATTTGTGGGAAATTCTGGGATGAAATATCACACGGAAGTTCAATAAGCCCTTGTGAAAGGAATCAAGTGATTACCAGCAGGGCTTCACTGTGAACTAACCTCACATCTTTTATAGGGTGTTTCATTAGTAATTTAACAAAGTCTTATTGGACTAGGCTGCATGATTATACAGTCAGAATGATGTAAGATTCTGTTATTGATCAAAGAACTGCAACTAAATGTGTGGCTTAGCAAATGGAATGTCAGAATGGGGTTCCTGCTACAGTAGTATTCTAGTTTCTCTATTTGTCTTTCCATGATCTAGAACTCAATTGTGAAAGCAGAAGATGACATGATGCTAAAAGTAGAAGAGTAAATATTTCCAAAAGGTATTTAAAAGATATTGATAGGCTGAAACAATGGGATTAAATAAATAAGAGAAAACTTTTTTTGAGGGATACAGATATAAAGTTCTTTACTCAGAAAATCAATTGCATTAAGTACAGGATGGGGATAAATGGAATATTTTAAAGACTGACATCTGTAATTTGACTTTAATTCAGCGGATGTCATTATAGTTTGATTGAATGCAAATGTAAAACCAAAACCAAGGAGTGTAGGGCTCTAAGAAGTCCTGCTTGCTGTGAGCTGGTCAGATTGCACCTGAAGCATTGACTTCAGTTCTAGATGAGACAGTTTAAGCAGAAATTGATAAAAATAAATGCCAGGGCACAGCTGTAAATATAGAATGTGGGAAATGACTGAAGGAACTGCAGAGGTTTAGGCTGGAGAAAATGAGGCTAAAGTGGGTCAAATATCATCCTCTTACTTCCAAAGGCTGTTAGAGGACAGGAATGATGGTTCAAAGTTGGTTCAGAGGCCAGACCATCAGCTAAGGAGAAAGGAATTCTCAATACAGAGCAATAGCTTTTTTTAAAAAAAAACTAGAACTTTTAAAAAAAGAACCAGACTGCTTTGTGAGGTAGTAAGTTGCTCATCCCTGGAAGTGTGCTAGTACTAATTAGAAAAATAGTGGTTTGAGATGTCATAAAGATGACTCATCACTTAAAGTCAGCAAGATGCTGGATTTGATGACCTCTAAAAGTCCTTTCAAGAAGAAATTTTAAGCTACAAGAATTTCACTTTAGTCAGTCGCTCAAACAAAACATCAGGAGGTTTTTTATACAGCCCAAGTGATACTGTAAATAACATTATTGATTGCCTATTCCTTCAGAATTTAAAAATCCACCTAGATGTAACAGATAGCTTTGGGGTTATTAATGAGGCTGAGCAAGGACACATAACAAACATGAAATATTACCTTGACAGGATATGAAAAAAGTTTAACAAAACCAAAATCATCTCCCGTGGCCAAGAGGGAACAGTCTTTGGTGAGACTGGCAGCATTGACGTCCGTCACGTCGCTGTGTACTGGCCAGATTCCCTCACAGGTGGGCCCCAGAACGCAGGTCCATGAGTCCCATTCTATCTTCTCAATCTGCCAGAGGAGGAAGGAAAGTGACAGTTTTGCACAATCTAGTTTCTTTTGCTTTCAGAGGATCCATTTGCAGCTGAGTGGTTCTAAATGATGACCCAGGCCAACCTCAGGCACTCGAGTCACGTGCTGAGGTACACAAACGCCAAGTTACTTATTTGGAGTAGTATCTGCATTATTTTAATAAGCAACCACTGAAGTCAAATATCCAAATATTTTTTCTCTAAATCAAAGGTACATTTTGGAATTGTAGAAATCTGATAATAGTAAAGATTTTTAGTTTTTAATCAGACATGTACAGTCATATAAGCCATAAACAGAGCAGGGTTTCTCAACCCCAGCACTGATGCTTTCGTCTGAATAATTCTTGGTTGTGGAGGCATGTCCCTTGCTAGGTGGGATGTTTAGCAGCATGCCTGGCTTTTATCCACGGGGTCTCAGTACCACACCCCTGTCTGTTGACATTGCCAAATGTTCCTGGGGGCAAAATTGCTCTGCGCTGAGCACTACGGAGCTAAAATGTTTAATGGGATGATCACTTAGCAAATTATTTTCAGAAATTATAAGACATAATTTCTTTTTTTTTTTTAAAGAACCAAAGCAGTGATTTTCCTTGGAGGGAAAAGTAAGATTCTGCAGCTTGCTTAATATCTTTTATGCTCTACAGAGACTATCCCCCAAATTTGAAGAGCTGTTCACACTGCATTGCCATGAATATACATTTCATCCTTTAAAACTGTTTTGTCTGAAATTCATGGCTAGATTTCCAATTTATATGTTAAGTCCTGACGGAAATTGAGGCGTTTCTTTTTTTAAAGCAACAACAATAAACAATAATGACAACACTATGTTTTTGGCTTTCCGGGGGGGGGGAGGATTTTTTTTTATCTCATTTACTTTCTTTCGAGATCTGCTAGTACATCTTAGTGTTACAGTTTCTTTAGATAAGCACTGTCTAAAGAATATTTTAAAAATCATTCGAGAATCATAGCTAAAGTTAAAGCCCAGACCACTCCTTGCTTTGCACATTGCTAGTGCCCTTGGCCTCCAGTTCTTCTGTTTTTTCCTTGCTGTGACTGCTTAGAAGAGGAAATTAAGATAAATATGTAGTCAGGGTTTTAGTCACCTCATAAGGTGGTATACACTTTTTAGTCAAAATTTATCCTGATTTAACATTCTGTGCTTCTCTTGAACAATGCAGAACTGGAACCAAAAATGTGCGGCTGGTCCAGTGACTTGGAGAGTCCCAGGCAGGACCAGAGGCTGAAGTGACTCCAGGTCGGTCACTTGGCAGTTACTTCCATCTTCTGAGGCAGAAGTGGGGTCCTCCAGCCCCTCATGACACTACACCAACCTTCACAGGAAGAGAAGCAGGCAACCATCCCCCACAGGCTCTGGAAGCAGGCTTTTCAGCCACTGACTTCCTTCCAGGTTCCTTTTCAATGAGACCCTCCTTGTCCATCTCCAATCCCTGCCCTGGTGCTGGCTTTGTTAGATGGGCAGGAGAGTGAGCTTGGTTCTGCTCAGCCTGTAGTGACCCCAACATATCACTGTTTGCTAGATCTGGACACTCTGCTCTCCAGGGGAAGCACGTGCCTAAACTTGTTGGAAGCTAAAATATTGCATTTAAAATGGAATTTTAAGAATGATCTGGCCCGACACAGTAGTGAATATATTCCAGTGGCTCAGGAGGATCACAAATTTGAGGTCAGCCTCAGCAAGTTAGCAAGGCCCTAAGCAACTTAGTGAGACCCTGTCTCAAAATGAAAAAAAAAAGAAAAAAAAGAAAAAAGGGCTGTGGATGTGGCTCAGTGGTTGAGTGTCCCTGGGTTTCAATCCCTGATGCGCATATGCAAACACACACACACACACACACACACACACACACACACACACACACACACAAAAGACCTTGTAATTCCTAAAACTCCAAAGGATTAAATAAACTTGTTAAAAACTCTCATCTTCCTTAGCACCTTGAGTGAGAAGTATTTTTAATTATGTCATTCATTCACTTCACATTTGCTGAGTGTGCCAGTTACTTCATATGGCTTTGTTTTAATCCTCCACATCTGGCTTTATGTGCTAGTTATCAATCTCATTTTACAGATAAATCTCATTTTACAAAACTCAACATCATTTTGTGGAAAAGGCAATTGAAGCCCATGGAGAGGTTACATCCCTCAGGTAGCATGCTTAGGAAACAGAGGGGGAGTCACACTAGTTTGCCCTCTATTATATTGTTCCTTTAACCCCACCTTACTGCATCAGGTAGATTTTTAAGTGGATGTTTTAATATTTGTCATATTTAACATCTTTCTGGGTAAGCTTTTATATTAGTTTCATCATTGCTGACTCTTAAAAAATCTTTTTGAAAAATACTTTCAAAGCCCTTTATGCTCCGCTAAAGGGCCGGTGGATGACCAACTGGCGAGCTGTCTCTTTGGTGATCTTAGTAGTGGTACTACCAGGGAGGTTGGCCGAGAAAACATTAGCTGGAGGACTCCCAAACTCACATCATTGGGAATCAGTCTCTGGAATAATAAAATGTGCACCAGAGAGTGCAAATTTACTCTTCAGAGCAAGACCCTTCCATTTTGGTCAACTTTATAACCCAAATTTACCTTTTTTGCATATTCTTTTATGTAATGACTGCTTATCTGTTCCAAGCCAGCCTCAGCTTTCCTCCACCATTTGGTTAGTTTGTATTTTATTTGGGTGTACTAATTTGGGGGGACTAGAGAGGGAAGGAAAAATAAATCTGAAATGATGTATAACGATGCTTATAAGTACACAAGAGAAATTCAAGGCGGCTCAGGGTCCAGACTGTGTAGTGACATGTGGACCCTCCAGATTAGATCACAGCTCCATGGCTGTCACTCTCTTGAAGTTCTAATTTCCTTACCTGTAAATTGAGACTGACAACTATCATCTAAAGCTGTTGTGAAGATTAAAAAATGTACAATGCTTGGCATATTCAACCAATGTTTGGTGAATGAATGACAAGAATCTTACTCAAGACTGTAAGTTTCTTCATATAAAAAAGTTAAAATGAGAACTAATCACAGATAAGGCAATTGGAACTGGGGAGTAATGCCAATTCAGTAATCATCAGTTTCCATAACACAATGCGGTCACCTATGACAACTTGTATTTCTTAAGTACGACATGTATACTCCCTTTATAAACAATGGCAATATTATGAACGTACCTATGTCCCATTGCCTTTAGGAGTGCTTGACAGTACTGTGATATTTTATAACACTGGCCAACGAAAGCCAGAGAGGCCAGGGCTTGTCACTTAGTGGCTTACCCTTTCCTCCTCCTCCAAAGAAGCAATATTTCCTATTGTTTCATCAAAGGTTAAACAAATGACTCAGCTTGTCTCCAAGGATCAAGAGGACTTCCTTGGGGCTTAATCATGGAAATACATTTGGATAATCAAGATCATTATTCCAAGACCCTAAAAGAGGTACTAACCCAGAAAGAAACCCATCTTCCAGGAAGGCATGCTTATGATTCAACATTCTACAGAGGCTTTGATTTCAATTAAAAAAATACATATAAGGATAATAATGACACGAGGAAAAAAACATGGAATGAAGAAAACAGCTTGATACATTGGAATGGCTGGGCTGTGGACCACTTCTTTAAAAAAATAATTTGTTATTATTGTATATAATATTGTTTATTACCACCAATAGACATTGAGAAAATATTTCAAAAATATATGTTCATGAAAAGCTTTGCACAAAATGACATGCTGAATGGAAAAATAGGTATCCAAAGTGTTAACTTATTGTCTGATGGCAAGAAAAATGAAGCAGAATGCCAACTCTACCCTGCTCTGTCAGTGGTTCAGTGACTCCATGTCCTCAGAAATTAGGAAACCAAATTAAGCAATGATTCAGTCTTAAGAAATGATCAAGCTTAAAGGTAAGCTAAATGTCATCCATACTAGTGAATATTGATAGGTTTTTTTTAAAGTTAACACATTAACTATACACAAAATATATTTTTTAAAGCTTTGGTTATGATTGTTACCTCTGAGGGTCTTATAATATGCCTTTTGCCTCTTGGAGCTTCAAAAAAAAGTTGTTCTTTGGCACCCGAATTAACTTGCAATAATTTTCCTGGGATGACAGAAAGGAGACAGATGATTAAGTTGTGCATTTATCTTTTTATCATACAATTATAAGTCACCACTATTTTGATTCATTCTAATCAAAGTCTCATAAATTGAGTAGATGCATGTTAAATTATTCAGAAGGGCATGTAAAAGAAATAACATGACAAGGTACAAGCCCCAAAGCTGTGATTTTTTAGAATATAGAACTCATAAAATTTGACCTTGAATATCCTTCCAATAGAAGAATCAAGCTTGATATGTTTTACTCTGTTGCACTGGAAAATAGCTACAAATCTTCAAAGACTGACAAAATCAATTTATTTGTACTTTCCCCTGTTGTCTCTTAGCATATAAATGAAGTGAAGCAAATGGCTTCTGCAAAAATTCTAGCATTTGAGGCAAGATCTTTGTTGTGTGCATTGCATTTACTCATGTCTAAATTGTAAATCTGCCTTTAAAGTTAGAAACTGAGCGGCTGGGGATACAATTCAGTGGAAGAGCACTTGTCCAGCTTGCGTGAGGCCCTGGATTGGATGTCCAGCATAGCAGCAAACAAATTTAGAAACAGAAAGGACACATAAAACAAACTACAAATGCTTTCTTCCCCCACCCTGTCTTACTTGGAAGTTGGAAAAGACGAGACTTACCGCAAACAGAATGTTAAGCAAATATCATCTTTCAGTCTGACATAGAACTATCATCTTAATTTTGATTAATATTGAAAAAGAATAGATTTCCTAGTTTCCCTCCTAGGATGGCAATAATCTTTTTTGGCTTGAAAATTTTAAAGTCTCAAGATATATATATGGTCTGTTATTATTTTAGCATTTTTTTAATTATGAAAATTTCAAACAGATATGGAATTGTCCAGCTTCAATGAGGCACTCATGGCCAGGCCTGTCTCATAAACTCCTCTGACCATCGCACCACAGTTTATTTTGAAGCAAATCTCAGACATCATAATATTTGATCTACAAAGAATTCAGCATATGTCTGTATAAAATAACCTTCTTCCTTCTTTCACCCCCCACCCCCACATCTAAGTATATCTAGTAGTCTTAAAATGTCCTTGGGAAAAAAAAGGCCCCCTCCCAAAAGAACTCTGTGGTTATATCACATTCTTTAATGTTTAAGTAGGCACCCGCTGGGTCTGAAATCTAGCTCAGCTAACCTTAAAGAGTGATAAATTAAATGCAAGATTCTTTTATTTCTTTACTGAATTCTGTTTCTAATTTGGTGAGTTAGCACGTGGCTGATTGGGGACTCCCTGAACCCTTAGGAGCAAGGGAATCTGAAAACTTGTCCTCTACAATGGATATTGTTTTCTGACTTCATGGCTAATCAAATACAAACGAGAGAAGAGGGAATTAAATCATCTTTGTCTTTTTAGCTTTTGAAAGAAAATGAGTTATCAATACTTTTTCCAAAGAACTAAATATATCTGCAATTATATTTTTAGGGCTTTCAAAAGTGATTGCAGATAACAAAGCATGTGGGAAGAGGATTAAAGGGTTCAATTGAAGATCTTCTTTGAATGTGGCAAAGTTTTAGATGAATTTTTGGCTAAGAGATACTAAGAGAACTCAGAGGATTGTAATTCTCAGATGATCCCAACAGTGCACTTTACACTAGTTTTAAAGATAATACTTGCTTAAAAAAAAATCTAACATCTGAATGAACAGCAACAAAAGACTAAAATATTGTGAGCGAGGCATTTTATGATTACAAGAATATAACACAGAGCAAGCACCAGAAGTGCCACATGGTGTCACAGACACCTAGTGGGGTACCCACTGTCTGTACTCCTTTCTGAGAACTGGTCCCCACTGAGGCCCAGGCCCCTATGACCAAGTTTAACTCTAGACACAGACAGTGACCCAGGAGGGCCCAGCTGGTATGAGATGTGACTTTGGGATCATGAATGCATTTGGGGGCAGCTGAGACTGGGCTATGCTGAGAGGCCAAAGGCAGACACAGGCCCAGAAGAGCAGTGGGTGCCAAGAGCAGCTGCCACAGAGGAGGAGGGGAACAGGAGAGGAACTGCTTGCTCAGTCTCTATTTTCTAGTTCATTCCTAAAGCCAGTTTCTCTGGAGATACGGCTTCCTGTTCTAGATTCTATCAGATATTCCTAGATCTCTCTGGCGAACGGTCCTTCATAATTATTTTAAAAGTTAAGCTAGTTTGGGTTTCTATTTCTTAACCTAGGAGGTGAATAATTAAAAAAAAAATCTATTCTTGGGTTAGGAAGGCAAATTTATGGGTATGCTTATAGCCCCCTGAAATTTACTGCAGTTGTTATTATGTATTTTTTTAAGCATAGAGAAAATATTTAGGTCACTACTCTTTTCTCTCTGCTGCTGTGGATCTATATCTATATCATACAGACCTAGATATATATCACCATTGAAATCTTCAGAGGGCAGAGAAGGAGCAAAGAAGAAAAAGATAGGATAAAACCCATACGTAATTCCTTCTGACAAATAGGAACCCTATCCTTTTGGAATTCTCAAGTCTTCATTCACTAGAAGTCTTCTTATGCAGAATGAGGGGACTGAAACACTGTCCTCATTACTAAGGTAGAGTAAATCAGACATCTTTCAGGCACACAGTTTTATTGTCTACAAAGTGAGTCACATGTGTTATTCCAGTCGCCACATAATTTACTGGTTAGAATAATTCCCAAAGTCGTACTACATGTATCAGACTTATCAGGCCCATTGGCAATGAAAATAGAAAGGAAATGTCCTACGATGGCTCAAACTGTTAATTGGCAAAAGATCACATTTCTAGAAATGAACTTGTAGCATCTAGAATACGTGCTTCCGTGTTTTCTCTCTTTCCATATATTATTTCTCTAGCATCACACACAGGAACTTTCATTCAGAGTATCTCATGTTTTTGCAAAAGGTGGATGCACTTTCCGGTTTTCCTGGGACCTGCGATTGCTGCAGGCTGAGGGCCGGAAGGCTGTCACAGCTGCGCCATCTCTGCCCTAAGGAGCCAGCTGGCTCTGGCAAATGCTTTCACTATTTCTGACAGGATCAAAGGGATGAAATAGATCCCTGCTTCTAAATTCTGCTCACTGCCCCAGCCAGACCCTCCAGGTCCCCTCTGTGGAAGGGTAGCCTGATCCTGAGGCAGTGTGGCACATTCTCCAGGCATTTTGGGACCTGGATATCAGGATGACATGTCTCATAGCTAATGGGACTGGAATTAAACCAGGGAAGATTCATGGGTACACCTGTTCTTATTCTCCAAATGGTATAATTCCTCTCTAAAAATCACAAGTATTCTACTTTATACTCAAGTCATAGAAACCATTTGGTCTGACACCCTCACCTTGACTGAAGGGACCCATCACAGGTGTGACATCCCACCACCACAATCACGTTGGCTTCCTCTTCCTTACTCCCAGTCCCCTTTCTGTGGGTCTGAGCTCCAGGAGGCTGGACTTGGGTAGAATTATAGACATAGTAAATTTTGCCCCTCTCCCACCAAGTGGGAGACAGCTTCTAGATGAGGCACCTGACACAGATCCTTATCCAAGACCTACCATGGCAGTGACACACTGATCTTAGCCAAGATCTTGTGCTTTCCATCCTGGACTTACTCCTCTTTAATCCCCAGTATCTGACACAGGACCTGCACACTCGCAGAATTAAAAAACAAAAAAACAAAACAAAACAAAACAAAAAAACCAAACAAAAAACAATTCTCCAAATGCACATCAAAATGACAGTGAGCCGGGCGTGGAGGTTCACACCTGCAATCCCAGTGATTTGGGAGGTTGAGGCAGGATGTTTGCAAGTTTGAGAGCAGCCTCAGCAACTTAGCCTAAGCAATTTCGTGAGACCCTGTCTTAAAAACAAAAACAAAAAAGGGATGGGGATGTGGCTCAGTGGGTAAGATTCCCTGGGTTCAATCCCTGATACCTCTACCTGCTCTCCCAGCCCCTGCACTCCCAAAAATGAGGTGTCACTTCATACCCATTAGGTGGTCACTATCAAAATAAAAACAGAAAATAACAAGTGTTGGCAAGAATGTAGAAAAGTAGAACCCTTGTGTACTGATTGTGATGAAGTAAAATGGTGCAGCTGCTGTCAAAAATAGGACAGTGGTTCTTCATAAACTTAAAAATAGAACTACATATGATCCCGAAGTCCCCTTCCTGGCTATACACGCCAAAGAACTGAAAGCAGGATCTTGAAAAGATATTTTGCACCCAGGTTCATAGTAGTATTATTTACAACAGCTAAAATGTGAAAGTAGCTCAAGTCTCCATCGACAGAGGAACAAACAAGCAAAATATGGATATTATTCAGCCTTAAAAAGGAAGGGAATTCTGACACAAGCTATAGCATGGATGAGCCCTGGGTGCCTAATATTAAGTAAAATAAGCTGGTTACAAAAAAAAATAATACTGTGCAATTCTACTTCTATAAGGTCCTAGAATAGTCTATCTGTAAAAACAAAGCAGAATAGTGGTTGCCAGGGACTGGAGGGATGGGCAGTCACTGTCTAATGGGTATGGAGTTTCAGTTTTACAAGGTGAAAAGAGGATGATTAGTGGTGATGGTTGCCTAACAACACGAATGCCTTGAACTGTATATTTAAGATCAAGATGATCAATTGCATATGTATTTTGCCACCATTAAAAATAATTTTCTGAAAAATCCTCCCAATGAAAACTTTGTCTTCATATAACTCATTTTCTTTTGGTCCTCAATAATAGGTAATAAGTTTTAGCCCTTAATAGTACTTGTGGTGGTGAGATGTCACACCTGTGACAGGTGGCGTGTTTGTGTGCGGTGGATTTCAAATAAAAGTCATTATACCCTATCTCAACTAGAGGAGAATAAAAAGGGGAAATCACTGCTTTTTTTCAAATGATAAAACAAGGAATATCAAAGAAGGGGTTTGAGAAACAGCTGCTTCCGCCTACCCACTTGGCCTCCCAAGTTCCTAAGTGACTCAGGCACCAGTGTCCTGCCTGATCATAAATTTCAGCCTAAGCTCTCAGCACTGTGGCTGGCACGTACGTCCCTGACATGAAAGCAAAAGGGACTTATCTGATCTCCCTTTGCCCTTGTTGAGTTCTTTTTCCTTTTACAATAAATCTCATGCCTTCCTCTATCTACTGTACTCTATAAAACTCCTGCAGGCTATAAAGCTGAAATAGCCTGAATTCCAGTGAGGCAGGTCCAGCCACAACCAAAAACCTGCCCAGCACAAAGACTGCTGAGCCCTAGTCTCTGCCTATTGTTTTAAGAAACACTCTGGGGTCTTGGAAGTAACCTTTTCTTGGCCCAGGCCCTTGCCACTTCTTTCTCTGACTTACATTAGTTGCTGTCCAACTCTAGGTTCATTTCCTGCTTGCGATGCTAGAGAATGCCCTGCTCTAAATAACCTGGAGTCACCTAGTGCCTGTGAAATAAAGTTCAATGTTAACTTCCTAGCATAAGGCAAGAGTCCCTTTTTACTGCCTTTCCACGTTGCTTCCCCTGCATCCTGTCCACTGGGCATTACTCACCACTTCTTAACCTCCTGTTCTTTCCACCTTGGAGGCTTTGCAGGCCATACTCCCTTCACCTGGAATGTTCTTCCTTGACTTTTACTGTTTAGTGAGTTTCTGCACATCTTTAAAGATCCACCTGGAAGGCCATTCCTTTTATGAAGGCTCCATGGATTCCCCTGGGAGCCTCTTCCTCAGAGCACACAGTGTGCTGGTGCTTTTCTTCCAAGACGGACCCTGACTTCTTTAAAAGCACCAACCCTGCCCATTCCTAAATGCCTGTTCCAGCCTCTAAACATCAGCCAAATCACTAGAATAGGATCTAAAAGTCACCTACTCTATAGCACTGATATCCCACCCCAGTATTGACTAGACCCATCCTAGCCTGGGCTCACCACTTCCTATGACTCACTCCTCCACACCTTACCCAGTTTATGTTCTTGTTCTTGTGTTAGTTCAGCCCAAGCATGTCTCTCACTAAGTTGTAAAGGCTGTAAGTTCCACAGAGAGGGGCCATGTCTCACTTCTAGATCCTCCATATTTTCTGGCTTAAGTCTTTACAAATGGTAGAAGCTTGATGTATTAAATAAACGGGTCTTCATGACGTTTGTGGGCATGACTTGGATGAGGCAGAGGGTAGGCTGGGAGCTTGGGAAAGCCAAGGGACTTTAGGCAAGCTGGATCTGGCTTTCTGTCTCCATTGGAATATGGAAATTGCTGGAGCTTTTAGGGGCAGTTCTCCAGGAGGTGGAGAAAAGGGGAAAGTGGGAAGGAGGAAGAAACCCAGGGTAAGGACAGAGCCTGCTGAACCCAAAGGCAAGGTCGTGGTTTGTGTGGTAACAGAAGGCACTGTGTGTCTGCAACAGTCCTAAAACTCAATGACCTGAATCAACAATGATGACAACAATAACAATTATTTTTAAAATATGGGAAAACACCCAAAATGGTAATGGCAGCTGCTTCTAGGCTACAAATTTATAGTACATTATATTATTGTGAGTTCCCCTTGCCCAACTTTTTGCTAAAACTCAACTTTTTCTCTAGAAACAATATATGAATGAACGTTGTTTTTTTTTTTTTAAAAAAACAGAAATATACCTTAAAAGTCACAACATACTTTACCTCTAGAGTCCCAGTCAATGTGTGTAATGTAACTAGAAGCTCCTTTACAGATGCCAACCCTCTTGCTTGTCAGTACATTGTAAATATCCACAAAGTTATCATGGGATGCCACAGCTAAGTATTTTCCTGTATCTATGAAGATAAATGTGCAGTTAACACCAAAATACTTTATATGGGAATTTGTTTCCAAGAAACTAGTAAAATAGGAACAAGGTCAAAGAGACATTTAATAGTTTATTCTTTGGGTTTTCAGTTTCCAAAGGCTAAATATACTCTCTGATATGTGGATGCTAACACACAATAAAGGGGTGGGGAGAAGAATTGAAGTTCATTGGATCAGACAAAAGAGAAGGAAGGAAGGAAGGAAGGAAGGGAGGATGGGAATAGGAAAGACAGTAGAATGAATCAGACATAACTTTCCTACATTCATATATGAATACGCAACCAGTGTAACTCCACATCATGTACGACCACTAGAATGGGAAGTTATGCTCCTTGTATGTATGTCAAAATACATTCTACTGTCATGTATAAATAAAAAGAATAAAAAATAGCTTAAAAAAGGAATTGTAAAAATAAATAAAATAGTTCATTCTCATAGTTCTTTTTTTGCTCCAAGACTGTGACATTTCTCAGTCTCCACTGTCATCTTTACCTTTTGAGAATTTAATATCAGAGATCATTTCTTTTCTGTGATGGAAGGACACCATGTCTTCAACGGTGTCAGCATTCACCACCAGGAAACTCCCGTCATTCAGGCCCACGGCTAAGGCTTTCCCATCAGGGGAGAAGGCACAGCATCTTCCACCTATGAAAGAATCCACAAAGAACACTTGCCACCCAGCACCAGCCATCGAGCAAACCAAATGGAGAGATGGCTAAAACCTGCACCGGGCATTACAAATGGACACATGACTGGATCTTAAACACTACGTTGATGAGAACTGTAACTTCGTAACTTCAAACATCTCTTTCCTTCAAATCCGAGGACAATCATCATAATGTCAAAAAGATTTCCAATTTTCATAAGGTTTATCATTTATTTCTTAGTATCTAAATACCTGGAGTTTTCAAAAGACAATTTGGGCGAACAGCAGAAAGGAGGAAAAGATTAATATATCCTCTACTTGGCTTTCTCAGGAAAGAGGAAATGTTTAAGAATGTTAAGTTCTGCAAGAAAATTTCTAGAGACTGCTTTTTGGATATTGTGCCTTATGTACAAACTTGTTATATTTGAAAAACCTCATTATTCACCCCCACTTCTCTGCCTCATGCATAATGCACAGTTCTAGAGGTGGAAGATTCTGGACCTGCCTCTTCTGTCACAGGAAGAAGGCAATATAACAGCATTCTCTCAAGGGGGGCTTTCTGAAACTAAGCAGCATATGGATGGTGGTGCTGCATGAGCCATGCTTTCTGCTGCTTGGTGTGGCATTTCCAAGTGAGGAGCATGAACTTTGAGGAGGTATGTTTAGTAGAAAGCCTACTAAAGAACATACCCATCCCTGTGACCATTTTTTTTTCCAAATAGCTTTACTGAGATGTAATTTATATATCATACAATTCACCCAAAGTATAGAATCTAATAGTTCTTATTATGATCATAGAATTGTGCAACCATCACCACAATCCATTTCAGATTGCTGTCACAACTGTGGTAAGCACAGCCGTGTAGTGGCCATACAGCCTTGTGCTGAGGCATCTCAAACTGAACTCCAGTCACTGTTCATTGTATACCGAAAGCTATGGTCATGCTGGGAACTTCAAACTGACTCAACTAAATGATATATTGCATCATTCGTTCACTTGGCATTTATTTGCTTACTCAAAAGTCAATCATGGTGCTGGTAATGAGAGAATGAAAAGATGAGCCTGTTTTTCAGAGACTCATCAGGATTAGGAAAACCATAACTCACTGTACACACCAGGGCACTTTTGAAAGTGAAAAATGGGAGTTGTTAATGATTACACCAGAATAACTGGAGGAAACTGGGTTGAACTATCGTCCTATCTAAGATGTATTGATACTTGTTCCTTTGAACTAATTTTTAACCCAGGGAATAAAGTCCATTGACTGACATTTGAATTCTCCACACTGAGGACCTGTTTTCATTTCCCCATTATAAATTAGAGGCCAAACCATTCAGTCTTATAGTGATTAAATACGTGCTTGAGACTCTCACCTGGGCTGGGATCCTGGCTCCACCACTTACCAGGCCCAGGCATGTAGGGCAAAGAGACAATGTGGTGGAGGGAGACCACATCATGTGGTAGCCACAGGTGGGCTCTCTGGGGCCACCCTGCCTGTGTTTGAATTCAGTTCCACCATTTAGTAGCTGTGACCTTAGGAAAACTACTAAAGTACCCTGTGCCTAATCAGTTTCCTAATCTGCAAGTGGTAATAAGAGAGGCCAGCTGCTGGGTTTCTGTGCAGACTGAATGTGTAGTGCCAGCAGGGTCGAGAGCTCACCACTGTTAACTGCTATCTTGACACTGGTTTTCATTTTACATATTCCTCTAGAACACATCTCTCTTTGATTATAAACTACCCAGTACAGATGTGGTAAGGTCAATCTCATTCTTTCCTGTCTTAAGAACTTTTACAGACCCATTGAGCCTCAGCAATCAGCATCACTTGCCTGATGAAGTGGTCCCAGGAAGGTTTGTGTGGGACAGCTTCAATTTACCCTTCACATTTCCTTTTTACCCTTGCCCACCTGCTCTGTGCTTTAAGCTGGCCTGGGAGGACTACATCAGGGGCTCCCTTGCCCTAGGGTTTCTGATTTTATGTGGCCATGGAGGAGCATGGCAGGTGACTGGAGGGATGGAGGAAGATAGGAGGCTGGGGTGCTTGTTCCCCTAGCTTCCTCCTTCAGGGTCACTGTGTGCTGGCTGTGGTCACTGCCTCTCTTGGCTGACGGTCATAGCTCCTCTCAAGGTGCCATCTCACGGCTCTTATTTTCAAAGTTCTAGCGATCCCTCCCTCCTCTCCCCTTTGGGTCCAAGGCTTGCAATGGAACCTGCTGGTACTAACTGCATAGTGCTGTACCATCCCCAGTCATTTCCTACCCCCTTTTATAAAGAGTCCCATTTTTAGACTCTTCTCAAATTACCAAATTTGAATGGGCCACCTGTTGCTGGGACTCTGTTCAAATACTGTCCATTTCTGACACTAGAGATAAGTCATGCTACCTCGGGGTCCCCAGTGTCTGACACACAGAAGCTACTCAGCAAATGTTTGCTGACTTGGTACCTCCTGGTGTTCCTCTTAATTCTAGTGTGGATATGTTGGTACATAGCTGTTCATCATATGATATTAAGTATTATTTTTCTATTATAACTGACCTTCACTTTTCAGGAATAAGTTCTGGAGACTGTTAGTAACAAAGATAAATAGCATTCTTTACAAGTTGATGTGCTTCAACTGACTCCCATAGCTCTGGATGAGAAGAAGAAGAACATATTGCCCCCAGGTGGCAAATGTCTGTGCAGTACAAGGAAAATGGTGAACAGCAGAGCCAGGGCACTGCTCTATCAGGCCAGCCTTCTGGGAAAACTTTCTTGTGCTTAGATTTACCTGCACAGTGACCTCTGAATTCCTATTGCTAGCATATTTGGGGGTCAGGCATATTACAGGAGCTATCTATAAATATCAGTTGAATGAATGGTTGAATTCAACCTATTCTGTTGCTTGTAAATACTTTTATGATGTGTAAAGGTGGTGTTCTGTACCTTTTTTGAGTTTCCGTACTGCCAACATACGGTGCTGCGAGGATAATTCCCAGATCCGAAGGGTTTTGTCATCACTCACTGTTGCACAGATGGGCAGGAGAGGGTGAGCTGCCAATCCCCACACTTCTCCCTCCATGTGCCCCTGTAGGAAAGGAACCAGGGCAATGGAAACTCAGCTCATGCTTCCTACAAGGCCTTTTTCAGCCCTGTCCAGCCCAAGAATATAGCAGACAGGTTCAGAAATGAATACACACAGAGCTTCCTCAGGCCAAAACAATTGCATTGAATAATTTTTTCACTTGAACATGAACTTAAAGCTAGGTCTACATGATGCTAAAAGCATTCTTTTGAAAAGCAAGTATTAATTGCTTACAGGTTATGTATGAGGCCAAACATTTTCCCATTTGGAAATAAATATCCAGGTGAATTGTGAAATGCCCACCTTTTATTCTGTGTTACACTGAATAACATATGTGTATGTACGTCCTAGTTAAACAGCTTGATCACAAACACACAAACCACTTCCTCCAATAAAATGATATTCTAAAAGAAGTAGGTACCACCTATCTTTGTCATGGACTGGGACAGCAATATTCTTATTTATACAATGTTAGTCCTTTGCATAGCATTTGAAATAAATTTAAATTTTTCTTTTGTTTGCCCTGAGTATAGCTCAGAATCAGCATTTGTTCACAAATTGCTTTCTACATGTGCCAACAATAAACATCAGAAAACTGAAAGGGGCTTAATTTGCACAGGACCAATTCCACAACCTGTATCTTACCATGCATACACTTAAGGGAAGGAAATAAATTTAATTACTATAATCTATCATTCAGTAAAGGAGTATAAAGGAGAGATTAGTGCTACGGAGCAATAAATAAACTAGATTGTTTACTGAATTTCTGATTTTTAGTGACTAATTATAAAAAGACTTTTCATAGTGAAGCAAATAGAAAGACCATGAAAGATACAACAGTTACTAATAGGGCATTATGTAAAATTGTGGATGTATAACCGACGTGATTCTGCAATCTGCATTTGGGGTAAAACTGGGAGTTCATAACCCACTTCAATCTAATGTATGAAATATGATATGTCAAGAGCTTTGTAATGCTGTGAACAACCAATAAAAAAATGTTAAAAAAAAAAGAATGATGTTGGGAAAAAAAAAAGAATGATGTTGGGAAAAAAAAATAAAAAAAAAAGCTTCCAGCAATAAAAAAAAAAAAAAAAAAGAAAGACCATGAAAGGCATCTAAAAGGTGACTGTAGCTGGAATGCTTAGTGGGAACAGGTGGTGTTCCAAAGAGAAATTGGATGATTTCAATTTAGTTGGAAGACTATTTGAGCAAAACAATAATTTGGTAGAATATGGAAAGTTCCAAATACAACTGACATTCAAATATCTGAGAAAATGTGCAGTTAAAGTGGAAAGATATTGTTTTTTTCATTTATTATCCCTGGACATACCTTGCATCCCTTATTCTTCAGAAGCCTCCCACTCCGAGACACAATCAGAGACAGCACAGGTATTCCATATCCTCCCAGAGTGGCCCTGCAGGGGCCTTTCTATGGGTCAAACTCTTTTGGACATTTTACTTGAGGACAGGGTTGCAGATCCGGAAGACCTTTCAAACTGCTGCCTCATACTTACTTTCAAAATCATATTTCCTTAATCTAATTATTTCAATTCCTGTATAACACAGGAGTAGACAGGCCAGAAGTATCCTGAATGACACAAGGAAATGGGCCTAGGATCTTATTTTGCTACTAATCACCCTCAAACTATGTAATAGTTGATTATATTCAAAAAGTATGCACAATGGAAATTTCATAATTCACTGCACATCACTTATTCCCTCTCCTCCAAACTAGCCTTCCTTCTCTGAAACAATAAATGATCCTTTCCAAGTGTAACCGGAAAAGGGCTTCTGAAATCTTCCCAATGCAGGGCAGATGGCGGTCTTACAGTTAGTTTGTCTTCTCCCAGGTCAGCACTGTGACCTGAGGGAACAGGAAACTCCTATTCCTACCTGCTCACCTGGTCACCAACATCTCAGGGAGCTGAACCTTGTCCATGGCCAATAAACCTGTGGGAACAGTCTGGTGTAGTGGAAGAGAAGGGGCTAGTATCTGATAGGTCTTGGCTTGAGTCCTAGATCTGCAGTCCTCAGTATGTGACTGTGGGCATGTGTTGGGCTTTGATCCCTCACTTATAAGACAAGTCTGTACAAAGCTGTACTGGTGATGAGAGAGAAATGCCATACAAGGGCACTGACTGACACATACTAGGTGCTCAGTAAGTGATGGTGGAGGTTATTATTAGAGCAACAGAATGAAATATAGGAAAGAATAGAATTTTAAAGAACCAAAATGTAAAATGCCTTGACCATCAGTTTAAAAACATATTTAAACAAAATAATCTCAATTATAACATAACACTTCACAAAATTAGAAAACAGTTTAAATCTTAAGTGTCAAATCATGTTACAGTATAAATCTCGCAAAGTATTTAGCAATACAGTATGAATGGAAACAATTCAAACTCCCAAACATTTGGGGGTCGAAAACAAATACTTTTCAATAATATTAAGTAAGAACTTATTATGGAACCAGCTCAGATGCCTGTCAAAAGATGAATGAATAATGAAAATGTGGTTATACATACACAATGGAGTTTCACTCAGCCATAAAGAAGAATGAAATTATGTCATTTGCCAGTAAATGGATGGAGCTGGAGAATATCATGCTAAGTGATATAAGCCAGACTCAGAAAATCAAGGGTAAAATGTTTTCTCTCATACACGAAGGCTAGAGCAAAATAAGGGAGAAAATGGGGAGGGGTGAGATCTCATAAGATTAGAGGGAAGATCAGAAGGAGATTGAAGGGGCGGGAAGAGAGATGGGAAAGAGAAGAGAACTCAGAACGAATTTGACACCATTACACTATGTGCGTACATAAAGATACCACAGGGAATTCCACCTTTATGTACATCTATAAAGCATCAATTAATAAAAGTAAATAAATAGAAGGAAGACCAGGAAAGTAGAGAAAGGGGAGTAGAGGGAGGGAGGCGGGGAGGGAAAGAGGAGGCTGGGAACTGAAATGGAGCAAATTAAATTTCATGCATGTACGATTATGCGAAAATGGACCCCGCTGGTATGTATAACTATAATGCACTAGTACAAGCATTTAAAAAATAAGACCTACGGCCAGAAAGAAGAAGATGTTAGTTTGAAAGGAAATAACAGAAGCCAGAATACCTGATAACAAATAAGTCATGCCTCAAGGAATTAACCTCCAGCATGGTTTTCAGCCCGGCTACCTGGCACAATTAGCTAGAGGTTTTGAGATTTGATTGAATGGGGTTTTTTTTGTTTTATTTTGGTTTTTGGTAAGCAGATTCTTTTTAGCATATTCAGGGTGGGCTTGGGCATATGTATTTTCAAAACCTTGCATGGAATTCTGAGCCATGTTGTGTATACAGACCTGTTCCCCAGGAACAGGATTCTCTCAGTGGGATTTTGGAGTTAGCCCTTAATGCAGCAAGCCTGCAGGCATGGATTGGATCTGGGGAATGAAGTGAAGCTCCCCAACTCCCCACAGGTTTGGTTTGCTCCATGCATCACCAGACCAGGAGGGACTTCCTCCCATCTCCCACCCCCGAGGTGTGATTTTATCATCTCTGCTCTTTGAGGACGCTGCTGATGTTCATTTTCTTCTGATTTTACTTAAGTATGATTCTTGAAGGGGAAGGACATTAAATTAATGTGGCCACGGGAGAGAAGGCTAAGAACTAAGTGAGGCACAGGATCTGATGAAGCACTTGCACATTTGTAGGAAGTGGATAACGTGGCTTAGTTTTATGGATAAACAGATGGAGAGGACCTTGTCCATATTTGAGCCTGATTTGGATGATGCAAGCAGGTACTGTCATGGCATACAGCTCTTGTGGGGGTATTCTGTGTGTGGCAGGGTGGACCTTAATGGACGGACTTGCAGGGGGATCCTTGCAAGCCTCCTAGTTTTCACACTGTAGCATAATCACCTCCTTCTGAGTGTGGCCTGACCTGTGGCTTGTTTTCAACCAAGAGAACATGGCAGAAGTGACAGAATGTTCCCGATGAGATGTATGTGATGATATGATTATGTTATATAAGATTTTAGTATATAATCTTTTTCTTTCTTGCTGGCTTTGAAAAATTGAGTGGCTACTGGAGACCCTATATGCCAAGGAACTGTGGACATTTTTTAGTTTGAAGGTGGCCTCTGGCCAAGAGTCAGCAAAAAATGAAGCCTCAATCCTACAAGCACAAGGAACTGAATTCTGCTAATAACCTGAGTGAGACTGAAAGGGGTCCCTTCCTTTACTGAGACTCAGATGAGACCAGATCTCTGTCCTTTACAGGTAAAACCCTAAGCAGAGGGCCGAGTTCAGCAGGTATCCGGCACAGCACAATCCTGGGAGGGGTTAAGCAGGCTTTGAACCCTAAGGAGCCCTCTTGCCTTAACCTAGTCCCAGTCCTGTTGTCAACTGTGGTTTACGACATGTACAAACATGGTACCTGAACCAGCAGAGTCATTGGGCCACTCTTATCGATTTCCAGAATCTCTCCATTTTTCGTTCCCACCAGGATATGACCATGTCCCAGAGTGATGGCACGAATTGAAGGGTTATCTTCCAAAAGCAGGCCTGGGGGGTGGGGGAGGGGATATTGCATTTAATACAATGACAAGGCTGACTCTTACTATAGATTGGAACTATAAAAAAATCCAACATAAAAAAACCCCAAAGTACTAGGTACTGGACAATCATCCTTGACGTTTCTACCAGGGACTAAAAGCCCTAACTATGTAAGAAAGAGAACTGGCTGGGTTATGAGCTATTACTACAAGACGTTTAGTACTGTCTTTTCCATTCCCACGAACAGAAAGGCTTCTACAGCATATTCAGGAGTGGCACCTTTTGAGCTAGTTGACAACGCTGCTCTTTTAATGGCATAAGTCTTCAAGCATCTCTCAAACATATCATCCCAGAGCTCCACGATTCCATCTTTTCCACCCGTTACAAAGCCCTGTAAAGGCACAGATGGCAGGTATTTTATACACGGCAAAATGGCCACTCACCCACCTGGCCCCAATAGGACTGCCTCTTGGGTAAGGCAGCTTTGTGTACGTTTTCTTTCCAAGTATATAAGACTGAAAAAATCTGGTGATAACAGTCTTCACGTAACATGTCCTGGAAGCATCTCTCTAGGAAGATTAAACACATTTTTATTGTGTGTCTTTTTATTGGGTGTCGATTACTTTTCTTCAGACCACTGGTCAGCACTTGCCCATTGGATTTGATTGTCTGGCTGGTTCTGTGCCCAGGATCCCCAACCAGAACATGGATTCCCATGGGACAGGAAGAGCCTCAAAACCTAGCAGAGCTCCTGGTATCTCATATATACCCACCAAATGAACTGGGATTAACATCACAATTAAAAACAATTGTCAAGGACTGGGGATGTAGCTCAGTGGTAGAGGGCTTGCCTAGCATGTGTGAGGTGCTAGGTCCAGTACAGGGGGAATTGTTAAATATTTAGAAGATTAACTAGGAACTTCCAAGATAAAATATTATTTGTTGTTAAGAATAACTTAAGCAACCAATAAAAAAAAATAAAAAATTAAAAAAAGAAAAAAAAAGAATAACTTAAGTACTTAATATTATGAAGTCATATTGCTGTTTTGTTCAATAATTTCCATAATAATTAATATCCAGATTAATTTTTATAAAACCTAGAAAGTAAAAAGCTTAACATGCTGAACATTCTTCTACTGAACAGTGATCTTCATTCTTGTTCCAGCTTATGATTTATTGGCTTCATTAGTTTTCCTTTCTGGCAATTTATCATATACACCAAATGTTCATGGAAGTTTTTTTTTTTAAGAAAAAATACTGAGTTATTTTCTCAAACTTTTAATTTAATGCACTTCAATGAAGCTCACAGGAAATACTACTTTGGAGTTTAATACATTAAATATCCTTATTATAATTGGCCCTCTGAATCTTTGGAGGATTGAAAATATAAGGGAAATAAAAGCACTGCATCTGTAATACTTTTCTTCTTGTCATTATTCCCTAAAAAATTCAGAACTACAAGTATTTATATAGTATTTACAATATTAGGTATTGTAACATATACAAAAGTTATATACAAACACTATGTCATTTTATGAAAGGGATTGGATCATTCTTAGATTTTGGTATTCACAGAGGTGTGGGATCTTTGAAGCAATTTCCCATGCTACTGAGGACAACGACATAGAATTTGTAGCCAGGAAGATTCAATCCCCAAGTTAAATTTAGATGGAGTACTTTATATTGTGATACCCTTGTTTATTCCCCCCCCCCATGATTTTGCAATTTAACTTCCCAAATAATAAGAGTTTTCCCAAGTTATATCACACCAACTTCTAGGACTACACAACTTTGAATTCTGCTTGAATCTTTTCTAACATCTGCAATTTAACCCCAAATTGCCAGTAGAATACAGCTTAAGCACTAAAACTACTATCGTAATTATGCAACAACAGAACTGACTTCTGTTGTGGGATCAGCATGTACCTGGGAAAGGTAAGTGGAAAAATGAGGGTTAGCTTACTTAGGTGTGTTGATGGCTTAGACTGGAGGTCAGAGAGCACAGAGAAACTGGTGTCACCGCAAATTAGAAATGAATGAAAAAACCGGTATTTGCAGGCAAGTTGACTGTGAAGAGTATTTTTAAAACACTGAAGGTAAAGGTCATCTTTGTAAGGGAACACTGCAAGCAGGTGGGTAGCTAGGCAGACAGACTAAGATGAGTGGGAGTGGAATTACATCCCATGAGCAGACTTCACTTTAACACTTTCAGAAAAAGCTAAACCTGTCTACACAGAAGCAAGCTGGTTATGAACAGAACTTCTGCTCATGACTAATTGATGTGTAAAACAGTAGTCCAACCACTTGGGACTTCCTGGTCTTGATCCATTGTGTCACTGAAGAGCCAGCAATGAAGAAATACTTCAGGACTCTTCTGCTACAGAGTTCCCATTTATCCGGACACTTAAAGGGCTCTTAGTGGTGAAAGCTAGAAATACAAGTGTGAAAAAGTGGAGAAATTGCACATAAAGAAACAAAAGAGAAACTATAAAAATATCTGCATTCTCCTTATCTTCTTTTGATTGGAGCTTCCATGATAATAGCTTCCTAAATCAGGGCTATTTTTGGATCCAGGCATCCTCTTAGCAGGCTTTTGAGACTACCTTAAAATTTTGGAGGGCTGATGAGGAAAAGAATTCATACCACACCTTATCCAACGCGTACATAGCAAACACAGGTCCATCGTGAGCTTTCACTGTCTTCAGTAGTAAGACATCTTTCCAAATAAAAATATCTCCAGTAGCTGCTCCTGAGAACACCAGATCTTCCATCCGCCCGTAAGAGACACACATCATGGTTTCCAGTTTTCCAGCACTTCCAAAAATTCCTCTTTTAGAGGTGAAGCCCCCACCTGGAGTAGACCCAGAGTAAACATTACTTTAAAAAAAGTCGGTACCTTCTATAAGCATACGGGAAAACTATTTTCTTCAATGAAAGGCCCAGAGTGTGAGCATTATATGTAGAAAGATGTGTAAAAATGATGGAGCATATCATAAACAAAAATAACATAGAAGTATTTCTCATTCATTCATTCAGTATTTAGTGAGTCCCTATTTTGTGGCAGGCAAACTGACAGTGCTCAATGCTGGGGAATATAAAGATGAAAAGCAAGAGTTCCTGCCTTTAAGGAAGTAGGGTCTGACTAGAGAAAGGACATAATATGCATCTCAGACTAAGGTTTGCATCTAACCAAGGCTCAGTGAAAGCTTTGTGCCAGCCAGAGGAAAGGTTGACCAAGTGTCTTGGGGCACAAGGAAATTCTTCATGAATGCTGATGAAAAATAGTCAGGACTGGCTGGACATGTAAAATATAAACATGCTATACACGTTCTGCCTCAATTTTTCTCACAGCAATTTGGGGGTGAGAACCAATTGTCATGTAGAAGAAGGTGGTATCTATGGTGACAAACCATCAAGTTTGTTCCCTTGGTGTTCCCATTTCCCAGTGCTCCCTATTGCTGAGACACCCAGCTCCATCTAGGACCGCTGCACCCAGGCTGGCTCTCCACACATACCACCAATTCTCTTTCCTTTACAAGTGGAAAGCATCGGAACTGTAGCCTGTTTATGTTTTGTGCATCGTAAGATTAAGCTTAGAGGGGCTGGGATTGTAGCTCAGTGGTGGAGCACTTGCCTAGCTGGGTTCAATCCTCAGCACCCCATAAAAATAAATAAATAAAATAAAGGAATTGTGTCCATCTACAACTAAAAAGAATATTAAAAAAAAAAAGATTAAGCTTGGAACCAAAGCTGATACTGAGAATTCAGAAATAATTGCAATAATGAGTCTGGCTTATTAGTGAGAAAAGTAAGATACTCTTCCATGTCGTGTCAAGCTTATTTAGCCATCGCTACTATCAACATATAATCCACAAATACTGTGTGCAAAGTCAGGGTTTAATTTGTGTACTAAATTCAGTAATAGATTAATAATAGAACCCTCAAAATACTGAAAGCTTTATTCACCCAAAGTGATTATTTCCTGCTCACTAGTCCAACATAATTATTGCTTTCAGTACAGATGACTAAATATAAGAATTATTATTTTCATAGCAGAATATTTCCCAAGCTTTCTAGACACTGATGAATATGCATGGCATCATATAGTATGTAAATTTCAGCTTAGATATTAAACAATCCAACATAAATTTGGGAAATGATATATCTTAGGTGCATTTTTATATTAATTTGCAGAGAGGCTGCATAGTGTCAATGGTCTTGCATCCTTAGTCCCTGGCTCAAGGAAAGCTTTCGACTATATGAATTAGCCCAAATGGTAGTACCTGCTTGTTGCCAGAATTTGATGTGTTTCATTCCAACTGTAACCAGCTTGTCAACATGGTGTGGGTTACACTTTACCACAAATATTTTATCTTTATGTCCTCTGTAAGAAACAAATAAAAAAATCTAGTTTAGATTAAAACATTAATAATGTGCTTATTAAAAGCACATGCAACACAACAACTTAATTAGAAAATGATTTTGAAATGCACCTGGGGGTCTACATTAAAATAATGAGCTTTGGCTTTTCTGTGAATGTTTGATCTTTATTCTTACCCTAATATTGCTACCAAAGTCCACTTACTTATGCTTTAAACAAATTAATGAAATATTTAATATGTATTGAATGTCTTCATAATGTAAAATTAATGCTACCATGGTGGGACTACAAGTAATTCTGGGGATATCAAGATCCTGCACAGTAGGAAGGAAAAGGTACTGCAATAATATTAATGAAAAGCTTCAAATGTACCATTCTTATTGTAGAAGGCATCGCTTTGGCTTACACAGATTTTTGGTTAGGAATGTATTCACTATAAATAGAAGCTTCTGGCCAATGAAAAGAGAAAAGATGTCACCTACTGATTCAAGGCACTTTAGGATTCTAAATGTTCAGAAATTTAGATTTATAACCAAGAGGCAGAAAGACAAGTATAAAAGTAAGGACTGATTATACACCTGAGCTATAAGACCTGGCATCAGGGAAATTTCTGTTTTAGAGTACAAAGCCATCACATTGGAGTCTACAGATTTCCTGTTCTTAAGGCACTATTTGATGGTCTTCTCTGATATATTAGCAGATAATTTTTGTTATGCTTAAAAAATCCATTAACAAAAAGAAAAACAACTAATCAATATCTCTTATGTATAAAAAACCTTAAATAAAATATTAGCAAATAGAATCCAAAAGCATATTAAAAATAATAAATTATGATTAAATGCAAGAATAGCTGAACATTAAGGAATCAAATAATATAACATATATTAATAGGTATAAGGAGAAAAATCATTTTTTTCATTTTTACAGAAGCTAAAAAGTTCCTGGTCTAAAATCTAATATTCATGGATTTTAAAGAAACCCAATATTCAATAAAAATAGGGATTAGAGGATATTTCAGACTTAGTACCCCTTGACATTTACATTTCCCTGTACTCCCTGTCCTTGAGAAACTCAGTCAACTGTACACAGGTTGATTCTCTGAACATGTTGCATGCCATGACATCATCCTTTCATTAAAGATAGAACATACTATAACAGCACCTTATTCATGGTATGTGTGTGTATGCCCAAAAGTCAGATTTTTTTTACTTAATGGCATTCCCAATAGAGTCGGGAACAAGATTATTACTGCTATCATTTAACATTGCATTGAACATATTAACTGGTGCAATTAAACAAGATTTAAAAAGTTAAAGACAGGAGAGCTGGAATGAAAAATGTAAAACTACCTTTATTTGCAGATAATATAATTGTACATCTAGAAAACTCAAAATAATGTAAAAGTGACTACAAACAAGGTAATTTAGTAAACTTGCAGAATAAAATTAAATAGAGAAAACCTTTACATATACAATAACCAGTTGTGAAAATATAAGAAGGACTATTTATAAGCAACAACAAAAATATCAAGGCATAAATTTAACAAGAAGCATATAACATATATCCTTGAGGAGAGAGGAAAAAACCCACATCTGTAAAAATAACAAACTTAAACCAGAACCATTTCCCATCTTCTGGGATAGGAAAAGTAGATCTTTTATCTCAATTCTCCTTAATTTACTTTATAAATTCAAGCCTGATTCCAATAACAAGACCAATGGGCATTTGAGTTTTTTTTTTTAATCTGGAGTTGGATACCTACATTTTTAAGTTTTTATAGAGAATAACAAATGGGAAAACTCTGAAAAAGAACCAAGTCGAAAATGTAGCTCTCTTTGATATTAAAAAATAATTATAAAGGCTCCATAATGAAAACAGTATGGCAGGTAGTGCATGAATTAACTGATGGGAAAATGGTAAACAGAACATCCACGAAGAGACCCACAGGAATGTAAAACTATAGTATATAATAAAACCAGGGTTTAAAATCAGTGATGAAAAGATGAACTTTTAAAATATTATGTATTTATTCATTTTTAAAAGATAAATTTTTGCAAAAATTCTCAATAAAATTCTGGCAAACTGAATATAAAGACATATCAAAAAGATAGTGCACCACAATCAAGTGGGTTTATCCCAGGAATGCAAGGTTGGTTCCACATACGGAAATCAATAAATGTAATTCATCACATGAATAGACTTAAAGATAAGAACCATATGATCATCTCAATAGATGAAGAAGAAGCATTAAACAAAATATAGCATCCCTTTATGTTTGAAAAACTAGGGATAACAGAAACATACCTCAACATTGTAAAGGCTCTCTATGCTAAGCAACAGACCAATATCATTCTAAATGGAGAAAAATTGAAAGCATTCCCTCTAAAAACTGGAAAAAGACAGGGATGCCCTCTTTCATTACTTCTATTTAACATAGTTCTTGAAACACAGGCCAGAGCAATTAGATGAAAGAAATTAAAGGGATACAGATAGGAAAAGAAGAATTCAAATTAGCACTATTTGCTGATGATATAATTCTATACCTAGAAGACCCAAAATGTTCCACCAGAAAACTTCTAGAATTCAGCAAACTAGCAAGATACAAAATCAACACCTATAAATCAAAGGCATTTCTGTATATCAGTGACAAATCCTCTGAAAGGGAGATGAGGAAAACTACCCCATTTACAATAGCCTCAATAAACAAACAAACAAACAAAAAACACAAAACAACTTGGGAATCAACTGAACAAAAGAGGTGAAAGACCTCTATAATGAAAACTACAAAATGCTAAAAGAAGAAATTAAGACCTTAGAAGGTGGAAAGATCTCCCTTGTTCTTGGATAGGCAGAATTAATATTGTCAAAATTATCATACTACCAAAAGCATTATACAGATTTAATGCAATTCCAATCAAAATCCCAATGACATTCTTTATAGAAATAGAAAAAAAAATCAGTCATTAAATTCATCTGGAAAAATAAGAGACCCAGAATAGCTAAAGCAATCCTTAGCAAGAACAGTGAAACAGATGGCTTCACTGTACCAGACCTTGAACTATACTACAGAGCAACAGTAACAAAAACAGCATGGTATTGGTACCAAAATAGACTGGTAGACCAACGGTACAAAATAGAGGACAAAGAGACTAACACACATAATTACAATTATCTTCTATTAGACAAAGGCACCAAAAACATACATTGGGGAAAAGATAGCCTCTTCAACAAGTGATGCTGGGAAAACTGGAGATTCATATGCAACAAAATGAAGTTAAACCCCTATCTCTCACCATGCACAAAACTAAATTCAAAGTGAATCAAGAACCTAAGAATTAAACCAGAGACCCTGTGTCTAACAGAAGAAAAAGTAGGCCCAAATTTCCAACATATTGGATTAGGTCCCTACTTCATTAATAAAACTCCTATAGTGTAAGAATTAAAATCAAGAATTAGTAAAAGGATGGATTCAAACTAAAAAGCTTTTTTTTCAGCACAAGAAACAATCAGTGAGGTGAATAGAGAACCTACAACTTGGGAGTAAATCTTTACCACTTGTATATCAGATAGAGCACTAATCTCTAGGGCATATAAAGAACTCAAAAAGCTAAACTCAAAAAAAAAAAAAAAACAACAACAAATAACCCAATTAATAAAAGTGCCAAGAAACTGAATGGACACTTCTCAGATGATGATATACAATCAATCAACAAATATATGAAAAAATGTTCAACATCTCTAGCAATTAGAGAAATGCAAATCAAAACTACTCTAAGATTTCATCTCGCTCCAGTCAGAATGGCAGCTATTTAGAATACAAACAACAATAAGTGTTGGTGAGGATGTGGGGAAAAGATAAACTCATACACTGCTGGTGGAACTGCAAATTGGTGCAGCCAATATAGAAAGCAGTATGGAGATTCCTTGGAAATCTGGGAATGGAACCTCCTTTCGAGCCAGCTCTCCCTCTCCTTGGTATATACCCAAAGAACTTAAAAACAGCACACTACAGGGACATAGCCACATCAATGTTTATTGCAGCACAATTCATAGTAGCTAAACTGTGGAACCAACCTAGATGCCCTTCAATAGATGAATGGATTTTAAAAATGTGGCATATATACACAATGGAATATTACTCAGCAGTAAAAGTGAATAAAATCATGACATTTGCAGGTAAATGGATGGAGTTAGAGAATACAATGCTAAGTGAAGTTAGCCAATCCCCCCCAAAACAAAATGCCAAATGTTTTCTCTGATATAAGGAGGCTGATTCATAGTGGGGTTGGGAGGGAGAGCATGAGAGGATTAGACGAACTCTAAATAGGGCAAAGGGGTGGGAGGGGAAAGGAGGGGGCAGGGGGTAAAAAGATGGTGAAATGAGATGGAAATCATTACCCTAAGTACAGGCATGAAGACACAAATGATGTGAATATACTTTGTGTACAGAGATATGAAAAATTGTGTTTTATATGTATAAGATGAATTGTAATGTATTCTGTTGTCATATATAACAAATTAGAATTAAAATTTTTTAAATTTTAAAAAATTTTTAAAAAATCATTCAAGCTGGCAGTAGATGCCCATAGACAGAATCATAAAAAATGTTCTTCTTTGTCTTAAAAAAAGATTAAATTTCACAGTAAGTGGCATCTGACACCAAATATTGGTTGAACTAGTACTAATCACTAGTAGAAAGCAGAATGGTACACAACTTTGGAAGATAGTTTTGTTAGTTTTGCAGTTTCTTAGAAAACTTCATATTCTTTTCATGCAGCACAACAATTACATTCCTTGGTATTACACTCAAATGAGCAGAAAACTTGAGTCCACACAAACTGCACATGGATGTTTATAGTCTCTTAATTACTATTGCCTAATTTTGGAAGCAACCCAGATGTCCTTCAGCTGGTAAATGGAGAAACTGTGGTACATCTAGATAATAGAACATTATTCAGCACAGAAAAATAAGCTATTGAGCCACATAAAGATATGAAGGAGATGACTGAAAGAATGAAATCTGAAAAGCTACAGACTATATAATTCTAACCATATGACATTCTGGAAATGGCAAAACAGTGAAGACAATTAGTGGTTGTTAAAAGAAGGTGGAATGAATAAGCAGAACATGAAGAATTCTTAGGGCATTGGAATTATTCTGTATAATATTATCAGAGTGAACAGATTCCAATATACATCTTTCTAAACTTACAGAATGGACAGCACCAAGTGTGAACTCTAAGCACAGACTTTGGATGACAATGGTGTGTCAATGTAGTTCATCATTTATAATAAATATGCCACTTTGGTGGGGGACAGTGATAGTAGAGGAGCCTGTGCATGAGTGGGAGACAGTGGGTAGAGGGGAACTCTCTGTACCCTCTGCTCAATTTTTCCCTAAGAAAATAAAGTCTTTTCAAAAAGTGAATGAAATAAGTGGTGTTTGGAACACCTGGACACCATATGGTAAAAGATCAAGTTGGAGCTCTTCCTTACAATAAATACTAGGGTAAATTCTAAATGGCTTAGAGATCTAAAATGTAAAAGATTAAGCCATAGACGATTAGAAGAAATTATGGGTGGTTTCTTTTTAATCCCACTCAAAATCCCAAAGCAGTAGAAGGAAAGATTGATTTGACTACATAAAAATAAAACCTTTTGCATAATAAAAAGCACATAAGCAAACTTCAAAGACAAAAAGACAAACAGAAAAATATTTGCAAGTTATAGACAAAAAGGACAAATAACCCTAATATTTAAAGAACTGCCTTCTGTGTGAATTGTGTTTTAGAAAAACCAAACAGTCCACAAGGGAAACCTCTTATAGAATTCTAGCAAATATGAATGAATGACAGAATCTGAAAATTACCATTTTCAATCCCTACTTAAATAGTCAATTTAGCCCACAGCTGTCAACGGGTATCCATTAGCTGATATGTAGATGAAAAGCTGTGTAATGGAAGGACCAGGCTGATATATCAGAAACCAGTCAAGCTGAATAGGCAACTAGACATTTCAGGATGTGGTGGACCATAGGGTGGTGCTGGGGGAGCAGGGCAGCCTGGAGGGAAGGAATTCCATCACTGGCATTATTGAGAATTGCCAGCAAGTGGGAATAACAAAAAGTGGCTTTTAGTTGGAGTAATTATTTTCAAATTCTTTACAAATAACACACCTCCTACCACTCACACCTGGGAGTGCCACTTCCATCATTCCCACCCTCTGCTACGTCACTGATCAGCTCTCTTCTGATGTGATGCAACCAGAAGTATTTATAAAGTATTCTTGCCTAAAAACCCAAACGAATGAGGAAAATATTTTCAAGGCATACACATGATAAGGGTCATTCAATAACCCTATTATACATGGGCACTGGGCTGGGGCTGTGGCTCAGTGGTAGAGCGCTTGCCTAGCATATGTGAGGCACTGGGTTCGATCCTCAGCACCACATTAAAATAAAGGTGTTATGTCCATCTACAATGAAAAAAAAATTTTAAAATGAGTTCTGTGTCTGAAATTATTGACAAAATGATCAGAAAGCACATGAAAAGATGTGCACCATCCTGAGCCATCAAAGAAACGAAAATCAAAAGCAAATGAGATACCACTTCATATCCACTAGGATGGGGACAATGAAAAGGACAGTAAGAAATGTTCGGAATTAGAGAAATTAGGGCCTTTTTACATTGCTAGTGTGAATAGCAAATGGGCAGCTACTTTAAAAAACATTGTCAGTTCCTCAAAATGTTAAAAATAAATAAAAATTTGACCTAGCAATTCAACTCCTAAATACACACACACACACACACACACACACACACACACACACACACACATGCATACTCTAGAGAAATGAAACATTCCCTCAAAACCCTGCACACAAATGTTCATAGCAATATTATTCATAATGGTCAAAAAAGTGGAAACAATCCAAATATCCATTAACTAATGAATAAATAAAATCTGATATATATAAATTATTATTCAGCAATAACAAATAAAAGTATTGAACTTCTATGACATGGCTGAATCTTCAAAAATTATGTTCAATGAAAGAAGTCAACCATAAAGAATCTTATACTATATAATTCCATTTATATAAAATGTCCAGAAAGGGCAAATTCATAGAGACAGAATGCAAATTAGTGCTAATATGTAAGGAGTTTCTTTTCTGGAATTAGCAGTAATGATTGCACAACTCTGTAAATGTGCAAAAAAGTCACTAAACTGTGAAATTTAAGTGGGAAATTTATTTGAACTATTTACTAATAAATCTGATTTTTAAAAAAAAAATCAAATGTGAATTTAATCAAGTCTATGAAACTGTTATTTATAGGAAACGCAGGGGAATGACTGAAAGGATCTCCTGAAGAGTTAGTCAAGTCCAAAATGTGAAACATGCTACAGGTCAAACAATCCAGTTCCTCAGTACAAACAGGACAGGGAAAAAAGATGGATGTGGAGTGCTATAGAGTAAAAGAGAAGCGATACAACCACCAAATATAACACCAGGGCCTGGTTTAGATGCTTATTCCAACAAACCAATTCTCACCTTTGAAGCAATCAGAAATGTCTAATTATGAATTGGGGAATAGATGAAAGAAATAAATGACTGCGGCTGTAGTTAGTTGTGATAATGGTAATTTGTAAAAATGTACCTTTTTTTTGGTCAGAAATGCCTAGGGAAGTATGTAGAGACCAAATGACATGATACTTTAAATTAAAATATTCTTGGGGGGGGGGAAGAAAAGAAAAACTAACGAGGGAGAGATGGCCACAATTTGCAGGACGCTGATAATTATTGCAGTTGGGCAATGAACATAAGGGGATTCTTTATTGTTATTTCCATTTTGTATAACTTTGAAAATTTCCATAATAAAAAGCTGGAAGAAAAAAAAATCAGCATTTTCTGACCCATTATGGCTACAAGGATGTGAGCCCTACAGTGAAAGGTGGGGAGAAGAGATGGATGTATCTGGGGGCTCTCTCCCTTTCTCTCTTTCAGAGTTAAAACTTGAGATGGAAACTAGAGCCATTATACAACCCCAGATGTATCAGGAATAATTAGGACATAGAGAAAAAAGATTTAGATAAAAGAGGAGAAAGTGCTTAAGAGGAGCAATGCACCAGATAACCTAAAGATTTAAACATCCAAAGATTTCTTGATTGGCAGAAAATCCCCACAGACTCTAAATCATTAATACATATTTTGGAAAGAAGCTAGGGAGACCCCAAATGAAAACTAAAAACAAATATGCCAAATTACATTTCCTACAGGAAAAAAAATAAACCAAAATTTTGTTTGCTTGTGTCTATACAATGGTGAACATTCAGAAAAATCTTTGAGGGAAACTTTTTAGTTTTACGTAATTTCTCATTGTCATAGAAACACCAATGTTGTTTTGGTTGTGACTAAAGTTCTAAACTGGCAAATGATAGCACATAAATGTTTAGCAAATGTCAACATCTAAATAAAGAACACTGATTGGGTACCTGTTATTTTTCCTTCAGATGCTTATTAGATTTGCAGAGAAGTGGCTTATGACTGTATAAGAAAAAATGCAGTTTCAGTCCCAAACTTAGAACTATGTAGACATGTAAACTTAAGAATGTAGAACACTGTTATTGCTGCCCTGCTACCAGACAATTCCTCATGCCTGAGTCATAAGTAACTACCATGCTGGGCTACATACACCCTCTAAGCAAGCACAGGACAGAGGGGAAGGAATGAACCCCTTCTGGTAGTCAAGGCCAAGCTGGGTAGCTTGGGTTCCACATCTTCCATTTGTAACCCTATCATTGGCATAGAGAGTGCTGTGCAAGATTCTATCTTTTCCATGAAGGCTGTCCATAATGGGAAGACTGAAGGAATGTTTGATTTATATCCCATCCAAAACAGATATTAAATGATTTAGAAAATAAAATAACCATGTAACATAGAAGATAACGAGATGATATACTAGTATGTGAAAAAAGCCAATTACAGAGCCCACATATGAATAAATCTGAATACTAGAAGAATATATATTAAGAATACATGCTAAAATGGCTGTGGGTGTAGTTCAGTGGTGGAGGGCTTGCCTAGCATGTGTGAGGCACTGGGTTCGATCTTCAGGACCACATAAAAGCAAGTAAGATAAAGGTATTATGTCCATCTACAACAAAAAAAAAATGAGAAATAATACATGCTAAAATGTTGACCATGGCTGTATATGGGTATTATGGACCATTCTCATTTTCTTCTTGGTGACTTTCTGTGCTTTCTCAGTTTTCTCTAATGATTATGTTTTATTTTGAAAACAGAGAACATTATTTTAAAGAAGAGATCACATTTTTTAAATGCACGTTTTAAATCTGTTTTGGAGATAAGTCAGACATTCAGCCTTCTCTTCATGGATGACTTTCATGGAAAGACAGAAAACAAAATCACACACAACACTGAGCATCCATGCAAATGAAAGGGTTCTGAATGGAAGGTGTGCGCTTCTAACAGGCATTTTTAAAGTGCCTATAAACTATGCAGGAGGCTCTACCATATCCATTAAATGTATGTAAGGTCAGGCACCTATAAATAGATTAAGCCAATGAAGCGAATATAGAAAAGGCTTACTCTGAAGTTCTGCTGATCAGAGGGAAAAAAAAATTGAGATGTCCTAAATTTAATTACAAGAGCTGGGAGGATGGAGAGGAGGAGGACAGATGGGAGAGATGAACTGGCTAACAGCTAAGGGACCAAAACAACAAAGACAATTTTGCATTCTCGAATATAAGTTAAAACATTACCTTGAATCCCATCATGAGCCTCTAGGTGCCACTGCAACAATGGCTTTTCCTTATGTCCTATCCTATCCCAAAGCCTTTCCTGCTTGCTGTCATCCACACCTCCCACCTCATCGAGAGCCAACAGAGGTTCAATGTAAGCAACCTGTGCTTTCTTTCCCCAAATTTTTATTATAAAAATGTTCTTAGAAAAATGTTCACTGGACTTAGAACTATCTGTTAGTCTTGTTCGAGGACCTGGTCCTGTGTCTGGTTAGCATCTGTACTAGCTCTGTAAGCACTTCTATTTCAGGGATCCCTCAATGGGAAGAGTTCTGGTGTAGCACTACTGTCTGTGGGCCCACATTCTGTCCCTAAGCTTTCTCATACCAACACCACTGAAGATGAACATTCTAAGTATTCTTGTTTAGCAAAGACACAGAGCTAATGTTCAAAGAGATTGGGTCAATCTCATGGACATCTCAAGATCTCTATGCACCAATTCCGAATGTCTCTGAGCTGATCACGAGTAGATTCATATAAACATTTTCACCAACATGGGGTTACTTATAAAAGGGCAGCACTGTGCAGTGGGCACACAGTAGCCCTGGGCCCCAGTAGCACTGTCTGCAGTACCATCTCAGCCATAGATGGCTCACATCCTGGGTGGTGGCACTTCTGTAGAACAAGGTCATGCTGGAACAATGTAGCCTGCCAGAAGCAGGTTTGTAGTGAAGCCTGGCTGGAGGTAAGGCTGGCAGTGACCAAGACATAGATGTGCAAAAAAGGGGTGTCAGAGTCAGCCTTTCTCTAAGTATAAATTAGGCCCTCTGGAAGCTAAGAGGACTCCCAAAGTCAGGAAGGGACCATTTCACAACAGCATTACTTCTGTCACTTCTTTAAAGCTTATAGAAATGATATTCTACCCAAGTATAAGATATATGCTTTCTTTTTTAAATATTTTCTATCTAGTTCGGCATACCAAGTTAATGTCATAAATAGAATTTTTACTTATTTCTCTGGTTGGTTATTTACATACTTATTTAGATATTATTGTTAATATTACACAAATAGGTGTTTGTGTACATTATTTATTTATTATTTTGCAATCTAGCGCTCTTACAGAACTTTAGCAATCCTTGACATTTCTCCTGGGAAAGAGCACTGGCTAATGCCATAATTACAAGAATGTTCTCTGAGGGCAATGCTGCAGGTTTCCTGTTTTTGGAATGGGTCATAAGGCTTGGGAACAACTCCAAATATAAATTCTGTTATTAACATAACAATGTTAAGTCTCTGTATGTTAATAACATAGACATGATACTTCACACCAAGCATATGATAATGCTTTCTAAAGTTAAGAAATATTTCTTCTATTACTGGGCTGGGGTTATAGCTCAGTGGTAGATTTCTTGCCTAGCACATGTGAGGTGCTGGGTTCTATCCTCAGCACCACATAAAAATAAAGGTATTGTATCCATCCATCTACAACTAAAAAAATATATTTAAAAAAAGAAATATTTATTTCTTCTATTTCTATTAATGTGTCTGGCATATAACTGATGAGCCACTCACAGAGTGTTTTCTAGCAGGAAAAATTGCATTTGTTGCTTTTTAAATGCAGACATGTATTTTTCCTAAGATTATCTGTAAATGCAGATAGTGTGTTTCCAAGAATATTAAATTAAAATGCATCATTTGGTATTCTAAGAGGAAAAGGAAGTTCTGATTAGGAGCTGAAACTGAAATCCAGAGAGGAATGTACAACAGTGAGGGATTCTAGAAAGAAAGACACAGAAACCACTTTGGTGGGCAGATTTATGAACCACCGTTGCTGCCAAGAATTCCGTCCCCATAGCAGTCATCAGAAAAGCTTTTCTTTTTCTCCAAAAAAGCTGGAGTCCTCAGGGCTCCGTCTGCTCAGTTTCCAGCAACCTGCAGATCTTCATTCATTAAACTGAATTGCCAAAAAAAATTCCCCCCTCCTATCATCTAACGTTGTCTAGGATAGTATTCATTTGAAAAGTGAATGCTGGGGTTCAAGACCATTAACTTAGAAATGCTTTTATTCTGCAAGACAGACAGGATGTTAGTAATGGAAGGAAGGGCGTCAGGAGGTATGACTCTGTGCCTGGACAACAAGTTGTATTGCTAGGCCTCTGCTGCCAACTATTCTGACCTCTGACCAGGGCTGGGCACATGGCTGAGCTACATGAAAGTAGGGTGGAAAGTAATGTTCGGACTTCGTGCTGATTCAGCAGGGAGGGAGGCCGGGGTAAGGGAGGACAGGTGGTCTATAAACAGCAGTTGGTTTTGAAGAGTCTATTTATAAGGTGGGGAGATTAGGGAAACAATTTGCCTGCTTGGAAAGCGTGTGGCAGATGCGCACAACGGGGGCCTCCTCTCCTGCAGGCCCCAGCCTCTTGACAAATGGTGCTTCTGACTCCAGTGACATTGACGATCCTTCACAGATGCTAAGACAGAGGAAAAATAAGGGCCCAGGCACAACGCCTGAGAAAAGCTGCTTTTCTGCTGCTGGTAAAAAGCTTTGATAGAGATAACACAAAAATTACTAAAAACTGCAAGTGATAAGCGCTCTCTGGAAAGCATTTCAGAATTTTCCAGTTCCCCACAACAAACATTTAACTGCTCTGCGTCAGGGTTGGCACCAGGAAACAGAGCAATGTTTTCGCTCGGGTGTTAAGCTTGCTAGGTGAATTTCATCTGAGAAGAAGATGAAATCTTACCAGAGAATGAAAACTATCAACTGTTACTGAAGCGTGATGTCAGCGGGAGACCATTAGATCAGGGCAGCTTCTTACCTTGTGGTAGCTATCTTTTCTCCCTTTTTCCAGTCCCAAAATACAATACTGTGAAAATCGTCTAAACCAACCGACACCAGGCATTTTCCATCAGCTGTGTGAAAACAACACAAATGTCAAGTGGCTTGCTTCTTCCAGGACAAATCAAAACATTTTACATACTGTAAAGAGGAACAAACAATTTGACTTTAAATTCTTTAAGCTCAAATACATTCGAAATATCATATCGGAAGGGACCTTAGAGGATGAAACGCAGGACCAGCAATAGTCGAACTTCCTAATGCATCATAACTGGTTATTGAAGTCCATTGCTGATTCCACTTTCAATCTGAGACACAGAGCTATGGCAGGGCTTCTCAGGTAAGTAACAAAAACACTTGTCTGTTTAGTGACTGACAGGTTTCCTGACATTCCCTGGAAGAGACATTTGGCTTTGTCACTCTTGGTCTATTTTCAACTCTAAAAAAATTGGCTTTGGTTTAATCCTCTAAAGCAAGGGCACTATAGAAACTAAATTTAGCTTCTAAGTTTCCTTTAAAAGATGATTTTACAATTAAAAAGTCTTGATTTCTTATTTCTCCTATTTCAAATGTAATACACTTATCACAGGACACTTGGAAAATATGGATAAAGAGAATGCGAATACCTTCCCATTTTCTAGGACCTACATTTGATATATACCTTACCACTCTTTTTCTATACATAAATGTGCTTTGAAAAAAATAAAACCATCATCTAATCTTTTTTCATCTATTATGTCATGAACATTTTTCCTTATTAAGTATTTCAATATTATCAATGATTTACTAGAATTTGGACAGAGGCCATTTAAAAAAAATTAAAACATAGTGAATATATAATTAAATTTGAAGTAAAAGCAATTTTCTTTTTCCTTTCAAGACAGAAGAAGAGATACAATCAATAGCCATTTATTTGTTGCCTCCCTGCAAGGCTAGATTCAAAGGAAAAGCATCTCAAGGTTAACATTCCCCCCAAACCAGCTGTGCGGTTGCTAGGAGATGAGTGATCCAGCTCGCTTTGCATCAGTTTATCAGGGTCTTGTCTCGACATACCAGCCATTAGGGTTACAAACCAAATATGTGATAAACTGCTTCTCTTGAGTCTACTGGTCCACTCATTGTTAGTTTCAACAGCAGACCTGGGGTACATTCCAAATTAGGTTTGCCAGTCAAAATAAAGGAAGCTTTGTAAAATTGGAATCTCAGATACATAATGAATAGTTTCTTAGTATAAGTATGTCCTATGCAGTATTTATATCGTATTGTATATTTACACTTATATTGCCTGGAACATGCTTATATTAAAAAACTATTTGTTGTCTGTTTGAAATTTAATTGTGCCTCCTGTATTTTTATTGGCTAAATCTGGCAACTCTATCTCAAGTGCCAACCAATGCCCACCTTTTGAGTGCCCCTATTTATGCCAGAGACCCTCCGCTAACCAGATGGAATGGGGAGCTGCTCCTCCTTGTTTGGAGGAAGGAAGAGAATAAGGGGACAGAAGAAATTGCCTTAACCAGATCTTCCCCAAACTTCAACTAAGGACTAGGCAAGGATTTAAGGGCTAGGTCAACCCTTTCAAACTCCTAGGCAAGAGTATGAGATAAAGACATTAATACTTTCCTACAGGACTAAATAGCTATCAGGTGATTACTGTAAACAACTGATCATAATAAGTGCTTATGCTTAAATGTTATCAGACTTTAAATTGGGTAAAAAACTCTTCATGCATATGGGACAAGAACTGGTAATGACATCCCATTCCCTACCAACACTATTACTTTTTCCTTATCTCTTGGTATGGCCTGGTTATGTTTCTGTTAGTGTGCCCCTGTGTTTGGTGATTTTATTTTTGTCATTTTCTCGCTCCCTTTTTAGACCATAAGTTGTTTTAAGGCTCATAGTAATTGTATCATGTTTCCTTCATAATTGTCATACTGAGCTGATTTTCAGTGACTGCTGACAGTGCTGGTGACACTAATGAGGACGATGACAAATACAGGATATGCCCGAAGGTGGTACAGAAATGTGCCACCTTATGTAGCTATAAAAACTTTGTTTTAATTATTATTCCTTCCAAAAACACTGCACAAATATTCAATGTCTTTTTTAAATATTCATTAATTCTATACTTTAGGCTGTCTTTGTGTGCGTGTGTGTGTGGGGGGGGTTGTTGCTGGGGATTGAACACAGGACCTTGTGCATGCTAGGCAGAAACTCTACCACTGAGCTACGTCTCCAGCTCTCAGGCTGTCTTTTCAAAACCATGGAGCTATATTAATATGCCCTTCATGGGATACAAGCATTTGCATATTTAAAATGACAATTTTTAAATTAATTTTAGAAATTTATATATGAGAGCGGAATGCATTACAATTCTTATTACACATATAGAGCACAATTTTTCATATCTCTGATTGTATACAAAGTATATTCACACCAAGTTTTTTAGGTTTTATTATGAAGAAGGCTAAACAGTAAGCTAATGTGGGAACAGCAGGGGGGAGATTTTTAGAATTTCTACAAGGCTCAATTAGCTTATCTTCACAATTATACCACCTTGACCCCCCACAAGAGTATCCTGATTATAGATGGCAACAGGAGAAACGGTACCATCCCAGAGGTACCTCAATAGCCACACCTCTTTTCAGAAATGGTAATTTGTTCTTGAATTCTGCAGGCGTAAACTATTTCTGCATGTCACAGAGTTTGGAATATGATTGTTTACCTTTTTATTTTCTTCTTGGTTTTCATTTCCCCTGCAGAGGCTTGACCTTAGCTTTGAATATCTATTGTTCCTTTTTTTAAAAAATTTTGGCCATACTTTTAGAGTCTAGGTAATGTCCTCTCAAATATTTCCAGTCACAGTGTGTATTAATTATGGATGGTTGTGACATAGTCCAGAAATAATTCTAAGGCACTTAATGTCAACAGTAAAGGGCAAATTAGAAAGAAATTTTTTATTCAGACAATTACAAGTTGGTCCTCCTATTCTGAGCTCATAAAAAATGCATAGGTTTCTATAACTGAACACAATGAAATCAAGTTAGTCTTAGATGTGCTCTTATGGAAATTAGTATTAGTTCATAAATGTTTATATATATATATATATATACACACACACACACACGTACATATGATATTCAGGCTAGAAAGTATTTATGTGGCTGAATTTTAATATGGCCTTCTATTCATGGGGAAGCACTTTTGCTACCATTAGCACAAAAACAAAGATGGATTCCCCTTTCCTTGGAAAGTGATAATAAATCCAAGAGTTAAAAAAGCTGCTCCCTTAAGTGAGCTAGTTAATATACATTCACTCCTGTCCATGTAATCCAGAATTATGGATCATACTGCAAGGGATGTTTGGTTAAAATGTCTTTTGTTTGCTTTGGAAAAGTGGCCAAAAATAGACAAAATACTTTTGTGTAAATGTTTATTTGTTGTCTTGTTTTCACATCATTTGTCTGCTTTATATTTCCAGGACAGTTTATTTCTCTAACAAAAGGCAAAGTACTATTAGCAGGTCTCTGTGAGACCCCCAAAAGGAGATGACTCATAAAAGACAGGTGGCTGTAGGGCTACTGAGGCACACAGATGGGCTACCAGCCAGATAACCAATGAGCGTTCTGTGGGTGCCTCGTTTACCTGGTTAAACAGGCAAATATAAACAGTGTCTTGTGATTTGGACTTAGCTACCCACTTTCTATCAGTTTCCACAAGGGAGGTAGAGTTGCCCCTGTTCCTACTTCAGATCAGTGTGTGATTCAGGGCTGTTCCAGAACAGAGGTCTCTTTTCACTGGGCAAGGGGACTGTTCCAGTGGTAGTTTCTGTGCATCCTGGTACTTCTCCACATTTAACCTTGAGGATGGAAAGGACAGCTGGAGACACCTGCTGGTGGGGATGTGAAGTGGCGAAATGAGTGAGTTCACCCAATGCTCTGGTGGAAGGCAGGGGTCAGGAGAAGTCCCAGAGACCAAGAATAGAGAATTCTCTGCATACCTCTTGCCAGCTGACAAACCTGGGTCTGGTGGATATCATGCTGGACTGAGAGCCAGGAGACCTGGGTTCTATCTCTGGATCTGCCACTGTTGACTGTCAGACAGGGCATGCCACCAAACTCGCCATCTCCAGTCTTGGCTAAGAGATCTAAGTCTAAAGTTACATTGTTGTAACACAAAATGCTATTAATAGAAAAATTAAACCAAAGAGACCGCAACTCTTTCAAGCCTTGCCATAGGAACTCAAGGATCCATCAACTATCAGTAATCATCTGTATGTAACCATTTGTGGCGATGAATCACACACAACAGACCTGGGTGGACGCACAACAGACCTGGGTGGACGCTTTCCTGAATAGTCCTTCCTATTAATTGCTTTCCAAAACCACCAACTAGATTCCTTTCTACCATTGATGTATGAACATCATTCTTAACCACTAAAACAAAAACGTAATTCTCCATGATCAAAAATAATATATTTGCTGAATAAATGGGCCTTTCCCTAGTGATTGTTATCTGGAAAATAGACTTTCTTATTAAGGCTGAAAAGCTCCTCTTATAAAGAAATATTTCATATCTAAGAATTTCTTTTTTGCTCATGATACAAGCAGGGAGAGAATCAGCTTCTCTCTCTCTTCCTGGGGTATTTGGTTTCCTTACCCAGACAATCATTTGAAGGGTGGCCTTCTGAGGGAGAGATTTCTAAACTCAATCTCTTGCTCTTTCTTCTCTAAAACTAATAGGCCCAGGAGAGGGGTGAGCTCCCTAAAATGCAGAGGCAAGCTACTGGGGTACCAGCTCATCACTACCAACTCATCTCATAATTAATGTCTTCGATCAAGACTCTGCTCATCCTTTTCTCTAAAGGTATTGGAACTCTGAGTTCTTTTGAGTCTTCTAAATATAAAACCCAGAACACTAAATCAATTCTATAGAAGAAATAGTCTAATGATTATATTCTATTTATTTTATTCAAAATTTGCTACTCTATATGTGAACACACACATTTTCATATAAAATCAGTGATGGATGCTATTTTGAGTTCAATTTATTCTTTTTACTTGATACACAAAAATATGCAAGAAATACAGTTTGCATACTTGACACTGTAAATTACAGTTCTTATTAAACACTGACAAATTGTTTGCTAGAAATACTGAGTCAATTTCCAATGTCACCAAAACATGGATATACTGGATTTTCATAATCCTGTTACCATTAGGTTTTTTAATTTACTTGTTTATTTATTTATTTATTGGGTACTGGAGATTGAACTCTGAGGCACTCAGACACTGAGCCACATCCCCAGCCCTATTTTGTATTTTATTTAGAGATAAAGTCTCACTGAGTTGCTTAGTATACCTCCCTGTTGCTGAGGCTGGCTTTGAACTCTCGATCCTCTTGCCTCAGCCTCCCAAGCTGCTAGGATTACAGGCATGTGCCACCGTGCCTGGCTGTTATTTGTTTTTGATTCTGGGGATTGAATTGAGGGGCACTTTGCCACTGAGCTACATCCCTAGTTCTTTTTATTTTTTGAGGCAGGGTCTTGCTAATTTGCAGAGACTGGCCTCAAACATGCAATCCTCCTGCCCCAGCCTCCATAGTCGCAGGGATTACAGGTGTGTGCCACGACCCAGTTTGTTAGTTTTATTTAATTTTGGTACTTTAGTGGGTACCTCACTTCTCTTCTGAAGTATACTTACATATACATATGTAGCCAATAGAAAAATCAATTTTAGGAAGAAGGTAGTTCAGCCATTGAAGAATAAGATTTGGGCTGGGGTGTGGAGAAGCAGAGAGAATTCATTCATCTTTGGGATAGAGTCACATACAAACAAAAATTATAGTTTCTTTTTATATTTTACTGCCTTATCAATGATACAAGGCACACCTACTTTAAAATTGCATGTCCATCAAAACTTTCAAAGGACTTTGTATTCACTGTTTATCAAGGGTGTCACCCTTGCATTAAGCTTGTAGGTAGGCATGGTTGGGCAGCTCTTTGTACCTCCACACTCCTAACTCCTATCATATACCCAGCAGTGTAGGCACAAACTATTGAGCCCTGATTTTACTAACTTAATAGCCATAGAAGGTAGTGAATAACTCCTAACAATGACATAACAACTCAGATTTGTTGAGTAATTTGCAGGACGTTAAGAATATGCATGTTACCAAAACAAAATACCGCCTGTGTGGCACTGGTCAGGGAATGCAAATATTTGTCATTCAACATGATTTACAATGTGAAGTTCTAGAAGTAACAGTGAGAGGTAAGGCAAAGCTCATTAAGCAAGATCTCATTTGTTCATTCATTTACAGCATTTTTTGAATGGCTTCTATGTCTATAATACTGCAATATGTGTGGTGGGAAAATACAGAGGGCTCTCCCGCCCCTGTTAGCTTACTGTGTGTGAGGGCAAAGGAGGGCAGTACTACAAGGACTCTGACAGGTGCTACTAAAGCAATGACAACAATGAACTACAGTTTACAGAAGGAGGACAGGTTATTTCTGCCTTGAAGGATGTAGGAGAAAACATTCAGTTGGTCTTAAATGATGGTGGGACTTGAATGGACTTATGGGAAAGACCTGATGGTTGAAGAGAGGTAGGGGAGGACTGGTATGAATGGAGATTCTGCAGCGAAGTGAATGTGGAGGAGCAAGAATGGGTAAGTGAGTGAAAATGCTGCAGGAGAAGGTTGAGGCCCGATCAGGAAAAGCCAAGCACTTTCAACCTGGGGAGTCGATGGCAGCAGCGGTAAATATGCTTCCAGAATGAGCAGGGATGGAATCCAAGCCTATGGCATTACTATGGGCAGAGGAGGCGAGGGCTGGTTCAAAGGGAACAGAGAGGGAGGGACCTACCAGGGGAAAGAGGTTGTAGAGCCATGGGATTTAGAGACAGACTAACCATGCACACATTGAATAACAGCATCACTTCCAAATGTAAACACCTGGATGGTATTTAGAAAATTCGGTTTTACATAGATGGTTTAGGATTTCTTTCCTACTAATCCCTATAATTGAAATGATTAAAAATGTGTATGTACTAACATATTTCATGATAGATCCTCAATCTTGAATTCTAGTGTAAAAAACACTTACATTGCATATTGGCATCATCTCTCTTTTTTCTCTTTGGGGACACAAGAAGCAAGTTAATTGTTTTTCTGTCTTTTTCCTTTTGCAAACTTATTTTTTTTTAATGACTGTAAAAGGGCTTTTATAAATTCCCACTTGAATAAAAGAAATTGCATTCGTCAATTAGTATTTTTATAAATACTGTGTTCAAATTTTAAATCGAGGAGAGAAAAGCTTTAGTTCTCATTTTTCAACATGAAATTTATTTCTAAAATACTAATATTATAAAGTGCTCCTCTGCAGAGGATTTGCAGCCTCCCTTCTGGTTCTTTATATTTCAAGGCAGAAACAACATGCTCCCACTTATCTGGAGATGAAATTGATGTTCTGAGTCACTGCCAGACATTTGCAACTAAGACTTCCAATGGCAACAGCTGCTCTGGATTTCAAATTGCTCAAGCAAACACAGAACTCAGTGTGAGCTCTGGGTAATGACTTGGGAGAGGAAATTCGGAAGACAAGGAAAGGATGTGTAATCTAAAGGCCACATTTTTGGGTGAGGTATTCACAATATGACTCCCAGCCTCAGATTGTGTAGTTGACACACGGAGAGCATACCTCATTACAGATAGAACTCAACCAAGTACTTGAAAATAAAATTAAATGTAGGCTCATCTGTCAATGGCTCTAATGAAAAACTGGTGCTCACCTGAAAAATCGAGCGCACACACTCCTCTCTGATGTTGTCCTTTCAATAGTGACAAACATTTTAGAGTCTGTGTGTCCCACACATGAATAGCAGCATCTCTTCCAACCTTAAACAACAGGATGAGTGTTATACACAATTTATGAAATTACAATTTGGTTCCTTAGAGTCAAGTACTGCTTAGAAAAGAAATGCATGTTATTTAAAAAGTGGGAAGACTTTGGAAATAATTTGGTCCACTTTATTATTTTCCAGATGAGGAAATTGAAGCCTGAAGCATCTAAGGCTTGTCATGGCACCAAGGTGGATTCCAACAAAGCCCCGTCCTGGTGTGTGGCTCCAAGTTAAGGGACTTTCAGGACCCCACTTCAAATGTCCAGTTGTACTTCCCCATCTTTTTGAACTCAGAGGCACTCTATCACTGAGCTATATCCCTATCCCTTTTTATTTTGAGGTGGGTTCTTGCTAAGTTTCTGAGGCTAGCCTTGAACCTGTGATCCTCCTGCCTCAGCCTCCTAGATACTGGAATTACCGGCATGCACCATTGCATCCAGCCACTCGAGCTTTCCGTCAGTTACTTCTACTTTTCCCTCTCCTGCCTTCTCAATGTCACAAGTGAGGAGTCCACTTCTCAGGCAAGAAATTCACCTGGGTGCTGTCAGGTCACTATAAAGAGTTCCTCTACCAAGCTGGGGTTGTGGCTCAGTCCTCAGCAGTACATGGAAATAAATAAAATAAAGGTATTGTGTCCATCTACAACTAAAAATATTTTTTAAAAAAGAATTTCTTTACCCATTCTCAATGATTTCACCCACCTCTAGAAGGCTGGCCCTGACCCTTACTGAGAAATAAGTTTCATAGCTTGACTCTGTGTCATTGAGATAGATTGTCCTTGCAAGGTTATAAGCTTTTATCCTGTGAGGTTCAACAACAGAGCAAATTATAATAGCAAAGTAGTTTTTCTCGCTTACAGTACGGGGGGGGGGGGGAGGGTGGGGGGGGGAGGGTGGGGGGGTGGGGGCGGGGAGACACATGACTGTTGAATCTGATGACTCCAAAAGAGAAAAGCCATAGACATAACTGAGTAGAACCCAGGCAACTCCTACATTGGTCTATGGAGGTCCAGCCCCCGTCCCCCAGCAATGGCTGCTGGCTTCCTCTTTGCCTCTCACCAGTTGCAATACTGAGTGTCCTACCTCCTTGCAGGTGAGTGCCAAGAACCAATCTCTGATTCTTACTTTCAAAGGTAAGTTATTAAATACCCCTGAGATAAGTTTCATCCATTTGTGAGACAGACAAGAAAATAAGTGCCGGTGAGAAGGCAAAGTAATGCTCAATCAGTTGTAAGATTTACTAACTCACAGCAGAGCTTCTCTAATTTGCGGCTGGAGGGACAGCAAATCAGCATGGAGACAAGTGGTTCAGACCTCCGGGAGATTATAATCTCTTTATATAAAAAAAAAAATACTAAAGCTATGGATGTTTCTCTCTCAAAAATGGACATTTCTGGGATTTGACTCCCTTCATGCTCTCAATCTCAGCCTTGGATCTCATGCACCTCAGATATGAAACCACATCTGAAACAATCCCACATTCACTGATTCCTTAGCTTCCTGCCTCTTGTTTACTTCTACCAAGTATTTTTTTCTTCTTCTTCTTTGCATTTCTAAGACGTAAACTGGATTCATGTTCACATGAATGCCCTCTCTCTTGGGTGAGGCCCTCAGTCTTGGAGGAGAGATACATACCTGTCCAGTGGCCACATAGTCCTTCACCGGATGGATGGTCAGGCTAAGAATATCATCATCATGCCCCAGGTACAGCCTCTGGGAATGCTGTTGCCTGTTGTACACGACAGCAACTGCGGCAATGTGGTAGACCACCTCCCCAGCTTGTGTGTAGAACAGATTGTTTCTACAGTCGTAGCCTCTGTAACTGAAGCACAGGCCCAAGACATGCACAGGGTTGAATGCACAGAAACTGAACAGGGTAGGAGTTATCAGAGGCAAACCAAACACACGGACGCAAGTGGAACCCCACGTGTCTCCACAGGCTAGAAATGTCAAATGGGGTACAAGGACCCCTAAAGGCGTGGGATGCCTTTCTAGGAGGCACATGGGCACTGATCATTTTAACAGAGCCGTTTCAGGATCCTCAGCTACTGTGTATGCTCTTTCTTAAAACTGATCTCAGAACAGGCCTGTGGTTATTAGGCGCAGGCCTTCCCTCCCCATCTCTCCTCCCACGATGTCCTCCCTCTCACTTCAAGAAGCCATTTCTCTCCTCCATGTGGAATCACAGCATGGTGTATTACTCTGGGACCCAGAACCTTCCGGGACACCAACACAGACAATTCAAAATAATTAAGGGAAAACTCTTAATTATTGCCAAGGGACCCTTTTGTACAAGTGATTTCCAATGTTTTTGCTTTATAACAAAACTGATCAGAGACTTAACTGAATTGTTAGCTGATGGGTCACTATTTCTTGTGATATATCAAAATCAAAATGTGATTTTGGAGCTGGGCATGGTGGTACACACCTGTAATCCCAGCAGATTGGGAGGCTGAGGGAGGAAGATCCCAAGTTCAAAGACAGTTTCAGCAAAAGTGAGGTGCTGAGAAACTCAGTGAGACCCTGTCTCTAAATAAAATACAAGATAGGGTGCGGGGTGTGGCTCAGTGGTTGCGTTCCCCTGAGTTCCCTGAATTCAAACCCTGGTACCAAAAAAAAAAAATGATTTGGGGGGTCTATAATTCAGAAAGAGTTTATAAAGAACCGAACAACTTTGCCATGATAAAAATCACTTTCATTCTCACTTACTTAAAAAAAATTTTTTTTATTACACATGGACATGTTACCTTTATTTATATAATTTTATGTGGTGCTGAGGCTCAAATCCAGTGCCTCACACGTGCTAGGCAAGTGCTCTACCATTGAGCTACAACCCTAGCTCCCATTCTCATTTATTTATGAGAATAAACTCAGTGTTTACATCTATAAAAAGAAAAAACATGGGGATAGAGTGAACACTAAACTCTGCCACATTCTAGCAATGAGTAATCTACATGCACAGATAACTGAATAGAAAACAATTCATCTCTTTGAAATAAATCTAATAAAGTTTTTGGTGCTTAACAATTATCATAGTTTATAATATTTTTATATTGATTTGGTCATTTTTACTAATAATTATAACAATTCAATCTAAAAAAGTAACAGAACTGCATTGTCTAATAGAAATACAATGCAAGCCACATAGTCAAGTTTTCTAGTTGCCATATTAAAAATAATAAAAATATCCAGGTGTGGTGGCACATGTCTGCAATCCTTGAAACTCAGAAGGCTGAGGTAGGAGGATCACAAGTTTGAGGCCAGCCTCAGCAATTTAGTGAGACCCTGTCTCAAAATTAAAAAAAAAAAAAAAGAAAGAAAGAAAGAAAAGAAATAAAAAAAGGGCTGGGATTGTAGTTCAGTGGTAAAGTACCCTTGGTTTCAATCTTTAGTATTATACACACAAAATTTTTAAAAATGAAATTTATTTTAAGATATATTTTTAACCTAACACATTTCCATTTAAAATATGATATAAAAATATTTTAATGAGATATTCTATCTTCTTTTTTTCATCCTAAGCCTTTAAAATAGGTGTCTTACCCACACAGCATATCTCATTTCGGACTAACTATATTTGAAGTGCTTGCTAACCATGTGGGGCAGTGGATACGTATTTCACAGAGTTATGGTCACAAGAAATGAAATTTTAGTTGAATGTGTAGACTTTTTTCTCCTGGTACAGTTAAAAAGACTCAAGCAAAAAAAAAATGTTAAGGTAAAATTTTATGAAAGGGTTAGAATGGAGAGAGGAGTATAAGTAGAAATATAAATGATGTATAAAGTATTATGTGGTAGAAGCATTGTTCATTCCCCGTTATCAATTTTAAAAGTCCATGAAGTATTCTGGCATTTAAGTTCCTCTGGGTTCACTCAGATGACTGGTGTGAATGTTCATATAATATTTTTCTCCACCATTGAAACTTACATTGAAACCTTTCGGGGGAGACTTCAAATGGGCAAAGTCATAAACAATTTCACAAAATTTAAAATCATTTTAGGCATAGGTGAGAACAATATTTGAGAATTTACTGTCCTAAACTAATGCCAGCCAAACAGAACAGGGGATTGGGGGAGAGAGGAAACAGGGATGGCCGTGACCAGCTGCCACAGATCTATGGGAAGAACACTAAGCCTAGTGTCCACCGCAGTGTGATGGCCCCGGTGCACTGAGGAAACTGGAAAGGGTCACAGTTAAAACGTTAGCCCCAGGTCTGTGAGCAAACTGGGTACAAGGCACCAGAAAGAGGGACCTCTTTCTCTTGGAGGTAAGGCTGATGACACGCTCGGCAGAGATGACGAAGGAGCACAGGTGCCCAGGGCAGGCCACCCACCCGTGTATGAACTGGAGCTTCAAGCTATCCTCAGGAGCCTTCTCCCGCTTGAGGAAGGGCATTGCATGGTTTTTCTCTTTACTTTGTTGCTTTAGCTGAGGTAGATCTTCTTTGTAAACCTGAAAAGTAAAACAGAGTCATTCCGCTAAGATGCCTTTTCCAGGTTTCAGAACATCAACATCTTGACATTGTTGCACGGATTGAAGCTTCAATAAATGGTTTTGAAAACATAAGACGTAATATTGAATACTATTTCCTCTTAATGAGCAAAATAACATGAAATATTTTCCAAATGACTGGAATTTTAAGTAATTTCTTCCCCTCTTATTTGTTATTATTTTTCTTAGGTATATTATGTCCAGAAAAATATACTAAGTTGATATATTAGTAAACAAAATAAATTTTCAATAAAATATATTTTTACTTCTTCTGAAGTAAGAAGTCTCTTGATTCTGACATTTGCAAAATGGGTCATTTTTTTTGAGTCATTTTTTCCCCTCGGATTGCCCTCTGGAATTCTTTTCCTTTCATGGCCTCATACATCCTGACAGACCAGATCCTTAGATCATGATGTTTTACCAGGTCAATTATTTACTTCCTAGCACTAAATCCTAGGGTATTTCTGCTGCTTATTTGATCAAGTCTTGTAGCTTCTATGGGCCTCAATTTCCCATCTGTAGAACAGAATGAAAGTCCCTGCTCAGAAATAACTCAGGAATGCTGAAAGCATAAAACCAAATAATAGGTAAAAGCACTGACAGATAAGACGTCAGGGAGAATCCATAAGTCCTGGGCATGCATTTCAATACCATCATATCTTTTCGTTTTTTACTACCATCATTTCATTAAATAAAAACTGTCCATCTAAGCAAAATGGCTTCACCCCCTAAATCTAACATTCACTTTGCTTAAATTTCATTACCCCTTGATGTCAGGGTATGTTGTTTAAGTGTTTGCCTGATAGTCCCACGTTAATCATTTCCCTTCAAATCCATCTCTTCAGTGGTGGTACTGCATAATGCATCCATCAATACGTAGTCCAGCTGATTTAATCACGAACTTGACTGGAACCGTAAGTTGGACCGCCTTTGAACTAATCCAATTTCTCAAACACGAAATCAGTGAGTGATGATTATAGGCAGGAAAAAGTGTAATCATTTGAAAAGCAGTAAATCCAGGTGCTGATATAGAGGCAAACCAAGTAGTGCACAGAATATATGCTTTGGAGAGAAACCTAGATCAGGATTCCTTTTCCCCACCTTTCCACATTTTTTATTGGTGCATTATAGTTGTACATAATGATGTGATTTGTTATTACATATTCATTCATGCACACAAAGTAACAATAGAATTTGGCTAATACCATCTCTCAGCACTCTTATGCTAAGAGGACGGTGATGTGGAAGTGGGCAGATCCCCTAACCTCTCAGGTGCACAGTAGCTGCCACCTGCCTATCTGGACAACACTGAAATCTGACATCTTATTCAGTTCACATTCATGTATAGAATCTGCTTAACATACCTTTAAAAATGACAGGGAAGAAAACAAACCCTAGGGACATCACCATGACAAGGTGGTGAGTGTCCAGATTCCTCTGAAAGACTGTTTTCTTTAAAAATCACTCTTTAGTGCTAAACAGTGATGAAATGTCAACTTCCAAGAAAACTGCAGGCAACTGACCAACTTTTCTATGAGATATGATCTGACTGGAGAAAGAATGCATGTTGTAATTTTGCTTTTACTTTAATTAAATGGACAATGGTTGCCATAAGTTAGGAGACCAATGAGGATAATAGCCATGTGCAAACTATCTTGCAGGTACTCATCCTGAAAATACCAGCTTTCACAATTTACTAAGAAAATGAAAAACTTGTGGCTTAACAAGTTGCTGACTTTAATAAAGATTATCTTCTGCTTAACATGCCACCAAGTGCTGGTATTTCTTTGTTCTGAAAAAAAATAGTTATAAGTTTTAGCCGCGTGCAGTGGCACACAACTGTAATCCCAGTGGCTCAGGAGGGGAGGATCATAAGTTCAAAGCCAGCCTCAGCAACAACTAGGCACTAAGCAACTCAGTGAGACCCTGTCTCTTAATACCAAAAAAAAAGAGGGGGGGGCGGAGGGCTGGAGATATGGCTCAGTGGTTGAGTGCCCCTGAGTTCCATCCCCAATAGCCACCCCCCAAATATATATATGCATATATATTTATAAATTTATAAGTTTTAGATGGAAGACACTGGGCAAAAAGGCCAACTATTATGGGCTCAGTTTTGGAACTTTGCAACTACCTTCCACTTAATGTTTTTAATGATCTAAAAAGGCAAATGCTTTATTTTAAGATTGCATTTAAAGGCAAGAAGTAGTCAATTTTTCTTATTTTTGGCATTATTCTCTTCTACGTAAGTCCCGGCCATTTTCAGCAATGTCCAGATCTAAGGAGATCCAGGCTCCAGGTTACACATTTTTTTATTGCTCCTTCATACTGACCTGGCGATCATAATTGATTTGAGTTTCTTGCTCAATATCAGAGTCCAGCTCGGGCACATCAGATAAATCTGAATCAGATTCTTCGCTGTAGGAGTCGGTGCCACCTTCTGCAGAAATAATCCACAAACAAGCAAAAATCTTGAGACTTTAAATAGCTAAAAATGTTATTGGAAATATTTTCTTTCTTCTATCCTAGTTAATAAATATTTGCACTGTGGTTTTAATGTAATACAGATTCCTGAAAACACCACCTCTTACTTTCATCATTTGGCTAACTTTGGCCTGCCCTTCACTTCTTCTGGGAAAACAGCCTCCCAAGCAGACAGAACATGTTTCCTTTTATTAGACAGTAGGATCCCTGGATTTTAAAAATGTAAAAGCGGGGCTGGGGATGTGGCTCAAGCGGTAACGCGCTCGCCTGGCATGCGTGCGGCCCGGGTTAGATCCTCAGCACCACATACAAACAAAGATGTTAAGTCCACCGAAAACTAGATAAATAAATATTTTTTTAAAAAAATGTAAAAGCAGCAAGTTTTACCAGAGTTTTTACTTTGGTAAAAAGGAAAAGCTGGAGCAAAAGGAAATCCAGCTGCTGACTTTAATAAAGATCCTCTTCTGCTTAATATTCCACCAAGTGCTGGTAATGGCCATGGTCAAAACCACTGCAGAATCCTTCCCAATAAACACATTTGCTCAAATTGCTGTTCATTGGGTCATCTGCTCACTGTGTGGACATCACAGTAGATGTAACTAAAAATATGACACAGCTGCTGAACTGGAACACAGGAGCCCCAAAATTGTGAGACATTCTTGGAACCCAATCTGTGACGACTTCCATTCCAAGATTACCCTGTCAGCCCGCAGCCTGATGGAGTGGGCACACCATCCGTTACAATCATACCAAGGAGGTGGCCAAGTGCACTTTTATGCTATCTTCAAAGGTCAATTTTTCATATAAACCTTAAGTCTTCAACTTGTTATTTGGTGTAAGCAAAATCCTTTGAAGGAAATGATCTGACCTATATTAATCTCAAAAGCTTTTTTTTTAAAAAAAAATTCAAAGTTTATTATAGGAATACATTTTATCAAAATTGCTTTGAACACTTGACCTCTGCAACAGACATTAGAATATTCCTTGAAAAGTTCATTGAAAAATAAACAGACATGGAAAAGTTATGAGTGGTTTTTACCCTGGGGAGCAGTTTCCAGCATGCCGTTGCTGACACCTTCTGGAATAAACCTCCACTGGAAAACCGAGTGGTCAGCCCCTCCCGTACTTAACACCCACTGACAGTCATGGGACCAGCGGACGTTTGTGACGTGTGCAGAATGGCCCACATACTTTCTAAATTTGGCTCCTGAAAAAAGATTTTTTTAGAAGATTAGTTATGCCAAAAACATACTGGTTAAAAAAGAAATCACATTTCTATTCGTATCAAGCAAAATTTTAAAATATATCATAAAGTTATTTTCAGGCTTACATATTATAATAAGCAAGCAAATACTCTAAAAGACACTTTAATTGTTCCAATATGGATCAATCTGAAGCTGATTCTTAGATTTAAGCTCTGTAACTAAAACCTGTTCCAAACAATGCTTATTATTATCACTGATTCTGAAAATAATTCTTGATCAAGAATGAACATCTTACACATTCTTATTTAAATGGTAGTAAAGGACTACGTGTTTTACATCACAGGGAAGCAGGAAATAATTCTGTGAAAATAATCAAATTATTATTATTATTATTATTGGGGTTACATAGACTTAGCTGTGAGAATGAATTATTTTTCTTTTAAATTGGTTGCTTTTTTCAGTAAACACCAGTAGTGAGTGCAATAGAAAAACCTATTTGAAGTATATCTGTGGTTGAACTTTTGCAAGAAAGACTCCAGTGTATGCTCAGAACACAGCAGGATAAAGGCCCTGGTGGTAATGAGCTGGGTCCATTTCATGTGGAGGCTTAGAACTCCAGACTATGGGAGATTTCAGAAGATCATCAGCTCCTCACCCCTACTTTGAAAACACTTCTAACTCTTGAAGCTCCTCTAAATGAAATCCTTTTCAGAGGAGGGAAAAGGTCATCCCATTCAACTATCACATACTTAAAATTCAAATATCCACCAGAGATACCATGATTTCATTTTATACGTAGGTGAAAATGACTACTGCAGGTCCCTTTCTGGAGGGCATGTCTGACCAAGTAAGCCCTATTTTCTCAGCCCCCCTGTACACTCCCCTACACCCCCACCCCCCAAAAAAAGATTAGAGAAATACTGCCACAAAGAAAGCACTGTGTCTCAAAAGCGAGGTTGCTTATTTCAAACATTTGCCTAAATCAATTTTGGCATCAAAGTCAAACTGTTTCAACTAGGGTCAGCTGGAAATGCTGGATGAAAATTCAATAACTGGGAAAAGAGGGATATCCTTCCTGTACCTCTGTAGATCCTAAAGTGAGGGGTTATCCTTTACTATACTAACGTCTGTACAGGATCACTTAACCTGTCTTTTCAGAGTGGTTTGAAAATAGTCCAAGAATTCTTTGATACAAGTAAAAACAAATAGAATATGGCAAAAAGAGGTTGTGTGACATCCAAAAGGAGGCCATCAAAGGCAATGCAGATTCCGGTGCTGTTGTTCTTGGATTACGCCATGTTGTAAGGACACTCAAGCAGTCTACCCGGCAGCTCTTGTAGCAAGAAACCGAGGTCTCCACCCAAGAGCCATGCAAGTGAGAGGAAATGTCTGGCTTTCAGATGATGCAATCTCCCACATCTTGAACTTGAACCACCCAGCTAAATGGCTCATGAATCCCTGATCTCATCCCCCCACCACTTGTGATATATTTTTTCATTTGAGCTGTTAAATTTGAGGGAGGAGCTGTTATGAAATAATAGGTAATACATAATAACAGATATTTAATACTTATTAATAATTAATAAATAACTAATATGTGGCAGGCTGGAGGTAGAACCTGCAGACGCATTCTGCCATTAGTATTTATGCGTTATCTCTCTGCTTCTATCTTCTTCCCTATCCTTCCCTCGCCTACTCTGCTACAGGCATACTGGCCCCTTTTCTATTCCTCAAGAGAGCCAGGCAGTCTGCCTCTAAGTCTCGTACTTGTTGTTTCCTCTGTCTGGAACACTCTTTGTATCTGTTCTCAGCCACATCACCTTTTTGGTGGGGCCTAACCTATTTCACACAATATCAAAGTGATCTTTTAAATATTTACATTGGTCCCGTCTGTCCTTTACTTAAAATCCTCGGTGATTTTTCAGTTACACAGAGTGAGGCCTGATTTTCAGTAGTGGCTACAGGGACCTTCACGACACAGCCCACGGGCCCTCTCCATCTTCCTGGTACACAACTCTCCCTCATTCATTGTGCTCAAGCCATTCTGTCCTGCTCTAAACCAACCCCACCCAAGTGTGGTGAAGGCTGACTCTCTCTCCTCCAAGGTCCCAGGTTTCTGCAACCTAAGTCCACACTACCTAGCTCATTTGTCATGGGAAATGGAGTTGGTTGTTCACATCAGTGTCAAAGAGCAAGCAGTCTAAGTGGCACCAAAGAAAACTGTCAGCGTTGATGTTAATTATCTTAAGATTTGAAAATTGCCAAAGTAAGAAAAATGAAGTGCTTTGGCTGTGTAAAAATAACATCGATTCAGTAATTTCCATTAACTGCAAAACACATTTAGCTGCTGGACCACGGAATACAGACACATATGCATTTCCCAATGTGTCAAATTAACTGGGTTGTGAGTTTTATTTCATCACAATGGAAAACTACAACACTTGTTTAGGCTCCCACACTTTCTCACCATCATCAGCCTCTACTCATCTTTGTCTTTTCATAGGTTCAAAACTCAGTGGGACCAGGGCACGGTGGCACATGCCCCTAATCCCAGCAGCTCAGGAGGCTGAGGCAGGGGGATCATGGGTTCAAAGCCAGCCTTAGTAACAGCGAAGCGCCAAGCAACTCAGCGAGACCCTGTTTCTAAATAAAATACAAAATAGGGCTGGGGATGTGGCTCAGCGGTTGAGTGTCTCTTAGTTCAATCCCCAGTAGCCCCTACCAAAAAATCAAAAACTCAGGAGAAATGTGTGTCTCTGGTACTCTTGGTTAGGGGATGAGTTCTACTAACTACTATTCCTATCAACAACTCCAACACGCTCTTATTAGCACAAAGAAAAAGACACAAGAACTTGACAGTTTATGAATCTTATAATGAGCCTCAAATGCCATGTGTCATGAAAAGTAAAACAAGTTAATTTGCTAAGAGGGCATGAGTACTTCGATGCTGAGGTGGGTCTCGCTGCTCTCCCCACACTGTCACCTCACTGTCCATCTCTCTTCACTTGGAGGCCCTGTGTGCCTCACCCACAGGGTAACTTTTCACCAAAGAGTGCCTCATTTCAACAGGATTACTCACCCTTTCTCAGCCCCAATCAAAGTCCCACTCCTCGATTGCTATTTTCCACACCCCAGTCCACCCTACAAGGGGATACACAGGAGATGCCAACTCTCATTCCATCATGTCACTCCCCAGTTCTGACTCTGGAGACCAGTAGCAATGCTTCTGACCTCAATGATGTTTCTTCTGGATCCTGAATTCCCAGGCACCTTCTAACTTGCCTAACTTTTCCTCTACAAGTACATTACTCAATCTAACCAGATACGCCCCATTACTCACATGGGCCATTAGGGGGAGAGACGGAAAGTTTGAATTGGGCACGTTGAGGTGATTTTGTGCCTCAAATATTTTAAACTGATGGCTACTTTGTCAATTGTAAGGGACGGTGGGTTTGCTAGGTGTTTTATGCTTCATTTTGTACCATAATTGTCACTGCTTCAAAATTGTCAGCTGACAATGACTTTCTGATTATATTTTTCAATTCCTTCCTTGCTTAATTTAAAAATCGTTCAAGTGGAAGAGTTTTCAGGCAGCAGCATGTTCCCTGCTGATTACTGCTGTAAGATCATAGTTTCAGGAAACAGCAGAGGAGTCTCAGAAGAGCTTGTGTGAGGGCTTTGTCTCAACTTGCAAAAAAGGAGGAGAGGGTCATTATATGGTTAATTCAGTCACTTGAAATCTACAGGGGCCACAAAATTGAAGTGACACGATTTCAACAACATAGCATGACAGGGAAGGTTGTTTTGAACTCAACTTCCCTCTCAAAAATTCATCATAGTTTTGCAAATCTGGTTTGCAAAATTAGTGCTGGGACAAGAGATAAACTACATTGTCACCAGAAGAATTCCTTTCAGATTTTGATTATTTTAAAAGATTTGGTTTGCCTTTCTATATATATGCACAAGTAGCTAGGAAGCATAAAAAAAACTTTATAACATTCTAATGGAAATATATGGAATTTAAGTTATGAATATTTACATAAGTATAAATAAAAATAAGATTGTCTGAACTGTGAAACACCAGGCTTATGAAGCACAAAATGGTATTAAATCAATGAATTCCAGCTTAAATTTGCAAAAGCATGTGTCTTATGATGGCAAACAAAGAAACAAAGGTGACCTTGACAACTCACCCTCTCAGCGCTATGAAAAAACTGCTATAGAGTAACTACACACATCTGAGAGAAAATGAGTCTGCTGAATAGACACCAAGAACATAAGCCTTACTCGTAGTGCACTTCCAATCCAGAGTAAATCTTTATCCAATGAAACACCCCTCTTAGCCTTACCTTTTTTGAGACAAGGAAATTTAAACAACTTGACCAGTCCGAAATCATCTCCAGACACCAGCACTGAGCTGTTATAATTTGCATCCACAGAGTTGATGTCAGTAACCTCAGTGTATTTGGGCCAAATTCCACTCACTTCAGGCCCTTTCACACATGTCCAGGACGCCCAGGGAATCCCTTTGATTTCTTCTTTACTTGTTAAAGGCTTCCCAGCTGAAAACAATAAATGCTACATTTACATAAAAAATACTCTAATTTACTTTGTTCATTTTTCTTATTAAACTCTATAGCCCTTTTTAAATGTAATGTCTCAAACAACTAATATTTACTTGTCTGTAACTACTTAGATATAGGTGATATTATGCTTTGAATTGTTGATGAAATCAGTAAATTATGTGTTACCACTCTGAGTCAACATTTTGCTAGGTTTATCCTAAACTTCAATTTTTTATGCTTTAGGGATGCTTACAAGCAATTAAAAAAAAACCTGCTTCTATAGTTTTTTAAAATACTAGACTTATTACTTAAATCTAAAATTGAAATAAGTCTAGTTGATCAGGGGAAACAGTCTTGAGACTCATTCTGGGTATGTCCCCAAACTTAGGGAACAATCCATTTCCAGCAGCAGCAGCTAACGTGAGATCCACAGAAAGCACGTGGGGGAAAACAACAAAGCAACATTTGAGAAATACTTAGTCACACACCATCTTAAAATTCACAATCAATAAAATGAAGCATACTTCTTGATATCCTCTATAATACTTTCAAATAAAATATCTGTGAGCACAGATGCCCTGGTATATCAATAGTGCATGGTCAAATTGGCAACCCAAAATTCTTGACTGTAACCTTATTATGTAAGAATTCATTTAAAAAGACATTAGAATCTTCAGGTACAGGGAATGCTACTTGTTATGGTTTAGATGTGATGTGTCTCCCAAAAGCTCATGTATGAGAAAATGTAAGAAAGTTTAGAGAAGAAATGATTGAGTTAACCCAATCAGTGTAATAATCCTGATAGGATTAACTGAATGGTAACTGAAGGCAAGTAGAGTGTAGCTGGAGGAGGTGGCTCATTGGGGGTGTTCCTTTGGGGTTAATATTTTGTATCTGGCAAGTAGAGTCTCTGATGTCCAATCATCATGTGAGCCGCTTCTCTCTGCCATGATGACTACTTCACCTTGAGCCCCAAGGAATGGAGCCATCTATGGATTGAGACCTCTGACACTGTGAATCCCCAAATAAACTTTTCCTTCTCCAAAATTATTCTTATCAGGTCTTTTAATCACAGCAGTGAAAAAGCTGACTAAAACACTAATCAGTAACTTAAAAATAATTACCCTAAGTTCAATATTGTATGCACATCTTTTCCTTGCAACAAATATTTTTAGCAAAAGCCAGTTTTGTTTTTTTTTTACTTCAATATGGATTTGCTTATTTGATTTCTTTTGCACTTTATGATTATTGGTATCAGTTGACCAACTTCTATAAAATAACCATGGGATTTTGACCTAATTATGCTGAATCTGCAAATATGCTATGGAATATTATGATTTTAACAAAATTAAACTTTGATCATTGAATATTGAAAAAATGACAATAGAATCAGAGTTTGTAGTTATTTGGAACACAATCCTTGGCCCAGTGTTCTTTCTTTGGAGAAAACTCTCCCAGGAAGTAACTCTGAAGAAAAAAATCACACATATACAAGAAGTATTTGGAACTGCACTATTGGATGAGCAAAGAAACCAGAAATGGCCCAAACAGCCAATAATAGAATGATAAAGTAAATAATGATATCATCACCGAGAAGGATATTATTTTGTTATTGCAAATGACAAATGTGTTCCATGTTTCCACACTATGGAAAAAGAAAAAAAAATATATATATATATATAAAATAATATCAAGCAAAGAGTGCAAACACAAAGAAATACATACCTAATAATGGTACATTGATGAATTTGCTAAGACAGAAACTCAGTTATGTTACACATTATTTTATGGTAAATAATTTTTTAATAAAAGATTTAAGACAAAATGTAGTTATCTGAGGTCAAGAGTACTATTAATTTTTTTCCTCTTACATTAAAAATCATCAAAGATTATAATGCAGTAATTCACCTTTTAAGACACTCGGTATTACAAACTAAGTGTTACTAAATTAGCATTATGTCAGACAAATCTCTTATACGTGGTCACAATAAAAAATTGTGACTTTTTATAATCCCAATAAGCATATTTCACCAAATACTCATATAATAAAGGGTCCTCATTATAGAGAACACATATTTGGGACTAAAGCAATCAAAGTAATTGACACAATGATCCTCGAATCTTTGAGGAGTCATTCTAATCTTGAGGTCCTGTGCATGAGCTCTAGGCTGGCTCCAGAGACAGTTTCTAATTTCCCAGGGCCAGCCTGTCTAGAGTTTTAATAGGCCCTTCTTCTAGAGCCAGCTACTCTTGGTATCGGGGGTATGATGGGGTGCTATTGTCTGGCAACTGAAACCCACAGATTACACCTCCAGCGCATTTTTATTCATTTCTGATTCTGCTGAACTGTGTGCAATGCACTAATAGAGACATTATGACTATTTTGCATTACTGCCATTTATTCAACCTTTTAGAGATGCATTAATGAAAAAATGAAATGGGCAAAGAGCAGGAGCAAAGAAGGAAGAGGGAACAGCCAATACATCAAAGACTTGGATAATGAACTAAATGGGTCATGAACCTTCGAATACTGGGACGTTGGCCATACAATTATTGCAGGTTGTGTCCACTTTAAAAAATTGTAAAATGTTACAAGTATATAGAAAAGTACGGACCAATCTTATTTCACTGTTTTTTTTTTAAAGGTAACCAGCACCCTGAATTAGGTGTTTATTATTCCCACTCATTTCTAAAACATATTACTAATATGTATGCAGCCAAAAATCATATATCAAATTTGTCCTATTTATATAAGTGATCATACACTGCACATATCATTCTGCTACTTTCACTTGCTCAGCAGTTTATTTTTGAGATCTACCCTCATTGACACAAATTGCTCCAGTTTAAGTTCTTTCTAACATTCCATCATGTGACTGTCCCATATTTAATTAAACCCTCCTCATGCTGATCGTCACTTGGGAACTGCTCATTTCTGGCTCTCGTGCATACTGCTACAATAAACATTCTGTGCACGTGGCTTTGTGCATGTTCCCAATAGTAGTGTGCGTAGTTTCCATTCCCCCTCTTCTCATCATTTAATATTGACTTTTTTTTCCTGCCAGTCTACATAGTGTAAAATGGTTTCTCATTGTCAAAATTATCACATCTCCGATTCCTTATCAGATGTTCATTGGTCATTTAAGAGTTGTACATTTTTTTCTAGTATTTTCCCTTAGCTTTTTTTTGGGGGGGGAGGGGGGAATGGCAGTGGGTACTGGGGATTGAACTCAGAGGCGCTTTACCACTGAGCCACATCCCCACCCCTTTGAGATAGGGTCTTGCTAAGTTGCCAGGGCTGGCCTTGAACTTGAGATCCTCCTACCTCAGCCTCTAGAGTCACTGGTTTTATAAGTGTGGGCTACCATGTCTGGCCCTTACACTTAACTTATGGCATTCTTTACATATTCTAGACAAATATTCCTTGTCCATTACAACAACGGCAAGGATTTATGCCTCATTTATTCCTTGTTTTTAAATTTTAACTCAGGGTCTCTTTAGTTGTGTAGTTAATATTTTTTTTATTTTAATGTGTTTCAATTCATTAACTTTTTCTTTGAGGATTTGTGATTTGGGGATCTTATTTAGGAGAACATTCCCTGCCTTGAGATCATAAGGATATTCTCTTACATTTTCTTCATGTAGTTGAAAGTTTGCTTTTCACAAACACCGAGTGACTACATATGACTCACATGGCATTTTGTAGAACAATCGATCTCCCGCACCATCATTAGTTTGCAAGTATTTACTATCCAAGGACCAGTCAATGTGTGTAATGAAGCTAAGGGACTTGTTGCATTCTCCTATTTTCTTGTACCGCTGGGCAACCGCGTAGATGTCCACTGGGCCATCATTGGATCCCACTGCGAGGTAAGAACCATCAGGAGAAAATTTCATTTCATGAATGACTTCTTTCCGATCCTTGATGTGAACCACTTCTGTCATATCTCTGTAAGAGTCAAAATGCCAAGTGATAAGCAGAAAATTGAGAATTAGAAAACCCAATTGATATTTTAAAATACACATCTCAAAGGAGGAAAAAAGGTTTCAAAAGGAAGAGAAAAGAGAATGAAAATATTAACTTCTGAGGAAAGACACGAAACATTATTTCAAATCTATGACACATTTATGAAAATAAATACTTGAAACATTTTGGGTTTTTAAAGTAAATACAGAAAACTTTAATACAAAGCATTTTTTCTTTTCCATTCAGTTATATATTATTTTTCCCTAAAACTTTTATTTAAAACATTGGGATTTTAAAAATTATTTTTTAAATATGTCCTGGAGAAAGGCAAAATGTATCAAGGTTGGCATGAAAATAGAACATTGTTTTTATACTCGAAGAATGACAAGCTACTGACTGTTAAACTTAAGGCTTATTGCTGTAAAAAGTCAGTCCAAAAAGCAGAAGAAATTATCTATGTAAGTGTTAAATTATTATATCATTTAATTTCACTATGAAAGGTCAATAATGAATACACTGAATCACTGGGCTCTTTTGGATGCTTGCTGACAAGATTCTTTGAAGCATTTATGTCCACATTGGAAAGCTCACTGAATTTTTTTTCCTCCAACCATGAGACAGGATTTTAACTGACAGGTCTCCCAAGCCATTAAAGATGGTTTCATCAACTCCAAAACAAACTGAATGCACAAATAACAAATATTTGCTTCTCCATAATAATCCCTGCTATCATTTATTAGTGGCACTCTAGTTTACTCTAATGTCATAAAATAGATTATGTAGGCTTTCTGGCTTGGACTTGGGAAATTTATCATAAAGGAGATCTAGTAATTATCCATCTTATCACTAAGCAGAGGAATAAAATGTTGCCCACCAGTTTGGTAATGAGTTATGTGTGGCTGGCAATGAAAATGCAGTGTGATCAACTGTCCAAGAGCATTCTTCAAGGCCATATTGCATTCTCTCTTTGCAGAACATGCAGTAATTTACAGATGCATTTCTTTTCTGTAAGCACAAAATGTGTGAGCCAAGCAAACAATGTATTCAGAGGACTTACAAGGATGGGTCATAATGTTTGTCCAGTAAAAATAATGGAGGATGTTAGTAAGGAAATATTTCATTTTAGTGTCAATTTTGGATGGAAGTAATCTTTCATTCAAGTCCACCTATAAAAATATCTAGTGCCGTTGGATGCTGCTTTGTTCTTCCTTCCTCTTTTGTTGGCTTAACTACAAAGCCCATGATCTCTTATCTGAAGGCTATTGGGATCAGATGTGCTTGGAAAATTGTTCTTCATTGGATTTTAGAAAGGTTAATATGCTGGTCTGGGACAGCACCTGAGTTAAACACATTTTTTTTTTTTTTTTAGCAGATAACATGTTATTATTCCTAGAGACTGTAAATAGCCTCACATCAGTTCGTTGGATTAGGCTCTAAATTAACAAGAAATTTGGATTTTCAGAGTGTTTTGGACTTCAGAATTATAAGTAGGGAACTGAGGCACAATGGTACTCCTATTTGAAAGGGTAAATATGCTTCCTAAAGTCCTGGCATATGTTATGACCAGGAGAATCTTGGTTTCTAACAAAAGAGCATCTCTAAAAACCATTTTCAGAATTGGCACATACCTGACTCGGAGAACGATGAAAGAGCCGTCCTTCATGCCCAGGGCCAGCTGGGACCCGTCGGGGCTGAAGGCAACACTGCGGACTGCTTCCTCCATGTTACAGCGAGCGATCAAGGCATGGTCAGCCAGGCTCCACAGCCTACGCCAAGAGCAAGTAAGAGTAAAGCCAGACCAACATCTCAGAGTCACATTGTTAATCACATTATAGGAAAAGACCATACTAATGCTTTTATTGTTAATTTAAAAATATGTGGGCTGGGGATGTAGCTCAGTGGCAGAGCACTTGCCTAGCACGTGTGGGACCTTGGGTTCAAATCCCTAAGTACCACTTAGAAAAAAAAGTATATGTGAGTACTGCTCTAGTAATTGATATTTGAGCACATACAGACTGAAACACATTTGTTGGCCTCCCTGGAAAGAAAGCGTATCTAAGAATGAATGGTTCCCCTTATCCAGGATGGCTCCAAAGTTGGTTATATATAGTCATAGCTATCACTCAAGGTCCTTGGATGCCCCACTACTAAAGGATCCACTATTTGTGGGGGGGACACTTCATGGAGCTCATGGCCAGTGAGCACAGCCACTGCTGGAGAAATGATAAGTGCAACTACTTGATCTCTCAGCAGAGCCGACTACACGTATTCCCATCTCCCGAACACCTAATCCAGGCATCTCAAACTAAGTGAACCACAGCAAAATAGTTATGAAATTCAAATAAGGGTTTCCATGTTATAATTATGGCATCCGACCTGTCAGGACTTCAAGAATCTTAACAACCAAACAACAATATCTGCTAGGGGGATGGAAACCCTATCGTCCTGCAACAGAAGGGCAAGAGTGAGTAACAGGTGGCACTTTCCCAAGTATCATCTGCCATCAGGAGAGGCAGGCACGCCCCCTACAATGTGGGGTTGCATAATGAACAGTTCATGGTCCCTTAGGCAGCCTGCACTGTTTGGCCTAAAGCTTATGATAGTCTCTCAATACCTCATCCATTATTCATCATCCTGGGCTGTTTTTAGCCTTGTACTATTTTAAGCAATGTAAGCTTTGCTTTAGTGGGCTGAAGAACCCATCCCTTCCCAGTAAATGGTATAGAAAGCCCTAGAAAGCTGCCAAGCTAACCCTTCAAGAAATTATGACTTTTCCCCTTCCTAAATTTCAAAACTCTAGGTAACACAGCATTTAAAGTTTTAGTCAAGTTAATGATTTTAAGGGGGAATAAAACAGATTCTGCAGCCAGGGCTCCTCAAGGAGCTCACAGTTCTAAGACTCAATACGATTCTTACAATACGAAAGCCCAGGACCTTCTGAAGGCCTTCCTTTCTGAATGGGAGCGAACAAATTACACAGGTATTTGAATGAGTTTATGGCATTGTTTTGGCTACTTGGCAAAAACTCAGAGTAAAGGAATAAAAAGAAGGGAGTCACCAGTAGCATAAGTCAAATAAGCACTCATTACATGAGTAACTGTCTCTACCTTCCTGAGATGAATGCGGCTTTCATACTTGGCAGACACCAAAAAACAGAAATGAGCAGACTGTATCTTGATTAGAATCATAAACATACAGAATAAGTGGGAAAAAGCAGTGACCTTTACTCTAGTTGACAGTGTTCTGCTTCAGCTGTTAAAATCCAGAAAAACAACCAATCAATCATTCTCTTCCTCTCTGTAGCCTATTATTAAGCACACTTAAAGCTTATAATAAATACCTAAATATTGAAATCAGTGCAATCATCTTAGTCTCAAATGTTTAAGTCATATAGTCATTCCTTCAATAATCATCAGGATCCTGATGGCATACTAATTTTTCCCAAACATTGAGCTCTCAAAGAATAGATGAATCACAGCAAGAACTTTGAAGGCACTAATAACACTGTGCACCTTTTTGTAAATTAGCCTTCACTTTGGATTTGAAAACAATGTTCAAAATTTCATCTCAAATTTACAAAGAAAGCTGGGCTTGGTGGTACATGCCTGTAATCCCAGAGGCTGGGGAGGCTGAGGAAGGAGGATTTTGAATTCAGAGCCAGCCTCAGCAACTTAGTGAGACCCTGTCTCTAAAAAAAAAATATATATATATATATATATATAGGACTGGGGATGTGGCACAGTGGTTAAGCACCCTTAGGGTCAATCCCTAGTATCAAGAAAAAAAATTACAAAGAAATAATAATTGACTCATGTGATGAAGACAACTTTAAAAATCAGAACTGAAGTTCTGATGGTGAGGAATGGAAGAATGAGAGTTTCTAAACTGCAAATTGACCGTGTAGAGGACCAAGTATAGAGGGGGAAATGTGGTCTCATCACATAGGAGCACGCCTGGCTCACATCTTGAACCCAAGAGAAGGGCAAGCCAGCCTAAACAGCATTCCTGTATTTTCACTTCTAAGAACAATCCCATTAAGGTGGAGCCATAGAAAGATAATGAAAAGTCATGAAACCAGCTAGAGTCTAGCTAAACCTCCTAACGTTCCATTTGGGAAGTGTATGGTTCTGTACTGCAGGAATCCCTGAGGGAGTCCCTGGGATAACTCAAAGGTGCTGGCTGCTGCAAGCTCACCTGACAGAGCGGTCATCGCTGCCTGTCACAGCCAGAGGCTTCTTGGGGTGTAGAGCCAGGGCCCAGAGCTCCCCCTCGCAGTGGCCCTGCAGGATCAGCATTGGCTTGTCTCGCTCTCGCACTATCACTTCAAATATCTCACTGTCTTGGGTCCCGGCTAGAAGGCGGTCTGCTCTCCAGCACACGCTCCGGATAGAGAGGCCTAACAAAAATAAATACAAGCATTTCTCACATGGTTCACAAATGGAAGGAGAACACCCAGAGTAAACATCCTTTCACCAAGCTGGCATCTGGGTGACACATCCTAAAAACTCCTGGGGGTGCAGAATCAATCCCACACACCATGGTGTCTCTTTTGCAAGTGTAATACAATGCACTTTGACATCTCCACCACCCCGCGTGACCTTGTCTGCTACAGTGGCCATTCTTGTCTGATTTAGGAAACCTGTGTGTCTTTAAAGCAGTATATATTTGAAATACTACATCTGAAAATGAATATAAAAGAAGAAATCAGTTTTTATGAACCCCTATTGAATTGCTATGAAAAAGTAATCACTTCAATCTTCAGGATAACATTGTGCTGAAATTACATGCGGGCAAAACTAGAAAATCGTTAATTATCATATTAGGCAGGTTGAGTATGTGTTTGATATAAACCTAGACTCATTCTACTGGAGAAACAGATGTATTATGTCCCAGGAATATGCAAATTAAACTAATCTCAGTCTCAAAATACCACAGAACACTTGTCAGTGAAGATGCTATTCTTCCTTGTCTGAATTTATGGAATCTCTTCTAAAAACACAGTACTCTTTTTTAAGGCCAAACTTCTACCTCCGTAGTATTTCTTACTCTCTAGGCAGATTCTCACTTCTCAGCTTAGGTTTTGATCTCTGACATCTTGCGGTCTATTCCATTCCTGACAGGGTTCATCATTTATTGTCTTATGAATATTCTTCCATCTGAGTTAGAAATTACACAAGCAATTCCATTTTTTTTTTAACTCCTTTAAAATTCAGCAAGGCTTAAATAAGCTTTGCGATCTGAGTTGCCTGTCCAGGCGGCTTTGTGTCTTTGGAACAGTGTTCCAGAAGCCCGGGAACCAGGTTTCACTCTTGTTCTTTATCTGATTGGCCAGGAACTCCGGGAAGTCCTCTCCTCTCTGGAGATCAGTTTTTCTCCCTCTAAGGTATAGACTGTAATTATGGAGAGTCTGTAACTTATCATCCAAATTTGAGATCCTTTGAAAGCAAAAGGAAGCTCTATAAATAATTAAGTTTACAAAATTTTTAAAAGAAATATTGACCAAGAAAGTAGTTCTAGTGGTTTGAAAGGCCAGTTCTATCAAAAATATTTCAAATACAGAATTCTCATGACACTGTGACAAGATGGAAACTTCAGGAGAGAGGAATAAATAGAGCACAGGAATTTTAGGGCAGTGGAACTATTCCCTAGGACACTATGATGACAGACACATGTCGTCATGCATCTGTCAAAACCCATAGAGTATACAACACCAAGGGTGAAGCCTAACTATGGACTGTGGGTGATGATGTTGCGTCGATGTAGGTTCATCCACCCTACGCTCTGCTCAGGGTGTGGAGAGTCAGGGAGCCTGTGCACGTGTGGGCAGCAGGTGTATGACTTTTGTTTTCTGGGATGTGTGGTTTTTGTTTGCTTTTCTTTGGGACACAAGGCTATTTGTATGAGATACTGCTCTTTATTCCTCACTCTGAATTTGTCATTTCATGTCCTGAAGTGGAAGGAAAAAAGCACACAGGCAGATGTTTATTCCTGCTGTGTGTGGGGATACCTTGGCAACAGCTGGCTCACGGCCACTTAAAATCCTCTGCTGCAAGCATCAGGATGGACTGCAAGGATGGGAAGGAAGATGCGTGGGGAAGCACCCAGATGGGCCAATGGCACGCAGCTCTGTGGTGCAGGGGCCACTGGCCTGCAGAATAGTTTTGGCCCAATTATCCTTATCTCTTCCATGTTCCCGTGTTCTTGCTTCCTCCCTTGTGTTTTGTGAGCTCTCGCAGGGGGCCGACAGGAAGGGGCTGGATTTGCCACTTCCCTAGTTGGCTTTGCATTACCCATAATTTTATTACAGAAAGGTGCAGCACTTGCTCTTCAGAGTTTTCAGGAAGTAAAGAGTTAATGATATTCTAACATCAGTCACTCACTCATTGATTCCTCCCACTAGGAGGGGATTTCTGTGAAGATGAGAGAGCTCAGTTTTATTTACTGTTGTGTCCTCGGTACCTAGCAAAATAGCTGGCAGGTAGTAGATGCTTAATGAGAATTAATGAATGAATGAGCAAATATAAAAGTCACAAATACTTCTCAAGTCCTCAGTATACCAAGGAATAAAAGATACTATTCCTGTTCTCAGTGAGAACAAAGGAAGAGGGACATATTCATTTTAAAAAATGACTATATAGTTGACACCGGAGTTCAATATGGAACAAGCGAGGCTCGATGATGTGCTATATATTTTAACTGATATTGAACTTTCAAGCAACAAATCCCATTGTTTCAAAGCCACTGCCTTATTCCAAGCAGGCCTGAAATCCACGTCTTCACGGTAGGCACAAACACACCAATTCTCCCCCTGGTCTCTAAAACCATGTCTAGTCACAGAAGGCTAAACGGCTTGAAAACAAACTTCTCCCAAGGACCTGAGGTTCTACTTGGTCCAATGTACAAACATTATTCTCTCAACTACCCCACTATTTTTTAGCCTTATTTGTGGGAACAGATTCAGAAAAGTACAAAGAAATCCACAAATTATCACCTGGAATTGGCAACTATTAACATTTAAAAAATAGTCTTGCTAGGCTGGGTGTGGTGGCACATCCCTATAATCCCACTTGCTCCAGAGGCTGAGACAGGAGGATGGCCAGTTCAAAGCCAGCCTCAGCAACTTAGCAAGGCCCTCTAAGCAACTTAAGGAGACCCTGTCTCTAAATAAAATATCAAAAAAGCTGGGGATGTGACTCAGTAGTTAAGCACCCCTGGGTTCAATCCCAGGTACCAAAAGAAGCTCAGAAACAAAGATGAACATTCCAACTCAGCCCAGACTTAAGTTACATGGCACACATTCTTCAGACTACATTCTCAGGGGAGCTCCAGGGGCCCGGCAAGGAGAGGACTGGGAAACAGGAGATGAAGAGGCAGGGGTCTGAGGCTCCCACCCTTTCGTCAGTGCCTCGAGATCTGTGTGGTACTAGGAGACAAGGGGCTTCTGGTGAAGTAATGTAGACAATGAGGTTACACCACCAGGGCTGTCTCTGGCTGAATATGGGGGCAGTGGAGAGGGAAAGACAGAAAAAGAGAGGGGACAGGGGAGCAGGAGGAGAGGAGGAGGAGTGCTACATTTTTGTCATTTTCAACAAACTTAGTGAGCTGTGAGCATGTCTGAGACCAATTGAGCTTCTCCACACATTTCTGTTCTTTAAACAGAAAATTGATCTTTTGTGACATCAGACAAGCTGACCCCTGGAGTCTACTACCAGGCAACTGAGGAGACGCAGGGTCACTCTCATTCTTAAGATAATAATTTTAAATAGGAATTACTTCCTGAAGCACATGGGTGAGGAGAGAATTGTGTTTCAAGCTTCCTAGCAACACCCTGGTTTCAATATTCTAAACCTAATTGCTCCTCTGCCTGCAAAAGGTATGGAGAGAAGCACAGTCTCTTCTGGGCACATTCTGGAGCCATTCTGCAGAGTGACAGGTCCCTGATGAGGTTCTGACAGTCTTTCCCTTCCCCCTGTGTATCCAGGCTTGGTCTAACTTCCCTAATACAAACACAGAGAAGAGGAAGATGACTGTGGTGCCCTAGCCAGACTGCCAAGGCCATCACTGCTCTGGGTAATAATCAAGCCTGTCTCTGCTTCTTTATCTTCTATTCTGGGAGTCAGGGAAACCCAGGGTATGATTTGGAAAATGATGAGAAGCATGCCAATAATGAAGAGAGGCAGAAAAAAAAACATGTCATGACGTGAAGCCTCAGTAACACTCTTTTCTTCTTAAAAATGCACATTGTAGATATGTCTGACAGTAGGGAGAGGCATCCACATTTTGGATCCTATGGCCCCTCTCCACAACTTGCTGTGAGAAATGTGGAGCTCTGGGCTGAAGTTGGTACACATGGTCAGCAGATGGCAGCAGGGAGCAAACCACCCATTTAAACCTGAAAATCCTCTAAGGCTAGGACCAAAACTTCCTCCCCCATCCCTTTCCACCATTGTGCAGGGGATGGTCCCCATGGCCCCACACATGCTAGGCAAGTATTATGCACCATGAAGCTACATCCTTAGCCCAAGATCAAATTCTTACCAGCACATTGCTCTGGTTTTTACATTCAGACGAGAAAGTAGAAAACAGTATCCTTCTAATACTCTCTGCTACCATCCTAAAACCTGGGCTCAGGGAGATCTGGTCCAGGAAAAAATAACACAGACCTCATTACTAAAGGACAGTGCTTATTTTTCACTAGTTGTTTAAATAGACTGAATTTGTATCCCAGCCCCAGCCTGTCCTAGGGACACATACCAAGTTATTTAATTTTCCAAATCTTCAGTTTCTCCATCTGTAAAGTGAAGATAACATTAGCACTCCCACTTCACAGCATCATGAGGATTCAATGCAGTAACACCCTACATATGTCTGGCACCGAGGGAATCCATCGACATAAATTATTATTTTAACCATCAGGTCTTTGTGCCTTGTCAGGGTCGTTTATGTTTCAGTGTAGCACAACTCGCTCTGTGTGTGTGTGTGTGTGTGTGTGTGTGTGTGTGTGTGTGTATTCAGATTCCAGTCCCATAGAGTCAGCCAAGAGCTATGAAGATGTTACATATACACATACATCCCCCCAAGTCTCAGATAGTTCTTGTGCTACAACTCTTTTGTGTTGTTGTTTTATAATTTTGATGGGAGAGCACTACAAACTCTCAGAAGCAAAGGAGCTGTCCAACAGAGAACAATTGCGTGAATAAAATGGCCTCCCGATTATTTGGCCTAAGGAGAAAACTGGCAGCAGGGCAGAGTTAATGATGTTCTTAAGTCTGCTGCTCCAAGGCCTGAAAATATGGTAAAGAAATGACAGCAGTTGTTCCCAACACTTACAGTGTATCAGAATCTACATGGAGGGTTTAAAAAATACAGATGTCAGGACACCACCCGGAGATTCCTCTCAATGGGTCTGGAGTTGGGCAAGGCATAGTTATTTTTAGGTCACCAGGGTTGAGAACACTGCCTGCCAAGCCTAGTTACAGTGTTCTAGGACTTCAGCCAGACTGGTGGCAATGTAGAGCGCCAGGCTGCATCACCAGGCAATGCTCGAGCGATGGATCCTCAGCTGCAGCTGGCAGATCTACCACAGCAGGGCAGAAAGACTGAGGCCTGCTGCACTACAGGCCAGAGACAATGCAACCTTGGAAAGCTGATTTTTTTTTTTTTTTTGGTACTAGGGATTTAACCCAAGGGTGCTTTACCACTAAGCTACACTGCCAGCCCTTTATAGTTTGAGACAGGGTCTCACTAAGTTGCCTCAGGCCTTGCTAATTTGCTGAGGCTAGCCTTGAACTTACAATCCTCCTGTCTTAGCCTCCCTAATTCACTGAAATTAGAGGTGTGCAACACTGTGCCAGCCTAAGCAGCTTGTAGATTCTGAATCAACAAGCGAGTCCTGAAAGTGGGCAGTCAGGACCCTCACCACCAATACTGAGCCCTGAGCTCATGAATGCTGGTGATGACTTAGGGGGAGATGCTATCATTAACTCCATGGACTGCACCAGGCGTCCATAGTTGTTGAAATATCAATAGTTGTTGAATAAATGAGGAGATTACAGCATAGAAAGTTTATATTTATTGCCAAGTCATGGAGTAAGCAAGCAACAGAAATAAAAGATTATGCCAGCTCAATTTGGAAGCAAATACTGTTCCCCACAAAGGTATATTTCCTATCTCTGTGGATGTGTACCCACAGCACGCAGCAAAGATTACTAAACAAGACAAGGTGATGGCTGTCTCCTGTCAACCTAATGTCATTAGAGATGCAATTCCAAAGAGTGCCCGGAGGGTGAGGGAAATAAGAGGCACTAAGAGGACAAGATTTCACCCAGATGTAAGAGCAAGTGTTAGGGGCCTTTGAACCCCTTTTCAAGGATGAAAGAGACCACCTTGATGGGGTGTCTCAAGGGCAAGGCTGGGAACCAGAAGGAAACAAGAGGAAGGAAGACACGCATCTCCCCAGGGATTGACTGAGAGAGAACTGGCCTCTCAAATTTTGAGATCCAGTACAAAATGGAAGCATGGAGCCCCTTGTTTAAAAATATTAAGAATTTCATATGGATGGATAAGAAGTGCACAGCATCTTCCTCCTCCACAAAGAAGAACTAAGGTAACAAGCGTATGAATGAATTTTGAGGTGAGCAACATGGGAATCAGTATGAGAGAGACTGGGACTTTGTAAGATTCGAAGACTTGGGACAAAAGCATAGAAAGAGAAAGCACCCCAGTATCTGCCACTCTAGTTCCACAGCCAGGGAAGGGGAGACTCCCCTTTGTAGGGATAAAGGTGCAAAGCAAAGTCCCATAGAAATATCAGTCCAGACACTGGCAATCCTAGCTACTGGAAAGTTCCAGTCTACTCACTGCCTTGCAAACCCAACTTAACCCAGCAGAGCAACTGAGGCCCAAACCTGCTGGGTGCACTGCACTGTGAGGGATGGATAGTATCGGACACAGAGGGGAATGCGGTTGATACTCTTGAAAACCAGAAGACCAGGCGCTTGCCCTCTGATCCACAGCACGGTCAACCACATGTAGACTCAGGTCAGTGCCAAGACTGTCAGTAGACCCTCTACATAACCAGTTCCTGCTATCCCCCACCCCATCACTATGCTGAGGTGCCTGTTGTTGACAGGGTAGGGAGGGATGGCCAGTAGTTCCCACTGCTGCTCTGCCCACAGCAGTGTGCTAAAGGGGTCTGGAACAACTCCACAGTTCCAGCCCCCACCTCACCCATACACCTGTACTGCCAGCGAAGCAACAGAGAGGCACACTGGCCTCCCACTGCCACTCCATATGCCCACTTCACCTAACTCTCCACCACTGTCAGGACGGTGTGAGTGCCACCACCGAGGCGGTGATGCGGTTCCTCCCCCCACTTCTCCCTGTGTAATGTCTGAGCCTGCACCATTCAATAGGCAGAGGACAAGTGCTGCAGGCCCCTCACCACTGTCTGGGCCCCCAGTGCCAGAGACCCTTACTAGGAGCAGAGCTGGCACTAACAGTACCTGGGGAAACCTCTACTGCTCAATTGAAGCTACCAGCCCCATTGTAAGAGTAGCCACACAATGAGCACCCCACACTCACTGCTGTGTGCCCCACACCTACCAGAACCCCTAGAATAAAGTACCCCTCCTTTTGTGTGACCTACAGACACAATGGGGTCTCTCCAACTCTACTGTGGTATGAACTGTGCCCAATATAATAATTATAATCAAAGAAGCTACAGGAAAACCATATTATTTAATGCCTAGCTGGAAATAAATTTGGCATTGCTTAACAAACCAACACCCCAAGACATATCTTCTAGAGAAAGCCACTTACTAAGAAGGTCATCCTGTAAAAGTGGTAGACTTACCTGATCCACTAGATGTGTAAACCTAATTTCTGAAGTATCAGAAATATGACAAAACAAGGCAATAAAATGTCTCCAAAAGAACACAGAAATTCTCTAGCAATGACCGACATAGACATCAATATGGATAAAATCCCTGATAATTTAAAAGAATGATTATAAAAAAGTGCAATGAATGAAGGGAATTAGGGGAAAGTGCTAGGGAGTGACATTGGCCAAATTCTATTGTTATATTGTGTACATGTATGAATGTGTGACCACAAATCTCATCAATATTTACAACTAGAATGCACCAATAAAAAATATAGGGAAAAAGCACAATGAGATCCAGATAATACCAATAAATAGTTAAATGAAATTAGAAAGACAATGAAGGATAGTGTCTTCCTAATGAGATAATGAGAAATTCAGCAAAGGGATCTTGAAAAAGATTTGGAAATGAAGAGCTCAAATAGGTTAAATAAAAATAAAGTTGAAAGCTTCAATAACAGAACAGATCAAGCAGAAGAAAGAGTACTTGAACTTGAAGAGAGTTCTTTTGAGATATTTAAAAGAAGAAGAATGAAGAGATCATTAAAGGGCTGGGAATGTGGCTCAAGCGGTAGCGCGCTCGTCTGGCATGCGTGCGGCCCGGGTTCAATCCTCAGCACCACATACAAACAAAGATGTTGTGTCCACCAAATACTAAAAAATAAACATTAAAAAAATTCTCTCTCTCTCTCCCTCTCTCTTACTGTCTCTCACTCTTTTTTTTAAAAAAAAGAGATCATTAAAGACCAATGTGACCCCATTAAATGGACAAATATCCACATTTCTTAATATCCAAAGAAAAAGAGAAAAGGTAAGGGCAAAGAAAACCTACCCAATGAAATAACAGCAAAAAAACTTTCCTAATCTTAGAAAGATATGGACATTTGTGTACAGGAGGCTTATAGGATCCAAAAAACAAGACCAGAAAAAAATCTCCATAACCGATTATGATAAAAATTTCAAAAGTATAAGACAGATAATTCTCAAATCTGCAAAAGTGCCAAGTTACATTTAAGGGTAACTCATTAAACTAAAAGAGAAACAATGCAGGCCATAAGGGAAAGGAATGAAATATTCCAAGTCCTGAAAGAAATATTATTCCAGCAAGATTAACTTTAGAAACAAAGGAGAAATAAAGACCTTTCAAAAGATATAAAACTGAGGGAATTCGTAACTACCAGACCAGCCTTATAAAAAGTGCTCATGTGAGTCCTACTCTAGAAGTGAAAGAAAGATGACTACCACCATGAAAACATGTGAAAGCAAAAATCCCACTAGCAAAATAGATATGCAAAAGAGAAATAGAAAAGAAATATCAATGCAATAAACCATCAAACCACCCAGATGAACAAGGAGGGACAGAGAACAAATAATATTTGAACCAATTAAAAGAAAATCAGCAAAATGACAGGAATAATTCCTTACTTAGCAATAATAAACCTAAATGTAAATGGACTAAATTTTCCAATTAAAAGATAGAGTGGCTAAATGAAAACTAGCTAGTTGAAAGTACATAAACAAAACAAGATCCAATAATATGCTTCCTACAAGAAACTCACTTCCCAGTAAAGACACACACAGACCGAAAGGATGGGAAATGATATTCCATGCAAATGAAAACCTAAATAAGCAGGAGTAGCTATATTTGTATCTGAAAAAGTACTCTTTAAGAGAAAAAAAACTAAAATAGAAGACAAAGGCAGTCACTACATAATGATCAATGTATCAATTCAACAAGAAGATATAAAAAAATATTATAAATCTATATGTACCTAATGTCAGAGTACCCAAATGCATTCTACTATCATATATAACTAATTAGAATGAATTGAAAAATAGATTCAGGCTAACGGAGCCTCTACCATCTTCAACACGTGACTTCTAAGGCTTCCCTAAGAGCTGGCATCTAACCAGAAAACGGGGAACAATAAAAGATCATATATGGGAAATTTTTAATGTAGATCAGGAAGTGGCACCAATTACCTCCACAAACATCTCACTAATTTGAACTAGGTCATATGGTTGCTTCATAATATAATACACACACACACACACACACATATATACACACACAAATCTATACACACACACACACATATATATACACACATATTCATATATATGGTATAGTACTATCAATCATCCTGCATTAGAACCTAAAACTCTACAATAGCAGAGCCTTTGTCTTTCTTTTCCCCACAGCTCTATTTTCTCAGTGTCTGCACAAATACAATTTTTTAATTTATATATGACAGTGGAATGCATTACGATTCTTATGACACACATAGAGCACAACTTTTCATATCTCTAGTTGTATACAAAGTATACTCACACCAATTTGTGTCTTCATACATATACTTTGGATAATAATGATCATCACATTCCACCATCATTTCTAATCTCATGCCCCCTCCCTTTCCCTCCAAACCCTCTGCCCTATCTAGAGTTCGTCTATTCCTCCCACGCTCCCCCTCCCTACCCCACTATGAATCAGCCTCCTTATATCAGAGAAAATATTTGACATTTGGTTTTTGGGATTGGCTAACTTCACATAGCATTATCTTCTCTAATCCATCCATTTACCTGCAAATGCCATGATTTTATTCTCTTTTATTGCTGAGTAATATTCTATTGTTTATATATGCCACATTTTTTTTATCCATTCATCTACTGAAGGGCATCTAGGTTGGTTTCATAGTTTAGCTATTGTGAATTGTGCTGCTATATATATTGATGTGGCTGTGTCCCTGCAGTATGCTATTTTAAATTCCTTTGGGTATAGACTGAGGAGAGGGAAGCTGGGTCAAATGGTGTTTCCATTCCCAATTTTCCAAGAAATTTCCATATTGCTTTCCATATTGGCTGGACCAGTTTGCAGTTCCACCAGCACTGTTTGAGTGTACCTTTTTCCTTACATCCTCACCAACACTTATTGTTGTTTGTCTTCATAATAGCTGCCATTCTGACTGGAATGAGATAAAATCTTAGAGTGGTTTTGATTTGCATTTCTCTAATTGCTAGCAAGGATGAATATTTTTTTCATATATTTGTTGATTGATTATATATCATCATCTGAGAAGTGTTTGGTTATGTCCTTGTCCCATTTATTGACTGGGTTATTTGTTTTTTTTCTTTTTAGAGTTTAACTTTTTAGTTCTTTATATACCCTAGAGAGTGGTGCTTTTTCTCATGTATGAAGGGTAAAAATTTGCTCCCAAGATGTAGGTTCTCTATTCACCTCACAGATTGTTTCTTTTCCTGAGAAGAAATTTTTTAGTTTGATTCCATCCCATTTATTGATTCTTGGTTTTAATTTTTGCACCAAAGGAGTCTTATTAAGAAAGTTGGGGCCTAATCCCACATGATGGAGATTAGGGCCTACTTTTTCTCCTTTTAGATGCAAGGTCTCTTGTTGCATTCCTAAGACCTTGATCCATTTTGAGTTGAGTTTTGTGCATGGTGAGAGATAGGGGTTTAATTTCATTTTGTTGCATATGGATTTCCAGTTTTCCCAGCACCATTTGTTGAAGAGGCTATCTTTTCTCCAATGCATGTTTTTGGTACTTTTGTCTAATATAAGATAATTGTAATTTTGTGGGTTAGTTTCTATGTCCTCTCTTCTGTACCATTGGTCTACCAGTCTATTTTGGTACCAATACCATGTTGTTTTGTTACTATTGCTCTGAAGTGTAGTTTAAGGTCTGGTATAGTGATGCCACCTGCTTCACTCTTCCTGCTAAGGATTGCTTTAGTTATTATGGGTCTCTTCTTTTCAAATAAACAGTTTTTAATAAATATTTTTACATTAAAAAAATCACTATCATCTTAACAGATGCAGAAAAGGTATTGATAAAATTCAACATTTCTTCATGAAGAAGTCTTGAATAGGTATAAAAGAATCATAACCTCAACATAATAAAGCTTATGCAGATATGATAAACCTGCAGCCAACATCACACTGAATGGGGAAAAGCTGAAAGCATTTCCTCTAAGTACAGGAACAAGACAAGGGTGTCCATTCTTATTCAATATAGTACTAGATTTTTTTTTAAAACCAGGGATTGAACTCAGGGGCACCCAATCACTGAGCCACATTCCCAGCCCTTTTTGTGTTTTATTTATAGACAGGGTCTCACTGAGTTGCTTAGGACCTTGCTAAGTTGCTAAGGGCTGGCTTTGAACTCAAGATCCTTATTCTTCTGCCTCTGCCTCCTGAGCCACTGGAATTACAGGTGTGTGCCACCATGCCCAGCAGTACTGGAAATTTTAATCAGAGAAACTAGGCAAGAGAAAGAAATGATAGCATATAAATATGAAAGGGGAAAGTCAAATTATCCTGGTTTGTAGGGATAGAAAAATGTAAAGACTCCTCCAATAGGCTATTAGAACTGATAAATTCTGGAAAATAGCAGGATACAAAATCAACAAAGTCAATAGGTTTTCCATTTAAAATATCAAATTTGCTGAGAAATAATCCCATGGATAATAGCTAAAAAATAAATAATATAAATAAGTTTAACCAAGGAAGTAAACACTTCTCCAATGAAAATTGCAAAATACTGATGAAAGAAATTGAAGATGACACAAAAAGATAGAGCTTCCACATTCATGGATTGGAAGAATTAATGTCTTTAAAATATCTATTCAACCTGAAGCAATCTACAGATTCAAGGCATTCCACATCAAAATACCAACAAAACTCAGAGACATCATAATACCTGATTTCAAAACATACTACAGTGCTGTGGTAATAAAAACAGCCTGGCATGGGCATAAAAACAGACACATGTGTGGATGGAACACAAGAGAGATCCCCCAATTAAACACATGCATCTGTAACCAAGTGATTCTTGACAAAGGGGTCAAAAATATACACTAAAGATAGCATCTTCAGTAACACTGGGAAAACTGAAAATTTACATGCAGAAGTTTTGATCTTGTCTCTCACCCTGTAGAAAATCAACTCAAAATAGATTTAAAAAAAAAACAAAGAAAAAATAAAAACCTGAAACAGATAAGACCTAAGACTCTGAAAGTACTAAAAGAAAATGTAGAGAAATAGTTCATGACATTGGTACTGAGCCACATCCCCAGCCCTTTTTGTGTTTTATTTATAGACAGGGTCTCACTGAGTTGCTTAGGACCTTGCTAAGTTGTTAAGGCTGATTATTTTCTGGACATGACCCCCAAAGCACTGGAAACAAAAACAGAATTCAACAGATGGGATTATATAAAGCTCAAAAGCTTCTGAACAACAAAGACAACATCTATCAACAGAGCAAAGAGACAACCTTCAAAATGGGAGAAAACATTTGCCTACTATTCACCTGACAGAGGGTTAATATCCTGACTATGTAAAGAACTCAAAGAGCCTAAAGAAATACCTAAGTAATCCAATTTAAAAATGGGTAAATGATCTGAATAGACACTTCTCAAAAGAATACAAGTGGACAACAAATATGAAAAAAATGCTCAGTAGCTTTAGCCAGCATGGAAATGCAAATCAAAACTACGAGATACCATCTCACTATAATTAGAGTAGCTTTATCAAAAATAAAATACAAACAACAAATGCTAGCATAGATGTGGAGAAAAAGGAACTCTTATTTGTTGTTAGTGGGGATATAAATTAGCACAGTCTTTATGGAAAACAGTACAGTGATTGTTTAAAAACTAAAAGTAGATCTCCCATATGATCCAGCGAGGCCACTTCTAGGTATCCCAAGGAAATGAAATCAACATACCAAAATATCTGCACATCCACATTTATTGAGGCACTATTCACAAGAGCTAAGGTAGGAAATTGGCCTAGTATCCATCATCAGATGAAGGGATAAGGAAAATGTGGTGTATGTGCACTGTGGAATAGGATTTAGTCACTAGGATGAAATTCTGCCATTTGCAGCAAAATGGCACACAGAGTGACAAGTACCACATGTTCTCTCTTATATGTGGAATCTTAAAAAAAAAAGTATGTCAGGGGGAAGGTAGATAAAGAGAAGGTGGACTTGTTCAGTGCATATAAGCACATGCATGAAACCACACTAAACTCCATTAATATGAACAATAGGTGTTAACCAAAAATAAAATTTAATAAAAAAGTTTTACTTGACGTTCATATCCCTAGCTCGATTTAAAAAAGGAAAATTAAGATTTAAGGCAATGACAGCAAAGCACTCAACCAAGTATAGGGTTGGTTCTATATATGGCACCCTGTGTAGCTATCCAGATCTTGGGCGCAGTAGGCCACCCTGCCTGGGGACCCCAGGGCTGTTTGAAGTTTAAATGAAACCTGTGTAGAATGTGCCTGGCCACCCCAAAGCCAGCCTTAAATGCTGGGCCTTGCTGAGGGAGAGTAGCTAGTTTTCAGTCTACTGTTTCCCTTTACAAGGCCTCTTTCCCTGAAAATTTCCAACTGAATTGATAGTAAAAGTGGTTCTTGAAAAAAATCCCTGGTTATTTCAAACAAAAATCCATCCCACAGGACCCAAGCTCTTATAGGCATAGAAACTCAAGGATCCATACAGCGGAACATGGCTGCAGAGATAGAAACCTGCACTCTCCCAATCAGGGAGGGAACTCCCAGGCTGGCTTTTATATGAGGCTGACTCAGAAAGATGTTTACAGGGAAATTAGGAGAAGGAACAGCCAGGCAGCCCTCTGCTCGTCTGACACCACATTGCATGCAGGGTCTGAGCAAACACCGCTGTGCCTCCTGGCTGCATGCCTCACGGTCCCCAGCTCCCACACCATATGCCTCTGTGCCACCTTCTCAGCAGAAGGACAGACAGTGAGACCGAAGGGCCTGGCCCAAAGGAGAATGGTGGGCACACAGGGAAAGTGTGACAGAGGCCACGGGGAGTACAGGCAAGTAATGAAGCTACCCCAGAGACCAGAACAGGGTGGGCTGGTTATGTTTCTACAGTAAACAAGGCTGCTCCCAGATTGGAGAGTTGGTCTTTGGAATGTCTTACACGAGGGCTTCTCAACTGCAACACTATTAACATTTGGGGTGAGACAATTCTTCACTGTGGTGGTTATCCTGTGTGTTGTAGGAGATATAGAAGCATCCCTGACCTCTACCCGCAAGTGCCAGTCACACCTACAGACAATGCCAAAGGTTCTCTAGGAGATGAAATTGCCCCTGGCTGAGAGCTGCTAGGCTATATGACCCTCTTGTACTCAGAGAAAAATGGTAAGAATAGAAGGGAAGTATAACCTGGCCTCCATCTTCACCCATCCCTCCCCATCCTCTCTCTGCCTTGGAGGGCGAGAATTCAAGTAGAGATGTGACCTTGGCACTCGCTTCCTTAATCCTGTTCTAAGACCTCCTGTCTTGGCCCTTGGGGGTCAAGCTTGAATGCAGCAGGTTGATACCAAGGAACAAGTCATCCATTCCTCCTTCTGCATGGCTGTCACTTGGATCTACAGCAGGGCCCTGCGCTCCCATCACAGAATGCACTCTTCACTCATCTGTCAGTTATTTGCGGCATGTGCCAGGTACTGTTGTGAATGCTCCAGAGGGATCCAAGAACCGAGAGACCCTCGTCCTTGGAAACAGAAGGGCCGTAAACATAACACATCCATTCTGCTATTGTATACTGAGGTGAAAAGTAGATCTGGATGAGCATCCAGCAGGTGGAGGCAGAGGGGGCTGCAACTCCAGGTAGGTTATCAGGGAAGATTCACTAGAGAGTAGGCCTGAAGAGGAGGAGGGAAGTTTTTGTTCAGATTCTTGAGGTCAGTGTTCCAAGCAGAGGGAGCAGCCTGGGAATGCAGAGAGGAGAAGGTGTGAGCCAACTTGACCTGTCAAGGAGGAGCCAGAGCAGGAAGGTGGCCACTGTAAAAACCTTCAGCCTTTTGAGGAAAAAATGGGGAATCATCACAGAGTTTTGACGAGAGGAATAACGAGATCTGATTCATGAAAACTTGGAACAGTCCTTGTAGCTGCTGTGCAGAGAACAATGGTCAAAGCAGAAACACAAATTTTAAAGCAACTGCAGTAATCAGTGTCAGAGATGATGGTAGCCCAGGCAAGGACTGAGCAGTAGAGATGGTGACAAGTCTAAGGAGGAAAATCTTCTGTCCAGGGGGCTTCAGCCTCTACCTTTAGCTTAGTGATCAGCTTAATGCAGGATTGCACTGACAGGAGTTTAGTTTTAGACACAGCAACAGTAAATATGCATTTGTAATTAAAACAACCCTCTCCCCCAAATAAAAATGTACTAATCACTAGAGCAGGCACTTTAGAACAGCTTACCCACTTCCTAGGAACTTCCTAGGAACTTGGTAGGTGCTTAATATTTACCAAATGGATAAATAATACATCTTATGCTGTGTGACTAACTAGTGTATTCCTTTAGACATATTCATTTATAACCATTAACTCAAAATATTTAATCATCAAGAATTTATCACCATAGAAGTCATTTTGGTCGACTTGCCTTAAGGATTATTTTTGGCTTCTCTTGCCACTACCATAAATCATTTTAAGCTACATTATTTTACCCCGTTGAGCCATTAGCTTCTGAAATGATCAGATTCAAAATGCACCATTAGTAAGCTTGGTGAGATATGAGTGAGAGCCCTAAGTTTACACTTAGCTCGATGCTAATGACCCTAAGTTTCTTTCTACTCATCTATAAGGTGATAAGAGTTCTCGCCGATATCCAATATCTCTTCCAGCTCGGAAATTCCAGAATTTGATATTCACTGAAACATGTATTGGCAATCCAATATCCTAGACATCTGAAATCCTTTGGTACCAGGTGCATTTTAGAATTTAGAGAAGTTTGGACTTTGGAATCATAATATGTCTACTGGGATCTGAGATACCACCTCGTATCAAACATTTCTGTAGTGAAACCTATGGAAAATTCACATGTATAAGACACCAACCAGCTTCATAACTGTTCAGGTCGGGTTTTGCTAACAAATTTTTATTTGTGGGGCTGGGAATGTGGCTCAAGCGGTAGCGTGCTCGCCTGGCATGCGTGCGGCCCGGGTTCGATCCTCAGCACCACATACCAACAAAGATGTTGTGTCCGCCGAGAACTAAAAAATAAATATTAAAATTCTCTCTCTCTCTCTCTCTCTCTCTCTCTCTCTCTCTCTCTCTCTCTCTCTCTCTCTCTCCTTAAAAAAATTTTTATTTGTCAGCAAAATTTTTGTTCTAAACTGTTTCACTTTCAGAATTGCAGGTAAAAGATGCTCAATGTTAAAGTTTGGATATGAAATGTCCCCCAGGGGCACATGTATTGAAGGCTTGGTCCCTCCTGGTGGCACTATTTGGAAGTGGTAGAATCTAAAGGAGGTGGAGCCTCGTTGGAAGAAAGAGGCTACTCAGGGTGTGCCCTAGAAGCATGCATCTTGTCCCCAGCTCCTTCCTCTCTTTGCATCCAGCTTCTATGGAGTGAGCAGCTTTTCTCCTCCATGTTTCCTTGCCATGATGTTCTGCCTCACTTTAGGTCAGAAATAATGGCTCTGAGTGTTAGTGGACTGATATCTCTGTAAGTCAAAATAAAATTTTCCCTTTTTTTAAATTGTCATTCTCAGGTATTTTGTCAGTGACAGAAAGCTAACGCACTACATGAATTAGGTTGTTGATTCATCGTGTACAATTGGCACTAGAGAAAATTTGAACACAAAAAAATCTAGTAACTCACAAAAGATGTCCAAGTCGCTGGTGTAACTAAAACACTACAATTCCCTTGATCGAGGAATGGTCTTCCTGATTATGTGAAGGACATTTTCTTTGAATAAGCTGGAGGGTGGGGAGGAAGGAGTCCTAAGAATCAATCCTGGCCTTAACTGATTCTTGTTGATGTGAATGTGACCCGACTCTAAACTGATTTCACCCTCAATCTAAAGTAGGGTTAATTGTTTTCACTGGAAGTCAAATGTCTTAATTAGCTCAAGCTTGACTACAATGATGTAAGAGAAATAATAGTGTCTCTTTATAATTGAGCTGAATTATTTTTTCTGAGCTTAGTATGTATTGCAGTTCATTTAAAAATCATTCTCTCCATGTCTAACAAGTTATTAGAAAATGCAAATATATGCAAACCTTACATTAAAAAAACTTGAAAATTGCCAGATTAATTTTATAGGTTTACAAGTCTACAGGAGAAGCAATGGAAGTCTTTACAGGTAGCACACTGTGCTTATCACATTACACTTGATTTCTAAATGCTGGTAAGTACTGGCTTCTACATTTTGATTTTTTTTTAAATTTAACAAACAGATAATTATTAGTACCAAGTCATGAGTATTGGGATATGACCCTCATTCTGTTGCTAAGTTTGTTTAGAAAGCCATTTGAGCAAACTGAGAAATCACTGTATCTCCATGGAAATGAATTCAACAGTCATTGTTACACAAACAACAAAAATATGAAAGCAAGCTCATGTATATGGAAAAGTTCTCGTAAAACCATCCATACATGTAGATCCATGTTCAAACTGAAGGCCTAGGTGTTCTAACATTTCCTTGCCTGAATTTGCTCCTTTCAAATGTACTTCATTTCCACTTTTGAAACAAAAAGTAGATAGAACAGAGGGTCAAGATTTCCTTCAGGGTGTGATAAACTACCACCAACATCTGTCCACTCCATTCTTTCTGTTCTGTCCTTTCTGCACCCTGTTTTCTTCCCTCTTCTTTAACCCCACACTAAAAGGCATGCTGAAAGGGTCAAGGCCCTGGCTGAGGGATCAAGGGCGTGGTACCTGTCTAGGCTAGAACACCGTTTACCTCTTCCTTACCTCTGATCTCCTCCTCAGATCCTACATGTTTTAAGTCCCACACCTGTTGGGGGACTTCTGCCTCACTGTGGTCTTGGGACACATCTCCATGTGTTCTAGAGGTCCTACCCTTGTCCCTGGAGAGCGGGTTCAGCGATCACAACAGGAGGCCTATTCAGAGACTCTCTTGGGGTTTCAGCTGTGCAAAAGCAGCTTCCAAACACAACAGCCTCCTTGCCTTCTGTAGCGTGAGGTTGGCACCGAGCTCTGGCTCAAGATCTGCACAGCTCAGGCCATGAAGGCTGGAGAACTCCGAGTTGGGGTGATGGGTGGGTGGGATTTGGTTTTTACCAACACTTCAGTCAGGAGCCTCTTGTTCTTTTCACTTGAGATGTGTGTGGTTTTTCCACTGAGAGCTGGAATGGACACCAGCATCTCTATTAAAGTTCATGGTCCATAGGAGACTTGTGTGACAGAGCTCCCAAAGTAGGTCATCCCAGGCACCATGCTGGGGGGGGGGGTGTTTAAATGGGTGCAATGTGGATAAAATTTATTTCAATAATTAAAACTTGAATGAGCCAAAAAAGTACATTAAGCCCATGTTTTACAGATACTATTACCATTAATTACCATAAGAAGTTTTATTAAAAAGATGCATTAACATCAGTTTAAAAACTAGACAGATAAAGAATCAGCTAGGAGCAGCAATTCTTTTTTTTTTTTGTTATTCCTTTAAGTCCTTTATTAGCATATACTAACATACTATTTCTTGGGGTAGAGGTGTTGAATTTTTCAGTTCAGTTATGCTCTTTCGTAACACTTTGGACTTCCTAGGCTATATGCTATGACAGTTGTAACAGAAACTATTGGTCCCAGCAAAGATGTCTGAAAATACTCAACTTAGTTTTGTCATTACAACAACAACAACAAAAAAGGATAATAGAAAATGATTGGTGCTATATGCCCATTTATACAAATGATATAACATAAAACCTAGTGTTTTAATAAATGTTAATGATGTAAGTGTCTGAGCACTAATCTCACGAATTTTACTTTGAATTTTCTTTTTTTTAAAAATTTAGTCAATATTATTCCCTATTTTTTTATTGTTCAAAACATTACAAAGCTCATGACATATCATCTTTCATACATTTGATTCAAGTGAGTTATGAACTCCCATTTTTACCCCAAATACAAATTGCAGACTCACATCAGTTACACATTCACAATTTTTACACAATGCCATATTAGTGACTGTTGTATTCTGCTGCCTTTCCCCTCCCCTCCCATCTTCCCTCTCTACCTCATCTGCTGTTATTCAATTCTCTCCCTTGTTCCCCCCCTTTCCCCTCACAACCTCTTATATGTAATTTTGTGTTACATTGAGGGTCTCCTACCATTTCCATATGCTTTCCCTTCTCTCTCCCTTTCTCTGTTTAATGTTAATCTTTTCCTCATGCTCTTCCTCCCTGTTCTGTTCTTAGTTTCTCTCTTTATATCAAAGAAGACATTTAGCATTTGTTTTTTAAGGATTGGCTAGCTTCACTTAGCATAATCTGTTCTAATGCCATCCATTTCCCTGCAAATTCTATGATTTTTGTCATTTTTTAGTGCTGCGTAATACTCCATTGTGTATAGATGCCACATTTATTTTTATCCATTCATCTATTGAAGGGCATCTAGGTTGGTTCCACAGTCTAGCTATTGTGAATTGTGCCACTATGATCATTGGTGTGGCAGTATCCCTATAGTACGAAGGAGCAGCAATTCTAAAACTTAAGAAGATGGCTGGACACTCAGTGATCTATGAGGCTGCATTCTGAGCAGTCCCCACCCCGACTCTCCTGGGAGCTCCTTCCCACTCCCACTTACGACTCCCTTGGGCTTGAACAGGAACATAATCTACATCTTTAAAAGCACAGTCCATTTCTCCTCCTGAAATATAGGCTACTGTCCCATTAGCCATTCATGTAATAGGCATAGTAGTCCCTCCCCAACGTACCTCAAGCCCAGGTACCATAGGCCACATCCCACAGGATGCAGGCTTATTTCAAGTTCCACCTGTTCACCATGCACCAGCCAGAACTACTTTGATCCTGTAAAGGCAGGTGTGTGGGAATCTGCTGACGGGGATACAAGATGGAAGATATCCCTAACTATCCTCTTTTGACGTGGGAAACAGGAGTTGGCCATGGGGTTGATTGTGTGTGATCAATACAAACCCTCATTACATAGTTGCTCATTTAGAACCAGTTCCTAAACTGGCCTTTGAGAGTCATGGTCAAGGACTTCATATCAGATTAAAAAAAAATTATAGCAGGGTGAATTAATAATGGCTTCTGTCCTGATCCCTGTGCTTTAAATTTTACACATTAATTATAAGATATGATTTTTGAAAGAGGTGAACAGAGTGATAATGATATCATTGCCAAAAGGAAGTCATTATTTCAAGTCAAGTCTATGCTCTCCCAATATTTATGGTCAGTTTATGGTCAACCATCCTGTCTAGCAAGTTAACTCATCAGTTATCTGAGGAAATGTTTTGGTTTTAGTTATACCTTGAAGGATATGTCAAGAAGGTTCAAGGTCAAAACATTTTGACTGCTTTATTTATTTTTTTTTCCAAATATTGCTGCTACAGGGATTTGCTTGTTCATATCTATCTGAAATATTTTTCTAAATATTTTTTTAAGTTACACTGAATCATGCTCTGGACGGAGAACTTAAGGACCTTCATCCGATCTCTCCTTGTCCATACACCAAAGTCAACTTCAAATTCTACAGCTTCCTAAGCACCCACTGCGACTTGTATCCAGAGGTAGATCCACACCAGGGTTCTGAGCAGTCCAATCCTGGGAAGGAACAGTCCAATCTCTATAAGAGCCGACTGTCAAGACACTTTCTTTCATTCAATGGTTATATAAAGAAGCTGGCCTCACGGTAACAAACAGGAAGTACAATGTCCAGCTCACTTCCCAGGTGCTCAATTTTTAAGAAAGCTTGATTGAAAACACTATTTAAGGAGGATGGCCGGAGGGATGTACAGTCCCTTCTTTCTTCTCTCAGTCCTCTGAAGTCTACCCCAGGCAGCAGAGAGTGGGGCACATGGCCACAAGACGTGGCCTACAGAACATGTGTGGCAGCACCATCATCAGCCCACGTACAGACTTGGTGATAAAGATCCATGAAGAATAACTCATTTCAGGCTTTCTAGAGACTGTGAACCTCCATGTCAAGGATCCTTACTAAGGAGACTCTCATGAAATTTCTCTCTGATTCTCAACGGGAAGCGATTCCCCGTCGCTTGAAGAATACTGAAGTTTTCATCTCGTGGATCCTAGGTCTCATGGTACTGAGCACTCCTCACTCAGCACTGGCTATAGGAGCCTGGGGTCAGGTCTGGAGATCATCTGTGCTTAGAATATTAACGTTGCTATGACTGTGTCTTATCCTTCCTCTTTGCATTTTCTACTTTACTATCTCTGAGCTTCAAATTCTTTATCTATGAAAAGGTAATAGGCCGACCCTGAGAGTGCAAGAATGTGTATGAGCTGCTTGGTATTCTACACACACACACTCTGTATGTTGGAATTACAGCTACCCCTTACAGAGTGCTGACTATGCATCATGATTTATCCCCAGCACTGTGTAAGTGTATTTAATCCTCATGAAACTCTGAGTTCCCTGCTAATATTACACTCATTTATTTATGAGGAAGCTCAGACCCAAAGATGTTAAGAAATCTGACCCAGGTCTCAAATCATGAGTTAAAATTTGGACTTTAACCCAGGCCCCCTAACTCTGAGCTCATGTTCTAGACTTCTACTAAACTAGTAGCCAGTTCTAAACTGGCTACTAGTTCAAAGCTATTTTTTTTAAGAATATTTTCCTTGTCCCATTTTTCCTGTCATTCATGTCTGTTTTCAGAGACGGAGAAAAGTCACATCTAGGGTGACCAACTTGTCCAGCACTTCTTAGTTTGATCACTGAAAACTACCTCCTGCATATACAGACAACTTTGTGCCACTTAGGAAAAAGGATGTCCACTTATTTTTAATGTATTGCTGGTCTTATTCAATATATCTACATAAACTTCCTTAATCCTTTATAGAATAAGGTGAGGTACAGAGAAATACAGAATTTCACATTATATTTGATGCCTCTTAAACATCAATAAAGAACTTTGCATGTGTTTAACACTCAGAGTCACAGATATGCATTCATACATATATTACCTTTGTATCCTTGTTCTGTCTCCCTGAGATCAATTTTAGTTATTGGTTTGAAATCAGTATCCCATAATCGTATACAACCATCTCGCCCACCAGTGGCAAAGCCTTCTTCACAAGCATACATGCTAAATATTCCAGCCTGTTGATTAATAGATAATGCTGCAATCATTATAGTTGCTACAGTTGAATCTTGATTTAAAAACACAAGAGCAAAACAAAAAAAAAATAAAACAGCTTGTTCTCTACTGAAATTCTCACAATAGACCAAAGTAGCCATTTGTAATAGTCTTCAACAACAAGAAAAACAATCCACAGAGTAGCAGTGCATGTCTGTAATCCCAGTTACTCAGGAGGCTGAGGCCAGAGGATCACAAGTGTGAAGCCAGCCTGGGCAACTTAATGAGACCCAGTCACAGAATCAAAAGGGATGGATATATAGCTCACTGCTTGCCGAGCATGTGTGAGGCCCTGGGTTCACTCCCCGGTACTGCAATGATTATAACCATTGCCCCAAGTACTTCTAGTGCTCCTTAACCATTTCTAAATTGATCACAGATTGTATTTTTTAAAAAGCAATGTTTTAGGAACCCAATGGATCTGCCTACATTTTAGGAACCTGTGACACTAATGCAGGAGCCAACACCCAGCACCTCAATGGAGTGAGGAAGGTCTAGTTCACCAACTGGCATGAAAGCAAGAGCTGCCTATGGCCTTCCTAGTCCAACCATGGGCCACAGAGCAGCAGCAGCGGCATCCCAGATCCACTGGGACAGAATCAGTTATTATGAAATATTTTTTTCTCTTTGATGAACAAAAACACTTTGGGAAATCTTCATGAACACTTCAGGAGTATTCGACAGAATGGTCTGAAATACAGGGATATGTGATCTTAACTGATTGAGTAAGTCATTCCCAAATTTCCACGTGGTGATACTCACACTGTGTGCTCCTTGAATGGTGCGGACTAAGTTGAGCCCTTTCCAGACGTAGATGTCACCGTTTAAAGCACCAGAGTAGGTGACGTCTTCTTTGGCACATGCAAGGCAAAGGATGGTCTGAAGATCCCCCGTTTTGCCAAATATCCCTCTTTTTGCAGTTAGGGCATTTCCACATAGTGTCCAAAACTAGCAAGTAAGAGATAAAATAAGTGGATCTAAAATAGAGTACTCTGATGTGCTGCATTACTGGTATTTTCGTGACAGTGCATATTACATAATTTACTATATCTGAATTAGGCACAGATTGTTTCATAGTGACAGCAAAGAAAACATTTCAGCCTACCTCTAGGTCAATGAGAAAATCTTGTGATAATATTTTTTAAACTTTCAATGTTCCAAAATTTCAAAACTTTGCATAATATTTAATAGCAATATGATCGAAAATGCCAATGTTCTCAAACTTGGAATAAAGTAGAGGAGAGCTGGTGTTGTGGCTCAGTGGCAGAGAATTGCCTTTGCACATGTGAGGCACTGGGTTCGATCCTCAGCACCACATAAAAATAAATAAACAAAATAAAGATTTAAAAAATAAATAAATAAATAAATAAAGTAGATGAATCTCTTGATATCAGCATGCTATAGTGACACGACCATATCAATGTTTATAGCAGCTCAATAGCTAAGCTATTGTGCCCTTCAACAGATCAATGGATAAAGAAAAGGTGATACATTTACACAATGGAATATTACTCAGCCACAAAGAAAAATGAAACTCTGGCTTTGCTGGTAAATGGATACAACTGGCAACTATCATGCTATGTGAAATCAGCCAATCCCCTCAAAACCAAAGGCTCAATGTTCTCTCTGATATGCAGATGCTAACTCATAATGAGTGGGGGGTGGGGAGAAGAATAGAAATTGACTGAATTAGAAAAAGATAAATGAAGGGAAGGAAGGGGTATGGGAATAGCAAAGACAGTAGAATGAATTGGACATAACTTTCCTCTGTTCTTATATGAATACACAACCTGTGCAATGCCACAACATGTACAACCACAAAAAATGGGAAGTTATAGTCCATGTATGCATGATATGTCAAAATACATTTTATTGTCATTTTTAACTAAAAAGAACAAATACATTTTTTAAAAAGTAGATGAATCAGGCTGGGTGTGGTGGAACAGGCCTATAATCCCAGTTGTTGAGGAGGCTGAGGAGGGAGGACCGAGAGTTCAAAGGCAGCCTCAGCAATGGCAAGGCACTAAGCAGCTCAATGAGACCCTGTCTCTAAATAAAATACCAAATAGGGCTGGGGATTTGGCTCAGTGGTTGAGTGACCCCAAGTTCAATCCTGGTACTCCCCCCAAAAAGGGGAGATGAATCATGTTTTTATCTTTTTGTCAAATGATAAAACTGGTTGTTATGATTTAGATAGGACATATCCGCCAAGAGCTCATGTGTGAGAAAATGTAAGAATGTTCAGAGGTGAAGTGATTAGGTTATGAGAGCCATCACCTAATTGGATTAGTCCATAAAAGTGGATTAATCCACTGTTGTGGATTAACTGGGTGTAGACAGGTTGTGGCTAGAGGCATATGTAGGTCACTTGAGGTATGCCTTTCCCATTTATATTTTGTTCCTGGTGAACAGAGCTCTCTCTGCTTCCTGGTTGCCATGTCCTGGGCTGCTTCCCCTTCCCAGGCCTTTCCACCATGATGTTCTGCCTCACCTCAGGCCTAGAGCAATGGAGTCAACCCACTAAACCTCTGAAACCAGGAGCCAACAAACTTTTCCTCCTCTTAAGTTGTCAGGTCTTTTGGTCACAGTGACAACAACAACAACAAAAAGCTGACTCAACCATTAGTATGTTAGTATGGGTTTATTGCAGTGAGGTTTAGAAATAAATAATTTTCCTTTTAATATTTATTTGTAAGTTCCCATAAGCCTATGATATATTGCCCAGGCATTTTTAATGTGTATATATATTTAGAAATAATTGCTTTCTAACTAAAAGCTTTACACCTCTATACTGTAGAAATATGTTTCTAAATATGAGTGATATTTCCATATAGTCAAAGGATTGAATAGGTTTTTCCATTTTAGTTGCACAATTCAAGGGAGGACTATTACCATTAGGGACACTCATAATTACACAGAAATCCAACACTTTTCTTTGATATAGTTTTGAAATATGAAGTGGTATAATTTCACTGCCATTTACGTAGCACCTCACAGTTTATAAAAGTTTCTCCACATGCTGTTTGATCTCTTAAAGAACAGAAGTGTTTCATGATAACTTAATATGCTTGAGAACTGGCCAAAGACAGATTCAACTACTGTCCCCATCTGGCTGTGAGGGAAAGGAGGCATCAGTGACTTGGCAAAGGCACAGGGAAATGGGGGTCATACACGAGGAACCAACGAAATCTTGATATTTACTCTGAGATCTGTAAGTCGATGAAAATGTATATATGGAAAAAAAAGAATGAGAATTTTAAGACAGCATATTCAGATTATGCACAAGGGACAAGGAAATTCAAAGCTAGAGGAACCCCTGAGTTACATTAAATGGAATGAACAAGGATAGGATTCAGCTCAGTGGAGAGGAAGAAATGACATGAGGCTCAGGAGGACCAGACCAGACACCTCCTGGTGACAGCAGTGTGTGAGGAAGGAAAAAAAAATTCAGTGACAACCCTAATACTATGTGCCTGCAGGAGAGGAAAAGGGCGGTCCCCTGGTGTAGTTGGGTACACGGGGAGGCAGTCTGGGGACGACTGCACCATTGGTAGCATGGTGGGGACTGTGGCAGCCCTGGAGGAAGTGGGAAGGGAAGCAGGTGTGCAGCTATGGGGAGCAACTCAGGACGCCCCTCTTGAGGGAGGAGCGCCATTCATTTCTTTAGGTGGCGTTATTTTTGTGAAAAGGCACTGAAGTGTACATCGAAAGAATAAAAAACATTCAGGGAAAAGGCTAGTTAGGTTTAAGCTAAGTTGAGGTTTTAACTCTGAATTTGTACAATGGGACACAAATAATTACTGTTTATACAAATATGACAAAAAAACTTGCTTCGTGGAGATGCCCAAGGCAGGTGTTTTCCTTTCTCGTGTCTCCTCATGAAGGAGGATTAAACAGAGTATTTTGTCCTTTGACTTGAGATGTGCACTGTCAGCTTCAGTTAATTATTTTTTTTGATGGACAGCTACACGCATACAAAAAAAAGCCAACACCCTCAGATGTGATCATATAAAGGTTTTCTGATAAAACAATCACCCAGTCAGTAGGTGTAATGACATGAAACATTCTGAATAAATCAAAGAGTTCTCTTAAAAGGCATGTGTAGATATGATGCCAGAAGATTTTCTGCAGAGAATGGAAAATACCCAAGATATTATCTCTTCTCGAGACCATTTTCTATTTGGAAAAGAGTAGCATTGGCATCATTAAATACCCATCCAAATGGAGAGACATTGTTTATCTTCTCCAATCTCCATTCACAAATTGCAATGCAAATTTTGTTAGAACTGGCAGGTGCCTTGGAGTTCATCAAGCCCTAGGTAGTCCCCCAGGCTTCCCAGTTCTACAACTAGAAATTGGAGAAGGCTCAACAGTATGCACAGACCTGTAGGCTCATTTGCTGTAAAACCAATGAAGCAAATGATGCTCAACTGTTACTGTTTTGCAAGCATTCGTTTCAGATAATTGTAATTTGCCTGTTTGCCAAACACAGAACTTACAAAACCAGGAAGGATTTTTTACCCTGGCTACAAAACCTTCACATAAAAATGTTCTCTTGGCAAAGATTTTTGTACCCAACTTGTGACGAAAATCATTCACTCAATGTTAACACAGGTTGGGGAGGGAGAAAATGTGGGGGAATTCTGGAACCCAAATATAGAATATAGGTAGTGAAGACAACTTATCAAAGCCTGCTTAAATTTGTTCTGTATTTCTAAATAAAATTCATAAAGGCTTTCTGGGTGGACATTTGCAGATTCTTCCATTTGAGGTAAAGATGCTCATTTTTGCTTAGGAAAAAAAATGCTTAAATCTGCTACAATAACCAAACAGGATAAGCAGAAAACAGGATAGTATTTTTGATGGGGATTGAATGATGTCAATGCTACTGTTTTCCACAGGATATTATTTCCAGGATATTTTTTTTTCTAGCATAGTACTTTCAAATAAAGTTCCAGAATTTTATCTGTCTGTGTGTTTAGAACTAAAAGAGTTAACCAAGGATGGAAAGAAATAGGGAGGAAGCTGGAGAATTCTTTCAATTAAACAGCTCATCTAGTTAGAACCCAATTAATGTTATGTTTTGGAGAAAAGTTAAGCCAGGACAGACCATTAAAGAGAGAATTGCTCTGTAGGAAGAACTCTACAAAGGGAGCCAAAGGATGCGTTTAAATCTCTCTGCCACCATTTCTGTGATGCTTGGAAATAAGGAAAAATTAACATGGTTGTGCCCCTACTGGTACCATACACTCTTTAATGCAACTCAATGAATTCAGGAGATAGCAATCCCCGTATTTGGTGCTGGGGAGAGGAAGAAAGTCAGTCTCACGGAGATTAAATAGCTTGACCAGGGTCAAGAAAGAGAAACAAAATCAGGATTCAAAATCAAGTACCCTCCTGGGTCTCAGTCTCCTGTGGAAGAAGGTTGGACAGGGAGGGTTGGACTGTGGCTCCCAGGTATCCAGGAAACCACCAGAGCCTAATGGAGATCAGTTCATCATGAGCTCATGATTCTTTACTACTTTACTTGAAAAACAACTCAGTGCTTCTTCCTATCTTCAGCTGATGAGAAACTCATGCCGCAGAGACACATCTTTGATTAATAAAAGGTTGCTAAGGGAACTATTCTTTAATGACTATTTTGTGCCAAAAATCTTTCAAAACAATGGTTCTCACGCAAAGCAAGCTACATAAAGAAGTTCTTCAATGATGCAACCATTGGTAATCTTGGCACACATCAAGAGCCAAGGACCTTCCTGGCTCCCCAGTGCCATGACTCCATGGGGGACCACAGCCTCCCTAACATCCTGACTTACAGGGAAAGCCTCCCTGGCTCTGCTGCTTACCAAGGCTCCAGAACAATGTATCTCATACCATATGGGATCTCCTTTACACCCTGGGAGGTTTGGAGTTTTGCCTTTCTTACAGGATGTTCTGTTCCAACATTTTAACTTCTAAACTTCGAGTTACTGAAAACAAGGTCTGTGCTTGCTCTTTCACATAGTTCAAACTCAGCAAATATTTATTAAATGGCACAAGATTTTTGGTCTTTCAGGTGTACTGTACAAAGCATAGGGGAAGGAGCTTCCATCTGCCACTAAAGGCACTGAAGCAAAAAGTGCATGCCATCAGACATCTTCTCAGGTTGAAGATGAGGTCTTTGCACAAGAACTTAAAATGTTTATGAAGCCTTAAGGTCTTGGTAGAACATCTTATACCTTTAAATACCACACTACAAAAATTATTACCAAAATTTCTTGTGATAACAGTATGGCTGCATTTATCTGTAACTAACCCACAAGATTTTTACCCGCTCTGATAGATTATATGATCTAAACTTTAGCTGTAGGAAGAAGACTAAAGGGACATGTACTTTTTTCTGCATTCTTCCCACCCCATTCATTTGGAATAGAGTGATGTGGCTTAGAGTCTTTTCATAACAGGATAATATAAATTTGTGTGATCTTTAGATATTTTGACCTTGGAGAAATAGCTGTTATTATGATAAAACAATAATGTATGCTTCTCCTTATAAGTTTTCTAGGTCCATGTGTTACTGGTACTTATGTGCAAGGTAAATTCTGCATATAAATAATGTACACTAGGGAAAAGTTGGGAATGTGGTGAAACAAGAAGGGCAGTTTGGAGGAATGACAGGATCTACTCGACTCATATAGAAAAGTACCATTTTTGTATTAACAGAGATTCAGACATGCTCCATTCACCAGGATGATTTTTGTACTCTTATTTATGGACTTGGATTTATATTATCTACAACATTATAGACAGAAGATCCTGCACTATATCCCATAGTTCAGGAGAAATTTTTGCTATGTGAAAGCAGAGTATGTTGATGGTATTAATTTTGCTAGCTGTATAACAAAACAAAAAGAAGCAAATGTGGGCCTTGTAGGAGGCAGGTTCAGCCTGTATAGTCTAGAGGAAGGCAGGAGACATTTAAAAACCAATGGCCTGAGCTGGGGATGTAGCTCAATGGTATAGCACTTATGTTGCATGCATGAGGCCCTAGGTTTGATCCCTGATACTGCAAAATTTTTAAAAACCAATGGCTTAGGGGATGGGGTTGTGACTCAGTGGTAGAGCACTTGCCTAGCATGTGTGAGGCACTAGGTTCAATCCTTAGCACCACATAAAATAATAAATAAATAAAAGTTTAAAAGGTTAAAAAAAACACACCAATAGCTTAGGAAGGACTGTATTGTATCCCTATGTTAAACACCTAAGAAAACACACCAATGTGTCAAAGATGCAAGGAGCAATATCAGTAAACATTCATTATAATATAAAAACTTAATTCATAACATTAAAAAGTGCAACTATTTTAAAACATCCTAGAAGTATCAGAAGTATCCAGTTGAGTATTTAATTAACAAAGTTTCTTTCTCAGCTGCCTGATGAGTGCTTCACTTGATTATCATGACTTTGTATTTCTGAAAGAGCACTATCAGCTGATGCTGCTTGCTTCAGGATCAGGGAAACAGGTAAAAGGGCTTCAGGTTTAAGGAAAAAAAGTCAAGTCAAGCAGTCTCTCAACCCCCAATTATATTGACACCTAAATTTCTTTTCAATCAAGGTATAAAAAATTTGTTTAATAACTACTTTACCTTTATATGCTTTACTCCACAGCTAACCACTCTGTTTGGCTGATATGGATCCCAAGAAATATCAAAAATCTGTAAAAAAAAAAAAAAGTTGGTCATTTTATGTGTTTCTATCTTCTTCTGAAAACCAGTACAACTGCTAAGTCTCTATCTAAAACACTTAGAGTACAACGTAACCTGCACAGAATGGAAAACTGGGATTCAGCTTTGGGAACAAGTCAGGTACAGCTAACTCTTCACCACCTCATGTCTACTTACCTTTGGCCTGAATAGAGAGGTAATTAACCCCAGAACTGGGAACTAGCATCATATTTTATTTTTGTTCATCTGGGATAAACAAATTCTCATGATTTAGGGTAATTTTTAAATCAAATTTCTACCTTTATTTGCAGTGCAGATAAAACACTTTGGAGACTGTTTTTCAATAAAAATTAAAAGAATTATAAAATGCTTCCTTTTAGCTAGGAAGATTTTTGTCAATTACAACTTAATGTGACCAACATCTTCTAATCATCACAGAATGTGAGACAAAGTTAGTTATCTGACACTAATTAGCCCACCTAAAATAGTCCTTTAAACCTTCATTTTAATTTGACCCAAAATACTCACATTTCCAATTCTCTAAGGAACTGAAAACACAGGAGCTAATCCTATTTGTCATTCTTTAAAAGCTACCAGAGAGACTACAGGGAATTCCATTTCCATTTGGAGACAGGGAAGAGAGGTCCACCAACACTGAAAGTCAAATGTGTCTATCCTGATTGTTTAAAATATGTTTTTCTAGGATTCATTCAAGACACTCTCATTAGGTGGTTTTGGAATAGAGTCTACAACATTATAGACAGAAGATTCTGCATCATATTCCATAGTTTTCTAAGTAAGACCTGATTTTTTAAATAGTCTCCAGGAGATTCTGATGCAGGTGGTCCATGGACCACATTCTGTGAAGTACTCAGAAGGGGAAGGGAACAATTGTCAGGGACAAAGTCTAGACAAGCGAAGGAACCTAAGCCACTAGCTTGTCATCACCTAGAAAGGAGCAATCATGGGCTCCAGAAAGTGCACTAAAGAAAAAAGACTTGGTCCAAGGATTCATTTTCCCTATTTGAGCTCAGTCCCAGCATCTCTAACCTTAACTTCATTATCTCCAAAATGGATAATTCTACCTCAGTTTGGTTATAAGTTAAGATGGGCTGGGGTTGTGGCTCAGTGGTAGAATGCTTGCCTAGCATGTGTGAGGCTCTGGGTTTGATTCTCAGCACCATATATAAATAAATGAATAAAATAAAGGCCTATCAACATCTAAAAAAAAATATATATATATATATATATGATAATGTAAATGAAATCACTTTGCAGGTTACAAAGCACTATTATACAAATGTAATATGTTAATTATTTTAGTGACTAAAATAATACTGAAGTTAATCATAAGTAACCAATAACTCATACTGGCACCAATAATAAAGACATCAGTAATAAAGAACAAACTATGTGATACAAATTAACAGGGCCTAGGGACAGTGGAAAGTATTTCATTAAAGCAATCTGGACTCTTTTCTCAGTAGACTAACACTGCACTTTTTATAATCTACCCCCCAATTGGAAAATATAACTGTGCAAAAAGGACAGTCATTGAGATCAGATAAGCTGGTCATGTGACATGTTAAAAGCAGCAACTTAGAGAAATTAAATTTAACTGAACAGAGGCCTTTGCAAACTGGGCAGCCCTCAGGACCAGCATAGATTCAGGAGCTCCACCCTGAAACATATGCAGGCAGGACACATAAGTCAGGTACCAATAGCTCAGATGGTGCTAGAGCTTGGCATTTGCCTCATTTACGCATGGTCTGCTCAGTTGGCAGCCTGCAATTCACTGAAGCTCAGCTGCTATGATAGGCTGAGCCTCAGTTATTTGTTTCAAAAGTACACTTCTAAGTTAGGCTTTTGGTTTGTAGATTGGTAGGGACTTAAGACATGGAGACAGGGTCAGGCCAAATTTAGTTTAACAGGAATTTAACAGCACACTAAAAGCACTTTATATATACAAAGGTATAGAAAGTTTGTATACAAAGGTCTACACATCAGGCCATTTTTCTAAGTAAGGATATTTTACTGGTTATAAGCATTTATAATATTTTTTCCAAGGCAATAGGTCCAAAAGTCTAATATAGTATATTAAATCAGACTAATGTAATATATTAGATCAGGCTGTATAAAATGATGCAGAATTAGAAATAGTAATTTCAGAATTACTTAGAAATTACATGAAGTTTGTTTTCATCAGAGTTGGTTAGGGCATCCCATTCCTGTGTACTGGGTCTCAAGTCCACTTTTGGTAATCACTGGCTGTTCATGTGTTAATCCAGTCCAACACAACTTGCAAGATATGTATAATAGGATCACAGTATGAGCAGGAAAAGTAACAACCAAAATTCAAGAACTGAAATATTTCAACCTAAATATTTCATTAAGTACTAAGTATCTATTAAACTCAGATCCCTGGGGTCAGGGGAAAAACTCAGTGGGACAGTGCTTGTCCAGCATACACAAGGTCCTGGGTTCAAACCCCAGCACTGAAAGAGAAAAAAAAAGAAATAAAATCCTTGAGGGTAAAGTCCTTTTGTTACTATGCAGTAAAATCTCTCTAGGGGATTCTATATGCAGCTAGGGTTGGGATCCACTGAATCAAAGGGGCCCTGGTCCTTTTTCAACACTTAAATTATATTGCTTGTCACTGCTAGGTTTTGTGAAGACCTGTTCCTGGAGAGGAATTTGCTGTGAAGTCCCTTCATAACTATACATCTCCGGATGAACGTAACATTCTTATAAAATATTTTCAGAGTTCCAATTATGCAAGAGATGATGAACTTAAAGTTTAATTATGGCCTCATTCTATATAGAAAGATAATTATATTGTATAGAAACACAAAACAACTAGAAATTCAAGGTAAGATATTCATGCAAGTTCATTTTTCTTTTAAACTAGAAAGCAAGACAAGAAAGGAGTCGAATTATTCAAGTATGCAAGACACTGGAGAAATTTGAATTCTGACCAGTTGTGTGCATATAGCTGCTCCATTCTTTACCTTGCCAGCCATGACTACGTGGAATTAACATTTCTCATCACACTGACTTCCATATGAATGGTAATCAGGCCACAGTGTGCATTCAACATTCTCAAATATAACAATCACAAAATTGTCATTACAGTCATTTGAAATTAAAATGCATACCCTTATAATCATGAATATTTCTAGCAACTATTTCCATGTCTAAATGAATACATCTAAACTACATATATAATTTAAATTTTAATTCTATTTTGATTTTAGGAAGAAGTCAAGTGCCAGCATCAAAAGTTTGTTTTAGGGCTGGAGTTGTAGCTCAGTGGTAGAGCACTTGCCTCGCAACTATGAGGCACTGGGTTCAATCCAGCACCACATAAAAACAAACAAAGGCATTGAGTCTATATACAACTTAAGAAAAAAAAAAGATTAAAAAACGTTTCTTCATCTATGAAAAGCAGTAGAAATTCAAGAATTCTAGAAGCAATGATGCTAACATAGCACACTATATCATTAGTAAAAGAAATAGTATGTTTAAAAGAAATAGTATGTTTATAAATTGACTTTGTAGGGGAAAAAAACCTACATGTAACACATTTATTTTTTAGAAATATACTAATCTGAGAAGCAATATCACAATTATGCTACAGTTTTGAAAACTGCATAGTTTGATCTAACAAAGGTCTTACCCGGTCGGAATGGCCAGTGGCTGAGGCCAGAAGTTTTCCCTTCCTCCAATCCCAAATGCAGACAGTGTTTTTGGCATCCAGTCCTACAGAGGCTAAACGCTAAAAAAAAAAAAAAGAATAATTTAATATCTGAAAGTGATGTGAAGATTTCCTATTACTCATGTTTACTTTCAACAAATAGTGATTTCTTCCTATAGGACAGGCATTGAATTTCTTATGAACTGATTTCTCGAAATCCATTCTAAACACAGAGCAAAAGGTATAATAGATGACTTCCATTAGTAGGTACCAAAATTTTAAAAAACTAAAAGCCACTGCTCATGTGTCTTTTTGAAAAAAGGAAGAACATATTCAAACTCTCATGAGGTCCTGAAAGATCAGCGGAAGTTATAGGACCAGAACTTGAAAGCAAGGGTTAAATTTTTATTTTTTTTTTTTAGTTTAACATCTTAATGTCAGACCTAGGAAACTCAGAGATTTTAAAACATGTCCTTAAGAAAGGTCTATGCTGTAATTTTTCATCAAGGGTTTCAGCAATGGAAATAAGATGTGGTTGTGTTTTTATTCATATAATTAGAATGGGTGAATTCCACTCATTTTTTTAAGTAGTAAAAAATAAAAAGAAAGAAAGCAGCTAAACATGGGAAAGGTAAGATTCTTATTTGAATGAAAAAAAGTCAAAAGAAATGGATATTGTTCATTTGTAGTTACCTACAAAAGCATTTTTTTGTTTTTAATTTTTTTTTGGTTGTTGATAGACCGTTATTTAATTTATTTATATGTGGTGCTGAGAATCGAACACAGTGCCTCACACATGCTAGACAAGTGCTCTACCACTGAACCACTTACCCCTAGATAAGCATTGCTATTGCCTTTTGTCAATTGTGAACTAATGGGCCATTTATTGTTTTTTAAATATCATTTGGTTCCAGTGAACTCTGTCCAGGGAATATAGCAGACCTGAAGCAATAGGCATCAACAAGCCGTGAAATCCATAATTGTAAACAAATAAGAGTTATTTTTCTCAATTGATAGTTGCCTATCCGCAATCCACCCCATCCCATCCTTCAAAATAAAGCCCTAAGGGAATAGCTAGGATTCTAAATGAAATAACATGTACGAAGAACTAATAGTTAAAGATGGATCACCCTCCACTGCATTACATTTTCTTGTTATATTTCAGAACAAATTTTATATGTTTGCTTGAAGTAATGAGATTAGAGAATGTGCGTATAGATACACATAGAAGCACAAATTTACACTTATACATACATATGCATCCTGACACATTCGTTCAATTTAATCAGGAGGAAGTCAATAAAACTGCAAGCCTGAACAAATTATCACTACCCAGCCACCACTGCTCTTTAGATGTGGCATGTATGCATCATTCTGACAAAACTGAATGAGGTTACCAACTAGTAAAATTAAAATCACATATGTCAGGGGCCTACATATATAACAAATCTAGCGCTAGAAAGAAATAAGGACAAAGTTTGACTGAATAATGACTAAACTAGCAGAGAACACCAAGTAAATGTGAATTATTTAAAAAGAAGTCAAACCTGGTCACCTCCTATAATTACTGATTTTTTTTTTTATAAACTCCTAGTTGTCAAGCTTCTGTGAATAATATCCCAGATCATTTCATGGCACTGATTTACAAAAACAAGTCCAAAATTTACCAAAAACTGAATTGAAGGAATTAACTGACAGAAGATGATAAAGACAAAGGAAGGGTGGCAAAGGCACATGGAGAAGCACATGCAGTGGCAGCCAGGAATGACCATTTCCATCCTTTACTGTAACATATTAACATCTTTTCTGGCAAGCGTTGCTATAGATCCAGTGAAGTGGGGATATCTTTGTTGTAGAGACTGGGAAGGTTTCACAAGGACCCTTGAAGTGTCTTCAAAGAATGGTTCTCTTCAAGGGGCCACGCAAGTAAGCAAAGCACAAGACCTGGCAGAGGAATCTTACTAACTTGTCCAATTTGATTACTTTGGAACTTGGAGCTAACCTAGAAGGCCCATCTACAAGGTGTGGAATTCACTCAATGGTACCCTGAGATCGTACTGGTTTTAAAGAATGGTTTAACGCTTCCTTCAGTTGATGAAAAGCGTTATCAAGAAACTATGAGGGGACCAGAAGTTACTTAAACTAAATTGGACATGGCTCCAATTTGGAACTTAGTGGACAGCGGCAGTGAGAATGGGAAGGGGAGAATGATTGTCAGAGTTATTGTAAAGAAACCTGAAACTTATAAATACGCAGGAATTGATGACTGCTCGAATTGGGAGTGGTGGGGAGAAGGAGTCAGAAATGACCTCAAGGTAAAGAGTCAAAGAGAATCTTCTCAGTGGATTATTAGGTGGTGTTACCTTCTGAAATCAAGGGGTAGAACATGATGCTCAGGACTTGAGGTCTGCAAAAATGGCTGGGTCCAGTCCTTATTCTAAGCGGGAAGCTACAATGGATGTCAAAATGGAATTGCTGAATCATGGTGGGCCTACCTTCATAAGCTCATGACTTCTTCTATGGAGGTTTTTTTTAAACCAGACAGTGGGACTGGGGGAACCAACGCTGGTGCATACACAGAGCTTGATATCAGAACAACAAGCTTGGAAAAGGGTCAAAGCTGTGAGAAATTCAAGGAAGAAGGCTGCCAAGAGAAGCCAGCAAAGGTTGGCTATGTGCCTTCTAATTTTAGGTGAATTGTAAAAAGTGATTAAGGAAAACATAAACAGAGAAAGATACACACCTGTCCATCTGAGTCGAAAGCCAAGCAGGCAACTCCATGTGTGTGAACATCTTTGAGAATAGACACAGTCTGGACATTATAGGAATCCCATATGCAAATATACGGCTCCTTCCCAACTTGGCCAGTTGCAATGAGAGTTTTATCTGGGTGTAAGGCAAGGCTGAAAGAGAAAAATGTCCTCTTTTTACATCTTCCAATTACATAAAAGGCAGACAGTGATCATCTTTTATTCAAATTTGTTTCTCATTTTAAATCATCTAATGAGCTGATTTCAAAACCAAGAGTCTAAGGTATCCCAAAGTAATTAATTACCTGATGGGTCCAAGTTGAAATGTTTAACTTTGGTAAAGAGAGGGTTAGTACAATTTGATGATTTCATCTGATCTTACCTATTTGGTTACCTTGTAAAGCAGATACTATTATAATTCTCCAATTAGAAAATCTGTATGAGTCTATAATGCTTAATATGATGATGGGTACTTACAAAACATTGCTCTACTTTCAAGCTAGCTTTTGACTTAAATTTAGTGGGGGGAACCTTGTTGCTAGGAGAAAGTTCACTTCTCCAATCAATTAAACCTGCCTGCAGGAGCACTGCATACTGTCCTCATTAGGATTTCAAAGCACGGACAGGTCTCAAAGTGAAGTGCTGTTTCTGAGGCCATTGTCATAGATGATGCATTTTAAATGAAAATCTCCATTTTACATAAATCACTGTGACACCAAGAGAACTGCCAATTACTAGGCTGGTGGTTTGTGTAGCAATTTTCCTCAGTAGTCCAATCAAAATAAAATTTTGTCAAAAAATTCAAGGAATCTGTAGCAGTCGAGAGAGAAAGGTTATCATCATTATTCCTAGGTGAAAAATCACTATAATGTTTCAAATTCATTGCATGAAGAAGTTGTGCCTTCTAAAAACATGTGTTAGAATTTTAAAAAATAAAAACAAAAAAGAACACATTACCCAAGGAAACTGATAATTCTGTTCACAGAATAAGCAGAAATACAAGGTTTTACAAATTCAATTTTCAGTATCTGCTCAGTGAAGAAAAGTAGACTTAAGAGTCTACTCTTAGATGTGTGCTCTTATTAATTTCCATATGTTATTAAGTATATGCTCTGGAATAGGACACCTGGATTTGCCTATTGGCTGCCCTTTACTATCTCTGGTTTCTATGGACAAATTAATTTTTTGTGGGCAAATTGCTGTCTTTTGCTTGCTTTCCTCATCAACCAAATAGAGATACTATATAGAAATAGATGATGTAATCAATCTAAAGCATTTACTACAGTGCCCAGCACAGGCTGAGAACAGTACAAGTTTCATCATCATCATCTGTGTGACTGGCATTATATAGATATGAGCAACACATGCATGTCTGTTTGATTTTGAAAGGGCATGTTGCACCCAAACAGTTTTAAATGCCAGTTAGACATGTACAAGTGTCTTCTAGAAAATATCCTTGAGGATCTTTATAAGGAAGTAATATAAAAAAACGAAACTCATTCACAACAGGTGAATGATAGGGCTTTGAAACTTTCTACGCTTGTAGTACCTTTTAGCAATTTAGAGTTGTTAAGAGATGATAGACAAAGTATAAAAGGAGCCTCCCAGTCTGTTTTGGGGGGATATATCTGGTAGATGGCTTATAAGTATGATAGTTTTCCATTATTAAAAAAACTGAGATAACTAAGTTGAGGAGAGAATAGGTTTATTTTGGCTGTTTCAGAGGTTTCAGCCCTTAATCAACTGGCCCCATTCCTTTGGCCAACTGCATGATGCAGCAGCACATGATACAGAGTAACACATCATGAATGGGAGAAGCAAACGGAAGTGAAAGAGGAAGGGCTCTTCCCCCTCCTCTTCCCCCAATGGTCTCCCACCAGGTCCTAACACCTCTCAACAGCCCCCACACCAGGGAGCAGGTGTTCACTACCTGGACCTTTGGGAAACACTTCAGATGCAAACTACAGCAGGAAATATCCTAGCAAACTGCAGGAAGATTAGAAATGCCATGCATGTGTCATTAAACTAAGTGGCTGGAGGCTGTCTATGAAAACCCTGTGACCAACTGGTATATTTTATTTCATTAATTCATTAAACAAAACTAAGGATTGGGTATGTGAGATATAGTGTAATAGATATATAAACAGAAAAGACACTGCCTGTGTTTCACAGAGCCCACCTTAAGGAGGACAGACATATAAAGAAATAATTATATAATATCATCATTGTATGTGTGGGCATTGTATGTGTGCATGCCCACACATACAATGACATAGCAAGAGGGAACATGGAGAGACCAGCTACACAGGCTATTAGAGAAAGTTTAACTTCATATAAAAGACAAGATGCAAAAGGGGATTCATGGAAAAAGACAATTGGGCACAAAATGAGATGGGTCCAGCAGGCAAGGGCAGCTGATGAAAGTCCACTTAACCAGGCTGGGAAGTTAGGTCACCACCAACTATTACAAGCATGCTTCACAGTAAAATGCAAAGGACAGATAAGTCATGGGTATTCATGGGAGAGGCAAAGAAATTAGCTAGGAACTGTGGGGGAGATAGTGAGATAAGATAGGTAAAGGATGAATCAGGAGCTTTTAGGGAAAGAGAAAAAGAGGGTTTAGAATGTTTGAGGTTAATGAAAAACATGAGCATGTCAAAGTCAATAGAAGTTTTTGGCTTGGGCAACAGGGTTTTGTGACACACAGAGTATACTAGAATCTGAAGCCTGTGAGTCTGTCTTTGGGAAAATTGGTCTGAATTCCATCCAGTTTTTAGTGGGGAAACCAAGGAGATGTCCTCAGGTGAGCACTGGAGTCCTAAGGGCTATGAATAAGAGGATTTGACTGAGTGCATACTTAATAAAAGCAGTTGTTTTCCAACACTAAATAGTTCCTAGAATATGATATGGCAGAGTAAGCATTAAATACTTGCAGAAGGGAGCAATATGGTGCAATAGAGGCATCCAAAAATTGTTCACAGGACAGACTAAATCAACAGGCATACAACCATACATGCAGGTAAGTGGCAGTGGGCAAGTACCAGAAATCAACAGCAGAGAGATCAAGACCTGGTGAAATTCATAAACTAACAATTACAGCAAGAGAAATGGAGAACCCCAACACCTTGTAGTAGTACCACATCCAGGAGAAGGGAACTCTCTAAAAGTGAAAGAGAAAGTTGCATGATGGTGCAGAAGTCTATATCCTACAGACATACAGCCTAAAGCAAGAAGAGATGTGGAATCTGCCCAGCAGGTTAACCTTAGAGAAGTTCACTTCAACCCCCTTGAGAAGGGTCCTATTATCTGAAACTGTACTGCTTTGTGGTTCAGAAGCCCCAGCATATTCATATCTCCTGGACCCTGTGGACACGCTACTGCGTTGGCTGGGCAGTGGTAGACTCAAGAGTCTTGGCTTAAGAGAGTGACTGGAACACAAGCCTGCTGGGAGTTCTATTCTGTAGGTCTTGATGCAGAGAAAAGCATAGGATACTGCCCTTTGGAGTCAACAGATAGAGGGGTCTGCCCTCTGAGATGTGGGGAAAGAAGAGTCAGCTGTGATTTTGCCCAGGAGCCAGGATTGAGGATGACAGATCCTTCAGTTCCTTTACCCCATTCCAGCACAGAACTTGGTGGTTTGGTTGCCCCCTCTGCCTTTGGAGGCATTGAGGATCTGCCATGGTGGAGGAAGGGAAAGTCACATTTAAAGTCAAACCCAATGAACTAACAGAAGATTTCTTAGAAGAAACCCTAAAGGCCAGGAGGACATGATGGATGCATTTCAAATCCTGTAAGAAAGCAACTGTCAACCAAGATTACTACGCCCAGCGACATTATCCTTCAGAATCAACAAAGAAAATCCTTCCAAGAAAAGAATAAACAAAGGGAATTCATGACCACTAGACCAACATTTCAAAAGAGGCTTAAGGAAAATTTACACCTCAAAGAGGAAGAAAGATAATCACCATCATGACAGCACATGGAAGAATCAATCCCATTAGAAGAGATGTACAAATGAGAAATGAAACATTATCAAAAAAGTAAACTATCAAACTTAAAAGACAAATAAAAACAAAAAATATGAAAAATAACCAGAAAAAAATAAATCAATAAAATGACAGGAAAAAGTCTATACTTTTCAGTAATAACCAAATATAAATGGTATTAATTCTCTGATAAAAAGACCAAGTGTGATGGCGCGCACTGATAAGCCCAGCAACTAAGAGGGCTGAGGCAGGAAGATCAAAAATTCAAGGCCAATCTTGACAACTTAGTGAGACTGTCTCAAAAACAATAAGTGAAACATCCCTGGGGATGTAGCTCAGTGGTACATCAATCCCCAGTACTCCCCCCTTTCAAAACAAAAAAAAAAAAAAGAAAGAAAGAAAAGAAAAGAAAAAAACCCAACAGACTGGATTAAAAATAAGAACCAACAATACCCTGTCTCTTAGAAACTTGCCTTATGTGCAAAGATATTCAGACAGAAGGTGAAAAGATGGTATATTAGTCAGCTTTTCATCATTGTGACCAAAATATCTGACAACAACTTAGAAGAAGGAAAGTTTATCTGGGGCTTAGTTTCAGGGTCCTTCCATGGTCAGACAACTCCACTGCTCTGGGTCTGAAATGAAGCAGAACATGATGGTAGGGGAAAGCTGCTCAGCTCATGGCAGCCAGAAGTAGAAAGGAGAGCAGGAGCAAGAAACCAAATATAACCCTCAAGGGCACATTCCCCATGGCCTACTTCCAGTCACACCATACCTGCCTACAGTTACCACCTGTAATCCACACAAAATTATTAATCCATCAGATGTATTGATCTACCAGTTAGGTCATAACTTTGATCATCTAATTATTTCATATCTGAACTTTCCCTCATTGTCTACCATTAACTTTTGGGGGGACATCTCATCCAAATAACAGATGGAAAATCATGTGAATGGAATTCGAAAGCAAGCAGGAGTAGTTGTACTTATATCTAATAAAATAGACTTTAAGACAAAATCAGTAGACAAAGGAGGTTACTATATATTGATCAAGGGAAAATTCATCAAGAAGACATGATGATTATAAATTTATATGCCCCAAACATTGGAGCACCCATCATATAAAATAAACAGCACTAGATGTAAAGGGAGAGAAAGACCCAATACAGTAATATTATAGTGGATGATTCTAATACTGCATTCTCACGAATAGATAGATCATCTAAGACCAAAAAAAAAAATTAACAAACATCAGAGCTAAATTTTACTACAGATTGAGTAGACTTAACAGACATCTGCAGAATACTTCATTCAATGGCTGAAGAGTACATATTCTTTTTATCAGAGCATGGAGTTTTGGTTTTTTTTTCCTGAAATACTAGGCCACAAAATCTTAACAAATTTTAAGAAACTGAAATAACACCCTGTATCTTCTCTGATCACAATGAAATGAAGCTAGAAATCAACAACAAGTACAGAAATTATACAAACACATGGAGACTGAAGAACACATTTTCAACAAACAGTTTTTCGGTGCAAGTCAAAAAAAATTAAAAATCTGTTGAATCAAATGAAAATGAAACAGAACATACCAATACAAATGTGGGATAAAGCAAAAGCAGTACCAAGAAGGAAATTTACAGCAGTGAATGCCTACATTAAAAAAAAAAAAAAAGCAAATCTCAAACAGCTAATGATGCATCTTAAGGTCTTAGAAAAGCAATAACCAATCAAACTCAAAATCAGTAGAAGGAAAGAAATAAGATCAGAACAGGAATAAATTATATAGAGACTGGAAGAATAATAGAAAAAGATCAAAAAAGCAAAGCTGGTTCTTAGAGAAAGGTTTATCAAATTTTTTTTCAAACTCAAAAAGAGAAGACCCAAATAAATAAAATTACAGGTGCAAAACAGACATTACAACTGATAACCACAGAGATTCAAAAGATCATTAGGGAACATTGTGAGGAACTATATTGCTAATAAAATTGAACCAAGAGGATATAAAAAACCTAAATAAACCAGTAACAAATAATGAGAGTAAACCAGTAATAAAAATTCTCCCAACAAATGAGAGATAACTTCACTGCTGAATTATATCAAACTTTTAAAGAGGAACACCAGTGCTTCCAAACTATTCCATGAATAAGGGAAAGAATTCTTCCAAACTCATTCTATGAGGCCAGAATTACCCTGCTACCAAAACCTGACAAGGACACATATACACACATAAATAAATAAATAAATAAATGTACAGGCCAATATTCTTGATGAACATAGAGGCAAAATTCCTCAATAAAACACTAGCAATTAGAAATCAACATACTATATACTGTGATAGAGTTGGTTTTATTCCAGATACAAGGACAGTTCAACATATACAAATGGAGTAGATCACAATAACAGAATCAAGAATAAAAATTACAATCATCTTCATAGATGAAAAAAAAGCATTTGATAAGATTTAACACCCCTTTATGATAAAGGTCTTGAAATTAGGTATAGAAGGGTCATGCCTCTACATAACAGAAGCTATTATATGACAGACCCTTAGCCAACATCATTCTCAAGGAAGAAATGCTTTGTTTTCCCCCCAAAGATCAAGAACATGACAAGTCGTGTCCACTCTCATCATTCTTATTCAATATGGTACTAGAAATTTTGGTCAGAGAAATTAGTCAAGAGAGAGAAAAAAGCACACAGATATGAGGTCAAATTATCACTTTTTGCAGATGTTGTGATTCTAAACATTCCCATCCAAAGACTATTAGAACTGATAAACTCAGAAAACTCTCAGGATACAAAAATCAACATACAAAAATCTGTAATTATTCTACACACCAAAAAATGAACTCAGAAAAATGTCATGAAACTAATCCCCTATACAATACCCACCCTCCACACACACACACACACACACACACACACACACACACACACACACTTGGAATAAACCTAAGGACATAAAAGACCTGCACAGTGAAAATTACAAAATACTGAAGAAAAAACTTCAAGGAAACACTGAAAGGTGGCAAGACCTTCCATGTTCTTGGGCTGGAAGAATGAAGATTGTTAAAATGGCCCTACTACCCAAAGTAATTACAGATTCAATGTAATTTCCATCAGAATAGAAGTGATATTCTTCACAGAATTAGGGGGGAAAAATCCCAAAATTCACATGGAAGCACAGAAGACCTGGATAGCCAAAGCAATTCTGAGCAAAGACAAAACAAAACTGTAGGCATCATAATACCTCAAAACATACTGCAGAGCCACAGCAACCAAAGCAGTCTGGCATTCGCATAAAAAACAGACACATAAAAACAAACCAATGAAACAGAATGAGGGCCCAGAAGTAAGTCCATACATCTTCAACCAACTGATTTCCAACAAACTGCCAAAACTATACACTGAAGAAAAAAGAACCTCTTCAACAAATAGTACTGGGAAACTGGATATCCACATATAAGATTGAAATTAGACCCCCATCTTTTACCCCATACAAAATCAACTCAAAATAAATCAAAAACCTCAATGTAATAAGACCCCAAACTCTGAAAAATACTAAAAGAATATATACAGGGAAAACTATCAAGATACTAACACAGGCAAAGATTTCCTAGATAGGACTCCAAAAGCACAGTGAACAAAAGCAAGATTTAACAAGTAGGATTACCTAAAATTAAAAAGCTTTTGCACAACAAAGGGTGTGGGGGGAAAATCAACAGAGCTAAGAAACATCCCAAAGAATGGAAGAAAATCTTTGCCAGCAGTGCATCTGACACAGAATATCCAGAGTATATGAAGAACTCAAAAAACTTAAGTAATCCAGTCAAAAATAGTCAAATGGTCTGAACTTCTCAAAAGAATACAAATGGCCAATTAAATACATGATAAGATTATTAACATTTTAGCTAAAATTAATAAATTTTGGCAAAGATGGGGAAAAAGGCACACTCATACATTGCTGGTAGGACTGCAAATTGGTGCAACCACTCTGGAAAGCAGTATGGAGATTCCCTAGAAAACTTGAAATGGAACCTCCATTTGACTCAGTTATCCCCCTCCTCAGTTTATACCCAAAGGACTTAAAATCAGCATGTGACAGTGGCACAGCCACATTAATGTGTATGGCAGCTTAATTCACAATAGCTAAATTATGGAACCAACATAGGTGCTCTTCAACAGATGAATAGATAAAGAAATTGTGGTGTATATACACAATGGAATATTACTCAGCTTAAAGAAGAATGAAATTATGGCATTTGCTGGTAAATGGATAGATCTGGAGAATATTATGCTAAGCAAAAAAAAAAAAAAAAAAAAAAAGCCAACCCCAAAGAAACCAAAGGCTGAATGTTTTCTCTGATATGTGAATGCTTATTCACAATAATGGAGGGGGCGAGTAGGTGAAGCTAGGGAAAAATAGAGGTACTTTGGATTAGACAGAGGGGAGGAAGTATGAGGGTAGGAAGGATAGAATGTGTTGGACATTATTGCCCTTTGTGCACATATGATTACATGACCTGTGTGACTCTACATCACGTACAATCAGAAGAATGAAAAGTTATACTCCATTTATATATGATGGGTTAAAATGCATTCTACTGTCATGTATAACTAATTAGAACAATTAAAAAAAATTTAAAACCTACAATGAGATTCCTTATCACCCCAGGAGGAATGTCTATGATAAAAAATAACAATAAATGCTGGAAAGAATATGGAGAAAAAAGAACCCTTACACACTGTTGGTAAGAATGTAAATTAGTACAGCCACTATGGAAAACAGTATGAAGGTTCCTCAAAAAAAAAAAAACCCAATTAATAGTATTCCCATATGATCCAGCTATCTCACTCCTGAAGGAAATGAAGATTATATCTGAAGAGATACTGCATACCCAGTTTTGGTTTTCATTTTTGGTTTTATTTTGTTTGTTTGTACTAGAGATTGAACCCAGAAGCACTTAACCACTGATCCACATCCCAGCCCTTTTTATGTTTTGAGAGAGTCTCACTAAGTTGCTTAGGGCCTTGCTAAGTTGCTGCTGAGTCTGGATTTAAACTCACAGTCCTCCTGCCTCAGCCACCTGAATAACTGGGATTACAGGTGTGTACCACCACGCCCGGCATACCCATGCTTACTGTGGAGTGCCAATGGCTAACATGGAATCAACCTAGATGCCTGTTAACAGATGAATGGATAAAGAAAATGTGACATATACACACAATGGAGTATTTGCCATAGGAAGAATAGAATCCTGTCATTTGCTTGGAAATGGATGGAATTTGAAGACATCATATTAAGTGAAATAAGCCAGACAAGCCTAGCATATTTTCTCTTATACGTGAATACTTAAAAAAAAAAAAACTTGAAGTAGAGGAGGGACTCTTAGGAGCATGGAAGTGGGGGGCAGCAGGAGGAAGTAGTAGTGGAGGAAAGGGTAGAATAAGATAAGTAGACATGATCGATGCATGATACATGCATGTATGAAAATGTCACAGTGAATCCCACAGTTAAGGTTAGATCTCTATATTAAATTAGGAGATCATGATGGAGAGAATCACATCACCTGAATTCCTGGGCTTGTGGTAAGATTTCATGAGCTATAGCCAACTACTATGTCCTTCCATCAAGGAAATTATCCAAGTGGAGAGCACCATCATTACACAAAACATTTGTTCTCCCCTGGGTTTCTCATCCTCTTTACCATAACTTACTGTTATGATTCTGTGACTAGAAGTACTGATACTACTTATATTTCAAGTCTATCTGCCAGTTCACAGTTCATAAACCCAACTCTTTGCTAAGAAAGCTTGTGCAAATTTTGCAAATTATTATAGCTCCAACAGTAATGTCACAATATTAAGATTTTACACATTGACTTCCTTTCACCAAGGGTCTCAATAAAATGGAAGACTTATTTCACATCCACATAAAAGGTTTAGTGCCATTCTGTTTTTCCTTGGGCTCTTAATTTATTGCGTTTATTGTATTATACACATGGCAACAACAAAAATAAAAGGGATGGAGGTTTGAAAGAGCTGCTTTTCTCTGTATATGTATAAATCTAGTTCCACTGGGAAATCCCTTCTTCTGTTACCATAGCAATCGAAAGCACTGCAGAGAAGGACTTTCATCAACTATCTGGGAGAAGAAATTGATTTGTTTCTGTAACACGCCGGGAGGGCAAAAGCATGTCTTCCTGATGTCAGAAGAGATCAGGAAGATTTCCAAATATGCTGAATAGGAGAGAAGATGAGGATTAATAGGATTGTAGAAAGAAGTAGGCTTGCTTTTGAGGTTGGACAAAAACCACTAATCAACACTAATCATTCTGGACTCCCTAAGGCAAAACATATTTGAATACTTATTTCAAGTATAGCACTTAAAAAGTGTTGATGATTCTAACTTTACTTTGTGAAACCTCATTTCATTGTTGCCCAGGCTGCTTCAGTGATTCTTTGAATAACTGTTAGTTTTGTTTTTTTTTTTTAATGGTTCTACCAGAAAAGCATGAAAGCTTTCTCCCTCCATTTCTCTGCCTACATGCATCAAGGTCTTTGGGCGGGAGAGTTCAAGGGCAGAGGGAAAGCCAACTACTTGTGGTTGAAGGGATGTGGACTGACCTCAGGGATGTATTGTGTGAGGCAGAAAAGGCAAAGGAAGGTTTGAGCACAGTGGTCTGGAAGTAGGGAAGCCTCAGACAGGGATGGAGGTAGTCCAGTCCTGGTCCCCAGGAATGTACTTGGCCCTCGAGTACAGTACCACGACAGGAACTATGAGCTCTCCTAACAGCAGAGAGATGGCCTCCCCTTCCAAGTGGGCCTGGGCAGCACAAATGGGCATGACAGTAACTAGGAGAGACCAGAATCCAGTCCATTTTCCTGAATCACATAAGTACCTGTGCACTAGTTTAGTCTCTGGTTGAACAGAATCCCTCAAATTGCACTTCTCAACAGACACAATGACTGGTACATCTACCGAGAAGTAATGTGATTCAGAGAAAGAAAGAAAATTATAATCTTGCCTACTGAGTGCCACCTACTGCATCAGTACAGAACTATATTCCAGGAACAGCTTCACACCACACAAAAGGAGTTAAGTTAGGAGTGGTTTGGCTGCCTGAGATCAGAGCACACAGTGCACGGCTGGAGCCATGTTGGACCAGCCAGCAAGGCCCGATTATTAAATTCCACCAACTTTATGTACCAACTGTTAAGCAGCCATTGTTAAAAATTAAGTTACATAAACTTACTATTAAATAAATAGTATTAAAAACAAAGGTAATATAGTCATCATTTTGTAATTATTTTTGCATTTTACCTTACTCTAGTTTTGAGGTTATTTATTGCTATCCCATTTGAATGGCAGAAATATCATAGAATGATGTGTTATATTGCTCCTCTTTTCCCAAGTTCATTTTCAATGTCATATTGGTAGCTTGAAATAAGCCATGCTAGGTGAATTTACATCATGGGAATCAACAGAAGCTCTGAATCAGGGCTTGATTTATTATTGTGCTGATTGTGTAGACTTAGGAAATAGCATAAATGTTATCTGTTACACCATGTATAAAATTGAGAAAATATTTCAGTATTGAAACACCATTATACAATTCAAAGAAGTTGCTCACATCACAGCAAATGATTTAAATCATTTAATCTTTGATTAAAGTTCCAAAACACTGCTTTGTTTTGTTTTTGTCTTAAATGGAACTTATCAATATTCATGTTAGAACTACACTCATTTGTCAATGATGTGAGAAACTTCTTTTCTGAATCAGATAGTAATCAAGTATTTAATTCCTCATTTGGTTTTGCCAAGGGTTGACCAGACTCAAAAATTCAGCAAAAATCTATGAAAGCAGGGACTGGGGCTGTTGCTCAGTGGTAGAGGTGCCTAGCATGTGAGTCACTGGGTTCAATCCTTAGCACCACATAAAAATAAAGGCATGCTATCTATCTACAGCTAGCAATAAATAAATAAATAAAATCAATGAGAGAATTCTATAGGAATTGGCTAGCTATGTAGAATTTATAATAGAGTATTAAAATTTCTAATATAATTCCATTATTTATAAATTGCATGCTATGTATCATTTATATCAGTAAATATGATAAACTTATGAACATGTGTAATTTTTTTTTCTCTTAAGCAGTTGTTAAACAGTTGCCAGCACATCACTAAAGCATGTTTTCTCCATTTGCTGGCCAAAATTCTTATAAATCATCTTCGGCAAATTACTCAACCTCTCTGTGCCTAGCTTCTCATCCATACAACAGTACCTACCTTAAAGAAAGTGTTATGTGGAGTTAATAAATCCTAAATCAGTGATTAAAATAATTCTTAAAACAGTGAGCAGAATATAGGCATTATTATTATTATTATTATTATTATTATTATTATTCTTTCCTACATGTAGAGAGACACATGAAACATATCCCTCACCCCAAGAACTGACATTCAAAGTCAAGGAAACACAAACATAGAAATAAGACTATCCTCCTAGAATTAAATTGATTAAAAAAAAACACTCGAAAAAGACAAGATGGGTTCGCAAAGATGCCACTTAAAGGAGAAAGCGGCTACATGAAAAAAGACAGGGTGTAAAAATCAAATCCAGTCATGAATGACAAGAGAGAACAGTACTGCTCTCCCGAAATCAAGACATCTGAGAGTAAATGTTAATAAAAATGGAATTCTACTAAAAAGCCTTTATAAAAAGGAGTCAGACTGAAGACAATATAGCACTGGCATAATGATAGCTGAATCTAGAAATAAACCCACGCTTACCTAGTCAATTGATGTCCAACAAAAGTGGTGAAGCAACTTAGTGTGTAAAGTACAGTTTGTCAACAGATAGTGCTGAAATGATTGGATACCCATGTAAAAATATATACATACCAAACCTCAATCTCAGCCCTCATCAAATATACAAAAATTTTCTCAAGTGTACCAACAAAAACTAAAATATACAACAAAGAAAAATATATAAGGGAAAAACCTTTGTGACATTTGAAAGATAATAGTTTCTTAGAGGAAAAAAACAAGGATGAACCATATGAAAAATATGGATAAGTTGGAATTCAAAAATCAAAATTTCTGGTTTTTGACAGATACCATTATAAAAATGTAAAATATAAAGACAAGCCACAAACTGGGAGAAAAAAAAATCACCAAGAACTTGTACCCAGAGTATGTAATGATTACTACTTAATAACACAGGCCTACTTAAAATATAATCAAATGACTAGAACATGTCAATGATGATTAAAATAAAAGAGACTGACAATGCCAAGTGTTGCTGAGGGTGTCCACCAACTGGAATACATACACATTGCTATTAGAAATGCAATATGCTGTCATTTTGGAAAGTAGTTTGGCATTTCCTTTTAAAGTTAAATACATACTTACTTGTGTTTGATGTAGCAATTCCACTCCTGGGTATTTACCCAAGAGAAATAAAAGTAAATAACTAAACCAAGACTAGTTTATAAATTTTTATAGTGGCTTTATTTATAATAGTCAGAAATTGGAAATAATTCAAATGCCCACAAGAAGTGAATGGATAAACAAATTATTGTATATTTATATAATGAAATTGTTCTTTGCAAAAAAAAAAGGAAATGAACTGCTGACATACACAACATGGATGAATGTCAAAAACAGTATACTGAACAGAAGAATAATCTAGAGCATTCAGAATAATCAAGTCACTAACATCTTCATCATATAGATGAAGAACTAAGAGGAGCTATCTCTAGTGGATAAACCAAAAGTATACAGATGTGAAAATGTAACCTAAAGATGCAAAGATAAATTTTAAGGAAATAAAAGATATAAAACCACCCTTAAAGGAGGAGAAAAAAGGATTAAGAATGGTATATGTAAGCTCCATCTTCATGTGTTTTAAAGGTTAATCATGTCTGAAGTGGGTAAATCAAGAAACAGCCCTCAATCATACTGTTCTAAACGTGTGGAAATAACCACCAAAAAGAACAGTCACAAAGGACTGAGAATGTTCCTCTGGAAAGTAGATTAGGGATGGAAAAGGGCGGGGTGGTGCAGGGACAGTTTTTCATTATAAGGCTTTCTGTAATTTTTGAATTGTATGTCTATATTGCTTTGATAAATAAAATATTAAATCAAATAAAAGTGATCCTAAAGAAACAAAAATATCTCCCCTACAAACACATACAAAGAAGGCATCTGGTGATTCAGAAGTCTTCCTCGGGCAGGAAGTCAGAAGGGAGGTCTGATATCAGATTTATCTACCCCCAGATGTTCTCATCAGTATAATTGTTACTGATAAAATGAATTTGATCAGCATGGCTAGTCTCACAGTGCATTCTTTGAAAAAGAAGTACTGCCTAAGATTGTAACACAACAATTTGCTAATGAGAAGTTTCACTAATGAGAGGGGTCTATGCGAAACCCAGCTTTCTAGATCTATTCATCTCTTTTTTCCCTTCTTTAAGCAAGGAGCATGACTCAAGCATTGAGGGTTATATCTGGCAGAAGTCCTGTTCATTTAGGATAATTAAATATGCCAGTCATGTGTTCCAGTAAGGTCTGATTAAGTACTGTAGAGAAGTCATTAGTGAATCCATCTGGTCCAGGGGCTTTGCCAGATGGCAAACCGTTACTACCTCTATTTGTTCTGCTCCTGGAATATTGTACCTCTATTGTAGAGTAGCATGCAGTCATTTTTCGGGGTAAGTCTTAATTTGCTTGTTTACATTATCAAGGGATTTGGAAAGTAGAAGGCAAGCTGAACAACTGCGTGAACACCACACCAACTGAGCAACAAGATTTCAAGGCTGTATTAAGTGGCCTAGTGAGTTCACTATTGAATTCAAAGTGATTTCATTGGTCTGCTTCCTCAGAATGTTCTGGAAGCATTTCAGATGGTGTCCCATAGGAGGGCACTGGGAGCAGTGAACAACATTTCACGCCCATGAGATTATTAGACTCCAAGACAAGAATCCTGGAAGAATTTCCTTCCTGTTTGGGGTCACCTAACCGGAAACACGGCCAGGTTTGATTTGTTTTTAATTACAAGGTTGCATAGCCTTGTGAAAGTACATGAAAATGACAATTTTAAAATGATGACAGTACATTGATCAGGTAGAATTAACCTTTGACTTACCAATCCCCTAACCAGTTGGGTCAAACACAAGGTATCCAAAGCACTGACAATGTTGACTTTAATATATTAATCACTTCACCAACTTGGGACAAAGATAAATGCTTAAACCCGAGTGCTAAGTGGGGGCTTGGAATGGCTGGAGGAGTCTGAGATGGTTTCACAAAGGCAGGAGGCAAAGGTGAAGCTGGGAACAGAGCTCACCGTTTCATTGCTACCCTCACTCCTGACCCTTTTACGAGATTGACTTCTCAGGCTAAGCAGTATATGTTAAATTGAAGCTCTACACTTTTCTAATAAAGCCAGGCTCAACCACTCAATTGACGGGTTTGACTGATCAGACAACTCATATTCAGGACACTTGCCTCTGAGGGCTTCTAGGCCACCTGCTAACTGCAGAGGCCACACGACAGCAACTCGCACAGCTTTGGGTTTTGTTTTACTCTTGGTTACTAACACTTCCCCGTGTGTGTGTGTGTGTGTGTGTGTGTGTGTGTGTGTGTGTGTGTGCTTAAACATCAGAAGTTTATTAGTTGCTCAAAACATTACATTGATCTTGACATAGCATATATCATACATTTGTTTCAAATGGGGTATGGATCTTATTATTCCTACGTGTACAGATTGCAGGATCACATTGATTATACAGCCACGTTTATACATTCCTTTGTGTTTTTATTTGCTCCTCTTTCTTTTCTCCTTCCTATTTCCTTCACCAAGTTCCTGTCTTTACAGGGGGTATTGTTTTATCTAGAAGTTCCATGTGTTCATGGGGGTGGGGGGTGAGAGTGTGTGTACTACTGCATCGCTGCAGGCTCCCAGGTTTCCAACTGAAAGTCCACACTTGACACTTGACCATAGCTCTCAAGTCTCAAAAGTTTGGATCTGTCACCATGACAGATATGGCTGTTGACTATGACTGTGAACTTGGCATAAGTGACTATGAAAACCTTTTTAAGATTCCATATATGTATGTTTCTGAGTAGAGATTTTACAGTTTTCTAAGGTAAACACTTCAGGCATAGTAAGCACTCAATATAGTAGCCATAGGGGATGAGGTCCTTTATCAAAACAACTGAATTTATGACCAAGTGAAAAAACATCCAAGCCCTTGGAAGTACCAGGTGAATTACTTATTGTGAGTTTTACATGTGGAAACTGAAAATGGAAATTATCTTTTTCTCATTCTTTCTCCTACTGGAAGCATTAGCTCTAATTCTGTCCTTATTGGGGGTTTTCTGTTTGGGTTGTTTTTGCTACTGGGGATTGAACTAAGGCACACTACCACTGAGCAACATCCCCAGCCCTTTTTATTGATTACAGGCTGGGCTCAGCCTTGCTTTTCTCCTGTCTCAGCCTCCCAGGTCTCTGTGATTACAGGCATGCCTATACCACACCCAGCCTAATTCTGCCATTATTGGTGTTTGAAGAATGCTAGCTACAAAAGGGTTAGGATTTTAATCTTTTTTTTTTCATTAATGATACATAAAACAACACAGTGCCTGGCATCAAATGGATATTTTTATAAATACATGTTGAAATGAGGAAACAAGTAAATGTAGCTCCTGATTCTGAATGCAATAAAGTGGGGGAAAGAACACATTAAATGATAGGGCATCCTTCATGCTCCTAATCCCTATTATGACTTCTACACAAAAGAAAGGTCATGAAAAAGAACATTTGTACTCAATATTGTCCTCCAAAAATATTTGAAATTATCCAGAAAATAAAAATCCAATTTTTAAAAGTGTCATTTAGATAGGTCATGGCATAACATTTTGATTGATAGGGTCTCACATTTTTTTTACCCAAATGAGGTACAAAAGAAATAAGTAGGTGGGCGATATTGGTGTTGAAAAATTGTATATTCGATTCCTTAAAGTAGATTGCTTAGAAAGAAAATGTTAAATGGAAAAGAAGAAAGGATCTTTGAAAGCCAAGAACACTGGGAACCAGTGTCATTCAAGGTCACCGATTTTCCTTTGTATCTTGGTTCAGCACAAGTGGTTTCAGGAGGAAACAGAGCTTCATTTACATTCTATTATTCCACACACACAAAAAAAAGACAACTCTGCTTTCCTCCGAGCTGGGGCACGGAGAAGGTCCTCTTCAGCCCTTGACATCACAGTGGGGCGCATGAATAAGCCTTCACTGTCAAGCAAGTTTCCCAAGTGATGGGAATTAGTAGGCATTACCTCAGTGCCCAGGCCCACCCGCCCCTGTCACATTACTTCACGTTCTTAGGCACGTTCCAGGAAATAATTTTCAACAATAATGAGAAACTTAAAGAGCAAAATTGATGTCTGGGGCTAAGTAAATTCAAGGAAAAAGGACATGAATAGTAACTAGCTCTTCAAAACCTAGTGTCAACGTTAAGTTAAACCTAGGTCTCTTGATCTCAGCCCTAAAACAGACAGAATTTCAAATGATCAACTTGTTCTCTGGAGAAAGGGACCACATAGATAATTAGCTAGTGAGCAAGGGATTAGGCCAGTAACAGTCACAACCATTGTTGTTACCCATCCTTAGCATAATCTCAGAAGATAGTTATTATTCCCGCTTCATAAATAGGAAAACTGAGGCTTGGTACAAGGTGACCTGATTAAACTCATAGTTATTCAACTATGACTAGTATAATCTTGCAAAGAGAAGTCTTGCCAGATCCTTTGGGCTAACATAAGCCAGAATTTTGGCCACAAAAGGAACAGTTGAGTGCCTAAGGTCACGTGCTAGTTTGCTAGCTATTTTCACATTCACCATCCTCTTAAATAATTTCTATTGAAGGTGAGAGAGCTCTATGTATTAAGGAGTGAGCAAAGACAAACAAGTTTGTCCATCCACTTAAAGCTAATTTTACCTAACTCCAGATTCTTTTCCATTATAGTGGTGCTGACAAACTTTTTCTGTAAAGGATTTGACAGCAAATATTTCAGTCTTTGCAAGTTATAAGGTCTCCCTTGCAACTACTCCACTCCAAGGGGCAGGTATGAAAGCGGCTGTAGGCAATATATAAATGAACGAGTGCATCTGTGTTCCAGTAAAGCTTCATTTATGAGCCCTGAAATCTAATTATATGACTTTCAGATGTCATGAGTTATTATTCTTCCTTCAATTGTCTAAAAGGAATTTTAAAATGTAAAAGAACCCAAACATTCTAAGCTCACAGACCCCATAAAACAAGTGACAGTCTGGGTTTGGCCTGCATATAAGTTTTCCAACCCTTAAGTTACATATCCTTTTTTAATGTCTACCTGCTGCCTACAGTTGATTGAAAAGCCTTCTTAAAAGTCATGTTTGTCACTGGGCATGGTGACACAAACCTGTAATCCCAGCAAACTGGGGGCTGACGCAGGAGGATCACGAGTTTATAGCCAGCCCTCAGCAACTTAGTGAAACCCTGTCTCAAAAAAAAAAAAAAAAAAAAAAAAAAGGATGGGACTTGGCTCCGTGGTTAAGCACCCCTGGGCTATTCCTTATCACTTACATTCATGATTTTGACCACATGTATAAGAGATCTACCTATCCAGAGAAGAATGGATGACACTGTGGCATATTCATTTAATGGAATAATAAACAGTAAATTTAATGAAATCCCCAATTTTAAAAATTGAATTTTGAATAAGAAATCTATTTGTGTTTAAACTACCAAAATTCTTTCAATAAAAATATATCTGAGGAGTTTTATCAGTCACAAATATGATTTCTATGCATAGGGTTCACTGATGAAGAGACACACAGGGTCACTGTGAGTGAATTCCTGTGGAAAGAGTAACTCTGGGGCGGGAGAAGGGGGAGGGAAGGGGTTGGGGTGGAGGGCTATATTTTTGCTCCCCAAAATTATTTCCTTTTCCTGAAAAATGGCTATGCTGTGGAGGCCCAAATCCAGCTGCCCAGAGGTAAATTTGTGAATCATAGATTTGACTGAGGAAGAGGGGTGCAGTCAAGGATACCAACCTTTAGTCTTCTCAAGCTGGTGAAATAAACAGTTCTATTAACACTGTGGAAACTGAACATTTAGTTAATTAGAATGACTCAGGTCTTTGGCCTTCTTTCATTAAAAAAAAATTACCTCTATAAGTCATGTTAAAAGAGATATCTTGCTAATAAATCTAGGAAAAAATGCTTCATTCATTCATGCTAATGACTTTAAAATTTACTGCATATCACTGACTTATGAAAAATGCATTTAGCAATAAAAAGCAAAAGAATAGAACATGGCACTTACAAAACTTCATGAATAGTGTTAAGCTAAAGCTAAAGATTCAAGTGTCTTTCTAGAATTTGTTTGCTAACAGTAAAAAGTACAGAGCCAACATTTCTCAGCGGCCAGGCAAGCGAGGTGATGCAATGTGGCAGTAAACCTTTCTCCATGCTGCTCCCTCTAGCTCTTCCTTTTTTACCCAGCTTTTTTCCCTTTAAGGTTTGAAATAGGACATTTACTCTACCATGTAGTATATATTACTCATTCCTGGCTCTCTCCAAATTAATTATTGTTCTCCTGTGTTTCAGGAAGATTCAAATAAAATTGTTTGGAGCAGCAAGTAGGTCAGGGAGGTTAGGAATGAGTGTGGATTTAAAAAAAGAGTTGGATACAGAGCCTTTTAGGCATCTGTAACTCAGGGAGGAAGATAAGCCTATAAAACTGCAGAAACTAGGCTAGACCAATCACACACTAACCCAGAGCCCCACAGTCTCAGCAGTTGAGTCCCTCCTCCTCACAACATATATGTTCGTGTCAGCCAAGGGCTCTCTCAGGGACTTAGACTGGTAGAGAGCACAACACCTGAATGTACCAGAGGAAGATGATCACGGTGAGGCACGTGTTGGCTTTAATTAGCGATTTCCAGTTATGCACAGTCTTAGGGTTCATTGTGTCAATCATATGATCATGGAAGATAACCTTCATTTCAGTCCCCAGAACTTCTCTTTCCTCTCCCTCCTCCCATCCCCTTTACTGGTCTTTCTTCTATTTATTCATAACTGTTTTAAATTAATACTTTCTATATATATATAAAGGTGGAGTCCACCATGGTATACTCACATATGTACATAAGATAGTTTGGTAGATTTCATTCCACCATTGCTTACTTTTCCCATCCCTCCTTCCTCTCCCTCAATCCCCTTCTTCTACTCCGTTGATCTTTCTTTTAATATATTGGCTTTTGAAGCTCAAGCGACACATGTGACTACTCCTTGTATTTCATTGGCTAAAGCAAGTCACAATGGCTACACACAACCCTAAATGCGCAGGATATACAATCCCACCATGTTCCAGGAAAGAAAGAACACTGGAATAACTATGAATAGTCTTAAAAGTAGTACACACACACACACACACACACACACACACACAAAATTATTATTGTATAGCAGGAAAAATAAGGAGGTGCTGGGAACAAAAAAATAATTAAATCTGACTGGGATACAGGGGTCTTTGAGAAGACCAGTAGCACTTGAGATGGACCCAGAAGGATTGCATTAGGTCAAAGATGTGAGGTGGGAGACAATTCAGGCAGGGGTGCCAGAGTGTCCCAGAAATGGGAACCAGGAAGTACAAAATCCAGAAGGGCACAGGACAGGGAGGAACCAGAACAGCTACATAGAATCCAGCCATGCCAAGCACAAATATCATATTAACCAATTTTAATTTAGAAAGCAGAGGCTGCTGCAAAAATGATTCATATATTAACAACAACTTAGCAGTTTGATTTAAAAAATTTTTAGTTGTAGATGGACACAATACTTTTTATTTATTTTTATTTGGTGCTGGAGACCAAACCCAGTGCCTCACTCATGCCAGACAAGCACTCCTCCACTGAGCCACAACCCCAGCCCAACAACTTGACGATTTTGACTGATGGTATCTACATCAAATTTTCACCCCAACTCTTAGGAAGCACAGTAGTTATTACACATGTAAGTAAATTGAGGCCTAAATCACACTACGGGGAAGGAGTAGCTTCATTCAAATCTGGTGCTACATTCTAAGTCACATTACCAAGACACAGCTGTGCTTTCTTATTTGTTCAAACATGGGCTGAACACCACTGTGGTAATGCCAGGCATATACAGATGAGTAAAACACTGTAATTCCAGGTGGGTTTAAGAATCGAGGAGACAGACGAGGAAAATACAGTGAGTTTGGGGATGCATGTATCAAAGAGGAAGCACAAAAGGATAAAAGCAAAAGGAAGAAGGCTGAGAACATTCAGGAAGCTACTGGGAAGCAGTGAGACAGGGCAGTGAGAGAGGGATGCACAGGAGACGATGGATGGGGAAGTAAACCATGGAGTTGGGTCAGCCAACCTGCAGGCTAGCAGATCTATGAATGGGGCATGGGAATTGCTCCCAGGGCGAGTCTGGGAAGCAAACAGGGAAAGTCAGTGGAGAGAGAATATGAACTGTGGACTCACTGAGGACAGGATCCTTGCCCTTTATGTCCCCGCTGCCTGACACAAAGTGGGTCTGGTGAGGAACTGCTCGATTGATTGATGACTACTCCCATTCTGGATATGTCAAGTTTCAGGTAGCTTTAGATGTCTAGAAAGGGATTGGAAATTTCATTCTGGTGCCTAGAGAGGTTGATGGAGGAGACAGATTTGGCAGGGAGAGAATGCAGACCACCTCAGTGCTAAAGTCAAAGGACATGTCCCCGTTCTCATTCACTTGCCTTCCTGGCTTTAGCACGCTCAGTGGCTAAATGTAGATTCCTGGGGTTCATTCCCTTCTTTGTGGTAATCTTTAAAAAATCCGTGTAAGTTATTGTGCATCATACTCTCTTCTGGATTGTCAGATACTAGGGCCCTGTTCTTTCCACCCATCCTTGTACACTGAGACAATCTAGCTCTGTAGTATGTACTTCCTCATTAACCCAGAAGATGATCCTATGTGGTGAAATGACAATGGTAAATTCTTCCTCAAATAATGGACACATATAAACGGATCGATCAATTCTTATCAGGATTATTACCTTAAATGTTATGAGCTTGTGTTTGCCAAAACAGTGGATTTAGTAAGACAACTATGTAAGTGTTAACAGCTGGGGAGAAGCTATTGTACCACACACTGTGTAAACTAATTTTTATGAAGAAAAAGAAAAAATTTATCACCCAATACAAATCCCCAAGAGATAGGGTTTTTTATTATGTGAAGCAAAACTAAACAATATTTACTCTGTATCTCTTTGGGGTACAAATATCAGATGCTTATACACCTGACTGAATTCTCAAATTCAAATGTGCATAAAAAGATTACCGAATCAGTATAATAATTTTAAATGTCTGATACACTTTAATTTCAAAGAGTAGCAACAGATTTCAAAAATTCTAAAGTTGTACAAGCAGTTTGGAATAATCATTTCTCAGTTGCAAAGCATCACCATTTAGTTGAAGGACAGACAGAAAGGTGTGGATCCAGCCTGGGATTTCCAGGGATGATCCAGGAACTGGGCAGAGGCAGCAGCAGAGGCTCACAGCGGTGACTAGCAGATAGGGAAGAGGAAAGCTAGGTTCCCTGGGAACAGTGATCTAGCAGATGGGAGATGGATGCAGAGCAGTCAGCATGTTGCCCCAAATTCAAGGCATGCAGGCAGGGCTGAAGAGAATAACCTGTCCTTTGCAAGGCCCCAGATACCAGGTGAGGCCCAGGAGCAAGTATTGAGAACAACGAATATGAAAATAAAGCTACAATCTTCCAAAGGAATTATAAAATGGAACACACAGTCAAGTATATAACAGCAGGTGTCTGTAACCCCAGCAACTAGGGAAGTTGAGGTATAAGATCACAAGTTCAAGGCCAGCCTCAGCAATTTATTGAGACCATTAGTAACTTTGCAAGAACATGTCTCAAAGTAAAAAATAAAAAGGGCTGGGGATGTAGCTCAGTGGTAAAGCACCCCTGGGTTCAATCCCCAGTACAAAAGAAAAAGAAAAGAAAAAAAAAAAGATGGGAGCACACAGTAGCATTCTTGGCTACTTCCCATGCCTGGAAGTAGCCAAGAATGCAAGAGCCCACAGGGAGAGGGAACAGGAGCTGGGGGAGGGGGTAGAACAATCTCCATCAGAGTTGTCTGGGGAGCTAAGCCCCAACAAAGTTTGCAAGAAAAAAATTCAATGGATTTAGATCTGGTCTGTAATGTGCACACTGCAGAGGCAGGGTGAAGAACAGCTGCCATGAACTCACAGAGGATGGTTCTGGATTATTGCTTTAGGATACCCAATAATCACTAATGGATAAGAGAATTGACAGTTTACCAGTTCTTTTCACACATACATATGCAAATGAGGTCATTTATTCATGGTGAGAACGTTTACAGTCGCCTTTGATGTTCTTATTTTGATATATTTACTGCATTATGGAAAAGATCAATGTCAGTTTTGCTTTCAAATGACAAACATTTCCCCAGTAATACAAAAAAAAACCCACCACAACTCAAGATTTAAAGCACCAGCTTAAGTATGGATAAGCACTTATAAAAACAAGAAAAACAAAACCGTAGGTGTTTACAGAGGGTGTGGTCACGGCTGAGGCAATCATGTTTCACCTGAACTACCCCCAAGGGAAATCAAGCAGTTCAATTTCATTTACATTACTCTAAGCCAGTGTTGTACTAATGCCAATGGTATTGTTGTAAGGACAAGTGAGGCAAGGCACCGAAGATCGCAGGAAACAGTTTCATTTGGCTACAGCCAGGTTCAGAGGGTACAGCTTTTGCTATAATCAATCAATTCCCTGAACCCCAAGTTCAGGGAGTCTCAGAGTTTTATACCCAGCATGTAAGGGGAGGGGCTCAGAAGTTCACAGTCTGCAGAAGTTCACATAAAAGCAGCTTTTTCTTTCACTGTTTTGGGCAAGTTAACTTTTCAAGGACAACACCTGAGAAGGGGAGAGCTTCTTCTTTCTATCTTCCCCCTGCCCGCTGTTACCATGGAGCCCATTTGTACCTTATCTTAAAAATGGAGACATCTCTGTGAAGCCCAGCTCAAGGCCAGAGGCCTTGTTTGCACATTTCTTCAAAGTACTATACTGGATACGTTTGTGAAAAACCAGTAAGGGGGTACCAGCACCTGGAGGGCTGGTATCTTCTCGGCCAGTGGCCAAGTAAACAGGGCGACACCAAAATAGGAAGTTTATCTACAATGGACTCTTTAGCTGATAGTCCTAAAATCAGCCATGGTGAAGAGGGCTTTTCTGTGGAGAAAGGGGATGCCACTTCAGTTTCATTCAAATTGATTTTGCTGGACATGTTAGGTCACGACCAGCAGCTTAAAAAATATTCTATGTATAATAAAGAATTTGGCCTTCCTAAAGAGATGGTATGGCTTCTGTCCTCCACATCCTTGGAATGTCATGCCTGATTGGAATGCCTTTGCTTACCTGAGGATCCTAAATGACTCACATGGTCTAACAATACAATTCAGAGTAGGGACTGATTTATGTCCACAGAAACACAGGGGATGGGCTGCCATATCAGAGAAACCAACAATGTGGCTTTGAATCACACCTACTAGTGGATCTGAAAAACCAGCCTCTATCTCAGAGCAAAGCCTGTCCAAGAAAGGGACATGATCTTTGTCCTTGGAAAGACCCACAGAGCACTGCTAGGCACATTCCCACCCTGCTAAGTGGTTTATCTACAAATAACAGGAGAGATCTGCTGCACCAGGTGTCCCTGACTCAGTCAGGCTAGGTGGGGATCCATAGCAACCCCCTAGCAGCCACCAATCAGCATGAGACAGGGAAATACCTGGGATACCAGATGACCCTCCCAGTAGTTTATGGTGGTTGATAATGTGTTGAGAAACCGTGTAGTTCAGCACCAACACCCCTCTTGGCTTAAACCAATCAGTTCAAATGAATACCCCTTTTGTACTAACCAATCACCCCTACCCAACTTGTTCCTGCCAGTGAATGTACTGAAAGGGTAAAGTTTCTAAGCTGGAAAGCTTGAATGTAAAAGATTAGGTATTATTAAGTTCCTCTGTTACACCCAGAACCTGGAATTCCTGAGATAGTTAAAACAACGCCCTACTGGCCATTTAGCCTAGGACCCTGTGCAGTTCGTCACAGGGCCCGAACCAATCAGTTTGAATGTGTAACCTGCTTACGAATGACCAATCACCCCCGCCTGAATGTGCCAATCACGTCTCAGAGTTGTTGTTCAATTTTCCCGCGCCTCATGATGATTTGTTCTGATGTATGCAAAGCCCACCGCCCTCTCCAAGAAGTGTACTTAAGCTCTGCTTGACCTTTGCTAGGGGCTCTGGGCTGCTCTCCCTCCTTGAGTGAGCACAGAGTCCCAGCGCGCTAGAATGGATCCCCAGTAAATATCCCCTTTTGCCAATTGCATGGAGTCAGTCTCTTGGGTGGTCTCTCCCTCCGACGTTTCGCCAGACCCTTACAGTACTAATCATGTTTTAGAGTTATTATTTGATTTTCCCGCGGTGTGTGATGATTTGCTAAGAGATGCTATGATGTATATGGGGGTCCCTGCCTTCTCCAAAGAATGTATAAAACTACTGCAAACCCTGGCTCGGGGCCTCTCAGCGCCACCAGTTGCTGTCTGTGTGTGTGCGTGGAGGACCGAGCTAGCTCCCAATAAACACCTCTTTGCTGTTTACATCGATTTTGGTCTCTGGTGGTCTTTTGGTGGTCCCGAATTCGAGCATAACAGATCTGGATACTGAGATCAAATACATGGACAATCAATCATGAAACCCAGTAGAAACTCTGAACATGAAGTGTAGGTAAGCTTTCTAGTTACCAAAACCAAGAGTAATTTCATACATTGCTGAGAGCCATAGCCAAATGACTCATGGCATTTTTCCCAGAATGGAGTGGTTGAGAGGTGACTGCCAGCAAGCCATTGAGATGATAATGATTATGTTAAGCTGTGTATTCAATTGTATAGTAGACCCCTGCTGTCCGCCTGGGCCTGCTACTTTGGAGTTCTCAGGCTAGGATTCCTGGAGAGTTCCCATTGGTTGGGGAAGTGCAGGAGGAGGGATTTCCAGAGGAGGGATTTCCTGTTAGTGTGGTGTGTCCGGGAGAAGGCCGCATGCCATTGCAAGCGCGGGAGTTTGGAAATAAAGTTTGTTCCTGCTTCAGTGGCTCAGACTGCGGCAATACATCAATACTGGGAGGGTAAGGCCCCCCAGATTTCATAAGGACAATGGCAGTGTTGTATTTAGAATCTTCCTGAACTCTGCCCTGTATATCTTTTCCTTTGGCTGATCCTAATCTGTACCCTTTCTTTGCAATAAATCATAATCATGAGTAGAACAGCTTTCAGTGAGTTCTGTCTTTCTAGTCAATTATCAAAATTGAGGGTGGTTTTAGGGACCCAAACTCAGCTGGAATCAGAGGTAAGGGTGATCTTTTTTTTTTTTTTTTAAATTTTAATATTTATTTTTCAGTTTTCGGCAGACACAACATCTTTGTTTGTATGTGGTGCTAAGGATCGAACCCGGGCCGCACGCATGCCAGGCGAGCGCGCTACCACTTGAGCCACATCCCCAGCCCGGTAAGGGTGATCTTGAAGCCAGATTTAAAGTTAGGTAGTTAGTGTAGTTAGGTAAATCGGGTCTAAAATCGAGTGAAATCTAAAATGGAGGCCATGCTGGGAATGACTCAGGGAAAATACAGGACAACTCATGGAATGTTAATGAAGTCCTGAAAAGGTCCTAGGCCAAAGTCCACCTGGAAGAAGTGTTAATGAACAGCCCCCAACAGATTTGGAGATAGCCCATTCCAGAGAAGTGATAAGCCCATCTCAAAAGTCCTTCCTGCTCAGACTACTTCTTTGGCCCACCTGTGTCCCACCCCTCGGGCCTTCCCACCTACATTCCATCACTGAAAGAACTATAAAAAGGGGAAACAACCGCACTTCCACGGATTCCACCTTCTGGGTCCCCTTCTTCCTCCGGGAGAAGTCTTTTCTTCTGTCCTTTAATAAATTTCTAATTTCTACTCTGACCTTGCCTCGGCGTGCTTCTTTGGTGTTATTCTTCAACATCGGGGAGCAAGAACTCGTCACCGGTCAACAGCGGTAACAATCTTATGTACAGATATGCCCTCCAACTGTGTAGCTGGCCCTAAAGCCACATGCTCCCCAAAGCAACCATGCTCAATGATACAATTAGATGTGAACAAAACCAGAACTCCTTGAGACAATCACTAAGATACTTCAGCACATTGAAAAACAGGCTTTAGGACAACTCCCAAGAAAATTCTAAATCAAGCCAGGCGCAGTGGCCCATACCTGTAATCCCAGTGGTTTGGGAGGCTGAGGCTGAGGCAGGAAGATGGTGAGTTCAAAGCCAGCCTCAGAAACTTAGTGAGGCACTAAGCAACTCAGCAAGACCCTGTCTCTAAATAAAATATTAAAAAGAGTTGGGGATATGGCTCAATGGTTAAGTACATCCTGGTACCTAACCCCCAGGGTTCAGTCCCTAGTATCAAAGAGAGAGTGAGAGCGAGAGAAGGAAAATTCTAAGTCACTAAATGATTTCCTATGTACTTAAAGACCTAAATTCACCAAACCTATTTATTTGTTTTACATTTGTGATGCACAAATGTAAAAATGATTGAAAAAGATTTTCAAAAAAATAGGGGAATCAAATACCATTTATCTTTAGAAAATTAACTCTATCTGAAATTCACTTCTATTTGTAACTGTTCCATACTAGAAAATCCTTATTTTACATAGGTCTTAACCTTTTACTAAAGGTTTTGCAGATTTTCCTCTAAAATTTACCCCCTAAAATCTATTTCTAGTAGTCCACCTTATCCATGATTTAACTTTCCTTATTTGTTACCTGCAGTTAATCTCGACCCAAATATATATTTAAAGTTCCAGAAATAAACACCTTGTAGGTTTTAAATTACATGCCCCCAAGTAGTGAGATAAAAGTTCATGCCATCTTGCCTGGTATAGGAGTCAATTATCCTTCTGACACACCTGTCGGTCACTTAGCAGCTTTGTTGGTTATCCGCCTGATAGTTGCCTGTATTCTAGTAACCCTAACATAACAGCCTAATGCTACATCCCAATGGTCCACTCCATTTAATCTCATCACATAAGAATTGAATCATTCCACATCATCACAAGAAGGGCAGGTACAGTACTATACTAGAGACCACTTTTGCATAATCTTTACTACAATATTTTGTTATAGTTGATCCATTTTATGACTTAGTTCTTAATCTTTTACTGTGCCCAGTTTATAAATTAGGCCTTATCTGAGGCAGGTATGCACAGAGATAATACAAAAAACAAAATGGCTGCAGAATGGTTCAAGAAAAAAGCAAAGATCCTTTTCTGTCTCTTAGAGATTTTTCTGACATGGGTAAATTACCACAGAAGCATCATGTCTAGAACTAAATCCACCAGAGGAATAATTTTCCAATATCTTACAAGGTTTGAAAACCACTGGATTGGTTTAGTTTTGCTTCTTGACCTGAGCATTCCAATGTACTTACAAAATTTATGACCACCCTGGTTTGCATCACTTTCCAACTGCCTGGACTTATCTCCCCAGAGCATGCTAAGCTTCCTTTTTGTTATAAAGGCCTCAGTACTGCTTAACCTTAGCCAAGGACTTGCTTGGTTTCTAAACAGAGTCTCTGTTCTCTCGATATGCAAAGTATTCTGCACTCAAATAAAACTATCTTTGCTTTTGTTTTAGCCTCATTTACAATTTCTTGGTTTACAGTAGGAAAAAGCATAGTGTAGGGTTCAGTATTAGTTGTGGTTCCAGGCATTCACTAGGGGTCATGGAACATATTCTCTGTAGATAAAGCGGTGGAGATGAGCTACTCCTAAGACTCATTGAATAGGAGTATATATAAGATCATAATGCCTTAATTTGCTTAAGATGCATGTATATCCAAAGCAGATGAATTAAGACATGATTATTCCTATAACCCATGGTAAGAGGGTTAGAGGGAGGTCTCCATGCCAGACCACATTCATTTCTCTGAGCTCCTATGGTCATTAACGTCTCTATTCACTCAGTACTACTCAGTGTGGTGTTCAGACCAGCAACATCCTCAGCAGGCAGGGTTTAAAAACTCACAGCCTCAGCCACACCTGGGACCTTCAGGATCAGGGCTTACCTTTTAAAAGGAGTCCCTGTGGCCACAAGGGGTAAAGCATGGCAGGGTAAAAAGTCCTAACTGAATCACTTACTGCTGCACTTAACTACATGGCCTGGTGGTGCTCCAAAAGTTTTGTTCTGTTTTCACTTCATATCACCACAGTTGATTGAAATGTTTTTCTAAGCAGTGGCTGAGGAGGTCATGAAAACCTTTACGGGATGCCAGGTATGCTTAAGTCGCTGTTATGCTGAGTCACCTGGCACTGAGTCAATGACAGCCACTTACATGTGAGCACACTTAATGTATCCAATTTTTATCATAAAAGGATTTAGTAAAGCTTCCTTTAAAATAGTGAGCTCTTCAAACATTTAAGATTCAATTTACCAAAGGGGGAAAAAAACGGAACCCTTACTTTACTCATTGCTCTTCAAAAAGACATAAATTATATAAATGTGAATTCTTCCTGAAGTGGGAGTATTTCATTTTTCTTTAAGAAATAGATTCTCAAGGAAATAGGTCATTTAATCTTCTTATGCTATTGTGTTATTTTGAGTACAATGAGTAAAGAATAGGGAAATTCAGGAGAAGATATTTTCTCTCTCATCAGTCATTTTTAGAAACCATTAATCAGACTGATTTCCAAAGGGATTTCTTTTGGTTAAAATTAGAGACAAAGAGATGTCATATAAGCCTATGATATCCCAGGATTTTATTTATACACTGACGGGCTCTGTATCACCACATTTTATTTCTTATAGAAATTCCTTGAAATCCATTTCAAACTGTCTCATGGAGAAAGATTATAGTTTTGTTTATTTGCATAATTTTATCTAGCACTTAATATTTTTAATACATGTAGATGATGGACTCATCTCATTTAGATTTTGGTGCTGGCCTTATGTACTTATAGTTGTAGCCCAGTAAGTATGTCCATGAAATAGAGACCATGCAAATCCATTCAAGAGAGGTTTCAGAAGCCAAATGAGTAACATTCATCTTGAATTCTCAAGACAGACCTTCCCAAAGCCTGTTTGTCACACTGTCAGTGGGCTAAAGTGACTGTCTCAAGGGGGTAGCAACTTATGCCAGCTACTGGACTCTACAATTTGCTGGTACTCAGTTCCTTAACTCACCATCAGGCACAGTATGGTGCACATGGTTTATGTCAAAGACTGTATAGTGCTGAGGTCCACTGAGGAGACTAGACTTACCCTGGGGCATCCACTCCTTGCAGGATGCATTTTAAATTGGTCTCCCTCTTCCCTGAATCCATGAGGTACAGATGTGTTAGATCAAAGGTTTATCAACATAGGAAAATGATATTCAAGAACAGAGAAAGGTAATAGGAATTCATGCTGAATTTCTCATCTCTAGTTTACAGCAACAGGGTTTGAATGAGAATAAATGGGCAGGATAACTATACTACTGTGCATCCTCAAGAAGCTTACAATCTAGTTCGAGAAAGTTCTAGTTTGAGAAACCAACTATGTAGTAGAGAATGACATAGCAAATGGTGGTAGGAAGGTTATACATGAAAAAGGAGTAGGAAAAAAGTGGTTCAGTGGGAACTGAAATACAGAAGAATTGAATCTTTTCTCACAAGATCAACATTCTGAAAATGTTTAGCTACTGTCATACAAACAAGGGCCAGTCCTGGTACCATAACCTACTGCAAATTCATCTCCAACTCCTTAGGGCATTTATCAAACAACAATCACACCTGTCATGTGAAGATACTCAGAATCTTTTACTTTTAATCACTGAGCTTACTTAGCACCTATGGTTGGTGGAGACTTTCCTCTACTTAAAGGAAAAAGGAGCATTAACCAGGGGCCAGTGGATACCAGAATTTATGGGGAAAACAGAAGGCGGATAGGACCCTTTAGGGGGGGCAGGCATCAGAACCAGGCAATTCAGAAACTCACAGGGATGTAGTAGGAGGGGAAATGAGTTGATTCTTGCACTCCCACCCCACACAGACATCCAGCAGCCTTATGTACCTGCCAGTTCCACATCAGCAGATTTAATCAACCCATGAACAGAAAATACTTTAGGGAGAAAATTACATCTACACTTAACATACAGACTTTTTCTTATCATTCCCTAAACAAAACAGTATAATAACTATTTACACAGCATTTACTTTGTATTAGGTATTACAAGTAATCTAGAGATGAATTACACCATGGGAAAGATGTGCGCAGGATATATTCAAACACCTTGCCACTGTACATAAGGGGCTTGAGCAACTGTAGAGTTTGAATCCACGAGGATTCCTGTAATCAATCAATTCCTTGTGGATACTGCAAGATGACTGCACATATTCCAGATGTTTCTGCCAGAAAAGGATTGAGAACTGATATTTTAATATTGAAATCACATGGTCAGCAAGTAGTAAAATTAAAACTTCTGCCATGAAAAATCTGCACAATATAGAAAATATTCAAGAATAGAGAAAGAGGTGATGAATAGGAATCCATAAGGCTGCATTTAATCTCTGAATGGTCCTTAGCAACAAGGGTTGAATGCAGATGAATGGGCCGGATAATGTGCTGGAAGCAAAAGGCCCTCACCCCGCTCCCTGTCACCAAGCAGTAAAAGCTACCCAATTTATCCTAGCTTTCTGATGTCCTTATCTGTGCCATGCAGGAATAAGAGGACAGACTTTATGGAGACATGAGACTGACATGATAAAGTATGGAAAGTGCTAAGCACACTGCTGGGAAGTAGAAAATGTGCAGGAAGGGTCGATTTTCATGTTTACTGGACCAGTCAAGTGGCCTGACAAAAGAGCCATTTCAGAGAAACCAGTAAAAACTATTCTCTCAATGGAGAGAAGGAAACGTCTCCTAGTGGGCCACTGAAGTGGTGGAGGAGGGAAGAGAAAGGACCCAAAGCTGGAGTTCTTGTCACCAGGGCTGCATTTCAGGAACTGGGAGGTGGGGAGGGCAGAGGCTCCACCACCACCCAGCAGGGCCAGATGCTTTCAGTGCCTTCCTGCAAGTCTACACAACACCAGTCACCCAACCGCACCCGACTCCAAGCTGGGATGTGTAGTTTAAGGGGCACATTGTTTTCTTGAAAAAAAAATGGGGTTCTACTGCCAAGAAAGGGGAGAACAGGTCTTTGATAGATGTCTGGCACTTGAAATGACAGTTGCCTGTGTGGGATGCATGTGAGAAAGTTCAACAGAATTAGTAATCACAGTAATCACTTGCTTTCCTGGAACAGCACAGAAAAATTAAATATACATAGATCTGGCTTGCATAATGTTTTCTGAAATGGGGACTGTCAAAAGTAGTTATATGCTGAAGTCAAAAGTTAATTCATAATTAATTAACCTTGTACCTCTTCAGGAAAAAAAAAAGATTGACCTTATTATATTTAGTTCTCCTACCACCTTCCTCCCCAACATTAAAAGATCATAAAACTTTAAAACAATATTTTAAAAAAACAATTGCTAACTCTATGATTTTTTTTACATTTTGGCTTTTCCCCTATTTTGGTTGGCTAAGCAATAGTTGCTTGTAATAAGTTATTCTGATGTCTTTTTCAAAATTCTAAATTTCAATCTCCTTGAATTATCAAGTTTCTATTTACAATTGTCCTATTCCTCTAATGTCTCTTTATTTTACCCCAACATTCCCAGAAGAGTATTAGGTATAAAAATACTTCACTAAATACCTGAATTCTGTTAATCAGCTTTCTATCAGTACACCTGAGATAATCAACTTATAAGTCAACATACTGACTCCATTTTAAAGACTGCAGTCCATGATCAATTGGCTCTGTGGCTCTTGGGCCTATAGTGAGGCAGTACATCGTGGCAATAGCTCATGGTGGAGTTAAAAAAAAAATTACTTAATACAGAAAATATTGCTGTTATTTTTGGTGAAGAAAATCAATTTTGTATAGTTTATTTCAATCTAAATAAATTGTGAATTTTGTTTTAAAAAAAATTACATACAGGAAAATTCACCCTCTTGTGTACAGTTCTGTGAGTTGTGACTGTGGTCACATGACCACAACTATATTCCAGATAGATAACAGTTCTACCACCTCCAAAAATTCTCCTGTGCCCCTTTGTATCTGGCAATTACAAATGTAGCTGCTATAAACCTTTGTGTAGAGGTGTTTGTGTGAACACAAGTTTTTATTCAACTTGGATAAATATGTAGGAGCTTAACTGTGGGGCCACCAGATACTTACTCAAAGTCTCAAATCGAGAGTTAGTTTAGCTACCTAGTTTTGATTTAGTGCCTTGACAATCATCCCCAAAGATCTGCATAATGACTTACTAAAAAGAGAAATTGGCACCAATACTATAGGAGATAGCCCAAGGGGCGTTAGTAAAGTAGGCTAGAATTGAAGGGACAAAATATATCAAGATCCATTTTTCATTCTGCCCAACACAAGAAAAAAAGAGGAAATGTTAGATGTGAAAGAGGGACAGGGAAATATATGATTTCAAGATGAATGTTTTTCCATCACCAACTGTAATTTACCTTCCCTTCCATTACTCCTCCTACAAATTACATTTCTGAACTTTTAAAAGATTGAAGAGAATGGGGATGACTTTGGGAGGGCCTGGTGCATTCTGATGCCTGCTTATGTGTAGCTTCTAAAGAGAAGCTTGCTGAGGGAATAGATGCTACAATAAAACCTTAAAGAGATCTGCTGGGATTTTCTGTGTCAAACAGGACCTATTATTCCTTCTTAGAAATCAGGGTTAAAAGCACACTAATGTAATCTCACCCCACCCTCTCAGGTCACAGACTTGAAAGAGAGAGGAGAAATGACTCGCCTAAAGGCAAAAGCGACTCTGGTTTAATCCAGGGTTGAACTTCAAAGGGAGGGTAAATAGAAGGAAGGTCATTTCCTGAGCCTTCAAGGTAGTTCTCTGATGGAAATCTTCAACTCTCAATGATTCTAGCACACAGGCCAACATCACAGGTGTGATGTTTACTTTCCCCAGGACACAGAGAGAAAGGAACAAAAGAGGTACTGTGTGGCTTTATTTGTTTAGTGTAAATATTTTATGATAGCACTTCAGCGATTTTTCCTTCTAATTATAGAACTCACTGACTGGAATTACAAGTAGGAACAAACTGATCGGCTGCAGGGTCCACACTGCTGAACCACTCCAAGGATGAATCATCTGTCACAGGTACAAGAGCGAAAGTAATGCTGCCACAGTTTCTTTTGAAGGAACATAAATTTCGGTTAAAAAAAAAAAGGAAAGAAACTAGGGTTCATTCTCATTTTGGCAAACAACCATTAACTTCTCTAACTGGAAGAACGGAGGCACCTCTCCAATACAATATCTTAAAAGGAGATGAGAAAAAGCCCCACTCCATAAGTGTGGGACCCTTCCTATGCCATTTCCCTGGCTGATACTCGTCAGATCCCTGTTCCCAAGCACAACTAAAGGGAAACAGGAAATAAAGTTGAAAACCTTGGAATTAATTTCAATACCTAATTTGTTTTGTAATCTTTATTCAGAACAAATTTAAATGGTAATGCCATCACTTAGGCCTGTGGTAAATGTTTGATTCAAATTTTAAAAGTTAAATGACAAATGTCCATTACACAGTATGAGATTTCAATAATAAAATGATGTATGTGACCAATTAGCAATGGGAAATCCTGGTGATAAGTTTTTGGATTTTGTTTGGATTATGGGTTTTTTTTTTGAGGGGGGGGTACTGGGGGATTGAACCAAGGGGCCCTTAACCACTAAGCTACTTCCCCAACCCTTTTTATATTTTAATTTGAGACAGGACCTCACTAAATTGCTGAGGCTAGCTTTGAACTTGCCATCCTCCTGCCTCAGCCTTCTGAGCCACTGGGATTACAAGTGTGTACCAGCACGTAGCCTGGTGATAAGTTTTTAAAATATAACTAGTTTTTGGCTTCCAACTCTTAGGTGCCTAGCTAAATTCATGCATGGATATCATAATGCAAGTTAAGAACAGGCCTTCAGGTCCAGTGGGGTGGCTCACACCTGTAATCCCTGTGGCTCAGGAGGCTGAGGCAGGAGGATCGCAAGTTCAACCAGCCTCAGCAACTTGGCAAGAGCCTGTCTCAAAAATTTAAAAATGGGCTGGGGATGTGGTTCAGTGGCTCAGCATCCCTGGTCACTGGAATGCACAGTGACTATGAAGAGCCTGTGCCGCAGTCACACATAGATTCGGTGAATACCACATAAATGTTTCCTATTTCCCACTAGTCAGAAGTTTATTCTATGATTCAGAGTACAATTCACAATGAAGGTGCTTTTCTACCCAACAATGAATCAGAGATTAACATCTTGCTTATAAATATAATATTCCTAAAGATATCAGACTTAACCCAATTAACTCACTAATACCTCAATAAAAGCATATACACGTGGAAAACCAGTGGGAAATAAAATATGAAGCAAATGAACTGCCATTGTACCCACAAAGTATCCAATTTCATTTTCAATTAGCTCATAAGTAACTGCCCATTATTCAATCTTTACTATTAAGATCACTAGCAATTAATGAGTTTTAAGGTATACAAATTGTGTCCAATATCTTGGGAAGAAATTCTTTGCAAGAATATTTATTGATAAAAATGTGAGTGTGTAACCAATGTGATTCTGCAATTTGTATTTGGGGTAAAAATGGGAGTTCATAACCCAATTGAGTCAAATGTATGAAAGATGATATATCATGAGCTTTGTAATATTTTGAACAACCAATAAAAAATTTTAAAAAATTTAAAAAAAGAATATTTATTGAATCCTGACTATTCTTCAGTGTTCCTCTAGTTAGACATTATAATGTACAGATACCATTTACATTTCTCATCAATTAAAAATAAGCATGCAAAATAAAAACAAATTAAAAAATAAAAATAAACATGCATATAACTTTTCAAACATTGAGGGCGCACATACACACACACACACACACACACACACACACACACACAACCACACCATAAAGTTTATTCTAACATGAGTGTCCAATTACCAGAGAAGTCAATCAGCATTTGTAAATACCCTGTTTTCCAAAGCTGTCCTTTACTTACTGGCTAGACATACAGGTAGAAGAAAACCTGGTGATTGGGTTATTTGTTTTTTTGGTGTTTAGCTTTTTGAGTTCTTTGTATACCCTAGAGATTAGAGCTCTATCTGATGTGTAAGGGGTAAAAATTTGTTCCCAGGATGTAGGCTCCCTATTCACCTCACATATTATTTCTCTTGCTGAGAAAAATCTTTTTAGTTTGAATTCGTCCTATTTGTTGATTCCTGGTTTTAATTCTTTTTCTATAGGTGTCTTATTTAGGAAATTGGGGCCTAACCCCACGTGATGGATGGAAATTAGGGCCAACTTTTTCTTCTAGTAGACGCAGAGTCTCTGGTTTGATTCCCAGATCCTTGATCCATTTTGAGTTAACTTTTGTGCATGGTGAGAGATAGGGATAAAGATATGAAAAAAAAAAATAGCGCCACCTTAGATTGGGTAGAGAGAAGTGAGGGGAGGGGAGGGGAGAGGATGGGAGCGAAAGGAAGGATAGTAGAAGGAAATAGACATTATTATTACTGTGTATATATATGTGACCGCATGACCAATGTGATTCTGCAACCTGTACACTCAGAAAAATGAGAAATATCCCATCTGATTCAAATGTATGATATGTCAAGGTTATTGTATTGTCATATGTAACTAATTAAAACAAATTTTAAAAATTAAAAGGAAAAAACCTGGTAAGGAAATTGGCAATTCAATTGTGTTGAAGTTAAACAGACTGGGCTCAAATTTCATCTCTAGGACTTATTATAGTTAAAAAGGATGTCTCTGAGCCTGAATTGGCTCATTTGTGAAATAATGTTACTAACCACCTTTAAGGTGGTTGTGAGGGTTAAAAAAAAAAAAATCACCCAAGACACAGACTAGTGTAAGAAAACGTAATGCAGCCATTGAAGATATAGGCCTGAGTGAGCCAGTAACATTTATCCCTTGTCTACTCAGGAAAGCACATGTTTTCTGAACTCCACCATTAACACCTGTTAAAAATCAGTATTTATTGGAATAAAACTGCAATGCAGAAGGAATTAGGCAGAGGAAACCTATGAATGAAAGAAGAGAACAAATGATAGACATAAAATAAAAAGCAAAAAGAGAGCACAAACCTGTTTGGTTTTATTAGGAAATGTAAGCAAGGGACAAGGGCAGGGGTGGGTAAAAAGCTAAGGTAACCAAGCATTTGCAGCTGGCATTATATTATGACTGCAGTACACCAGCCAGTCAGAAATGATTTTCATTTCCACTGGCAACATGAAAAATGGAAACGTATATTTTTTAAATGATACTATCATTAAAACCCCAGGAGGAAATAATTTTTCAACTTCTGAAGTAAATGTTTCAAAAACTTTGGTCATATCCAATCAACCTTCATCACCATTTCACACCAAAACAAATGCAAAATAAATACCTGCAGGATTTCCAATAATGTGGCTGATACATCACTCTGTTCGGTTCTGAATTAGTAAAAATCAGCCAAAAAGTAAAGAAAAAACAGTGAAGTGTTGTCTGATAATTCTACTTAAAAAAAAAAAAAAAACTGCACTTCCCACTAATTTGGTCCTGAGATCTCTCTCTCTCAAGACAGGGGGTTGGATGGGGTGTCAATTCTTACCCTTCCTGTTTACCTTTGCCTATCATGGAGTACTCTTTATCCTGGACAGTCTAATGACTAAGCATCTGACACACAACCAGGTGTCCCTCTCCCAGGAAACTGGTATCTACTGTCGGTCACCCTGTAACTCCTGTCCTGGACCCAGCCTTGACGGGGATTGAACCCAGGCCTCATGTATGCTAGGTGAGCTCTCTTCCACTGAGCACAATCCCCAGCCCTACATCCCTTTTAAAATACTCATAAAAACCTGACATCTGAAAGGGGAGGGACTGAGGAATAAAATTGGCCAAATTATATTATTTTACTGTGTGCAAGTACTAATATGTAACAAAAGTCCTACTATTCTATGTAATTATAATGGACCTTTTTAAAAAACTTGACATCTAGGCACAAAGTTTCCTTGCTCACTGCACCCCCAAAGACAAGGCTCACGGCATGGGAAAGCCAAGATTCACATAAAAGTTAGTATTGTTGGAAAAACGAACATTTGGTCAATTTGATTACTACTAGCTCCTGTGCCATCTGCCAGAATGCCATCTGCCCCCTCCCCCACCAATCGCCACTACCTGAGTCCTTGGAGGCCAGCTGAGCCTCCTAGGGAATGCCTGCCTTCCTTGGAGTCCTCAGTGGGCTCACCTGCGGCACCTACCTTGATGATGGGAACTAAGCCTCCTGGATTTCTACCTCCACGGGCCTCATTCTTTTCAAATACAGAGTCAGAGGCACACTCCAGCTGCACTTGGGGTCAAAGAAAGAGTCAAGGCAGAGGAAACAGCTATTTTGAAAGATCTTAACTGGGCTTTAGAACCTGGCTGTCTCAAGCGAGTTTTGGATTCGTTTGCGTCAAAGCTCAAGCAACTGGGAGTAATTTTAATTGATGGTTCCATTTCTTCTTTGAAATGTGGACTCAGTGGTGGCCCTCCGTGTTCTCCAGAAACTTAGTGTAATGGAGAGGAATGTGAGTTGTGGCTTCTACCTTGGGTGAACTGTTCACCTACCCTGGAACTATGTCCCCGGAGAAGGTAGAGCGCACAACTCCTTCACCACAACATGCAGGGAGTGGCAGAGGGCCCAGTGGCACACCTGAGGGGGGCATGGAGCCCAGTGTGGTTGGGCTCTCTTCTTGGCTGTTCGGTTCCCTCTAGGAATCCTGTGAATATCCCAATACCCTTTAAAAAAAATACCCTCCTGGGGCTGGGGATGTACCTCAGTGGTAGAAAAGTTGTCTAGCATGTGCAAGGCCCTGGGTTCAATCCCCAACACTGGGAAAAACAAAACAAAACGACCCTCTTCTCTTTATACTACTTATAGTAGATTGCTCGCTGCCAAGAACTTGACACCTGAGCCCAGGCATCTTCTGCTATCTTAGGGTGCTCAAGATAAGAGCAGTTATGAAAGGCTACCACCAGAGACTAAACAGAAGAGCAGATTTTCTTGAAGATGAAACAGATTGTTCTTCTTTAGGAAGAGAAGACTCTCAGAGAACAAGCAGATGAACCCCAAGTCCAGCCACTCATCCTCTGTACCGCTGTCCGTGGGAAGCCCCACATTGATTAAGGGAGAGAAAACAGAAGGCGCTCTACAGGGATGCTCTCAGTTAACTCCTTTGCCACAACACTCTGTCTGGGCAGCCACTCCACCTCCTCCTGGCTGTAACCATATGGAAATTGCAAAAAAAAAAAAATTTATAAATAATAATAACAATGTTGACAAAGCTGGCCATATATATTCATTAACGGTGCTATGGTAAGATATCACAACACTTTTGGAACTAATATGGTAATATGTAGCAGAAATTTCATTAATATTTGAACATTTTTACCAATAATTCTACCCCTAAGTATTTATCCTAATGCAACAAAATATAATACAACAAAGATAACTGAATTAAAAGTTTACAAGTACATAAAATTCTAACATTAAGGAAACATTTTACTAAGTTAAGGAATATAAACATGATAACCCAGGGCATGGATATTTAAAATGATAATTATGTTGTAATGTGGGTTTACTTGTATTAAAAATAATAGAAATACAAAACAGCATGTACAGTCTCATTACAACTATACTAATATATACCTATACATATTATATTCTGCAAAAAGAAAAAATAGTCAGGTTTTAGGGTTGTGAAAATGATTTTAATATCATTTTTAAAAATCTTGACTTCTCAAAATCTCTTTTAAAAAATCAAGCCTCACCATTTTTCAGCAGATATAATTGTCACAGTTGAGTCAAACTAACCTTCAATTAAGCATAAACTTCAGCTACCTATACACGGAGACATATTGCTTTCTGTGCAACACCAGATACCAACATTTGAGCACATTTTTAAAATTAGAATGAGAAAACATGTCTGTCTACTTCACATCTAGTTAGATAAGCTCCTAAAATCAAATACAATTTTGTTCCAGATGTGGAGAGGACTTTAAAAGCTATATACAAATTGACCATATGTTTGTGATGTTCTGAGGATTATTTAAAGCATGAAAGGGGAGATTTAAAAGCATAAACTAAAAAAAATCTAGACTTAAGTTTGGCTTTTGCTTGCAGTCTAGCACAATGTTTAATTACTTATAAGACATCTGTAACAATAAAAAAGAAAGATATATGTTCATCAATTGTCCTGCAAAATGAGTCATTTCTTGTTTCATGAGACACGATATGAGGTCAGTGGGTGGTATTTCCCAGTCATCGTAATAAAGCATTTTCCATGTTGGATGTGACAGAGTCTTAGTCATTACTATTTGCTGATGGACGTAAAATATGCAGACATACATACATATATTAACTTCCTTCCGTGTAGAATGACCGCAGGGACAAAGCTAATGGCAACTGACAGCAATAAAAACAACTATAATTTACAGGGTCCTGCTATGCACCGAGCAGGACGCGAAGCCCTTTACACAGATTATTTCATTAAATTTAATCATCCCAACAGTCCTGAATCAGGCACTAACCTCCTCGTCTGTTCCCTAATTGGGCACCTGGGGCTCACCCTGGGCCACGTGGCTGCCAGGTGGTGCAGGTCTGAAACCCAGCATTCTTGCTACAGGCGGCTAAGGCCTGTAGTCAAGGAATAAGAGGTTTATTAGACAGGGACCGGGTGGGGATGAGCAGTGAAGGAGGGTAGGGATGCGAAAGCATCTTGGAGAAGAAGAGAGAAATTAGGGGGAAAAAACCCAAGTTGGTCCAGTAAAGTTATTTATACCACTTTAGGATTCCCTAACCTCAAAAACTTATCTGGACTGTCTAGATAACATTATGTCAAAATTTTCCAGGTGAAGTGGAGGGAAACTGCCATAATTTGGGTGTTTACAACAGTTTAAGCTTGGTGATACTGTTTTAATTACTATGTGAGTCAATTCCCCAAGGATGAAAGTGTTTCCCATTCCACAGCCAGAGGCTGCTTATTCTCACTGCAACCATTTATTTTTCAAAATCTCATGGCTCTTATTAGCCACAGAAGGGTCTGGACAGGAATGTGAGTGGATAGCTAACTCAGTGCAAATCTATCATCAGTACCAAATCTTGCTATACCAATCTTGCTCCTCACTAGCCAAGTGTCCTTCGGCAAGGCACTTGCCCTTTCTGTACCTCATGTATAAAGTGGGTTCTATAAACCAGGTGCAAATTACACACACCTGAATTCCAGTGGTTCGGGAGGCTGAGGCAGGAGGATTGCAAAGCCAGCCTCAGCAACTTAGTGAGGCATTGAGAAACTCATTAAGACCCTGTTTCTAAATAAAATATTTTTAAAAAGGGGTGGGGATGTGGGTCAGTGGTTAAGTGCCCCTAGGTTGAAAACCCACTATCCTCACCAACAAAAAAGTGGGTGCTATAGTTTGAGTGTGTCCAAGGCTTCATGTGTTGAACACTAATCACCATGATGAGGTATTAAGAGAGTAGAAAATTAATCTGACTATGGTGTTTAGATGTGAAGCCTTTAGGAGATGATTAGGATTAGATAAGGTAATCAGAGCAGAGCCCCCATGATTGAATTACTGGTGGATTTATAAGAGAAGACTAGATGGTATCTATATATCTACATATCTATCTATATCTATATATAGAGAGATATATAAAGAGAGAAAGAGAGATGTGTGTACACACAGGCACTCCCTGACTCTTGCCATGTGATGCTCCATACCACCTCAAGATTCTAGCAGCAAGAAAGCCATAACCAGATGTGTCCCTTCAACAATGGATTTCCAGAACTGAGCCAAAATAAATCTCTTTTCTTTATAAAGCAATCTGCCTCAATCATCTTGTTATAGCAACACAAAATGGACTAAGGCACTAGGGAGAGTAGTAGGTATAAATTGAGATCATCCCATGTTTAAGCCTTCAGAACAATGCAGAAGGCACACAATAAAGACTTGATGGTAAATTGTTCTATTATTATTATTATTATTCAGTACTATATCTTCATATACAGAAAAACAGAAACCAATATTACCTTTTTAAGTATAAATCCATAATACCAGGGCTAAAAATTCCTTTCATACTGACCACATAATTATAAATAATCATGGGATATGAATTTTCATAACTAAGTAGCATGTCAAATGCTTAGAGGTAAGAATGAACCATCTATTATACTAATGCAACAATTCCAGCATTCACAATTCAAATCATTATTCACATGACACACAAGCAATACACAGCTTATTCCTAAGCAGTACACTTTTACTGTGTTTCTGTGAAAATATCTTATTCAGGTTATCATTTCATCTTTATAGCCAGGTTGCAATTAATCCACAGAAAACTGTGATACATGTGAGGTATTCCCCTAAAGAATTAAAATTATTATATCTCATCCCAGCAGATGACATAATTGCTGTGGATTTATTTTTAACCTTGACTTTTCCTCCAGATTGCCAATATTATAGATGAAGTTTACTTAAATACAGAAGAAAATGAATAAGGAATAGAGGAAGAAATGAGAGGTTTTATTAACCAGCCCTTTGGAAAGCAAGCACATGCAAAGATCATCTCTGCATTAGTAGGTCCATTGTTTTCCTGGAGAGTCAACCATCTATCTGTGCAAGTCTGAAGTTACAAATGTCATTTTTGCCAATGCACCCTAAATGATAAGGTATATTAATTCACTCTGGGTCTTAAAATTTTAACCAAGATATTCTAGAAAATTGTTTAGGCTTATGTAAGTACAGACTGAAACTAGTTTTTACCATATCAAATGTATTATTCATTTATAATTACTTTTTAATTAATTAATTTATTTCACAGTAGAAAGCATTTTGACACACTATACATAAATGGAGCACAACTTCTCATTCTCCTGGCTGTACATGATTCAGGGTCACTCCAGAAGTGTATATAGGGTAATAATGTCTGTCTCATTCTACTGTCCTTCCAAAACCCCACCCCTTTCCTCACTTCCCTCAACACAAACCAAAGTTCCTTCACTCTTCTCTGTCTCCCACCAGACTTTGGATCAGCATCCGCTTATCAGAGAAAACATTTTGGTTTTTCTGTTTTTTTGTTGTTTGTTTTGTTTGCTTAGGATTGGCTTATTTCACTGAGCATGATATTCTATAGTTCCAACCATTTACCTGCAAATGCCATAATTTCATTCTTCTTTAAGGCTGAGTAATATTCCATCATGTATATGTACCACATTTTCTTTATCCATTCATCTGTTGAAGGGCATCCTGGTTGGTTCCATAGTTTAGCTCTTGTGATTTGAGCTGCTATAAACACTGATGTGGCTGCATCAGTGTGGTATAATGATTTTAAGTCCTTTGAATATATACCAAGGAGAAGGATAGCTGGGTCAAAGGGTGGTTCCATTCTAAGTTTTCTAAGGAATCTCCATACTGCTTTCCATATTGGCTGCACCAATTTGCAGTCTCACCAGCAATGTATGAGTGTGCCTTCCCCCCACATCCTTGCCAACACTTATTATTGCTTGTGTTCTTGACAATTGCCATTCTGTCTGGAGTGAGATGAAATCTTAGAGTAGTTTTTTTTGAGGGGGGTGGTTACTGGGGATTGAACTCAGGGGCACTCAATCACTGAGCCATATCCCCAGCCCTATTTTGTATTTTATTTAGAAACAGGGTCTCACTGAGTTGCTTAGCACCTTGACCTCGCTTTTGCTGAGGCCGGCTTTGAACTCGCAAACCTCCTGCCTCAGTCTCCCGAGCCACTGGGATCACAGGCATGCGCCACCACTCTCGGCTTTGCATTTCTCTAACTGCTAGAGATTATGAACACTTTTTCATATATTTGTTGACTGATTGTATTTCTTCTGTGAAGTTTCTGTTCAGTTCCTTAGCCCATTTATTGACTGGGTTGTTGGTTTTTTGTTTTTTTGGTTTTTTTTTTTTTGGTGTAAAGTTTTTTTTGAGTTCCTAATATTATACTATTTGGGTAAAAGGGCATTGAGTTACGTTATTATTTGTAGTGGTGAAAAACTGTGAACATGTCTCCCAGTTGTTGAAGGCACATATATGTTAGCAGGAGCACCTATTAGCGTCTGTAAGGATATAACCCAACTGTGAACAGCAGTGGCCTTTGGAAAGTAGAATTAGTTAGAAGTAGTGGGAGGGGGTCTCATTCCACATTGTATTATTTGAAGGTTTACAACCATCTTGTTCTACTTTCTAGATATGAGATCTCTCTCTCTCTCTCTCTCTCTCTCTCTCTCTCTCTCTCTCTCTCTCTCTCTCTCTCTCTTCTCTCTCTCCTCTAAAAGAATAAGCTAGTGTCATCTCAGATAGGGTAAGAGAAATTGAGATGTTAAAAATCTTGGAGTCTCCCCCAATTCTACCAGTGACCAGTTCACACAACTGCCATCCTACCTATTGGTTCATATAAAACACCTTCTTGGATTTCATTAACACTGTACTTAAATTAAATTCTGAAGCTCTGCCATTTCTCAGGTAAAAGTATAAAGTATGTAGCCATTATCGCTATAATAATTATATGGAGTATAAAGGAAGATTTTTATATATTTAAGATACATTAATGTTCTCTTCCTAAAAATGCATTTCTAAATATATTTTAGTTCTTTCTCTTCCACAATAAAAAGAAATATGTGGGACCAGATTTAGGATGTGGCTTCAACATTTCTCACAAAATGATAAGACAGTCTATGATCAAGACCACCATTTGGAAATGTAGCCAACTGTAGGGGATCAGAATTATGGTTCAGCCCCAACTGCACGGGGCAGAGGTGCTTTCTCATTGTCCTAGACAGAACTCTTCTCATTGTCCTAGACAGAACTCTTTCCTCTCTTTTCTCTCTCTCTTTTTTTCTCAATTATCTCATCTGCTGGGATGAGATATAATAATTTTAATTCTCTATGTATATGTAGTATAAACTTTAGAGCCTTCTTTAGTAATAAATCTTGACACTTTAATAATATTTATTAGAATCTTATACAAATCCTTCACATATAACAGCATATTGATGATATCTCATTTTCTTTTGAGAATTAACTCTGGATTTGCACACTGACATAATACCAAGCAAGCAAAACATTTAGAGATTCATGGGTACTTGTAAGTGGGAAAGAACTCTTACCTGACAGGTTTAAATGACCCTGCTATGGTTTCATGTGACCCGCAATATTCATGTGCTGAAAACTTAATTCCCAATGCAATAGCTTTGGGAGGTGGTGCCTAATAACAGGTGATTAGATCATGAGGCGCCTGCCCTCATGAAAATACTGAGGTCAGTATTGTAGGAGTAGCTGTTTACTGCAAGAGTGGGCTTATTATTAAAATGCTTATGGCCCCCCTTCCTTTCTTGCCCTTCTGCATTCCACCATGGCAGGACAGACTGACCTCTGATATTAGACTTCCCAGTCTCCAAAACTGTAAGAAATTAATCTGTGTTCCCTTCTAATTACTTAGTCTCAGATATTTTGTTATAGCAGCAGAAAACAGACCAACACAAACACCAAACAGGTGGAGAGAAAACATAGTTTAATCAAGTTAGTATTTTTACTCTATGAATGTCTCGGTAACAAAGAGCTACATTATCTTTGGGGTGAATGTCTTTTTAAAAATCCTTTTCTTTTTTCTTTTCCTCTATAAGCTTAGATTTGAAAATGGGACTATGATATTTATTCACATCTACAAATTTCCCAATAATTTCATTAAATTTATTTTATAAAGTATTTTGAGAGCAATATAAGTCTGCTGTAAATAAATCATATTATAAAATGATTAACTTCTGGACCTTTAGTTTTATTGTTGTGTTGTTTGGGGTTTTTTTACCAAAGAAAATACAGGTACCTTCAATCAAACTAATTGAAATCACATTCCATGCCTATTTGAAATATACAAGGCTGGAAAGGGCTCTTCCTATACTGGGGATTGCTGAGTTAAGGGCAGATGGTCACTTTATGGGGAAGAAATTATTCTAGTTCTGGGCAGAACTGACTCCCCTCTCTCCCAAATGACCAATTAAAGGTCTCGTGGGTTTGAGGATGTGGGGCCTCCAGGCCTCAGAGGGTGGGCAAGAATGCTGCACCCAGGAATAAAGCTGCTTCTGCTTCAGCAACTGACATAGAATAAAAAGAAATCCTGAGGAAATGAGGAATAAAACAACCACAACCACAAAGCAAACTTGATGGATAATATCAAAGGATTTAAAAAAAAATAAAGTAAATGAAATTTCAACAAGCATGATTAAGACCAAGGGAAGAAAACACAAGTAAATAAGATTAGGAAATAGAGACATGAGATTTTAGGAGCCTCCTACTTACATTCTAAAATCCAGATAAAATGAAAGCATTTCCAAAAGATGAAATTATAGGTACTGAATCAAGAAAAACCAAATAGTTAAATAGAGCAACAATCATAAAAATAATCAAACTCTTACCAAACATGAAGGTACCAAACCCAGACAGTTTATTATAGACAAGTTTTACCAAATCTAGACTCACAGGGATTCCAATATTATTTAAACTGCTCCAGAGCCCAAAAATAGATTGCATTCCTAAGTTGTCCTATAAGGTTGGCACAGCCATAATAAGGCTTATGGTTAACCAAACTAGATAAAGATGGCAGAAAACCATAGATAGCCATTCTTACTTGTCAAAACTAAATAAAATGCATACAGAGAACTGGATCTTAAGAACAGTATATAAAAAGGATTACAGGCCATGCCCACGTACACAGACAGAAAGCCTAGAGTGGGAGCAGCCATCTTATCAAGGATTGCAAAGAAGCAGGAGAAAAGCAGGCTCTGTGCCTGCCATTGATTGAGGCACTTGATACTTAACCCTGTGAAGTAGGTCATGGTGCCCCTTGTGACAACTGGGGAAACTGACCCAGAGTTAAACAGCATACCTTAGGTCAAACTGATGGTAAGCAACAGAATCAGACACTTAAATCCAGATATGACCACAAAGATAATGTTCTTATACTACACTGAGCCGTGATAATTTCCAAGTTATGGAATCGGCCTAGTTGCCTGTCAACTGATGGATCAATAAAGAAAATGTGGCATAGAAACACAATGAAATATTAGTCAGCCATCAAGGAAAAAAAATCATGCCATTTGCAGGAAAAGTGAGAAAAGGGAGAAGTGCAAATTATGATTATCCATTTCCTCTAAATATTGAATAAAGAGACATGGAAGTTTAAGCAAAGCATGCAAACTTTAACTTAGCTGCAAGAAATAAGTTCCCAGTTGTAAATATTGTAGGAGATTTAAAAGAAGAAGACAGAGATTTGGCTCCTTCCATGGAGATCTGAGAGATTAGACAATGTAAACTGGACATAATTACCTAGTGAGGTTTTGCCCAGAGATATAGATGTCAGCAATTTATAAGCTCATGAATCTCCTTTTAGCTTTGCAATTCCTTTCTAAAAATGAGCAGTGCCTCTTTCTGATTTGAGTGATGAGAGGTGGAAGAAAGCGCAGTCCTTCAGGCAAGATCCAGTGCCTCTCAAAAGAAAACATTTCTCCTCACATAGCCAGAGGCCCTTGACACTAGCCCCTGGAGAGAGAGCCACTGCCTCTAGCCAGACACCTAGCTCACCTCCATCCCACCACCCCAACATTATGACAGTTCCTGAGGCAGCTCACTTGGAATCATCAAGGGACTCAGTATTCTCTTGAACAACTGGTCTTACTCTCCAAGATTCAGCTACCTCTGATATGGGGACAGCAAAACAGGCCAGGATTGTCCTGCCCTGGGCCTGACCAGCACCTAGACTCTCAGATCACTAAATCAACAAAACAGCCAAAAGCCTCTGGTTCCAAGACTTGTCCAAATGTAGCACCTGGTTAAATTAATCCAGAGGAGTCTGTATGGACTGGGCCAATGTCATCACCTTCACCGACCAGCAATCACAGTTGTGAACAGTCCTGCGTGAAAGAGGCAGTATAGTATGGGGGGGACCTCATGGCCTCTGAAGTTGAACGAACCTGGGTGTAAAGCCCAGCTCTGCCATTTACCAGATGCATAAGCAGGTGCAAGTCTCTTGACCTCTCCCTTCTAAATGATGTGGATGATATGAACTACATTGCTGAGCTGCGGTTCTGACAGTGTGACGAAGGGACACAGGCATCTAAGCGTGTGGTAGGTGTCGAATAAACATTTGCCATTTCTACATACAGAAAATAGAGTTGGTTTAGGGGAAATTATTTCTTAGAATGAAATTATCCGATCTCCTTAAAGGCAAGCACATAGCTAAAACTGGATTAGTTCCATAGTATTTAAGTTTACATGAAATGTTTTCTAATTTCCACAGTCCTGGGTGATTGTTCTCTGTCCAGCGAAATCCATCAAAGTCCACATCTATTGTCACCTATTTTCTTTTTGCCTAAATCAACCAGATGGCAACAGTCACCTTCTCCATCCATATTTCCACAGCTCTCTTCTCATGCCACTAACAGAGTCACTTTCACTTTAAGCCTGGTTTCATGTGTAGCTCTTTCTCCCACCAGATTGGAAGCTATGTATGACAAGAATCACAAATTATTTACCCTTAATCCCAGTTGCCTATTGCAACGTCTGGCATGGAGTGGGAATTCCATAAATACTTGGTAAAATTGCACCAATTTAATAAATGCTGTGGCTTCCACGGGTTTCATGCAAACTGCTCTCAGTTCCATAATCCTGATGGCAGCTGTGATCCTGGAGCATAAAGCATTTCAGAGACCATTTAGTGCCAGTACATTTCACTGGAGAAAATATCATTTTAACGTGAGACTGTCAATTTAATTTGTATAGCCCACAGGGTCTTAGTTAACACCGAGTAGGAGAGATTCCATTTTTTATTACAAATCTGAAATTAATTCAATTTTAAGCTTTGCTTGTCTCGTCAATTTAAATCTCTTCTTGAGGAGGTAACACAAATGAAGCTATCAGAGTAGAAAAATAAGCTGCAGTTCTCTGCCCAGTACTCATTTTATGCTTCAAAAGCAACTGACACTATATCAGTCAACAGATTACTGGACAACATGCATACACATAACACCCACATTATACAGACTTTTCATAGAAGCCACTTTGTAGCAGACATTCTGAAAATGGCATCAGAATTCATTTTCACAGAAGAAATCCTACATGCAGAATTTCCTGCATCTGCATTCATCTATGCAATTAGCAACAGAGACGCAGCTGGTAAACAGTTGACGAAGACCAGTTGAGGCAGAAAAGCTATATAATGTCAAGACTGGCTTTGGAATAAATGCATACAGGATGCACAATATTCATGGTAATATTCACTCTGGTATAAATAAGGAATGGTTGCCTGGGGCATCATAGGTGACGTGCTGAATGAGCTTGATGAGAAAGAATGAACTGGAACAGAGTACCAAGGGACACTGCCAGTCCAGCTTAAAGGTTTTGAGACTGATCTGGTGAGATGGTAGTAAGACTAAGCTCTGCTTAAAACTGCAAAAATGTGTAGCATGCCATTAAGATTAACTGTACTGCACATTACATAGGTTAGATGACAAGACCCTTCGGTCTCAATCCTCCACTGATCTCAAGACTCTTGTATTTAACTGCTCATGTGATATCTTCATCTGGGGACATGATACACGTTTGAAGCTCAACATGATTAAAACAGAGCCTTTACTCTTCTCCCATCCCTCACCCCACCTTAAACCTGCTCCTCTCCCACCTTTTTCGTCTCAGGGCATGGTTCCAGCATTCACCAACATGAAGAAGTAACTACAGCCAAGGAGGCTGGGGTAGGGGAGCAATTCAACACTATGAGACCAAGCAGAGAAGCAGCCAGCAAAGTACACTGAAAGGGCAACACTGGAAAATGGAGAGGAGGTGGAAGAGTGTGGGGGTCACAGAAATAAAGGGAAGAACACATTCTCAAGAAGGAAGGAATGACCAGTTGTACGATATAGGGCAGTAGTGTGATGAACAGAGGTCACAAATGGCATTAACAAGAGTGAGTCTGTGAGTGGCGGTAGAGTGGCAGCAAGAGAAGCCCAGCTGGAGGTGACTGAGAAGAAAACGGGAGGTGAGAAGAGGAAAAGACACATGTAAAACCACTGTGGAATTAAAGGACCTGACAGACTAAGCAACGGGTGCTATCAGGTTCCTCTAAGAATTACAGCATAGTCCCTATTAGAGAAACCAAAGGGCAAAAAAACCACTAGCCATCAACTAAGGCATTAGCCAAGCCTAAGCCATGACTTAGGGCCGGTGGGCTGCCTTGTCAGCCTGCAGGAATGAGGAATGATGGGATAAAACAGGAAAGCAGGTGGCCTCTAGTGTGCTAATGTCAACCTTTGGAGTGACCTGTGTCCAGGCAGTTCTGGTTCATACCTGTTGTTTCAGTGTAATTATTCAAAGATGTCAGGTTGTACCGGGCTTGATGGTGTATACCTATAACCCCTGTGACTCAGGAGTCTAAGGCAAGAGGATTGCAAGTTTGAGACCTGCCTGGGCAAATGAGTGAGACCCTGTCTCAAAAAAATAAAAAAGGGCTAGACATTATGTATGTCATTGGTTGAGTGATGGTTTCACAGCATATACTTATCTCCAGATTCATCAAGTAATACACTTTGAATATGTACAGTTTTTCATATGCCAAACATAACCTCGATGAAGTGCTTTAAAGACTATTTACATAGCTGCCCTTAAGGAGCAAGGATTTGGGTGAATGGGGGTAAGGACTGTTACCTTCTGGTGAATACACTTCAGTAGGGTTTGGGTAGATGGGGGTAAGGATTGTTAACTTCTATTAAATACACTTCAGCAGTTTTTTATGTTTTCTTTTTACAATGAATGTGTCTTACTTTTATAATACGGTTTTTAAAGATTTTTAAAACATACCTATCCATCTCTCAAACATAGGAATTCATCCTCAACCAGGTGCATAGTATTAAAATCTATTTCTCTGAGGCTGGTCCCTGCTGTTCTCAATGTTGCTAGCTCTGACAGATAAATTCCAGTACAACTAGACATCCTTTGCAGCATCCTGGTGGCAATATTCAAGCCTAGAATTACGGTGAAGGCTTCTGATGTCACCACCTCCTGACAACCCACCAGGTGCACCTTGCAGCCAGAGTGCTCTTTTAAATCTGCCAGTTTATTTTAAAAGTTCCATCCAATTCAGGTCTCTCAACCAACCCAGATGAACACTGTATTTTGATTAATTAGACATAAGTCCTTTTCCAGCTTCTTGAATAGTATGGTTCTTAGTTATCCTGCATTCAGTTTGAAGCTAAAACCCACACGATCAAAACCTTTTGCAAAGTCTTCATTATCCACACGTGTTGTCATTATGTAGAAATGAATATAATGTATTTAAACTGGAACCAATAAATCATAGGTTTAGATTTAGAGTTTTTGTGTAATTTTCACAAAAATCCCATTTGTTTTTTAATAAAAATAATTTTGAATACAATCAATTATATAAAGTATATATAATGAACCAGAAAAATTTTAGAATTATAAAAATCCTTAGTGATGATCTAATCTGTTATTTTCAAAAATGAGAAAAGAGTCTCCGGGGAAATAGTTGGGAAATAGCTTGCTCAAGATCACACAGAAAGTTGACAGCAGATCTTGGAAAGAAGGATGGGCCTTCTGACTACCACCAGCATCTCCAATACATTGCTTGTCACAAAGGAAATAAATTCTCATGGGACATTCCACAAGACACAGATTTATGCAAATTTAATAGATAACCATGAATTATAACTATTTAATATAAACTGCCTGCAATTGCTCTTGTCTCTGTGTTGCCTGCCACCCTGAAAACTTTGCAGAACAGTCAATTCCTTTGCTGAGACTGGGAATGAAAATAGTGGGGACAAATTAGGAAAGGTTCTTGCATGTAATCCTTGAGATGTTTCATTTTTCAGTAAGTTCTAGCAATAAGGTACCAAAACATTGCTTAATCAGTTTGACTCTCTATTAGTTGCTGAATCCTTTTAATTAAAAAATAAGTACATGAGTATCATCTCTGAGATCAGCCAAATCTAAAACAAAATGTTTTCATTGTTTTTAAAAACTAGTGAATCATCAAAAAATTGTTTTTCCGATCTGTTTATAATTATGAGAGAACCAGAAACAGGATATTACCAATCAGGAAGCAGGCTTGGAATATGATCTCACCCACAAGGATGTCACAAGGTTGGTACCTGAACCTGCGCAAAAAAATTTACCCAGGAGAAAAAAAACAAAAAAACAACTCACCCAGATGACAACTGCACAATCTCTACGAAGCCTGAGAGTCATTATTCAGAATTCGATCTCATGCAAACATTTGCAAGTGGAATTTAAAAGTATCTCCTCCTATATTTTTTCAAAAGTTACCACTATTATGATAATATTATGAGCATATACACATACGTATATGCACACTATGTGCATGTGTGTACATATATGTAGTGTATGCATATTTCTACATTGTGAATATACATATATATGTCTCTATTCTCTTTTCATATTATGTAATTACTTTGAGTTATACAAAACTGAATTGAAACAGGCAAGGTAGAAATAAAGTAATAGCCCTGTGAAATATCATTTTAGATTGGAGACTAGAAGTATAAGCTTTGTTATTTTTAATGTAAAATATGTGATCCAGTTTTAATAAAAATACTTACATACTTTTTTTTTTACTAGTAGATTCTACTTTATTTCCTTACGATAAATAACAACATACTCTCTGTGTTGATCCATGAGAGTCCAGGTTTCTTCTAGCTGTAGATTCTTCTCCATTGATATAACATCCTCAAAAGATTAGGGATTGTCACACTGTCATGTGAATACTGAATTAGATTGTGTTTATGCTGCATCAGTTAATCCTTTGTCATAACAACTGTGTCAAAAGCATATTCAAGATGCTTTAATGACACAGAGTCAGAAAATAGACACTCTTATAAAAACCTACCTTGAGTACCTTATTCAAGCAAAGTAATTTTGACAAGAAAAGTGTATATTACTGGATGTCATATTTCTTCCCCTAAAGCAGTGTGAAAGCAGGCTATTCTGTTGGTGATATTTAATACAGTTGGTGTACTTAACCTACAATTGCAAATAAATGGTAGCAGATGATCCTACTATCATAAAAAGTATTGGTTGCAGTTATTTGTTTATGAGAAATAAATAAATGCTATTTATTGCACAAATAGAATAAGGCATATACTAAGAACTTGGAGAAAAAGCTGAAGCTAAACAAAGATTATACGTATTTAAAAATTTTTTTAAATCTAATCTGACAACTACTATAGTAATGGTTCATTAAGGAATTAATTATCAGTTGAAGCTAAAACTCCTGGGTGAATGTTTGTCAAGAAACATGTTTACATAGTCTCAAAGTGTCTTCCTAAAAGATAATTATTAATTACAAAGAAAAAAATGTAACTTAAAGTACAGAAAACTGGCAGAGCCCACCTAAACCAACCTGACCAAAGTTAACATCACCAGTAACAGGACAGATTAACATCATGCACCTCTTAATATTAAATACTAAGAACAGGTTTAGATATGGTGTCCCCCAAAAGCTTACATGTAAGACAATGCAAGAAGGTTTGGAGGGAAAATGACTGAGTTATAGCTTTAACCTAATCAGTGGATTGCTCTCTGATAGGATTAACTGAGTGGTAACTGGAGGCGGGTGGGGTGTGGCTGGAGGAAGTGATTCACTAGGGATATGGCTATGAGGTATATATTTGTATCTGGCCAGTGGAGTCTCTCTCTCTCTGCTTCCTGATTACTATGATGTGAGCTGATTCCCTCCTCCACACTCCCCTGCCATGATGCTCAGCCTCACCTCAAGCCCCAAGAAATGGAGCCAGCCTTCTATGGACTAATACCTCTAAAACCATGAGCCCTCCCTCAAATAAAACTTTTCTCCTCTACAATTGTGCTGGTTGGGTCTTCTAGTCACAGCAGCGGAAAGGCTGACTAAAACGGTACTACTTCTATGATATTCCTGGCAAACTAGGCAACCCAGATCATGAGGAGACACTGGACACACCCAAACTTAGAGTCATTCTACAAAATAACTGGCTGTTCTCTTCAAAAATATCAAGGTCATGAAAGACAAAGAGCGAGGCTACATTAAAGAAGACTAAAAAGACTTAATAAATAAACCTAACTATAACTGGGATTTTCTTTTGCTCTATAGAACATTATAGAACTAATATTTTCGTCAGATCTACAGATAATAATACTAGTCAGATCTACAGATAATAATATTAGTCAGATCTACAGATAATAATACTGTTTAAATGTTAATTTATTGATTTTTGAGAATGGGACTATGGTTATACAAAAGCACATCCTTATTTTTAGGAACGACAAGTTGCAGGGGAGTTATTTGGTTCTGCAACTTACTCTCAAATGGCTCCTGAAGAAAGTACATGTCTGCTGCTGTCATATATACCTAATTAAAATAAATAATTTTTAAAAAAATTACATGTCTGTATATGTATGCATAAATGTATGTAAAGACAGATGGTTGGATGGGTGGATGGATAGGTGGACAAACAGGTGTAAAAAGGAAAGAAGAGGGGAAAGGAGGAAGGGATAAGATGAGGAGGTGGGAACAAGGGGGACAAAGAGAAAGAGAATGTTAATACAAATGTGACAAAATATTAATATTTGGAGAATCTGGGTGAAGGGTACATGGGCATTCTTTGTATTAGTCTAAGTCTAAAATTATTTCAAAATAAAAAGAACAATGTATATAGGAAAGATTAAAATATTTTACTAAGAATCTAAAAGATAATAGACTATTAATTATGTATTATTACATAATACAGATAATGCTAGGTACTGTAAGAAATAAACTACAAAGAATAAAAATTTTCATGTTTAAGTTTATTTGGAAAAGAATATTAATACAATTTAAAAATCAAAACAGTTTAAAGGTGTGGATGTGTAATTTATAACAATTTGGGGCCACTGTTTACATGTCCATAGTATAAAATCTATCAGCATTTCTGTTCTTACAAGAGAATCTTTAATCTGCACATAGTTTCTAAGATCTGTTTATGTGTGCATATTGTTATAAATAATCTAGAGGCTGAAAATAAAAATATTGACTGCTTCTAAAACTTACAATCACTTGGATTTGAAATGTGGGTGGTTTTTCAACTCACAGTAATACATCCAGAAAATATTATTTTTATAAGAAAGTGCATGATCTCTAGCACTGAAAAAAAAATTTTTTTGGAAAGACCTAATAATGAAGGCAAAAAAGAGGTAGCAAGAAAAAAACAACCCACTATTGGAAAGGGAAAAACATTAGCTAACTATTGATATGTGTAACTTACCATTTCCCACTAATCGAATGTCCGCAACCCCAGATGAAGAAAATCCACTAAAGGCCTTAATGAAAGCACTCATGCCTAAATTTTAGGATAAGCAATTTTATAAACAGAAAAATTTAAATAATAGAATTTGGAATCTTCTACACTCAATTACTGAATAGGAATAAACTGGAAAGGTCACCTTGGCCTTCTGCTGTCCCATTTCTCCAACTTGGGTTTGATTGTCCCTGGGTAGAATATTATTTAATGAGCCACTGCACTCATAAGATAGAAGATGTTTTTAAAAATCAAGTACACCTTTCAACCCATGCTTGTATTAACTGATGCAGGCACAATTAATTTTTATCTCTCCAGAGTTAAAGCTAGAGGATTTCACTCTCGCTGCTGAAAAAAATATTAATACAAGCGATGTGAATAAGCCCATGTGAGCAGCAAGAGGCAGATAGGTGCAACTTTCAGTTAATGCACCTTGAATCCTGCATACAGGTGGAGTGTCCCCATCTTTTACAAGCAAGAGGGATAATGAATTTAGATTACTTTGGGGGGATCAGATGTTGAATTAATTATCAGTTTAACTTTTTCCTTTTGGTCTAATCTCACAAATCACATATTTACTTTAAATGGTTCTCATTGGAGTTTTCCAATTTCATAATGTATGATTGATAATATTCCCACTGACTACTTTGTGCCAGTTTGTTTTGTATTAGGAAATTAGTGGACTTGATCTTATTTGATAGGCAGGTGCACAGCATACATGGATGCTCTTTACAACACATCTAAAATGGCATCATGAAAATAATTAGACAGCTCAGGGTTTGAATGATGACCCTGGACAGGTTACTTAATGCTAAACCATTTTTTTTTTTTTGCCAATCTTAAACAAAATAAAATGTTGACTAGAAATCAAAATAAGGAGATCAAAGGAGAGAAGCCCAGAGACCTGAAAATATCCCTTTCTCTCACCTTCCATCTAATTCCTGGTTCAAAACCCTCAGAGATGACATAGAACCACCAAGATAGTTTGGGGAGGGCTGAGGATCTTGAACCTCACTTCCCAGATTCAGCCTAGCAGAGAAGAGGGCTGGGAGGCACTATCTGAGAGTTATACAGGGAAAGCTCCAAGGCCTTCCAAGCTCCACTCTCGGGGTTACTAAGGATTTTCCCAATGAAATTAATGTTATCCCCAATCTGTACCTTAAACATTTTGAACTACATTCTCTCTCTTCAGCTCCTGGTAGAAGGACAAAGACTGTTTCATTCCAAGTATCCTTTGTGCCTTGGAGAACAGACACCAATATCCCCTACACACTTACTTATCCAAAAAAAATTTTAAAAAAAACACAAGCATTTAACCATACACTATGTTTGATTTTAAATTATCAATACTCATTAAAAGCAGATAGTTAGCTTTAAAATAACAAAAGAGAGGCTGGGGTTGCAGCTCAATGGTAGAGCACTCACCTTGCATGTGTGAGGCACTGGGTTCGATCCTCAGCACCGCATAAAAGTAAAATAAAGGTATTATGTCCATCTATAAGTTAAAATATTTTTAAATAAATAAATAACAATAACAAAAGAATCTTATACTTCTGATACTTCTTTAAACACATCTTTTTTCTTTCTTTTATTTATTTAATTTGGGGGATAGTCTTGAGGTTTGAAATTATGTTACTGTTCTATAAATATTCAAAAATTAAGTTAAATCAACAAAGGTAGAAGGAAAGACCTCAAAACTGAATGCAAACCAAAATAAGTTAACTCAACTATATTTAAAATAAGTAACATAACCATGCTGAATTCTGAAAAACAGAACTAAGTCATCAAATAACTTTTACTATTTACCCTTAGCCTAAAGAAAAAAGAATTAAAAATAAATCTTCAACTTGTCTTAGTAGTTTTGTTTTTCATAGTCATTGGGTCTAGTAATACTGAGACTACGTATTTTGCAGGATTATCAAGTGGGTCCATATATTTATATTTTTGTGAATCAGGTTTCTTACTATGGAAGGAAATAGATACAAATAAGAAAGGAGGGAGGACAAGGAGGAATTTGGAGTGAAAACATGTGTTGGTTACCACACCATATATACATGTATGATTATACTACTGATGCGATTCTGCTCCATATATACTACTGATGTGATTCTGCTCCATGTAAAGTCAGAGGAAGGAGAAGTTGTGCTCCATTTATGTACAATGTGTCAAAATGCATTCTACTGTCTTGTGTAACTAATTAGAGCAAATTAAAAATAAAAAAAATACAAGTAATAATAAATGTTGGTGAGGATGTGGGGATAAAGGTACCCTCATACATCACTGGTGGGATTGCAAATTGGTGGAACCACTATGGAAAAAAGTATGGAGATTCCTCACACACTTGGAATGGAACCACCATTTGAGTCAGTTATCCCACTCCTTGATATATACCCAAAGGACTTAAAATCAGCATACTATAGTGACACAGCCATATCCATGTTTATAGCAGCTCAATTCACAATAGCAAAGCTTTGGAACTAACCTAGGTGCCCTTAAACAGATGAATGGATAAAGAAAATGTGAGATTATACACACACACACACACACACACACACACACACACACACACACCAGAGTATAAATCAGCCATAAAGAAGAATGAAATTATGGCATTTTCTGGTAAATGGATGGAACTGGAGAATATCATGCTAAGTGAAAGAAGCCAATCCCCCAAAAACCAAAGGCCAAATGTTCTCTCTGATACACAGTTGCTAATTCACAATACAAAGGTAAGGGAGAGAAGAATAGAAATACTTTGGATTAGACAAAGGGGAATAAAGGGAAGAGAAGGGGGAATTGGAATAGGAAAGACAGTAGAATGAAATGAGCATTAATTTCCTATGTTCATATATGAACACACAACCAGTATAATTCCACATCATGTACAGTCACAAGAATAGGAAGTTGTACTCCATGTATGTATGTCAAAATACATTCTACTGTCATGTATAACTAAAACAAATAAAAATTTTAAAACCCTAAAAAATAAATATAAAAAAATAATTAATTAAAAGAGATGTGTTGGAAGTGGAAGTATCAGTATAAACTCACGTTTTTTTAATCTGGCTTTTTATCAGTATCTATGAGTATTCACAGGGATGGTTGTCCCTCAGTACACATTGAGATTGGTTCCAGGACCTTCAGTACACACCAAAATCTGCAGATGCTCAAGTCCCTTAAACAAAATGGCATAGGGATGTAACCTATGCACATTCTCCCATATACTTCAAGTCATCTCCAGATCATTTATGACAACTAATACAAGATAAATGCTACATAAATAGTTGTTATATGTTTAGGGAATGATAACAAGCAAAAAAAAAGTCTGTACAAGTGCAGTACAGATGCAATTTTTCCATGAATATTTTCAATCCAGGGTTGGTTGAATCCACACAGTCAGAATCCATGGATACAGAAGGCCAAGAGTACAGGTATTTCTCAGCTCTATCTGCAGAAAATACCAAGAAACAATTATGTTCCAGTTCATGTTCCATGAATAATGGATTTTAAATACCAGTCCCACTAAAGAACCAGGGAGTTAGGCGCAGTGGTGCATACCAGTAATCCCAGTGGTTTGGGAGGCTGAGGCAGAAGGATCACAAGTTCAAAACCAGCCTCAGCAATGACGAGGCACTAAGCAACTTAGCAAACCCTGTCTCTAAATAAAATACAAAATAGGGTTGGGGATGTGGGTCAGTGATTGAATGCCCCTGAGTTAAATCCCTGGTACCCCTCCCCCAACAACAACAACAACAAAAGAATCAGGGCTCCTTGGAAAAATGGTAGATTCAAGTTCTGGGGAAGGGAAAACATGAGATGGATCTAGAATGGCTAATTATGCCAAAAAGTAATAAAATGTTTTTAAAAATCATAAGCATCTGTCAAAAAGGACAAAGGATATCAATTAAAGGGCCTCCTACAGGCCCTGGGGATAATTTGAGCATCAGAATGAATAAGGGCAGGAAACCCTTCATTATAGCAAAATGCTGATAATAAATACAGAAGGAATTATCAAGTTTTTTACTTTTTTAAGTCATTGTTATTTTTTATTGGTGCACCATAGTTGCACAAAATGATAGGATTCATTCATGTGAGTTATCAAGTTTTTAAAAGCCCTAACGTCAGATCTAAATTAGTAACAGATATTAAATTTGATTGTGGGAGAAGTTTGGTGAGGAATAATATATTTATGCAGTCTTACAGTATTTTTTCCACAAGTTACTTATTAATTATAAAAGGAAAAATAATAACTATAATGAAAAACTGAATAACACTTTAATAATCAATTTTAACACAATCAGATTTAATATCACCAATAATAAGCAAATAGACATCATGCATCTTCAGAGTTGAGGTTCTGAGGAGGAAACACTATCACTCTTGAGGTACTCCAGTCAAACAGACATACCCTGAATCTAGTCAGGAGGAACCAACAGATACAGCAACTTGAGGGACATTCTATAAAATAACTATTATTCAAAACTCTCAATGCCCTAGGATAGAGACTGAAGCACTTCTCTAGACTAAAGGAAACTAAAATTCATGACAAACAAAGTAAAAGATACGGTCCAGGTTACATCCTATACTGCAACTAAAGTTGCCCTAATCCTATACTGCAACTAAAGTTGCCCTAAAGGCAATTATTGAAATGACTTGATTGGTAGACAAGATAACAGTATTAGGTTGATATTAAACTTCCTGAATTTAGTAACTTTATTGTAATTATGTAAGATAATATTCTTGCTCTTAAAATTACATGCTTTAGTATTATAGGTAAAGGGGAATAATGTATGCAACCTACTTTCAAATGATCCAGAAAAAAGTAATATTAATATGTATCTATAAAGAGGGAAATGAGGCAAATATGTCCAAGTAAGAATGGATGAAATCTGTGCACTATTCTTGCTATTTTTCTCTAAATCTAAAATTATTCCAAAATAATTTTAAAAAGACCCTGTTTGTAATATAAAGAATAGGTACTTATGATTAGGCTTGTTTATTGTTTTTGTTTATAACATCATAAATGTAGCTATATTATAATATAAATTGATATCCAGAGCTTATGATTCATGCCAATAAAAAGCTCTTTCAACCAAATTGCAAATGTCTACTTTTGCACCCTTATGATTTTCAGAATGATTAACCAAATATTTGATTTACATTCATATATTGAAGCATTCCTTAAACTAGTAAACTACTCTGAAAATAGAAAATGCCTAGTCAACTTCCTTGTTAGTAACTATAAACATGGAAGTACCAAGATTTGCTTAATTCCTGGTACTTCTCCCAAGATAGATGAAAACATGTACTTTCCTTTATGCTCTTCTTCAATTAAGCAGTCATAAAAAACAAAATATATTATTTGCTATTCTATTTTCTTTTTTATGGAATATTATAATTTATTGTTCAATAATGTATGTGAATGGAAGATGTACATTTCACTTTTTAACGTGTTAAGTACTCTAATTATCAATATAAATATGCTGCAATATCTCAAGAAATCTTTTTTCCTTTCTTTTTTTTAAAAAGAAAGAAATGCTATTCTATTTTCTAATTCACAAAAAAAGCAAAGTTCAAGTTTATAATATTGAATAAGTGCATTCCATAAACTGTGAGTACTGTGACATTTATAATCCATTTAAAATCAGATCAAATAATGATAAGGAAAAATTCTCTCAGCAGTGATGAGACTTGTCATTTAGTTGCACTGCCACTAAGAATAAAGAAGGACTTAAATCATGGAGCAGAGAAGCTAAAAAATCTAGTTTCTAAAACGCCTTGGGATTAACTCCACTAGCATAAACCTCAAAGACACTGATTACCAAACTCAGCATTTCCCAGATTAATAAAAACACCACTAGTCACCATTTATCACGCTAAGCCTCATCCTTCTGTATTCAGAAGGCCTGTTTTACCCAGACACGAAGGGTAACTTCCCTTCTTTTGATCTGTCCCAGATTCCTTTTCTAGTTAAAAACTCTCTTAATTTTAAAGCAGAGGTGGGAGAGAGGGAATCTCACATACACCCCCACCATCTTTGAAGTCTTCTAAATTCTAGGGCAAGAGCTGCGGTTATCTGTCAAGGTTTACTCATGTGAGGAAAAAATGGAACATTCAAAAACTTATTTCTGCATGTAAGAAAGAAAAACCAGACAGTATCACATTTGGCAAAAAAGAATTAAATTTGATAGTCATATATTGGCAAGGTCATGATAAAATACATACCCTTTAGGCTTGTTGCCTCTTGCAGTGCAGGTCTGCAGAAGATATTAAAATTGAAAATGGACATCCCTGTGACCATCCAACTCCACCGCTATGTATCTCCCCAGGGCACTCCCTCATGTGTACAAATATTCATTGAAACACTATTTGAAATGCAAAAAAAAAAAAAAACTGAAGGAAACTGTAAGTTTATTAATGGGAAATTATGTTAAACAGAAGAAATGCAAAGCAATATTCTGTATGTTTTGGGTAAATACGTGAACATAAAAATCCGAAAGGATGTTCATCAAACTTATTTAAAAAAAAAAAAACAAAAGCTTTATCTGTGGTGTTCTAAAGTTCAGGAGAAAATTTATTCATGTATCAAGTAATTAAAAATTAGTTTTCCATGATTAAAAAAAGAAAAATCTGGATCAAATTAAAAACTAAGTAAAAATGTACATAGATCAATTTGACTATAAAAGAATAGATACTGAGTAATAGTGATAAGGAGGCTAAATGTGAAATGCTACATCAGAGCAATGTCCCAGAATCAGAGCCTGAGGCTTGATCCTGTAGTATACAAGGAATCCTACCGACACCTTGAGGGAGAGAACTCTCTGATTTTCTATACTCAAGCCCAAAAACAAACAAAAAAATCAGGAAGAAAGGAAGTTTCCACAAGTATTAAATATAATTTTATTTGTCTGACCTCAAACTTTACTCTTGGATCATGTGTAGGATTCAAGGGATGAGAAGAGGATTGCCAGCAGAAAATTCTCTCAAAAATCTTTGGTTTAAAATAAAACCAATGGGGATGGGGTTATGGCTCAGTGGTAGAGCACTCACCTTGCATGTGTGAAGCCCTGGGTTTGATCCCCAGCACCACATAAAAATAAATAAAGGTATCGCGTCCATCTACAACTAAATGAATGAATGAATTAATTAATTAATTAAATAAAACCAAAAGAGGTGGGGGAAGGAGACGTTCTTACTCAAGGAGCCCTTGAGTAAGTGATTCTGGAGAGTTGGAAACCTCTAATCTTTTTCAGCAGGGTATGGAAATGACTCCCAGAGTCTAGTGGAATACAATTTGGACACGTAGGCAGTTAGCAAGATGCAGGAATCCATTTCTTCTTAGTAATTTCCACTAGGAGACAATGGGTGCTTTCATCTGCCTCTTGGTCTGAACCTAATCAGTAAGACTTGAGATACCACTCCTTCACATATGTATACTTATTCCCTAAGTGCTAAAGAAAGTAGCACTAGGAATACATAAGAGGTTAGCTATGTTGGCAATTTTTTAACCAAAAGTGAGAGGTTTATTTCATAAACTAATTTATAAATTCTTTTGCAAGTTACTCCAGAAATTACAACATATACTCTTGACTTCTTTTTTGTTTGTTGATTGGTTGGTTTGATTTGAGGTACTGGAAATGAACCTGGGTCTTACACATGCCAGGCCAGCACTGTGTCTCTGAGCTATATCCCCAGCCTTATACCCTTGACTTGTAAAAACTTAACATTAATCCATACTTTGACACTCTTCCCAGAAAAAACTCAACACTTTAAGCCCATTTAGCCCCTTTCAACTAAAGTGTTATTGTTGTTATGCATTTTTAAAATTCTACATATTTTTTTTAAAACTTCGAAGCTATTGTTACTATTTTTCAATATATTTTTCATTTATCCACGCTATTTACCACCAGACACTTCCACATCTTTGACTTCCCTTCTGCTGAAAAAATATCCTTTAAAATTTCTTTTAGTACAGTTCACTGGCAACAAAACTTCTCAGGTTTTTTTTGCTTTGTCTGCCTGAAACACTTTATCTCCCCGCTTCTTTCTCCCATTGTTACTTTTGAGAAATCAGCTATCAGTCAACTGTTCTCCTACGAAGGTAATCTCTTTTTTCCTCTGGAAGCTTTTCCTATTTTATCTTCATCTTGGATTATCTGCAGATTCACTCTTATATGTCTAGGTGTGGGTTTCTTTTTGTGTATCCCAACTGGGATTCTGTGAGCTTCTTAATTATGAGAATGGATGTCTTCCATCGTTTCTAGAAAAATTTCAGTTACTGTATCTTCAAATATTGTTCCTACCCATTTTCTCTTTTCCTCTTCTGAATCATCAAAAAATATATATGCTACATATTTTTGCTGATTGTTGTTCCTTTTGTTCCTTCTATCTACTCACATGCCTAGGCATCTCTGACCACAACTGGGCACTGTACATGAAAACAGATTTGTAGAAATACCTTCAAGTATGAATGCTATCACTCTCCACAAAGAATTTTTTGCTTGTTTTCACCAGGCTCCTGAAGTCCTGAAAGCTTTATCAATCCAAGCTCCCTGAGTGCTAATTTTGTCAACTTGACTAGGCCACTGGATGCCCTGATAACTAGTTAAACTTTATTTCCTGGTGTATCTGAAGGTGTTTCCAGAAGAGATTAGCATTTGGATTGATGGATTGGGTAAAGCAGATGGCCCTCCACAATGGGTGGGCATTATCCAAACCACTGAGTGCCTAACCAGAACAAAGAGGCAGAGGAAGGTAGAATTAACTCTGCCTGACTGCTTGAGCTGAACATTGACCTTCTCCTGTCTTCCATGCTCCCAGTTCTCAGGCCTTAAGAAATGAACTGAAATAAATTAAAAAAACAATACAAAATATTGGTATAGGTATACAGCAGTTAAACTGTCATACACTGACAGAGGAAATGTGCATTTGTACAACTACTTTGGATAATATTTGGGAATATTGAATTATAGCAGTGCTACCCCTAATATAGAAACTATCCAAATATCCATCAATTGTATAACTGATAAACACATTAAGTATAATCACATAATGAAATCCTATACATCAGTAAGAATGAGCAAATTACAACCACAGCCTCATCATGGATATACTGTGTAAATGTAGCATCAAATGAAAGAAGCCAGACACAAAACACATACCTTATAATTACATTTATATAGTGTTTAAAACTAGGAAGAATTTACCTAGAGGGTTAGAAGTCTGGATAGTGCTTATTCTTTGAGGAAGGAAATGACTGGAAGAAGGGACAAGAGTGGTTAATTCCGGGATCTTAGCCATGTACCATTTTTTTGGTATATGTGAATTCAAGTTACCATCTAGTGTTCTTTTATTTCCTTTTGAAAGACAGTGTTGTTTACATGAGTGTGTTAAACTTCTAAAAGGTAATTGAGCTTGCATTTATTTAGAATTCTTTTTCCTGCATCAGCTATTTTTCAACAAAAAATATGACTACATTTTAAAATACAATAAAATCTTATTTCAAAAATAAAATAAAATAGATCAACTGTAAAAAAAAAAGAAGAAGAAGAAGAAGAAATAAACTGGAGTCTATACTATCAACCCTCCAATTCTCCTGCCTTTTAACTATGCCACTGGTTTTCCTGGGTCTCCAGCTGTGTAGGGCAGAATATAAGGCTTCTTAGACTTCATAATCACATGAAGTAATTTTTTTATTCTAATAAATCTTTCTAGATAGATACAGACATAGACATTGATAGATCTATATAGTTAGGTAGACATATGGATAGATACAGACCTAGATACTAGTCAATAGATAAATAGAAGTCTATTAATTTTTTGATGGTTTTAGATTTAAAAGAAGGAGAAGGAGAAGGAGGAGGAGGAGGAGGAGAAGGAGGAGGAGTTGTTGAAGTTGAAGTTGTTGTTCATCCAAACTTTTTAGTTACCTTCACCAGGAAAACTAGTCCATCATTAGGCATTACTAGAAACTTAAAGTAAGTTCACACAAAACAGTCAAAAAATTACAGTTATCACTTTAGCACAACCTAATATTTGGATTGTAATTAAATTGTATTTCACTTTGAACAGATTCTGAATGCTTTCTCTTGGATTATAAAGATTTACTGTTGCTAACTCAACATTGAATTAAACAAGTTGGTACATGTCAAGTTTCTAAAAGAATGCCTGGCATGTAATAAGCCTTCAATAAATATTAACAAATACTTGCTATTTCCAGAATGAGTGAAGTACAGTATTTCCCCACAATTTTATAATAGTTACTACCATTCTCCATTCTAGTATTACCATAGAAATACTCCAAAAAAACTAAAGTTACTCATTCATTCAGCTAAAAAAGAAAAAAAGATTTAGGCAGTATTCCAACTCCAGTTTTGAGGGTAATACAAGAAATATCAGTCAAAACCACTGTAAACTTGAGGCTTAATTATTAGTTGTATGTATTAATAATTACTTATATAAATTGGTAATTCTTCCGTAAAGAGGGCTCTATCAACATAACAGACAGTTACACAGCTGTTTCACAGTCACATAGTTCACAAGCAAAAAACTGAATCCAACACATTCTCTTAATGAAAGCTCCTTCATTGTAAGACTGGAGCCACAGCAAGCCTGCAACATAAGCTACGTGCCAAGCATTGCATGATTTTTTGTTTTCAAGCATGTGCCCCATTTACATGATATATGTGGAAGTGACAATTAACTGGAAGAACCGGGATAGTTGCATTCAACAAAGTTTATACAAGTACATTGTTTTGGATTAGTGTCCCAGCAGACCAGACCAAACCAGAATGGAGCCACATAATCAAACAGAATTTTGAAACAGTTAAAAAAATAAACTGAAAACCCCTGGAGATTCCACTCTATGAGTCATTGTAATATGACAACTCTGTTTTAACTCCATAAAGAAAATAAATATTACCTATCTGCTTTTTGTTTCCTATTTCTGCTTGTTTTTGCCCTTTTGCCTATAAGGCCAGCTTCCTCTGCTGAACTCATCCGAACATCCATTTTACTTTACAGAATGAGGTGTGGCCCAGTTCTAGAATAACAAATGAAAGCCAATTAGATCTTAAAATTTGTGGCAATTTTGCCTTTGACAGCTGTACAAAGCAACCTGAGAACCATCTATGCCCTCCACAATTCATGCTTGCAGAGCATCCCTGTATTGCCCCCACGTTGTTTACGAAGAAAGAACCTGTAATATAGAAAAACCAGGGCAAAAAATAATGCTCTCAGAACAATCTGTAATCCATCCTTGCAAAGCCTCTTAAAACAAGACACAACATCATATTCATTTAGAAAATATTTACCAACACCTAGTTAGGGCCAGGTACTTTGGTAGGCACTATGTTTTTCACAGTGAAGAAGACACCATTGAGACTGGCCTCCCAGAATTTAGTCTTCATACAGAAGAGAGAGGCAAACAAATGGATGTCTATGCTAAAGGGTAACATAGGTACTACAATGGAAGCAGCACAGGGTGCTTGGGAAGAACATGGGATAGGGGATCAGAAAAGTGTCCCAGAGAAAACCACTTCTACAGAGATCTAAGAGATGAGCAAGAGACAGTCAAGCAAAGATGACAAACTAGAACATTCCAGAAGCCATGTACATAAAGGCTGAGAAATAAGAGAGACTGTAAGGAAGGGCACCTCCTGTCCATGCATAAACAAAGATGAATCCTACTCTGTAGGGATGTCTTTAAAACCAGCGTCCTCGAGACACTTACCAAAAACCATATTACATAGAACCATAGAAGACAAACCACCATGAGGAAGAATCGGGAGACACAGGAACAAGAAAATTAGCTCCACTGACTCCCCACCCCCCGTAAGACTTGGAAACAATAGAACACTTTGAAATATTGTAAACATATTTAAATTAATAAAAAGATAAAAGATCCTTGGCCCATTTGTTGATTGAGTTATTTGTTTTTTTGGTGCTTAGCCTTTTGAGTTCTTTATGTACCCTAGAGATTAGTGCTCTATCTGATGTGCGAGGGGTAAAAATTTGGTCCCAGGATGTAGGCTCTCTGTTCACCTCACAGATTGTTTCTTTTGCTGAGAAGAACAGACACTTCTCAGAAGAGGATATACAATCAATCAACAAATATATGAAAAATGTTCATCATCTCTAGCAATCAGAGAAATGCAAATCAAAACTTCTCTAAGAAATCTCACTTCAGTCAGAATGGTAGCTATTATGAAGACACACAACAATAAATGTTGGCGAGGATGTGGGGACAAAGGCACACTCATACATTGCTGGTGAGACTGCAAATTGGTACAGCCAATAGGGAAAGCAGTATGCAGATTCCTTGGAAATCTGGGAATGGAACCACCATTTAACCCAGCTATCCCTCTCCTCGGACTATACTCAAAGGACTTAAAAATAGCATACTACAGGAACAAAGCCACATCAATGTTCATAGCAGCACAATTCACAATAGCTAAACTGTGGAGCCAGTTTAGATGCCCTTCAGTGGAAGTATGGATTTAAAAAAATGTGGCATATATACACAATCGAATTAAAAGAGAATAAAATCATGACATTTGCTGGTAAATGGATGGTGTTGGAGAAGATAATGCTAAGTGAAGTTAGCCAATATAAAAAAAAAATGCCAAATGTTTTCTATGATATAAGGAGGCAGATTCATAGTGGGATAAGGAAGGGGAGCATGGGAGGATAAGAGGAATTCTAGATAGTGAAGAGGGGTGGAAGGGAAAGGGTGGGGGCAGGGGATTAGCAAGGATGGTGGAATGTGGTGGACATTATCCAAAGTACATGTATGAAGACTTGAATGGAGTGTCAACATACTTTATATACAAACAGAGATATGAAAAATTGTGGTACATATGTGTAATAAGAATTGTAATGCCAAAAAAAGTACATGTATAAAGGCATGAATTGGCATGAACATATTATATATACAAAGATATGAAAAACTGCACTCTATATGTGTAGTAAGAATTATAATGCATTTTGCTGTTGTGTATTTAAAAAATAAAATCAATAAAACTAAAAAAATGCTAAAACAATCATTAAAAAAAAAAGATAAAAGAAAGAAGGCAGACCAGTAGAGGAGAGGAAAGGGAATAGCGGGAGGGAATAGGGAAGGAAACAGGGGGGGACCGGGGACTAATTGGAGTAAACTAAATTCCATGCATGTATGATTATGTTAAAATGAACCCAACTACCCAAATATCTTTTTTTAAAAAAGAGAGAGAGAGAAAATCTTTTTTTTTTTTTTTTTTTGTAAATGGACACAACACAATGCTTTTATTTTTATGTGGTGCTGAGAATCAAACCTGGGTCGCGCCCGTGCTAGGCGAGCCCTCCACTGCTGAGCCACAATCCCAGCCCCTTGAACCCAACTATTATGTGCAACTAACTATAATGCACTAATAAAAGCCAAAAAATTTTTAAAAAGGATAAAAGAAGGTATAAACACTACATGTCAAGAATAATACAGAAGAAAACAGAGCAAAGAAAACTAAAAGCAAAGAAAAACTTTTCAAAATGAAAAAGATAGTCCATCACCTTCAAAACCCCAGTGCAGGGCTTTTAGTGTTAAAGCTAGAAGTTATCTAAGCTTCTCACCAAAACTAAAACTGAAAAGATAATGAGTTATTTTAAAAAGACACAAACCCACGAAGACAAAGAGAAGGACAAAGTATGAAAAAGAAGCTTTAAAAGACGAAAAGGAGCCGGAAGGCAAATGAGTAAGTGCTGACTGATTTTAGAGCCCTAAAAATCTAAGCAACCAGGGCGAGGGTGGGAGGAGGAGGGGGAAGCCAGGAAGCAGCAGCCAGTTCAAAGAAAGAAACCTGGAAGGGCTCAGAGCTGGAGGACTTGAGATATCTGAAGGCAGGGGTCCAGGGTGGGGTTCAGGGAGAGGACTAGTTGAAAGCTTGTATAAAGGATGTTTAGTTTACCATAGATCCTCCTCCAACCCCTGAGGAAGTCTGCAAGACCTCCTTTCTGGTAAGACTGCCCTGCTGAGGACAGGCTAAAGCCCATATTGGGGGCTGAGAGTCGACCTTCTGAACCACAGATCCCTCCCTATGTGGCCACTGGAACACCAGCTGTCAGGCCACTACAACCCCCAGCCAAAAGATTGGAGCATTCCTTTCTAGAAAAATTGACCAACACAGGAGAAAGCCCTCTTACATCTGACATTTTAGCATCCTCTACTAAAAAAAAAAAAAAAAAAAAAAAAAAAACTGGCATACCATCTTCATCCCCCATGATGAAGTCAAGCAACAAGCCCTGTCCCCTTCCACAGAGGATCCCATCAGCTTTTCAGGGTCTCGCTCTTTTTTAAAAAATATTTTATTTTTTAGTTGTAGATGGACACAATATCTTTATTTTATTTTTATGTGGTGCTGAGGATTGAACCCAGGGCCTTGCACATGCTAGGCATGTGATCTACCGCTGAGCCTCAGGGCCTTGCTTCTATATAGAAAAAGAAGTCCAAAAGCTGCCCATATTTAGTGAAAGCAATGAACTTAAATCAAAGTTAAAGACCAATACAAATAAAGAGGAGGAGAAAGGAATACCCACAGAGTAGAGGCAATCAAGGAGACAGAAGAAAAAATAATTAATATTCTCAGAAGAATAAGAGAGAATACTGTGATATATTGAAAAAAGAACAAGAAGCTACAAAAAAGAAACATTCTGTGCATCTAAAAGAGCTTTTCAAAAGACAAAATATAATAGAAATAAATTTTAAATAAGAGGTTTGGAAGATAAAAATGAAAAATCTACCAGAAAACAGAAAATATAACAATAATATGTAAAACAGGATTACAATTACAGGTTCAGAGGGTGCCCAAAAGACTTTGAATTAGAAAAATCAGAGAGAATGTAGTGAATGACATCATAGCAAAACACAAGGCAGTGTTCCAGAACTCAGGTTCATGGGTTTGCAGATAGAAAGGCCCCAAAAAGGTTAGAACAATGGATAAAGAGACCCAAGCAAAGACACATTACTAGTAAATTTCACCATGCCAGGAATAAAGAGAAATTCCTAACGTCTTCAGAGAAAGCAATAACAAAAATAAACTAGTAATTCTATATTTTAATAATTCCAAATACAGAAAAACACTTTTGTAGACATATGTTCACAAGAGCACCATTTATGAAAAGGAAAAACCCCACTGTCCAACTGTTGGACACCACCATATAAAATTAGAACACAGACTTGTATAAATAGCATGTTCATAGTCATAAAAGTATAAGTATGTTAAAAGAAACAGATTGGGAATCCACCAAAATGTTAGCAGAGACATCCATTACAACTTTCTTGGAATGTTTTTGTTTTTGTTTAGCAGTACAGGGCTCTCACATGCTAGGCAATCACCCTCCTACTGAGCTACATCACCAGTCCTCCATCCCATATTTGAAAAAATGGATTTTAATACACCAACTTTTCCACTGAGAACTACTATGAAAACTAGATAAAATTAAAGAAATTAAACAAAAATCTATTGAAGGCACCAAAGAACAAACCCACGCAAGCAGAATTTCAGGAGCTGAGATTCTCTTAGAAAGGCAATACACTGAGCATTGAAGGAAGCTCTGTATTGTATCCACTTCTCCTCCTTAGGGACATCTAGAGATCTGTGGTGCAGATCACAGAGGTTAAGAGAAAAGCAGCCAGACATCCCAGGATGGTTGGTCTTGTCACTATTTGTTTTTGTTTGTTTTAATTACTGAGTATTTATTTCTTCATTACTTTTTCCACCAATATATACTAGATATAGTGGACATGAAGGATTATTTCATTTAGACAATGAGTTGCCATACTCAATTCCTTGAAGGGAAACAATGTATACTATAAAAGATAACCCAAGATTTGAGCTAGGTTGCAGGAAGAGATTTATATCTGGTACTATTTCTTTGTTTGAAAAAGAGGTAATTTGAAGAGCATGAGAAGAAGATTAACATTAAACAGGAATGAGAGGTGGGAGGGAAAGCAAGAGAGAAGGGAAATTGCATGGAAATGGAACGAGACCCTCAGGGTTATACAAAATTACATACAAGAGGAAGTGAGGGGAAAGGGGAAAATAATACAAGGGGGAGAAATGAATTACAGTAGAGGGGGTAGAGAGAGAAGAGGGGAGGGGAGGGGAGGGGAGGGGGATAGTAGAGGATAGGAAAGGCAGCAGAATACAACAGACACTAGTATGGCAATATGTAAATCAGTGGATGTGTAACCGATGTGATTCTGCAATCTGTATACGGGGTAAAAATGGGAGTTCATAACCCACTTGAATCAAAGTATGAAATATGATATGTCAAGAACTATGTAATGTTTTGAACAACCAACAATAAAAAAATTTAAAAATTTAAAAAAATAAAAAAGTAAAGTTAAGCAAAGTTAAAAAAGAAAAAAGAAAAAGAGGTAATTGTATTTTCAACTGCATGTGTGTTGTTTCATTTGTCTGAAGAACATTTAAGGTGTTTGTATGTGTTTAAAAAGATGTGTGAAAATATTGGACAGCCAACAGAGTGGATACAATGAACCTCTATTTTTACTAAAAAGCATCCATGAGTGATGGTGGCTTCCTCACTGGTCTGGGAAACATAATAGAATTCAGGGTTTCCAAAGAGGCCAAGATTCAGAGAAAAATGATATTGCAGAGAGAAAAGTTCAACGTGCATTTTCTCCTTCTGGCATTTGTGGATATACATGGAGTGAAAAGGTTTCTTAGCCAAGCAGAAAGCAGCTAAAAGATTAAAAACCTAAGCAGACATTCAGGCAGTCTCACATGGGAAAGACAAAAGTTGGAGTTCAAGGCCTACCCAAGAGCAGGCCATGGTAAACCCCCATTGCTAATGAATCGAGGTGATCTGCACCTACTATGAATGCCTACCAAAAGAAAATTAAGTCTCCTTCAGAGGAAAATAACATCATCAAAATTCTTAGAACATTTTCATACATAATGTATATTACTGTATACAAAGAGATTTTACTTTATTTTATTTTACAAAGAGCCTTTAAAAGTCAAGAAGACTACTTAAAAGAAAAATAGAAAACTGTATAAAATATGAGTACAAAATTCACAAAAAAGGACATAAAAAGTCTCCTAAATATAGAAAGATATTCAACTTCACTGAAAATAAGAGAAATCTAAATTGAAACAGCACAGAAATATTCTTTTCCACCTATCAGATTGGCAAAAATTGAATTTTTTTTTTTTTTTTTTTTTGGCAAAGGTATGGGAAAACAAGCACTCTCATTCATTGCTGGAGGGAAAACAGAATGTTGTCATCCCAATGGCAAGGAATCTGACAACATCTAACAAAGTATAGAACTATTTGTTTTAACAGAGAAACCCTACTCATAGAAATTTACCTGAAAACACCTCTAAGAATTCACCTGGAGAAACCACTCCAAAATGCAAAAATACATAAGCATAAAGTTATCCCATATGTCATTATTTATAATGACAAAATATTGGAAATAACCCAAATACCTTTATATAGGATACTGAACAAATTATAACACTTCCATGTAATGGAGTAATATAAAGTTGTTTTTTAAAAGTAAAATTAGTGAAATCCCCATGAAATATGAGGTGATTTCCCAGATACACTACTAAGTGAATAAAGCAAAGTAAAAATGCAGATATAGCATGCTACCTTTTGTGTAAGAAAGGTTAATAAGAATATATTCAACAGCTTCCATAATAAAAACTAGCAGTAAACTAAGAACAGAAACATCCTTAATCTGATAAAGGTTTTCCATACAAAACCTACAGCAAACACCATATTTAATTGGAAATATTGAAAGACTTCACTCTAGGGTTAGCAAGAAAAAAATCTTTGGTGTTGCTATTTCCATTCAACATCACGTTGGTGGTATCAACCTATGTAATAAGGCATGTATCTTATTAGAAAATCCATATGTGACAATGTAGTTGGCAAATGAAAACATACTGCAAAGCAAAAAATGCCATAAATAAAGTCAACAGACAAATGCAAAGTAGGGCAAAGGGTCTAAAAACTTATAGAAATATAAGCTTTTAAGAACTGAAGAAGGAAAAATAAAACTATCATAGAAAATCCAAGAGTCTATGGATAAATTATTCACTAATAAGTGAATTTTAAGCAAGTTTGTTGGATTCAAATCAATAATAAAAAATTAATTATAGTTCTATATACTAGCAAAACAATTAGGAAATGAAAAGCAAAACTATGCCATTTACAATAACATCAAAACCCATCAAATACCTAAGAGTGACATCAAAAGATAAGACCTTCCCACAAAATAATCCGCCATTACTGAAAGAACTAGATATATAAAAGGATATGTTGCTTTCATGGTTTATAAGACTCAATAAGAAGGGGAGGGGGGATAGTAGGGGATAGGAAAGGTAGCAGAATACAACAATTACTAATTGGGCATTATGTAAAAATGTGGATGTATAACCGACGTGATTCTGCAATCTGCATTTGGGGTAAAATTGGGAGTTCATAACCCACTTCAATCTAATGTATGAAATGTGATATGTCAAGAGCTTTGTAATGTTGTGAACAACCAATAAAAAAAATTAAAAAAAATAAAATAAAATAAAATAAATAAATAAAATATCTTTGTGTAAAAAAAAAAAATAAGACTCAATAAGATATCAAGTCTCTCCAAACTGATCCATATAATCAATGTAATCTCAATAAAATCTCAGCAAATTTTTAATGGAAATTGACAAGTCAGTCCTAAAATCAATACAAAAATGCAAAAGACCAAGAATGCCCAAGAAAATTCTGAAAAAGTACAACAAAATTGGAGAAGTTATGCTATCAGATTACAAGTTACAGTAATTAAAATAGTACAGTATCAGCACAAAGATAAATACCAATGGACCAGAATAGAGTCCAGAAACAGACTTATAAAGGTCATCTGATTTATGACAATGGGGCCAATCATTATTGGGTTTAAAAATGGTCTTTTCGGTAATTAACCTGGACTAACTGCAAAAAAAAGAATTGGTCAATCTGACCATGACCTCAATGGTAATTCCATTGGATTACAGACCTAAATTTGAAAGGTAAAATGATAGTTTCTAAAAGTACATCATCCTTTACCACTAGCCAAGTGTGACTATTTATATTTAATTTTAAATTAATTAAAATTCAAAATTTAGTTTTCACTAACCACATTTCAAGTGACCAACAGCCAAATATGGAGAGTGGGTTATCATATTGGACAGTTCAGAAACAGAAAATTTCCACACTGTAGAAAATTCTATTGAACAGTGGTCCTCTACAGGATAATACCTTCTTAACCCTGAAGTAGGAAAATATTTCAACAAGACACAGAAGCACCTTTAAAAGTACAGGTGCTTTATAAGATGAGAACTTTACAAGATGAGAGAGAATATTTGGAATATAGGTGTTACAAAGGACTCATATCCCATATACGTTGTATAACAATGTTTGAAGCAAAGATAGAAAACATATATGATGGTATATAACAGTATATAACACATAGCTTATGTGTATAGTATGCAATGCCATCTAGGTTTGGGTAAGTATACTCTATAATGTTTGCACAAAGATGAAATCACAAAAAAAAATGCATTTTTCAGAATGTATCCCCCCCATCATTAAGGAATATATGACTATATAAATAACTCCTATATATTGACAAGAAAAAAACAGACAACCTAGTTATTTTAAATGATAAAAAAAAAAAAAAACAACCTGAAAAGGCACTTAACAAAAAGGAGGGTATCCAGATGACCAAAGAAGAGGATGAAAAGGTGCTTGCATTAGTTTCCTATTGCAGCTGTAATGGGAAATAACCACAAACTTAGTAGCTTAAAATAATGCAAATTTATTATCTTACAGTTCTGAAAATTACGAATTCAATATGGGTCTCAGGAAGCAAAACCAAAGATGTCCTCAGAGCTGTGTTACTTCTAGGGACCTTAGGGGAAATATGTTCTTTCTTTTTTCACCTGCCCGAGGCTACCCACATTCATTGGCTAGTGGGCCCCTTTCCTCTCCAAAGTCAGCAACAGCCAGCTGAGTCTTCCTCAGGCTGCATCACTGCTTCCACTATGCCACCTCCTTCTCTCCTGCCACCCTCTTTCATTTATAAGGACCTTCATGATTCTACTAGGCGCACTGGGATAATCAAGGATAATCTCTGCTTTGTAAGATCCTTAATTTAATCACATCTTTAAAGCCCCTTTTGCCAACTAAGGTCACATATTCACATATATTCAATATGTTTTTGTTTTATACTTTTGCCAAGTAAGGTCACATATTCTGAGGATTAGGGCATGGAAATCTTTGGATGAAAATTATTCTTTCTACAGTTTTATTGATCACTGGAGAAAATGAAATTAAAACACCATGTACTACTTACTCCCCACCACGATGATTAAAACTGAAAAAAAAAACTGTAGCAAAATTATAACTCTCACATCTTGCTGGTACATAAAATGGTACAATCGTCTGGGGAAAGTGACTGGTAGGATATCTATTAAAGCTAAACATGTGCACTCTCTGTGATCTAGATACAAACCAACAGAAAAGCACCAATCCATGTATCAAAATACATGGATAAGAATGTTCCGAGAAGCATTATTTGAAGTAACCCCAAACTAGAAACAATTTAAAGGCCCAATAATAAACACAATAAATTATATTCATATAACAGAATAGTATAGAGCAATAAAAAAGAATGAACTACTGCTATATGCAACAGTATGCCTGAATCTCATGGACAAAATGTTGATCCATTTAAGCACCACATGAAAGAGCATATATTATATGATTCAATTTACATAAAGTTCAATAGCAGGCAAAACTCACCTATCTAAGAGGAATCAGCATATAGTTATTGTCAAGAGGGGGAAACAACTGGTAGGTGGTAGGTAAGAGATTCTGGGTCAGAGTAGTGTTCTATTTCTTGGTCCAACTGGTGACTATATGGGTATATTGGCTTTGTTAAATTTCATCAATTTGTGCAAACATTTGACAATTCATGTGCTTTTATACATATATGTCATTCTTCAATTTAAGCTTATAAAAATATAAACAGATAATTGGTGTCCAAGTGTGGATTTTTAAATTTATTTATTTTTATTGGTTATTTTATATATATGACAGTAGAATCCATTTTGACATAGTTATAAAAGCATGGACTATATCTTGTTCTAACTGAGTCAGTCCCCAGGTCCTCTCCTACCCCAGGTTCCTTCCCTCTACTCTACTGATCTTTCTGCCATTTACCATAGTTTTTTTTTTAATTAATTTCTTGTGGATGTACTCATTTTTTTTTCCTTTCAGGTCTTGTTTTCAAAATTTTGCTTCATGAGAAAAAAATACATATTATGAGAAAATATAGTATTTTAGTAGGAACAAAAAAGCAACTTTTGTAAAAATGCAGAACTGAGATTGGGTGAGGTTCCCAACAAATCTAATAGAGTGTGTAATTTAAACACAGTGTAATGAAAAACACTGGGTTGCTAGACACGCTGAAAATGATGCCCTAGAGTGAACGCATTCTTAAGGTGGGGAAGAAGAAAGACTATTTTGGAAGTCCAGGTTACAAACAGAGGATGTTCAAGTTTATCTTCAAAATCACTAAACATTTAAAATACAGGCCTTGAAAGCATTCCAGGTATCATTATGAAACCCAGAAGTCCATTGCCCTTATTTTTTGCAAATGGATTGCAAAAATCTTATCCGGTTTTTAATGTTTTCTTATTGTCTGTGTTTTCAGAAAGCAAACTGAAGACATTTATTAGTCAGAAAGTAACAATAAAGGGCACTGATATTTTGCATAATAAACTATGTACAATCAATCAAGAAAAGTTTTACCTTGCTGTGTGCCAACATGGAAAAACATGTTCTGTCTGAATTGCAAATTCATTTTACACATAAATCCACAAAATAACCCATGATTTAGAACAGATAAAGTTTAATAAAGATATGGGGTCAGAAGGGAGGGACATGTCACTCTGTGATGCACATAGCATTTGTCCTTCTTTCTGTGAGTTTCTCTTTCTTTAAACATAATCATTCTTTTCCTTTTTCTGCAAGCGGAAGCTCTAACTTAATTGCCTGTTCCCTTGTGTTATACGTCAAATAACTGAAGTTCATTGGGAATCTTCTTCTCAGAAGCTTCCACTTTCTCTATACTCTTGTTAGAGTCCCCCAAGGTAAGAACAAGCTTCTGCTTAAACTCCCTTATATAGTCATGTTTCTAGAAATCAAACCAAGGAAGTGATCTCTGTCCTCCACATTGGTAATCCCACAGGAAGTTTCATATTTGCCAAAGGAATAGGAAATAGGAATCTACTCTTCCTTGACTCATCTGTTCTCTAAATGATACTTCAAGCTCCTTGCCCTATCACTTTCCAGACTTTCTTGTGACTACAACTTTGAACTTTGAAATGCATGTTATTTTAGTAAACCCAACATTTCTTTCTCCTTTTAGTAATAACTCTTCTCCCTTTTCATAGGAATTAACCTTTCCCAATCCCATGGGAACTGGGAGGTCTTTGGTTGCAATTCCTTGCACGTGGCAAGACATCTGTGATACTCATTCTTACTGTCATATGGCCAAACGATGGTCAAATGCCCCATGCAGGGCCAATCAGAGTGTCTATCCCTGAATTTAAGAGCTGGTGTTGGAAAAGCTCCCAGGTTCCTCTAAGGTATCCAGCAGGGAAGCTGGAAACCAGAAAATATCCATGACATGTTACCCCCATCCTGCCTACCCCCAGAGCTTCAAAAAAATCTGCCAGCAGAAGAAAAGAATAAGGCCTTTGTTTTTTGTTTAAGACTGGCTTATTTCACTTAGTATGATATTCTCCAGTTACCCTAATTGGAACAAATTATATTTATTCTATGTATGTGTAATATGTCAAGATATACTCAAAATATACTGTCATTAGAAAGAACAAATAAATAAAAATATAAGGTCATAGAGGAACAAACACAGCCATGATAGGAGAGTTTAGTCCCTCTAAGCTCTGTAGATTTTACAAATCTAGAACTTTCCAGTGACATAAACCAAATTCCCTTGTTTCCTTGAGGTCCTGTTAATCTGAACCCAAAATATTAAGTCACCAAAAAAAAAAACTGAACTAATGGTAATGCCAACAGCTAACTGCTCTCACCAACTCCTTGTAGCTTCTCAGAGGAGGTGTACCCTACAGTGGGACAGGCTGGTAAGTGGCCTTCTTAATAGCAGACTTCCAGGTCAGCCATTCCAGTCTCAAAGTTCAATTGAGTTCTAGGAGTTGAAGATTGCCAGTCTGCAAGGTAACCTGTATTCTTCCAAGCCACATCCAAGAGCCACACTCGAGGATCTGGACAGCCAGGGTAAGGGAACATGTTAAGCAGTGAACCATGAGCAGTCTGGAGCTCGCCCAGCAGGACCTGGCTCAGTGCTGAAGCACACAATGTTTCTGTCATAACTTATGTCTTTTCCATGAGAAGGAACTGATCTCCCTTTGTTCAAGGAATAGGTGATGGGGACTGTTACCTCTGCTTTCAGCTCAACCACAAAGAAAAAAAATGTTGATCTAGTCCCAACACCAAGCAGAAATTCTTAGAAGAGGCTTAGAGTTTTCAATAGGAAGAGAAATGAATGGATAAGCTTTAATGGGTATTCATATTAGATTATCATTATTTTTCTTTGGAAAATATCCTTGATTCTCATCATCAGATATCAGTAACTGAGTGACAACAATAGGCCAGGCAATTAGGCAAGTTAGGAACTGGGGTCTGGGGTAAAAGAGGACTGGTTTCATTTATTATTATTATCATTATTAGCATATTTAATTGTACAAATTAATGAGTTTCATTGTAACATTCCCAAACATGCATATATGGTTCGAATGTATCCACTTTCCCTACTTTTTTTGTTATTGTCCTCCTCAGCCTTCCCCTTGATTTACTACTCCCAATAGATCCTCTTCTACTTTCAGGTGTCTTTTTATTTTCTAGATTACACTATAAGGGAAAACAAGCACTATTTGTGTTTTTGAGGCTTACTTTGCTTAACATGATGATCTCTAGTTCCATCCATTTTCCTGCAAACAACAGGATTTCATCCTTCTTTATGGTTGAACAGTACTCTGTTGTGTATGTATGTCACATTTTCTTTTTCCATTCATCCACTGATGACTATCTAGGCTGATCCTATAACTTGGCCATCGTGAATAGTGCCGCAATAAACATGGCTATGCAGGTACTCTATAGTATGCTAACTTTGATTCCTTCAGGTGGTACAGTAGGATCACAGTTTTAGCTTTTTGAGGAACCATCTTACTGTTTTCCATGATGGCTGTACTAATTTATATTTTCCACCAACAGTGTATAAAGGTTCCTTTTTCCCCAGATCCTCACCAGTATTTCTGTTTGTTTGTTTGTTTGTTTTGATGATAGCCATTCTGACTGGGGTGAGATGAAATCACAATGTAATTTTACTTGTGTTTCTCTGATAGGCAGTGATGCTGAACATTTTTTTTTTCAAATATTCATTGGTCATTTGTACTTCTTATTTTGAGAAATGTCTATTCATCTCATTTGAGGTCTGAGTTTAAATCCCAGCTTGACAGTTATTAGCTGGTTTTCTTTGGGCAAATTACTTTTCTGGGCCTCAATTTCTTCTTTAGTAAAAGGAGAATAATAGCATCTACCTCAAGGACATTTTGTGAGGATTAAAGAAGATAATAATCAAATTGCTCAGCAAAGCGCTTAGCATATGATAATATATTATTAATCAGTAAAGCACACATCCAAAATGTTGATTTTATCTTCTGTCTGCATCAACAATACATATTAACAGAACCATTGCACAGAAAATGTCACAAAATAAGTCCTGTTTATATTATGATAGCCATTAAATCATCACATGTGAAATCATCAAAGATATTTGTATTTAATATTTTAATAGGATCTATTTCTGTGAGTCTTCACATAGATAAATGTAGACATCCCCATTAAAGGAACCAAAGAAAGAAGAATCTTTATGTTTACTTTTGCCAATAAATGCTTTGCTTTCTTAAATTCTAAAATGTCTATACTCCTTCTGACACCAGGGGAGTTAAAATTAATCTGATACAAGGTGCAGAAGCTGTGGAGGAACATCCCTCTCCTACATGTACACTGTACATCTCTTTTGGAAGGCAATCTGTTGGTACCTATCCCAACATAAAACATCCACATTCTTTGGACATTCTACTTCTAGAAATATCTGCTATAGAAACATGCGTATACTCTAAAAAGCATATATAATAAGGATGTTCAATACAGTATCTGTAATGGTCAACAATCCAAATGTCCATCAATAGGAATGCTTAGACATAAAACAAAGACTGAGCTGACAAATTAGAAGTCCAGGAGTCCTTCCAATAGCCAAAGTACAGATAAACACTGGCCTCTGAGTCGATTCAGGCTGAGTATCTTCCCTACACCAGGCCCTCAGTGATGATAACACTGAACAGACTGATTCTGGCTTTTAGCCAGAAGAAGAAAAAACCGAAGCCAGTTTCCTTATTCTCCTAATCCAGGTTGATTCTTAAAATATTCTTTTTAATAATGTCTGTGATCTGTAGCTTATAACTTCAACTAAAAAGCATAAAAATTATGCCCACCAAAAGGACCAGGCAAATATGAGTGAAAAGGAAATGAAGTGCAATGAATTTTTCTTTGACACCATATAATCATAGTTTTGATAATTTCCTCTGTTATCTTACTGTTTATTTCTCCTGGGTTTTCTGTCAGATTGCTATAATTTCTTTTTGGTGGCTTGCCAAAAGTCAATAAACAACTTTACCCTTTATAATTTTTGCAATAAACTGCACTGAAAGAAACACATTTTCTTCAAAATGACTGGAGAACCAAGTATGTATTAAAGTGAAATTTTATAAACCTATAAATTATTATAAATTTAACCAAAATTAGAATGAGTAATAGTGATTCAATTTTGTGGTCTAAATGTTAATGTGAAGTAATAAATTAGATAAATTTCTTAGATAAATTTCTACAACACATTTAAAATAAAGATTAAGATGAGTACATTCATAGAAACAAAAGCTGTTTAACATGTTTTCATATACATCCCAAGGGGTTTTTCTTCTTAATTTCATATATCTTAAAGGAAAAAGAACATACCATAAATCAGTCATTCTAATTAGTATAGTTATTTTTTCTTAAGACTTAAGTTAGACAAAAAGCCCAAAATAAATTTACTTAAGGTTCTAATTCCCCCTATAATGGCCACTTTACATTGCCATTTGAGCCTAAAGTGAGAATTAAGTTCACTCTTTACGTAGTCTTTTTTTTCCCCCAATTGAACCCAAGATGTCACACATGCCATACAAGTACTCTACCATGGAGCTACATTCTGGCTTAAGTTCATGCTTTATGTGACTTCAGACACACACACTATTTTCTTCTGGTCTAGTGACAAGTAAGAATATAGCAGAATGAGTAGTTAATGATTTTGTTTTCAGTAATTTCACAACGATTTATTGAGTTTCTGTAGAAGGTTTCTGAATCCACTGAATAAGGCTAATCTAAATAAAAGAAATAACAATAATAAAGTTTAAAGATCTCATAAGTAATAACCACTATTCTGAGATCTTGTCCTATTATAGTATATTTTCTCGTTTCCCCATTATCATTTGCCAAAACATCAGTGCAGCAGACCTTTTACCTTATTATCCAGAAAGCATAGCTGGCATGAAAAGAAGGGGAGCTTTTGATAGATTTGCTTTCCTTGAGGTTGAAAAGGTAACATGGTCTGTCACCAAACAGTGTGGTCTAAATATGAAAATAAATAAAATATTTTACCCACCAGCATAATGATAACATTTGGTGATTTGGAAAATCACTGAACTGGATACTGTGCAGATCTAATTCACAATAAGGGGGTGCAGACTAGGGAAGAACAGAAGTACTTTGGATTAGACAGAGGGGAGTGAAAGGAGCGGGGGGAGCAAGGATAGTAGAGTAACTCGGACATTATTACCTATGTGCATATATGATTACACGACCAGTATGATTCTACAACATGCATAACCAGAAGAATGAGAAGTTATAATCCATTTATATGATGTGTCAAATGCATTCTACTGTCATGTATAACCAATTAGAACACATTTTAAAAACAGAATAAAAGGACTACATCACCAAAAATAAATAAATAAAATAAAATCCTTTAATTGATTATTTTTATACTCTAGACATATTGGTCAAAATGTTACATATCTCCTCAACATTTAATGAAATCTTTTTTGAAGCCCTATAGTTAAGATTCCTGTGAACACTTAAGGGAAAAGGTCAAGTGAGGATTTGTGTTCACTTCAAATGAGTCAAGGCTGAAGGAAATCGCAGTGCTCACTCTGCAGTCTCTGAAGGGATGCATCAGGGCATGGGGAGGGCGACTCAGACATCCCATAACACATCTAGTACATCCAGAGCCACTTCTGGGATGTCTCTGGAGTGGCTGCCTGATTTGCCCCCTCTGATGATCACTCCTGGCATGAGACTGCTCAGTATTTTCATTGATTTATTGCTGGAAATTTGATTTCTTTCTTTCTTTTTCTTTTTCTTGGTAGCACCCAGAAGGAGAATGCTGCTAAATTCGCTTCTGAGATTTGAGCGACATTCAGATGAAACTAGGACACACATGGAATTAGATATTCTTCTAAACAGATCAATCATTTTCCATCTATATCACAACAACAACAAAAAAATTATCACTTGAAGGAAAAAGCTGCCCTAGTGCAGAAAATTAAGCTCTGAATTATGTAAAATTCAAACTGATAATTCACTCTTTAGGTAGTTTGGTATACTCCAAGAATGAATAAAAACAAACTTGTTTTCCCCCTTCTTTATTTAGTTTGTTAAAACACTTAAATAGAATGTGGTGTTAAGTCTCAAAAAGAAATAATAAATCAGTATAAAACCACAACCCGGTGTTCCAGGGAAACAAGAGATTTTCAAATCTCTGATTTGTTGCTCCATTAAAGCAGATTTGCCCTCTTGGCAAAAAAAGAGATCGCTTTGGGAAGAAGAGAGAGAGTTGATGGTCAACTTGCTCCTTCATTCAAGTACTCCCTACTGAAACAGATGGCATCTTGGGGGTGCTCGATATCCCAGAATAGGTACTTATGAGCAAGACGATTCAGATCTACCAGATACCAGGAAGTGCCTTGCCCCCATATGTGGGAACGCAGTCTTAATTAGGCTACACATGCCTGTTTCCTCCACATTTTCATTCTTACTCATTGTTCTAGCAATCTAGATTCTGCCCCACAGCACGTAAATGAAATCACTTGAAAACACTCTTTGCTTAACTTCTTATGAGTCCCACTCCTGCTCCATCTTTCAAAGCTCAACTGTTAACCTCTCCATCACCAGCCCACTGATGTGCAGAGATGTTTGTTCTCTCCTTGGCTTCTAAGACCCTGAACTTGTCCAGCTGTTTCTGTCTTTCTGCTCCTTCTCAGGTCCTTGGTGTCCCCTTTCATCTCACCACTTAAAGGTCAGAGTTACCCCAGGGTTCTAGCCTAAGCCCTCATCCCTTTTGACTTCATGTGCTTTCCTTTGACCTCACACATGTGGCAACTGGCAGGAGGGTCCCCTGGATGGCACTCAACAATGACTGCAAGATGCAGCTCACCTTCATTCCTCTGATCACCCTTCATACAAAGACCATCTCATCTGGATCTTCATCCAACCACTCTTCCCTGAAGGTCAAATCTGTAGTGAAGACTATTGGTCTCTCTCTTCTTGGCAAATTGCCCATAACAGATTGGCTTGCCTCAAGACCAATTGACTTCAAAACTGAATTCATTGTTCCTATAACCCTCTTTGCCTCACCAAAACCAGCACCACTAACCCACACTAGAGTCAGAAATGGGAACCATCCTAACTCATTTACCTGGAGGATCCCTCTTCCCTTACCTTGAGAGTCTCCTCTGGCATTTCCCTTCTCATGAGGTCCTCCCAGACCCCCTGTGCAGGCAGGCACCCCTCCTCCCCGTCCTCACATGGCCTTGTTCCCCTCATTCCTTCACTGGGACTGCCTCCAGGGAAGGCTGTGTGTGTGTGTGTGTGTGTGTGTGCGTGTGTGTGTGGTGTCATACACATGCAACCCCATCCTTCTACTAGTACACAGTGACTGGCATCTGGAAAAGCACTCAGAAAATATTTTTTGACTAAAGGAACGGGCAGAGTTTCTACTGGGCACTTCCCATTTCCAAAGTCAAATTTTCAACAGGCATCTCATGCTCACATAGGCCACCATCTTCCTACGCCAGAACCGACTTCTCTCCCTGCTCCCTCTCCCCTGAGGACCACTGTCTTCATAGCCCTGACACATTTGCCTCCTCCCTTGCTCTCCCTTCTCCATACCATCAAGGCTTCCTTTGCCTCTGTCCACTGTGTCTGATCCTGATGACCACCTCATTCCCACATTCATGCAACTTTTTTTTATATACTTCTACATTCCCCAAAACAGATCAATCATAGTCACTGGCTTTTTAATGGCTCCCCTCTGCAACTAGATTTTTATTCTATCCAGATATTAGAAAATTACGTACACATTTCCCAAAATTTATCCCTCGGTGTCACTTTATCACCAAAGGATATTATCATGGGTTTATTTCCCTTTCTCCCTAGTCTTGAGTACTCAGCTGGTTCTTGTTTTCTTCTGAGCTATCTTCAGCAATCATGCGTCCCTCGCCATAGACTGATAATATAAATGCACGCCCTCTAGCACAGAAGGCCGCCAGCTCAGTGTGGCATTCTTAGAATTACTACCATTACTACCCAGATTTACCCGCAGTATTCGCCTCTGGCCCAATTATTCATTGTTCAGCGCACAAACCCCAAGCAATGAAAAGTCTTCAATCAAAGCATGACCTCTACCTATAATGCTTTCCCCTACCTGTCTACCAGCTCAATTCCCAGACCTTCCTAGATATACACCCCCACGCCAGAACAGGTTCCAGAATGGGCTTCCAAAACCCCTCTAGTCAAACTTACATTTTTTTCTCCAGTACAGTGGTTTTTTTTAATACGATGTACAAAATAACTGAGGGGGGAGGTCGTAAGAAGAATGTCATTTGTATGTAAATTGCTGTTTTACACATTCTAAACATGTTAGTGCAGTAGTACAAGTATATATTTTATAAGCAATTTATATATTGGGAGATTCTCAAAATTATTTTACTGAGAAAGGTAAAATCAAAAACATCTGGAAAATACGTCTCCAGCCTAACTCTTTTCTCAAAGGGCTCCTGATTTAAGGTAATTGTGGCTCTCTCTGTTCTGCCCTCCTGGCTTACGTATCTCCACATAATAAAATGAACATGGCTTTGGAGTCAGACAGAAGTGGGTTAAAGTTGGGCCTGTCAGTTACTAGCTAAATGACTGTATCTCTGAATTTTTGCAGGATTACAGGGGAAAATGTATATGTATAAAATATATGCATGCATATGTATGTACATGCATAAAAAGCCTTACTCAGGGCCTAGAGGGGTTTATTCCTCTTTCATGTCATTCTCTGACTCGCCTCACAAAGCTCCTTACATGCTTTATTTAGTTGCATTTCATAATAACCAACCAGGAGGTCTAGAGGGAAAACCTGAGGCTGTGTAGGGAACAACTCCTAAGTGGTAGCATCAGACTCCAGCCTAGCTCCGACAGGCTCTGAAGCCCCAGCTTTTCTCACCATCTGAAGCATCTGCAGTCACAGAGGGGCCAGTGGCCCGATGCTGGAGTGGGGAGGCACACAAGTGGAAAGCTACAGCATAATGTGAAAAGTGCTCTAAGAGGTATATGGAAAATGCTGTGGCGATAGAGAGGACAGAGACGTTGATTCTGCCTCAAGAAGTCTAGGAGGGTTTCACAGAGATGGTGGCACTGGCAATGTCTCTTGGAGTCCATGAATCTGCCTCACAAAGCGACCTGGGAAGGCATTGTAAGCAGCAGGGCCATATGCAGCGACATGGGGAGAGGGAGCTCATTTGAGTCACTGCAAGGAATAGAGCGTGACAGGAGCAAAAGTGGGGAAGGACAGGAGAAGGAACTGTGCTAAGAGATGATAACAAAAAGGCAGGTGGGACTGATTCCATAAGCACTAGAGCCAGCAGGAGTCTAAACAAGACAGGGACAGATTAGACCTGTGCTGTAGAGGGCTGACCCTAGGGCTAGCACGCTGCAGCGGTTTTGAACCTAAGATCATCTAGAGATATTTTTTTTTTAATGAATTTGTTTGTCCCGTTATTGTGAATGTTAATATAGAATTTGATTAAGCTGTACAGGTTTCCCCACGGTGGTTATGGTTTGTCCTTTGGAATCAATAAGCATCTTGTGGTGAAGTACAATGTAAATAACATGGTCCTCAACAACTCTCACCACCAGTTACAGCATCTGCTGATTTTCTACCTCCGTCTTTCCATCCATACTTAATAACTAACTTTTGGCTCTAGGAAGAGCTTCCCCTTCTCCCCACTGAGTTATTTATATCACTGTGGGTGCATGGATTTTTATTTTATTCAGTGAATTATATTTCATGCCTAAATAATCCCAGATGTGGCCAGTGGAAATTCCTACAAGCTGACTCTTATATCATTTTAATGTCTCCCTTTATTCTTTGAGTTATTCTTACACTTTCTAACATAAGACAATATTCCAAATATAACTTGTGCTTTCCCTGCCCCAGCTCTAGAGGCAGGTTTTCTCCAAGGAGTTCTGGTCTTTTTGTGGGGAATAGTACTTAGAAACAGTGTTAGGTGTATTCCTGCTACTGATGTGTCACTGCCTTATGATCAACAAATTGACAATGAAATACATGTGTGGATCTTTGTGTGTGTGTGTGTATGTGTGGGCACATGTATATATTCATTTATATACTCTTTATCTATATTTCTATTGGGAGATTTTTTTTTAAATACAGATTTGGGGGGTTCACCTTCAGATCTACTGAATCAGAATCTTTAGGAGTGGGCTCATAAATCTGTAATTTTTTAAAGTTTAGCCAGGCAAAGGATGGACTAGAAGAGTGATAATGGAGGCAAGAAAACCAGTTAGGAGGCTCCTGTAACAGTTCAGACAAAAGCTGAGGGGCCGTGAACTAGACAGAAGCAGTAAGATGGAGACAAGATCAACGGACTGGGAGCTGACTGGACAAGAGAGGTGAGAGTGGGAGGGAGGACTCAGGCATCCTGTTTGGACAGCAATCACTGGGGCATGCACACTGTCACTGACACAATGAACACTAAACACATGTTTATTTAATCATCTTTTCACTTCTATAGATTACATAAAAATTCAAGTGACATATAGGAAGAAAATAATTATAAAACATTCTAGAATCTATCCCTCTTCCATGATATTTTTTATCATATAAACTAGAAACTGAGTTTTACTCAAGGCAAGAAGGATGACTTAGGAATTCATTGTCAGTAAGTCAGGCTCTCACACAGATAGACATGGTCTGGCCAAAGTGATTGTGTTCATGTCCACTATGCAGAGAAATAGACCTGCAAGGCAAGAAGCAATGTCTATAACAATATCTCTTATTGTCAGAAAAGAAGAAGAGGGAAAAATAAAAGAAGAAGAGGAGCAATTCTGCTAGCAATAGAAGTCATTAAGCTGTGATGCTGCTTGCTACCACTACAGCATAAAAATCACTGGAGCATGAGCAAAATATATAAAGAAGATGTAACAAGAAAACTAAAAGGAAATGACCCTGCTATAACAGAAAGTTTAAAACCCAGATAAAAGTACAATCCACAGAAGAATAATATTTCCAGTGTTTAGTAGTAAAAGCAATTTATCAATAACCTCCTCAATGCAAAATCCACTGGGCCCTTTTCCGGAGACACCTGATTCTATTCTATTGATCCAGTCGAGTCTCCTCCTTGACATTCTCCCTGATATCCTCCCTGATCTTGGTTTCCAGAGCTCTCCATTTTCTTGGTTTATTTTCATTACCATCTTTCACAGGTACCCCTTTCTCTTCCAGTCTATAAAATCTATCTTCCTGGAAGTCCTGACCCTGACCTCATCTCTTTCCTCCCTGCACTCCCTGGGACATCTTATCCACTCCTATAAGCATACTACAACTCCTGTGGCTCTCTCCTGACCCGCCTAGTCATCTCTAGCATATATATCACAGACTCAAATGTAAATACAGTCTTGTATCCCTTTAACAACATGGATACATTCTGAGAGCTGCACTGTTATAAACAGTTGTGTCACTGTGCCACCATCATTTACAAGACATAGATGACACAGGGGTGCACCACATTATGACCGCTGTGATATCACTGGGCAATAGGAGTTCTTCAGCTCCATTATGAATCTGATGAGATCACTGTGATTTATTTGGTCTCTCCTTGACCACAATGTCACTATACAGCGCATGATTATATGTTCAAAGCAGAACTCAGTTTCCCCTGGCCTTGCACCTACTCCTCATTCTATTTTAGTGAATGAGAACCATCATCCCTCCAGCTGCTCATGTTAGGACCTTGCCGATTACCTTCTACCTCTCTTCTTTCTGCCCTCCCACTCTCTCTGGTTGTATCTAATCAGTCATCAGGAATCTAGAAGCTTCATAATACATTAGTTATTTTGCCTTGAATACTGTAAAAATTATCTTACACCTGTGCTACTTCAAGTGCCCCTAGACCTTCTCTCCTCTAACCTATTGTCTACACTGCAGCCAGAGTGGCCAGTCCACAACCTAACCCTAATGATACTCCTTCTTCTAGAAAGCCCTCTCTGACTTCCACCCTTCCCAAGAATGGAAATTAGGCCTATGTCCTAAGGCTCTCACATACCTGGGCCAACTAACTTCCATACAGTCAATATCCAGCTGCACAGTTATGTTGAGTATTGTCCTTGTGATTATATGTTTCTTCAGGTAATATTGCTCACTTTTGGATTCCTCAGTACCTCACACAGTTTTGGGAATATATGCACTCAAAAGGCTTTGTTGTAAAGCATTTTTGTTCCTCTAAGCCAAGGTTTCTTAATATATGGTCCCACATTCACCTTCACCTGGTATCCCAATACTGTCCTTTATAAACTCCTTTCCACCCCAATACAAAGCACATGGGACATTTGTAGTATCTTTTTTGACTTTTTTGAACTTGGACACTCATTCTGCTTTTGTCTTTTTTTTTAATGAGGATGAAATTATTTTTGCAAAGGATAAAGGATAGGCCAGATATGTTGTAAAATGTCCCTCAATTTGCTTCAGCCTATTTCTCATGATTAATTTAAAGTCATAAATTTTTTGGTAGAAAAATCTGATAAGTGATATTGGGGAGTCTCTGTATATAAGAGGTAGACTTGGGGAGAAGAGACAGACAAAGACAGTCAGGCAGTAAGAGAAAACATCAGGGCCACAACAACAGGGCAAAAAACAGAAGGGTACTGATTAGAAGGTGGTCAACTGTAGAAGAGGTTAAGTGGGATGCCCACGTAGCACTCAAGGTCACTTGGGAAACTCCAAAGAATGATTCCAGTGGCTGGCAGAAGTAAAAACCAGTTCATCATGTTGAAGAATAAATGAGAAATGAGAAAATGAAGGGATAAATGGAAACAGAGTCTCAGAATCAGAGACTCAGTCTCTTCATTTTTAGATGAGGAAAACAAAGCCCAGGAAATTACATGTCTGGTTTTAGAAACAGAGCCAGAACAGAGTTTGGTCCCACGGAACCCAATCCCCATGCACAATACCATGCTCCCTCCTCAGAGAAGTTAGTATTGAAGGAAGAAAGAATTGGAAAGAATAATAAAAGAAAAGAAAAAATCCTAAAAGACTTTTAATAAAGTAAAAGTCTCTCACATTTTATGATCTTCCTAAAATGTTAACTGGCCTTGTCTTGCCCTTTTAAGTCCCTTCACTGGTCCCTACAACTTGTGGAATGAACTGTAAATAAATACCTTAGTGATCTAGTCTATATCCCCTAATGCAGTTCATCTCCCAACCTTCACTCTAGCAGTGCTGAGCTAGAGTACTCTCTCTTCCCTTGGGGTACCCTGCTCCTATAAGTTCCGGGACCTCTGTACAAGACATTGCCTCCTGATGTTACCTTCTTCCTCCTCTATTCCCTTTCTGCTCATTTGTCAAACTGTTCTTTATCTTGCAAAAGTGATGTTCTGCAATCCCCTAAATTTCTGCCCTAGAACTCCTTCTATATCTTTAGGGGAAACTCTTCTGGGCTAGGAAAGACTTAAAACTTATTTAGAGCTGGCAGGTGCTATATTACAATCTCTGTACACACCTAGATTTCATTACCCTCTTATAAATCATATTTTCAAGTTACTTCAAAAGAGCATATGTTTGCTAAATCAGAAGGGATGCAAATCAATATTGTCCTTATAATACAGTTAAAAAATCAAGTAATTTAAAAGGAATGTTTCATTCCTTGTAAAGTCCGTGACCACATTTCAAGAGAAAACAATGTCTCCTCCATAGCTACATTTTCCATTCAGACCAGTAGATCAGTAGAAGGAAGTCAGGTGGAATTTGCTATCAAATTTAAAAACACCAGAGGAATTGGTCATTACTGCCATCCAAATATTTCTTTAAAAAAAAAAAAAAATCTGAAGCCTGCTTCTCAGTGCCAGCTCAGAATATTTTCAGGATTTTCTTCTTACAAAGTATATGTAAAATCTCACCCCTATTTCACACCTTGATCCTTTGAGCCAATATGAAGGACAAAGAACAAATAAAAATATATTATGTACTGAGTATGCCCATGAACAAGGTTCTAGGTATAGGGATTCCAACACGGAATTCAAGCAGGTGGAGAGGCAGTAAGTCAACAAATGCAGCAGGATGGAATGAGTCTTTAAGGGAGGCTTCTGAATAGTGGTCTAGACACACAAAGGAAAAATGGCCTAAAATAGTCTGGAGCTGTCAGATAAAACCTCAGGGAGAGACGACACTGACTTTGAGGTTGAAGAAAGGAAAAGACTCTGCAAGCAGAGAAATGAGAGGTCATTTCAGGCAGCCCAAATGTCATGTGCAGGGATGAGCCAGCACTCCCCAGAGATACCTGGTGTGGCCTCTTTTGAGAAATGAAAATTCCATTACACAGCAGATCACCCATATTGTAAATTTAAAGCCTGTTGATATCCCTTTCCTTGCCCTCAATTCAGTACTTCTCATCTCCAGCCTTGTTTCTAATGAATCAAAACTGATTTGCTTCTACTTCTAGGCCAGCTTCTACAGTACAGATGCCATTCACTTCTCCTCAGTCCATAGCCCTTATTAGATGATTTTCCTTGAAGGGAAACCCTCTGTAACACGGTCTCACCCTTCAGGCAACAAGTGATGTCACTGGGTATATGCGATGACCAATCCTAGGTCAATTAGATTGTCCTTCCTGAGAATTTGGACTCAGGACTCATAAGACTGATTCAGTTGGTTTTGTAGGACCAAGCTGGACAGACATAGGGACTGACACAGATTGGGTGGGTGGGGAGCAAGGGTGGTAAGTCATGTGCAAAATGAATTGTTGAGTTAAGCAGCTAGTATAAAGCCAGAAAAAAAGCAAATATTTTATTCAGAGAGAAGCAGGTATGTGAATCTCTGTGACACATGGGGACACTAGGAAGAGAAAGAAATAGAAACAGACTAGCTGCAGTGCATGAGTGGCAGCCATACTCCCTATAATTGAGGTTCAAAATTTTCTTGCACCTTGTAATCCCTTCCCTAATTGTGCTTCTTTGAAAAAGTTTTAATTTCTTGCAACTGATAATCCCTTACTTAGAAGACAATCCATTATTCATAGGTCTTATTTCATACATTCAGTTTTTTAGGTGGACACAATATCTTTATTTTATTTTTATGTGGTGCTAAGGATCTAACCCAGTGTCTCATGCATGCTAGGTGAGCACTCTACAACTGAGCCACAACCTCAGCCCCATCATAGGTCTTATTTTCTTCTTATCTATAAAATCAACTCACAGTGAACATAGAAGAATGTTTTAATGACATTATTAAACAGGAATTAAACTTAAATTTAAAAAGAAGGCTCAAACCTTAAAATAATCCTGAATAGTCTTTTTTTATATATTTATCATTATTATTATTATTATTATTTTAGTTTTTTAGGTGGATACAATATCTTCATTATATTTTTATGTGGTGCTGAGGATCGAACCCAGTGCCTCACACATGCCAGGCGAGCGCACTACCACTTGAGCCACATCCCCAGCCCTCTGAATAGTCTTATAATAATACTCAGACCAGCCTGTTTATGTACAGAGATGTTCTTCTATCTCCAGTGGGTAGAGTTGGCTTGTTGCTCTCTTGTCTATGCTGATGGGAAAGGAGTGGCAGAGAACTAGTGAGAAATTCCAAAATCCTTCAGCTTCATGGTAGAAGCCATTCAGATACCTACTTCCCCTTGAAGAAAGAAAGAAACAAACTAATAAAGAAGTAGAGATGGGCTGGGGATGTGGCTCAAGCGGTAGCGCGCTCGCCTGGCATGTGTGCGGCCCGGGTTCGATCCCCAGCACCACATACCAACAAAGATGTTGTGTCCGCCGAGAACTAGAAAATAAATATTAAAAATTCTCTCTCTCTCTCTCCTCTCTCACTCTCTCCTTAAAAAAAAAAAAAAAAAGTAGAGATAAAAGCCCAACATCTCTCACAAATCTATCTGTTTTCTAACTACCACTACCGGTGGCCGGCTCAACAGACCTGTCTTCCAACAGCAAGGTTGAAATCTGAAAATCTATTTTTGTTTTTCTTTTATTTGTGCATTGCAAATTCATTTTTAAAAATGAATTGAGAGTAGGGTGGGGGTGGTAGCTCAGTGGTAGAGCACTTACCTAGTATGTGTGAGGCACTGGGTTCGTTTCTCAGCACCATATATACATAAATAAAAATAAAGTTCTATCAATAACTAAAAAAAAACAAAATTAAAAAATGAATTGAGAATACATGAATTAAATGTGTACACAATTTCTGGCCCCTAAGTCACAGTTACTAAATATTACACTGGTTCCGAAAGGCTTAAATGGTTCTGTTTTATAATATATAAAATTTATATGTCCTTTATAAGGTCTACAGCATCTTTACAAATACAGGGCAGCAACCAAAGCCTCTGACTTCTAATACTTTTAGATGAATCTTTTTAATGGTTATTTCCACTTCTGGGTCCCTCAACATTCAGCATCTTCTGTGTAGAGAAATGGGTACCCTGCTAGCAGAATTGAAAGACTGTGGGCATCCAAATCTATCTCATGGGGAAAAATAAACTTTTAAACAAATGATGTTAGCACAATTAACCTTGTGCAAAAGTCTGAAATCAGAGTACTACCTCATATCATATAAAACATTTTAACTCAAAACAGATCATCAAACTAAATGTAAAAGCTAAAACCATAAAGCTCTTAGAAGAAAATGCAGGAGTAATTCTTTTTGATCTTGGATTAGGTGCTGGTTTCCTAGTTATGACACTAAAAATACAAGGAAAAAATACACAAATTGGACATCATCAAAATTAAAAACTCTTACAACTCAACAACAAAAAGACAAGTCTACTTCATCAGCTTGCAACCTTTTGGGTTGAAAAGCACTGGTCTGTTGAGCTTTGCAACATACCAAAGAAGTCCTTGGAATCTTGCTGCTGAAAATGTGCTCTGTGGATTAGCCACATCAGCAGGACCTGGGAGCAGGTTAGAACTGCAGTATGTCAGACCTCACTCCAGACCTACTGACATACATCTGATTTTTAGCAAGGGCCCAGATGCGCCTGACACAAGTGATATTTGAGAACTGTTTGCAGTTAGAAATTGACCAATCCACACCTGAAAAACTCAAAGTTAATCAACAAAAGGATGGATATCTGAATGGTTTTCTGGAGGAAAAGTCAACCCTCCTAGAGCTTCCTTCTCCTTTCTTGGCAGCAAAATGTCACCTCCATTACAAAGGTGTTCTGATCCACATCCCTGGGGACTGAAGGCGAGTAGGATGGCCTCTTGGAGATGCTCCCATAGAACAGTTTCACCACAGTGAAATCGACTTCTCTGAGTAACCACTGGGCTGATATCATCCCTTATCATGTAGTACAGTTCAGGGCAATGTTTTCAACCAGTGACCCATTATATGCTAACTATATTTTTCAAGTAAAAATGTGTTTGTATTTCTGAATTAAAAATTGAAATCCATGGTGTGGCAAGGAAAACTATACCCTTGACAATAACTGAATGGAGTATTTGTGACTGTCCTGGGAAATCTAGGACATATGGTACCAAAACCCATGAGGCTTTAATAACCTGAATGAGAATTATGGTGACCTTGGTCTTTCTTTGGGTGTCTATACCAGAATTCGGGGCACAGCAAGCTCCTTCCCACCTTAACACCTTTGCAATACTCTCTCCTCTGCCAGCATACCTACACCTGTCTGCCCCTTCCCACCAGTTGAGATGCCACCTCCCTAAAGAGATGCTCTGCAAACCTTATCTAATGTCACTTCCATACCCCTACCCAACCCAACCCTGTTGTATGATTATTCCGTCTTAGCACTCATCACCATTCAGTCAAGCTGTTTTCCTCTGAAGGCACTCCTGGCCTCCCTCACCAGAACGTAAACTTCAAGGAGCAGGAACTTCATCATATTCCCTGCCACACCCCCTGCACCTGGCATATTTTAGATGTAATAAACCAATGAGAAAGACCCACCCAACTTAGAGAATAAGTAAGTCTTAACAGAAATAACCAAATAGACTATAACTTAATAACCCTAATGAGATCATTGATGAGCAAACCATAGCTTTCATCAAAAGTGTTTGCTTTATGCTCTTGCCAACGCACAGAAAAAGGGAGATCCAATGAATACTAGGATGATCCCACTGAGTGACTCTGCTTAAATCTACTTCCCTCTCAGAGGCATACCTGTAAAAATGAGGCTATATCCCAGAGTGGTGGAGCTCAATGAGATGACATAAAGTGTGTGGTAGAAAGCAGGCACTCAACCCAATATAAATTTAATTCTTTGTAGGTACCTCCACACTTCCCCTATTAAAACTGATCAAAAAACTAAAAAATAAGAATGAAATCATATCTCCAGGACTTCATGTGAACCTACTTTCCCTATACTCCAGGCCCAATCTTGGCTGTTAGATCGCTCTCTTGAAACCCAACAAGTGCAAGTGTATTTACCACACTAGTCTATTTTATCCATGTCACAATTTTTAATTAAATGTCTCCCACAGATCACTATTTCAAATCATTGTTTCAAAAGTGGGGATGTTCTAAAGTGAACTTGAACATGATTCCATTTCTAGACTGAGCTCTAGCAATCTGTTTCAAGTACTCTTAAATAAAGCCCAGGAATTATATACAAACAGATGATAAATGGTTTTAAGTACACGCTTACTGGGTTGGGGTTGTAGCTCAGTGGTAGAGTGCTTGCAAGCATGTGTGAGGCACTGGGTTCAGTTCTCAGTACTACACATAAACAAATAAAATAAATGTCCATTGACTTTTTTTTTTAGTTTAAAAAAATGTTTAAAAAAAGAAAAAGGGACTGGGGCTGGGGCTCAGTGGTAGAGCACTTGCCTGGAATGTGTGAGACACTGGGTTGGATCACCAGCACCACATTAAAAATAAATAAATAAATAAAAACAAGATAAAGCTATTGTGTCCATATAAAACTAAAAAAAAATTAAAAAAAGAGCCTACTGAGTTCTGGTTAGGACCATGTACAGTGATAGGAACCACGGTGACTAAGAAAAATAAGCAGCTGTATACCAGTGAAGCAATAGCACTGGGCTTTGGAAATCAGACTGATCTGAGTTCTCCAGTCTGCCAGAGGGTGACACTTCAACTCTGTGCCTCTGCTGACCCACCAGTGGGCTGGTGTTAGCAACTCTGCCTCCCTCGAAGGGTTACCGAGAGGATGCATGAGACACATCTGTATGCACATTTAGCTCTGAGTCTGGTGCTCAGGAAATGTTAGCCCTGCTTATGTTAAGATCCATTCTTAACATCAAGGACCCCAAATATATTTACAAATGAAAATACTCAGAATGAAAGAATGGCACTAGATACACAGCAGCACTGGTCACAAAAGATACAAAACTTCAGGAGTACTTGCATCCCTTCATCTGAGGATGGTAAAGTCTCCTGGCAAAGGCGAGAGGGAAACAGATGGTGCCTTGCAGGATATGGATAACAACAGGACCCCTGTAGTGGGCACCTTGTATGTAATATTCAAAAAAACTCAAGTGAATACCTGTAAGCCCTATTTTACAGAGTAGCTGTTTTCCTGATGATATAGTCACCCAACTGGTAGCAGACCTAGGCTGCACAGAGAGAGGCTGAGGGAGGAGGAAGATAAATTATTCCTGTATGAGGTAGGAAACAACAGAGTAATTATATTATTGCCAAGTGAAAAGCAAAGAACTTGAGGTTTTTTAAATGGAAAATAAAGATATAATAGCAAATTAGGGTCCAAGAGAATGGAAAACAAAGGAGTCTGGAATTCTGCCTGAGTGCAATGAAGAATCCCTGCTTTGCTTTTGATGTGTACATGTTCAATTAATTTAATTAAATACTACCACTATTACTAAGAACATTTATTGAGCACCAACTAAGGGCCAGACCCCACACTAAACCCTTCCTATATGTTGTTTCTAATAATTCCAACGACTCTGCAATTTAGCTATTGTCACCCTCATTTTGCAAATAAAGAAGGTCCTGAGAGGCTGCACCACTTATTCAATGCCTGCAGTAAATGGCAGAGTGGGTTCTGTGTGTGATGTCAAAAATCAGTGTCTTTTCCCCTAAGACAGCACTGCAGATAGACCTCCCTTGCAACAGAGAACCATAAAATAAGGGAGAAGAAAATGGAGACAGGGAACTCCCCAGAAACAATATAAGGATCCAGAGTCAGGACATTAATGTCTCAACCGGAATCACTGTGAAAATGGAAAACAGGTGACAGGAACCAATGTGTTCATGACCTTTTCTTTCATTTACTCCCATTCTATGTCATGTTCTGCTACCTGAAGTCGAAATCAAGTTAGTAATTATTCCAGCCCCTATTACTGTCCTTGCCTTCAAGCCTGATTTGAATCCTGTTGCTAGCCCAACAGTAAATGCTGTTTTCGGCATTTCCTTGTCCCATCACAATCTTATCAGAGCTAAAATACAGCATCATTCTCTAATCTGTTATCTGCATTGAAAGAATACGACAAGCCTCCACATCCAATAAATCATATCATGTCTCACAATACCAACATTTTTAAAAACCTGAGTCAAATATATAACCTGTCAAAGCAAGAAAACACATATGCTGAGCTCTAATGAGCTCTGCCAAATCCTACATCATTATTAAGGTTCATCATGATCTCAGAGAGCACATTGTTTTACAAAAATGGAGTGTGTTGTTACCAATATTTGTTTGGCTGCCTTCTAGTTAATATTTTAGGCAACAATGCACAACAAGTAAAGCAGTAGGAAATGTATGCACAGGAATATATCTTTCAAACTAATGTAAAAGCTAAGTACCAACTGCACAATTACTTGCACTATCTCATTTGACTATATCAAGAGTCAGAAGTTTAATGTTCATGCAATGATTCCAAAAAGCCAAAATATTTTTGCATTAAAACCTTAGCAGTAGTTCTCTCCATTCAATGATAAACTCAGTATTTCAAGTAGAAAAACAGTAGTATGCTGAGATATACAAAAATGCATAAAGATAAAAGACTGTTTGTTGTGGTTTATGTACTACCTTCACCAGAAAAAGATACTTAAATATATAAAACAAAATAGCAGCTCTCAATTATATAATGATCTATGGTTTATGTTTTTGAACCAACTGGACTTAATCTTATTCCAACATGCAAAGACATACATGGATATTCAGGAACTCTTCTCAACTATATATACTCAGACCCAATCAAATAACCTGGAGAATGTAGCAATAAAGTCCTTTCTCTGTAGTCAGGCTTACTACTGTGTCAATATCAGCATAAAGAGACAACCATTACCTTAGTAAATAGAAGATAAATTATCTTTTTTTCCATCAAGTAAGCCTCCCTACAAACCCAGTTATACAAATAACTCATGCACCTTTCCTCAATTCTGTGTTTCTGTAATCATCCAAGCCTGATAGCCTTGAAGCCCCACTGCTGCTCATCATAACAACAGTCTACTGCAACTCCACCCTTTTCCCACCTTTAGTTTCAATGGTGCCTTTAATTTTTCCCCTATTAGAGAAAGAATGAGGATTAAGAGTTCAAATTCTCCAAGTAGTTCATTGAACTGTCACATTAATACTATTTAACCCCAGGGAATTTTCTGTTTGCCACTCTCTCCCTTCCCCCAAAGGACTACATCTTATTTTTGATGTAGTAATGGAAAGCACTGCATTAAGACAGAGCAAAAACATAATGGGTTTAAATTTTTAAACATTTAACCTTTTCATGAGTCACTGTTAATCATTTGCACCTGTGACTTTAATAATCAGCCTGGCATTTAGAGAGGCAAAATCTGCAGGACAGAACTAAGTAAGGATGCCTCAGTCACAGCCATTACCATATCAGGGAGGAAAAAAGAAAGCTATTTTGTCTTATGTGACATGAAGAAAGTTTTACTAAGTTCCACCAAATCTCAAGAACATTAGAGCTCTAAGTACTTGAAATCTTCAAAAAAGACATGTATATACATACACAGACAGACAGAAAGACACACACACACACACACCTGTAGTTTCAAACACTAAGATTTTACCTTCTGTAACAAGTTTTCTACTTTAAGTCTCAGGAGGGGAAAAAAAAGCTTAGGAATATAAGCACAATATTAGGAGGGGGAAGTTAATATTTTAAGTCATTTACCCCAATGAAAAATTAGGACTATTGGTGTTACAATATTTAATTGTTTATGTCATTGTGAAAGGCAGAGTAAAAGTGGCAATATTCTGATGGAAGTTGTTCTGCATCAGTGAAACACACAAGTTTGGAAGGTAAAAATATGATCTCTGTCAGTTGTAGTCTATCCTCAGCAAGTCATTTTCCTTGTGAGCAGAGGTTCCCATATCACGGAAATCTTCCTTAACTGCCAAAGGTGGAAAGGGATTCCCTATGAACAGCATCTGGACCACACCTTGTTTGGCCACACAAGAAGCTGACAAGGGCAGGAGGGAAATGTGTCTGGTCCATAGAGAGGATAGGGCCAAGAATCAAAATATGTCCCCTTCAATTTAACAGGAAAGGCCCTTACAATGGTTATTCAACCAATGGAGTTCTAGCGGTCAGTGCTGGACTATGTCTGTGGGATGCCTGGTAGGATTTTGTGGTCTAGCAGCTGCCAGCCTTTTATAAGCGTAGTGATGTTGTGGAAGCATCCATTTAGTGTGTAAATATGCTTTGGGCATTAAAACACGGCAAAGTGAAATATTAGAGAACAAGGTTCCACACCCACTGCAGAAATTTCCAAGGTCCAGAGCACCTGAGATGAAGATTCCAAATTACCTGTAGCAAAATTTCTTTGTATTTTTTTCCTTTCCTTTTTCTTTTCTTTCTTTCTTTCTTTTTTTTAAATCCACTTGCTTGCTGATGAACCTACTGAGGGGCCTCCCAAAGATGATACCCACGGTTAATCTATTGGTCCTACCATTTACCTAGTTAGCAGGGAAAGAAGTGTTTAATAGGTACCCAGTCCTTCCACTTGTAGCAGAAATGAACCACCAAAATAAGCATCAGAAGACTTAACTCCTTAGAAATTAAAAAGACTTCCAGAAGGATAAAGAGAAAAGAGATCTCTTCTTCCCCACCTGCACCGCCCCCCCACCCCCCACACTCTGTTTCTCCCCTAGCCCCAGAATCAGTAGCCCCTCTGTAATTCCATGAGGCTCCAGAGAGAATCTTTTCTTTCATGGGGCTCCCTGATCTGACCCTGGGAAAGCCCAGCTGGTCGTTCTTCTTCCCACCCTTCCATCCTTCCACCCAACCCTTTCCCGCCGCCCCACTTCACCCCTTACCTGATAATGTCGTCGTTGTGTCCCAAGAAGAATTTTTGGCTGTGCTCACGGGTGTTGTACACCACCCCGACCCCAGCCACAAAGTAGACCACCTCCTTGCCGGCTGTATAGTACAGGTTGTTGCGGCACTGGTGACCCCGGTACCCGTACACCCACTCCAGCCGGAGCTGGCAGCTGGGAGCTGTCCGATCCGCCATGATAAGCCGACCCCACTCGCCCCCCGGCCCCCCTGCGCGCAGGTCCTTGGCCCCTGCGCGCCGGGTCTGTCCTCGCCAAGGCTCGGGCTGCTGCGGACCTGCAAGGGCTCAGTGTGCAGCGCCGGGCGCTGATTTCCGAGGCGACGCACAGGCACAGCCCAGCGCGCCGGCCGCCACCATCATCCGCCGCCGCCGGAGACGAGCCGCCGCCGCCGGTGCGCGGCAGCCAGACCCCGCCGGGCGCCCCGGCTCCCTCCCCCGGGGCGAAGCGGCTTCGGGGGAGCCAGCACCCGCGTGCGCGCGCGCGCCTCACTGCACCTGCGGGCTTCGGCCCCTGGGAGATGTTCTCGGGGGGGTCACCCCGCCTTTTAAGTCAGAGATCTGCATATCCAACCACTGATTACCCAGTTCGCTCACTAAGTTTGCAGTGCACAGGGGCTTCACAGCAGGCAGCGGGATTTAATCCGTGACAGTTTGGGTTTGACAGGCAGCCCAAGTAAGCTTTGCCATCAGCGTCCTTGGATCCGAAACTGACAGTCTATATCCAGGATGCGAGACCGAGGAAGAAAGAAACAGATTTTTTTTTTTTCCATAAGTCACCTAGTCCAAAAAATGATCCCCAAACTAAACCAAGTTTTTTGTTGTTGGTTTTTTCCCCCCTAATTGCCAACTACTCCCTTCAGATCGATCTCGTTAATGATGTGAAATATGTCCTAATACTGCTGGCTGGTAGTTGTTGATCTGATTTGAAAGAACATTTGTTGTTTCCCCATTAAACCAGCCCAACATGCAATGGTCATCGTTTAGATGCTCCAATTAGCTGTCATGTATGTGATTAAAATTCGTATCCTCTTTGAACCTTCTTTCCACTGAGAAAACCATAAAGAACTTAGCAGTTCTCCCTAATCAGCAACTCCAATCTCAAGCGTTATAAAAGATTTTCTTAATCGGAGGAGAGGAAACCAGGCACTAGTGCAGTTGGAGGAAGGAGAACACTACCTACAAATGCCCTGGGTCCAGAGAAATTTAAAAATTAACAAGTGGCAAAAATCGTGCACCACTTCTCAGGAAACTCTGTGCTAGACGGGGTCCCGCGGGCTCCTGGGTCTGCCTCTGGACTTGGGGGCGGGGGGCATAGGACCAAGGGGGCGTAGGACCACTGGGGATAGCCCGCAGGCCCCCAACACACACACACACACACACACACACACACACACACACACACACACACACGGTCATGCCGTGGTGCAAGAGATGCCCACCCGCAGGGACACCCCGACCCGCACCCGCTGTAGCCCTGGCGGCTTCTTGCATTCCTCCCACTCCAGATTCTGCCTCGCCCGCGGAGCATCCCTGTTGTCTCCGCCTCTAACCTCTGCTGCTAGCGAGTGCCGCCGGCGCGTCCGGGATCCCGCACCGGCGAGTGAAATCCTCTGCCTGCGCTTCCCTACCCTCCCCGCCTCCCGCACCCAGGGATGGGCCTCGTCACTGGGGCGCCGCGGGGGACAGGTTTTTCCTCCAGTCGGGGCTCCGGGGGCGGGGCCACAATGCGGCTTGCGGGGACAGCTGCGACGGGTTACTAGGCGAGATTGCGGCGCTAGGAAACGCCGACGCCCGAGAGGGCTGGGCCACCCCTCCTTTCCCCGCCCCGGCGGCCCCTTCCCTGGTGCCTCCTGGGAAGTGTAGTCCTCTCTATCCCGGCTGTCGTGGGGGAGCGCTCAAAGAGGACTTCAAGTCCCAGGATTCCGCGCGCCCATGCGGGCTTTGTAGAGGCCAGTGCGGTCGTGCGCTGAGCCTGCGGTGCTCCCTCAGCGGGGGACCGCGGCTCTCCTGCAGCGGCTGCTAGCGGGCGCTGGCGTCCCACAGGGTCTGAGACGCGGGGTCGGAGGGCGTATCTTTCGAGGGAGCAGTGGAGTTGGAGTGGAGGAAGTCTACAGCCCGCCTCAAGATTCCCTTGCTCTAGACATCCCTCCCTTGCAGTACCACTTAAATCAAGCTCGTTTGTTCCTACTTCAGTTTTTCCATTTATTCAGATGGATTCTAACTTGTTCAAGTGCAGTACTGCCAAATTTAAGAAAATCCTGGCATGTGATCTGTGGGACCTGCCTCCTAAATTAGAGGGCGTGGCTACTAAAAGATAACCAGATTTGGAAGCGGGAAGGTGCTCTTACCAGGAATAACTAACTTACTTTGTCCCTGAAAGGCAGAAGCTGGTAACATTTTTTTTCCCCAAACACTGCCTGAGGTAAACTATGACTCCACAGTGTTTTGAGGCAGCCAGTGTTTAAACTCGGGCCACAGCCAGCTTTGGGGAAAAGGAGATTTCAAAATCTCAGTGAGTAAGAGCATGCAAAAGGTTGATCAATTTGGACATCTGGAACATTCTTTCCATGCTCACAATGAAATTGCCTTTTCAATTCTTCAGTCTACCTCAAGCCTTAATACAGTCCTTTGGTAAGAACGGCTCCAGAAGCTTAAAACTGCCATCTTAGATGACAGTTTCTGACTCCAGCAATGAAGATGTTAATTGGTCGCATGTTTATTTTAAAGCAAACAACCTACAAATATTCATGGCAATGCCTAGGCAATACGGGCACTACCAAAAATAAAAATAAACTTGGTCAGAAAAAGGTTTGTACTGTCTTCACCTGCTTTTTATCGCTATAACAAAATACCTGAGACTGGATTACTTATGAAGAAAATTTTATTTGGCTCATGATTCTGGAGACTGGGAAGCCAAAGAACATGGCATGAGGCATCTGGTGATGATGCCTTATTGCATAATAACACAGCAGAGGGCAATCCATGGTTAAAGAGCAAGCTTGCTAGCTAAGGGGTTTTTTTCTTCTTATAAAACCATGATGGAGGCCCCACACTTGTGTCCTCATCTAACCCTAATTATCTCCCATAGGCTCCACCTCCAAATACCATTAACATATGAATTTGAAGAGTAAGTTTTTAATACATGAATTTTGGGGAAACACATTCAAACCATAGCAGAGACATAAGAAAAAAATAGAGTTGATGATACCATGCCGTAAAACCATACCAAATGATCTATATAGAAACATTAATTTCTATGTAGGAATTTGGGAGAGAAAGAACTTTTCCAGATATAAGAAGTCAGCAGAAATTTCATGTAAGAAATAGGAAGGCAATTGGTACACTCCCAGCTATTAGGGAGGCTGAGGTTGGAGGATCACAAGCTCAAAGCCACCCGGGAAACTTAGTGGGACCCTGTCTCAAATAAAAATTTAAAAGGGCTGGAAATGTAGGTCAGTGGTAGAGCACTTGTCTAGTATGTGCAAGACCCTGGGTTCAATGCCCAGTACAAAAAAAAAAAAAAAAGATGTAGGTAGAATTGAGATAAGTGATAAATTGAAAGAGCATTCTACCTGGGTCTATTAAAAATTTTCAAAAAAAAAGTAGGGGTATAATATAGATCTAGAATATACCCACTTTTGTGAAAAAGAAAATTCATTGTGAAAGGGGATATAAGATTATGAATGGAGGGCTGGAGTTGTGGCTCAATGATAGAGCACTTGCCTGGCATGTGTGAGACCCTGGATTCTGACCTCAGTGCCATATATAAATAAATAAATTAAAGATCCATTGACAACTAAAAAATTACTTAAAACAACAAAAAAAGATTGCAGATGGAGCTGAACATAGAGGTTTGTACTGTTTTTTTTAAGATAATGAAGAGTACTTGAATTAATTTTTGAAGAGAGGAATAACAATAAAAATAGTAATCAAAACTGAGGTATAATGAAGTTATCTCACACTAGAAAAGGTACCAAAAACATACATTGGAAAAAAGATAGCCTCTTCAACAAATGGTGCTGGGAAAACTGAAAATCCATATGAAGCAAATGAAATTAAATCCCTTTCTCTCACCTTGCACAAAACTCAACTCAAAGTGGATCAAGGACCTAGGAATTAGACCAGAGACCCTGTGCCTAATAGAAGAAAAAGCAGACCCAAATCATCATCATTTAGCTTGACCTGACTTCCTTAACAAGACTCCTAAACCACAAGAAATAAAATCAAGAATCAATAAACGGGATCAATTCAAACTAAAAAGCTTCTCAGCAAAGAAAACAATAACATGAAGAGAGAGCCTACAGAACGGGAAAAAATCTTCACCACATGCACACCAGATAGAGCACTAATATCCAGAATATTTCATAAAGAATTTTAAAAAAACAAATAGCCCAATCAATATATGGGCTAAGGAACTGAGCCAACACTTCACAAAAGAAGATATACAATCAATCAACAAATATGTGAAAAAATGTTCCACATATCTAGCAATTAGAGAAATGCAAATCAAAACTACTCTAAGATTTCATCTCACTTCAGCCAAATTGCCAGCTATCAAGAATACAAGCAACAATAAGTGTTGGTGAGGATGTAGGGGAAAAGGTACACTCATACATTGCTGGTGGGACTGCAAATTGGTGCAACCACACTGGAAAGCAGTACGGAGCTTCCTTAGAAATCTAGGAATGGAACCACCATTTGATCCAGTTATCCCACTCCTTGGTTTACATCCAAAGGACTTAAAATCAGCATACTATAGTGATGCAGCCACATCAATGTTTATAGCAGCTCAATTCACAATAGCTAAACTGTGGAACCAACCTAGATGCCCCTTTCATAGATAAATGGATAAAGAAACTGTGGTATATATACACAATGGAATAATGCTCAGCCTTAAAGAAGAATGAAATTATAGCATTTGCAAGCAAATGTATGAAGCTAGAGAATATCATGCTAAGCAAAGTAAGCCAGTCTCCAAAAACCAAAGGCCAGATGTTTTCCCTGATAAATGGATGCTGATCCAAAATGGGAGGCAGGGGAGGGCAAGAGAAGAATGGAGGAACTTTTGATTGGGCAGAGGGGAGTGAGGGGAGGGGAGGGGGTTTGGGGGTGAAAAAGATGGTGGAATGAGATGGGCATTATTACCCTATATACATGTATGATTGCACAAATGGTGTGACTCTGCATTGTGTGCAACCAGAGAAATGAAAGGTTGTGTTCCATTTTGTACAATGAGTCGAAATGCATTCTGTTGTCATGTATAGCTAGTTAAATCAATAACCAAAAAATGAGGTATGCTAGGAGCAGTGGCACATGCCTGTGATCCCGGCAACTTGGGAGTTTGAGGCAGGAGAATCACAAGTCAAAGCCAGCCTCAGCATGTCCCTAAGCAATTCAGTGAGACCCCTGTCTCTAAATTAAAAAAAAAAAAGACATGAGGTATTGGAGGTCTGAGATGATACCTGAAATACTACATTAAAGATAGTGGCAATGAACCAGAAGGAAAGGGACTTATTTCAGCAGAAATATAAAAGTATGTTGAAAGGCCCCTCCTAAACAAATGGAAATGAATGGAACATGCACATTTCCTAAGTTATCTTTAATTTAACTAATGACCAGCATACTTCCTTAGATTATTAGATGAATGGGGAATAAGTTCTGGGTCTGTAGCAGTTGTAACCTTAGACAAATCACTTAATTCTCTGATCTTTATTCTCCTCAATAAAGTATAACAATACTCACTCACAGTGTAGTTGTGGAAACTAAGCAATAGGTATGTTGAAAGAATCAATTTATAAAGGATTGTAGAAATGTTAACCATTCCTATTGCCAACAGACATGAGTTTTTTGAAAGTGTGATATAAGTCTTAGTCATATTCTTTGGAAACAAGCAGTCTGAAAAACCATGAGTATAACTCATTATTATAATGAATGGCACTTACTATATTCCAGTCACTGTAACTATTTCTTTGCATGTATTAAATGACCTCATCCCAGTAATATCCATGAATTTGTTCCTTATTTCCTTATTTTACAGATGAAGAAACTAAAGTTTAGGTAACTCGACCAAGAATGCACATAGTAGTGACAAAGGCTGGTTTTGAACTCAGGCATTCTGGCTCCAGGATCTGTTCCAGCAGCACTTAACCACTTTTTAATTTTTTTAAAATTTTAAGACAGGGTATCACTCAGTTGCTCAGGGCCTCACTACATTGCAGAGGCTGGCTTTGAATTTACAATCCTCCTGCCTCAGCCTCCTGAACCTCTGGGATTATAGGCATGTACTACTATGCCCAGCCAGAGTCTAATATCAACCATTAAGAATTATGAAATAAATTAGTAAGAGTAGGATCACCTGTGAGTGACAAACCCTCAACAGATGTAATATGCCTTGATAGTATTTTATTTCTTGAAAAAACCTGGAGGTGATACAGACTTAATATGCTGGCTCTACTTAGAAATCCACTCATACTCACTACTCCCAGTAAGCAAGCATTCTGCTATGCTGTCCCTAAACCTCATGGTTCAAGATAGAGCACCAGCCACCATGTGTACATTCCAAGTACATTTTAAAGAGAACGGGTAAATAGCACATGTTGGGCTGCCTTTAAAAGGAAGGTCCTCAAAGCTACCCCTAGTCTCTTCTGTTTATGTCCTATTGGTCTCAGTTTAGTTACATGACCATACACAACTGCAAGGAGATCTAGCAAGTAGTCTTTATTCTGGGCAACTATCTGCCTACCTAAAAATAGAGTGTTCTTGGCAGGGCCTGGCAATGCACACCTGTAATTCCAGATACTCAGAAGGCCAAAGCAGGAGGATCACAAATTTGAGGCCAACCCGGGCAACCTAGCAAGACCCTGTTTCAAAATTAAAAAAATTAAAAGGGCTGCGATGTGATTTAGTGGTAGAGCACTTGCCTACTATATGCAAAGCCTTGGGTTCAATTCTCTTTTTTTTTTTTAATATTTATTTTTTAGTTCTCGGCGGACACAACATCTTTGTTGGTATGTGGTGCTGAGGATCGAACCCGGGCCGCTCGCATGCCAGGCGAGCGCGCTACTGCTTGAGCCACATCCCCAGCCCATGGGTTCAATTCTCAGTTCCCCACCTCACACATAATATGTATACATACACAACACATACACATATACACATGCATACGTATGTATGTACATACATATATGTATATATACATATATTTCTTATACTGTTGGAATCAGAGAGAGAGCATTTTATTTTCTTATCTCTTTTAATCTCTGCAACAACCCTATGAATGATAGCTGTTTTCATTATAAAGTGAGTAAAAAGACCCAGAGATAATAAGTAATTTAACCAAATTATATAAGTGGCAGAACCAGAGTCAAATTCAGGTCTGTCCAAATACAGACCTTGTATAGTCACTACCCCAATACTTCCCAATCCAAGACGTAGATTAATTTATTATTATTAAACAACTGATGAGAAAAATACTAGAAGAACAAAGGCAAAATCACAGATTTTTTTCTCTTCAAATTTCTATAGGGAAAAGATTCTCAAGAATTAATACTAAGCACAGAAGGTAAATTGTAAAACTCATGGAAATTCTCACGATATTCTCCAATTTACAAAAATCAAATGAGAGAATAAGTATACAATTCTAGAGGTGGAGATGGAGAAGACCCTACATGGTACCTGGTCTTTTCAGCAGAAATAGTTTTACCAGGACCTATATAATCAGGGCACTAGGTAAAGAGAAAGGAATAATTCAGAATCCATGGGATTGAGATACGTCTGTGACTACTAGGAATGATCCCTGGAACTGGTCATTTTATAGGATATCAATAAAACCAAAGGCTTGTCCCTTATCAGAAACTACTAAGTCCTGATAAGTTTCATCCTTATCCTCCACCCTTTTCCAATATTAGGTTACAGAAAGTAGATAAAAAGCAGCATCAGCTATGAAATCAACTCAAATTGTAGTTATGAAATCAACTAATTCCCAGATAAGGTGGAAAGTATGTCAAGAAGAATTTGTACACAAAAGAAATATCAGAAAGATAAATGATCTATTAAGAGCTGCCCCTGTCAAACAGGAGCAAAATGAAAAGAAAGAAAACATCAAAAGCAAACTAAATCCTGAAGGAAATTACATTATATTCAAAAGGTAGATGAGGTCCTCTGTGTGGATGAAAATTTGTCAAAGAAGCAGATTCTCTACTACAGAAGAACTTAGTTACAACACGGATTTAAAATATCCAGAGTTTAAAGATGGATCGTAAAAACAAAAGAAAAACTAAGCTAAAGAAATAATTCAAAAATATTAATACAATTTAGGGATCTAATGGATAAATTTGAAACAATAGAGAAGAACTGGAAATCAAACTACCGTATGGAAGAAACTCTGGAATTCATCACAAGGAACACAGGGAGAAAGGACAAGTAGTTTAAAATAAGAGATGTTGGTTGATAGAGCACAAAGTTAACCCAACATGCAGATCATTGGTATTCCTAAGTTAGAGAAGCCAATAAATGGAATATAAAATTGTTCAGAAAAAAACAGAGGTATATAAGAACTGAATTGACAGATTAATGCAGTTAACTGCATACCAGAAAAAAAAAAGATAATACAGTCTCCATGGAGACATAACCTAGCTAAATTATTTAACTTCAAGGAAAAATATTTTAAAATAATTTATTTTATTGGTTTGTTTGGTTGGTTTCTGTTCCAGGGATTAAACGCAGGCCCTTGTTCATGCTAGATAAGAATTTTCCCACTGAGCTACATCTCCAAACCTTCCTTTTAATTTTCATTTGGAAACAGGATCTCACTAAGTTGCCCAGCTGGCCTCAAATTTGTAATCTTTCTGCCTCAGCCTTCTAGAGTAGTTGGGATTTCAGGTAGTTAGGAAAGATTTTTTTTTTTTTTTTTTTGGTGGGGACATGGGCAGAAACAAAAATGGATATGAGTATGGAAATCAGGCTGATCTTAGCTTTCTACATTGCAATCTGCAATGTCAGAAGGAAAAAAATAATTGGAGCAGTGTCTATAAGTACTGAGAGAAAAGGAACACGTGCAATCAGAATTATGCTGACTCCACTCAAAAATATGGTCTTGGCTACACATTAAAAGATTAACAAACAGATATAAACTTTTAATATTATAAATTTAAATGTTTAAATCATGCATATATAGTTTTATTTTAAGAAATGAAACATTTTCTTTTCTGTTGTTCCCACACATAAAGTTTTACATAATATCAGAGATCAAATTACTTTACATCCTTATGCTTTTGAATTATAAAATTCATTTGATTCCAAAATCTGTAGAAGCATATATACAATTATTAGGGCTAGTTTGAATTTCTATCAAGTAGCAGTAAGTAAACAAATTATACCTACCTCAGTTAATGAAGGGATTTAACAGATCTTGATTTTAGATTTTTCTTGTACTGGCTCTAAAGAAATCCAAACACAAATGACATTTTCATGCTTATCTTCTTGGAAAAAAATGGATTTTTAAATAAAATAGAATTATATGTGTTATTAAAAAATAATTATGCTGACTCAATTGTTTAAGTGGAAAGGCAGCAGACAGACATTCTCAAGCATTAAAAGGGCATTTTGTATCATGATGGTTATGACAAAGTTTAATAATAAAATGAGTAAAGGCCTCAAATAAGCTGTTAAAGAATGGAGAAGTTCCTCTCTCACATAAAGACAGGAGGGAGGCAGGCCTTGCACAGCAACTTTAGAAAATTGTCAGATTCTCAGAAGACTCCTCTCTTTTTATATTACATTGAGACAGATCATCCACCTCATGGTCTAAAATGACACATCTAACTTGAGCAGTCGCACTTGATTTCAGTTAATAGGAATGAGGATGGAAGATGGGCTGTAAAATTTTTTTCCATAAGTTTCATGTAACACCTTTATAGTGTACCTTTGCTTACATCTCATTGGCAAGAACTTTGCCACCAAATGCATCTACCTGCGAGGAAGGCTCAGATGGTACAAAGCATTCTTGGGGGCACTATGTGTGTTTCAGAAGGAAAGGGGACAATAATGGTGCTTCCCAGAAGTTCTGCTGCCACACTCACATATTATTTTTTAAAAAATCTGCTGAAGATGATATTAATTTTCCCAAGAAGTGAACAAAAGAATCAGAAAAGGAGAAATTGCTGTAAGAAAGATGGAAGGTGAGCATTGAATTAACTTAATAGGGAAACAACTCTTCACTCATTCTTCAGTTTCATTGAAGTTTTTTTTTCTGTTTTGTTAAATCCAAGTAAAATTGATAGAGACGAAATTTTTTTGTTTTCAAAAAAGTAGTATAATATGATCATATTCTCATGAAATTATTTCTAACCATCCAGCCATTTATCTAACCCAGCATCTAACTGTATCTATGCATCAGCTCTTGGAATACTGTTCACAAAAGCTAACCTGGTTATTTCTGGAGCAGTGAGATTTAGAAAGATTTGTTACTTTCTTCTCTATGTCATTTTTTTTGGCATTTTTAAAAATATTTTTTAGTTGTCAATGGCTTTTTAAAAAATTTTTAATTTGTTTTAATTATACATGACAGTAGAATGCATTTATGCACTTGAATATATCATACATAGATGGGATATAATTTCTTATTTTTTTGAGAGTACATGTTGCAGAATCAAATTGGTCATGTAGTCACATATATACATACAGTAATAATGTCTGTTTCATTCTACTATCTTTTCTATCCCCACATCCCCTCTCATTCCCTCCCATTACTTCAGTCTACCTAATCTAAGGTAACACTATTCTTCCCTAGTGCCCCCCACAACTTATTGTGAATTAGCATCCACATATTAGAGAAAATATCAGGCCTTTGGTTTTGTGGGATTGGCTTATTTCGCTTAGCTTGATATTCTCCAACTCCAACCATTTACTGGCAAATGCCATAATTTTACTCTTCTTTATAGCTGAGTAATATTTTATTGAGTAAATACACCACATTTTCTTTATCCATTCATCTACTGAGTGACACCTAGGTTGATTCCACAGTCTAGCTATTGTGAATTGAGATGCTATAAACATTGATGTGGCTGCATTACTATAGTATGCTAATTTTAAGTTCTTTGGGTATAAACCAAGGGGTGGGATAGCTGGGTCAAATGGTTCCATTCCCAGTTTTCTGAGGAATCTCCATACTGCTTTCCAGAGTGGTTGCATCAATTTGCAGTCCCACCAGCAATGTACTAGTGTACCTTTTGCACCACATCCTTGCCAACATTTATTGTTGCCTGTGTTCTTGATGATGGCCATTCTGACAGGAGTGAGATGAAATCTTAGAGTAGTTTTGATTTGCATTTCTCTAATTACTAGCAATGATAAACACTTTTTCATATATTTGTTGATCAATTGTATTTCTTCTTCTGTGAAGTGTCTGTTCAGTTCTTTAGCCCATTTATTGATTGGATTATTTGGGTTTTTTTTTTTTTGGTGTTAAGTTTTTTGAGTTCTTTATATATCCTACAGATTAATGCTTTATCGGAGGTGCATGTGGTAAAGATTTTCTCCCAATCGTTAGGCTCTCTCCACATTTTATTAATTGTTTCCTTTTCTGAGAAAAAGCTTTTTAATGTGAATCCATCCCATTTATTAATTTTTTATTTTACTTCTTGCTCTTTAGGAGTCTTGTTAAGGAAGTAAGATCATAGGCTGATGTGGTGAAGATTTGGGCTTATTTTTTCTTCTATTAGGTGCAGGGTCTCTATTCTAGTGCCTAAGTCTTTGATCCACTTTGGTTGATTTTTGTGCAGGGTAAGATATAGAGGTTTAATTTCATTTTGCTACATTTGGATTTCCAGTTTTGCCATTTGTTGAATACGCTATCCTTTCTCCAGTGAATGTTTTGGAACCTTTGTCTAGTATGACATTACCATATTTATGTGGGTTTGTCTCTGTGTCCTCTATTCTGTACTATTGGTCTAAAAGTCTATTTTGGTGCCAATACAATGCCGTTTTTATTACTATAGCTCTGTAGTATAGTTTAAGGTCTGATATTGTGATGCCTCCTGCTTCATTTTTTCTTGCTAAGGATTGTTTTAGCTATTCTGAGTCTCTTATTTTTCCAAATAAATTTCATGATTGTTTTTTCTATTTCTATGAAAAATGTCATTGGGATTTTAATAGGAATTGCATTAAATCTGTATAAAATTAAATTAAATTCAGTAATATGGACATTTTGACAATATTAATTCTGCCTATCCAGGAGCATAGAAGATCTTTCTATCTTCTAAGGTTTTCTTCAACTTACTTTTTTAGTTTTCCATAGTTTTCATTGTAGAGGTTTTTCACCTCTTTTGTTAGATTGATTCCCAGGTATTTTATTTTATTTATTTATTTTTTGAGGCTATTGTGAATGGAGTAGTTTTTCTAATTTCTCTTTCAGTGGATTCACTGCTGATGTATAGGAATGCGTTTGATTTATGAGTGTTGATTTTATATCCTGCTACTTTGCTGAATTCATAATGGAATGAAATTAGAAATCAATGATAAAATGAAAAATGGAAGCTGCTGTAACAAATGGAGTCTAAATAATACACAATTGAATGATGAATTGATAGTAGAAGAAATCAAGAATGAAATAAAAAATTCTTAGATGTGAGAACACTAATACAATATTAAAATTTCTGGGACACTATGAAGGGAGTACTAAGAGGAAAATTTATTGCATTGAATGCATTCATTAAAAGAATAAAAAGTCAACAAATAAACACTACATCTCAAAGCCCTAGAAAAAGAACAAATCAACACCAAAAGCAGTAGAAGATAGGAAATAATTAAAATCAGAGCTGAAATTAATGAAATTGAAACAAAAGAAAAAATTGAAAAAATTGACAAAACAAAAAGTTGATTATTTGGAAAAATAAATAAAATAGATAAATCCCTGGTCATGCTAATGAAGAGGAAAAGAGAGAAATCTCAAATTACTAAAATACAAGATGAAGAAGGAAATATCACAACAGACATGTCTGAAATACAGAAGATAATTAGAAACTATTTTGAAAATTGATACTCTAATAAAATAGAAAATATCAAAGACATCGACAAATTTCTAGAGACATATGACCTACCCAAACTGAATGAGGAGGTCATACATAATTTAAACAAATCAATTTCAAGCAATGAAATAGAAAACGCCACCAAAAGCCTACCAACCAAGAAAAGCCAAGGACCAGATAGATTCTCAGTTGAGTTCTACAAGACTTTCAAAGAAGAACTAATACTAATACTACTCAATATAGAACTAATAACTAATACTCAAAGTATTCCATGAAATAGAAAAGGAGGGACCTCTTCCAAACTCATTCTATGAGGCTAATATCACCCTGGTAACAAAACCAGACAAAGACACATCAAGGAAAGAAAACTTCAGACCAATATCCTTGATGAACATAGGTGCAAAAATTCTCAATAAAATTCTAGCAAATCACAAACAAAAACATATTGAAAAGATAGTGCACCACAATCAACTGGGATTCATCTCAGGGATGCAGGGTTGGTTCAACATATGGAAATCAATAAATGTAATCCATCATATTAATAGGCATAAAAACAAAAATCATATAATCATCTCAATAGATGCAAAAAAAGCATTTGACACAATACAGTACACCTTCATGTTCAAACATTAGAAAAACTAGGGATAGTAGGAACATACCTCAACAGTGTAAAAGCTATATATGAGAAAACCCAAGGTCAACATCATTCTAAATGGAGAAAAATTGAAAGCATTCCCACTAAAAACTGGAACAAGAAAAAGATGTTCTCTTTTACCACTTCTATTCAACATAATCCTTGAAACGTTAGATTTGCTGATGACATGATTCTATTTCTAGAAGATCCAAAAAATTCCACCAGAAAACTTTTTCTCTATATCATTTTGATAGTTCAAAAACATTTGAATTGAATATGTATCATCTTTGTTGATAATGAGTTATTGCTTTTAAAAATATCTATTGATAAATTGTATTTTTTATTGAAATGGTATTTAGAGTTCTTAGAATACACCATTTGACTGATACATCCACTCTCTGACAACGGGCAAGACCAAGAGCCTATTAGAGCATTGGATAGAGTTAGTGTATTAATGCAGCTGTTAAACAACAATTATTCTCTGTACAAACCTAACCAATCTCTTTGGAGCCAGAATGTGTAGTCTTATTAATTTCTTTTTTAATTGATTTTTTTAAAAAATAAATGACAGTGGAATGCACTACAATTCTTATTAAAATAAACAGCACAATTTTTTATATCTCTGATTGTATATAAAGTATGTTGACACCAATTCGTGTCTTCATATATGTACTTTTGGATAATGATGTCTATCACATTCCACCATCCTTGCTAACCTCCAACCCTCTCCCTTTCCCTCTCACCCCTCTTCCCTATCTAGAGTTCATCTATTCCTCCCATGCTCCCCCTCCCTAACCTACTATGAATCAGCCTCCTTATATCAGAGAAAATATTTAGCATTTGTTTTTTTGGGGGGGGGTGGATTGGCTAACTTCACTTAGCATTAAGTTCTCCAACACCATCCATTTATGCCATGATTTCATTGTCTTTTATTGCTGAGTAAAATTCCATTGTGTATATATGCCACATTTTTTTTCATTAACAACTAGACACCATTAAACTTCTAAAAGTTGACAATGATATTTCACCAACTATCAATTAATAGGGTTAAATTCCATATTTTGACTAACTAAATAAAGTTCATCTATCATCCAGAACCTATCCTACATTTAACATTTTTATAGGAATAAACATTTTGAGTAAAGCACACAAGTCACATTAGAAGATATGAGATGCGATTGATAAAAAGAATGGGTAGTTATCAGCCATTTGTGAAGGGAAGATGGACAGTTTTTCATCTTCCTTCCTCTTTTATTCCAATATTTTCAGCAAAGGAGAAAGAGGCTCTGTATATTGAGCTGTGGTCAACTGTTCAGTCTATGAGATCATATCAAGGAAACGTTGCCAGTATGTGTTAGCTGAAGATGGGATTCTTCTATATTCTCTGTTCAATACACATAACATAAAAGAATCAAGTCAGCTGAATGAGAAAAGGTCTCTTTAACCCATGTTTGAAAAAGACCCATTCTAAAATCATTCCCAGAATCAGAGAGAGGCTGTCTTTCAATGTCACTAGCTGAGGCTTCTTGTGAAGTCTAGTTCACCTGGAGACCAATTTGCCATGTACAGACATGTGATAGCTTCAGCACATCATTTGATATTTCCCAATCCAGACATTAGTTCTGGAAATATTAGTTTGGGGAATATTTCAGTCGTGTTGTTCTCTTTTCTAATAAATCCTCTATTGAAACACTTGCATGAGATCTCTAATCTCAAAAGAAGCATATAAAAAACTTCTACTACTACTATTACTAGTCATTGATGATTGTGTTACTTTGGGGTATATATCCTAGAATATTAGACAAGTTTATGCCAAGGAGAAAATTGTAATAATCTCCAACTAAGAGTCAGAATTCTGGAGCTTAAAGATATCCTAGAGACATTTTAATTCTACTATTAAAGGAGACTCAGGTGATCACTGACAATAAACAGTCTATAATACCCACTTTATTGAGCATTTGTATATTCAGAGAGATAATGCCTGAGCATGGGAAGGATTCATCATGTACACACAGAAAATAAGAAATAGTGTGATGGAAGATCCAGGAGACAGGCTCTGCAGCCAGACTGTCCAAACTGTAATCCTTATTTTGTCACCTAGTAGTCTTCTGGCTTTTGACAGTTTTCTTCATCTAAGTCCCAGTTTCCTCATCTGTAAAATGGACATAATTGTACTTATCTCACTGGATTGTTCTAAGGATTGAATGAGTTAAATAAATACAAAGCAACCAGGACCCTATTTTGACTCTCCTTTTCCTATGGAGCAAAGATTGCACCCTTCGAAGGAGAGCCGCCATTCATCCTTTTAGATCACGCTTAAACCCTAGAACGACAGGCTCCAGTGGCCCAGAGCCTACTTACAGGGCTATCTTCTGGAAGGCTCTTCTGGAGAGTGCCTGCCTAGACCAGAGGTTTGCTTGAAGGGACAGCTATTTCTGGGGGAGCATGTACATATGGGCTGAGTGCACACAAATGTGTGTAAGGGCCTTGTGGTGGGAAACCAAGTGGGAGGTGGGGAGAGAAGGGGGAAGATGGAGGCAGAGCCATTTCTCCTACTCAAGAAGGCAAGAACTCCACAGTGGGACCTGTCTTTCCAGTTTATTATGGAGGCATATTTAACAAGGTAGGAGGGGAGAACATTTCTTAAGTATGCGGACATATGGAACATGGGCCTTCTTTAGTGTCTGGCCCTGGCCCCACAGGTGTTAAGAAAGCCTGATGCCTGGCACACAGTGAGCAGTCAAAGCTCATAGCTGTTATTATTATTATTACTACTGGAAGAAAGTGACTCTTCTCAATAATGGTAGAAAATAAAATCTTTCTTCTGCTGACTGGAGAGAAGGGGACTGCCAAGAGAAGATGACAGCCAAGCTCTCAGGCTAGAGATTTCCCAAGGCCCAAGCAGAACGGCCAAACCACTTTTCAAGTTTACAGGGGGTAAGGAAAGGTTACCTTTCCTAATCTGGGCCAAGACAGGTTAACACGGATTCCATAGTGAATGTGAAGTCAGCATTGAATAAGACACTCCCAGCACAGAGTAGCATGGGGTGAGAGCTCATGGGAGAAGAAGAGTCCAGGCCTGAGTAGAGCAGGGTGTGGACTATCCATGTGGCCCTGGGGGCTAGTGGTGAGTCCCAGTTCTTCAGTAAGGATGAAATGACAATGTAGAGCAGGGCAGAGTCCCACTGTGGTCCACCCTACTTTAATTACACCAGAGAATGCATCTTTGGTCATACTGAACGGACTCCCACGTTACTTTTATAAAGACCTGAATGAAAAAATAAAACAAATTCAAAAAGACCTGAATGTACACTGTGCCTGACCCCTGCAATCCCAGCAGCTTGGGAGGCAGAGGAAGGAGGATGACAAGTTCAAAGCCAGCCTCAGCAACTTTATGAGGCCCTAAGCAACTTAGCAAGACCCTGTTTCAAAATAACAACAACAACAACAAAAAAAACATCAAAAGTGCTGGGGATGTGGCTCAGTGGTAAAGCGCCACTGGGTTCAATCACTGATACAAAAAGAAAAAAAAGACTTGAATGTTGAAAAGAAAATAGAATGTGATTTATTTCTTACATCTGACACTTGGATAAATTTCAGATGGGTCAGAAATTCTAATATCAAAATCAAAATCATTAAGGCTGGTGTTGTGGCTCAGCGCTTGCCTAGCATGTGTGAAAGGCACCGAGTTGGATCCTCAACACCACATAAAGATAAATAAAATAAAGGTATTGTGTCCAACTACAACTAAAATAAATAAATAAATAAGCATTAGGTACTAAAAAAATGTGAGTAAATTCACCTACAAACTTGGATATGAGAAAAACATTCCCAATTATAACTGGAAATCCAGAAGCAATGTGCACAATACTTGATACATTCAATTACCAAAAAATTAAGGACCATTTACATGGCAGAGACTCTCATAATAAAGTGAAATAAAATTAAAATGGCAAACTGAGAAAAATATTTGTAATCAAGAAAGAATAGTATATTTAGGGCTGGGACTGTAGCTCAGTGGCAGAGTGCTTGCCTAGTATGTGTGAGGCACTGGGTTCCATCTTTAGCATTGCATAAAAATAAAAAAATAAAATAAAGGCATGCTATCCATCTACAACTAAAAAAATTTTTTTGTAAGGAATAGTATATTTTAAAATACAAGAGCTTTCTTTGATAAATAAAACCAGTAGCTTTATGAAAAAAAGTGATCAAGCAGTTAATATTCAAATAAATTTAAATAGCCCTTAAGAAAAATTTCTCAAAATAAGAAAAATGCAAATTCAAACCATACTGATTTTAAAATATGGAAAATTGTACATCCCTGAGGATATAAATAAAAACAAAAGGAATTTTTAAAAAAGATGGGTCCCTAAGGATAGGTCCTAAAGTAAAAAATAAAAACTTAAATATTTTTCATTCATCATATTGGAGTATATTAATTAATACCACAGGGAAAAATTCAGATTTGGGAGAATTCTAAAAGACAAACTGATTTTTTAGTTAAATAAATAATAAGAATTAAAAATAAGGATTGAGGAGGAAATTCTATAGTAAAAGATATTTAAAAGACATACCAACCCATCTCATGGAGTTTATTTGGATTCTGATTTGAAGAAACTATTTTTGTAAAAACCAACTACAACTATATGATAACTATGGAAATATGAACAGTCTCTTAATATTTGATGATGTTAAAGTACTATTAAGTTGTAGAACTATCCTGATATTGTGGTTACGCTTTTTAACAAGAGTCATTATCTTGTTTTAACGAGAGATACAAGTTTAACTATTTACCTTTGAAAAGTTTTAAGGTATGAATTTGCTTAATTTGCTTTAAAGTATTCTGGACAAAGTAGCAAGCAATGGATAAGGTAGATATAAAGCCAGTTTAGCCTTGAGTTAAAATAAATAATCAAGATGGGCTGGGCATGGTAGGGCATGCCTATAATCCCAGCAACTCAGGTGGCTGAGGCAAGAGGATCACAAGTTCAAGACCAGCATCAGCAATTTATCAAGACCTTGTTTCAAATTCTTTTATGAGGGCTGAACATATCAACATTTATAGTAGCGCATCTCACACTCGCCAAGTTATGGAACCAGTCCAGGTACCATCAACAGATGAATGGATTTTAAAATGTGGTATATACACACAGTGAAGTTTTAGTCAGCTATAGTAGATGAAATCATGGCCTTTGCTGGCAGATGGATGGAACTAAAGAACATCATGTTAAGTGGAATAACCCAGACTTAGAACATCAAGGTCAAATGTTTTTTCTCATATGTGGAAGCAAGAGCAAAATAAGGTGGAAATGGCCGGGGTGGGGGTGGGGGGAGTCAGATATCATAGAGGGAAGATCAGTGGAGAAGAAGGAGAGTAAGGAGGAAGGAGGAGGGACAGGTAAGGGGATGAAATGCAAAATGAATTTGACAAATTACAGTATGTGCATGTATAAATACACCTCAGCGGATTCCACTTTTCTATATAGCTATAAAACATCGATTAAAAACAGACAAATAAATAGAAGGAAAACCAGTGGAGTAGAAGAAGGGTAACGGAGAAAAGGGAGGAGGGGAGGGAAAGAGGAGGCACCAGGGACTGAAATGGTATAAATTAAATTCTAAGCATGTATGTTATGTCAAAATGAACCCAACTATTATGCATAAATATAATGCACTAAAAAAAAATCATTAGAGACAAAAAGGGTTAGGGATGTGGCTCAGGGGTAAAAGCACACCTGCATTCTATGTCCAGTACTACCAAAAAAACCCAAAAACCAAAAAAAAAAAAAAACCCACACACAAACACACACACACACACACACAAAAAAAAAAAAAAAAACGAATTAAGCTGGGTAATGAGTACATGTAGGTTCACTATACTATTCTTCTTTTTTTAAATATGTTTGAAATGGACCACCTATTTCAGTTTTACCAATTTGTAAAATAAATATTTTTAAAACTGCCCCAAATATTGTTAGAGCTACAATCCCGGACTAGGTGCATATTTATTTTCCTTTCTCTCTCTCTCTCTCTCTCTCTCTCTCTCTCTCTCTTTACAGTACAGGAGAATGAATCCAGGGTGCTCCACCACTGAACTACATCTTCAGTCCTTTTTTATTTTTTGTTCTGAGATAGGGTCACACTAAGTTTCTGAGGCTAGCCTTGAGCTTGAGATCCTCCTGCCTCAGTCTCCCTAGTAGCTAGGATTTCAGATATGTACCAGCGTACCTGGCTAGGGCGCATCCTTTCTGACTGTTAACTGCCAAGATGGTTAAGTAGCACTATCCTGAAAGCAGCACCTTGTACATAACCTTCTCTTGGGCTTACTTTCACCTGAAAGTATTTATTTATTACCCTTGAGACTTTTTTTATTATAGTTTCATTAACATGAATCAAGTAAAATCATGGTTTATTAGTTTTTCCAATGAGAAATAGGGAGGAAGTGCAGGTAATGGTTAGGAACTAGGGCTCTAGAATCGGACACTCACAATCAAGATCAATTCTACTGCTAAGGTTTGGGCGTTGAATATCCCCCAAAGACTCTGTGATAAAGGCTTGGTCTTCAGCTTGGCACTATTGGGAGGTGGTGGAACATTCAAGAGGTGGGGCTTAAAGGGTGGTCTTTGGTCATTGAGGCATGCCCTCAAAAGGGATTGACTATGGGACACTGGTCTCTTCCTCTCTCTTTTAATTCCCAATCCATGAGGTAAATAGGCTTTGTCCACCACATACACCTACCATGATATGCTGAGTCACCAAAGGCCCAGACACAATGGAACCAACTAATTATATACTAAAACTTCCAAAATTGTGAGCCAAAATAAAACTTTTCTTTTTCTAAGTTGATTACCTCAGGTATTTTGTTAGAGTAACTAGACTAACACATGTTGGATATATGACTCTGGATAAGTTATTTCCCTCCCAATATATCAGTTTCTTCACCTTTTAAGATGAGGTGACAAATCACTTTATAGTGATGCATGCAAATCTGTTAGCAGCACAATTCACAGTAGCCAAACTATGGAACCAGATGAGGTATCCATATACATATACCCATATGTATCATATGTGTATATATATTTATATATGTATAGGTGTGTATGTATAATGGAGTTTTATTCAGCCATAAAGAAAAATGAAATTATGCCGTTTGCAGGAAAATGGATGGAACTTGAGACTATTATGTTAAACATAATAAGTCAAACTCAGAAGGTCAAATTTTGTATGTTTTCTTTCATATGTGGAAGCTAGAGAGGAAAAAGGAAAAGAAAGATGAGCCAGATCTCATGAAGCTCAAAGGGAGAACAGTAGAGAAAAAGGACCTGGGTAGGGAGGCACAAAGAGATAGGGAAGTGCTAGAGAGTGATACTGACCAAATCATATGTTATATTGTGCACATTCACAAATATGTAACAACAAATCCCATTATTATGGACAACCGTAATGCACCAATTAAAAAAATGTGAAATGAGAAGGAGAAAAAGAGATGACAATAAAATAGAGTCAATGACATATTTCATAAATACATGGAGAAGATTCAATGAGTTAAAAAATATGTAAAGCATTTTCTATACCTAACACATAGTAAATACTCTAAATATTTATTATTGTTAATTACAATTTTATATTATATTTTAAATTACCTCCCACAGAACTCTCCCAAAGAGGATAAAATAAGTATTTATGAACATGTCTAATTAATTACACAAGTCTATGTGATTGCCTGAATTACACATTACTAAAGTGTTTATGGTGATGCTGGTGTAAGAAAACCTGCTGAATTACCAGCCGTGCATCAATAAAGCACAGATAATTATGTGTAATATTTACTACTTGATAATAACAAATAACTATGTTACCAGCTTATGTATTTACTATTATAATTTTTATACTCCTTGTACTCAAAAAACAAAAACAGGGGTTGGAGTTGTGGCTCAGCGGTAGCACACTTGCATGGCATGTGTGAGGCACTGGGTTCTATTTCCAGCACCGCATATAAATAAGTAAAATAAAGCCCTATCAACAACTAAAAAAAAAAAAAAATTAAAGAAAAAAAACAGCCTTACTGTAAAACAGTGTGCTGTGTTATGGCAGCAGTTTCCCCTGCATCTTGTGTTTACTGTGTCTCCTGATTGCATCAGGGGACCATCCTGAGAAACGGACCTGTACCATCAAGGTTTGCACAATGCATTCCTCAGAATGTCTCCCTGTGGTTTAGGAACCCCTGCTGTACATAATAATAAATTATGTAACTATACAGCTGAATTTAGTTATATTTCTTATCAACATACAAAACAGTTATTTTAAAGATTAACATATAGACATTCTAATATTTTCTTCCTGCATTAGTCAGGCTTCTGCCAGTGTGATGAAGTACCTGAGATGCTAGACTTAAAGGGAGATGGGTTTACTTTGGCTCACTGTATTGGAGCTTTCAGTCCATCGTTGGCTGGCCTGTGGCTTTTAGGCCTGTGGTGAGCCAGTATATTGTGGTGCAAGCTTGTGCCAGAGGAGGCTGTTCTCCTCATGACAGCTAGGAAGTGAAAGACAGGAAGGGACCGGATCCCCCATCCTCTCCAAGGCCACAGCCCCAATGTCCTAACTTCTATTAGGCCCAACCTCTTCAAGGTTCCACCACATTCCCATGGGGCCCTGCTAAGGACCAAGCCTTCAATGTGTAGACCCACACTATAGCACTTCCCATATTCCAACCAATCACTTTTCACTATTCTTAGAGTGCTCCTGATGAGGTATCCCCCAACCCAGGCAAGCTTAGAGTTCATAGGACATAAGATATTAATTTTCCTGTAAAATCAAAACATTTTAATAGGAGACCCTTAAAGATTAACAATCAAAAAAGCAGATTTTTTTTCTTCCATATTGAGATTTTAGGGACTTGTAAAAATCAAAGGTCATTTATTTATTTTAAAATCCTGAAGGCTGGCTTGCCTTGGAGAAAGCTCATTTCTCTCATTGAGAAGACAAGGACAAGCTGGTTGGGCCCCATCTGAGTTTTTGGTTTAATTTAGGATATCTGAAAAGTTATGCAGTAAAGATTGATTCATTAGGGGACACAAGAAGGAAAACATTTACTTACAAGTGTTTACTGAATGCCTACAGTAGGCCACAAACCTTGATGTTTGCTGGGGATAGATTAGAGTCCCTGTTTGCAAAGAATTTGTGTGTTCTACACAACGCTGGGGTAAGAAGGGATTCCATGCCAACAGAAATAACCTTAGAAAGAAATAAGATGCAGCTTGTCCTCTGCTCTTTGAGCAAAAGCCTTTGGAAAACAAAGACTGTGCTTACAGATATATTTACAAAGGAATAGTTCAGTACCTGTAGAGCTTGGTGAAGGCCCCACTTTCCCTTAAATATGTCAGAATCGACTTAGAATTCTGAGTACTCTTCTTTCTCTGAGCTGTAGTCTGCTTTTTATATCCTCTTTAAATACTAGGTTGCTGCAAAGTACACTAAGAGATTCTTTTTTTTTTAAATTATTATTCCATTTCTATTGTTCCTACTTGAGTCTTCAGTTGAAGTTACTGAAAATGGACGATGCAAGACCGAGGACAGGTTCATATTTCTTCCTGAAGATGGCGACACAGGACTGTGTCTTCTCTAGAGGAACGTGTTGGGTACAAGAGACCAACACATGCTGTTGAAGCAGAGAATATGGAAGTCCTGTCTTTATTGCAAAAAAAAATTTTATGGTGTAAATAAATGATACTTCTAAGCTTCAGTTAGTTTTCGGGGTGGACTATTTGAACAGTTTTGTTTTCTTTGTTATTAAAAGCAGGGGATTGTGAGAAGAGAGAGGAAAATTGGGGTGGCACTGAGCTGGGTGTGATAGCAGGTTTTCAGGTCCCTTTCTTCAGTTACTATGGTTATTGCAGGCACATGTAGCCAAGCCCTTGTTTTAATACAGCTCCCAAATCAGTGGGATGTCACAGCTGCTGCCAGTTGGCCTTGTTAAAATCCCATCTCCACTAAAGGAGTGACTCAAGTTTATGAAAACTAACTTGGAGTCGTTAGGTCCTCGGTTGTAAAAATGGGGACGATAATGAACAGAAGCTTTGCAGAGTGAGCATGTGGGCACTTGGCACAGCACCAGGTACACACTGTGCCTTCAATACATGGACGCTCCGGTCATCACCCCAGCTCCAGGGCCACGTCCATGTGAGATCCGAGGACTGTTTGAAACATTTCTTTGACCTTATTTTAGAAAGAGGCATAGTTATTAGTATTGTTCAATCCTAGAGAAGGAAAAATACTTTGAGAGCTAAACAATATAATTGGAGTATCTTTGGCTTATTGCTTAAAATGTGAAATTGTTCATTCTTTACTTCGGATGCTATCAAAGTGCAGTCAATCTGATTGATGAGTCACTCTTTTTTTTTTGGCAGTGGGTGCTTTTTTTTTTAACCCAGGGGTGCTTTGTTACTGAGTCACATCCCCAGCCCTTTTTTACCTTTTATTTTGAGACAGGGTCTCACTCAGTTGCTTAGGGCCTTGCTAAACTGCTGAATCTGGCCTTGAACTTGGGATCCTCCTGCCTCAGCCTCCTGAGTTGCTAGGATCACAGGTGTGCATCACTGCAACCAGCGAGCCACTCTACTTTAATTGCTACTTAGAATCTTGACAGTTTGGGCTTCAATGAAAAAAAAAATACATAAAACAAATTTATCCAACAGACCACATTTTTACCAATCTATTTCTTCTTTTAAATAAGTTTTTATGTACATTTGAAATTCCAATTTATGTTACTCTTTCAGCATTTACTCTAAAAATTGTGAGAGGGGAAAAAAATAAAATTAAAATAAGTTCCAAGTTATCTGACCTTAATGAGCAAGGTAAGGTATTTGCAGGAGATGCATCGCTATATTGAAATACTACACTCTTTTTCCTTTTCCTCTTGGATATTGTTATTGGGGGCTTAAGCAGTTCTTTCAACTTCACCCTTTTGATGTCATTAATTTTCTAAAATTTTCAGAATAATTTTCCACGTTAGCATCTGATACACCTGCTCCCAGCTGGTCAGGATTCAGTTAGTCTATTGATTTGGTTGGCCTGTTTGTTTTTTCCATAAAGAACTTAATTTATCTACCAAATCCCAATTTTCTTGCCACTGTCCTGTCACCATGCCCTGCATTAATTACTCTTCCTCTATGCAGCATCTTTCCTTGAGTTGGAATGCTTACTTTTAATGGACTCATCCTCAGTCATGTCAACCTGCTGCCAGTGAGACACAAGCTTTTGGGTAGTAACAAAGACTCGCATTGCACCATCCATATGGTCACACTCATCCCTGCTTCAGCCTGATAGCTGGAACTGCAGAGAAATTGGGGGCCTGCCAAGAGAGATTCTCCTGAACTCTGGGTAAGGAGAAGGACCCGAGGACCCACCCAGGTAATGAACCTTGCTTCCCACTAGCTGGATAAACGGGCACATGTTGAAATGATGCTGCAGTTACTTGCTTCACTGTTGCCATCACCATTATTCTGCTGTACTCTGAGGTTTGGGGAGGATGGTTGCAAGGACAGAGAAACTTCTCCTGTGTGTCTCCCCTGGCCCTATTTCAGTGTTTCACTTGCTTCAGCCTAGTGGCTTTATCAGAGGGAAGCGAGCCCATTTTTACATACAAAGCATTACAGAAAAACATAGGGTGGTGGTCTGTTACCTTGGTGCCCCAATGAAACGTCCTTCCTGGCATTTGTACTCGGGTATATCCACACCCTTGACTCCTGTCTTGGCTCTGGGTTTGCTTCGGCCAATGGGGCATTATCAAGTGTGGTGCAAACAGAGGCCTGATAAGCACTTACATGTGGGATCTTGTCTTCTTGAGATGCTGCATCATGGAGGTAGACCACCAGAAGGGTGAAAGGTCAAGTTGATAGAGAGCCTGGGGGATGATAGACCATTTGGACATTCTACCTCCAGCCAAGCTGCCTGCTCACCTGGCTCATCCCAGGGGGGCCCCATCAACCCACAGAATCTTAAGAAATCATAAATCCTTTGCTACCATCTTTCAAGGTGGTTTATTACACAGATAGCTGGGACACGTGGTATTAAGTTGCCTTCTTAATTACATGTGGTGTTCACCATAGATTTTTCTCTCAGGAAAGCATCGCTGCATAGACACATTGCATTTTGATAAAGATTCAACTCTAAATTTATATTCAACGGAAATGTCAGAAGGGTGCCTGATACTCGCAATGTGCTTTCACCTCTGAGCTATTTAAAAACAGATACCACGGGCTGGGAATGTGGCTCAAGCGACAGCACGCTCGCCTGGCATGCATGCGGCCAGGGTTCGATCCTCAGCACCACATACAAAGATGTTGTGTCCGCTGAAAAAACTAAAAAATAAATGTTAAAATTCTAAAAAAAATAATAATAATAAATAAATAAAATAAAAACAGATACCACCCCCTTGCAGCCCTGTCCTTACCAACACCTCTACCAGCAGCCTAACTGGCTAGGGATGGGTATTGTGAGTCAGATTTCTGAAAGTGCTGACAGAGTGCTTCAAGGACATTTGTCATGATATCATCTCACTGAATCTTCAGTTGCCTTCCCAGGAGCAAATTTTTGCAGTGATTAGTTTTATCTTTGAAGATCTCTATGACTTTATGTTTAATTCCTGAAATTAGCAATTCAATATTTCTGAATTATAATTAATATCTATTGATTTTGACAGTTTCAATAGCCTTATCAATAATTTTAATAATTAAGTGTATAAATGAAATGTAAATCCTTTTTGCATTCAAGGTAATTATGTGGAAAGAATAAGAACATTTACGGTGAACTGGTTAAAAAACCTACACTGCCTTCATACAAGGTAGCACTATATAACTAATAAAAAGAGCAACATTTCTAAATACTGATATGGAAAAGGCTCCTAGATTTATTTCTATTTCAATAAAAATCAAGTGTCAGAACAGCAATACTACTTTTTGAGCTAAAAGGGAAATCTCTATTTGTATTTGTATGTAGACATAGTAGTTTAAAAATCTAATAGGAATGGGAAACTGTTTTATGTTGAGAAACATGTTTTTAAAATAGAAATTAGGATAGATGTATTTTCAAATATTGACTCAATTAGCTTTGAAATGCTCAAAACTTTGCAAAATAGTACCGAGGTTGTAGCTCAGAGGTAGAGCGCTTGCCTGGCATGCATGAGACACTGGGTTCAATCCTCAGCACCACATAAAAATAAAATAAAGGTATTGTGTCCATCTACAACTGAAAAATAAATATTAAAAAAAACTTTGCAAAATAGAATGCGATACATAAGATACAAATATTTTGTAGGTATTATATTGTGTAGGAACTCCCGAAAACGTGACAATCAAAAATATATAAATTTGACACTCATGTGTTTGTAACTAACCTGATCTGATGCACACATCCAGGTCCAACTAGGTAGGCAAATAGTCCTTTTCCCTTTGAACAGGAAGCCTGGTTTCCTTGCTTCCAAATGCCAGTTGAATAACACAAGCTTTACCCACCCTTGGCCTCTCCACCATGGGCTGTCATTGTTAAAGGTGATTTCTTCATTGATTGCCAGAGGCTTGTCCTTGTGTGGCGATGTCACAAGCATGAAGCACCATGGGAACCAGTGCTTCCCGAACTGCTTCAGACCAGCCTGGACAATACTGCAAGAGGGCAAGCGTTTTCCTACTGTCCTGGTGAATTGTTAATTCCAACCCTTTTCTATTTAAAGGTGTCATAGTTGGGGATAGAAATTATACAGTCGCCTTAGGTTTATGGCTACTGCACTATTAAGTCATACTGAAGCTACCTCCCCTTTGCCCAAATTATATTAACTTGAATAGTTTTTGTAGCTTTGGCTGGGCTGAAATCAGTTCTTTGACATATATTTCATCCTGTATAATAAACCCAGGCTTCTTCCCTACTCAGCATAATATTATTTTGAACATCATTGCTACTCTTTTTAAAAAAATATTTTTTATTAGTTATTGATGGACATTTATTTATTTATTTGTCTTATATGTGGTGCTGAGAATCGAACCCAGTGCCTCACACATGCTAGGCAAGTGTGCTATCACTGAGCCACAACCCCAGCCCCACTGCTACTCTTTAAAAAAATTTTTTTTGTTATTTTTTCTTTTTACATCACAATAGAGTGTATTTTGACATATCATACATACATAGAGTATCATTTCCCATTCTTGTTGTTGTACATGATGTGGAGTCACACTGGTTGTATATTCATATATGAACATAGGAAAGGTATGTCCCATTGATTCTACTGTCTTTCTCATTCACATCCTCCCTTTCCCTCCTCATTTCCTTTTATCTAATCCAATGAACTTCTATTCTTCCTCCCCACATCCACCTTATTCTGAGTTAGCATCCACATATCAGAGAGAACACTCAGCCTTTGATTTTGTGGTATTGGCTTATTTTACTTAGCATGATAGTCTTCAGTTTCATCCATTTACTGGCAAATGCCATAATTTCATTCTTCTTTAAGGATGAGTAATAGTATTAGTCCATTATGTATATGTATATATACCACATTTTCTTTATCCATTCATCTGTTGAAGGGCACCTAGGTTGGTTCCATAGTTTTAACTATTGTGAATTGAGCTGCTATAAACATTGATATGGCTTTGTCATTGTAGTATGCTGATTTTAAGCAGTATGAGTAATATGCCAAGGAGTGGGGTAACTGGGTCAAATTGTGGTTCTATCCTAAGTTTTCTAAGGAATCTCCATCCTCTTTTCCAGAGTGGTTGTACCAATATGCAGTCCCACCAGCAATGTATGAGTGTACTTTTCCCCCCATATCCTTATTACTTATATTCTTGATTGTTACAATTCTCACTGGAGTGAGATGGAATCTCAGAATAGTTTTAATTTGCATTTCTCTAATTGCTAAAGATGTTGAACATTTTTTCATATATTTGTTGAACAATTGTATTTCTTCTGTGAAGTGTCTTTTTAGTTCCTTTGCCCATTTATTAATTGGGTTATTTGTTTTTTTTTTTTTTTTTGGTGTTAAGTTTTTAATGTATCCTGGAGATTAATGCTCTATCTGAGGTGTAGGTGGTAAAGATTTTCTCCCATTCTGTAGGCTCCCTCTTCAAATACTTGATTGTTTCCTTTGCCGTGAAGAAGCTTTTAGTTTGATACCATCTCATTTATTGATATTTTTATTTTATTTCTTGTGCTTTAGGAGTCTTATTAAGGAATTTGGTTCCTAAGCTGACATGATGAAGTTTCGGGCCTACTTTTTCTTCTATTAGGCACAACTCTCTGGTCTAATTCCTTGGTTCTTGATCCACTTAAGAGTTCTGCGGGGTGAGAGATAAGAGTCTAATTTCATTTTAATACTCATGGATTTCCAGTTTTCCCAGCACCATTTGTTGAAGAGTCATCATTATTTTTTATGCATAACTTTGTAATCCCAAATATATACAGTCTGGAATCCCTTAACTGTATATGCCAAGATCCACTTAAACATTTCCCTGTAGCTGAACATTTTGTTTTATTGTATCCTTTAAGAAATAATGATGAAAAAAGTCTATTTATACATAAGTTTTTTTTAATATGTAGGATAGATCCTCAAAAGTGATATTCTGTTTCAAAGGGCCTGATAAATATTGTCAGTGTTTTCCAAAAGAATTGTCAGTAGAAATTTCTGACTTTAGATTCATCAAACTTTTTTTTTCCTTTTCTTCTTCTTCTTCTTTTTTATTTTATTTTATTTTTTGTACCAAGGATTGAACTTAGAGGCACTTTACTACTGTACATTCTCAGCCTTTTTATTTTAATTTTTAGACACAAACTCATCAAGTTGCTGAGCCTAACCTTGAACTGACCTTCTTCTACCTCAGCCTCCAAAGTTGATGGGGTTATTGGCATGTACCACCACACCTGACTAGATTCACTGAACTAATAGATTTTTCAATCTATTAGCAGATTTTAATCTACTTGTACATTTTCTTTGGCAACTAAAGAAGGTGAACATTGTTATATTTGTGTGACCAGTTTAGTTCCTCCCAAGCATTTTTTTAAGTCCTTTGTCCATATTGAGGTCATAGAAAATTTTAAAAATATATATTTTTTAGGGGGCTGGGGATGTGGCTCAAGCGGTAGTGCGCTCACCTGGCATGCATGCAGCCCGGGTTCGATCCTCAGCACCACATACAAACAGAGATGTTGTGTCCACTGAAAACTAAAAAAAATAAATATTAAAAAATTCTCTCTCTCTCTCAAAAAATATATTTTTTAGTTGTACATGGATGCAGTATCTTTACTTTGTTTATTTTACTTTTATGTGGTGTTGAGGATTGAACCCATTGTCTCACACATGGGAGGCAAGCGCTTTGCACACTCCAGCCACCAGAAATTTTTAAAGTATTTTTTTAATTGTCAGCAAGTCCTACATGTCATCTATCCTTAACATTGGAGATCTCTTGTCCTCTGTCATCTGCAGTTCATTTGTTTTGATTTTTGTTGCATTTTAGAGTGCTGGGGCTTTATGTATTTACATCTCTCATGCTTTGATATTGCTCCCTTCTGTCAGAGATCTAATAAAGATTCCTTTCTCTTTTCTTCCAGCTTGTTATACTTTGGTATTTTTATTTTGGAAATTTTTTTTTTAATTTACGAATTTATTCAATTACCAGCACCACAAGAAAGGTATTCCTTGGTATTTCATGGATTTTGATTCTATTGTGGACAGTCTCTTTTATTATATTTTTAAAGTTATTCTTTAGAGTAAGGAACGTTCTTGATTATACATATATCCCAAATCTGGCCCTTTTAGTGGCTCTGTTTTCATACCGGAAAGTGATTTCCTTATTTAGGTTTTCTGGGAATACAAGTTGTCTTGACAAACTCACCTAGAACTCTGTTAATTCAGGGAGGGGAAAATCATTAAAGGTATCACAATGAGCAATCAGCTGGTTGCTTTGAATCTGTATGTTCTCAATTTGTATGTTCTGCTTGCACAGTCTAAATTTTAGGGGTGACCACAGAACCTTGCAAAAATAGAAATAACAAATGTATGGCAATGATTTGCAAGGACAATAACAGTGCTTAATTTAGATAAGAACAGTGCACCCAGGGAACTCTTGCTCTGTTTTGACAAATGCAGGTCAGGAGAAGTGAGAATACTAAAATGGAAAGGAAATTCAAGAAATCAGAGAATGACTGAATTAGTGATTGGTTGTAGTTGACTCCCCAGATGTCTGAGTCCATTCCATCTTTAATTGATTCTACCTTGTCACCTTTGTAAAGATTCCTGAGAGCATCAGAAAGACATGGGCTTCCTAGGACTTCCCTTCTAATACTGCCACAGAGATGTCTAGATTGCTTTCCTTTCCTCACAGCTAAGAAATGCAGACTGAGAGGACTCAAGGGTGGAGAGAGGAGGGAGACAGAAAGCCTCAACATGGACTGATAAGTGTCTTGAGGGTAAAATAAAGGACTGTTATGAGCCATCCTCTGCACTCTGGGCATGCCCCAGCATCTAAGTCACATCTCCTTTGTGATAATGGCTGTAACTCTTGGCCTTCTAACTGTTCATGTCTCCGTTGAGGATTTATGTAATTATGTGAATCTCCATACTCTGTGAAGATGAAGGACTGTGACATGTGAACAGCTGCATTTGTTTAAAACTCTTTTATTTCTTCGTCAAGGTAGAGGAATGAAAGGTCAATTTGGAGTAGCCGCCTAGCTGAGGATGAATGTTCAGGTGGGATACCCGCCTTAGAAGGCACGAGTATTTCTAGTGAGCAAGGCCAGTTGAATAGTAGGAGTTTAAAGCATTATGGCTACTAAGGAGATCAGAGGAATGACTGTGCCCCAAGAAGTAAAGGGAAATAACAGAAAAAAAAGTCAAGTCTTTTAATAGTCAATAATAGAAAAGTGAGCAATCTCTCTGCTGGGAGATCAGTATCGAAATACACAATGGCACCCTCTCCCAGGAGAAGCCTACCCAAGCCAGCACAGCTGAGTGTCTGCAAGGCCAAAAGAAATAGGTATCCTGTTTTTGTTTTTTTTTTTTTTTGGTTGTTGTTTGTTTTTTATTTTACCCTTAGTTTTGCTTTTTGACCTATGGGCTACTTTCTTCTTCCCAGATGTCTCCTCTTTTGGTGGCTTGCTCTGCTATGAAATCAGTATGAACCATGACTCCCAGTTACCTGGGGAGAAATGAAGAAGTCAAACCAATATCTTGCCTTGGTCAATCTGTTCTCCCCACAAGCTATGAGCAAATCCTGGCCACCTAGATCTGGGGATGCATGGATCCCATCCGTGCTGGGGAAGGACCCCACTTGCCTTGCCACCATTGTCAAAGTCTGTTATCAGAGCAGGAGACAGTGTGTGGCATCATTAGATACACAATGTGTTAAATAAAGGCATGCTCCATATGATATTGCAGACCTTTATCTGTTCATTTCTGCTGCTCTATTGACCTCCTCTTCCTCAGAACATTCCTCAGACCCCTCTAGGGTCTGCCAGAGGAAGAAGGGATTCTTTTCCTCCTTTTTTTAGATCCATCAATCTCTGTCTTGGTTTTTAGCAACAATAAAAACAAAAGAAAAAAAAAGCAAATTTTCCCCGAGAAATTTGGTTCAGTGTTGGAAATTCACTCATTTAAAATATGTGGTGGGAACTAAGGCTGTGCCTGAAGGAACCACTTGCATTCCTGGAAGAGATGACCAGGTTATAACTTCTAAGAGGTCCCAACTCTACCCAGGCTTCGAGATCTAGGAGCGGCTGGGAATCAGAGGTAGGGGTAGGGAGATGAATTTTTATCGATTTTAAATTCCCATTCATTTGAACTTCAACTCTGAAGGGCAAGATAGTTTGATTTCAAAATTTAGTTTCTTTGGATCTCGCAGTCTTTGGACTTTACCATGTAAGTAGTCTAATCTTTAAATTTTTATGTCTTCCTGAGATTTATAATGGAGAGGGGTTTTATATTTACATCTGGGGCCTCTTTAAAATGTTCCAATTTTATTTTTGGAATCTATTAGTGTTACTTTCTTTCATTGCAGAACTTCTGGTGATAAACAATGTGAATGGACCTAAACAGGAGAGGGGGTAAGTTTTTATCTTAGTGTAATAGTGACCAAGGAGCTTAATGTACTGTTCTGATTCATTTCAGAACTTTAGCTACCCAGCAGATTTGGTGGAACTGTAAGTTTATACAATTTTCAGGGAGGAAATGGCTTAAGGAGAAAAGAACATAAAATGATGGATACAAAATTAGGTGTAAAGCCTAAGAGGGGCTTTTGCAAATGAGGGGTCATGAAAACTTCAGCTCTGTGATCAGTCCACCTGTGCTGGTCAGCATCTGTCTGGAAGAGACCCAAAAAACCAGTGGCTCTTCCATATACATGGCAACAGGACTCCCCCAGGAGGTGGGGGATCTCCTTCCTCAGGAGCACCACACCCCTAGTAGGCTTAATGATGGCTATTGCAAACCCATCTGAAACAATTTGGTTTTCCACAATAGGCTTTGATAACGTCTATGGCTTTTATAATAACCAAGTTATAATGAAATTTATGTGAGTAATTAATGAATTATTCAAGCTGATTCCTAGATTGAATTCTGTCATACTTAAGTTTACTAGCAAGAAGACACAAAACAGTCCTGTAACTGGCTCAGGGGACTCTGTGTAGTCTCAGCTCTGCTCTGTGCATGGAAGACTAACTAGATGCACTTGTGACAATACTCTACTGGCAGGACACAGAGTTAGGCACAAAAGTCTTCATGGCCAATGGCTGAACATGGGACAGTTTTGGAACCAAGCCTTGGGAGCTGCCAAAGGGAGTAATTAATTTCAACTTGGTTACTTTTATTGTATAGGCTTTTTGGGGGATAACTTTCCTTTTTTATTTTTTTATTTTTTTGGTACTGGGGATTGAACTCAGGGGCACTCAACCATGGAGCCACATCCCCAGCCCTCTTTTGTATTTTATTTAGAGATGGGGTCTCACTGAGTTGCTTAGCACCTCATGGTTGCTGAGGCTGGCTTTGATCCTCCTGCCTTAGCCTCCCGAGCCACTGGGACTACAAGTGTGCACCACTGATAACTTTTCCATTTTTTAAAATATTTATTTTTAAATTTTTTTAGGTGGATACAATATCTTTATTTTAATTTTTATGTGGTGTTAAGGATCGAACCCAGTGCCTCGCGCATGCCAGGCAGGTGTGCTACCACTTGAGCCACCTCCCCAGCCCCATAACTTTCCATTTTGATGTGATTTTAAACTTTAAGAGAAGGAACTCCTGTCTATCCTTCATCCAGATTTAACAGTTGCTTGCATTTTTCCTGTTATCATTCTCTCTCTGCGTATTTTTTTTCCAGACCACTTGAACTATGTTGGAGATATCTTGCCCTTCATCACTAAATATTTCAGTGTTGTTTTTACAGGAATAAAGCCATTCTTCTACATAAGAACAGGGTTACTATCAGAATCAGGGAATTTACCATTGATGCAAACCTTTTTATCTAATCTCTAGTCCATACTCAAATTTTGTCATTGCCTCAGCAATGTCCTTTTTGGCTCCCCACCCCTTGTTCCAGGATTCATACCAAGGTTACACATTGCCTTGTTATCAAACCTCTTTTAATCTATAATAGCTTCTTAGTCTCCCCACCTCCCCCACCCGCCGGCTTTCTCAACCTTGACATTTTTCAACAATAAAACCCAGTTATTCTCCAGTCTGGAGAATATTCCTCAACTGGTTTTATCTGATATTTCCTCATAAGGAATGCATTTTGACAAGGATGCTCAAGAAATAATGTTGGCTCTTCTCAGCAAATCATATCACAGGCATGTAAAATTGGTTTGTCCCTAATTGGTAATGCAAATTTTGATGGTTTGGTTGAGGTAGAAAGCCCTCCAAGATCTTCACTATGAAGTTCCTATTTTACCCCTTTGGAATTAAAGCAATACTTGGGAAGACACTTCAAGGTTATATAAATAAATCAGTTGTCACAAAATTCTCAGCCACAATTTTGGGTAACACTGATGATTTTCTAATTCCATCATTTCTTTTTTTATGTTCATTGTTGAATTTCTATGATAAGGAAAGAAATTTCCTTTCTCCATTTATTTGTATCAGTATGACTCCATAGAATTTTATTTTAGTGGTCACAATCCACTTGAAAATTTTAAACTCTAATATGAGTAGAATTGCCTGTAATTTCCAAATACATCTCGAATACCATTCATCTGGATTTATGACTTCCATTTGGCTAATTAACAGAGGTGCTCTACTGCTAATAATCAGAGATAAAGATAGCTCAAGTATTTTTAATAGCCTAGTGAGCCTGAAGTGCATATTTCTGAATTAAGACAATTGAATAATCTTAGATGGTAGATTAAAGCAAACATGCATATTTATGTTACAATGCCTAGGTTGAAGAATTTACAATAAATCATCGAATATATGACAGTGGTTGAACCTGATAGGTCAACAGAGCAAAAAGTTGGGTAAAGTTAAGAGAAAATGTACCTGTTCCCTCTGGGAGCTAAATTAGCATGGTTTCTGTTTCCCTCCCTCCCTTCCTTCCTGGGTTTGAATCTAGGGGCACTTAATAACTGAGTCACATCTCCAGCCTTTTTATTTATTTTGAGACTGGATCTCACCAAGTAGCTCAGGGCCTCGATAAGTTGCTGGGGCTGACTTTTAACTTGTGATCCTTTTGCCTCAGTCTCCCAAGCTGCTGGGATTACAGGCATGTGCCACTGTGCCCCACAACATGGTTTCTGCTTTCTGTCCCCATTTACTTAATCCATCCTGAGAAAGTACAGTAAAATGTAAGATATTTGACTTTGTAGGATTTTGTACATGTATCTTACAAAGAATTATTCATTAAGATCATTAAGGATACTTTTATTACACCATCTTTCCTATTAAAAACGTTGAGGACAACCCACTCTGGACCCTTCCCTGTAGGAGCTCTGCTTTCTGTTTCAAAAATAAATTTGTTACTTTACTTAAAATAAGTAAATAAACAAATACACACACATATGTGTGTTGTATCTATTACCAATATTTCATTAAAAATTGCTGAATTAACAAAATTTTTAAGAAATATAATTTTTTAAAAAATGAAGCTTCTCTACAAAGGTGCTAGTTACCTGTTTCTTTGGAGAGTTCCAAGTGGCTGAGTTAATGGCCTGGGCATTATCTAGCTGGAGAACAATCCCTGAATGCACAGATGCTTCCTGGGGTGCAGCTCTCTCATCACTCAGCACTCCTCTGTATAAAGTCTCCATCACCAACAGATTTTGAAATGCAAGGATGCTTAATCCTGGAAGTGACAATCAGGTGCCCAGTGTTCAGCCTCTGGTCTTGGTCAAAAGGTCTTTTCGGGTGGGGTGTGGCTCGGTGGTAGAGCACTTGCCTAGCATGTAGAAGGAAAGGCTGTAAGCTGAGGGAGAGCTGGAGAGTGGGGAAAGCAGTTGTTAGAGACCTGCAGGAGGAGCCAGCTGGGTACCTGAGCCTGGCTGGGTTTCAGGAGATGACAAGTAGTTCAGAGGAGATGGAGCCACAGGTGCGAAGGAAGAATGTCCAGGAGTAAGGTGACAGACGTGGGGGAAAGCCAGAAATTAGAGGGAAGAGCAGTGATGGAAGGCAGAGAACAAAGGGGCTTGTCATCTGGTTCAGGGGACAAGAATGAGATTCTGGCCTAACTTAGCTGGAGCCTATTGGTTCTTGTGGCTTGTCTTGGTATCCTTTGGTCATGAAGGAGATTCATGGAAACCCACCCACTTAGCTAGTGGATTGGACTCCTCCCCCATGTTGTTAAAGCATCAAACACAAGTATGGATGTTATTTTGCCACTTTTCTGAGATAGAATACCCAGCTATATTGGAGGAGTCTTCCCGTCTTCTCTTCCTCCTTTCTCTGTTCCTTCCAAATATTTATTGTCTTTATCATGCATTCTTTATCTGATTAAATTTGATTAAAAAAATTCAATGTATATTGACAGTTCAAAGCTGGGCTACAGATTTGTGAGACTAGTGAACCAGGCACTTGCCATCCTCCAATTACATTGTACAAGACTTCAAGAGCAAAGCTTGGGGCTGGGGCTGTAGCTCAGCGGCAGAGTGCGTGCTAGTATGTGTGAGGCACTGGTTTCAATCCTTAGCACCATATAATAAAAATAAACAAATAAGATAAAGGCATTCTGTCCATTTACAACTGTATTTTTTTTTTTAAAGAGCAAAGCATGCACTTGCATGTCTAGAGTGGCATGTGGGCTGAAGAATCATTGAAAAGCTGTGACTTTGAGAACCTAAGTTGGTGTGGCTATTGAATGGACATGACAGGGGCTTTGTGGTCCTTTCCCTGAAAGCCCACTATTAGGGAGATGGTTTACACACATGAGCCTCCCTCCTGGCTGGCACTGGTCCCATGACCATTGTTTCTAAGCCCACAAAGAAGTGTAGGAAAGAATCTCTAGAGGGGAACATCAAATGAATGGTCAGTATAGTCTGAGTGTGGCCTCTGGAGAGATGTGTCAGAATTAGAATGCCCATATGCTATTTAAACAAGTGTACAACTCTCTGAGCCTTAGTTTCCTTCTCTGTAAAATCAAGACATTACCTCACAGAGTTGCCAGGAAGAGTTGATGAGATAATGCATCCCAAGAGCTTCAGGCACTGCCTGGCACAATGTTATAGCCAGTGTTACCTGTTATTATTAGATAAAGTCATTCTGTCTGGAGAAGGACAAAGGGTGGAAACAAGTAAAACCAGTTACACAGGATGCCGTGTCTGTCACTGACTGACTTCTTCCAGTGTTGGGATCCAGCAGGAGCCCCTGTTGCTCAGCAAAGACCCTCTCCCTTTTGCTGTGGGGTCCGATGTTCTCACTCATACTCCTACTTATACAAAGCCTGGGCTTTGTCATGCAGAATGTCAGTGACATCCTGATAAATATACTCCCTCTAAGCTCAAGAGGTCATGACAGCTGAATTACAGATGAAGCAGGGGCCAGGTTGGTCATGGAGTCAGGTGGACTAGTCAAAACTTCAGGGGCTCTGGACACTGTGGCCTCAGTTCTACCTACTCTGGCTTGGCTCACTGTCTTCCATTCACTGTGGTGGCTGTTCTGGTCTCAGCTCTAAGAGTATCTCAGGAATTACAGCATCACCGTACAGGTTGACTGAGATGAGGTGAGATGGCGTGAGTAAAGAGCCCAGGGCAGCCTCTGATGCCTGCCGTTAAGTGCTTGCAATTCTGACTTTTAGTCATATCCAGTGTAGTAATGATGCTCCTCTTGGTTGAGCTTCAAGGGCTACAAGGACAATCATGGGATGGGACACCCAGGCCCTCCCCTAGTCCCAGAGTCCAAGGATTTAAGACACAGGGAGTCATCTGGTGATGCTCCCCCAGCAGGGCTGTTCCTTCTTCCTCCCAGCTCCCAGAGCCACCTGTGATAGAGAAATGATGGAAATGTCATGCGCCACAGTTAAAAAGTCAACATAAGGACAGGTTCATCTCTGCAAACTGTTTTCTTATGGAACTTGAATTCTTTTGCCTCCTGAGAAATGTCAGATATTCTGTCTTCTTTTTCCAAGCATGGGCAGCACCCTCTTCCACTGATACCTCCCATCTGCATACAGGGAGCCTCTTGGGCCCTGACTCAGCACCCTCAGCTGGGTCACCTTCTGATCTCACCAGGAAGCACTCAGGCACATTGGACACCCTGGGTCTTAATGTCATCAATTCTCTATATAGTTGCATCTCTTGTCAGAGATGGAGACTGTAAAAAACAGGAAGCTGAGAAATGAGGAAGCCGCACCCACAGTGCAAGGTGGGCCCTAGGGACAGCGTACACCAACATGGGTTGTTTCTTGGTCAAATGATGGTCTGACCATTAAGTTGGGCACTCACTTCCTCAAAAGAAACAGCTAGTTATCACCTTTTATACTAATTTTCACAACATTCCAATTCCTTGGACAGGCATTTAGTTAAGTTATAAGTTTATAGCATCCCAACATCTGCACATTTCTCGGCTGAGCTGTACCAGTGTTTGGAGTAACCCCATGCCTGCTGGATAAGGGAGCCCTGCAGCTGGTAGAAGATGAGTCAGGACCCCAGAGGCTCTTTCTACTTGTTAACCCTGTCTGCTCTCCAAGGCCAGGTGTGCCCCAAAAGAAGTACCTTTGAGGAAAACTAAAGTGACATTATCAAGACGTGCAAAGTCTGGGTAGCTTTGAATATGTTAGCAAATATGTTTTAAAATAAGAGGCTCCTGCCCAGAAGTGATTCATGGAGTGCAGCGTCCATCACTGTCATTCCATCTCCTTTTAAAGGTAAGCAGACCATGGCACAGGTGAGGCCTATGTGAAGGAATGCAGCATTTTGTAAACTTCACAAGGGCTGGTGCACAGAAGGTGCTTGGCAGAGCTGATGAGGTCATGCTTGTCATGGGGCTGTCAAGTGAAGATTCACAGTTCAAGCATTCTGGCCTTGGAGCCCAGGTTCTTCTCCCAGATGAGCAGAGACTGGGTATACCAGACAAAGTAATGAAATTCACATACACCCAGGAAAGAAAAGGCACCTAGAACGCACGAGATATGAGAAACGTGTACAGACGGCAGCAGGAGCAGGGCTTGGCTTGTAGACATGTGAACCCTGATGCAGATGGGATCTTTGTGGCCATTTTAATTAGGGTTGTAGGACAACCTAAGGCTGTCCCTTAAGGTGGAGACCCTGGGCGAGATTAAAACCTCAGGCAACTGTTTTCTTCACAAAAATTAAGCCTGAAGAAGAGCCACAGTGAAAATAATTCCCTGTGATGGGGAGACTGAATGGCACTGAAAGCTGAGCAGACTCTGGGGCAAATGCTGTGAGCCAGGACTTGGCCTCAGCTCCTGTGAAAAAGACTCCACCCAGCCCAGACTCTGGAATGCAGGATGCCACACCCCATGGAGAAAGTCCCTGTGGGCTTATGTGAGAGAAAACTCCCTTTCCCTTTAAGAATCCATCTTCTCCATTCTCACTCCCAGACACAGTGGGTCTTCAAAGGATGAAAAGTATGAGAATGGACCCGTGAAGGCCAAGTGGAAAATTATACAAGGCCACTTGGTTCTCGTACCCCAACATGATTATCCTCCAGGATGTCTGTGCTGGGACCAGCCCAAACAAAACTAAGGCTCACAAAGAAGCACTTGCAGGCCTATGGGCACAGAGCAGGCAAGGGGGTGAGGGAGTCCCTTCTCCAGCTTCTCTGAGTCTCAGTTTAGGAGTCCTATGCCTATGTGTCCTCTTCCTGCTATGACTTGTCCCAAGTCATAAGAAAAACAAGCCCCGATATCTTGCAGCAGGTTTGAAAGGCACAATGACAACCCAGGCAGCTCAGGTAGCTGAACCCAGGTGACTGGGGAAGCTTGTCTCCCAAACTCCTGCAGAAAAGAGTCAAGGTAAGGTATCACCTTGGAATAACTTGAATTCTACCTAATGTACCCACTTACCATTATTAATTCTCTCCAGTCAGTCAGTCAGTCTGGTCCTTGAGAATCAGGGTTTGGTGATGCTGGAGTGGAAATACCCTGGATAGCAGGGAAGAGAGGCCGGCTTCTCACATATCTTCATCCCAAACTTAAGTCAAAGGGGAAGACCAGGTCCCTCTAATGCTGCTTCCTGAAAGCATCGTTTAGAAGGCTGACCTTTCCCAAACATCTTTCAAAGCTCCAAACAGGATATGACATTCTTTCTTACATCCAGGCCAGTTGGATTTTTCTTTTACAAGTTGAAAAAGTCATTTTTCTAAGGTGGCCTGCTTTAAAGTTGGATCTAAATCTTAAAAGATTCTGTTTACATTCATTTCTCCTTTGGGAAATTTTTGTTCATTTCTAAAAGCAAAGAGCACTTCTCTTTTTTTCTTATAAATTAATTCATCTGTTTTTATGTGGTGCTGAGGCTGGAACCCAGAGCCTCACACCTACCACTGAGCTATAGCCCCAGCCCCCAAAGAGCACTTTTCTTACACTTGAGAATGGGACAAAAAAAAAAAAAAAAAAAGAGGGGGCCTCAAGGAGAACACATCTCTCTCTGTCTCTGTCCACACAAACACACACACACACACACACACACACACACACACACACTCACTCCACCACCAATGTCCAGAGAGCACCACAATCAGACTGGTTGACTGGTTATATATACAACTTCAGATACCCCTCAACCTACAGGGTTATACCTTAATAGACCCATCTTAAGCTAAAAACATTATTTAAAAAACTGCATTAATACACCTGACCTATTGAATGTCATAGCTTAGCAATACAGTACAACATGACAGTTTCTTTTGCACAGCTCTTTGCTGCTGCCCAGCACAGCAAGGGATCAAAAAACAATCAGAAAGAGAGAAATGAGCTATTTGCACAGTATTTCAGATATAGTAAAAACTACCTAAAAATGAGATTGAAAGGGAGAAGGGAGAGACTACCTAACAAAACATTTTAAAAAAAATTGTTCTCAGCACTCCTGGGCATTTCTTTATTTCAAAAAAGTGATCTATGGTCACATAAAACTTCACATATAAATGTTTATAGCAGTTTTACAGCCTAAATTGTTAACAACCCAGATGGCCTTCTGTAAGTGAATGTCTAAACAACCTGGTCCATCCATACCATGCTTTGTTATCCAGTAACAAAAGGAACTATTGACAAAGTATTACTTGCATGAATCTCCAGAGAATAATGCCAATTTTCGGGGTGGGTGATGGGTGGGGGAAGCCAATCCATTCTATATAATGCAATTATACCACATTATTATTATTATTATCATTATGTTTGGTGCTCAGGATTGAACCCAGGGGCCCTTTACCATTAAGTCACATCTCTAGTCATTTTTATTTTGAGAAAGGGCCTTGCTAAGTTGCTGAGGCTGCCTTTGAACTTGGGTTCCTCTTGCCTCAGCCTCCTGAGCCACTGGAATTATAAGTACACCTGACTATAAAACATTCTTTAAATGGAAAATTTTTTAGCAATAGAGAAGACTGGTGGTTGCCAGAGATTAAAGAGGGGAGGGAATGAAGGTGGAAAGTGAATAAATTTATACAATGTGATGATGGAGATGTTCTGTATCTGACTCTTCATGTCAACATTCTGGATATGACTCTTTTTTATAGTGTTGTGAGAAGTTAACATTGCAGAAATCTGGGTGAAGGGTGGGTATTATTTCTTAATAACTGCATGTTAAGAATTGCACGCCTGGGGCTGGGGATGTGGCTCAAGCGGTAGCCCGATCGCCTGGCATGCATGCGGCGTGGGTTCGATCCTCAGCACCACATACAAACAAAGATGTTGTGTCCGCCGGAAACTAAAATAAATAAATAAATATTAAAATTCTCTCTCTCTCTCTCTTTAAAAAAAAAAAAGAATTGCACGCCTGCAGTTCCCAGCACAAGTGGAGCTGGACAGGAGGGTTACTTGAGCTGAGTTCAAAACCATCTGAGTAAAACAGTGAGACTCCCATCTCAAAACCAAACACACAGAAATAAACAAAAAATAAACACTGTCTTTAGTAATTAAATTGATAGCAGCAGTACTGGTATTACTATCCCAGTTTATCTATATAACGTGGGATAAAACAAATGAACAATTATATGATATTGTAATTTTATGCTCTCTATATCCTTGAGTAAAAAAGGAGATTTTGATACAATATAGACATTAAGTAAGAAAACAAAAACAACCCTAAAATCCTGAATATATAAACTTATTTTTCTTTTGTTTTGTCTATTGACATGGTCTAGAAATAAAGACCAATACATATGGTGATAAGGATCAGCTGTGGTCCTGAAATACCATTTCCCACCACAAGAAACCAGATTTTTAGACAAGTGACTGCAGATCTGTGGGCAAGAATGGTACTAGATGGGGCTGGGACTGTAGCTCAGTGATAGAGTGTTTACCTAGCATGTGTGAGGCACTGGGTTTGATCTTCAGTACCACATACAAATAAATAAATGGATAAAGGTATTGTATACATCTACAAAAAAGGAAGGAAGGAAGGAAGGGAGGGAGGGAGGGAGGGAGGGAATTGTACTAAATGAGCTGGGAGTATCTTGTCATCCGAGGGGGAGGAAGCTGGCAAAGACCACTAGGGTTGCACTGAAAGGTCTCTGAAGCCAACCTGAGGACACTTCCAGCAATTAAAAAATGGTGCATTCTTAAGTTTCAAAAAGGATAATTTCATCAAGATACTGCTGAGAGACGTAAAGTAAAATATTTCATCTTGACCTTCAATGGGGAGAGAAATCTTCAATGTTCATAAACTGTTCTTTCTTCTAATGGCTTTTTGGGTTATGGGTCATGCTTAGGAAGGTCAACTTAAAATTACAAAATATATTTAGTTAAAAAGAGGGAATTTCACTTGAACAAAATTTGGCCAATATTTTTAAGCTCCTGAATTTTTATTTTAAAAATTTGGGGGGCTGGGGAGTGGCTCAGTGGTAGAACGCTTGCTTTGCATGCATGGGGCCCTGGGTTGAATCCTCAGTACCACATAAATAAATAAATAAATAAATAAATAAATAAAATAAAGGTATTGTGTTCATCTACAACTAAAAACAATTTTAAAAAATTTTTTTACTCATTCAGGATTATATGACCATTTTATAATTAATATGGAAATTATGGAAAAGTTATGTAAATAATTGAAAAGTCAAGCATTTATTCTGCCTTTCCTATATGAACTGTATCAATAGATGAAGATAAATTATACATACATGTATTTTTTGTTTTCCTTTTTCTTTTTAACATCAAACCTAGGGCCTCATGTATACTGGGCAAGTGCTCTTCCACAGAACTGTACCCCTAACCCCTAATATTTTTTTCTTTATTTAATATTTTTTTTAGTTGTAGATGAACACAGTATCTTTATTTATTTATTTGGTTATTTATTTATTTGTATGTGGTGCTGAGGATTGAACCCAGGTCCTCATGCATGCAAGACAAGTGCTCTCTACCACTGAGCCACAACCCCAGTCCCCCTAATATTTCTTCTAACAAATATAAAGAATGTATCCAAGGACAATAACTCAGGACCTCTGTAACAACCAGTTCTACAAGTGCCAGAAGATGACAATGTGCCCATTGTCCAGCCTGATATGCTATTTCATGTATTCCAGATGCCATGGATTGTAAGAAACATCGTCATACTAAATACCCCCAAGAAAACTACAGCCATCTCAACTAAAACAACCATGAAGACACATCCCAACTTTGTGAGTTTAAATGTGACTTTAAATGGCACCCTTGACTCAACTAAGGGTGCCACTTCATATCCAAGAGACTTACTTTTACGTTTCTCTCTTCTGATTTATACTCAGGCTTGAGGTATCACCCATACTGTAGCACTACAAATTGCACATAATAGCAATAAAGTGAATGGGTACAATCCTCAAAATATTAGTGGGAGAATAAAAGAAAAGAAAGATCCATTATTACCCTGAAAGTTTTGACAATCATCACCCTGCATGGGCTCTCCCTCCTGGCAGTGAACTTATCTTGACTGGGGTCTCCTGGTGCTGCTCTTCCTCTTGCTGTCCATCATATTCCACCTCCAGACCTCAGTGGATTCTGTACAGATGCACCAAAAAAAAAGCAAGTGCCAAAGACCCAGGTTCCAGGATCAAGAGATCCGTGGACTACTCACATCATGCATCATGTTTGGTTTTTTTTTTGTGTGTTTCTGGGGATTGAACTCTACCAACTAAACTACATCTCCAGGTCTGTATTTTAATAGGTTTCTTGGATACTAATATGGGCTTCCTGCCATATGTGTGGCTTTATTAAGAATAAACTCTAATTGGTCACAGCCATTTCCAAGATGCTTTTTCTTAACTGAAATTTTGATTTGTTGAGATCTAAACAACTTAACCCTAAGTAAGACTAGGGCAAAGGAATATCATGATGAGATAAATGGCCTTGAATGATGTGAGATGAAGGGGAAAAGATGGCAAGGTCTCAGTTTGCCTAGAGCTAAGAGAGAGCTTTGATGCCATTCAGCTGTGGAGCCCAAGACCAATGCACAGTGGGCACAGTCTTTATAGAATAACTTACTGGGTGTACATAATACTAGCATCTATGAAATTCTTGCAAATAAGTAAATAAACAACTAGTATGGAATCAATAGAGGACAAGTGTATCATTTATAAATAACCCATGACTCTATGCTGTGGTCAGCAAAGTATAGCCCATGGTCCAAGTCTGACCTGCTGCCTATTTTTTGTATGATCTGTGTAAAATTCATTTAAAATATTCAAGAAGCAAATCAAAATACTGTTGTGGCACATGAAAATTATGAGATTCAAATATTTCCCTCAGTACAGTTTTGCTGGAACATAGTGGCCACCCATTTGTTTGCACCCTATCAATGATACTCTTTGTTCTACATGAGTTGAGCAAGAGAGACAGCGTGGCCTGCAAGCGTGGCCCTTTACAGAAAAAGTTTGCCAACCTCTCCCTCAGAGCTCAGGGTTAATAAGCTCTCTCATAACTCTTTCATAAATAAAAGATAAAATGTGAATGTGTCAGTACAAAACATTCACATTTATTATTCTGTTTGCTATAGTTTGCAAAGCTGATGAGCCATACATGTACAAAACACCAAAAGGTCACCTAGACTGACTGCACAATGCTTTCCATTTGATATTCCTTCCTGTGCAATTTCCTTACTTGGGCCAGATGTGGTGGCGCACAACTGTAATCTCAGCAGTTTAGGAGGTTGAGGCAGGAGGATTCCTGAGTTCAAAGCCAGCCTCAGCAAAAGTGAGGAGCTAAGCAACTCAGTAAGATCCTGTCTTTAAATAAAATAAAAATAGGGCTGGGGATGTGGCTCAATAGTCGAGTGCCCCTGAGTTCAATTGCTGGTACACCCCCCCCCCCAATAAGATAAAAAAAAATTTCCTACTTGGCACATACGCATAGGAGAAGAAAAACAACAACTAGTCACCATGCTAGATTTAAAAGCATTTAATGACATAGCATATATTTAACAGATAGGGCAAAAGTTGAGAGGTACAGGTCGTACGATGGAGCACCAGGCCTGAGCGACCACTCCCTGTTCAGGCCCAGCCTCTGGAGTTCATTCCTATCAATGCCATTTTGATTGTGCAGTAAGATGAAAATTTGTCATTACAATAGTTACAGTGACAGAGAAATGCACACTATGTATCAAATAGCAAGGTAATGAAGCAAATTATAACACAGTGTGGCAACGCATGAGCAAGTAACCATTAGAGTAACATTACTTTGTCCAGTAAATGCTTCAGTTCCACTTGTACACTTACCAATGATTTAAAGGGTTTATTATACATCTAGTTTTATTATACTTTGTACTAGAATTATCTCAAACATACAATATAATGTATTTCAGCAAAAAAAAATTGAAATTACAGATTTTTTTTTTTAAACAGTATCAGTTTTCTATTCCTTCTTGTATACTGACATTCTTAACCGTCGTCTCAGTGGATGCAGGAAAGCTGCATGTCGTTTGTTAGTAAGTGATGCCAGATACAAATGGTTTGGTCTGTAGATTTAACATGGAGCTGCACTATGGCTGCAGCGAGATCATAATACATGATCTGTTTGATAAGGTTAGACCCAAGGTGGGCACTTCTAATAGTCAAGACTCAGGGTAACCACCGGAAGTAAATGGAAGAGAATGGTGTTAGGAGATTGGTACATTTTGTCTCTGGTGAGCACAGGAAATATTGTTTAAGCACCGCTGCCTTGCAAACCAACAGCACGAGAGGCGGGTTATTTCCAACACAGCCTCACAAAATTGAGGAACAGTTTAAATATTGAGATCTAATCTATATAATTTTATTAAAAAAAATCTGGCTTTCCCTCTGCACCTCAAACTTTTGTAACTTGGAGATAAAGTGTTTAGGTTTTATTTCTCCCACCCCCCAGAAATGCTCTATAAATAAAAAAAGAGAAAAAAAAATCAACCACATTGAGGAACATTAGGCACAGAGAGTAATGTGTTGGTTCTGAGCTTGCATGCTGGAATTTCACTGAAAAGGAAAGAGAAGGGCAGGAGGTGATGGATAGGAGTTCATTTCTTTTTGCCAAAAAGGCTGAACCGCTTCTCTTTGTCTTTCTCTTTGTCCTTCTCCCGCTTGCCGGGGCTGGACTCGCTGGTGATGGTGACGACGCTGGTGGGTAAGGTCTGTGCCCGGCTGGATGCTGGCGTGCTCTGGGTGCTGGCGGACACATCATGTTTATCAGAGGAGATGGCGGAAGAGATGGCCTGGATCCACGTATTCATTTCCTCCTGGACAGAGAAGGGGACACAGGTGAGACTCAACTGAGGGGTGTGGTGCTAGGTGCTCTGGCTCCACCTAGGTAACTGACAGAGCCTCCATCACCCAGAAGGCTTGGGAACAGCATCTGAGGCACTGTCCCCTCAATGCACCTCTGCTCTCAGCACAGGGGAGTAAACACAGATCAGTTCTTAGGGGTCATGAGAGTGTTAAGGTACCTGTTGGGCATCGCTCTAGCATATGCTCTGATAAATCTGAAAGAACTAGAAGACTGATCTCCATCTGTGGGCCTCAGGTCCCACCCTACAAAGTACTTTCACTTTCTTTTAAAAGGCCTCTCTCTCTCTTGGTAAAAGGAGGTTTTTCAAATTTAAATATTACATGTTTCTTTTTCATCAACTGACTCCTCTCTTTCCTCAAGGTGGAGAATACCATGAAGAGCTGGTTAAAGGTCATGGGGAGCAGCAGGGAGGTCCCTCCTCCCTGAGCCTTACCCTCCAGGAGTGAGTGGGCAAGGTTTTCTTCCCTGACACCAGTGGATCCTGCATTAGCTTCTCTCTCATGGGGACAGACAGTGGGACGACATTCATTACTTTCAAGAGACAGAGAACTAGACGACTGCCAGTGTTAGTGGCTGGCAACCAGGTGACAAGGCATCACCACTGGTCGTGATTACATGTATAATATTACAAATAACGCTATTATCCCACCACACTTGCATACTCCTAAGTATGTGAGAGAGATGAAGCTTAGCAACTTACATCGTCTTTGGCTTGGAAGAGGTACTCATTGCCGTCATTTAGTCTGTAATTTCAAGGAAGAGAGTAAGTCACAATTTAACTTCAGAAAAATAAAAATACCCAACTCTCTGTCTTATGTGGGATACAAGGAGGCCTCAGAAGCTCTGCGAGCAGCACCAACTGTTCCTAGAGACCCATGGAGCCCTGCAACGGCCCTGGGAACATCAGAATTCACAATTAACTGGGCCAATCCAATATACACAGGCAGTTTGGACCTTCAGTTCACAGGAGGATGTGTGGGACCCAAACACAACATCACTTGGCTTTGTAATGGCAAAGAACACCTTATTGCTGATCATTGGCCTAAAATGAACTCTCTCTAAAATTTATAAATTCTAAAGTCTCTAAAAAGACACAGAAAAAGATTCCTAGACTTTTCTTATGTGTGCCTCAGAATGAAAGAACACCCCACCTGTGGGCTTATCAGTGTGTCCCAAATCGATTCCTATATTTGGGGCGGGGGAGGTCCATCATTTGTTCTGTGGACACCAGGAGGAAGAAGGGGCTGTTGGAATAGTGGTGGAAACTGCCCTTTGCCAATAGCCTGATTCCCGGAAGTAGCATCAAGGAAGTACAATGGGGGAAAGTAGCAAAGGGGTCAAGCAATCTGTGCTTTGCCAGACAAAACATCTTGTGTCCCAAGGCCCAAAGAGCTCACACTGCTCACCAGCACAACATGACCAACCGCACATCTGCAACTGCCCTCTGCAGTCCTTGGCTGCCTCCAACTAGCTCAAAACACACATCTAAGAGCACAGCTGTCCAGGATCCAGATCAATAGAGCACATCAGCACAAAACTAGCAACTAACCACTAAAACATATACTTTTTACATTTTAAAAAAGATTATTAAAATAGTTTGCCCATTTCCAATGAGAACTTTTGAGGGTGGATCCATTGTGGGGAGGTGCATGTCCTACCGGGAAGAGATTTTTGGAACCAGATGGCTCCAGGGGAGGGTCATGGGAGGACAGGCCCAGTCCCCACCCAGGCATTTCCCGTTTGTCTTCATCCAGCTCCAGGCTGACTCACTTTATAGTCTCCAGATAACTCAAAAGCAAGTAACAGCGTATCCTGGGTCTGGATAAGATGAAAAAGTGAAGAAACTGTCTTTCTAAGTTTCCTTTAAACTGTGAGATGTGAGCAACCCACCTTGAGTGCTACAGCACAGTACGCTCCAGACCATAAAACAGAAACTCCCTTTCCTTCCACGCTTGGCTACACAGTGAAGCACAGGGAAGCTGGCAGCTGGCCACAATCCCCAAAGCACCCAGAGATCTTAACAGAAATGGCATCACACTGTTTTTTACTTTTTTTTTTTTTTTTTGAGACTTAAAATGGCACAAGATAAAACTGATCATGGCATGAGGTAAGAAAACCAACCCAAGGGAAATAAAACACACACCTTACTCTGAGGCAACCGTGAGGCATGGGGGCAAGGCTCACCTGAGTTTGAACACGTGTTTCTTCTTTTTGTAATCAAGGGCCACTTCACAGATGGCTTCTTTCAAGCTCACAGGGACCTCACTGTGGTATGGGATTCCAGAAGCAGCGGTTTTTGCATCTTTATAGAAACCCATTTCTTGGTTATTTATGACACAATAAACATTGTGCCAGGACCTGAGCATGGTAAAGAAAGGGAAGTCAAGGTTCCATGTCATGCTCCTGCAGAATTAAGAATTTGACTACATGAAACTATCTTCACATAACCCTTTATAAAAGCCCTTCCTAAAATCTGCTAACACTGAACAATGGAACACAACTCCTCCACAGAATCCTTAGGCAGAGTACATGCTGATACAGTGGTAAGTTTTTTTTTTTTTTTTAGAGAGAGAGAATTTTTTAAAATATTTATTCTTTAGTTTTCAGTGGACACAACATCTTTACATTATTTTTATGTGGTGCTGAGGACTGAACTCAGCACCCCGCGCTTGCCAGGCGAGCACGTTACCGCTTGAGCCACATCCCCAGCGGTAAGCTTTTAAGGACTCATGTCTCTCTGAATTTGTGGGAAAACATAGTGTCCTCTTCTATTAAGTGAAGGTATTCTTGGCTCTGATGGGAAGGATTCTGATTGGTGTCTGGTACTCCCCATTATGGTATAAGGCTACAGGTTTGGCTCCGTATTTGAGGCATAGCTATTTTCAAGCAGAAGCTCCTCCAGCCTTAGCTTCATTCTTTATATGGTTCAGCCACTTGAAAAGGATACAGATTCAGGGCCACTAGCACTCATGGTACCTAAGGTGGCCTCTCTCCTGTGGTATTCTAATATGTTAATGTTATTAGAACATCTGCTTGTGTTAACATATAAAAGTTGCCTTCAATGTGAATGGCAGAACTCGAGATGGCATAATTGCCTTGTTTGTGTACAATTCGCACAACTGTACACGGTTGCCCTAGGCAGTCCAGTTTACTAGTTTAGCACACAAGGCTTTGGAGTCAAATGACTTTCACCCCAGTTTTACTACTTACTGGATTTTCTACAGAAAGTAAGTTTTGTAGCTTCTGTCTCTTTTTTTCCTAATCTGTTAAATAGTAAAATTAGGGTTGTGGGGAGATAAGGCATATTAAGATTGATAAGCAGATGTGGCCAGGGGAAATAATGAAATCGCTCAAGAAGCCCTATAATGAATTGCTTCACTTAAGGAAGAGAGGACACCCAACCTTAAATGAGCAAACTGCCTCTCAGGATGAACTACTGCAGCCCCCTCTAGCTATTCCCATCTGCATTTAACTCTTCATGCTCTGTGAATAAGCACCCGTCCTCACTTTCCAGTGCTAGCACCAAGAAGAATGCAAAGCCCAGGAAACGAGTGAGTAAGCCCGCAGGGGCACATGCTCCCTGACCCCGGGTGGGCCGGACTTCCCGCCACCCTGCTTCTGCCTGGGATGGGTACCTGCTCGAGGCTTTCTTATTGTGGGCCTCCCACTCGTGCTTCCGGTTCAGGAAGCCTTCCATCTGGGCCGAGGGCGTCTCCTGGGTTCTGGCTGGCAGGGTGGCGGCACTCTGGGCTGGGAGGCCAGTCTTGGCTTTGCGATCAGAGGTGGGAGAGGGGATGGGGCTGGACTCTTTTGAGCTCGTCCTCTGCTCTGCAGCGCCATTGACCATTTCACTTGTGTCCACTGTTTCTGCCATCTAGGGACAGTGGAGAGGCCATTCAGCTACCCTGTGAGCCACGGGGGTGACCACATACGCTCTGACTCGCACACGTGGCTGTGTATAAATGCCTGGCACAGATCGAGGCAGTACAGTAAAACCATTGCACACCCCACAAAGCCAGCTGGACACCAAGGACATTAGAAGGTGGGAATGAATTAATGCCCGCCCGCTTATGGGTAAATGAGAAAAGCGAAATGCCAGTATGTGTTTTACTGCACTCTTACTCCTCGGATCAATCCATTTTCTCTAATATAGCTCAGACCATCTCCTCTTATGATTACTTTAAAACAGGACAACGGTGACAGTCACACATATTAAATATGAGAGTGGACGTTATACAGCAGCCACCTTACAACCAAGGGTGCCACCAGAGGGCTGGAAGTTTAAGCGAAAGGGCATTCACAAACAGATGGATAGACGGCCCCATCAGAACTACACGGCATTCCCCCAAAGTAAGACAAGGAAAGACCTGGGGTTTCTCAAAGTGCTCTCTGGTTCTCCACCCCCCTCCCCTGAACACATTGTCATAAATACATGCAGAAATTAGGACGACAATCATGCACTTCACATCTACCATCCCAGTTAGACTTTGGAACTTAAGAGCTGGAAGGAAATGAGGCAAGTCAACAAACATCAATTTAACCGCATCTGCCGAAGTTGGATCGTGAGTGGGTTGTAGTTTGTGTTAAAGGAGCTGGAAAAGCCAATCACAGTCACTCAACACCACACAGCTATTTACCCCCAAACAAAGACAGAACCAGGGCCTTCCCCATCACGGGTTGGTTGATCGCGGTGCCTTGCCGCATTGAGACGAGAAAGCCCAGAGGCAGCCAGGCTTCCAGTGGCTCTGACCCTTCAGGCTGCAGACGTCTTCGGGAGCGTTCCTTCCCAAGCTCATTTAAATTGTAACCCTCATGGCTTTTCGGCTTTGGAAATGTAGTAGGGTCTTGATTCATTATCGCTTTCAGCCTGTGTACCATCAACTGTGTACCATTAACTGCAGCAGCCCCTGGCTGATGTACACCCAGGGTGTGGGATTAGCAAGTTACAAAAGCTGGGTGTGGCTGGCGCTTTAGTGGATTACAGACAACCGGCACCCCTTATACACGGACAACATGGAGGTGTCAATGGCACGCTCATTAGCTACGTCCCCCACCACTGCTGCCGAGAATCCAAATGACACCAAATTAGCAGCAATAACCTTGACAGGATAAAGCGGCAAACTGGCCACCACCACTGAACTTCAGATCTGTCAACTCTCAGGAACTGGACATCTCATTTAGGTCTTAGCTAAATGTCTGGACTGTGCTTGAGTCAACAAAATTGATTTTTTTTTTTTTTTTTTTTTAGGAAAAGGGCTAGTAAAAACTTGGGAAAGGATAGAGAATCAAATTTATGTTATGCCTTTGCAAACGATTACAATTAACATCAGGGTTTAGCATGACTGGATGCAATTTAAGACTGTTTTTGACTGAAATCCTCTACTCTCAAGCAATGGGAAATAAGTGATTAGGGTAGAAAGATACTGGGGTGTATGTGCGTGATTATTTTGGCCTCCCAAGTGATGGCCTGTAGATCCTGCTCATGAGCAATATGCTATTTAAGCTCTTTTCACTTTTTTTTGAGATGGGGTTTCACTGTGCTGCCCAGGATGCTCTTGAACTCATGATCTTCCTGCCTTGGCCTCCCAAGTAGCAGGGATTACAGGCTTGTGCCTCTGAACCCAGTCCCTCTTTTCACTTTTAAGGGAGAGTTCCAGAAGGGGAAATAATAACAACAACAAAAAATAATAAAAAAATAAAACCCTGAGTCAAAAGAATATGAGTGGATTTTAAAGTTGACAAATCTCTTCTAGTGTGAGACTTTGGGAAACTTCTGGTAAGGAGGAAGTGTGAGTTTGGTGTGGAAGGCCTGAGCCAGGTGTGAGTCCAGAGAGACATGGAGTTAGTATGTACAGAAACGAGGTTAAAAAAAAATTTAGTGCTGCAGGTTTAACTTGAAAACTGCTAGTGACAAGTCATGACCTGGATAGAGAGATGTTTATGAGATAAAGGCTAAAATTTATTATACTTAGTCAGACTTCAAGGTAGGTGAAAGGTCAGGGAAGTCTCTTCTGAGGGAAATTCTGCAGCAAAAATTTTTTCTTTAGAGTTAGAAGGAAAGAGAAAACCCCAAACCAGTATGCAGAGATAATTAATGTTTATGCAAATGAATCACTAACCAAGAAAACAAGGAAAATAAAAGGAACAAAATGAATTTTAATGGACATGTGCTTTAAGCATGCCAACAGACAACACACCACTAGAGACAAACATCAAAAGCAAATCATAGAGCTATGATCAAACAGTGGGTACATGTGAATACATCCCCCCTCCCCTCGTTGCTTCTCTTTAGCAATTAGTCCAGAGTGCTTTAGTGGCTGGCACATCTGATACTTCAATCAGGAGGTGAACATAAAGGCAACACAACTAGAAGCACAGGAAACACCTGATTGCTTTCAAAGTGCAAGAAGCAACACTATCTTCAAGTTCATTAACTTGAGTCTCTGCATCATTACTCAAAAGAACAAAATGGCTTTTTCTTCTTCCAATACAACTCAATTGTTGGTTAAAAATTGGTTCTGGCAAGCTACAGTTTAAATATCTAGATTAAAAATAGGCATGAAAGCAAATGCTAAAAGCACAGCATTCCTTTCTCATGTGCTTATGTGGTGTTTCTTTCTTTCTTTTTTTTGGTCTTCTGAATACAAAAAGCATTAAAATTACGTATCCATTCTGATGATACAAAATTTAAACACACACACACACACATATATATATATATGGAAACATCACATATATACATATAGGTCAGTGACACACATAATATAATTTGGGGCCAGAAACACACCAGGGCTCCCTAATGACTGAAGACAAAGCAGTAGCTTTCTCTAAAATGAATTTGGGTGTGTTTTAAGGCAGAGACGCAATAATGGTGCACACCACCCCCAGAACATAAGAAGCTTGGCATCTATCTATATACCCATCTACCATCACAAGTAGATAGATATGTACATAGAAATCAGGAAAAACAAACAAGATGCTACATGATGTTATCCTGACAAAAGAAAAAAAAAAGACATGCATCATGAAATGAAAAGACAAATTAGACTTAACTCATGGAGAACACATATCAAAACAGGTTTCTGAGGCCACTGACACATCTAAATATGGCAAATGAGCAAGAAATGTCTCATAAGGCTTGCATGTACCATGGATCTTGTTCTGTGTTTTGGTCAGTACCAGGAATTCATCTCTTTCATCAGCACTAATTTCTAAGGAAAAGGATTTTTGTTAAATATTTCAGTCCTTGCTAGTGGCCTGATACACCACCCTACAAGACTCCTTTTGCAGAACTCCACATAAAGTTTACATAAAATGAATGAATCAAAAGATCCATCTGAAACAAACATGGTTTCTGTCTATAGAGACCCTCAGGAGGCCTCTAAAGCCAGGAGGCATGCAAGTGCTCCTAGGCACGGTCCATCGAGTGCATCGTTCAAGTAATCAGGATGAACCAAAATGGCTTTTGTTCCACGTGTGTGAAAAATCACAAAATATTTTGACACCCCAGAGTCACTGACTGAAATGGAAAGGCCTAGAAGTCTGGTAGGCAGGTTCCCAAAACAGGCTGAAAACTGCTATCACCAGCCATGCCAAGTCCCGGTGGGGCTGACAATGACCAGGGCAGAGGTGACAGCAGTAGTCAGCAGGTGATTTGCTCCTGAAGCCAGCTGCAACATCTGCTGTGAGGAAGCTTGCAGTGCTCAATTTAGGACTTGGCAGAAAAAAGAGTCACCAGTTTGTAAAAAATAATAATGACCCAAGGGTCTTAAAATGTTTGAGATTCTGCACCTAAAATTCAAACAGCTTCCCAAGTAGATCCAACTTCCCTTTTTTGTCATCTTAAGTGAATGAATGCATCCTTCAATGGAATGTTATATGGCTGACTAGGTTTTAATCTTAGTAGTGAGACGTCTCCTTTCTTATAGATTAGTCTTCCTAGTTACTAGTAACTAACTACTGCAGGTTAATAGCATCTGTAAGTAACACAGTACCTACACTGCAGTACTGTGCCCTGTTAGTATAACTGGATGTGTCATACCTGTTAGATTCTAGTTTTCTTCTTCATTATGCTGTAATCTCATTTAATTTCAATTACTCATGTAAGGGTTTCGCTGTAAAATCTTAATAAAGTAAAAAGCTCACAATAAATAAACAAAAGATAAGTACTTTGCTTTAAGGCAATGAGCATCCATCAGTTAAGAGACTCAAATAAACATGAATTAAATGCAAACAAATATGAAACCAAGGAAGGCTATGATACGAATTAAGTAAAACTTATATAACACTTTGGGTGAAGTGAAAGCCAAAAAGTTAAAACCAACAGGATTTGGAAAGAATGGTTCTTGACAAATGGTAGTGAACTTCACAGTCCAGACCATGGCTGGTCACTGGCTGTCCGTCTGCTATTAAAGTTTTTGTAGTTTTGGTAGGTTTGAGAGCGGTAACTAACCCGTGGAGATCCCTGTTCAGTCGGCAAACCATTCTGGGAAACTTGCTCTCCTTTTGAAGTATCCCTGTTAGGTAAGGGGGAAGGGCAGAAGAGGGGAAAAAGATGAAAGGGAAGGGGGAGGAAGGGAAGAAGAGGAGAAAGAGAAAAACATAAGCAACCCTCTTTTACATCATTTGATTTTTTGAAAACTTGAATTTTCACAGACACCATATGGAGAGGGAGACTACAGGAGCAGCTGGCTACCAGTTTCTACCTCCTGCCCCTGCCCACCTCCCCACCAAAGACTACAATAGAGGCTTCCTGGAACTCCTACCACATCAAAGGAATTAGCCTTCTACACACAGAATAACATCTAACCTCTTTGTGAAGTCACCTAGGACTTTCACAGACTATCACTACAAAAATCAAGGCCCGAAATCTGGGTAATTCATGTTATGCACTAAATTATATGGAAAATTGTAAGTGTATGTGCATGCAGATATGGGTGCTCACACAGTAGAAAGGACTGTCTCCACTCCACTTTTGCCACCTAAGAGCTATATGACTTTGGACAAGTCATAACCTCAGATGTTACTTGAGTCTTATGATACAGATCTAAATCACATGATGAAACAATATGAAGGACATGTTGCTAGGCCTAGCAAGGCGGGGCTAGCAATGATGCTCCATGAACTTCACCTGCCATCGAAGCTAAGATTCCAGGCTCCCAGGCTGACCCTGACTCACCACTGCTGCTGGGACTCAGTCTCCTCTGAAACCTTTGTGCTCAGCTCAGGAGAAGGCGGCCGCCTCTTCCTTTCCTCTTCCTCTTGCTGTCTGCGCACTTCCAGTAACTCCAACTGAGGGGAAACACAGTGATGTTGAACACAGTCTCAAACTTCCCTCTTGTTTGAGGAGCCCAGGAAGCCCTTCTGCCTAGTTCCTACATTGGCTCACATTGCACAATGTGAAACTCTAACATCCTGAACAAAAAGTAAGTATAAATTCATAGGAACTACAGCTACAACGAAAGCCTGCAGGAAATGAAGGGTTGCACTAGGAGCTGGTGAAACTCTCTGGGAGCATGGATTTAATTTCTAAATTAACTATGCAGCTCTCAACTTTGCTGAGGAAATAACGTAGCTGCGCCTTGGTTCCCATGAAAGCTCAGATAAGCCAGAGACAAAGGTATTAAAATACTCAAGGAAGACTTGCGTGCTGTGGTGGGAATATGTGTTCCAGCACAAACCCCCAAAATAAATTAAAATTAAAAAGCCCTAGAATTGTCTACCTGAGCATATGCACTCAAAGTATTATTTTGACACAGAAGTACACAAGGACACATTAAATCTCCAGACTTGCAGAATTAGAAACACCAGTGCATAAGCCCTATTCCAAGATCTTTATGTTTGAGACACATTCTCAAGAATGGGGAGGATTTACAAGCTACTATTTGATGGGAATTCTAATCCTGAAATGCTGAAGAAAATTTTAAGGTCATATCCCCTAAAAACCAGAGAGTCTATGAGAAACAAGAGAAGAGGAAAAAGAGATTGAAAGAGAAACACAAACATCAAACAGTTCCTAGGCAAGAGGCTATCATAAGAGATCCTAAATCCAGATGCCTAGGAGACAACTGGGAGTGGCATCTTGACCTCCTTCCCCAGGTCCTGTTTGAAGAGAGCCATCAGCTTCACAAGACCCTCATAAATACACCAAGCACTCGGGCATCTAGTGGCCACTCACTGTTGTCAGCCTTTCCAGGGCGGAGAACCTCTCATCCCAGGTTGCTGCAGACTTTTCAAATGCCTCGTGGCGCTTGATGAGCTTCTCCACCTCGTCCACGCTCTGGCCGATTTCACGACTGGATAGGTATGGCTCCTGTCCCAGCAACCAGGCCTCGGCCACACTGGCATCCCTTGAGAACTGATGGACCTCCAAAACTGCACAGGGTACCAAGAATGAATGCTAGCCACAGGGCCACCTGGCACTGCTACCCTCTGGTGGCAGCTACACACAGAACCAGTTTATGGTAATATAAATACAACATGAGACACACATGCAACTTTTTAAGTTCTCCAGCAGCCACATTAGTAAGAGTAAAAACATGTGAGACTAAGTTTAATAGCATGGTTAATTTAACCCAATATATGAAAAATATTATTTAACATGTAATCACTATAAAGGACAATTATTATTACAACTATTATTATTTGGTACTGGGGATTGAATCCAAAGATATTTTACCACTGAGCCACATCCCTAGCCATTTTTATTTTGAGTCAAAGTCTTGCAAAGTTGCTTAGGGTCTTGCTAAATTGTGGAGGCTGGCCTCTAATTTGTGAGCCTTTTGCTTGGCCTCTCAAATCACTGGGATTACAGGTATGCACCACTATGCCCAGCTTAAAAAACAAACAAACAAACAAACAAACAAAAAACTACTGAGATTTTCTCTTTTAAGTCTGAATTCAAGGTAGATTTGACTGCACATCAATTTGAGAACATTTCAAGTTCCCAAGAGCCATAGGTGGGTCAGTGGCTACCAAACTGGACAGCACAGTTCTAGAATGTATCTGCTCATTCAGCCCTGCTTCCTGATAGTGAGTGCTCAGCCCTGCTGGGGCTTGTACAGACCATGGTAGGGAGGATATAGGATGCTTCAAGGTGGTGGGGACTGGTGGGATGGTGTGGGCTAATGTTCTTGCTGTGCTTCATTGTTTTTGGCAGTGGGGAAACAGTACTCCTTCCATCACATTCGTGAGGAAGTGGGTCAGAAACTAGCTTTGCACTATTGCTCACACTGCTTCTCATTGCATCAATGTAGCAAAGTCTGGGGTGGGTCAGGTATGAGATGACCTGTAGGCAGCATCAGTCTCTAGAGTCAAGCTGGCTCTCTTTTAGCACCCTGATAGCACCTGACACCCAGTGAAGCTGCCACCCTGCACAGGGGGCTTGTCAGATCTTCATGGTGGAGACCATGCCTGTCATCACTGTGTCCCGAGCATAACCTGGTGTCCAGTTCACAGCAGTGTGGGATACAGGTTCTGCTGAACTGAGTGAAACTAACCTGAAATTCTCAAAACTTAGAAACCAAATCCTCATCTAAAAGGTGGCCCAAAGTGGGTTATCTAAGGGCTCTGTGCCCTCATTTCCTACACACTTTCAGAAAAGGCCCCTAGGAAATCAACCCACGGGTAAATGAATGGGGTCATTACAATATAAGGACAGAGTCCAAGTTCCAACACAGAATGTCAAAGTATGGCAAATAATGCTTGAACTGGGTTTTTTTTTTTTTTTTGTGTGTGGTGGTGCCAGGGATTATGAGGCAAGCACTCTACCAACTGAGCTATATCCCCAGTCCTGAACTGGACTACTACTTTGTGTTCATAATTATGAGATGCTATTTCTAATACTATAGGCTATAAATCTGATGGCTCACATATGCCTTTATAAAATGATTATATTTTTTACCTCAAAGACAGTCAATACAGAAATATATATTTAAAATACTTAGAACAATGCCTAGTTCACTACAACACCTCAACAGATGTTAGCTTTACTTTGTAATGTTATCAACCTTAAAGTAAAAATTCCAGATATAAGACATAGGCCAGCTTTACATATTATTGACTCTGAAGTGAGAACTTTTCTTAAAGATAATTGGGGAGCTTCTAGCTCTACTCTCCTAGAGCAATGCTGAATTGTATTCTCCAATTTGTTGTTCCTAAAGAACTCAAACCCCATTGATAATTCTGAGATCATGGGGTGAAAAACAATGAATGTACCACACAAAATATCTTAGAAAATAATAATATTTAGCATGCAATAATGAAATAGGCCATTAAGAAGCATCCAAAACTCCAAAAATCAGTAAGTGATAACATTGCATCAATTAAAGCAGGAATATAAACTTGCATGCTTTCCATGGATACCCAAAAAGAGCAGAAAGATAAATGAAATATGTCCTTACTCAGTCTTAACCACTCCCACCGGTCTTCCCACTTGTCAATCATTTCTTTTCTCTTTTCAGTCAATTGCAGTAACTTTTCCTTGATCTGTATGAAAACAAAGACCCCATGATATTTTAGTAGAACACATTACATCCCTTTTGTTTCCCCCTACCTATGGGTCACATTATATAAGAAACATTTATTTTCTTAAGAGACTTTCAACTAAGCTGGAAACTATCTGCTAAGTCTGTCTATCTGTCTAGGGAGAGGACAGAAAAGCATAGCTAATCTTCCAGACCAGGCTGAGAGAAAGGCTGAGTTCAGCTCAAAGCTGCTTTGTTGTGAGGAGGCCAGCAATGCACTGGACTCCATTGGACTCTGGGGCTCAATGCAGCAAACACATTCACCGAGAGAGGGACAGCAACAGGGGCACAGCTCTGGCCTGAAAAGACATCCATTCCTATGAAGGGAGCTACACAGTGAACTCATCATTCAATTACACAATACCATCGTCATAACCAGAACCTACAACCATCTACCTGAGAGTGAAGGGTCCTAGGGGATATGCAATGGAGGGAGAGGGCAAGCAGAAGAGTACTGATAGAAGGGTGAGAGAAGCCTTTTTTCAACTTGAGATCCTCAAAAATTGTCTTTTGTGCCACAGGAATTACTGGCTTGGCCCTAGAGTCTTGTGTAACTATTTTATTCTAAGCAGACAGGAAAGAAATCAAGAAGCTCTGAAATATAAGTAAGTACAGGCATGTGTGTGCATATGTGTAGTCAGCCCTCTATCTTCAGGTTCTATATAAAAAATTTGACCAACTAGAAATAAAAAATATTGGGAAAAAACTGCATCTAAATAGAACACATGGACTTTTTCCCTTGCTATTTCTTTCTTTTTGGTTCTGGGGATTGAATCCAGAGGTACTTTACAACTGACTGACATCCTCTGTCCTTTTTTTTTTTTTTTGGAGACAGGGTCTCGCTAAATTTCTGAGAGTGGCCTCAAACTTGTTATCCTTCTGCCTCAGCCTTCTATATTGCTGGAATCACAGGCATGTGCCACCATACCCAGGCTCTTGCCATTTCTTAAACAATATAACGACTATATACACGACATCTACCTCATATTAGGTACTGCAAGTTTTCTGGAGATGATTTAAAGTATACAAGAGGATGTGCTTAAGTTATATACAAATACTATGCCACTTTATACAAAGGACTTAAACATCCATGGAATCCCCTATGGATACCAAGGGACAACTGTACATACTTCTGTGTCTGTATATGCATGCACGCATGCAAGTGCATACACACAGACACATACACACCCAGGATGAAGCCATTTTACACCTAGACACCAGTGCATCTGTCCTAGGGTCCCAAAGCAAAGCAGTAGCATTACCTCCTCAGAAGCGTAGTGTTTTCTTGCAAGCAGGGATTTCCCCAGTTCGATGCAGGTGGTGAAACTGTCATTACGAGCATCAATTTCAGCTTTGATACCTTGATGATTATTCATTAATAGTTCAACAGATGATACATCCCTAAAATTAGATAAATACATCTCCTTTACAATAAGCTTTTCAAACAAATGTTTCAAAACATATAACTGGAAGGAAATGGTCTAATGGCCTAAATGGCCTTTTATTGCTGACTCACAGTCAAAGATCAGGCTCGGTCACTGGGGCTAACTTGTAACAACAGTGAGACTCAGGACCAGCTCTACAACCAAACACTCAGAAGAAGAGTCCTTGTATTTTTATATGTGCCTAAAGAATTCAACAAAAAAACCGACTGGCCCTGACCCAGGGAATATACTTCCTTTTTCACAACATAAATAATGATGAAAACATTTCTTCTATTGCAGCACAGTTCAATTCTCAATTACAAGGGGCCTGGGGTGAACTGGAGGTTATATGTATCTGCTCATCTATGAACTTTTTTCTTCACTGCTTTACATGAAACAAAGGGAAGGCATAGAATAAACACTAATCACCATATGACATCAGTAAGGCCAATATTGAGGTAAGGGACACCTTTGGAAATGTGGATGGAAAGGGACAGAGTTGTTTTTAATTCAATAAAAAGATATAGGAAAAAGGAACTCAGAAAGTCATCTCATTCCAAAAACAAGGCAGTTAGCTGGTTGTGCCCAAGGGGGTACGGTAGAGCACAAGCTAGAAGGCCTCACACTGCCTGTCCTTGTTTCTTGGCAGTGGTATGTGGGAAAAATCTGAAGCAGTGGCTGTGAGCATTACCTTGGCTTCTCCTGTGCCTCGATCTGCCGGATGACATCCTCCATCCAGAGCATAAGGTCACGCACCATGCTGAAAAAGCGGAATTTGTCCCCTGTGTCCACCAGGCGTACCCTGCGGCCCTCACAGGCATCCAGAAGGGACTTCCAGGCTTCCAGGACCTCATTCTCACGCTTCTGGATGTCATCGGCCTTGTCCCCTGCATAAGCTGCCTGGAGGCGGGCTGCATCCTCTTGCAGCTGCCTCACCTGTGAAGCCATGGGCAAAGAAGAGTCAGATTTGACTTTCTCATCGTGCCCTCCCTCTTCTCCCTCACCACTCTGCTTACATACTAAAGGAAGCACAAGGGAAAAATAGGCCATGTCCCCCCAAAAACTCTCAATTTTACTGGGACCCAAGTCACGAAAACCCAAATATTCTATAATCCTACTGAACTACACTATTAAGTTCTATACAAATAAGGAAACAAATGCTACAGGAATGCAGGCAGGAAAACTGAGGACAAGTCCTCTGAAGGTTGCCTGGGATATAAAAGTAGTATATTGGGACACATCCATATTCCAAAAAATAAGAACCATTATCTGTTCAGGGTAAAGATAAATGTTACCATAAACGAGAAACTGCCATAAGGAGAACAAACACATTTTACAAATGCCCTTCCACTACTGTGAGATGGTACTGAAGAGTACCTATAACTCCAGTTAGTTTTATCCACAAGATACTTACATTTGAAAAAAATATGTAAAAGCACATACAACATGGTTAAAAGAACCAATTGATATCAAGGAAGGTGAAATCTGGAAACTGATGGTGAGAATTATGATTTGATAAACACAATAAGGTGTGTACTTGTGCTGGGCACAGTGGTGCATGCCTGAATCTCAGCAAACCCAGGTGGCTGAGGCAGGAGGATTTTAAGTTCCAGGCCAGCTTGAGCAACTCAGTGAGACTCTGTCTCAATAAAAAGGACTGAGAATGTGATTCAGTGGTAAGGTGTCCCTGAGGTTCAATCCCTAATACCAACACATTTATATTATATATATATATATATTTTCATAAATACATATATAAAATATCTTTTAAAATATATTTTATGTATATTTCATAAATATAAAAACATATTAAAATACACACACTCACATACTTTTCAGTGATGAATTACCAAAAATTAAAAAAACTTTCTTTAAACCAACACAAACAGTGGCACAATGAAAAATTTCAGAAAAGAAAAATGCAAATGGGACTTAATCATGAAAAGATGCTACACAACAACACTGATTTGTCCTTGAATTTTTAGGAACTTAAATACATTTGATTATTTACTATAGCACTATTTACATAACCAAAAGATCAAAAGTATGGTCCATCAGTAATGAATTGGTTAAAAGAATTATTACATCCTATCAGAGACTCCTATGCAGTCATGAGGGGGTGGGGAGAAGGATCCTGCACACTCATATGAAAAGTGCTCTAGGAATGTGGCTAAGTGGAAAAAGCAAAGTATGCATGGTGTGTATAATATTCTACTTTTTGTGCAAAAAAGGGGGAAAACAATTAACAGGTTGTTTCTTCCCTTTGCTAGAGGGTGCATATGCCTTTATAACAGAAACTAGTAACTGTGGCTATCTTATATTTCCTTGTTTTATTTTATATGAAGTACTTAAACATACCAACAGTGCCACATTAGACAATGCCTAATCAAAGATATAAGCACTGGGTTAATAGATACTTGATCATCACTTACTGGTGAGATGGTGTGACTGACAGTCCTGGACAATACGAGTGTGGCAATGTCTATGAGGGAATTATCTGAAGAAATGTCACATGGGGCAGGGGGTGCATTTGGGACGGGGATGGACAACACTGGGGCTTGTGGGGAGGTGGATTACTGACCCTCAACTGCACAAAAGGACTTAAGGTGGTGATAAGTAAAAAAATGAAGTTTCTATAGAAGATGCAAAAAAGAATCAATGGGATTTGATTTCCATGGGGTTCTGATTTCCATATTGTAGGAGATTTGGGGAAATAATCTTTGATATTTGAGTTATGGCTCAGACATAACTCAAATCACCATGAGTAAATTCCTAGAAAGTTATTTGAAAACTTAAGTTCCTATAAGATTAAACATCTTTCCAAATGCCTTCTCTTATATCTCTCATTAGTTTTTGTGAGCTCTTACAACAAAAAAGTGGAGAACAGCACAAGTGAAAATTCCCACAAAAATCAACTCCTGCTTTGCATAGTCACTGGAGGCCAACAGTGGTCATCTCCTCTTGTGATACCGTTTTATGCAGAATGGAGGATGGTGGTAGTTCAAGTTGGCATAAGAGAAAACAGCAGGAGTCACCCGCTGATGATTCTGTGGTAATAAACCTGAACTAGGTCAACATATCCTTTTTACAGCGCTCAACGGCCTAGGGTAGCAGAGATAAGGTAGATGGAGACTACCAGATCCAGTCCTGGATGGAACTGGATCCCCACTGGCCCTCACCTCTGCAAGTCTCAGAAGTGAAGGGATTTAATGAAAACACAAGGGAGGAACTGTATGGTTTCTCCACCCTCTTACAGTCCTAAAAGCAAAGGACCTTAATAATTTTACAGGTGCAGAAGAAGGACTCGCTGCTGCCAAGACGTTTCCTATCTCCAGGCGATCCTTCAGTTTCTCTGAGCTTTGTTCTTTCAGAAAACATCCATAGAACTCTTACGTTTTGCAAGCATCATCTCAAAAGGAAGATGACAATGGCAGTCAAGGTGGTCACTCCAAAGAATAAATCCCCAAATGCCAAAGCACAGTGAGGCCAATGCACTTGAATTAGTCTCTCGGGGCCAAATTTGAGCCATTTTTTTTTAAACAAAGACTTACTGTACACACAGCCATACTATTCATTTTAGCATGGTCTGAGGCTTTTAAAAAATATTTTTTAGTTGTAGATGGACACAATATCTTATGTGGTGCTGAGGATTGAACCCAGTGCCTCATGCACGTGAGGCAAGTGCTCTACCATTGAGCTGCAGTCCCAGCCCATGGTCTGATGCTTTTTTTATGCTAAGATGGCAGAGACAAGGATCTATAATAGAGACTGTATTATGTCACATGAATCCAAAAATATTTACTATATGACCTTTAATGGGAAACATCTGCTAATCTTGCACCAGATAATCAATACACTCCTAATAGACAAGAATAAAACCTCTGACATGGTCAGGACTAATATTTCTAATAAAATTGGCTTCTTCTTTAGGACCATGAAACTTATATATTTTTTTTCAACTAAAAAGCATTAAGACTAAACAGGAAACTATACAGAGATTAGAAAGGAAACTAGAGAATGATTATACTAGATTCTTACTGTAATATTGTTATTGCACTGTTATATTGTTATTGCTTCATCAAACATCTTTAAAACAAACTCTGAGTGCTTACCAGCCACTTTATACTGAGGGGTAAAAAGACCAAGCATATCAAACTGTTAGAATCCTGCTTTTTCTCTTTTAGGATGACTGATGGAAAATAATAAGGTATTGTTTTGGAAATTGCTCTAAGTGAGGTCTTAGGGAGGCCTATAACTTGCAAATGTTTGTGTGTGCATATGGTTTATTTATTTATTTTAACCATCTACCAATTGTTTACAAATGTGGCAAACTTAGAATTTTATGGACTGAAAAGCTCTCCCAAATGGAGCACTATAACAGTGTGTGCCCACACACATGTGTGTTTGATTTGGGCAATCCTCTCAGGCGTGTTTTGAGGAGCCAAAGAACAGAGACACTCAGAGATGCACAAAGACACTGTAAAAAGAAACCTCCTCCTTCTCCTGGGAAGTTCCCCACCCACCTGAGTGCCCAGAGCCTGGATGTCATGTTCAAAGGTGGTGTGCATTCTCTGCAAGGTCTCCACAGTGTTCTGATCTCTCCCAAGCTCCTCAGGGAGTTTCTTATGTTTATCCTGGATGCGCCCAAAGATTTCCTTGGCATCATGGTAAAACTTATGCAGTTCATAGGAGGCAGCAAGAATCTGTGTCCTCGTATCAATGAGCTCCAGGAGGTCAGCCCAGGCTTCATTGAGGCCGTCCTTCCACTCAGCAATGGTGGCAGCATCTGAATGTCCAGAGTTGATGAGTTCATCAGCCATGTGATTGACCGTGTCCACACGCTCCTGCCCAATGTTCCCAGTGTCTCGAGCAAATTCCCGGAATCGTTCTTGCAACATCTGAAATGGGGATGCGTGTAAAGAAATCAGTGAGACCATTGTACACATTTTACTTCTTGATCACATGAATGTCATCTGGGAAGAGACTGCCTCTAAACAGGAGGCAACAAGTAATACACATGATTTAAGAACAACAGATCTTAGCTCCAAAACCTCTTATGAGGTCTCCTTGCTCATTGCAGCAAAGTAAAGTGCTGCCTTGTCTCCTGAAATTACTGGAGGAGCAAGGCACAGACTGGCCAACTGAAGTCAAAATTACCTGATAAGAAATCCAAGTTGAAACTGAACCCTCTTGCCTGATTCAAAGTCCAGGGCCAAAGGGCTCCCACAACACTCACTGAATGACCATTCACTCTCTGCCCAAAGTTACTTACTGTGACATGCTCATAGTCTTGTCCCAGCTCATGGGACCCTGCGACCACCTCCCTTTCGGCGATCCACTGTTCCAGGTCATCTACCTCCCGGTTGAGCTGGAACAACCTGTGCCTTTCGTCCAGCTTGCCTCTCCTCTCCTCTGCCAGGTCCTTAAGGCCAGCATACAGCTTATCCACTTTGGACTGCCGCATGCTAATGCGCTCACTGAGGGAGTGGAGGGAAGAGACCTTAAATGTCAACTTTCCACAAAGAAAAAAAGAATGAGGTAGAGATAACAGGAGAGTATACAATCTCAAATTTCTCCAAGGAAGCTTCTGGTCAGCCTATTTAACCTCTAAAATCTGACCTTGATTTTGAATGATGAAGAGCTAATATGTAAACCAAACACAACAATTAAGGCTAAAGACCATCTAGAATATGATGATTTGGGGGAAGGGGCCCTAATTATGTATACTGGCTCTGCAAGTCAGGATTTCCTTTGACGTGAAAAGTTAACACAAAATATTGGAGTCATCATCCATTCCAGGTGCCATGCTGCCAGAGGGGCAAACCTGTCAGTTGTGCATTGGTTTCTACCTTTGGGCCATGCACTCTTCCCTGCTAGGAAGGATGGCTCTTGTTGCTCATTTCTTGGGTTTCTGAGTGTGCAGTAAGGAGGACAAATTATCATCCTTCTTATTTCTCCCCAGAATGACAATCTCATAACAGGATACCACAGACAAAGTCTTGCTGGTGCCTGTCCCTGGAGACCAGGAGAGCTACTTCCTTGGCAATGTGATCATGTACACCTTAAGGACCTCATACACCAACACAGCCATTGACCTCCCATCTTACTCAACCTGCCTTGGTTAAACACACAGAGCTGATTCCTTTCCTTTCTCAGTCACAAAAAGCAGTTACACAGAAAGCTTACAATGCTTGCTCTGGAAGTTAGCATGGGGGCCATGTATACAGCCAGTGAGTACTACACCCTAACCTGCTTCTTTCCTTAAAGCATTCTGAGAACTCAATCTATTAGAGCTAAGAGCTGAAATCGTTTTGTTCTTTCTGGGAGCCCTTTTATTTTACAGGTCCATGTATTCTCATTTACCATTCCCCTTAAAACTAATAATTGCTCTCCTAAACTGGATAATTTTTTAAATTCTAGGGTAAATGATCTGATTACTATGCCCGTGCAAGTCGACCTGTGCTTTTTTGACTCACAAGATCAATAATCTTCCAATGGGGTCTTTGCTAACGGAAGATATTTAATCAAAAGGGTAATGTTCGAATATAACAGTTCACTTTTCCTACTTACCTCCAATTATAGGGTCTCTTTTAGAAATGTTTAACCTTAGATCTGCTTTACTACTGACTTAAGGTGAATATTGCCATTTTTCTTTTTGAGTGGGGTAGTAATGGACCTAAGCCAAAGAATCTACAACCACATCTCATCCTTACAACGTGGCACTCACCTTTCAGGGTGGCTGTCGGCCACTAGGGCCCGACTGGTCTTGGAGAGCTGGTGTACTGTCTCTGCATAGTCCTCCACAGCTTGTTCCAAGATTTGGTGTTTCTTCAACATGGAGACAGCACTCTGCTCATCCTGCAAAGAGAGGGTCTGTCAAAACCATAGTCATTCCTTCTGGCCTGTTAACAGTTTGTGAGGAATGACAGACTAACTGCACAGTGGGGCAAAAGAATTGTCAGAAAGAAAAACACCAGAAACGTGATGGACAGCTTCTGAACACATTCTGAGAGCATCAATATGACCAAAGGAGGTCTCTGCCAATGGTGAAGTGGAGATGCAGAGGGACTAAGACCCCTGGTGAGGTATGGAGAGTAGTCTGGTAGGCCAAGTGCATTTTGGGTAGTTGAAATTCTATAGATTATCAGGAATGTTAATGACAATATTTCTGGAATACTAAAATACTTTGAGAAGGTCTCAAAGTCATGTTGTAAGGTTCTAGGAAACCCTATATAGGACTCTAACAAATTCGTATATTAAAAAAAAAAAAAAAAAAAAAAAAAGGTGACAGGACAAATCTTAATGGCATACCAGGATTTTAGGCAAAAAAATGTTGTGTCAAGGGGAAACAAGCCTGATTTTAGATACCTTTGTGAACCATGATGCCCCCTTTACATTCCAAGACAGCAGGTAAAAGGTTTCACAAAGACACAGCCACCAGCAAAAAGGAAGGTCAGGGTCTGAGTTGGAGGCTCCTCTGGGGCTGCTTCCTGCTTCCTCTAATGGAAGGTGGGGATGCTCGCTCACCTTGGCCTTTTCCTCAGACATCATGTACAGCTCCTGCTCGCTCATCCATGCCTCAGCCTCAGCTGCATCAAAGTAATACTGCTGCGCCTTGTGCGCTTCCTCCAGCCGCCTGTGGCGTTTCTCTGTCTCCTCAATAAGTTGGCCCCATAGCTGCTTTAGGTCAGCGAGCCTCTGTCTGATGGCCTCAGCATTGAGGCTGCTGCTGTCGGTGACTATGTTTTGGCTCCTCTCAAAGATGTCATCGATTCGAGGCTGGTGCCCCTGGATTTCTTTCTGGAGGGTCTGTGTGGGAAGAGGAAACACACACAGAGCCTTGATAAATGGCCACAGCCTGGTGTTTATGTCATCTCAGAGTCAAGGCAGAATCATAAGCCTTGAAAGCTCTCTTGCTTTTTCTGTGTTTGGGAGTGACTATTTCTCAGACTGCACTAGCCCGAGTAGAGATGCTTACCTGATTTTTCTTTATTAACAGCTGCACAGTCTGGAGGTTGTGGCCATGATCTGTGGAAGTTGCCAAAGGCATCCTCTCGCCAACCCACAACTAGAGAGAAATTTAAGTGGTTAGGACCATGCAGAGGAACATGTATATGTTCCAAGGGTAGCAAGGATGGCAGAGGCCAGCTCCCTTCAAAGGGGCCTGCCAAAGGACACATACCCTTCTTGGACATGTGGTGAGAGTTAAGTTTTCCAAACTTCACTTCATCCTCAATGTAAGAGTAATTGTGAGTCTCCCTGGTTATTTTTAAAAGCACTGTTCTAAGAGGAATTAAAATCTTGGAGTATCTTTAGAAAATCAAGGAGAATACTTTGTGTAGGAGAGGAAGAATCCCTAGAACATAAACAGCGTGGGCTGCAAGAGCTCACAGATGTGGCCCAAGGTAAGCACCAAAGAGGAGTGAGAACATGGGCTTTGGGACAGACAAGGCTGTTTGTGGAGAAGCCTCTAGTGCAGTGAGAGTCTACTCACGATCTCATCCTCCACATCCCGGTTGAACTGATGGATCTCTTTGGAGGCCAGCAGGTTATGCTTCCTTTCGTTCAAGGGTTCCAGCAGCTCCATAAACTTGGTCTGTACAGTGAGACGCTTGCTGTCCACCTCATCGGTGCTTTTCCCCTCCTGACTCAATGCCTGGGCTTGGCTCTGGAGCTCCTCAATCTCCTTCTTCCGCACCTCCATCTGATTTTCCAGCATCTGAGGGTTTAAGACAGAGAGACCTTCACATCAGAGCCAGGAGAAACACATAGGAAACATGGTCCTCCTATGAAATGTTTGTTTTAGGCACTGGTCCAAGTGGAATATTGAAAAATATAAACTTACATAGCGGAAAACCTAAGAAATGGTTCATATATCGATTAAATGACCAACTCATACTCCAACTTCTCAGATAATGTTCAGAATATCCCTTCCTAGGACTTTAAAGCTTATAGTAATGTTTAAATTTATTTAGGAATTTGGGGAAGGAATGACAGGGGAGATGAAATTAATTATGGGAAAGGATAGTTTCATCATCAGAAAGGACTAAATGTCTTGAGGTTCCAGTTTACGTAAATGGAAAGATAATATTATCTTCTTCCATTTCTCTAATCAGAAAACTGACACATACTAATTGTTGACTTAAACAAAGAAAATGGGCAAAAGTGAAAGCAGAGGTGTCTGCCTCAGGAACTATGACACCGATATATGGACAGTTTAGAGACAAGGGATCCATGCCTAGGAATGACTGAAATCCCTGGCCCCCAAAGCCTCCAAAGGCCAAGGAGATAAATAGCTATGACTAAAAGCTACCTTTGGAAAAAAAAATCCCTTTATGTGGTTATCGAAGGGTCAATTAATCAACCACTTAGCAAAAGGCTGAATACTACTCTGGATGAAGAAGCCAGCCTCAGTAGTTGGCCATAACTATCTTGTGACTGTTCATTTATCTATTTTAAATGAAACTGCTGGGCCTAGAACTCATACATGCTATAAAGCCAGTCAGAGAAGCCAGTGGAAGATCTTGCCACTAACTGCTTTCTTAACCTCAATGCAACTTTTTCCCATTAATTTAAGGTAAATTCATTTGTCCTCAGGGCCTTCTATTGTAATGTAAAAAACTTGAGATTTGTTTTATTACCTATAAAGTACCTTGAACAAAAACTGTCATATATCCAGATATTATCCAGCAAAGAAAGAAAATACGGTTATTTTCATTCACATCATATTCAGAATGAACTGAATATTTGCTTGACTATTAAATGTAGACAACATCAATTAAATAAGAAGATTTTTAAAAGAGTGTTCCTATGTATAGACACCTAGCACTTCTACCAACACTGTGTCATTTCTATTGATTCTGGAAACTCCCCAGAATGCTATTAGAGCAAGCACTGCTGGTATAAAAATCCCTTCAACCTAGTAGTAGAAGGCTGAAAACATGGAGGACAAGTAAGACTGATAAGAACAAGACTGTAAAACAGTTGCAGGCCTAGGTATGTGGCTGCCTTATCCACTTGCCTGTTGTTTTTTCAGCAGGATATTGACGCTGGTAAGGTCTTTGCCATAGTCATCAGATTGAATCTGACTCTCCAGGCCATGAAGCCATTTATCTAGATCTGCACAGCTCTGGGTGAAAAGTTCAGCCTTGTTTGCATCAAAGAGCCGCTGGGCCTTGGTCTGAGTGGTGGATTCAAGGACTTCCCACATTTTATGTAAACCAGTGAGTTTCTCCTTCACCACAGCTTCAGTCTCAGGCTTTTCTGATATGAGCTGCATTCCTTCCTGGAAAACACAAACCAGCATGGTTATAAATAAATATAGTTAGCTAGAGAGTAAATGTCACTGTGATAAACAAACCAAAGAGACACGTGATCTTTGATCTACCCATTCATTCAACACTCATACACACACTCATTCTGCTCACTAAAATCAACAACGGCTTCTTCCACATACCACATAGGTTTTGTGGGAGCTGAGCAACATGTAGCGCATGCTGAAATAATTTCAACTGTGTCGATAAGACATTTAATGTTAACAACTTAAGACTCAATCCCCTCCACTCCATGCTCAAAATACCACACACATTATTTTAACCCTAAAAAGAGAATGACACAGTATAAAAGTTTGAAGGGAGAGAAAGGAATATGGGAAACTCACACTGCTCAGTTAAGACACACAGAATCTCCCTATGCAGAAAATATCCACTGTGGCAATTAACATAGTGCCTGATTTTTAGTAGTTACAGAAGCAAAATAGGGAAAATTCCATGCAACTGTACCTGATAACTGGTCACAGTACAAAACAACAAAATGATCAAGACAATGGGTACTGCACAGGGTTCACAGTTCATCAGCAGCAGCAGATGAGATGCACAATAGAGACTAAATGCCTAGTATTTGCTAGAGGAGAAATCAAGCATTTAGTACCACCTGGCTGTTTTCTCCCCTCAAGTGTAAGAGGGACTGCCACATGCTGCATAACTTGTAAATGATTAGTTAGAACTCAAATATGCTGGAAAAGGTTCTAAATGAAATGGAGTGTGCTTCCTCCCAATTATTCTTCTCACCACAGCCACAATGTGGAAATGGCTTAACTTACCTTCTCAATCTTGTCAAGCCATTCTTTGTTGGATGCAAGTTCTGCCATGAAGGCTTGATGTTTTAGCCATTTACTGTGCAGATTCCTGGCTTCATCATAGGACATGTCCTGGGCTGTAAGCATCTTTTCATTGATCCAGAGGGACAGCTAGGGAAAACATCAGGAAGGTTTCAGAGACCGTAATCATAGGCATCAGCCTTCTTTGCTGACTAGAGAGGGTTGTGTTTCTGTCATAGTGTGCATATTGCATTTTTCCATGTCAACAGCCAATCAAATATTCAACATCACACCTCCTATATGTCATGACAGGCATCATTATCAGGCATTTGTACCTGTTCTAAACTGTCCATCTAATATTAAATCCAGAAGTATAAAACCCCTGAGCTGGCTTTTAAATTGTCTGGCAACAAGCTTTCCCCCAAAGGCTTGGGTTTACAATTGTGCTCTAACCACTCTGAATCACAGCCTTTTTTCTCTTCTGAATACCTTATCAGCTATACCATATTCGTCATGATTGACTGTCTTTTATTTCATTTGGCCATCTCATTCTTTTAGTTCTTTCTATGAGAACTAAAAACAAAACACTAGCCTACTACTTACCCACCCACCCTGCTTCATCAGTGCATGTGTGGAAATGCCAAAAAACATGAGGGACTTGCTCACTATAGGGCTAAGGTAATAGTGATGCCCCGTTTCCTTCATATCTGAGTCACCTTCACCTCTTCTATAGCCTCTAGTTCACTAAGGAACTTTTATTCAGACAAAGAACACTCCAAAGGACTTGATTCTGAGAACCAGCATGTCAACTTGGAATAAAGCCTTTGAAATCCATGCAAAGCTGTCAGCCACTAGCAAACTGAAGGGCATTCTTAGGAGGTTTAAATATACCAGGCTCCAATTCACATCTCTGCTGCCGATTCAGTCCCTGCTCCTTATTGCCTGCTGACAAATGACCAGGACAGAGACCTAACTTCTACCCCATTCAGAGCCTCAGTTTAGGGAATACTCTCCCTATTTTGTTTTATCAGGCAGGAGATCACAAAGAAACATGGAGTCACTCAGATAAGCAGTAAGTGTCTTCAGAACCCTGTCTCTTCTCCTGGGAGACTGCGAGAAGCCCACTTTTACGCCAGTATCTGTTACATGTTTATACATGAACATCTTCATTTACCTCCCAAGGTCTAGAAATGATGGATAAAACCAACAGAAACCCTTATGGAATCAACATGCCCAAGGCCACTTGTTTTCACTCTGGCCACTGCTGGGAAAGACTTCCCCACAAATTCACTGCAATACCAGAAGGTCTATTCTTTAGAAATGTCATGGAGGGCAAGGCTGGCCATAGGGAACCCTCCTGGCCAGTGACAGTGGGTAAACTCAGGCACTGGCCCTACCTTTCTCAGGCTATTCACCTTGAAGGAGAACTGCAGGGGGCAAGGTTCAAAGTAAAAGGAAGCAAGACCTCTGATGTCATTCTATTGAAGGAAAAACTAGTAAACCTCACAAAGTCCTCTGTAATCAGATCATCGATCACACAACAAAGACACTAAATTTCTCACTTTAATTACCAGTTATGTTAGTGGCTAAAATCTGAAATACCATGGTCATTCAATCTAAGATGGAAAAAGGATAAAAGGAATAACAGAGAGATTTCACACAATAGAAGGCATTTATTTATTCAAAGTGCTAAGAACATTCACATATTTTCGCTATTCATAACCACCTACCTAAGAGAGATTAAGAGAGGGAGGGAGGGAGAGCGAGCACGTGCGCACTACATAAAATCAGAGGCTTATAAACTAATCTGCTCTTTGCTGAACACATCATCCTACAGATAAAATATCGTGCGATACAGCACAATGCAATGGGTCTATGGAACTTGCCAGTTCATCAGCCCTTCATCAGCCCTCAGGATCCAGAGCCACAGTCAGTATTTTTGGACATTTACAAAGGTCATTTAAGAATATACCCATTCTCTGCAGGGGGAAAAAACAAAACAAAACTGTGCAGACTGGAAAAAGATATAAGAAAAATGCATTAATTATTGATTTAAGCCAAAAATAAATCACTACACTCACATCTCTGTGCCAGACACATCTAGGTATGCTCTCCTCCCCCAAAATCATCAGTTTCAGAAAATAGGAGGTGCTCATGGTGTGAGAGAATAAAATAAGAAAGCAATAAACTTGTAAATCAGTCATCCATTTTTTTTTTTTAGGACATCTCACTAAAATAACACTACAAAATTAAGTTGCTCTTTGCATTCCCATCTGTAAATGGGAACAAAGGCATGGGTCCCTACTCACTCTCACTGCAGCACAAGTGCAACAGCTGCCCCTGTTCAGACGGTGTTCATGGGGGGGGCAACAAGTACAGATCTCACAATCCATGCCTCTTCCAGCCAAGGCACTCAGGAGGAAGAGTCAAACCTCTGAATTCCCAGGATCTCGAACAACACCAACAGCCAGGAATGTCATTAAAATCTGACCTGTGGGTGCTATGTCAAATAACTTATGCCAGCATAATAGGTAGGTTTTCAAATGTAGGGCCTATCTATACAAACTCCACTCTCAGAGATTCCGGCTCAAAAAGGACATGTTTTATTGAGGATGAATGATGGAAAGTTTAGTCGGAGTAATATATATCACCGCTTTGTTATTTTTCTACCAAGGGTTTTGAAGTTCCCAAAGCTGAGCCTGCAACTACCTCATCCAACTGACTCCCTCCACTGAAGGGCCAACTAGTGCTTAGTGCAGCATAACATGCACTTTTCACAGCTCACTTCAGACTTTATATGCTGGCACGGGACACCCCACATTACCAGCAGATATCAGGGTTGTATTAAATTTTAAGGAGGCTCATGAAGAGACGGGCAGACCATAGGAGATCTGTAAATTAGCTCCCAGATACAAAAAAGCACAGCCCAAACTTTCTGGCATACTTTGGGAAGAAGTCAGGCAGGACTCAGTGCCCGCAGGCATGCCCCATAGTTATCATCTCTGGAATTCTACAGAGGAGAGTGTTAAGGAATGAACATTTGTAACCAAAGATCCTAACTGAGACCAAGTAGAAACAAAGATCTAAAGACCTACTGACCATTTCCCATGATTGCACTGGGAAGAACTATCAATTTATCTGCTAACTTTTCCCACATATTTCTATTTATGAATCTGTAACCTATGTGGGTGGGAAATGGAAGACTGGAAATTTCAAATACAAACAGGTTTCATCTACTCATTCTTGGGCATTATCTTCTCAAATTAATCCTGGGTTTTAGCACAGTTAGGTGAATGAATTTCATCTTACTAACTTGCATTTCAAAGCAGAAACAAGGATCCCACTGATCTCTCCTCCTCCAAAGGAACATGGCCTCTAAGTGGCAGCTCGTAGGTTAAAATGCATCACTGATGGTGCTTCAAGAGAAAAATCAGGGTGATACAGGGAATGGCAATCTGTGGAGGGCACTGCTCAGCCAGTCTGCAAAGTGCCCTGTCCCTCTGTCTCCCTCCATGTGAAGGGCTCACTGGAGCTCACCAGGCATGCTCCACAGCTCACCTCTGATTCCACTGCTCTCCTCTAGGCCATCTCGGGACATAAGTGTTTCCTTAAGTGAACATGCTATTCACATGCATTATTCATGCTCACATGGCACTGAGAAGAACTCCTGTCTTGAGCCTACCTGCTCCAGTTAAATCCCCCAGAAATGTGGTGGATAAGCTGACAGATCCTAAGCTACATAGTTTAGGAACTTTCCTTCTTAAGGTTTAGCAGTTATAGCGTATTACAATTAGCACTTCAATGGACATAAAGGATGACTTCTGTCACAAAAGATCTAATATAGCCATCATTAGAGCTGTATTTCTTTCAGCACACAAACACACATTTGCATGCAAAGTATTGTGAGCTATATTCTCAGCACATGTCCTGATCTTGCTCCCACCCCTTTATCCTCAAGGTCTTTTCATGTAGATGTTCCTTATGCTAAATACCCTTAAAGGGTATTTAGTCTAGTAAACCAGAGAGAACTGTTTACTGTTCTTTAGCTGACAGACAAGCATGATGTGCTCATGAGCTCACACCTGTGGAGTCAGCTAGATGCTTTTCTCCAACCAGCCTGCAGAAAGACTACATTTTTCTGGCCAACTTTAGTTTTCAAAGTTTGTTTAGGCATGTATCATGGGAGCATAAAATAGTAGGAGAATCATCAGAGTAATATCACATGTTAAAACTTGGTGATGGAAATCAGGATTACTCCTCTTGGTATGTTAGACACATATCTAAGGAGTCTAAAAGATGAATACTTTAGGAACACAAATCCAGTAAGAAATCTAATTTGTAGCTTTTAAATCTTTGCTTTTTACTTGGAAGCCAACTTCAGCTCCCATCAGTTTTTTCCTCCATACCATTTAAATGTACACCTTGCTTTAAAGAGTTTACACCTACACAAAATGATGAAATGCTTTCAGGTTATGTCACTGACCAATAAAACCTTCAACAATGATGGTTAAGGCTCCATGTCTATGTGGTCTGATATAGTAGCCACTGATCACATTTAACAACTAAGCACTTGAAGTATAGCTGATGGAAGTATGTTCTTAATTTTGACTAAAAGAGCCACATATGACTGGTGGCTATTGTAATGGGCAAAGTAGTCCTATAATATTCTAGATTACAAAAATCTAGTTCCTCTACACATCAACCTACAGATAGTTTATAGTTTGGAAACTAAAGTGCCATATCTTTCCACCTACAAATCAAACGGGTGATAGGAATTTCTAGCCTCATTATCAAGGAGATTTTGATTAAATGTTGGTTGGCTATTGAACACCTGGAAAGGAGGGACTAAAAATCAACATACCTCTTGACAATCTTGCAGGAATTTCTGAAGATCCCTGTTGTCCTTTAATCTCATCAGGAGTTCACTGGCTGCCTCACGATTCTTCCTATGTCTATTAAAATAATAACAAAAATAATCTTTTAAAAATAAATACAGAATCTGTAAGCCAGTTTCTTTCCAGGGTTTCTATATATGCTGAAAAGAGTTTGTTTACGGTTCTCAAGTATGTGGAGGCAAGATGAAAAGAGAGTTTAGCATTCTTCCAAAGAGTAAGCCATGGTGTAAGGGAGACCAAACATCTCTCCAAGATATACCAAAGGCCAATGATCTGCATTAATTTGGTGCTTTCAAATCCACTACTAGGGAAAAAAAAAATTTGAGCATGCAATGTGCACAAGTTCCCATTTCAGTCACTGTGGGAGAATCTGAAACTCATCTTCAAGAAACTCTTGCCTGGATGACACAAACAAGGTTAAGAAAATATATATAATCATGAAATTGGCTTGTAACAAATGTTTCCATTTTGAGAAAACTTTTAACAAAAATAATAATAATTTAAAAAAACAGGAATGAAATTTTTTTTTAGACTTGTGAGATTATAGATTTCCTCAACCCCACTTTTAATAGATTAGGGTAACTATGGTTTAAAGAAGTTAAAGCACAAAACCTTTTGACAAAAGACCTGTAAGATTTGGAGGCTGCTAAACTCAATGAACAATAAGGGAAAGGAGGTGCTTTCTCCCCAGTCTGAATACTACACTTGCTGGCAAATTCCTTTAAGCACAAGTGGCACAGATCCCCCAAACTGTGAAGAACAGCAACAAGAATGCAGGCGCAAAGACTGAGACCTTAAGGGTGGGGGGCAGCTTTCCGACCCCGAGGATCAAGAAGCACCACCACCAACATGCTTGCCTGGCATTCCCATGTAACCTGCCCAAGAGTGCTAGTTTACATGCAGGATATTGACAAGGGGGGGGGGGAATAGTACAAACAGGGAGGGGCATTTAGCTTTTCATTCTGATTGTCAAATCAGTTGCTTGCTGCATGTGTCTGGAGGGGTAAGGACCATCCCCATCCCAATAGCCCCTAAGGCAGGAGCAAGGAAGAGCCCCTCAGGGAACACATGCTGCTGACTGACTTTGAAGACATCTTCCCAGGAGAAGAAAATATAGTGGTTTCAAGTGTCATACAGGCCCTTGGCAAGTGCTGATGAAACAAATAACAGTACTGGCACTGCAGTCATCAACTGCTGGGTGAACCAGAAGAAAAAGTCTCCTGCTATGTGTTCTGCAGTTGCTAGAGGCTGCAGAACTGCAGGAGTATTATAAATGGTTATGTATATGTTAGATACACACACACAAAAATGCTTTTGTGTAAGCTGAAAGGGGTACCATAGCTTTAGGAAAGGTAATCTTAACATGCCCATGCCCTTTATAGAAAATGCAAGCATGGAAAAATACTTATTATAATGATGCTAACTGAAAAGAACATGTACATACCATATGCTGTAAAACTCCAAGGCATAGATTAAGGGTAGTAGTTCCCCCTCAAAATTTTAGACACTTGTTGGATTTTTTAATTTACTGCCTCTCTGGGGGAGTTTAAGCAAATACAGCAAATCTTCAGAAGGGAGGTAATCTGTGTTGGAGCTAGTGACCAAATGCAGGATCCCGCTTTTGATGTTTAAGTCAAAGGCCTTGAATAAGAGATTCCATTTCCTTCGGCATGACAACTCACACAAGTACTACAGTGGCAAGGAAGACTCACAAAACACTAGTATTCCCACAGGACATGAACCCTTGACACTCGTAGAAATAATGGGAACAAAAACAACTTTGGACTCTGTTTAAAACATTCCTTAAGGGAGAAATACAACTAGACAGAATCTGAACGTATTTCTCAGATATACATTCAAGTCTCACGCATGCTCAGCAGATTTCTCTGCTCAGGAATTTTTCTAAGACCAGGACTATAGGGGCTGAGATTATGGCTCAGTGGTAGAGACACTAGGTTTTATCCTCAGCACCACATAAAATGAATAAATAAAATAAAGGTATTGTTCTCCACCTCCAACTAAAAAAGAATTAAAAACAAAACAACTACAACAAAAAACCCCAGCAAACAGACTATTAAAAAGGGGAAAAGGAGGCTGGTAACTTAAAGAGTCCAAATGACACTACTCCGGCGTCAGGTGTGCTGATGGCCTTTGCATGGTGTGTTCTGAGGGGTCAAACAGCAATGAAGGCAGCTGAGGCTGTTGCTGTGGCTGTCTCAGAGTAACACTGGAAAGAAGTGAGTGTGGCCGAACAAGTTCCCAGCAGCAAATGATGGCCCTCATGGGAAGGAAGACCTAGAAATCCTCTCAAAGTTGGGTCATGGATTCCATTACCAGGAGGATCCATGAAGGACCTTCTAAAACATGGCTGTAGTTTCCACAGTCCTAAGAGTGCTCTTGGAGCAAGGTTCTCTGGCTTTATTTCCATTTCTCACTTCCTGCCCCCATAACAAGACTCAGAGCTCCCTTATGACATGAAGCACACAAAGCAGATGCTGTGTGTAACTCAGCTTTCTCTGAAGAGTAAAGAATCTCAGATGCCAGAGTCAAATAGTTTGGTAATTGTGGGCATTTTTTCCCTTTTTAAGATAAGACTGTGCTTTATGAAGCTGGATATAAGTCTTGTCTCTACTAGGACTGTACTGTGGCTGAAATTTTCCATTTAGCTGAGAGGATCCTTTTCCAGTTTACAGGCAGGCTGCTGGGGAGCAGGATGGTTTCCACCCAGTCTCAGACACTCTGAAGACCACGTGTGCCCCACCCACGTATGTTAGGGCCAGTCTTTGTTGTGGTACTTTGCTCAACAAACTAACTCTGTAACTGCTGGGATTTCCTGAATATGAACACATTATAATCACTTTATACCTACAAGAACAACTTTACTACAGCATCAGCCTGTTTCTGGATAAGAGAATTAGCTCTAAGGTCATTTAGGATATTTAGTTGGATTATGCACCTACAACACCTGGAACTCACATCTTTGTATTTTTTTGTAATAGACAAAAATCCTCTAGGGTTAGTTCAAATCTTGAGGCCTCCGTGGATATTAAAATGAAACTAGAATTCAGTTAAGGTAAGAAATTGTAGTTATAGAGGGAAAATCAATGGAAAGCCCCTCTACTTGCATCTTTCTCATGTTTATCGATAATACAGGATCCTCTTTCCATTTTTTTTTTTTAATTGAGAAGTCTTAAGGAAGTTCTGGAACTCCAGGAGCCTAGGCTCTCAGTCAAGGGCAAAAGTAAGGGTAAGCCACAAGGGAAGACTGCTAATGCTCTCTTGAACCCAGGAGGCACAGGTCTTGACGGCCCCACCTGTTCCCAATATGCCTGTGCAGCTGCAGCACTGGGGGACACATAAATAAACCCAGGAAGTAGCACGGCAGCTGCACTTCTGTCTGAATGTATGTGTCTAAGGGCCAACCCTGGCTTGAGGAAACCAACTGTGTGCATCTATCAGTGAGGAAACAAGAGGTACCACATTTATAAAACAATGACGGAATTAACATTAAGAAAAAGTAAAATTGTTTTTCTCTAGGTTAAGAATAGCTCAATTCTAGCTTCTTACACTCATTTAAGAAGGCTTTGGGGCTGGGTATATAGCTCAGTTAATAGGGTGCTTGCCTTGCATGCACAAAGTCCTGGGTTCAATCCCCAGCACCACAAAAAACAAACAAACAAACAAACAAAAAAACAAGAGGAAGGCTTTAGTGGAGGAATTGCTTTATTTATTGTAGCTGTTTTAAAATAAAAAAATATAAAATTATAATTAATAAAAGTTATATCTTATTCTATAGTCACTCTTAAAATGTAAGGCTTAGGTTCTCAATTGGTACAGAGACCAGAAATACTAATTCTAGGAGCTCAAAATGTATGGGACTTGCCTTTCTTCCTCACATCTTATTTTAAGATGACATGGTCCAGAGTCCTAGGAGACCCTTTCAGATGTGGTAAGCAAGAGAACACTTTTCCCTCCTGAACTGAACACCAAAGCCACAGAAGTCTTGATGTCAGTCTCAAATAAACCCTTGAATCTGGCCTAAACTGGGACAAGAGGGTTGGCTGGAACACAGGAGAGTGACTAATCCAGATGGGCCAGTCTAGGACTGAACTGGATGGCTCAGAACCAGCCTGTACTGATACATACAAATTTTGATCTGGGTAGGGTGAGAGTTAGGATTAGACAAACAGGGGTCAAATGGAGTACACTAGCTTTTAAGACAGGGAGGAAATCTCTCAGAAAAGAAAAAAATAATGCAAATGAATAAAGAGCACCCAGTCCTAGAGATGTCCTGACCAAAGAGAATGGCCTCTTCTCTCATCATGAAAAAGATCCTATTACACCATTATCCAAACCCATTTTAAGGTACGCGAGATAATGTTCCTCTGTGGCCCTGCCAGATACTCAGCACAAGCAAACCTCACCCTCACTTCCTTTCTCCTAACTGGCATCAGACAAGTGATAAAGTGGATAAAACTGGCATCAGACAAGTGATAAAGTGGATAAAGGTGACTGTGGCCTATGCTGGGAAAAGTCTGGTTCTCGTTGGGTAACAAGCAGTATGTCAGCTCTTGAAGAGCATGACTTAACCTGACCATGACTCTACACTATAGCTCTGTCAGACTTTTGGCTGAAATTAGCTTGGCTTCTTAGGCTTACCTTTTGTAGACACCTGTATGTGTTTTAGAAGAACCACATTCAGAGGCAGTTATGTGCTGTATGGGTAGATGAAATTTTGCTAGGTGGCTATATTCTGCCCACTGGGAAACTTATATCCACAGCCCAAAGACTCTTGGCCACTGATCCATAGCTCAGGAGTCCCATGATGTAAGATTCCCTTTAGAATCTCAGAAAATTGTACCTGTCATCAATAGAGTCCACTTTCTCCTGGATGCGATCTGAGTTGATGTTCCCATCGCTCACCAGCCTCCGGCCCGTCTCCACAACAGCATTGATCTTCTCCTCATTGGCATCCATGGTGGTCATGAAGTCCTCTTGTTTTTTAATAGCTGCTTCAGCACCTTCCAGGGTGGTGGGCATTTCAGTATGAGCTAAAACATACTCCTTATTTTACAAGAGAAAAAAAAAATCATGGCAGGATGACATATTAATGAAAGACCTCTTCTTTCTATGTTCCAAATTTCCATGTACCACATTGCAAAGCTCTTGCTTCATTGGACTTAAATGCAATAATCTACTGAGTCAAATAAAATTAAATGTTGGGAGGCAAAAAATCCCAGTGGTATACCATAAGTGACCAAATTCCCTAGGTGGTTCAATGTGCTACATTTATTTTCCACCCAAAGTAAGGAAAGTAACCAAAGCTCCCTGAGCTAGCAATCAGGGTCCTCAACTCATCGAGGCAACTGCAGCATTCTCTTTATTCTCTCTTAGAAGAGAGATCTACAGCCCTGATACTGGTGACCATCCTCAGTTGTTTTTCATTCTCTAATTGCTGTCTTGTGTCCTTGGGTGAAGTCCTTGATTCTTCTAGATTAAGAAAGAGCCCTTCAGTTAAAAAAAAAAATGAAAAATAAAACAAGCCTCACTGAACTCTTTAAATTACACTAACACTTTGCAGAATGCTACCAATTCAATGAGATACTTTGAGGACATACCCTAAGAGATCTCTTAGGGTCATACCCTAAGAGATACCCTAAGACTGTACCTGAAATGGAACTATACTTAACAAGGAAAGACAGCGTCCTTCAGAAATCTTAAGTCCTGTACTATACACTGGGATGGATTTCAATCTCATAATATTTTCTAGTCAGGGAAAATCTAGCTCTAAATTAGCTATCTAATTTCATACAGGTGTGGCTTAAACCAGATGCCCTGCCAAAAGGTTTCAGAGGGCAGCCAAGACGGAAGCAGAGGCTATGGTGATTTTGTTACCTGGTTGTTAAGAAAGGCTTCAGCTTGCTTCGTGTCCCTAAGGAACTGCTGATAGGCATGTGACTGAGAGAGGAGATTCTGCCTGTTCTCCCACATTTTGTGGAGCTCATTCCATCCAGTGTCCAAGGCCTGTAGCCGCTGCCGGAGAAACATGTACTGGGCATCCGTCTGGCCCTGGGTGACCATCTCACCCATGTCCCTCATCTTCTGGTAGTCCTCTTCGTAGTTGTCAATTTCATTTTTGATGTTTTCATGCTGCGTGAGAAGTTTCTCTGCCTCTGTCAGGGTGTTGGGCATGTCCTCCGAGGCAATGGCTGTCTGTGTCCTGGAGAGCCAGGACTGGAAGTCGTCCAAGTCCCGCAGAAACTGTTGCAGCTTACTAGCTTCTCCCAGGGAGGCCTCTCTGTTCTTCAGGGTGGTCTTCATCTCCTCCCACACGTCGCTGATCTCAGCCAGCCGGGACAGGATGGCCTGAGCCTGGTCAGGGTGCTCGGACTCTAGCTTCTCTGCTTCCTTCTGTAGGTCGCTCAGCTTTGCCTCAATGGCTACCAGATCCCGCTCCATGCCAGTCAGCTTGCGCTGCAAGGCCATGACGCCAGCCAGGTCGTTGCCCAGGTCCTGGGTAGACTCAATAACTTTGGTCTTTTCCCGAATCCAGGATTTGGTTTCATTGCACTCAAGGTGGTAGTTCTGGATGCTTAGGGCAGAGAGAAGAGCATCCTTCTTCCTATCCACTAGTTCTCTGAACTGACTCCACCTGTGAGTACAGGGACATTAGAAAGTAGCGTGAAAAAAGGAGACTGAATTGATTGGTGGCTAGATACTGAAATGACCAGTGCTAGATAGAATTCCATGTTTTCCCCTTTACTTTCACTTTGACTACCTGCTTTTTGGAAAGTCATGGTACTCAGTAAATGGATACCAAATACAATGAAAGTGGTTCTGGGATACAATATTAATCTGCAAAAAGCTTGACACAAAGAGATGTGTAACAAGCTCCAATACTAGCAGTTACAACACATCTGTCCCACAGAGTCCCTTAATTCAGATCTGCTGTACACATTCTAAACATCTCAAAATGTTCCTAAGGGACATTTCCCAAACCCAAAGGCACATGCCAACCTTCAGAACCATGGCCAGCACTCCACTACAACCTATTCAAACATGTTGAGTCAACAGACAGACCAGAACAAAGTCTATTCTGACAATCAGGACTTTCATGGCAAATTTCATGAGAATCTTATTCCAGAAATCATTTAATGAAGTACAGACAGCACAAGTACTACTATGCTGCCTTACACCACACTAGGTGCAATCCAAACCCAAGTCCTGACCTCTATGTGGGGAGGGGCAGGTGCCAAGCTGACTTTACTTATCCTCCTGCCTAAAATGATGTCACCCCACCCGAGAATCACTTCTTGGATGAGGACATGTCAGATGCCAATGTCATGACATCACTGCTGTGATGGTGATGACCCTGCGCAAGAAGTTCCTGACAGTGAAGCTCAACCAGTGACCTTACCCTCCCTAACTCCAAACACTGGCCTACTGCTGGATGCTTGCTCACCTTGTGTTGAGCTTGTCCTGCTGGGCTTTGATCTCCTTCTCACTGGGGTGGCCACTGTGCATCAGCTGGCGAGCAATCTGGTTCACCACGGCAACCCGGGAGGCCTGGTTGTTCATTTCTGGTTCTAGGCTCTCAAATCTGAAAATGCGATTCAAAAGAATGGTCAACTCCATGACTACTAGAGATTACAAGGGAGTGTGCCAGCACCCCCTGCACCCAGGCAGCGACCTCGCTCACCTGTGTTGGATGACCTCCAGGTCTTCCAGCTTCTCTGGGATCTGCATGTTGTTGAGCCACTGCTCCTTCTCATCAATCCAGAGCTCACAGGCGTCAGCCTCGCTGAACATCTTGTACAGGGCCAGGGTATCTTGCAGTGCCTGCTTCCTCAATCTTGTCAGCTCTGCCACCTCCTTGTACCGCTCCTCAATGCCTGACAGCCTGCCCCTCACATCTGGAGATTCAGCATGCTCCTGTGGGAGGGCACTGGCTTGCTCGTGCAGCGAGTCGATGGTGGGCCTGTAATTGGTGATCTCTTCTGCCACATCCTTGTGTTTTTTGACCAAAGACTGTGTGGAGTATTCATCATGGCCCACGTCGCTGCTGGAGACAATCTTGAGGATGTCCAGCATCCAGGCATCGATGTCATCAGCATCTGCCTGGAACTGGTGCAGCAGCGAGGCCTCTTCCAGGCGCTTCTTCCGAATGGCTGAGAGCTGTTCCAGGTTGGCCCACTGCTCCCGAATGTAAGTGATCCTTTCACGGATCTTTTCTGATCCAAAGTGCTCCTCTGTGATCATGTCTTCACCTTCCTTGATAGCCTGCTCAAAGTGGCCACTACGGCCACTCATCTCATCCTCAAACGCCCGGTGCTTGCTGAGCAGGCGCATGACACTGGTAAGGTCCTTCCCGTAATCGTCAGACGACAGAATCTTCTCCTTTTCTCGTATCCAGCCTTCTTCTTCTGCCATTTCCCAGAAGAACTTCCAGAGGCGACGGGACTCTTCGAGACGGGCCCGACGCTCAGCCGCCAGCTGGCAAAGCTCTTGATAGCAGAATTCCATGTGGGCCACACGGTCTCGGATCACCTGGGGGTCACAGGGCTTGTAGCCTGTTTCACACCAAGGAAGGAATATGGGTGTTTGATAGCTTACCCTGGGTTTCTGCTCATTTTCAGGCAGTAAGCTATGCCCCAATGTTTTAACTGTTGATTACCAGTTCAATGCTAAGGGCAGGACTGTGTGAGTAAGCAATGGAGCCCCTTCTGGGTGCTTGACTGGAACAGGAGTGTGGACAATGATATACATTGTTCTTGTTCTTTTGACCCAACTGTGGACAAACTGACCATTTATGTACAAGAAAGCATACGAAACATATGAAAGAAGGCAATAGCACTTAGTTTTTTTTAGAAACATAAAAGCAGCAAAGGCAAATCTTTCTAAACATCCTCTAAACAGAAGATGTGACCAGGTGTGAAATCAGGCACTATGGGAGCAGCCACACCAGGTTGTTGATGCACATCAGTACTTTGTGTGGTCTGGCAATTTCATTGCCAAATGTCAAGCCACTCAAAACCAAGCAACATTTGAGTATTTAAGGAAAAAATACTTAATTCAGAAAAAATGAAACAGAGTTAAAGCATTCAGAAGGTCACTGCACTGCACCTCATGACAAGATGAGAACAAACCCACCAAGAACCTACAACAGTGCAGTAACTTCAAAGTTCCATTGCCATATACAACTTGTGTACTCCTATAAATACATGTCTCTGGTATTTAGGAGATGTGTGGACAGGTCCATTCTTACCTTCCCCATCTGTTGCAAACTTCTGGGCGGAGGCATTGACGCCTCTCACACGCTCTGCCTGGATTCCAATGTCAGCTTCAACTAGAGCATGTTTCTGTAACAGGTCTTCCACACCAAGCAAGTGTTTGCCATAGTCTTGAGACAATAATAGCACCTGGGCACAAGAGGCAACAGAGAAATTATTAACAACCCTGACTTCAGCATCACATCATATTTGGCAAGCAGAGAGCCAACAACCAAGTCATAGCTTCCCTTTGGCTCGCCATGGACCCCCAAATTTAGGGGAAGATGATGGTGAACAAACCAAGCTCAAGCACAGTGAACCCAAAAGCCAGCATCAAGAGAGACATAATAAGACATAATAAGCCAATCTCCCATCTACCTTGGAAGAAAAGAGGCAAGACCCACACCAGGCACAGACAGAGAGAGGGGTGGGGACCTGTACGGAGGATTCTAAAATGTAAACTGAGACTTCAAGAGAGACAGTGCTACACCAACACTACTCCAGAAGGAAAAGACAGGGCTGGGATTATGGCTCAGTGGCAGAGCACTTGCCTCACATGTATGAGGCACTAATTTGATCCTCAGCACCACATAAAAATGGAAGGAAGGAGCTGTGTATATCAAAACTAAAAAAAAAATATTTAAAAAAAGAAGGAAAAGATAAAGGTAACAGATTTGTTCACATCAGAGTTTAAAGAAATCTCTTATAAAAGTTGTTGACCCCTTGAGTAAATGAGTCTCCTATCCAAAGAGCTTACTGATATGTCTCCATGATATTCATACAATCAGTGGGAGAAGAATCTAGCAGAAAAGTTAACAAGTCACATCTTTAACCAAATAAGAAGAGTGGGCTCAGGTGGCTATCATGTTTGGTAGATCCCAAACAAGGTCTGGGGCTTAAATTTAAACCCTCTAGCATTTAATTTTGTTTCTTCCATCAATCAGCCAAAGTACTTTCCTTCACTTATCCTATATATTCTCATCCTCTCTCCAGATGGTATTTCTACTTTACATTTCTGAGGAAGTCTCTGACACAACCTGAAATTATGATATGCATTGTAATTTATGTAGCACCTCTTTTGCTACATTTTATGAACACTTCTATTTTAAGAGGTCAAGTGTTACCTTCATCTCATCCATCCAGTCCATAATGTAGAGCATTTCCTGGAATATCTTCTGTAGCCCCAGGTTCATCTCAAGACGCTGTCTCCGAGCCTTGAGCAGTTCTAGCAGGTATTCCCAGAGCCGGATGACATTGTCCTTCCTTGCTGTGATGCGCTTGATATCATGGTAGTTCTCTGCCTCGAGCTCCCTGGCCACAGCCACCACAGCCTGCACACGCTCCTCATATGCAGCAATGTCTGTCTCAATTGCCTCGTGCTTTTTTGTGGCAGCCTCAACGGCAGGAAGGTCAAATCCAAAGTTGTCCTACAAAGAAATGGAATGAAAAGAAACACAAAATAAGTCATCCAAACAACAACAGAAGAAATAGAACAGAGTCAAATCCTTAGTCTCCCAATGCTTTCTGTCCTCTTTAAATATCTTAAAACTCCCTGCTAGAGCTCAGATGCCTCTCCAAAACCAATCAACAACTTCTCTTTTGAAAGAGGTTCCAGCTCATACTTACCACCTAACATAAGAGACTAGAGCAGGTGGTAGTTTATGTCAAACCAAGAAAATGAAAGCCACTTTACTGCCTTGAGGCTGGTTGGTCAGACTGAAGAAAAGGGGGGCATTTTAAAACCTTTCGTGTAAATGTGAATGGCTCACACACAGACACACACACACACACACACACACACACACACACACACACACACACACACACACCAGTTTTAAACAAACCCTGTGAGCTGTTTCTATGATGAGTGAGATAAATAGAAAAGGAAAGTATATTGGAAATTATAAACATCCTCTTCATGGGAAGTGAGCAAGATGGCTAGATGGTCACTTCCTAACACTTGAGAGCCAATGAGCAGCTGTCCTACAGTCCTGGACCTCTGAGGACAGTCAACATTTCTAGACTATCCCAGGAATGGTTTTGTTAATAACAGAGAGAGCAGAACCTGAGACACCAGACGCTGGTTTTCGCTCAGCCAAGTCTCCCTCATAGCTGCCTTGCGGTCAAATCTGCGGGCTAGCTGTTCCAGTTTCTCCTGTCTTATGAGCTCATTGCGCAGTGCCAGTTCTCTTTCATGTTCCGCTTTTTCCAGTCTTTCCCAGGCCTGGAGAATTGAAAAAAAAGAATGGTTTCCTGCAATGTTCAAGACAATTTTTTTTTTTTTTGGTCTACAGCCAACAGCTAGTATTTCTTAAAATGACCCAAGAACTTGAAAGGGAAATTATCATTCTCACCCTCATAGACATTTAAGCCTTGAGAAAAAAATTACTTCTCTCTTGGTGTAGTCTCCTGGGATACTTGCCCCTAAGGAAACTTAAAGATCCTCTATTGTACTTGGAATATAAACAGTACAGATATGGGGTGAATACAATTAAATTACAAATCTCTTATTTTTAAAAAAGGAAACAAAGTAATTATCTTAAATAGCTCTGATCACATAAAAAAAGATAAATTATTTTTCTCAGAACAAAATCATGTTTTGAATCATTTACTCCATCTTGTGCTACTTTAAAAAAATTCCTAAGTCTGAATATTTGTTTCAAAATCTCGACCCATTGTCCACATTAAATTCATCTCTATAATGTGTCTTATTCACATTAAAAAAAAAAAAAAAAAAGATCCAAACATTCCAAAGAAATTTAAAGTGTGTACAACTAAGTAGAGTTTTGGAGTTTTCTAATTTCCCACTGTGAAATTCTATAACTTCAGACATAACTGTATGCACAATAATGGAAAACTATTTATCTGCCTCTCTGATGGAAGGAGCCAACATCGCAAGCCCACAACCTCTAGGTTCAAATACATGAAATAAAGTTTTAAATTCTCCTTTGTATAATGTGAAGATGTTTGAGATGATTGCTTCAGACAAATGAGGGATAAACTGAATATAAATCTGAGTAACAAAGTAAATGGCCTAGACTAAGGCTGGTTTGATAAAATCTGACACTGCCCTAAAACTCCAATAGATGGGTCTACCACAAATAATCACTGGACCCTCTGCCACACCTGGCATTCATCAGTTCAGCAGGCAGCGAGAGACCCTTCCATTCTCCTGCACACTAAGACACCAAGACTAAAAGACAGAACCTGAAGCTTGTTAAGAGCTCAGGCCAACAAGGGACTGAATGGATGTTTTACCTTATTAATATCAGAGATGAGCTTCCCCTCTCGGGGCATGTAGACCTTCTGATTGTTGGCCCGCATCTTGCTCTGAATAGTGAAAAGCAGCACTTCCAAGTTCCCCTTCTCAGTAAATCTAAGCACAGAGAAAATAGCGATTAACATGATTCAGTGAATTTGTTCTTTCAAGAGGGAAAATTCATTTGTTACTAAAGGAAAAACACATTTCACACAGTCACACAATTTTAAAAGCTATTTCTCTCTGGTCTGATTTGTGTGAAATGTGTGTTAGACAGCAGTGGACTTGGTTAGCTGTTGGTCCTTACAAACCTTCGAACATGCCAAACTGTAGAGGTTTTGTTCTTTCTTTTGTTTTGTGGTTGCTTGCTGTTGCTGGGATTTATATTTGAAGGTGTCAAGGGCATACTGTACTCTTTTATTAATCATATCAATCAAGATTAAGTCCTGCACAGTGGACTTATTTGATTCAGAGAGCCCAGTGAATGCACTTAACTAGGATTATTTTATATGTCTTCCAAATATTTTCAATGGGTTTCAGAGACCTCACCAAGAAATTTACAACAGAGTTTACAGAAAAGTGAATGGCTTCAGAACTAGAGTAAACCGAGATAAAATTCACAATCCTTACTTGAAAATTGTGAACTTTATATATATGAAAAGTCAAAACTGTTATGATGTGAAAGGATATGAAATGATTTACTGTTTTTTTTTTTTTGTTGTTGTTTTTTGCAGGGGGGGTCCTGGGGATTGAACTCAGGGGCTCTCGACTACTGTACCACATCCCCAGCCCTATTTTGAATTTTATTTAGAGACAGGATCTCACTGAGTTGCTTAGTGCCTTGCTTTTGCTGCAGCTAGCTTTGAACTTGTGATCCTCCTGCCTCAGCCTCCTAAACTGCTGGGATTAAAGGCATGTTGCCACTGACTGTCCTCCTTTATTTAACATGATATTAATGTTTATATATTGTGTTACAGATTTAGTAGGCTAACTATAGGTTACTCTCTCAGATATACCTTAGGTTTTATACTACACAACATATACACGGTGCTACTTTTCTAAAACCCCCAAAATATGGTGTTTTAAAAGACATTTGGCAGAAGGGGTTTGGAGTAGGGACTGGGAACCTGTATCAGCTCTTAAGATCCTCACATATTCTGTATGTCAAGGGCACATTTCTGCTAGACAGGGCTCAAGGGGAAGGCATGATTTACAATAAATCTCAGCAACACAGAAGCAAATGAAAGGGAGAAAGGGCATTTGAGAGGTACTCAGTTAAGAGATGGGATCACAGAAGTCAGAAAATGGGGGTCTACTGGATGCTATAATCTCTCCTGCCAAATTAATGGTAATACATGACAATATGCATCTTACTTGGGTGGTTTCTCCACGGTGCGGTAAGTGTTGAATGCCTGAAGCTGTTGTTGAACCCCAACCAGTGAATTGGCAAATTTGCGATTGTTCAGAATAATGATGGTTTGCTCAATCCACTCCAGAAGGTCTGAGGCAAGTGATTCATATTTTTCAATCATTTTTTCTGTTTCAATAGCATTGTCAAGCACCTATAAACAAGAGTTAGAAAAACTCAAGATTTATCACCATGTAAGGAAAACATGATTGTAAGCCTACAATGAGCATGTGCACACTCAATGACTGGCTTTGAAATGGTTCTGTGATGCTCTGGCATAAGCATTTTAATTCAAGGAACTATTTGCTAATAGTCAGCCAGACAGTGGCTATTATTTGTGAGCAAAGACAGCTTAACTCAACTGTAATTGGTTCTGTAACCTCCCAACCCTCAGGGGAAAGATTCTGAATGATTTCTACAGTCCAACCTACAAAAATTCCTAGAGAAGCAAAAAGGGCTTAATTTAGTTTGATCCTGTCCCATGAATTTTCTGTTTCATTGCACTGGGAGGACAATGTCATCGGATCTCAGGTGTTTTGAAAAAATATGGCAGGTGAACATTAGCCACATGGGAAGTAAAAAGCATAAGACTGAGGCCTTTTCTATTGTGGCCAGCAGGATTTCAAGGTCATCACATTAATAGACTCTATCAGACTTTAGATACCCAATTTTCTGGAAACGTTGAGGGGAAGAGTGTTTGTGTCTGGGGCTCCCTTCCTAGATCTTTCAGCCATCACACCCACTCCTACCTCTCATTGCCCTTCAGAAAGAAGTTTCTGCTCACTCTCCTGTCTTGAGTTACTGGGTTTGCAATCACAATCATGATGAGCCCATAGAAAAACAAGGTACTAGGTGGCAAGACAGGAAGACTGATTTGAATTGTGCATCACAACTTAGAAAACTTATGTGATCTTACCTTTCCAATTCGTTTTCCTTCAACAGCCAAGGCCTTCATCTTAGAGAAGTAGTGGTAATAAGTTACCACATAAGTGATAATGGATTTCTCATCAGGGTGGTCCACACTGATATCTGTAATCCAGAGAAGACTCTTTTCAGAGTGCTACTCATGATGTTGCCACCCACGCAGCAGTAACAACCTGGAACAGCTGTGCGATTACACTGAACTACCCAGCACCTTCCTTTCTTTACACTTGAGAGTTCTGTCATTGCTATATTATTATGAGGATAATGAAGATGAAGCCATATGATTGACTGATTTACAATATGATACAAATATTCATAAAATGCCTTCTACACACTGTGTTTGGCTCCCTGCCTTATCACACACTCCCAACCTTTGCCAGTAAACTGAGTTTGTGGTTCTTGAGTTCTCATCTCTGCCACGACACCAGAATCTCTCCAAGTCACTCAGTCTAGACATCTTTGTTTCCTTGTTACCCATATCCAGTTAGCCACAGAATCAGAATCAAACCTGAAACAGTGGCTCCCTCGCTGGGTTTCTCTGTTACCCCACTCATTGCACATGGTACACCCAGACCATTCTTCTACAAGCACGACTGTGAACATATTTTCTCCTAGCTCAAAAATGCCATTAAGTGTAAAGATTATAGTATAAGCCCTTTAGTCCTTCAGAATCTTGTTGAAACTTTCCTTGTCTTTTTATTTATTTATTTTTTAAAAATTTTAAGATGTTGATGGGCCTTTATTTTATTCATTTATTTATATGTGGTGCTGAGAATCAAACCCAGTGCCTCACACATTCTAGGCAAGTGCCCCCCCCTTTTATTTCATCAATCCATCCCTCAAATATTTATCAAGTCTTTTCTAAGTGCCAAGCATTGTTCTAGACATTTCTAAATTCTAGAGCCTATTTCTTCTCAGGGACTATATATTCAAATTAAACCTGACCCTACACACACACACACACACGCACGCAAAAAAAAATCCAAAATGCCTTTCTTTCTTAACTTCCCTTTGCCTGAAATGGCCTTCCTCTCCCATCATTTCTTATTATCCTTCAAGATCCAGCTCAAAAGTTATAATTCCAATCAATACAGCCATTTCTGATTTCCACAGCTGGAATTATTCTTTCTCTCCCTCTTCTCCCTTAGGACTGCATATATGGGCACCTAGTCCACTTTCTTCCAGGTATTATTTTTATTCTTTGCCTCCAAGACTCATTCCCCAAGGGTAAGATTACCCTGCCTTAGCCCCTTATGTCACTCCACCTCCCAAATTCCTAGTGTGTTACCCCTGCACAAAGTAGGTAAATATTTAAATATTTACTGAGTGAGGAAGCAAATGGATGAATATGTCAAGTCTTTAGTATGGCAGTATTGAGGGCAGCACTAGCCTGGGTCAGATTAAGTACACAACAAACAGGATAGCTCTGAGAAGATGCATCAGGCTCTTCTTCAAAATACACTCATACGTACACTTTAATTTTTATCTCCAAACAGCCTATATGAAGTGAGATTGTTTCTCTTGTTTTAAACATGAGAACACCTAGGGCACAGGGCTGGGACACTCCCAGTCCAAGGTCAACACAGCAGCCAATGACAGTAACCACCAGATCACAGGTACTGTTCTCCCCTGAGGGTTCCTGGGTCTGCTCAGCCCCACCAAAGGTGCCCAGAGAGGAGAGAACTAAAGGATAGCCTGAATAAAATGTCAGGCATGTATATAATTTAATAAACATAAAATGCTGATATAACTGAAAGGACTGAACAGGCAAAAAAAATTCTTTTTTAGTTGGTCTACAAGTATATTTTAACTGATAATCTTTGAGGCACTGGACAACTAATAATATTTGGGTCTATCTTAGCTTGGGACTAAGAACTAATAATCAAGACAAAATACACATGCCTGTAACCCAGTGGCTTGGGAAGATGAGGCAAGAGGATCACAAGTTCAAAGTTAGCCTCAGCAACTTACCCAGGCCCTAAGCAACTTAGCAAGACTCTTGTCTTTAAATAAAATACAAAGAAGGGCTGGGGATGTTGCTCAGTGATTAAGCACCCCTGAGGTCAATTCCCAGTACCAAAAAATATATCAAACCCACAGGACCATATCAACTGCCATTTTTAGCTTCTGATCTGAGAACTATCAATCCCCTTTTTATACTGGTTGATCATTAGAAAAATTAAAGAAGTAGTTAATGAAATATTTGTCAGTGTGACAGGAAAAAAAAGAGATTCTTTGTAAAAGCACAAAGGGCTAAGGCAAGTCTCCCTTTGATAGTAAGGCAGGGGTTAAAACATGAAGATTTATCATGACTGAAAGAATTTTACTTTTCTGTTTATATTGAGAAATCATTTAATGGGTTAGCACAAACATAATTTTATCTTAGCTTCCTGTGGAGAACATATCAGCGAATCTGATGCACTGGAAAACAGCAGCAAACCAGCCTGGCAGCCTCATGACCTCAATTTGCCCTTGGGGAGTTAAACTTCCTGTTGTATATTTATAAGAACTTTAAACTTTCACTCATATACACATAGTTTCTCCAATACTTGCTCACAGCTAAGAGAATATATAAAGCTCCAGCACAACAAACAAATCCTTATATGTTTTAAATGTTTTCCAAAATCAGAAAACACTGTTCGGAGAGACCACATTGAAATAAAATCCGGAATTCGGATTTTGTGGACTGTCCCACACAGGCCAGCTGTGTCACCTGCAGTGGGGCTTCAGGCTACTACATAGAGCCCCAGAGCAGAATAGTTAGTTCATGAGGAGAATGGGATGCAGTCAGCCATAAGAAAAAACTTTCAGTGCTGCGGCTGCTTCTACCCATATTCCCTTTCCCAGATGCACTTTCCTCATTTATAAGTTATTTGCTCACAAGCAAACAACACTCAGCCCATTTTTCAGTCTCCAACCATCCCAAAGCATTCACCTTCAGGTGAATGTCAATAAACAAGCAATCACTGGACATCTATGCCAGGTTGTGTACCATAAACACGGGCACTAACACCCTACAAGGACTCCCCATTGCCTGCTGAACAATCTCTAAAGGCATTAGCTTGTGGGGCACCCAACCCTTCCTGGGGTATTCATTCATTGTCAGCCTAACCACCATTCCCACTAGATCCACAGTGCTCAAACTCACCTGCTTCCCTCTGCCTAGCACACCTTCTCCTTCAGACTATTTAAATTTCCACAAAATTAAGGTCCCCTTTCTTTGATATCTAAGCATACTATATGAATAAAAGGTACGGACACAAGACAGATTTTATATTAAACCTTTGCTGCTAAAATCCTACCTTTCATTCCTTGAGTCCTTACCTTCAGGGTCCAGCAGTTTAGTGAGGCCAAGATGTTGCTCTGCCAGGTTAAATGCATTCTGCAGATTGTAGTGTGCATTGGATTTCTTCAGTTTATCAAAATCTATCAGATCAGGACTATATAGAACAAACAACACAGCCAAATATAACAAAAATCATGGCTTAGAAGCAAATCATGTGACTAATGAAACTTGATCATTACTCCAAAAAAATGTTAAAAATAACCACTTAGTGTAGTAAAACTACAAAATTATGTAATTATTTAACAATGACACCTGATTTTTGAATAAACATTTGTAGAATATATTAAGAGAATGAAAGATAATGTTTTAACTTGCTTATTTTGTTTTGGATAATTTACTTATTCTCCCATATTTTCCTCACATGGAATGCAGAAATTTCCACTGTGGTATGATAACATCTAAGGCAATGGACTTGAAAATCATAAGTCACCAAGATCTATTTTGGAAGAACAGCAATATTCTATCCCACAATTGTTAGCATGATTTCTTTAGACTTACCGGTGTTTGTGTATCAGTGCATTGAAGGCCATGCCATCTCTCCAGCTAGTGGTGAAATTGTGAATGTTGACATTGGGGTACCTGCCAAGAACAAAGCACAAGAGAAAATCAACAGAATTACCACATAACGGTTTATACTTTTGCTAAATGCAGTGTTAAAATGTGTTTGTAGCTGGGCACACTGGTACACGTCTATAATCCCAGCAATTTAGGAGGCCAAGACATGAGAATTACAAGAAAAATTTCAACAACATTTAAAAAATACAATTGGTGTGATTCTTAACAATGCTTCCAGGATTTTAAAATTCAAGAAGTTTGATGCTAGCCTGGGCAATTTAGGGAGGAAACTTTGTCTCAAAATAAAAAATTACAAAGGGTGGGGGTATAGCTCAGTGACAGAACACCCCTGGATCCAATCCCTCATGCTGCAAAAATGAAAAAAAAAAAAGTTTGCTAAGCACTGTAAAATCCAAGATAATACCTATCATTAAAGTCAATTATGTCAACTTCAGTTCGCTATAAAATAAAAATAAAATATATCTTATGTGGCTTCTCCTGCTTGGTAATTAAGGCATGAACTGTGTTGTGCCCTAGATTTAAGGCACTACTCTTACTTTGGAAAAAATGACCATAACTAGAGATATGGCTGAGGCCTCTTGCTTCCTTTGGCTTTCTACTCCACATAATAAGATACCAGGACCAGCAGTCATTGGGAAACGAATATACACATCACTCTGGGATACAAAGGCAGATGGGGCTACCACTTCATGTGATACTCAGCTTTTCTTTTTCCCTTATATCACTTAGTTATATGAAGTTTTATATACAGTTAAGTACCTTCCTTAAAAATTTGCCTATGTTTGAACCTTATCCCCAACAAGCTATTCTATACCATTCTGGTTATTAATAAGGTTGTTACCTATAGTTGATTAAAGAATCATTATCTGACTTGACCCGCTTATTAGGTCCTAAGCTCTTCACAGTTTCCATACTTCATATTCATTAGTTATAGGAACATGTGGTATTGAGAGTAATTCTCCAATTTACCTGATATAAAATCAATTCTCATTAAGAACATATGACTAACAAAAAAAAAAAAACATATGACTAAAATACTTTGATGATAACTTTGTATATTTAGTACCAGCTGAGCCCAGAAAACTTTGGTGAGCAACAAAAGAGATGCAGTTCTCGAAAATTATCTTCACTAAAACTTCAGTGAGAGAATAAAAGAAAGGAAAACTTGGACATAAAGATTACTCTCAAGTTTACTGAGCAAAGCTCCCCCAAACAGCAGAAGTTAAAGGGAGAAAAAAACTTTCAAAAGCATTTTAAAAATACAGTGGGTGTGATTCTTAATAACACTTCCAGGATTTTAAAATTCAAAATATAATGGTCTTTGGAGCATCCTTTAAAAAAGTGAATGCCTCTGATTGAAGAAATATGACAGGTTCAAACTATAAATCAGGACTCCTTCCATTCCAAAAGCTAGCTGAAATGTCAACATAGTAACTGCTTATGTGTTAACAAGCCTCCTCAATGGAAGCCATGGAAAAGACACTTGTCAGCACCTTATAAGTGAGGACTAAAGCAGAACTCTGTCCTGGAAGAAGCAGCCCCGATGCCCTTTGCATTCACTCACCCAGCTGTTTTCATCTGGCACCACAGCAGCAAGGCATCCTTGGCAGACTTCTTCTCTTTGTTATCTTCTGTTTCCACACTGATGTCCTGGATCTAAGATTTATAAACAAAAATTTGACAAATAGATGGGTTAGCAGCCTAACAGCCACTGAAGACCAGGTCTGCATTTATATGAAAGTCAACTTTGGATCAAAGTCTCACCCTGCAAATTACTTGCTTACATGTCAATGAAAACTGCTTCCCAAAGTAAAAGGCTCAGCTCAGAAGCACTAGCCAGAGTTTACGGAGATAAGGATGGAGGAAAAATGACGACCTGCATTATTTCCTAGCACAGTTAAGAGTTGTTTCTGCCCCTGAGAACCTGGTTTTCCAACTACAAGCTAGCACAATAGTTCTCACAGCATACTTGGAACTTTATCATAGCCCAGAAACATATTTAGTTTGGTTTTTCATAACAATTTTTTCACATAAATATGGGGACTTCGTTGATGAGAATACAGGCACTACTCAGAAAAAGGGAATGCTTAAATTTTGCTGTGTTTCCATGGTTTGCATTTGCAAGCCCCTCATAAACAGCGTATGTTCAATATAAAGTCTCATTTATTGGCACCAAAGTCACCCAGACTAACTGGGTGAATCGAGGCTCTACCTCCTGAGTACCTCAGACTCCTCATCTGAGGAATGGCAGTTACAACGGCTACCTCACAGCACTGCCATGCATCTTAATGAGGTAAAGAAAGTGCTCATAGAAAGGCCTGGTAAATAGCAGTTCTTGGGCTAGGAGCCAGCTCCCAGTTATGATGTTACCCTTTGCCTGTAGTTTCTTGAGCATAATTAAATTGGGGATGGGAGTTGGAAGTGGGTGGATCAGCCCAGAAGGTTATCTTTCATCTTCCAGCTCTAGCCATCCCAAGCTTCTCTGACCTACCTCCTGTCAAACCCCCTCCATTCAATCTAAAAATATTTCCCAGAATTCTTTTCAAAAGAGATACAAGGAGGACGACATATCTAAAAATAAAAGTAAATGTTGTAAACTTTCAACTAGGAAAAATACCTAGAAATTTAAATAACTGTAATTAAAAAAAAACTCCATTTTTAATTGTGGTAAGAATGTGAAGTCTGAATTTTCAAAAACCTCAAACTCTTTTATTAGAATCATTAGCTCATGTGCAAAGTGAACAAGAAAGAGTAATCTTCAATCACTAAGTGACACAAGGAAAGACAGGCTGGAACTGTGTGCACACATTGTCAGTTTTCTCACACTTCTATGTGAAAAAGGGCATCTCTTTCCAGATTTACCCATGTAGAAACAAGTTATAGCTACCCTTCTGAAATGAAGACAGCTACTTCTGAGACTAGGCCAACTCAAGACTTCCAGTTTCTCTTACCAGCTTTTATTCTCTTTAAAGGTACAGCAGCCTAAAACCTGTGTTGCCATCAGTAATCAATGGATTCCTATCACATAGGTATAAGACATGTCCTGGGAATAGGGAGCTTAAGACTTAAGGGGGAAGGAGAGATCTCTGTAGACATACAGGATGCTTTACTGCAGAAGCTGAGCCTTAGCTAATCGGTAGAACAAGTGGAAGAGGCTGAGTTATGTAAGAAACGAACACCACAGGCCATACACTAGCATCGGCAACCTTCGAACCTCCCTCAAAGGCAAAATTTGTATCAGCATTCACAGGTTGAAGTATGGAAAAAGAAAAGCTGGCAGGAAGCTAATTAGCCAACAACTCAACCCAATTCATGCTGAGAATCCTGAAAAGGGCTGTGTGTGCCAGCTCCCTGACATGGGAACTGACCCGCTGTCAAGAAAAGCCACAGTCAGAATGCCCTTCCATGTCCTGATTACCATTGGTCAAAGGCAATAGACATAGAATGCTTTGCTCTACAAAACCGGGGTCAAGCTCAAGGAATGTTTTGCTATTTTCATATCTGTTGGCATAATACATGAGAGCAACAATTAAGTGAATTTAATAGCATTCACTCCATTTTCAATAATTCAGGAACTAAATGTCAGACACTACATGAGAGTTGTGTCTGGGGGAAAAAATGTCCTTGATGATTGCAATTAACTCTGTTAAGCTATGTCATCTTCAACAGTGGTCCCCTCCTCAGATCTACTAAATTAGAATCACTTGGGCTGAGCTCTAAACATCTGAATTATTAAGGAGCTTTCACAATGGTGGCAGATGATCAGCCAGGTTTGGGAACCAGCCAGTCAGGGAGCCCTTTCTGAATGTGACTCCATTTTAGCCTCCTTCCCCCTCCACACACATGCACACCCAGAACACTGCAAACTGAAGCCGGATCCTAGGCAAAGTGAGGAGGAAAAGGGATTAGTGGATTAGTCACAGGTTGGTTTCAGTACAAAAACAAAGACGGCTCTAACTTGATTTTTCATTTGTGCGAGGTTTTTATTTGCCCAGAAAAATCAATCAGATCTTTATCAAAGGGGCAGAACAGGAAGGAAAGGCATGGAGTGCACAGTCACCCAGGAGACAGGACTGTTGGGATATTTGTTTGCAGAGTAACCTGACACCAGGGTAAAAAGTGGTTCCTGCCTTTCAAATTTTAATTGAAGAGCCTGAGCAGGAAGCATACACCTGGAGAAGGAGCCAGGACTCAGGCTGGAGGTGCTTCATCTTGAAATATTGAGCTCTTATGGGTCAGAAACCTGGGCAAGGTTCCAAACTTCTTGGTCAAAATGACTTTGAAAGTACATTCTGACTTAAAATACTTCTCCACTTGGTGAAGTTCAGAGTCTACTGCTAGTAGATTTGCATCAGCCTCATCCTCATACTTCTGTGCCTGGCAAAGTGAAGTGTCAGAGACAAGACAAGATGTTGGGGAAGTGGTGGGCAGGGATGCAGCCTGGAAACTCCTACCACTGAGTCCATCTGACTGGAGAGCAAAGACTGTCAGGAGCAGGAGGGAGGAGGATACAATAGCTTCTACATGCCTCCAGGGGCAGCACTCAGTCCTGAGGGCCAGATATGACACCCCTGACTCTGAGATGCAGTTTTAACCTGCTCTCCCTGCCTTGTCCCTCTGGAATAGAGAGGTCAGCTCCACCAAGAGGCCTGAACTTGTGAGATTAGCCTAAGTTCTGAGTATCATCAGCGTTCCTAGACTGAGTTCCTTACCTGGAAGCGAAGGATGATGGTCCAGATGAGGCCAAGTGTTAGTCGGTGATTCCCATCCACAATGTCATGGGACCCCATGTTCTCAAGATGGACTCTCTGCTCCTTCAGGAACTGAAGGGCCTTGTCCACATTCTCCAAACAGTGGATGCGCATTCGTCCTTTGGTGGGTTTAGGCTAGAAATGAGAGCAGAGGTGGAAACAGATCATCCAACTGGGCAGAGACAGCCTGTCATGCAGTGCTCCCCTGACCCAAAACACTAAAAATCTTGTATGCTCATTTGGTTCAAATACACATTTATCTAATAGTCTTAGAAAAGAAAAGTTTACTTAAGGGAACTATAACCCCCCTCTGATTACTTTCCAGAGGTTTAATTGTGGAAGCTATTTATAAATGAGGACAGAAATGGGAAATTTAGAAAAAAGTGAACCCAATTTTCAGAGAATTTCAGTGCTCCTGCTGCCATCTACAAAGCTTTTTGCAGATGCATGACTAACACCTGTGAGGATTTTCTGATTATTTTCAATATAAAAATAGATTTGCCACCTGCTGGTTTGAGTCACTTCCTAAGGATGGTGCAAAATACAGATGGGACACACCACCAAGTCAGGAGAATTTCCAAATGGTGGTTTTGTGAGGGGCATGGGGAAGGGGTTAAACAAAAGGGTGTGACTTACTGAAAAGAAAGAAAGAGGAGAAAAAGGAGAGTAGAAAAATTAGGGTATAATTTGAATACCCCAAATGTTCCTTCCTTTTCCTCAGCTGTATCAAAATCAAAATGAGGCCCTTGTAAGGTAAACATTTTAAATAAAACAAATATATACATACACACATATGTAACACACACACACACACACACCCCTACCATGTATATCTCTATGGTATCTGCTACACACACAAATATATAACATATTTACTGTAAATATTTTTACCTTTATTCTATCTTCCTACTATGTGTTGTGTGTATACATGTGTGTATACACACAGTTTCATTAGGTCACTATTATCTATGTGCCAAAACCAAGTTCATACCCAACTCCTGCACCTGCTTTCCACTTCCCATTCATCTCCTCTGGTCCAGGGGGCACCTGAAGCTGATGTCATCATCTCAAAAAGACCCAACAGGAAGCTCACACCCTCCCAGTCACAAGAATGCATTTTTGCCTCACTGACTTGGTGGCTGCTATTCTTGCTTCCTAGCATCTTATTGTCATTGCACCATGTCCCACCCAACTTCCAAGTCTCAGGTCAAGGCCTGTCTTTCCTTCTTGGAGACATGTACAACTACTCCAGTTCTTAGAGGTCTCTTCCCACAACTCTACACACCAATGTAGTCCAGGAACTCATCACTGCCCTATATTTTTTATTTTCTCTGTTGTTTCTTATATTGCTCTTCTTACTTCCAACTCTACTGCTGGCTGATAGATGGCAGGCATGATGCTTCACACTGCTGTATCCTTAGGGGTCTCTGGTTGGGTTCTGAGCACAGGGCATGTGCACAAGTGAACTGAACACTCACAGGTGAGTTGACCTCATGTGAAAAAGGAGGCCAGGTGTGCAGCAGTCAGCCCTATGAAAATATCTTGCCCATTTCCTGCCTTTTTCCTCTATAGTTAAGATCTTACTGACTTACTAGCTGGAGATCATCTAAAAGTAAAGTTATTTGGGTGAGAGTGGCCATTTAAGTGTACTATGCCCAGTTTCAGATTATCATATTATTTTATACTTCCTTTTCTCCTACAGAAAAGGACATATAAGAATGAAAGAATGGGGTTGGGGATATAGCTCAGTTGGTAGAGTGCTTGCCTTGCCTGCATAAGGCCCTGGGTTCAATCCCCAGCACCAAAAACAAAAACAAAAGCCACTGCTCTTTCACACTTTGTCCCGAAGACCCAGATTAAAAAGAATGAAAGAATGTACTTTGACATCAAAGAAATAAGATTACAGGCAGAGGCCTTATCAAAAGTGGTAAATTCTTGCTTAGCATGTATGAGGCCCTGTGGTTGATCCCCAGGCAGTGCAAAAAGATGATGAAAACTGAGCACTCCAATGAGGCAGGAAAAGGGTTAGATATGATCATAGACACTGTCTGAGGCTGACACTCTCTCTCAGAAGCACTCCCACCAGCCTCCTGAGTCACAGGGATGGGATTAGGTGCTTCTAAGGTGAAGTATATGAATGCTGGTACAGGGGTTTCTGACCTTTCTTCCTGATGTGGAGAGGTCTTTTTTCCTCGATGTGTGTGGGTCAGTGCTGCCCTTGGTGAGGTAGACAGGGCTATCTCTCCCTAGTGAGAAGTGCGGAACTCTGCATCTGTTTCTCACATGGGCTCTTTTGTTTTTTCCTGATCATTTCTTGGGTTAGCTACTACTTCTCACTACTGAAAAAGTAACTACTCACAGCAGCTTCTTGTTCTTCTCATAGCCAGGAGACTGGTGGATAGAATAAAGCCTGGTTAAAACTCTGCTACAAGCTGAGTGATGGAGATTTAGCTGCCTCTAAAAAAGGTGTGTGAATTCTGGTACAGGGGCTCTGACATTTATCCTGCTGTTCTGAGGCCTTTTTTATTCCTCTCAATGTTTGTGCACGTGGCTAGTGAGGTAGTGAGTGGTCTCCCTACACCTACAGGTGCTGTTCCCTGCAGAGCAAGGAGGTCAGAAGTATTCTGTGTGTCCCAGCAGAAAATTCTCATGAGTCTTATCTCTTACAGGCAGAAAAGGTTACTTCCTAAGTAAGTTGGGATGAGGAGAACAATATGGATGAAAGGGAAAGGTCTAAGGAAAAAGAGAACAAGGAATAGACAGGGGCTGCTGATATCTTCCTAGTGTCTACCCAGAAGAACAAAGCCACTGCTCTTTCACACTTTGTCCCGAAGACCGGATTTCAAATGATCACTTCAGTCTGGTTCACATTCAAACGAATGCAGCAAAGAAACAGTCCTCCCAGAATATCCTTTCCACAAACAAAAAAACTAGTCAAAACATCAGTACAATGTGGGCACATTTCTGCGTGGACATGTGTAAGGGAAGATGATGATGATTTCCCACAGGTTGAAGCAATGTGATGCACATCCCAGGGACCTCATACTGACTGGCAATGCCAGATGAGCTAAAGATGATCCACTCCAAATCTGGATGCAACTCAAGTACTTGGGGCAAGTATCAGCCATTATAATACTAGAGCATGGGACTGCGGATGTGGTTCAGAAGTAGAGCAGTTGCCCAGTAAGCAAGAGGATCCCCCAGCAGTGCAAAAAAAGAGAAAAAGAAACAAAATTATGAGGTGGCATGCACACCTGTAATTCCAGCTACCTGGAAGGCTAAAACAGGAGGACTGCAAGTTTGAGGCCAGCCTCAGCAACTTCGAAGACCCTATCTCAAAATTTAAGTAAAAGGGCCTGGAGATGTAGCTCAGTGGTAAAGTGCCCCTTGGTTCAACCCCAGTACCCACAAAATAACCAAACCAAACCCCACCAAAAGTCAGGGGAAATAGAAAACTGTCAGAATTTTTTTTTATTTCCCTTAAAATTGTGCCAGAGGGGAGGGGATGTGTATCTGTTTTTCTCCTTCTAAAGTTGTACACATGTGAACATGTGCTTGCTTGCAATTTTCCTATTGCTTCTGCCTTTATGTTCTTTAAAACATAAACATGCACACCACATCTGCACATGCTTCTGCTGGCCAATTTGGTATAGAAAATAATGACGCCCACACTGTAACAAATCAACAGTTTACTTCTCAACTATTTATCAGTAAAATGGAAATAATATCCACAATTATTTCACAGAGCGGCTACAAGAAGAGGATTTCTATTCTTCTTCATCTTCAGTGCAAAGTATTTTCCTCCAAAAAAAATTTCTACTTCAAACAAAAAAAAGGGGACTCCCCCTCTCCCTATTCCATGGAGTTAGAACTGCTCAGAAGTAGCACAGCTCTCTGCAAACATGGGAATGTTTAGAGTACAGGACTCTCTCAGTAAGAGTCAGAGAAGCTGACTGTGACAACTGAAGGGCACACTTAAAACCCAAAGAGAAATGTGCCCCAAGTACAGGGATGACAATATTACCCTTTTAACCCTGACACCCCAAATTCAATTCTAGAGTGGAGAGAAAGATTAGGTGATAGAGAAAATGTGGTTTTCTTTTAGGAGCAGTATCCCAATGGAGGGGTAAGATGGAGATGGGAACAGGATGTAAAAATACAGAAATATTGACCCTTGGGCTTCAGTATAAGAACTCCATAATTCAAAGCTTATTGAGAAGTCCAATAAGCCTCATTTACAAAGATTTTAAACAAATATTATTATTACTGCCATACAGCAGTAAGGAATTCAAATTGGACAAAGTATTGTGTGATAAAAGTTATTGGGAGGCTTGCTTTATCATCCTATTACCCCACCTTCATGATTTAAATCACTTTCATGTATTTCATAATTGAAGTTTACCCATCTTCAGTGCAATATTAACCCCCTCATATGACAGAATAAATAAGACATGGCAAGGTCAGATGATGTACTGGTGACACAATACAAGGCAGGTCAAGAATCTCAAAGCTGGGCATGATGGTGCACGTCTGTAATCCAAACTGCAAGAGGACTACTGCTTGGGCAACTTGGCGAAACTGTCTCAAAGTAAAAGATCAAGCATGTAGCTCAGTGGTAGAGCTCTTACCTAGCATTTTCAAAACCTTGGATTCAATCTGAAGTCCCCACCCATAAAAATCCTAAAGCTCAAGTATGCCAACTACATTGTCTGTGATTTATTTGCTTCAAAGAGGACTTCTCAATATCTTAAGGCACAATACTTGGGGGCAAGGTCAGTAAGTATTATAAGAAATGAATTTCAAGAGATAATGATGATCTTCCAGAGCTATACACGGAAACATGTTGGTAAACTAAATAGCTTCCATGATCTAAAAATTCTTAGCTGCCACTTACTGAGCAACCGTTGTGTGTTCACCTCTCTCTGTTAGGTGGTTTATAGCCATGATCACAGTTAATCCTCAAAATATCCTGATTTATTGTAATTATTATTCTTGTCATTTTACAGAACAGGGCTCAGAAAGATGACATTATCTGTCAGTATATGACAAACCAGGACTCTAAAGGTCACTCTTTTTAGGCTACACCAAGAACCCAGAATATAGAATACAAGGAAGAGAGGTACACATTTCTCCAGAGAATGGAAGGAAGAGACTTGGTTCCTATCTGGTGGATAGTTTTCTTTTAGGAGCTATTTTTATATTACTAAACCTGATCTTCTCAAAAGGAAGAGATAACAATGGTGAAAACTAAACACAATGGAGGGGGTTGGGGGAGGGTGCGTCTCTCAGTTACAAACACTTTCTGAAGCTCCACCCCTAGAGTAGCTAATTCTGCCAAGGAAAGGAGTGTCCCCTCTTGCTTCCACTAATTATCATCAGATTTCTAGTGTGTTATGGGCCTGTTCCCAAGGCAACACTTCCATTTCTGTTCTGTGTTGTTTCTGATGGAACAGTCTGAACAGCCTTTCTTTCACCCAAAGGATCAAGACAAGGCTGGTGGGTCCAAGACTCCAGGGGGGCTCTGCAGGCAGAAAATACTTATTTTTTACTGACCTTCTCTTAAAGCATACTTATTCTTACTGACCTTCTCTTAAATCATTTTATCAAGATTTCCTTTGCCTCACATATACCACTAAATCCTGTGTTTTTTCACAGGTGCTTTTTCTGTTTTTGCCCTTCCCCAAGGCCTCTTGATCCAAATCTTTACCAATTGCTATGGTTTAGTTCTGAGATGTTTCCCCCAGAAAAGATCATGTATGAACTGAAGCAGGAATGCTAAGAGGTGAAATGATTAGATTATGAAAGCTGTAATCTGATCGTTGGATTAATCCATTCAATGGACTAATAATTTCAAAGGATTACTGCACTGGTTGTTAAATGTAGGCAGGTAGGGTGTGGCTGAGGGAAATAGGTCACTGGGAGCCTACTCATGGACTATATTTTGTCTCTGGTTCCTTCTGTTGAGTGTGCAGCACCTCTGCCCCCAACCTCAGTTTTGTGGCTGCCATGAGCTCAGCAGCTTTCCTCCACTTGGATGTTCTGCCTCACCTCAGGCTCAGAGCAATGGAATTGGTGGACCATAGACTGAAAATATGAGCCCCAAACAAACATTTTCTCCTCTAAGTTGCTGTTGTCAGGTACTTTGGGGCACAATAATGAAAAGCTAGCACACCAACTATAACTTTGTCCCAGATCCATGATCCATCTGTTTTATTAGTCTAAGGGAGAAGTCTCTATGGTCTGAAAATATAATCCTAGTTGCTCACTATAGCAGCCAGTCCAAGCCCTACCTGAGACAGTGTGGCCTTGGGCAAATTTCCTGCCTGGTCCCTTCCCAGGCCCTTGGCTCTGCCTGGATAGCCCAACTGACTGTGAAGCCTTGAGTCTGTGTCATTTATACTCTGCAAGGGTTCAGGATTTGCAGAGATATGAAATATATTCCCAAAGATGGAAAATAGAAAACAAAGACTTTCTGGAGCCAAGCAGGCCTCCTTCTTGAATAAAATGAAGACACCAATGACAGTTCTTGGCAAGGTGCTTTGGGGGGTCCCTGGGAGGTAGGCTACCATGTCCCACCTTAGTAACCGCCACTCTTTCTCCACAGGCAGCCACTGGAACCCTGAAGCCACCTGGAAAGACAATTCTGCAGTGCTGGACAGTACCCCAGCTCTGGGAAGTAAGACTCCTCTGGGCCTCCAAGTGCCACACACTGCTGCTTGGCCTTGATGGCCACTTAGAGTTACAATGTCTACAAAGTAGTTACTTCCTGCAGTAAAACACAAGCTAGGTACTGTGGGGTATAAGACTGATCATCATGCAAGATGAATTCTAAAGGACCTGCTGATCCTGTTCAGGTGAAGAAAAGTCACCAACTGGACTCAGGATACCTGTTTGACCAACCTTTGCTTATGTTTCTATCTTCAATCAAAAGTGAATTTTTACTGCAGAGACACAGATACACACATATGCCTCTCTAATGTCACACAGGGTAGAATGGGAGGTACTAATTCTAAAATTTCCTCTAATAGGTAATAAAGCAAATTCATTTTACACTAGTCTCCAACTTTCTCCCTACACATCAAACTTTGAGCTTTCAGAAGAGTATTAGTGACTTTTGTCCAATTAAAACTAATTAGGGATGCCAGATGTGGAAGGGCACACCTATAACCTCAGTCACTTGGGAGGACTGCAAGTTCAAGGCCAGCCTGGATAACCTGGTTAGTTCCTGTCTCAAGATAAAAAAGTAAAAAGGGTTGGCAATGTAGTTCATTGGAAAATTAATTCCCAATACTGAAAAAACAAAACAATTCAGGGAATACTATAGTGAGTCCCATTACCTCTTATCTGTCTCTTCCCTGGCAGGATCCACTGCTAAGAACTCAGTGGGAAAGGAGGGTATGTATGACAGGCAGGGTGGGCCACAGTCCAAGTTACATGAAGTACAGCAACACTGGCCCTAGGCAAGTTACTGTAACTCTGTTAGTACTGTCTATAAAGCAGAGGTAATACAGGTTGTCCACTTCATTAGACTCTTAAGAACTAAATATAAATAACACATGTGCCAGTATTCTGTAAATCCTAAAAATTAGATATACTGATGACGTGATGATGTTATCATCACCACTCCTTTCAGAAAAGGAACTCCAGTTTAGCCAGGAAGCTCGCCCACCTGCAGCACCCCTCACCTGCATCCTGCAGATGCTATGGCCTCTGGCTATCTACACTTGAACCTCTCCTGGGCCAGCTGAGCCCCACCATCCCTATTAAGGTTTCTTGGTATCTTCACTCAGAGGCTCCTTTCCCCTTCTAAACCCTAGGGCTTTGAGATCATTCATTTGCTACTCCAGCATACAGAACTCTCTATTATTTCACATTTGTATAATTAGACCCCAATTTGTACAATTAGACCCCAATGTATTGGGCGAATAAGTTCTTCCATGGATGATTTTTTGGGAATAAAAGTAAATTCTCCCATTTCTCAATGATATTTAAACAGGTTCTATGGGCAGTCCACAAAATCCTGTTTCAACAAATAATACATGCTGTTGTGACCTATAAAAAGGACTTTATGAAAAAACTTGCTCAGAGTGGTTCAATATAGGATTTAAGGCTTAACAAATCTCATGGTAAATCTATCTTCTCCACCTAGCTAGCTCAGCCTGTTTTAGAATTAATGGTTGCCAACAAAACAAAACAAACAACAACACCCCCGCCCGCCCCCAAGAAACTGCCAGGCATATAATCCCAGTGGTTTGGGACTATGAAGTAGGTTCATGGGGTCAAAGCCAGCCTCAGCAAAAGCAAAGCACTAAGTAACTCAGTGAGACCTTCTCTAAATAAAATGCAAAACAGGGCTGGGATGTGGTTCAGTAGTCAAATGCCCCTGAGTTCAATCCCTAATACCAAAAAAAAAAAAAAAAAAAAAAAAGGCTTTCAATTCTTAAAGAGACTAATGAATGGATTAAGACAGACTATCAGGAAACAACAGACCAGCAAAAAACAAGGCATTTGTTGATTGGCAACAGCAGGGATTGAGGGAAGAGTTCTGTGTGACAGGAACAAGGCAGAAAACTGGCCCTCTTACCTAGAATCATTCTTGGTTGTGAAGGCCCAGGAAGGGAAGGTGCAGGCACAGGTTAACTTTATGACCTTTGAGTGCAGGCCTGAGGATATTATGCCAGGGGCCCCACTTGTTCCCAATACCAGTTCTACTGTGGGTGAACCTTCATCCCTCAAATCCTGTTCTTTCCTGACCCTGAGATCAAGGTCCAATAACAGAGTGACCAGCACAGGTTCTGTGCTCATACTTTTATGTGTCAATGTGATGTTGAAGTAAAGGGTGGCTCTATATTTTCAGAGAATTCTGAAGTGGGACCTTTATGCAGAGTCATACTCCACAGTGATTTCAGAGTAAGATGTTGGAAAGTAATTTTTTTTCTTATCAATTTGATCCCAATCACCAACAGCTCAGTCCTATGGTGTTCTCATTGCCTCATGTGCTGACATACCTGAGACAGGGTATGTCAGCACACGGGGCATGAGAACACACTCTGGACACACAGCCTGCCCAGGCCAGGGATGAAGATGGGAATTTCTGTTCCACAGTGGATCAGAATCAAGTTCCTTAATAACACAAATGCCTACTTAAAACTTGCTAAATTTAACTCAAATTCTATTGGGCCAAAATCCAGGGTGGAGTTAGGGTGAAATTTGCTGGATCATTCATCTAACATTTCTTTCAAGTTCACTCAGAAACATGCATGCACACCCATACACGCACTTCTATTTCCTCCTTTATAAAGGATTTTAAGAATCTATTGATAAAGTAAATTTGGATAATCCATTAGTTTCTCAAAACATTTATCTGTATCTACTTCCAAACTGGTGGTCAGTGCTGGGAACAGAACACTAGCTGAGACAGGGCTCCAGATGGAGTGTGCAAATATTCATGTGACCAGAGATCCCTGGTGCAGAAACCCAAACTCTGATGGAATGATCTGATGACACCAACACCATTAGCTGTGTTCATTAACTTATCTAGGCCTGGAAGCTCTAACCACCTCAACAGTTTTGGAATCTGAATATGCAAGAATCCCTTGGGCAGCCCTCAGGGAGTTTTCTTCCCTGCTGGGAGGGTCCCTAATTTGACGCCTACTGGCCTCAACAGCCAATGGCAGAGTCCGGTTTGCGTCTGTTCCAGAAAGTTCCAAAAACTAAATACCCTGAGGCCAAAGAGTCTGAAAATCTCCAGTCCAAATGAATTAGAGTATTATTTCACTCTATGGTATCCTCACTTTTGGAATATGAATAACTGCTCAACCTGTAGTCCTGGTTAGCTATGAGGATAAGAAGTGGATTAAGTATAAGAAATGAATTAAGGCACTGAGAATTTTACAAAGTGCTGTCACTGCTAAAAATTCTGACACTGTCTGCCTAAGAGGGTGGAAATGGGTGGAAATGGTGACTATCTCCAAGTCATGATCCCTAGTCTCCTAGGTCTCTGTCTACAAATTTATTTCTAATGGCAAAAGAAGAGGAGTACAAGGTATTCACACATAACTAAGAATTATGGTTCACTGGTTGGTTTTTCCCTTTCTACTAATATTTTTGTTGCTCTGTTCAAGATATAAGGCAATGGGCCTGATCCCGTTTATGTTATGGACTTTATCAAGGACACAATCTTCTTGGTATAAAAAAATTACAGGCCTTCAAAGGTGAACAATTTACTCCTTACCTACAAGATGTGAACATATTGGCAACAAAAATAAACAACCAAACTGATTCCTATCCTTGTAATCTTTAGTGAGTTGTTTTTTTTTTTTTTTTTTTTTTTTTTAGTTGTAGATAGGCACAATACCCTTATTTTACATTTATTTATGTGGAGCTGAAGTTCAAACCCAGTATCCCATGCACATGGGCAAGCACTCTACCATGGAGCCACAACCCTAGCTCTTTAAAAAGTTTTTAGCTACTTTTAAAACATTAAAAAAATAATAATAAGGGTTGGGGTTATGACTCAGTGGGAGAGCGCTCGCCTCACGAGTGCAAGACCCTGGGTTCGATCCTCAGCACCACATAAAAATAAATAAATAAAGATATTGTGTCCAATTACAACTAAAAAAATAAAATATTTTAAAAAATAAAAACGAGTAAACAGTTTTGTTAGGTTAAACATTAATAGGCAAAAATAAAAGAAAAAAAAGTTGAGAGGCGGGGAAAAAAGTCTGGTTAAAAAAATTGTGTTTTTGTAAGCCACAAATCATGGTAATTTTAGCCTAGGCTCTCAAACAAGTTTCACTTCAAGAAAACAAATCAAAATGCAATAAATGACTGGCCTGTCTGCCCTCCCCCTGCGGGCCTGACGCCCACATCACAAACCACCTTCTTTTGTAATCATCATGGTTTTGAGTGGGGGGTTTCTTTACTTGTCTAGTTTGACCTATAGCCTCAAAGAAATTGAGGCAGTAGCATTTACATGTTCAGATAACAAACAGCAGGGACAGAACTCAGTTTAGACGAGATGGGACTTCACTATCTTGTAAAGTCCCTGTTTTTGAACAGAGAGGCAGTGAGAGAAAACGTTGGCTCCATTTTTACTCCAGCTCAAACACAATTCTGTCAGTGGGCTAATAATAGGGCAAGGTACAATCATGGCCCCTTGCCTGTGGTCAGAGGTGCACAGGTCTGTCTACAGAAAGACCTGCTATAGATGTCAAGTTATGGGGTGGAGATCAAGTTAAAAATAAGGTTTTCTGGCAGCCCTGCCAACCACCAGCATCATATTTTCCTGGTGATGTCAGTGCAGATGTGGGGCCCTATCCCTGGGCGTCAGGTCTTGGCTCAGCGGCACCACTACCTATGGAACTACATGTGCTCTGGTATAAAATATGGCATCTATTTTCAAACTAAGGCGAGACAAAACCTGTCGGGTCAGTCACAGAGACTGGATTAAGTTTCTCTGGTTTAAGGTGTATAAATAAAAGTCACATCAGCAAGGGCTGCAGCCACTCTGGGAAACAGAATGGGGACAGTTTTTACTGCAGGCTGGTAACTTCCCTGCCCTAAATGGAGGGTGAATTCATCAGATACTCTGTTCCCAAAGAGACAAAATACCAGCTTTTCCTCTACCCCCAGAATAAAAAGGGTACAGGGAAGAAAACAAACATCAGAAGCCACTGAATTCAATTCTTGCCACCTTGAAATGAAAGCTCAATTTTCCAGAGAATCAATAAGATACAAATTTAGAAATTATTCCATGATCTCATGTAGGATGCAGATTCATCCTCAAGCCAACATTCAAGTCTGGCTCTTCAATTTCCAGCACTGTGCCTTGTTTAACAGGGACACCAGCCAGGATCTTTCTGACCAAAGGTAGCAACTCACAAATTACCAGAATGAGGCTGCTTTATTGTAGTTCAGGAATGTCACCCAGACTCAGAATGTGAAACTGGGGCTTTCCCCAAAGCATTTGCCTCACACACAAAATTCTCCTTCACAAAAATATCATTAGTTGTAGAATTCAACAGTAGACAAGCTCACACTTGAGTTTTCAATAATATTTTCCTATCTATGGTGCAAGACACTACCATTTCCACTTACCAGTCTCTCTCCAGAGAGGACCTCCAGCAACTTGATGAGCATCCGTCCATCTCGAAGGTCAGTGTACAGGTCTGTGATCCGGCAGGACACTCGGGCAAGGTGAGAGTTGACCCACTTGGTGAAGGTCTTCTTTTGCACGGCTTCACGCTCATCTGCAAGAGGACAGCTCACCATCAACCACAGCACCAGCACCAGCAGGTACACGCCAGCAGGGCCACAAAGCCCAGCCAAAGTAGTGTCAACCAAACCAAATTCCAACAGAACCTCTGTCTTAACTGCAGTCATTACTCTGAGAATACAAAACGGGACAATCCTTGAACACGTGAGCCTCTAGGCATGTTGTCAGCAGAATATCTTTTACTTCCTTTCCTCCCATCCCTGCTCAAAAGGCATCGGGATGTAGTAGATGATGAAGGGTGTGGGGGGGTGTATTTGAAGTTCTGCCCATACTGTAATATTTGACTGGTAGAGTTTCTAGTGACACGTTAAGCTACTATTCCCCCAGTAAGTATAGGGAAACACATAACATGTGAAAGAATGTGGGATAGAAGCTCAGGAACAGCAAAAAACTGCTTCCTTGTGTACAAAGGCTTAGGCAACACCTGACAAGATAAGTTTACTCATGACCTTGATTGGCAATGGTTCTTTCTTTCACAAGTTCAGTCACATGCTCTGTGGACAAGAGAGAAAGGGGCAGGCAACAAAAAGGAGTACAAAGAGATCCAGCCAAGCATGAGGAGAACAGAGACTGAGCCCAGGGCCTCAAGAAAGGAGCAGTGAGATCTTGGTGGCTCAAGTGTCCTCTTCTACAAACTAGTGGGTTCCAACTTCCAACTTCAACCATCTATTGAAAAGTATCGTAATTGTGTGTGCAAGTTATTTAGGAAAGGAACAACATTAACTTTTTCAAGTATTGGTGATGCCAGTTTTCTTCAGTTTGAACCATAAAACAGCCAGGAGCAGTGGCACATGCCTATAATCCCAGTGGCTTGGGAGGCTGAGGCAGGAGGATTGTGGGTTCAAAGCCAGCCTCAGCAAAATTGAGGCACTAAGCAACTCAGTGGGACCCTGTCTCTAAATAAAATACAAAATAGGGCTGAGTATATGGCTCAGCGGTCGAGTGCCCCTGAGTTCAATCCCTAGTATTGAAAAACAAAACAACAAAATTAAACATAAAAAACTATAGACACTTAAGCCCAGAACTGAACCTTTACAACCCATACAAATAGGTTTCCAAACTCCTTGCCTCTGTAGAATTTTCTAAGTGAGGCAGCTGAAGAACTTCAACAGACATCCACAGAGGGTGTTCCTAGACTTACCCATTCATCCTCCCTGACTGTTTGCTACAGAACTATTCTACTTTCCTGCCCCTAGAGTAGCTATTATTTCTAATTCCACCTGAATCCAAATCCTGCTTTCCTCCTAGGGCGAACCCAAACACAGAGATGTTTACGCATGACTCTACAAAAGGAATGGAAAACTCAACAATTCCTATGCATTTCAAAATTATTGGGTGACAACTAAAAAGCTACTCTCACTAGATGGGCATATGCCCAGGGGCCTGAGGGGACTGGGTTGCCAGGCTGGTCACAGGGTCAGCAAATAGTCTGGTATTTAAGGTCTGCCTGAAAGCTTTGCTGAGGGCTCCAGCAACACCACCTGAGAGAGGCAGTGAGGCAGAGACAACAGTGGATGAACATTTACTAATGTCAACGTAGCAGGCAAGCCAGAGGAAGCGAGTGGGGCGCCTGCCAAGACAGCAGGCCACAGCTTCTGTTGTTCCAGCTTCTCCCCTAAAGGTTCAGTCCCTCTAGATGGAAAGGGGGCCTTTCCCCAGAGACAAAGGCCAATCAGAAACAAAGGATCAAGATAGGCAAAATGGGGAGAGTGAGAAAAAGGCAGAAGGGGCTCACTGCAGCCCAGGAAAGGAGCTGCCCCAGTTGCAGCATGACAGAACTGTTCATGAGAAGGCATGTTCATTATTAACTGCACAATCATGAGAGATGGTAACTTTACCACCTCAGTGACATGGGGAGCTGCATTTTTGGGGGGTTTAGATTGGCTGCTTTGAAAGAACAGGTCCAGAGTAGAATGAAAACAAAGATTTCCTAAGCCTTTGCTAGGGACATTTCACAGATGGTCTCCACCCAGGAGGCAAGTAACTCCCCATTCAGATGCATTTAGGGCCAACTAATTTCTTATTTTAATTGTAATATCCATTATGTACTACACTAGGTTGGAAAATGTCTTTAATAAAACCCTTGATGGGTATCTGAGGCTGTTAATGAAGGGTTTGGGGCTCAAAGTCACTGCCGCACCCAGCCTATTAAAGGAGCAAGATCAAAATGAAAACCCGTTTGTATTACAGCATTTCTAAATAAACAAGTACAAAATGTGTTCCTCAGCCAACTGTCACTCCTTTGAGTGAATCTCACATTAAAGTAGCATTCCTGGCTTTTTTCAGGTTCTTATAAGAGAATTCCAAGGATTTGCTTCAGACTCCAGTAAACACACTCCCTCAGCATTCAGCCCCATATCACCCAATCCCAACCCTGCCCCCATGAAGAAGCAAACAGAGGGGTCAAGGGTAGGAGCAGAGACTGAGCTGAAACTAAACAGACCAGGATCTGTGCAAGGAGGACCCAGAAACTCTAGGAAGAAGAGAGGAAAGACAATGAGGAAAAGAAACTAAGAACATGAAAGAAACAGAGCTAGCACTGCATTCCCGTCCTTCCCTTCCTTCTCCTCGCAGGTTGAGAAGCAAGAGAATGCTAGAAAAACCACAGGGTCTCGGTCTCGGCTCCTCGGGTTCACACCACCGCACTGGAAAAGGCATGAAGAATCTGCCCAGGAACAGGACCAGATCAACACCCTTATGACACACCAGAGGCAGGAAACTCAGTCAGCAGAGACTCACAAAGCCTGGCCAGCTAGCTGCCCTCTCACAGAAGGCTTGGTGAATGACAAACACTTCTAAAGCAGGAGGAGGGAGAGAGAAGGGAAAATCTATCCTGTGGCCCAGTTGAGGATGAGGCTCCCAGGGTCCTTCCACCCTTCTTAGGAAGGCACAATATCAACCTCTCACATCCAGCAAGGCTGGGGGAGGTAGGCCAGAAGCTGCAGAGAAACAGAAGGGCCTTGGCATATGCAATGTGAGGCAACCCAGAGGAGGATTTCCAAGCTCAAGCTGCTGTTGCCTTCCTGAGCTGTAGGAGACAGTAGAGGAAGCAGCGCAGGGAAGAGGCCCAACTTCCAATCCTATGAGCATGGAGCAGCTGTGGTGATGTGGAAAGGAGTCCTTACAAGCTCATACGGATCTGATTGCTTAGACCAGAGATTCTCTATGGGGGCAATTTCAACACCTCACCGTCTTCTCCACTGGGACATCTGGCAATGGCTACAGATATTTTTGCTGATCATGACTGGGGAAGGGGATAGGAGCTACAGGCATCTAGTAGGGAGAGGCCAGGGTACTGATAATATCTTACACAGAACAATGGGCTTGCACCAATTGGAGTGGGTATTCATGGTGTCTCAGATGCACTCCCAAGATGCCAGAGTCAGGGTGTTATTCATTCATCATTCTGTTGCCCACATTATAAGCTTTTTGACACTGATGGTTTACATATCCGCCATGGCAGCAGGACATTCTCTGCTTTCAGACTCACTCATTCCAAAAAGCAGAGAAGCAGGAGCATGGCTGGGAGAATTGGGCAGCTCTGGTCTGGGACAGTGTGATGGTAGGCATTCCTGTCCTCTATGCCATTTCAATTCTTTTCAGGGGCTATTATCAAGTCAACTCATGCCTGTCTCTCCCCTCAGTGGGAGGAACATATTGAGGCACTACACATGGCCAAGAAGGGTGAAGTTAGAAAGGAGGATCCTGATGCTGCTCTGAAAATAAACTTCCCAGAAACAAATTCTACCAACTTGTCCCTGCAGATCTGAGAACCTAGCAACCAGAAGTAATTCCCAGTATTATAAGACCAAGTCAGGTTGTAGTTAAATCCACAAACCCGGAGATAAACTAGCCAACTACTGGTCAATGAGGACTACCAAGAGGTAGATCAGGAAACTCATCCTCAAATGAATGACAACATTTACATCAGTTTCTGATCCCTGAAGGAGAGAGAAGTGTAAGTGACATTAAAGTATTGGTACTCTTTCCAGAAAACAATTGTTCAGGTACACCTGCAATAACACTGTTGTGCATCAGGAAAGCAATTTATACTTCCTCAAAGCTCACTAGGACCTCATATATCAACTGTCAGGGAAGTGAAACCCATCAGTTATCTCCAGCAAAGCCAGAGGCTGAATGAGTACCACCAGACTGCATTGGTAGGGCTGCCACATGCTCGGGTGCTCTTGGGTATTGCTCTATCTTTTCCATTCTTCAGTCACATAAAGGGATGTGCAGCTATACCTTCTCTTCAAAGTGCCAAGATTCGCTGTTCTTTGTTATCTAGTTTCTGATAAAAGAAAACTTGAAATTTTCAGAAAGTGTCTTTAAAAGGGGGGATATTTAGAACAGAGAAGCATAGTTGATTTATGGTTAGGCCAAAATGCTGTGGATATCCTGTTTATTATAATCATCCTCTCTAGAAGCATATCATCTACTACTTTTCTTTTTAGGGAACGACCATTATTGATATTGGAAAGTTGTAATGCTTCAATATTTATTTATTTTGAAGAATGTGTTACACCTGAAAAAATGAACACTATGTTAGCATGAATCAAGTTACAGAACACAGCAAGAGCTTTGATGAATGGACAGGTATTGTGCTTTGGAAACTATTGGGCAGCATCTTCCTGCAATACCCTGCGCAAAGAGTGCTAAACACAAGCATGTTCACCACAAGCCACAGTTCTGGCTATCAAAGAAACCAGAGCTAGGGACAAAGAAAGGCCTAAAGGCATGTAGCATCCTGGGAAAAAAGTTAGGGAGAAACAGAGAGTAATCTCAGTTGACTCTAATGCATTATTCTCTCAAAGACTGAATTTATATGTAACTCAAGTCTTTTACTTTGCAAGTAGTCTAAACCTGTAAGTATAACACAAGAATATATTATATCAAGTTCCTCTTTAACTGTGCTAAGAAAATCCCTGTTCTAAGTAAGAGATGGCAATCATGTGCAAGTTTTGCTTTTGCACAGATGAAGTTAGGTGTAGGCTTGGGTTAAAACAGCAAAGGAATTATAAGAATGGAAGCTGAGAAGAAATCAAGGGAGATATAAAAGCAATCATCTTACAAACATATTCCCATGACTGGGAATATGGCTATTTAAAGCTGACTAATCGGAAATTGTATTAAAATAAACCTCAACATTACAAAGTACATACTATACGCAGAACTCTATTCTAAGATAAGATCTCTTGAACTCAGTGAACTAAAAGTCTAACTAGGAAAACAAAACAAAAAGTTAAGAGATAACATGATTTGTGAACAACCAATAAAAAAAAACTAAAAAAAAAAAAAAGAGATAACATGAAGATATTGCAGAGAAGCATAGGATCAACTGCAAAGTGAATGACTTTGACAACAAATTTTTCGAGTGTTTGGAAAAAAGTGCTCAACAATTAAGATGGTTTTAGGTCCCACCACCATTAATTACTAAGGTCCCCTGCCATGAGCCTCTCTCCTCACTCTAACCCCTCTAAAACATCACTGTCATAGTCATCCTCCCTAAACAGCAGCTTTTCAAAGCTGCACTACTGCACTAAAACCCTCATGATCCTCAGCCTTCAAGAGATTATCTAAACCTCCAAGCCTGGCATCCAGAAGGTCTTGAGCATTCTCTCCTAAGGCACCAGCTTCATCTGGGACACTTCCTGACACACCCTCTGGGTATTCCCACCCAACAGGGTCTTGCTCATGCTTTAAACTCTGAGTATGCACATTTTTTCCCTTCACCTTTACTTACACCATTCTTCTAACCTGGAAGGCCCTTTCTCTTCTCTCACTTTCTTTAATATCCAGGCCAAGATTCGCTCTCCCAGCAGGCCTGGCAATCACCATTCAATGGGATACGGTCTCTCATCTTTTTATTAGGTATCCAGTGTCCTAGCTCCTCCATTAGCCTGCAGCTGCCTCAGGGACAGGTGCTCAATTCTACAGTTGTTTAGAGCCTTAACATACACCAAGAAGGAAGTGGACACACAACAAATAGCTATCTGTTGAACCTATCAGCAAACCTCCAGTGCCCAGACAGGAGGTTCTCAATATGCTGTTAGTGTTCCTCCAGAAATTAAAGGTGATGGTGGTGGGGGTGCTGCTGTAGAATGTCCCAATCATATAAATAGAAGACCCTGAGCACTTAAATGTCAACATTGCACAAATCAATAACATTTGAAAATTGAATTTTTTATGTAATTGTTTCTAAATGTCTGTAATATGATGAAAATGCGAGTTTGTGGTACTGTATTTCAGATTAAAGAGTTTGACAGATTTTGTTTCATTTGGGGGCAACTGCCACCACATAATTACACAGTAAAGTTGCAAAATACACAAGGGTATAACTACAACGTTACTTTAACATGACAAAATAAACAACTGAATTGTCACAAGACTTAATTATCAATTTTAGTAATTTATCCATTAAAGCTCAATTCATGAGTTGTTAAAAAGAAAAAAAAAAGGAATCCTAATTCAAAACAAAAGAATACAGTGAATACACAGTGGGGTGGAGTCCTCATATGTGCCTTAGCATGAAAAAATAAATAAGCCATTTCCCTGGAGAAGCATGCAAAACACACAGAGCAGGAAACAGGAAACAGGCAACTGGCTGTATTGATAATAGAGAATCAAACTATTATCTTGAGGCAGCAAGAGGAAGGAAACTAATCTTTGGACTGAAGGCCTCCCTGTGACGGATTAGTCTAGGAGCCCTTAATTCATGTTTCCTAATTTATATATAAATAGAACTTGAGTTAAAATATTTTTCCTAACGGTTTAACAGGCTTCATGAATAAAACACACGTAAACATCTGTCTAAATGCATGTGCCCCAAATAGCAATTCTCTCCTAATATTTACAGTCTGTTGTGCAGACTACGGAACTACAAATTCCATATAGCTCTGCACCTATCATTTGCAGCAGCTGAACAGCCCTTGCTTGTAGCTTATAGTTTGTGTGTTGAGCAACATTACTCCAATTCTGCCAAGGTGGAAACTGAGGCACAGCAAGGGAAACATGAGAGGACACCTGGGGTCCTGCCTCCCTGTCAGCCATACTTGAAGGTGAGCCCTTAAAGTCATAATCCATAAGAAAGGAAGGCTATGGAAGGGGCTGAGGTTTGGTGAGGATTCTTCTGAAAACGACTTAAGATAAGAGCTAGAGTAAGAACCATTGTGGATTAATAAGTCATGTAAAATGTGAAAACCAGGAGGAGAAAGTAAAGGCCTTCTAGACACAGAAGTGGAACCCCACAGAGAATTGCTATTTGGTGCACATGCATTTAGACAGATTTTTTTAAAAATCTTTTTTTAGCTATGCATGGACCCAATATCTTTATTTTGTTTATTTATTTTTATGTGGTCCTCAGGATTGAACCCAGTGCCTCACATGTGTGAGGCAAGCATTCTGCCACTGAGCCATAGACAGATGTTTATGTGTGTTTTATCCATGAAACCCATTTTTAAAAAAAATAGACACTGTTCATTAAAAATGAGTGGCACACTTCAAAACTGCTTCCACATACAGGTAGCCATGTGATGAGCCTGCTAATCTGTTACTGTCCATCTCTGTTGAACAGGGCAGGAGGAAGCAGCTTGGAATTGCAGCCAGGGAGAATCTGGACAATGGATGAAATGAGCCCATGTCTGCTCCTATGCACTGATGGATGCTGTGTTTGGATCTTCACTAGCTTTACCTTGTTTATTAAAAGATTTTTAAAGAAACGAGACACAGAAAAATTTTGGTGACTCACTTGAGGGTATTCTGCTAGCAAAGATACATCCAGCATTAGAATCCACATCTATCTGAACTCTAAGAATATCAAAGCCCCATCAGCCCCAACACCCCACCCTGCCTGAGGAAAATAAGATATTACCTCCCCCAAACAAGGAAAAATCATAACCATTCATCTCAGGACAATTTCTTATGATTTAAAAGATAAATTTTTAAAAGGAGCCTGCAAACTTCAGCCTATAGCCTAGTTTTATATAATCTGAGAGCTAGAATGTCTTCTAATAAATTTTGAGACTATGTAGCCTGCAAAGCCTAACTTAGCTACCCTCTGGCCCTTTACAGAAAAAAAGTTTGTCATTTTGTGGTTTAAAATATGTTCTCAGTATCACTAGTAGCACAGCCCATTTGTCAGACTCCACTTTCAAATAAAAATCAGCTTAGAGCCAGGCATGGTGGCACAGCAGCTCGGAAGGCTGAGGCAGGAGGATTGTGAGTTCAAAGCCAGCCTCAGCAACTTAGCAAGGCACTTAGCAACTCAGCAAGGCCCTGTCTCTAAATAAAATATTAAAAAAGTCTGAGGATGTAGCTCAGTGATTAGCACCCCTGGATTCAATCCTCAGTAACCCCCCCACAAAAAATTCAGCTTAGCAAATGTGCACTGAGTGCTCACTGTGAAAAAAAAAGGTACCATACCAGGTACTGATTTAACCTCCTCTGGTAAGCATGTTGCCAGACTGGTGTTCAGTAGCAGCATGCTTTTTTTGGTACTGGGGATTGAAACCAGGGGCACTTTACTACCTAGCTACATCCCCAGCACTTTTTATTTTTTGAGAGACAGCCTCATTAAATTGCCCAGGTTGGCCTTCAACTTGTGATCTCCTCCTTCAGTCTCCTGAGTCACTGGAATTTCAAGCATGTGTCACTGTATCTAGCATAGCATGACTTTTTAAAAGTTATGTTTCTAGGACTTTGCCCAGAGGTCCAGCCAGGCAGCGGGTAAACATAGGACCCCTTTCTCTCCCCAGAACCTCATCTTACCATGACATTAACAGGATGAATAATGTGCTACGCCACCTATAGTACTCAAGGCTGCACCTTCACATTCTGAGGACGAGGAAGGGTCCTGGACTTAGGACTGAATTTCTCAACTTCCCACTGCTCTGCACATGCTGCAGGCTACTTTGCTGGGTTCTTACTTTGATGGACACTGCATTCACTATAACCTTTCCTCCCCCAATCCTCCCTGGAAGACAGCAAATTGAAGGTAACTTGTAATATCCTTAACGTTAGAAAAAAGTTGCAACTAAACCATAACTGTAACTGTAATTATTAAACTTATATAATAGAATGTTATAATGTAAAATACTACAAAGTAATTAGAAAGGAATTGTTTTTATTAATTCTTTTTTTCCTTTGAATAAATTTTTATTTATTTATTTAGCTGTGATTTTGCTATGTTGCCCAGGCTGGCTCTGAACTCCCGATCTTCCTGCCTCAGCCTTCCAAGTAGTTGGAATTACGGGTTTGTGCCACCATCCTAGCTAAGGAAAGAGATTTGTTAAGGGCAACAACCATATTAGGTACACTAAATATAAAACCCCATAAAAGTTGTTTCATGGTAACACATGGAGTGGGATGTTTGTGTAGCATTTTTCTAAGCAACTACTAATGAGGCAGTAAATGTTACACTAAACCAGTCTATCATGGGGCGCACAAATTCACTGGTTAAAATCCTCTATAGTCATGCATGGCTTAATGCTAAGGATTATGTTCCAAGAAATATGTCCTTGGGCAACTGTGTCATCGTGTGAATACCACAGAATGTACTTTTAGACAAGCCCTGACGGTCTGCATCCACTGTACAACTAGGCTATATAGTATAGCTACCATCGTGTATGCAGTCTAGAGCTGACATAAATGTTATGCAGAGCATGACTGTCCTTCATTTTTCAGGGCTAATGATAGACTGGCTTTTATTGTAGAAGCTTTGGTAATAAGAGACATTTTAAATTTACTATGTTTCCTTTCCATGCAATGTACTAAGGTGGGGGAGGTAGCCATACCATTCTGTGAACCATGTGGTTGTTCTAAAAACCAGAGCAGGTACCCTGACTCCTGCTTATGATTTTTATCCTTCTCCAGGTCTCCAGAATTCCTAAAGTCAAAATAATTAGGGTCAACAGTGCAGGGAAGAAAAACAAAACTTTCTTTCACATACTAAGGACACACAAACATCAGACTTAAGGACACAGACACATCAGATACAAGAGGATTCTGCTCTACTTCAACATTTCTGCAGATTCCCAGATAGGCTGAGGCTGCCACTGAGATAACTGCACCAGACATAGGAGCTGCCTTAGCAGTTCCAACAGTTCTAATTAATGAGGATGTCAAAGTTAACTGTAATTCACAGACTCCAAAGGAGTAAGGCCCCAGGGACTTTTTTTTTTTTTTCAAACCAGAGAGATGGAAACAAAAAATAAAAAAATAAAGGGCCATTACACAAAGTTGTCTACTTTCTCATGGTAGTATATCATCTACTAAAATAATCACTCTCTCAATAAAGTAATGATGGAAATTCTCATTTAAAATAACCTAAGATTTCACAGAAGTCCTCCAAATAGGGTTACATGTGAAAATTTACTCTGCAGAGGATCAGCATTGTGGAATAAAGAAAGACACAGCAACGAAAAGTTATCACTTCCAACTACAAATTACAACAAAAGTCCACTTAGTGAGAAGAAGAATTACATTTTAAAATAAATGGACATAAACAGAAAAAAAATTTCAAATTGACTTCTGTTTTAATGAACTGTATACAATTTAGTCAACAAAATGCCTTTGGCTGGTGATCATGACCCATCGTAGAAACTATCAGGATTGAAACAATAGACTGATAACTAAGAGTGTCTCAACTTCAATGCCAAACACCAAAAATCACAGTTGTCTAAGCAAGTAAGCCATAGACTTCATGTGTGTTTGGGGAGGAGAAGGGTGAGGTGTCCAAACCATACCTGGATTTCAAAAATAACAAATGATTATGACAAGACTAAAAAGCAAAATGTATAATTATACAATGGTGATTTACTTCCTTGATCTAAACTAAGAAATTTTAGCACTATTTTCCAAGTGATATCCTAGAGTGCATCAAACCGATCTTTCATCTTTCACAGAGTGTTCTTCATTGAGAGTAATTTACTGAATAATAGGCTCTAAACCAATCCACAACTACATATTTAACTCAGTCAACTAAGCCACTAACTGAAAAATTCTTCCATGTAGAATAATAAATGTTATAAATGCTAAAACCTAACAATCATAAAGGCATTCTGTCATTTTTTTTTCCATCCTGGGTTAATTAGTGAGCCAATGAGCAAACATTTACTTAGTAACTAGTATGAAGACACTAGGAAGGGCACCAAAAACATCTTTCCTTCCAAAGTTAAGGAGCAAGGCTGGGGGTGTAACTCAGTGGTAGAGGGCTTGCCTGGCATTCACAAGGCCCTGGATCAATATCTAGCACCTCAAAAAAGCAAAAAAAAAAAAAAAAAAAAAAAAAAATTTCCAAATCCTTGAGAATTCATAGAACTAGGTAAGTAATATACATTCTTATCTGCCATTAAGATAACTTAAAATGAAAAAGAAAGTTATTATATATAGTGCCAGATTCTGAAAAGAGTCCTAACTTCTTTTATAGCTTTCCTTAATCTCACCCATTCTATAAATGGTTGCACAAGCTTTTGAAGACAAACAGTACAGAGTTTTGGCAGGCAGATCCTATAAACATACAATGTACACTGCCTTGTTTTAATAAAGGCCAGAAAAACTGGAGGTAGAAATGACCTTATATCCAACCCCCTATGACAACTTAGTCAACAAGTAGGGTGGCAGGACAGTTGACTGTTTATACTAGTATTTTGTTTTGTTTTTGTTTTTAATAAAAACCTATTTTTCATTATTGGAAACACTAATCAAAGCTTCAAGTCCACCTTTATAGAAGCCCACTTTTACAGAATGTATGACCAGGGTCATACCACATCTTACTTAAAATTGGTCCTCTACACCTAAATTAATTTTTTTCATACACACACACACACACGTCTGAATGAAAGGGGGGTTCTGATGTTTTATTTCTTTTAGATATATAAACCCACTGCTCAACTTTTTTGCTTCCACAAAAGAGAACACAGATCTTTACAATGTCCTTGAGTGTGTACCCACTGCAGGCCTCCTTACCCCACTTCCCCCTTCCCCACACACAAAGCTTATCTCTACAAAGTCAGGTGCTTCAAACAGGTGTGGGGACCTAGCTGTTTATAGTTCTGCCAGTTTGGGGGTGGGGTGGGAGAGAGTAAACCAACTTTGTCAGGGTAGGAGTATTATTGCCTGGGTAGACTACTGCTCTACTGATTTGTTCTTCAGGGGCATTTTATTGTTTAATGAATACCTTAGCTGTTTCTCCTCAACAGCCTCTATAAAGATAATAATCTTACATCTGAGTGGGAAGGGCCAGAGGCTCAAAGACATTCTGCTGGAGATGCAGACAGAGGCTATACTTTCAGGACTACGGGAAGTAGGTGAAAATAAACTCCATTTCTTAACTGAAAGATAAGTCCTTTCCCTTATAGAAGGCTCAGAGAAGAAGCACACGCTTATGTGGTTGCTGGAATATCAATATAAAAATTTAGAACATGTATTTCCTCCACCTTCCAGTCACACCTACAGATATTTCCCTTCTAGAAATATGTGCACTCCTGATCTTTAAAACAATTGCACAAACGAATAGCAACAGGCACATTGGCGTAAGCCTGTAATTCCAACAGTTCAGGAGGCTGAAGCAGGAGGATTTTGAGTTCAAAGCTAGCCTCAGCAAAAGTGAAGCACTAAGTGACTCCGTGAGATCCTGTCTCTAAAATACAAAAAAAAATAGGGCTGGGAATTTATCAGTGACTGAGTGCCCCTGAGTTCAATCCCCTGATATCCCACCCCTCAAAAAAAAAAAAAAAGCAACAATAGCAAAACAGAAAAGACTAGAACTAAAGATATATTAATAAGTTAGCTAATGAAAATATGGCCATCCATCTAAAAGAATAATATGCGAGCATTAAAAAGAATAAGAGAAACCTGCAGTACATTGGCTCTCTGGCCATCTATACTACTGAAGGTAGAGTCCTTTAAGTAGTGTATATATTTAGTGGGATTCCAAAAATATTTTAATGTGAGTTACTCCATTAAAAGGTATGGAAGGATATTTTCTAAATTATTAACCAAAATTATCTCAAAGGAGTAGAAGCAAAGAAAGGAGGCATTTCCACTTGTGTATTACTGTACTGTTTGTTGGCATTTTTTCCTCTGTTAAACTAAGCAATCCCAATTTTGAAAAATTTAAAGGGCATTTCCATTTGAGGAGAAACATATAATTCATCTTTACTGGATGAAAGAAACTGAGATTCCCATCAGGTCTGAGACTGATGGGAAGGAGTACAAAGGGCACTCACTGGAGAAGGAATTCTCGCTGACCGCGAAAGGTCATATGTGAACTGCTGTCTTCAATGAGAACTCTAAAATAAATAAAACACCACCCTGAATTTTCATATTTTTCTACTGAATAATAATAAATCAATATTTAACCTTTTACAACATTCATATGCATAATAAGGTAAACAAATACTAATACTTCCTTTTAATAGGGGATTGAGGACATTGTAATAATAATAAGTGACATTCACTGAGGCCTAGAGAATGCTGAAGGAGTAGTTTTCAACCATGTTTGCATCAAGAAGTACATGAGAAGCTCAGAGGTCACATACCTTCTCACCTGCATGTTGAGCAGAAAAACTCTCATTTTAATCCTTTATTTACTAATGTTCCACCTCAGATTTTATCTAGATTTTATCTACAGGAAAATCAAATTCCATTCTTAAAATGTTTTGTTTTTAAATTGTTGTATTAAGCAAGGAGAACTAAAGATAGGTACAGTAGTTTCCAGTTTAATGAGACACTAACTTCATCAACAGGTAATTTATGGCATAGAACAGATGGCAAAAAGAGAGGGCCATACAAAGCACTGTGGGATACTGACCAGAGGTGAAATCAAGGGGTCAAAGCTTCAGAGCTGAGTTCTGAGTCCCAAACAACAGCAGGGATAAGACCAGAGCCCAGTGGGGGTGGATCTACCAATGCTTGAGCTATACAGGTGGGAAGCACTCTGTACATGATCCCAAATGATGGGAGAATTAAGTCATCTCTCACATCCACCCCGACATAGTGTGCGTTTACTGAGTGAGAACCAGGGCCAGGCACTCCTGGAAGCACTTCACTAAGACTCATTTAATTCTCACAAGCACTGTGTGAGGTAAGTACTCAAACCATCAAACATCTTGTATGAGAGCAAAGGCCAAGATTGGTTCAGCGATTTGCCCACAGTCACAAAAAAAGCACAGTCTCAGGAGTGTGGTACTGAAGCCCCCAACTCTAAAGACTTCTACACTGACAAGGACTTGAATACAACTGAGATGAAATGGGGTTTGATTCTGAATGCTGAGTAAAGTCCCTCCCCCGTAATGGGAACACACTGAATTCAATCTCAAGGAGTTCTGCAACTAAAATTCATAATTCCCAATTGCAGAAGTCCTCATGAGAGAGAATCCTCTGAACTCCCAATTGCTTTTCAAGTCCATCGGGCTCACTCTTCCAGGCCCATCAAGGGAGATGCCCCTGTCCCTGACCTGACACCCAGGAGGCTTGTATTCACCCTGCACTATTCAAGATGACCTTGCTTATAGTCACCACCTATCCAGACGCAAGACTGATGATATCTTCCTTTTCAAGAGTTACTGTTAGCCACAGCAAAATATCCCTTACTCTCTTCTTTCACCCCAACCTCTACTAACATAAGTTTTTAGATTCTGGAAATACTGACTCAAAGCCAAGCTTTTATCATTGATCTGCCATCATGTTTTTTAGTGAACAGATGAAACTGTCATGTGTTCTTTTTACTATTGCATCTATTTAATTTACTATTGTGTCTATTTAAAACAAACATCAATATAGATCGGAAGCTGTGAGCAGGTAGAGGATTACACATAACCAGACTTCCAGATGTGTTTTCCTTTACCTTGGTTTCCAGGGCCACCCTGTTCTTGGCCCTGATTAATTACAGGTACATTGTGCACCAAACCAGAAAGCAGCATGCCTGCAGCCAAGAAGAGTGAAATGCTTATTGTATTGCACGGGGAAAGTTCTTCATTAGGATTTGGAGGCAAGCAGAGTGATTAATTAATAAAAAGTATAGCTTGGGGTAATTAGCAGCAGCAACAAAAATATTTAACTGAGCTTCCTCTTTTTATCTTGAGGCAGTTCCTATAGACAGATGCTTGGGATTAGTGAAGTTTAATAAGACCAGAAGTGGCTGGCTAATTAGTCAGTGAGGAGGAAGCAGCCAGTAATGACAGGGGGAAAGGCCTTTACTCCTGTCATTAGCTTATGCCTGGGACAGCTTTTCTTCAACTGTGGGCTATATCCCCAGCCTCAAAGTGGTCCCTAGGCAAATAAAAGTTTAAAAAACAAAAACCACCCCAAAAGGAAAGATATCAAAGCTCTCTGAGAGCTAGGTTTCCTGAGGGCTGGCTCTCCTGCCTAGAGGGGGACCATACCATATCAGCACTGGGGCTCTGTGGCAGCTCAACCCCAACCACTTGAAAGCAACACCAAATTCTGTGGCACCAGAAGATAATTGTGTCCTGGATGGGCAGGACAGTTGCCATCTTATGTCTCATGGAAATCCTCATAGAGAAAGTCTCCATTCAAAACATCCCTCCCAAACACTAATATTTAAAGATTATGAAGTAGAGAAACAATAACTACATACAACTCCTTCACTCTCCATCCCAAACCAGGATTACCATTAAATTTGCTATGTATTTTAAAAGAACACAATGACATATACACAATTTTTGTCAAAAAACAAACTTTTGATTTTTTTCTTGTTGGCAAAAATGAGGGAAGAAGGAAGAAAAGGAGAGAGGGAAGGAGGGAAGGAATTTTGTTTAAGAGTGAGAATATACCCAAGAATTATAACACCCATTACTCTCTCTCATATCTCTCTCTCTCTCTCTCTCTCTCTCTCTCTCACACACACACACACACACACACACACACACACACACACACACAAGCAGTTGGTAGCAACACTACTGATCCTCCCAAGTCTTAAGACCTAGGCATCAAACTGTTTGCCTAATAATGTGAATGAATCTGCTCTTTGTGTGTTTAAGAAACAGGCTGTGAAGAGGTAGATGGCATTAAAAATGAAAGGTGCCTGCCAAGGGGCCAGAGGCCTTTTAACACTGCTGCCTACTGAAAGTTTCAGGTGCTGTTTTAAATCTATATACAGTTAGTTCTACCTTTAATCTCTATCACTTGACACATCACTAGGAAGAGAGATCTACTCCTTATGCAACAACAGTCACTCTAGAGTAACCTTCGAATGGAGTTTTTCTCTGAAGAAAAACAGCCAAGCCTCCAATACTGTCATGAAGACATTCCAGGGTTCCCTGACTATTTGGAAGCTGAATTTTTTAGCACTTCCTTCCCCACAGAGGTCAGAGGCTGTCAGAACCAGCCCAGAAAACTCTTCCACCTGTGGCTGTAATGTAAATGAAACTATGCCCCTGTTAATTATTTACAGAAGGAGGACCAGACAGGTTGGCCCTAGTAACACCAGAGAGGGGGTCGCAGCAGCAGTTTTGCTCTGGGAAAGAAGAAAGGAAACATCGAACCTCAATAGAGATCTGAATTTAGAACCTGTTTCCAAAGTCAACAGAGTTGACTGCTGTAGGCTATTTACTTCTGCAGTTTTGGGATCTCACTGTCACATTGGACTTTCTGGCAAAAGCCTGACAAACAATACTGTCATTTTAATTTTAACACACTGGCTTAAACTAGTTCCCACATTCTCACCAATTCTCTAAGACTTGCATTCTGCCCAAACCCAAAGGTCAACAGGAGTTTCTAGGACTCACAAAGCTACTTTTCAGAATTCCACTCAAGCAGACACACCTTCACTATTCAAAAGCAGAACCAAAGAGCATCGCTGGCCTCCCACCTGCAGGCATGTACTTAAGTTTCTAAGTAAGCAGGGAAATTGTCACCAGCACCCTACACCTGTGGATGTCACAGGTCTGAAAAGGCATTGTGACAATGCGCTTGGATGGTCCTTCTGAAGGAAGGACCAATGAAATTTATATCTACATTTTATATCTACTGAACTCAAAGTAAAAGTAAAGAGATCACTTGAACTATATAAATCTACAATAAGATTTATTCTCATAAAAGAAAATGGGAATATATAACTTACACATCAATACAAGAACATTTCTTCATGGCAATTCTTGAAAATTTCTCAGAAAAAACACCCAGCAGTGACATGGCACCTTTCAGTCTGCAATGTCTTGTCTTTCCTGAGAAAGATACTCGTATTTTTTTGGACAAAGAAACCAAAGAAGAGGACGCAGCATTCTCTAAACTAGCAATCCTATGATGAGTCTTTTGTGACTCTAAATTCTCTAAGAAATAGTCTTATCATCATATATACAAACAAAAATCACCACTAGGAGTCACCTGCCCTGGCCAAATCTTTCTGGAACTCGGCAGGGCATAAACAATAAAGACCAAAAAACAAAACAAAACAAAAAAAAAACAAAAACAACTTGCCCCTCTGGTGCCAAAGGTAGACAACAAGCAAAACCAAGCTTGTGGTTTTACCGTAATAACAAGAAACAGGGATGTAGTGGTGCACCCCCTACATTTTTAAATTTTAATTATTTTTTGGTACTAAGGATTGAGTCCAGGAGCAGGCTACCACTGGCCCCAGCCTCTTTTTTAAGTTATTTCAAAACAGAATCTTCTCACTAAATTCCCCAGGCTGGCCTAGAACTTCCAATCTTCTTGCCTCAGATGCTTGGCCCTTTTGATCCCTTAAAATCTGTTTTTATGCCTGCCATGGGGAAACTCAGAAGATGGCCTGGGGAAAAAAAATGCAATGGCAGCTAAGATTCTTTACTTGTGCCAGGCTGCAGCAGCAACACCAGAATTGGATGTGTTCATGTACTTTATTCGTACAAGGACATACCATGCCAACAAATGGTTCAGCAGCCAAAAAAACCTGAAGTCCAAAAAAATCAGCAAACTCCAGAATCAGAACTTAAAAATGGGTTTGTCTGTTTTTCCACACCACCATATTCCTATGTAACGCAGTCATCACCTTTGACAATTGCTCAACTTACCTTCTATGTAGTCAGTTCCTTAGAGTGAAGACCATACTTTTAACTCCAAAATTCTACTTCAACAGTAGTACCCTTCATTCTAGGTCCTGTACAAATGATTTTCCATACTGGCAAACACAGACCAAAAGAATGTATCATCAGGGGCTGGGGATGTAGGTCAGTTGGTAGAGTGCTTGTCTCGCATGTACAAGGCCCTAGGTTCAATCCCCAGAACCACCAAAAAAAAAAAAGAGTATTATCAGCTGAGTCCATTTATTCTGTCAGAATCACCAAAGCAGACATCAAAGAAAGTGTAAGAGTAAGGTCTTCCAGGATGAGGCAAGTCTTGAATATTACTTGCCATTTACAAAGCTATCCTTTGCCACAGCCAGCAATTAAGAGTGAATCTCAGAAAACCCTGTAAGGTTAGATCAGAAATCAGAAATTTGCATCTCTCAGCTATCACTTTTGCCAAATCAAGGTTGTTCATATCCTAAAATAAAATGCTAATGTGATAGCTACAAAAGCACAGACATAGCAGTTCAGATGTTTCTTTCTTTTTTGGTACCAGGAATTGAACCCAGGGGTGCTCAACAAACTGAGCTATATCCCCAGTCCCTTTTTATACTTTAGAGACAAGGTCTTGCTAAGTTGCTTTGGACTTTGCTAAGTTGTTGAGGCTAGCTTTGAATTTGAAATTCTCCTGCCTCAGCCTCCAGAGCTGCTAGAGTTTAGGTGTTTCCATAAATTATCATACAGAAAATGCCTTTGAGGGGCTGCACAGCAAAATGGCTAAGAAACCAGGGTCCTGAAACAAACTGCCTAGGTTGGAATTCCAGCTCTATCACTTAACTGGTTAAGCATCTTTGGGCAAGGTATCCTTTGTGCTTCAATTTCCTCATCCTCAAAATTAAGCTAATACCCCACGGGGATGTTGTAAGGAACATATGAACCAACACTGCAAAGTACTGAGAACTGCGCTTGCAGAAAGGGACCTATGTTCCTGCTCCCTGCATAAGGACATAACTTTTCTTTTTCAGTCCTTGGAAGCCCTTGAGTTTCCCCATAGGACTCATTCTGTGAGTGTGGAGAATAAAAAGTCAAAAATGTTTGTGTGTGTGTGTGTGTGTGTGTGTGTGTGTGTGTGTGTGTATGTATGTTTACAGTAGGCATCTTTCTACCACAGCTTTACAGGAGCATTCAGAGAAAGTGGTCATGGTATAATCATACACTCATTTATGGGAATGTCTTCAAATTTGTTACCAGATGACCAACAACCCTTTCTAACAAGCAAGAGAACTGAGACACAAGTCATTTGTCAAGGTCATTTTGCCAACATAAGCTCTAAGCAGCTGATTCCCTGGACATGTGCCAACATTAGCTTTTTGTTGTCTTACAAAAAACAAGCAGCAAAAATCCCAACTAATAATAAGCATAAATAGTTGAAGTGTAAGGAAGAAACATACACCATAGCCCAGGTAAATATTTAGCTATTACCCCAAAAATGTTCCATGTTTTTGTAACTCCCTCTTTTCATATCCCACAATATCCAACATCCCATAAACTAATTTCCAAAATGCCTCACACATCCCACAAACATGACATGTTTTCAGCTCTTGGAGCACTTGCCACTTTCTACCTATTATTTCCTTTTAGAATATAATTTCAGACTGCACCCACATACATGTGTTCCCAATGTGCTCCGCACTGTAACCTGCTCAAAATGTCTACGATGCTTGTTAAATGTTGACTGAGTGCGTGATTGGGTTTGATGGCTTCTTCAGAAATTTCAAGATCTGTAAATGTGTTCTAAAAAGTTACCCTGCCTTCATCCATAGCACTTATTCTTGTTTAATTAGGAGGTACATGCTAGTATTTCAACAGTCAGTCTGCAATGGTGCATCAACTAGAACACATTATAAGCAACTGGCTTGGAGGCTTTGCCAGTGGGTTTTGAGGTTGTGCTCTAGAAAGCACTACCAAAGTACAGAGTGGAAAAAACTAGAGCAACTAAAGTCAACAGTTCTTTTTCCTGGGCCTAAATAATACCTGCTACCCAATTAGCTTTAAGTCATTAACTGAGCCAAGACAGCAATAGAACAGGGATGCAGATCAGGATGACAAAAGAATAAAACACAGCCATCGTCATCAGTTACCTTTCCCCCCTCACTCTGCTGCCATAACCTAAACAATTCTGGGTGCTGCCCTAATAAGCATCCACCCATGAAACATGTTTCTCTTATGCTACAGGTTAATTTCTGTCTCAAGAGAAAGGAAGAAAGATAAGGTTCTCATGATTGTCTACGCAGAGGCATGTTGGGACACAACTTTCTAAATGTATGTAAACACATACATGGGTTTAGAGGTTTGTGGGACCGATTCAAATGAATCCTTAATACCTTGAAGTAGAGCCAACATGTAGTCTGGCTGCCACTGAGTCACCATTTCATTGCATCACAACAGATATTCTAGTTGCAGGCATTTTATCCAGCAGCTCAAATCCAGAGTCTCCCAATCACTGCCAGTGTGTCTACATCCACATCTCTATATTCAAAGGATCCCCAATACACCAATCTGTAATATCTGAATTGAGGCTATAGTATGGTTCAAATTACAACACCCAAATACCTTAAATGCATTTAAGTGGAGTTCATTTCTGCCCTTCAAGATATGCAGAGGCAATACTCAGCCCTCTGAGGCTATGCTTATAATATCAAAGATAGGCAAATTAGCTGATAGCGTTGTTTTTAATGGAAGGATTTACTCATCAAGAGCAACAGCTTCATCAGAAACTGATATTTGAGAAACCTGAGTGGTGAGCCTTGTCTTCCAGCTGTGAATCCAGTCTGTTTCTGTGTTACATGCTGGGTTTTTTTTGGGGGGGCGGGGGGGGCAGTACTGTGGGATTGAACCCAGGGGAGCTCTACCACTGAGCTGAGCTTACATCCCCAGCTTAGTCAGATAGCAAGTTGCTGAGATTACAGGCATGTGCCAACCATGCCTGCTTCAATTTGGCACTTCTAAACATCTGTGACTCTCACAGATCTCTAAAAGGAACAATCAAAAATACACAATGGGTTGGGTCTAAAACAAAAATTAAAATCAATACAGTCTCTACACAGGATGTATATACCACACCTTGCTGTGTGTCTCCACCTATTTAGAAAATGCACTTTCAGTTCAAAGACACATTGAAAAACAGCCCCCTTGGGGCTGGGGTTGAGCTCAATTGGTAGAGCATTTGCCTTGCATGTGTGAGGCACTGGGTTCAATCCTCAGCACCACATAAAGGTATTCTATCTGTCTACAACTAAAAAAGAAAAAAAGAAAGAAAACAGCTCCCTCTTGCAGCAGTTTCCTATTTTGTCACTTGTTGGCTAATTCTTCTCTCAGGAGACATTTCACCTTTGTGAGTCTCAGGTTCCTCAATTTACATGGCAGACAGGACCCTCTACCTTCCAGAGTGACTAAAAAGATATACTGTGTGAGTTAAGATGACTTTTGCTGAAAATCCCCACAAACATTTTCTTACAGTCACATTCAATGCAGGAGAAGCTGTTTGTGGTTTGGCTTTTCATCACAGGTATCAGTAGACTGAGCAGTTTGGTGGGAAGGGTGTGATCCCAGGCTGCCCTGACTCTCACAGCACCACTGGTTACTATGAAGCCGCTGTGGGCACAGCCCATCCAAACACAGGGCTGGCACTGAGTGACTCAAGCATCAGCAACTGATGGCTTCTGACCCTGGGTGAGAAGAGTTGACCCCAGAGGCAGGAGGAAGGAAACCATATGGCAAACACACCCTCAGAGGGCAGGATGCTTTCTGAGCGCTCAGGCTGAGGAAGTTGCTTCAAAGCAGACTCAAGAAACTGCTGGTTGCTGCTGCTAGAGGACTTCCAACTGCTGTGTCCACATTGAGCCACGCCCAAATCCTCCCAAGAAGATAAGTATCTCTGGAGGGGCAGTGTGGGCACGGTTTAGTGCTGGGGCTTTGTGAAGGGCCAGCCAGCTGTGAGGGCTGGCTCCACCACTTAACTGCTGCAAGACAAGAAGCCAGTTACTTCATCTTCTCATCTGTAAACAGAGATAGCTTCTCTCCCTACCTCAAACATTCTTTTGAATTTGAAAAGAGATAGTGCTGCATATAAATAAAAGCACAGTCTGGTAAGTATTCCATAAATGTTGGCTGTTGTCATTGGAATAGTGTCATTTTCCTTCATCAGCAGGCACCAGACCAGTTGAGTAAACCAGAGAACAAAGACAGCCTTGACATTTGTCCCCCCTCCCAAATTTTTTCTTATATTTGATTATAAATTTATATTTTTCATAGAAAGTTCATAACAATTATTTTAACTGATTCTCACAGCAACCCCAAAAGAGTAGAGAGGGCAGGTGTCCTCCACTTACAACTGTATAAAGCAGCCCTTTTCCTAGGTACAGTCACTAAAATCCTGTTACAATAGCCCTGTGTTCCTATCTCTTGACTTGTTTGTAAACTTCTTGAGGGCAGGGACAGAAACTGTACTCCTGAGACCCCAGTGCCTAGCCAAGAACTGCAGACAGAGGCCCTCAATAAGGCAGAATATCAACCAGGGGTTGAGTCATGCCAAGGACCATACTTAATTTAATGACCAAGTCTCCTGGTCCAATAGGAATTTTGTTTGTTTTTAATACAGAGAACCTTGACGAGTAAGCTACACAGTGAATTCCAGTGGAGAGGGAACAAAGAGAAGATCCCCAATAGACAGCTGAATCACTAAGTGACCTGTGCCTCTCCTTCCTCTTCCTGAAACACCAAGCAGAAAGAAGAGATTCTCCTTATCAAAGAGGGAACAGGCTCAATGACATAATTCATGAGCTCATAGGAAAAATGAGGTAAGAAAGGTCATTTTGGAATTACTTCAGGACAACAATGGGTGAGATGGGTATCAGCTGGTTGCTGCTGGCCTCCCCAGACTCCTCCACACACTGGCTAGACACTAACAAAGGGCCAGCTAGCTCCCTGAGTTCTTTTTCATGACCTTCACCTGGATATTAAGCCCAGCAGGCCACTGCCCTAGTGCTCCTCCAACTCAACCCCTTCCCCTCAAAAGCCATGTGAATTTACCATCCTGATGAAGATGAAAGTATGTGGTTCTGTGGCCAAGAACAGGAGTTAAGCTGGCTAGAGTCAAGCCCAGTGCTGAAAAAGTATGACTTTTAAGAATTGCTTCCTTGTGTTTCAAGTGAAAAAATAATCTCCTATCTCAAAATTGAAATCATATATATTTGCAGAGGAAAAAGCAAAGGATTTTTTTTTTTTTTTTAAACTGAAGTAGGGACTGGGAGGCACCAAGGGCAGGGAAGTAGTTTTGGGGGCAAAATTAGTTTTCTTTTCAATATTCTTTTCAGTTGAAAAGGCCGAGCACATTAACATGTTATCTAAGTTTCTGAGGCCATGCCTCTATTTGCTCAGAGTGTTGCTTAACTGCCTAGCTTCTAGAAAAAGTATTGCTCAAGCTAAATCTATGAGCAAGGACACATTTGCAATAAGAAAAGCTGTATTTGCTTTACAGGTCACACAATAAAAATGTGAATGGCTACCACACCTAGAAAAATGGATCCCACTTTTATGGAGTATATTTTTTTTACATTTTTTTGCTATGTAGCTAGATCACATTAGTGTAGACCTTAAACTTTCTCCTTGTCTAACTACTCTTAACCATTCCAGTCAGAAGAAAGAAACAAACAATGAGAGACAATCTAACGTTTAATTTTTAGGGAACTACTTCTATCCCTGGAAGCACTTTAGTACTTATTGTGTGGGAACTTCCCTCCCTCCACCCAACAAAGTTAAGGAAGTTCCCCAGGATCCTGCAGAGTTCTAGGTAGTCCATTCATAGTAGGATCCTAAGACAGAGCTGTAAGAAAATCAGGCTGTCAAATTTCTTATCAAAAATATAAACAGGCTCAGACTGGAGTTGCAGCCGAGTGGTAGAGCACTTGCCCCATATGCATAAGGCACTGGGTTAGATCCTCAGTACCACATAAAAAATAAACAAACAAAATAAAGATATTGTGTCCTCTGTAACTGAAAAAAATATTTTAAAAAATGTAAACAGGCTCAATTTAAATCCTTCCTGCAGTTATTATATGTCCAAATGATAGAGACAAAATCATTGCCACACACCATGATTCATTTTTTTCATTCAACACAGTATTTGTGAAGCGGCTTATGGAGGAAGATCAGCTAACACACTTTAAAATATGTGCATTACTGCTTCCCTTACTCACTCATCCATCACCCTATTCAAGAGATGTTTATTTATGTGCTAAGTTCTAGGAAAGAATAGAAATGAATAAATGCATACACACGATGTCCTCTTGGGAGTTCACAATCTTTACCTGGGTATACACAGTATGAGGTAACTTCATATGTAACTAGGGTGACGGATCACTCAGCATGCCTGGGACTGAGGAAGATTCCGAAGAGGTGGAACATTCAGTATCAAAACCCAAAAGCTCTCTGGCAAACCAAAATGAACTGGTCACCCTACTAATACAATATACCTAATTTAATCTCCACAATCACCCCCAAGAGCTATTGATTCTTCCCAGTGGAAAGAAAACGAGGCTCAGTGAGTCCTAGTGAAGCCAGGACTTCAATGCTTGCTTCTATAAAATTCCTGGCCAGCGTGCTTTCCCCTACCCCTTGTTTCTGAAATGAGCTATAATACCCTAGACAGCCCTCCTCACCACCACCACCAGGTTCTGAATCACTCTCCTCCACCCTCCCCTGGCTCCACCACAGACTTCACAGCTGAGATTTCATCTGCTCTGCATTTGTTTGCAGATAATACATAATTTCCCCTCTAACACTGTAAGATTGAATTTTACAAAGTTGTTTAAACCTCTGTGGGAATGAATGTCTCCCTCAATAGAAATCAGTGCACCATTTTCAAGCACCAGAAACACACTCTGCACTAGATTTACATTCACATCTGGGATATTATACACTTGAGCTAGTGATCTACAGAAACTCATTGGCATTTAACAGTTCAACAGACTACAGAGATTTTTAAAGATGCTATACTCTTTAAATAGACCTTCAAAATAAAAACAAAATAGACCTTCCAAGTTTTCTTACTTAAAAAAGAAACCTAATTAAAAAATATAAGTCTGGGGCTGTGGCTCAGTGATACAGCACTTGCCTCACAGGTTTCTCAGCACCACATAAAAATAAATGAATAAATAAAGATATTGTGTCCATTTACAACTAAAAAAATAATGTAGAGGCCTCATTTCAAGAGATTGTCTGGTTTCCTACCATCTTGGCTGAAATCACCAATTGCATACATCAATGCTACCAAAGTACTATCTATGATTTAAAGGATTTCAGGCAAATACACACACACACACACACACACACACACACACACACACTGATCTGGTTCTTAGAACGATCTCACTCCAAAATTCCATTGCAATTGTGCTCTGGGGGAGACAGAGGGTGGACTCACCCAAATAGCACAGCCTATGTCATTTCCTTGCCACCAGAGAAGAACAGAGCCTCCAGACTTTATATTTATGTTTTGCTCACATTCTTCATGAATAGAGCGTGTCTCCATGATCCTTAAATTAACTTTCCACTTGCATCATTGCAGCATTAAAAAGGGCCTATAAGGCCAGATCCTTCACAAGGCCTTTTGTGAAACCAAATATAGGCCAGCCTGTGTCTCCATGCTACTGTGATTACTGTATTTGCTACTTAAAGGTCTTGTGCCTCTTGAAAATGGGGTTGGGGTAGAGAGAAAGGCTAAGAAAGGCCTTTCAAAAGCAAACACAGTAGAGGCATTCAACATCTCCACAGAGGGCGGTCAAGGCGAGTTTGGACACAGTAGTGCTCTCTGACAAAGGCAGCTCTCTAATCTAGGGCTGGATGCTCTGGCTCCAACAGTAGCTGCTTCAGATGCTTTTGATGAATCTGGGAGAGGCACCACCACTGGGCCTTCAACCTACATCAAAAGTCACCTGGCCCAATGACAGCCACCAGACTTATGTTTTTTCTAAAGGGGGTGTTTCAGTCGAGTGCATTTTCAGGCAAACCAAATACTCTTCTAACACTGTGAAGGAAACCACACCCAGAGAGGTTTCAGGGGTGGGGGTTGGGGCACTCCACTCAAGTTCAAAAGACTCACACCCCACCCCACCCCACCCCACCCCACCCCGCTTTGCCATTTAACCAGGACCTGCAGTAACAATGGTTGTCGTGGATTAATGAGCACTTACTTATACCAGTGACAATACAACCAAATACAGTTTCTACAAAGAATCTGATGAAATTCTTAGAACAATTTCATTACACAAAATTTGTATTAACTCCCATCCTAGAGATAATGAAAAGGCTAAGGCTGGTAAATAAATTGCTTTGATTTGCAAAGCAACTTAGAATATTTGCAAAGAGACACAGAAATAACCATACATGAAAAGTTTCGGATATAATATTAAGTAAAAAGCCAGGCACAGTGGTAATTCTAGTGGCTTGGGCAGAGGCTAAAGGATCACAAGTTTGAGGCCGGTCTCTGCAACTTAGTGAGACTCAGTCTCAAAATATAAAAAACTGGCCATGTAGCTCCATGTTACAGTATCCCCAGTTTTAATCCCTAGTATAGCAAAAGAAAGAAAAAAACCCAAAATACCTTTAGTCATTAATGTTATGTAAAAGAAAAACAAGAAGCCTAGACAAAACAACACAATGATTATAATAGTGTTAAACTGTATGTACATATATAAATACTAACGGAAAGTTAACTTTTGCTGGTATTGTAGAATCTCACATAAATTATTCTTCATTTTTCTTTTGAGGATGTCATAATCCTCCTGATATAATAAACATTAAAATGTTTGGAATAATACAAAGAAACAGCTAGATATTTAATTGTCCATTAATGATCTTCAGCCTGGCCTTTGAAAGACCATCACCTAAGTCACCTCTTGACTGTTGCTACTGCTTCTGCTGTCAACCCCTCCCATCAGGGAAGATCTGGACAGTTGGCAATCAAGACCAGTGGAGGGGTCACTTACCTCCCCCAGCCCTTTCCTTCTTCTTCTAAGGGACAAAAACTTCAGCCAACAAGTTTCAACAGGTGCTTTTTCTCCCCTACCTAATCAATACCAGCCATTTTACAGTTTTACCTGCAGACTCAGAGGAAATGGGAACTTATCAAAGAACATATAGTGCATTTCAAACCCACTTTTAACACCCAAACCCAAAGGCAATTCTAGATAAGTCTGATATGCATGAAATGAAAGTGGAAAGAAGTCTAACCAAACAGAAGAATAGCATCATTAATTTAATGTAGGCTGCCTCTATTTACACGAAACCTGAGGTAAAGGGGTATTTTTGCTTTATTTCTTTAAAATAGTTTAAGGATCAGGATATAGCTCACTGGTAAAGTGCCTAGCTAGCATGTGCAAGGGCCTGGCTTCCATCATAGGCACTAAACAAAGTTTAAAAGTATTTAAAAGGTTTAAGTCATAAAGCAGGTATGAATGCCTCTATTTCCCTGGATACCACCTTGTCATTCTGGAAGAATTCAGACAAATTGGCCCAGAGTACTTTTGTAATTCTCTGTTAATAATAAATGGATTAATGTAAAGGGACTTTAAAAAAATAAAACAAAACTCACAGATTTCTACAACTGCAAGATTAGTAGTAAGTAGGAAAATCCCGGCCAAATTCTACTAAGACTTACAAAGTAAGGAATTAGCCAACCATGCTTTAAAGCCCCATAATCTCCTAGTTTAATACTAAATTTTATTTAATTAACTTTTATATATTTGAACACTCAAGATGATTTTTATAATTAATCAAAAAATACAGCTTACTTTAAAATAAACAAAAAAATACCCTCCTATATTTAATGTGAATGACATATAAAAATATATATTTTTTTATATTAAACCTCAGAAAGCCTTTTTGGGACCATTTCCTTCTCTTTCACAGGAGTACAATGGTGGGCAGTAGGAATTATTTCCAAGGCAGTGCTTCTTAAACTAGAACATGAAACCACTTGAGGATCTTGTTAAAATGAGGTTATGATCCAAAAGGTCCGGGAGGGGACTGAGGAGCTGCATTGTTGATAAACCCCAGGTCACTCATAGAACACACCAAATAACAAGATTCTAACTGCCTTGGTAGTTCAAAATTCAAGGAGGATATCTTGTTTCCAGGTTTCTCAGCCCAACAAATGCTGCATAGGCCTTCTGCCTCCTGACTACCATCTTCCAAAAACAATCACATACTCAGGAGTCAGCTGACCCTTTCTTAAAAATCATAAAAAGAAAAGAAAGAAAGAGGCCCAAACAAGTCATTCTCCTATTTTAAACCTCTAGTAGCTTCCCACTGTCTTACCTACAAACATCTGACCTGACTTAGCAGCCTGTGTCCTTCCAGAACCCCTCCTACCACTCTGAAGAGGAGCTTTCAGACACCCTCCACTAGTCTGAACTCCCCCACCTGGGCCCCTAGACTGGAGCAACTTTATTTGCTTGCTTCTACTCCTTGGTCAGTTCAGCCAGCATTCCAGGATAGTTCAAACATGCCCCACACACTTCTAATCAGAGGACCACTGTTCAATGAAATGCTCGTAATCAATAGATATGTTAATAATAAGGAAATAACCAAAGAGCAAGCCCTGCACTGACTACATTTTATTTACCTTTTAACAAATACTGAGTCACTTCTATAATAAGGTAGGTTTTATCTCATCTTACCCAGTCTTCAGGGTCCCAGATTTATGAAATGTAGGAAAAACAAAGAAGTACTGGAACTGTAACAAAAAGCCATGTGTGAATAATCACAGGAAAATGACCAAGTATTAAAACTTTCAATCTTAAAGGGAGAGGAACCAAGCAGAGACGCTCTGGTCTTTGCTCCCTCTGGCAATGCTTAGAATAAGTGGCACAAAAAATGGACCTCAAAAGAATAATCTGATGGCACATGCCTGTAATCCCAGCAGTTCAGGGAGGCTGAGACAGGAGGATCCCCAGTCCAAAGCCAGCCTCAGCAATTTAGCAAGAACCTGTCTCAAAATAAAACATAGAGGGCTGGGGGTGTGGCTCAATAGTTAAGTGAACTGAGTTCAATCCTCAGTACCAAAAAAAAAAGAAAAGAAAAAAAATCCTGACACACATCTTCCCAGTTGAAGAAACCAAGACAGCAGGGCTAGAGGGTATGGAAATAAATGTAAGACAGGCCAAGGAATCTGGAGTTCCATTGGAAATTCTAGATGGACTCGAATCCTAATTAAGTCAAAACCCTAAAGATTTTGCAAGGTGAGCTCTTATGAGGCCTGGCTTTAGGTACAGAGCAGAGCAGGAGGGCACTTAGGAAGCCAGGAAAGAAAAGCCAGAAGCAACAGCAGTGAAGCTGTAAACAGCTACAGATACCTTTCGGGGACTGAGAAGAGGTGATAACATGGACCTGGATAAGCTTTCATGCTTTCTGTAAACCAGGAAGTCTACAGTCCCATTACTTCACTCCCCTAACAGAAATGTTATCTTTTCCTGTAAAGCCAGTATCTATCACCCTCCTTTCCTACATGTCTGGCCTCCGAGAACCCTTTTAACAGTCTTCCCAAACATCGGATTAAAGGATTTAGGTTGAACGGATTGGTGTTCCCTTGACTGCTGGGGTTCCTAGCCCACCAAAACTGAGCAGTCATGTCCAGAAATCTGAGCAGCTCTTTGAACACAGCACAACAGCACAGTATTTTCCTGATAACTGGGTGACAAGTGTCATGGCCCATACCTAACCCACACTATATGGTACCATATGAGGCACATCAAATTCAGTCAGAAAGCCTGGACTGGAGAGCTAGCCTCATTCTGACTGATCTTAATCCAATTATCTGTTTCTTTATAAAAAGTGAAAGAATATCCATTACACAAGATTATTTGGTATTAAGGAAATGCGTATTTATTTATAATTTACTAAGTACTAGATTTCATGAATAATCTCATTTAATTATGCAATATGATATTTGTTAAGATGCTATATCCAGAAATAATAATTACTATATCATTCAAAAAGGACTGTGATTCACAAATTTGATAAAAACTAATTTTGAGCTGAAACTGGTAAATTGGTGAAAGGAGGTTTAATTTTGTTTGCTTTGTTTGGTTTGGTATCTTACGAAGTTGTGGCTTATAGAAACCACACAGTATTAGCAGGCATTCAGACCAAGGGTGGGAAGAGTTTTATTTCATTAAACCCAAAAATGTTCTTACACAAAACTCACTTCCACCACTTCCCTACAAAAAAATATTACTCATCTATTATTTTCACCGTCACAAAGGAAAATATCTAGGTTATTACTTTCAATTTAAGAAGTTAAAAGTAAATTTTCTTCATAATAAGCAAAAGTAAACCTAGAAATCTTTCTCTAAGACTTAGGAAATGAAGCAACACAAACATTTAGAAAGTGTAACAAGCTGGAAATTTACTAAAAACTTTAGCATAAATATTCTTCATTATTCATGGTTATAAAAATCAGCACTATTCTTTCCTCTAAGAGTTAAGAAATTAAAAGGCAACTGTCAGTCTGGGGATGTACCTCAGAGACAGAGTTCTTTTCTAGCACACATAAGGACTTGGATTTGATTCTCTAGAAATACACACACACACACACACACACACACACACACACACACACACACACAGGAAGGCAACTCTCAGCATGTAATAAATATGGGAATACTGCATTCTCAGCCTGAAATTCTCTGCTATCCCTCTATAATCCCACATAGCCAGGACACTCCATATTCTCTCCTGTGAAAATTCATGAAGACACAAGAGCTACAGAAACCTAACCACCTTCAGAAAAGTCAGGTGCTGAATGTCTCCGTGGGTTGCAAAGACAGCAGAAAAAGTTCCTTTTAATGCTTTTCAATTAGATCTAGTTTTCATTACAAACTCACTGCTAGGGTCAATGATATCAGTGCTCTGAGGGCAAGGTAGATAGAGAGAAAACCAGGTTCCCCTTTTGGAAGATTTCTAGATTTACTTATGCTTGACCACACTACAGGAATTAGAATAGGAAGTATATGGGGAAGCAACTTGGGGGAGTCTTTGAAAGCCAAGCTAAAGAATCTGGAATTTCATTTACACAATTGGATAGCATGACCAGTATTCTCCGATAAGGAGTTAAGATGGCAGATGTGGAACTGGAAAGAAGACATCATGAACCTCTGTTACTACAAACACATTTTTCTAAACATATGAGGCTGAGTTTTAATATGTTTCAATATTCTTCGTTTTTAAAAAAGAAAAAAAATCCACTTTATAGAAGAAACATGAACTGATTCAAGTTAAGAAAGTTGTATTTAATTTTGCAGGTGAAAAATGAGAGAAAAAAGGTGTGTGCTGTTAAAGCCATCGGAAGTTAAAGGCCGTGTCCTGCCTTATGCCAGAAGCTCCTGTGTGATAAAGATATCACTCTATATCTCTCAGTTCTTGAAGTCAATGAGGTTTTGTTCTTATCACATTTATTTACTGGCCTATAAATCTCTAAACACTACTTTATCTAAATAGACCAAATTCATTTTAACATATTTCCCTTAGCTAGAACAGCAAACCTTACTCTATGAGTCCTTTCTGGAATTCTTAGGATACAGTGTGGAAAGTATTTGAAACCAGTAAAAAACACAGAAATAATTTCCACAAAATCACAGCATACTCAGGCACAGATATTAAATTCATATAGTAGGAGGCATTTAAAAAACCAATAGAGATTCAAAGAAGCATTTTGCCAATTCTGAATGGTAAGTGCGAGAAAATATTATACCCAGAAGGGTATAACAAGCATGTACAAAATTAAATCAGCAGATAGAATCTAAACGTTATCAAAAATATGATGAACCGGATGAGGTGGCACATGCCTGTAATCCCAGAAGCTCAGGAGGCTGCGGCAGGAGGATTATGGTTTCAAAGTCAGCCTCAAAAACTTAGTAAGGCCCTGTTTCAAAATAAAAAGGGGACGTGGCTCAGTGGTTAAGTGAGAGGGGGGCAGGGGTGTCCAATCTCTGGTACCAAAAAAAAAAAAAAAATCCAATGATTTCAGAATTGCAAATACTAAATACAGTACCAACCCAGGGATAGGGAGTGAGAAACGGTTTTATCAAAATTCTCATAAAATGCAATTGGGTTCCATTTCTTATTAATGGATGCTGTTAAAAGTTAGTGATTCTCCTGTGGTCCACCATACTTGAAAAGTTAATCCACACTTTCTCAGTTCCTGAACATGAGTGGTTTTCTGTTATAGAAACACCAGCACTAAACTTGTGCAACTCCCACCACAATATTTAAAAATAAGAAAGTCATCTAGAGCTAAATTAAGAGGTCAAAGTTCGTTTTTAAAAATTGTTTTAAAGTCATCACACAATGTGAAGCCCACCTCTTTTGAAGGGATTTTTGAGAAAAATACATAAAATATCAGTGGCACAAAGTGATTTCTTTTTCTTTCTTTCTTTCTTTTTTTATTTAAATGTTTCCTGGTCCAGAGAGGACAGTTAAGACATTTCCTGTGTGTAAATGCCACCCTGCTCAGTGAGAAATTTACAACCACCCTCAACTCTTTTAGAATAACAGCCTTTTGTTATGGGTAGACCTGGAGTGCATTCCTCCCCTCACCTTTTTAGATTTTCTCCCAGTTTTGCTTTTTTGCTGAAACTACAAGGGGGAGGGGGCTGACTGAAGACTGATGGTTGGTTTTCAGTTCCAGACTTCCTGTGGGTGCTGCTTTCCCTTTGGCATAATGACATACCAAAGTAGGGGGCCTGGGCCACGGGTAGAAGGGTGCGTTCTGAGTTACCAGACCCTAGAGAAAGTACATTCTTCTGTTTTACCACTTGCAAGTTCCCCTCACCTCTAGGTTTTTTTTTTTTTTTTTTTTTTAATTAAACTCCATCTTCAAAGACTCAAGAGGAATGAACCAAAAACTCACAACCATTCCCAAGAGTGAATGGAGATTCCTCTTCAGCTAACTGCCCAAGGAATGCAGCACAGCCTAGCAAATGTTTAAAATCACGTCCTGTTCTACCTCTTGTTTTCCAAAAATGTGTCATTACTGTCAACTATGTCACAAGACAAATAAACCAATGAATGAAATATATCACCCCCCCAAATGAAAACATTCTAGGACTGAGCAGCTTCCTTCCTTCCTCCTCCTCATAGAAACCACATCTTTGCCACCAAGAAGAGTTAAAATAAGAAACACAGTCTTGGAGTACTACTCTTTACAGTACTAGAGCCATTCCCTGCCTATTACTGTTTCCAGGGGCTTCCAAATGGAAGGAGTTCGGTTTTGGCTTATAAAGCTTTTTTCATGTATAAACTGAGATCTACTGGCCAGGGCCTGATGGCTGGTCAGTGACAGCCATGGGCTGCAGGCAAGAATACAGTACACTCATGCAGCACAGAGTCCTGCTCTTCTTAAAAATATGTATAGTAAAATACTGGATGTATTCAATTATTTGAGCTTGATTCAGACGCCAAGAAACCTGTAATTGATCCATCTAATTCAACCCATAGCACTGGAATGGCAAAAAATGGCTTTTATTATAAATTACATAGCCCACTAAATTGATGGGAAGGCTCTTCCCCCCACAATACATCAAAAGAGTTAAAATTAAGCTTTAGAATCAAAACTGTAATTTACTGAAGGCTTAGGAACAAAAAGACCACTCCCTCCTCCCCTCTGCTATTGTTCTACAGGACTGGGCACTCAGAGTAGTGCACTTTACACCTTTAAGGCTTCCCAGAGGTAGGAGGCTGGGGGCTGGGAGCCAGAGGCGACCCGGAACCAAAAACTTGCCTGCTAATGGATCTATTAGCACCGATCTCCTGAAGAAAAAAAGATAACTAAAGAGAAAGGGAGAAAATGTGTGTGTAACGGCAGCTGATACCTGACAACCAAGAGCCAAAAAGGATCTGGAGAGGGAATCCAAATGGTAGCTTTTTTGGAGCAACTGCCTCCTGAAGTCGTGAATGGGGTGCTCGCAGCCAACCAGAGGCTTTGGGGCCGTGCGGAGCCAAGTCTTCATTAGGGTCAGGTACCATATGGCAGAAATAAAGCCACAGAACCCATGGCGACCCGGCCCCAGTGAGGCCTCAGGAAAGGTGCTTACCTTGGAGCTGTTTGAATCTCCCTTCCAGCTGGTTGTAGTTGTAAGGCACCTGCCCCGTGTACGCAGGCGACAGCGGCCCAGAGATGCTAGAAGTCCTCTGCAATTCCATTATGCCCGCCGTAACGCCCTGGCGGGCTGCACAGTGGAAATCCCGCTCCGGCCCCTTCCTACCCCCATCCAACACTCAGTAGCTTTCGCGCGGCTTGGCTCCCTGCCCCCAGCAAAAAGGGCTGGACCTCAAGCGAGCCGCATTCCGGTCGGAAATAGGTGCAGGGTGATCTGATAGGAAGTTGGTTGTAAGAGTCCACCTTAGCCGGGCGAGGAGTTACCACTCAGGCATCTAATTCCTTACGGCTCTCCTTCCTTCGGTGGCCCTTGCCCAGAAGCTTGAGAGGAGGGAGACACAAGTCCTACTTAAAAATGTTTTAAATATGGCCAATCCTAAGCATGCCACGGTCACCAAGCGAGGGTGCTCGCGGGAGCAGCGCACACACCTCCTCCCGACTGCCCGCAGCGGCCGCCGGTTTGTAATTTAATCAGGAGCCACTCGCCGAGTGCTGGGCGGTGATGTCACCTGATTAGCATAACAGCATTGTGGAGGAAACGCAGGCTGTACCACGAGGAGGGGCGCGGGGGAGGCCGGCCGGCCCGCGACCCCACAGGACCGCAGAGCCCGCACGGCCAGGGTCGCCCCGCAACCGCCGACCCGCGCCGCGGTGGGACCTTCCCAAACAAAGCTGCTGGAATTACAATCTTTTGTTGGGCGCCTCACGTAACGGAAAAGTCTCCGATTACTATCACTGGAAAAGGAGCGCACGACCGCCGGAGGCCGAGACGCTGGCGAGAGCCCCGCAGGCCCCCGGCCCGCGCCGCTCGCCCCTGGGAGCGTCAGCGGAGATAACGCGGGCCGCGCACCTGGGCGCTCGGCAGCCAACTGCGCGGGCACCAACCACGCGGCCACGGCGCCGGGAAAGTTCAACAAAGTCAGGCTGCGCGCCACGCAGGGCGCCGCCGGGGGAGGCGTGAGCCCAGGCCCACGGGGGAATCTTCCCGGCAGACTGCTGCCTTCCTGGGAGGTTAAGCCGGGGGCTTCCCGGGGTAACGCGGGCCCTGTAATTCCAGCCAGGAGGATTTATGGGAGCCCGAGCTGCAGAGCATTATGGGAGAAAGGTGCACAGGTAAACACCACCAGGATCCCGACGCCAGGGGCTTACAACTCCGCGGGGAGACCAGAGAACAGAAATCAAGTTCAATCCTACTTAAAGTTGTTAAACGAGGCCTCGAAACTTTTGGTTCTCCAGATTTTTGAATCTCTCCTGGTTCTCCCAACCCATTTCAACCCAAATTAAAATCCTCTACGTAGAAAGTCATATGATCAGAATGTATCCTTGGGAAATAACCAACACTAGTCCTGTCCCCTCCCCACTTTTTTCTCACTGAAATTGGCAGACAACAAATTACAAATCTGGCACTCCGGGCTTAGAGCCCTGCAGCAATACTGAAAAAGGTAATTTATTCATACCTAGAGGATTCCAATCTACACCAAAGAGGTGGGCCCCCATTCCAGGTCTACTTTAGTCCCCAGGACAAAGGTCTGTATCCTGTCCAGCTCTAGAGTTAAAACAACCCAGAACTTAGCTGTACCCAGCTTCCAACAAACCTTACTCCTGCTACACAACTGGGTTTTTTATACATTCAGTGTCAACCTTTGGTTTTTAAGATAGGTTCAGTCAGGGTGAGAAGACGTTTCTCATCATCCCAGATGTAGAGCATATTCTAAAGCTCTCCTACCTCTGCCAATTCACAATACTGAACAGGTAGGTGTCAGGAAGGGAGACAGCAAAATGCTGGTCTTGGAAGAAGCCCTTAACTAGGAATTCCCAAACCTGAGTTTTCTAGTCCTAGTCAAACCTCTTCCCCACCCTTATGACCTTAAAAGAAACCCTAGTTTCTTTCTAAACCCCAAATGTCAGGAATAGTGTCTCTCTCACTAAGGAGATGATGTAAAATTGCCCTAAAATTTTTCATATGCTTCAAAATTGAGTATATTTTTCACAGGGCACCTTTCCTTCTATTCCTCCCCACCCCACGTAACATCTAGATTACAAAGAAAAGTAGAATATAGAATTGTCTCCATGGGGATCTTTTCAACAGGCCCTGCTTCACTATTAAATACGATGAGTGATGCGATGAGTCTCAGTGTCCAGCTATTGCACAGAAAAATGAGATTACAAATGCTTTGCCAACTTATAATATTTTATTTTTAATCTTTAAGCCACTTAATGAGGAGAGTGTGAGTCACCACTCGGAATATCTCCCTTTCAGCTCCCTCAGGTATGAGGAAGTACACGAAATAGCTTTCCAATTATCCAGATTTCATACAGCATGATGGGAGAGGCTGGGACTACTGAAGCCACCCTCAATCCTAAAAAGCAGAGATTGAACAAACCAGGCAGAGTGAACACATACACGTGTTAGAAAGATTTTGAGGCTGAGGAAGGGTTTAATAACCCCAAGGAGACGGGTGAGAAACGGAAATGTATTTGATGTGATGGGGCCAGGGAAGAATGGGACAAAACCTGAAAGCCCATCTGACTACCTCCAAGTCAGCAGTGGGGAGGAAGGTGAAGGATGGCCAGAGGCACTTGTTCTTTATTTCTTTAGTGTTTTACAGTGCTGTATTTACAATACAAGATGGGCAAGGCAATGATGTTTTGGAGGATTCAAAGATGACTAGAAGAGCTGCTAGCCAAAGGAGATGGGACAAATTATGTGCACACAGTTAAATATCAAAATAATACAAAGACTTCCGAAGACATGGAGGCCACCTCTGCCTAGAAAGGCAGGTGGGAGGAGCGCCAGGAGAAACATGACCATGAAACACAAGCAGGCAACAGGCTGGAGAGAGGGAGAAGAAGCCTCACCTAACTGCCCCAGGAGTAGGACGACCAAGTGCTGAGTTGAGTTGGTTGGCTGAAGCACAGGAATTGTTAGGCTGGGATGGAAACCATGAGAAGCAGGTTAGAACCAAGAATGGGCTGAGAACCACTGGAGACTTTAGAGCTAGAGGGTCTGGGCTGGGCTCTAGGGATGATTAATCTGACAGGAAAGAAACAATGAAGGCAGAAAAGTCAAATGGGTGGTTACTGCAAATGTCTAGGTCAAAGGACCAATCAGGGTGTGGCAACAGGAATCAAAGGGCTGATGTAAGAGTTAATCCTAGGACTTTGGTAACCAACTTTATGTGAAAGTTCAAAGGATAGGATCAGGAAAGACTGGCGCTGGCAGGGGTATGTAGGGGAGGACTGAACATTTCCTTCTAAACAGACTGAATCTGAGTCTGTAACACCACCAGATGACATGTCCAGACCAGCCAGGGATGGACAACCAGAGCTCAAAGCTAAAGATAGAGTCCTAGGCACAGAGGTGTCAGTTGAGAGAGTAATGGTGTTATTATTTCCAGGAAGGGAAAAACAAGGCAAGAGCCTAAGTAGAGCCCTGGGAATGACTTGGGTTTGAGAGGAAGAAGAAAAAATAATGGAGAGTTACAGAATGAAAATCCAATAGAAAAGAGATACTCAAGGAGGAAATGGGGTGAGTGACATCAAAAAGGACAAGGAAGTAAGTAAGGCAAGACAGTGTGCAGATTGGGAGGTCAATGGGTTAATAAAAGCTAAAGCCAGGTAACAGAGACTTAGAGAATAAAGAGAACGGGGAAGAAGAGACAGTAGGGACTGGGGAATGGAGGTTAAAGGACAAGGGAGAGGGATTCTGGGGCAGGGCCTAACTGAGCATGTCGTCTGTGCACAGGTTTCACCCCTAGGTTGGCATGAGTAGAGAAAAGCCAGTAGGAAAATGGCTCAGAGGTATGGTTGGTAGTCAGCCTCAGCCTAGAGGAGGTCCGCTCATTTTCAGAGACAGGGAAAGGACAGAGACATTCTGAGGAGGGAAGAAGAGATTTAAAGGAGTTACTTAGCCCTATCTTAATAAATGACAGGTCAAGCATCCTACCCAAGTTTTGTTTACAGTGATCTCAAAAGAATCCCAAAGACACGCAGATACATGTGGCATGTGACTGGGAACATAAAAAGAGAGAGACAGTATTCAGAATGCTTAGTAATTGACTAAGCTTCCTGCAGAAATAGACCTTGTCATTATGGCCCATCTCCTCCATTTTCTAATCTACCCTAGTCCTCACCCAGGCTAGGGGACCAATTCAACAAAAGTGGTGATGCCTGCCTTCAAGCTGCATCAAGATTCCAAGGTGTGAGGCTGGGAGTGTAGCTCAGTGGTAGAGCGCTTGCCTTGCATGCATGAGGCCCTGGGTTCAATCCTCAGTACCACATAAAAAAAATATATATATATTGTGTCCATCTACAACTAAAAAAATATAAAATAATAATAATAAAATGATTCCAAGGTGTGAAAAAAACATCCATGACTGACTGGCAAAGCAGCTCAGTGATGCCAAAAAGGTAAAGCCAGGTCCCCATGATGATCTATGGACAGAACAAATTAAAAGCTTCGGAAGGACCCAAGTTCAGTATCAGGTACTCGGGCTCACCCTAACTTCTGGGTGCCACCAACAGGATACCAAATCTTGAGCTGTGTTTCTAACCTTCCTGGGACCTTGTATATAAATCACACAGGTTGGAATCTAACACCATAAAAATTCCTTCTGGTCCTAAATGTATCAGTGATTTGGATGCCCCTACTCGGGTCCCAAGTATAACTGTAGTCCCAATTATTATCAATCCCCACATAAACATAATGGCCATAATAACCATAAAATTATCACCCTTTGCAGTTTACTAAATGTTTTCACATATATTTATCAAGAAACCCTATAAGGTTAAATATTGACTGCACTTTACAAATAAGACAACTAAGAGTCAGGGAGATACAGTGCTTTCCTTGCCAAGATCTGCCCAGCTTGATGAATAGCTCAGCCAACAGGTGGATCCCAGGCTGACCAAGTCCAGCACTCCTTCCACCTCTCCATCTCTGCCATTTCTCATATGTGCTTGGGATTTATCTAAGTAAGGATTTCTAAGCTTTTCAGAAAAATTGTAAACTCAAATAGTACCGAGGTAAACCTAAAACCCAAGCAAGCCTCCTTGGGAATCCCTACAACAGTTAGTTTGGGTCAAGAATAGGCACATTCTCTGCAAGTGCACATAAAACTTGACACTTGGAGGGGTCTTTTGTTGAGAATGGGTTCTGTTTGGTTTTGTTCCTCTTCTCATACTTGGTAGACCTGTTCACTAAGATTCTATAGCATTCAGCATGTTAGATGTGATTCGGGGTGAGATTACACTTGTGTTCTAAGAGCATCTGTATAGTCTTAAGAGATTTTTAAAAAAAAAAAAAAAGATGAATGCTTTTTCTGCATTACAGCAAGCTTGAAAGGGTAAACTTTGGATGTTCATTTCCTCAACATCCAAACATTAGTAAGATTGAAAATGTCCGGGAGAGGATGGCCAAAATGCTAAGATGTGATGGGATTTGTACACATTCAATCTCAGGACTTGAAAAACCAGCCCAAGCGCTGGGAAAGAAGTGGTGGGAACAGGGAGAGACAAAAAAAACAACAAAGTTTCATATATAAACTGTTTTGCTGAATTTTATGCTGCTTTCCACTGCTATTTCCCATCAATCTGCCTTTCATTATTAATCAGTGTCAAATCACTCGACAGCTGGATGAGCATAGCCAATTTCTCTTGAGCAGTTCCTTATAGGAAAACAAAATATGATGACTAAAATAATCCTCTTCCATTTGCATGGTCAGAGAGAGAAGTGGGCTCCAAATCATGCCACTGCATGAACACTCTACAGGGCATTCATTTATTTTATCTTTGTGTCTCTCTCTCTGGTTTTTGCCGTCTTACCTCTCACCCACCTACTCCATTCTCTAAGAGCCTCCTGCCCACTTCCTTTCATTCTTTTTTGGGGTACCTGGCATTGAACTCAGGGGCACTCAACCACTGAGTCACATCCCCAAGTCCTATTTTATATTTTTTAGTTTAAAGACAAGGCCTCACTGAGTTGCTTAGTGCCTCACTGTTGCTGAGGCTGGCTTTGAATCCAGGATCCTTCTGCCTCAGCCTCCTGAGCCACTGGGATTATAGGCCTGCGCCACCATACCAGGCCTTCCTTCCATTCTTAAATCCGTAACCTTGATCACTCTTCTTTTCCTTCCACTATCTAATGCCCAAAGAGACTCCTGCCCCCTAATTACCTGCTTGCTACCTTCTTTTTTCCCTAAAGCCTGCCTCCTCATGTGTCTTCTATTAAAAATGAATCCCTTCTTCAATGGAAATTTTCCCACTTATCAGAAACAACCCATCATAGCATGAAATAATAGCCAAGAAGAAACTATATGAAACCTTTTTCTCCCCAAATTACATTTTTTTAAAAAGGCTCACTAGCACAACACATTCAACACTAGTATTTCTTTTTTTAAAAGTTATTTTTTAGTTGTAGTTGGACACAATATCTTTTATTTATTTTTATGTGGTGCTGAGGATTGAACCCAGGGCCTCACACGTGCTAGGCGAACACTCTACTGCTGAGCCACAATCCCAGCTCCGCAACACCAGCATGTCTATGCCAAACTTTACCTGTTTGCCATCCTCCAGAAGGTCTCCCTACTCCCTATTGGCACCTTGCACTCGAGGACCACAGCCTGGGAGCTGGAAGCAGCACTTTCTCTTCCAACCCACACTATTCCTAGAAGACCAGGGGTGAGTCTGCCAGTTATTTACTGTAGGGACAGCTCAAGTGAAGCTGTAAATGATGATTTCAATATGTACCATTAAGGGAAGAAAAGTAGTTAAAAGCAGGCTTGGGATGTGGGAAGCTGGCTCTGCTGCTTTCTAACTTTGTGATTCTCTGCAACTAAAAAATGATACCAACCTCTCAGAGTTGTTCTATAAATTAAGTGAGCTAAACATCCATAAAGATTCCAGAACAATCCTAGATGCCATGATTACCAGTCTTTAAACCTGTATTAGGGGATATTTCACAAGTTAATTCTCTACCACTTTTGGTGGTCTCTTGTTTCACCATGGAGGCTACCAGCTGGATGATTTTGCAGGCTTCATGTAAAAATGCTGACTCCCGGCTGGGGCCCAGAGTAGTCACCCCTGTGAATTTTGGGACAAGGGTAGTTGTATGTGGCAGGCAAATTCTCCATTTGACAAGTACCCACACATTCCATTCCCTTCTCTTCAACTCACCCCATTATACACTGGGAAAAGCATATACAAAATCACCTGGCTAGAAAGCAATAACACCTTATATACAACAAGGACACAATATACACCATGAAATAAATTACAAAAGGCCAATGTTTCTTCTAGTTGGGGTTATCAGATTTTTTTTTTTTTTTTTTTTTTTTTTTTTTTTTTAAAGAAAGAGTGAGAGAGAGGGGGACAGAGAGAGAGAGAATTTTAACATTTATTTATTTTTTCTTAGTTCTTGGCGGACACAACATCTTTGTTGGTATGTGGTGCTGCTGAGGATCGAACCCGGGCCGCACGCATGCTAGGCGAGCGCGCTACCGCTTGAGCCACATCCCCAGCCCCGGGGTTATCAGATTTGATACTTCAAGACTCAGAACAATTAGAAGAAAAAAATTAAGGGAAGACTTAAGGCCTATGGAGATTACTAGCCTTGTTCCTTGGAAGTCAAAAGATATAAATCTATATATAAACCTTCCTCCATGCATATAACCAAAATCATCTAGTTATATGGTGGAATGTGAAATACCATAGCATACCTAATTTTCATTCATCTCCTTTTCTGGTTTCTGTCCTACTGTTCATATCAGAACTGAATACAAAGCACCTGACATCACTGCTAAGAAGAGAAATAGCAAGTTCCACTCCTAACAAGCACCCAAGATCCTGGGGAAGGAATGCAGTTCATTGAATCTTCTTCCCCAGCCAAACCTGCATTTGAATCATATCACATCTTTTATCTACATAGGCAAAGTTTCCCTATATGGACAAAAGAATGCCCCAGTCCATAGGCCCCACCTCTGGCAAATAGGTGTTGCTATGCTTATGAATGTTAACACCAGCCAGAGTCATGAATGGGCTCTTCTTCTACAGGGAGAGTAATTTAAAGGAAAAGAACATCTGAGGAATGCAATTGGGGCCAGGCCTGCTCTTGCCCAGGATTTTTGGTTCTGCTTTCTACCTCCAACATGGAGGAAAAAAGACTGTTAAACACAGGTGTTCAGAGCTATTGGGCCAGAGTTTTATGAGAGGTTGGGAGATAATAGAAAGACACCATTGGGGTGGGGTGAGGCGCTAACACAGCTCTGCAAAGGGAAAGAAATGGGAAAGGAGGAAATATGAATCTATTCTTCATGAAAATAAGCTTTTGCACTCTGCCCTCAGGCATTCGCACCTATATTTTTTTCCAGGTGAAAAAAAAAAAACAAGAGCAAGCACCTGGAGAAGAAAGGAGAAAGGAACAGAATGGGAGAATGCAAACCTCATTATCAAGACAAGTCCCATGCCTTCTGTCTAGAGAACCAACTCAACTCATCCAGAAAGACCCAGAGGCTGTGCTTTCTTCTGTGCAGCACCTTCAACCTAGTTGAGACATGGTTATGCGTATGCAAGTAAAAGATGTAAGGATGTAATCAATAACAGGTTAGTGAAAGTCACAGTAAGTACCATTTCAAATGGATCAACAACTGAATTCTCTACTTGGCTGGGAAATATCAGAAAAGAGTGGGGTTTCTTCCACTCAAATGCTCTCTGTTCTTCTAGCATTGGATCCCTGAAATTTTAATGTTGCATCTAACCAAACCCCTGCCAACCTGTGTCACACTAACATGAGAGTGTGGGCTGTTGTATTTATTAATTAGGATATGGGAGGTGTTATTTCTTGCTTTTTGAAGAAAAGACCCAGTTGCAGGGATAGGGAACATGGCAGCCCTGGCATGTTAGCATGTGAAATATTTTGAGGGTGCAATCATTTCTTCTTCCTCAGCACCTGAGCATTTGTGGATCTCTCAGTGAGACAGAACAGCCTTCTTTGCTAGGCAGCCACTCACTGAGCACAAGCCTGAATAATTCATGGATGGTCCAGTCACTCAGGAGCACCAAGACCTGTCAGCTGCCTATAAAGTGGGAGAGAAGCTTCAGGCTTACCATAAAATAATTAAATACTATCAGCTACCTCTGAAATCTTGATTACAGATACACACAATCCTTTCCTCCTTTCTTCCCATTTCAAGCCGGAGAATTTCCTGCCGGATCGAAATGCAAATAATTTTACTGGAAGGAGGATAGTTCTTCAAATACAAAGCCGAAGTGGGGAGAAAGTGATAACCTCGAGCAAATAGCCATCAGGATGTCATTTCCCATGCTCAGGATGCTGAGATGACAGAGGTGAAGCACCAGATCCTGTACCTGGCACAAGACAAATGGCTTGATAGATGTCAGCCCCCAACCCCTCTTCCTACCTACCCCTCTGCTCCAGCCAAACTGATCATCATCCCACCACCTGTGCAGGGCTTCTCATACCTTAGCTCTTGAAGCTCCCTCTCCTCCAGCTACATTCTTTTTTTTTTTAATTTTAATATTTATTTATTTATTTTTAGTTTTTGGTGGACACAACATCTTTGTTTGTATGTGGTGCTGAGGATCGAACCCTGGCCACACGCTTGCCAGGCGAGCACGCTACCGCTTGAGCCACATCCCCAGCCCCCAGCTACATTCATCTATCCTTCAAGTCCAGCTCAAAAACCTTCCCTCCTCCAGGAAGGATTCCTAGATTATCCCAGCTAGGATGATCATTCCTTCACAGAAACTTTACACTAGTATTGCCAGGCTCCCTCGTCTGGCACCTATCACTCACAGTCTTAGAGTAGTGCTTATCTTTTCTTGTGCACCAGTCTTATCTACTTAATTAAAATAATAGACTGTGTACCAGTTTCAGACTCAAGAGAGGTAAAATGTAGACTCCATTCTCAGCTTTGACACGGACTAGTTTGCACCTATGAGGTGGTCATTTAGCTTCCCTAAAAACCTAAAGGACTTAAAAGAGAAACTCTCTCTGCTTCTCTGGATATAATGGACTTGGAAATACTTAAGTTGTTTTAGGGCAGATGCAAGTCTTCTACAATCTTCCTTCCACTTTCCTAGCCTAGTACCTAAGAAGCATGGTAGCCATTTCAGAAGCCTAAACACCTAGGAAACAAAGGCCCTGTGGGGGAGTGGGAAACTGCAGAACCTCTTCCACCTTACATAACACCCTCAGGCCATACTTTAATCTTTCAGGTTTAGAAGATGACAGCCAGAACTCTGTAACAGGTGTCAGAAATTCCTTTTTTCAAAATTTACTTATTTAAGCCTTCTATTTCAACAATGAGGCACAGAGATGTGCACCCAGATATACAAAGTTAAGCTCCTGGCTGGAGATTAGAAAGTAGTCTTTCTGAATTCCTGTGCCTCTTTAATTTTAGGACCAACCTAAAGGTACAGGTAGCTGAGGATAAAGGAAGTGATATGCATTCCTCATGCCCCTCTGTCAGTGCATTGGGGCCAGGGCTTAAAATCAGAGAAAGCTCATTCTAATGTCCCATCCCATCTACCTTCAAGCATCCAATACCACCATGGAGCCAAAAAACTTGTACCAGGTGATAGGTGACTGACATCCTTTTATGTTCTGCAATGACCCACTTGCACCAGCTCAGAGAAAATGGGAGTCAAGACTGTGGGACCATCTTATCTCCTAGGCTAGCATAGAACTAAGAACATAGGCAGCCTCAACAGACTTTGTTATTCTAAAACTCTTTCTCTTAGTTTTCTGCATTGACCACTCCTTTATTATTATTATGCTATCTTGAGGGTATGGTCTACTTAAAAGACATTTTTAAAACAATATTTGACAAATGAATTGATTCATTACAACAAGATTTTTTGGGGAGGAGGGGCAGGGAGGGAGGTACTGGGTATTGAACTCGGTATTGACCACTGAGCCACATCCCCAGCCCTATTTTGTATTTTTATTAGAGACAGGGTCTTAACTGAGTTGCTTAGTGCCTCACTTTTGCTAGGGCTGACTTTGAAATGGAGATCTTCCTGCCTCAGCCTCCTGAGCTGCTGGGATTACAGGCATGTACCACTGTACCCAGCTATAACTAGAATTTTAATGACAGGTGAGGCATGAAGTGAGAAAAGAAAGGACTAAGCTATTTTCTAATGCCTGCCACCTGTGACCACCCATAACCACTTCTACACTTACCCACTTTCATTACCTTTCAATCAACCATTTAATTACCATCTATTCACAAAAACACAGTTTGAGATCACAATGGTGCCTTTTTTCCTACTATCCCTTATTTTAATAATATTATAAAGCCTCAGTAAAGGATGTGGAAATACTGGAACCCTTATACACCATTAATGGAAACATGGTGCACACGATACAAAAACAATATGAAGATTCTTCAAAACATTTAAATTGAATAATCATATGCTCCAGCAATCCCACTTTGGGTAATAAAATAAGATGTCAAAGAGCTATCTGTACACCCTTGTTCATCATACCAGCACTCACAATATCCAAGACATGGAAGCAACTCCAATACTCATCAGTGAATAAACGGGTAGACCTGCCTGAATATTATTCAATCTTAAAAAAGAAGAAAATCCTGCCACATGCTACAACATGGATGAACCTTGAGGGCATTCTGCTAAATGAGATAAACCAATCATGAAAAGGCAAATATAACATGACTCCACTTACACAAAGTACCTTGTTAGTCAAACTCATGGAAACAGAAAGTAGAATGGCAGTTGCCAAGAGCTGAGGGGAGGGGAAACAGGGAGTTATTGTTCAACAGGTATAGAGTTTCAGTTTTGCAAGATGAAAAAGTTCTAGGGATCTATTTCACAACAACGTACATACAGTCAATATTGCTGAACTGCACCCTTAAGAATGATTAAGATGGTAATGTTTGTTGCATTTTTTTAACCACAATTTAAAATGAATCTAAGGGGCTGAGGATGTAAGTCAGTGGGTAGAGCCCTTGTCTAGCATGCTCAAATCCCCAGCACCACAAAAAATTAAAAATAAATTTTAAAAACATAAAAAATTGAAGAAGAAGGGAAAAAAAGCATCAGTAAAGACCAAGGAGAAGAGCACTCCTGTGGAGGAGGAAAAGACAGCAGATCTAGAGCCACACGTTCCACATCCAAGACTCTGGAGCTTGAACAAAATGTTCTCAAATGCTATCAACCAACGCACCTATCCCTGAGTCCTCCCTTCCACCCGCCAGAAAAAAGAAATGTTATAGGGAATCGTGCCAACTCTCATTTTTATAACAAAAGTCCTCACAACTTAGTTACTAGCTCTAAATTGCCTCCACGCCTTACACTTGCGTGCAGTGCTACAGAGGAACCTCCATCCATCATCGCTGCCACTCGTGCCAGGCCTGGAGATCTTTGCAAGGCTGACCTTCATGCAACTGCTCAAAAACTGCTTTAATTTTTAGTTAGTATCTTTTGAGATTGAATCTCCAAAACATAGAGGAAAACAGTATTTCAAACATGGTAGTAACACATCACATAGAAGCAAGCATGTGCACATTTAAACAATGTAGGACTGTGAGCACAATGAAGGGGTAAGATTGCATGTGTGCATCTAGGATCACCTTGGGAGATGTTGGATGAGTTTCCCTAGTTCTGAAAGTCTCTGAGGCCCTGTCATCAGCCACCCTGGAATACTGAGACTTGCCTACCCAGCTATAGAACACTGATGTCCTGTTAATGTAGCCACATACAGCTTGCTGTTAAGGATAATTTTAGGGTATTAAGAGCTCATGAAGCAACGGACTAAGGTTCTCACTGATCAAAAAACTGTCCTTGTTGTTGGCCTATTAAGGATTTTAGAAGAGCAAATGGTAAAAATCATTACACAGGAAAGAAGTCTGTAATTTGAAGTGATTATAATCAAAGTTACCCTGGTTCTTGTTAATAACATTGTATAAGAGCCTGCATTTCTGACTCATCAAACATGAAACATTAACAAAAAATTAACATGAGACTTGGCCTTGAGTCAGAGTCACAGGGTATTTATTATTTACCTCAAGAAGGACAAAGGTTGCTATCATCCCTATACTAACACACAGTCTGTGTCTCACCATGTACACAGAAACCACAATGAGAAGAGGCCAGAACTTACCTTGGTTACAAAAGAATGTCAGTCCACCACCTCCCTAGGATATATTTTAAATCGCCTTATTTGGTAGAATGCGGGGAGCAGGGAGGAATGGTGAGGACGAACCCAGACCTTGAACACGCTAAGCCAGTGCTCTACCTCGGAGCTACACTCCCAGCCCACCATTTTATAAGATAATTCATACTGTCATATCTTTTTAGTATACTAGTATACAAATAAATGTTTGATCTTTTTTTAAAATAAGTATTTAGGCTCCCCTTTCTAAAGTGGTCACGCTTCTCTTATGTTTGATAGTCAGAAACAAAAAGAAAATACCCTGTAAAACATCTGATTGTCAAATCTCAGCCTCCTGTTAAATACAGGTGAGGTTCAGGCCTCTTGGGAAAGGTTTTAATAAGCTCAATCATCACTGGTGTCACAAATGAGATACTCAAGTTATCTCAGTCTTACTCATAATTCTCTAATATGGAGTAATTGTAGGGATAGGTACAATATTTTTCCCATGAATTAAAGGGCATTTGGAGACCAACAAATGGTAAAGAAACGCAATTTCCAAGAGGGCTGGAAATGACAGTCAAAGACAGGCATCAGAAGCTTTCAATTAGTGCCTGGGAACCCAGACACCTCTGATTTATGTTACATAAGGCTGGGCAAAGAACGACCCAATGCAGAAAAACTCAGATTGAAATCTGTGAAATGGGAGATAATTCCCCCTACCAAAGGCTGCTATTAATATCACAGTAATATTCTAGAATGTTCTCCAAGATGAAAGTGACACACAAATTTTAAGTATTATAAATAATCCTCTTGGAAATCTAGTAATATTTCTTCTTTATTATTCCCCCATACCAAACTACAGCTGTCTCAACAAAGAGGAACAGAGCACTAAAGCTAAATAACCCCCTCTAAGGACCAGCCCTCTTCCGGTAGCCTGTCTGACTTGGATTTTTCTACACTATGTCCTTCTGCCTCCATCCTCAAGTCATTTGACTGGGGGTTGGAGGAAGAGTGGGGAAAATCAATTTATCAACAGTTTTTAAATATTTTTATTGCATTTCTCCCTAAGTCATTCTTTCAATAAATTTGGGATTATGCAGGATCATTTTAATGTGCACTGAGTGCAGATCTAAACCAAGCAAAAGTGCAGGAAGAGAATGCACAAATGTGAAGATCATATTAATTTTTTTAATTCAAAAACAAAGTCTTTTTCAGTGCTTTTTCTGCCTCCCAGGAGAAGGATTGAGCCACAAAAGCCCTCTAGTCACTATAACAAACAAAGCAAGCCACAAGTTACTGGTATCTTTAGGCCATCAAGCATGTGCCCTTTAAATGTCCTTGCTCTTCCACCTTAACTTCTAACCTCCTGCTTCACATTAATGTGATATATCTCAATAGGAAAAGCCTCCTTGAAGGGGAAGAGAGGAACCTTCTCTTCAAAAGATTGATTTTTCATAATGAAATGTAAATCAACACCTCACAAGCATGCTGCTGTGTGCAGACACTGAGCTAGATAACTTCCACATTACTGTATGTTCTCATATTCCTGTAAAATAAATATTGTTTTGTTTTCTTTCTTTTTGTTTTGTTTTTGGTTCAGAGGATTGAACCCAGGGATACTTGACCACTGAGCTACATTCCCAGTCCTTATTTATTGCAAGACAGGGTCTCACTAAACTGCTTAAGCTGGCCTCAAATTTGCCATCCTTCCTGCCTCAGCCTCCTAAATCACTGGGATTACAGGTGTATGCCACTGAGCCTAGCCTAGATATTGTTGTCATCCTATAGGAAAAATTTCCCACTATCTCACAGCTAGCAAGTAGCAGAGAAGGGATCTAATGTGAGACCACAGGACTCTGAGGCCATTCTTCCATTGTTATTATTGGCTCTGAGATGGACAGTCCTGAATGCCTGAAACCAAACCCAGTAAGATCCAGATGCTCTGGCCCTAGGAGGAACCCCCAAGTGCATTTAGCCATCCAGACTGAAAGAGTCTCTGGGCTAGACAGAACATAGACAAGATGAGCTGAGGAAACCAGTATATAATCCTAAAACTGGAGACCACACAATACATATGGAAACACACACCCATTTTGCACCTATGTGATCCAAAAACCTCACACAACTCTCCTGAGCCTCAAGCATCTGATGTGGGAAGGCTTCAGATAACCAAAATCAAACTCTTTTTCCTCTTCATCGTCCCATTCCCTCCACAGCCTCTTGGAGAGGAAGTTCTAGGGATCCTAATTCAATAGTTAAGTCCTGGCTCTTGCTTTATCAGCCCAGTTTCAGGGCCTGTCTTCTCCCTGGAAGAAAATGACAAGTCTCCCAAAATGCCTTGCCTCTTCCTTGCCTCTCTGGTTTCTACATCATCTGGAGACAAAGGTGTGATCCACCATTCCCCAAAACTCACATCAGTGGTTCTCAGGTTACATCTAGGCCTCAGGACCTCTGGGGGTAGGAGTCTAGTCTGTTTCACCTAGGTCAGCTCTAAGTTTGCAGTTTTACATATTGAAGTAACAAATACTTTTCTATTTGAAAATTAAAAAAATCTTCTGACCTGAATTTTGCAAACCAGAATACAGAGTAAGAGCCACATTCCTTGGCATAGCATTCAAGGCCTCACTCCTTCTCTTCTACCTAGAGCTCTTCCTGCACATGGCTCCCTTTCACTTGCTTGGCCTGTACTTCTCTTGCATTTACTAGTATCACCTCTCCTCTGTGATGACAAAAAAAATCTCTGCTGACCATGCAGTCATGTTTTCCTTTAATCACCTATCTCTGTATTTCCAACACCAGTCGCAGAGCCTGGCACACAGAAATTGCTTAACGAATATTTTAATCATTCATTCAATAATACATGATGAAAGTAAGAAATCAATAAGCACTCTGTCTGAAAAGCAAAATTCACAAAGCTTAAAAATAAAGAGACAAGCCGGGTGCTGTGGTGCACATCTGTAATTCCAGCAGCTAAGAAGACCAAGACAGAAGTATCTCAAGTTCAAAGCAAGCCTCGGCAACTTATCGAGGCCCTACACAACTTGGTGAGACTCTGTCTTAAAATAAAATATAAAAAGGGTTGTGGCTCAATAGTTAAGCACCCCTGGGTTCAATCCCTGGTACAAAAAACCAAAATAAATAAATAAATAAACCCTAGGTCCAATTCTCAGTACCAAAAATAAATAAAATAATTTTTTTTAAAAAATCACAAGTTAGTTACAGATTAAATTACCAGGATTAATTAGTTTGAAATCCTCCTTTTTGTTTTAAAAATGGAAATATATCATCCTCCATCATAAAATTCAACAGGTAAGCCCATTTAAAAATGGCTCCCTGAATGGGAAAGAGTTCAAAACAAAACAAAGAAACAAAAAAACCCACATGTGGGCATGCCTGAAGATTACAGCTGATTAAATGCTCAAAGAAAGTGCACAAGCACACCTGTTAAATTCAGTGTTGGGGTTTTGGGTTTCACATTAGTATCAGGTGCATCCTCCAGCCTTGCCGGCCTCCATCCTATATTTCTCCAGGTAGTCTTGAATACCTCTACATTATTTACAAGCATCCACACTATCAGGACCTTCCTTCAAATGCCTGGGGACCATGAATACAGTTCCATAGATGGTATGTTTAGGGCTCAGGGCAGATAAGGGAAGCACACACTAATACTCAGCACAACAACCAGTTCTAGGTATTAATTATTCATTCACAACCGACCTATAAAAGGCAAGAGATATGGTCTGTAACTTTTTTCTCCAAAAATCAGAACATAAAACAGCTTTGGGACCATCAACCCATGGAAATGTCAAACATTATGTCCCTGGTTAGAGAAAAAAGTACATACTGACCACAGGGCCAAGCTGGACAAATGACATGCTGCCAGGGCCATGCACTTAGAAAGCTGCTGGACTCTTTTTCTTTTTGTCAGACAGTTGGGGGAGGGGCACTTAAATATCACCTAAAACAACAGCAGCGACAAGAACACTCTGCTCCTCTTGTAATCCAGTCTGAGGGACAAATGGCCTTTGACTGCTCTAACAAAATGGAGGTATTCTAGGTGTAAATACTACAACTTGTAACATTCCAGTCCTTGTCATAGGTCACCATGCTACTTACCAAATGCCCTATGTCATTGTCACAAAAAAGCATTCCAAGGGGAAAAATGAACCATTAAGTCCTCAAACTCTAACCCCTTATATCCACAAGGCTAAAAGTGACTTAAGACAGGCAAACTGCAGGTACTCAGGAGTCAACAGTTCTTTAGAGATGCCCTCCATAAAGTATCTCTTTTCAAGAAACTTGGAAGGCAAAGAGACAAAGAGGGAAGAGGACCAAAAATACCACATGGTGACCTGAAGGAGCAGAAAAATGAAAAGAATCTTTAGCTTAGCTCTTGTGACCACAAGAGATAAAAACCTACGGTCAGGCACTTGCAGTTCAATAGGAAGCAGGAGTCAAACTGGAGGCATTGTGTAAAGGATATCTGATCCACTGTGTAATGGCTTGTACCAGCTTACAGACAATGCCCCAAACTTCCACGAGCAAGCATTTCTACTAAGCTGACTTCCTAGTAGAGAGGTCAGATGCTGCAAGAATGAAAATCTAAGACAAATGCTCTTTGATGGGAGGAAAATTAAACTCTAGCTTTCTAACCATAACTAGCCTTGCTTCTGCTCTTTTACTAAAAAAGAATGCGTATTTTATGTCTGTCCGTCTGTCTTTGTTTAGGTTGCTGAAACAGAATACCATAGATTTGCATGGCTTAAACAACAAACATTCGCTTCTCACAGCTCTGGAGGTTGGAAGTCAGGGTGTTAGCACCATAGGGTTCTGGGAAGAGCCCTCTTCCAGGTTTATAGAGAACCACCTTCTTATTGTATTCTCAGATGGTGGAGGGAAAGGCCATCTCTCATGCCTCTTGTATAAGGGGACTAGTTCCACTCATGAAGTCTCCTCCCTCAAAGTCTAATCACTCCCTAAAGGCTTCCCTCTTAACACCATCATACTGGGGGCTAGGATTTCAACATAAGAATGGAGGAAGGGGAATACAAATATTCAGTACTTAGTCTTTTCATGTACATGGAGAATGTCTCTAAAAAATATGCAAACTTTTAAAAGGAATTATCTTTAGGGAGTGGGATGAGAAATGGTTTGGGGAAGACAATACTCATTGTCCACTTCTGTAGTACTTGGATTTATTTTTGCACTGTAATGTATAATGTACAATGCAAGACATTATTTTATGATACATTTTAATGTAAAACTTGTAAACATGAAGAACTCTCTCTTCAATGGGTATCACAAAAATTAGGAAATTTTCCCCAACTAAAGTGATAATTAGCAGTTCTGAACACAAATGACTCCTTCAATCTGACAAGTACTAACTGATACTAACTGCATTCAGACTTACACGAAGCACTGTTATGATTTAGGCATGAGGTGATTCAAAAATCTCATGTGTGAGACAGGCAAGAATTTTCAGAGGTGAAATGATTAGATTATGAGAGCTTTAGCCTAATCCATGGATTAATCAACTGATACAGATTAACTGGGTGGTAACTATAGGCAGGTAGGGTGTGGCTAGAGGAGGGAGGTCACTGGGGGAGTGCCTTTGGGTTTATATTTTGTCCTGGTAAGCAGAGCTCTCTCTCTCTCTGCTCCCTGACTGCCATGTCCAGAGCTGCTTTCCTCAGCCACACCCTCTGCCATGATGTGCTGCCTCACTTTGGGCCCAGAGCTATAGAGATGGCCATGTCTGGACTGAGACCTCTGAAACCATGAGCCAAATAAACTTTTCCTCCTCCACATTGTTCTTGTTGAATCTTTTGGTCACAGCTATGAAAAAGTTGACTAAAACAGGCACTATAGGAAATGCTGGAAGAAATGTTATCCATTGTCACTGTCTTCAAGGAATTTATTAATCAACTGGAGGGTGAATATGGATATACACACTCTGATCACACACATCAAACTGGGAATCTGTAGGAAACATGGTACAGGATAACAAGGAAACAATAAGTTTCTCAAAGAGAAAGGTTCCAGCATGAACCACATAGGCAGAATGCTCCGTGATGGGACTGGGCTCAGGTTGGAGACAGTGGAGAGCACTTGGGTTTCCTTAAGACAGGGTGATCTAATATGTAACAAGGAATGCAAGGAGAGGCTGACTTGGCAAATGTCCCAGTGTCTTCCTGACTTCAATCCATCTGTTTTCTCAATATTCCTACAATTTTGTAGTTAATAAAGCAACTTCACATACACATTCAAGAAATCTAAGAAGTTTGCAGAAATTTAAACTAGTGTGGCAAAAATTGTTATCAGCCTCACCCAATAACATGCAATCATTGCCCAATCACATTACTACCTTATTAAACTTCTGAAAAACCACAGGCCTGTATCAAAGAGGTCAAAATTTAGAGCGTGGTAAGTTCCCTTGAAGATTAGCTAATGGGAATACAGATAAGAATTACAAACATGCATATGTTTATCAACCACAGGATGAATCAGCCAAGAGTCAAGTTTACAGGAAGTATCACTTTCTATAAAATACTGTCACATTCATTGCTTGTTTTATACATATGGTCTATTTCTCCAAAATAGATTACATGTGGGTAAGGAACATACTCATATAGTACTTAGGTCACTGTACTGCTACAAACCCTGGAACAGCCAGGCCTGGTGGCACATGCCTATAATCCCAGAGGCTTGGAAAGCTGAGACAGGAGGTTCTCAAGTTCAAAGCCAGCCTTAGAAACAGAGGAGCATTAAGCAATTCCGTGAGACCTTGTCTCTAAATAAAACACAAAATGAGGCTGGGGATGTGGCTCAGTGGTCAGGTGCCCCTGAGTTCAATCCCCAGTACCAAAAAAAAAAAAAAAAAAAAAAATCAATGGAATAGGATTTTAAAACTGGGTAACTATTCCACTCTAAGAATGGTATTTGGTCCTTGAAGGCCCCAAAGAAGAAAACAAGGGATAGACTCTCTTCTTATATCACAAAACCATGACATAAATTCATAAGTTAATTAAGTACAAACTAAACATCTTAGTACAGGCATATTCGTGTGTGTGTGTGTTGCTAAGCATATGTTTTGCCACTAAGAATAGATGCATATTCTAAAAAACTAAAATTCTAACATTTGTTTCTCTTTGTTAATTAGATTTTTTCAATCACCATAAAGGAAACTGTCCACTACAGGTTCCTTTCTTTTTTTGGGGTTCCTTTCTTTTTAAAGGAAGCAATTAATCAAAGGTGAATACCACTTTGCATTTTACAAGGTTTCTTTTATCTTTGAATAAAGTACATCAATCTATCTGAAAATGTGTTGTCAACATTTACTGTTATTTGTTGTCATCTTCCCAGCACCCTCCCTTTTTGTGGGGAGCAGCTTCCTGAGGTTCTGAAGAAAGCTGCTATGTTCTTACGGCCCTCCACAGGCCACACCAGAGTTCACTAGTCCAGGAGTGGCCATTTGACCAAAGCCTAGTAAATTATTGCTTTGCTCCCAAACCCCCCCGCCCCCATGTTTCCAACTAGAACTAGAAAAATGTTGAAAGGAATGGGATGCAAAGCCTAGGGGCAGATGGAAGGCCACCTACAGAAGTATAGACAGAAGCCCAATCACACGAGGAGGCTAAAAACAGATTGAGAGTGAAAGAACTCTATTTTTTTCTGTCAGGCCCCTTCTTCAGATGGACTGTTGTTTAGCTGTTCCTTCAATCATGCAGGATACTCCAAGATCTTTCCCCTAAAAGTCCTAATACAAAGTGCTTTCCTCCCCCAAGCTACGATTCTGCTTTAGTTACACCAACCTCCAGCCATATGCTCTCTGAACTGTGGATGGCTGGATGCCACTGGGATGTGTTGTACATATGGTTTGTACATATGCTCTTCACTGATGCCCAGGGATACCTTTTTTAAAGGAATCATTTGTAAGCATAGAGCTGGCTATGACCTAATATAATACATTTTCTGGGCCTGTAATCCCAAATACTCAAGAGACTGAGGTGAGGGAATCATGAGTTCAAGGCTAGCCTGGGACAACACAGCAAGGTCTTGTCAAATATATAAGTAAGTAAATAAATAAATAATTTAAAAGTTATCTAAGCCAATCAGACCTCCAACACCATACTCAACCTTACAGAAATACACTTACAGAAAACCGGGATATTAAGTCATTAACATCATTTAGTGGTAAGGTCAAAAGATAAAAGATTGGCAAGAAGTAGAGTTGAAGCTGGATATGGTGTTTTACACCTGTAATCCCAACCACAGGAGGCTGAGACAGGAGGATCTCAAATTCAAGGACAGCTCTGGGAATTTAGCAAGGCCCTAAACAATTAAGTGAGACCCAGTCTCAAAAATAAAAATAAAAAGGGTAAAGGATGTGGCTTGGCGTTAAAGTACCCCTGGTTAAAACCTCTGTAGCAAAAACAAAGAGTTGGAACTAAAATATAAAAAGTCATCTGTGATAAAGAAATATACAAAGTCATCTATGATAAAGAAATAGATACTACACTTAGTAAACTATACTCAGTAATAGTTTACTAAGTAGAGGGCTCCAACAAAGGAGGCACGTGGACATCGGAACCTGTGTCTGGAACTTTGTAATAACTCTCCTTCTCTCCTCCCCTAAACCTACCACACTCACATTGTTTTTTATTCAGAGAACTCAAATGAATCTCTGTTCCTTACAACCAGAAAGGACTAACCAAAAATAATTCTAAATGCAGGAATCTTTTCCAAGAAGCCAATCAGTAGACACAGACTAAATGTTTAGCTCCCCTGTTACCAGAACACCTCCCCACTGGATTACTATTTAGAATGATCATGTCAAAACTGCTAACAAATCTATATAATTTAATAATACAACCATCTTCTTTAGTGGACTTGGTATCAAAACTAAAATGAAATTTAAGAAACTATTAACATCTACCCAGAAACAATTTTCTCTATACACTAAACAATTAAATTAAATAGTGTTTCTGAGAAGGCTGATTAGGTAATATTTTGGCTATCTGAATTCTACTGTTAATAATAAAATACACTTTGTGATAGTTTTGTTTGCTCCTAGGTGCTCCTGTGTATCTCTTCTCAATGCTCCTGTGTGATATTTTTTATTTAAGGTACACAGAACTTTATAAATGCCCTGCATATAAGTTAAATTTCAGCTGGGCATGGTGGCCATGCCTATAATCCCAGCAACTCCAGAGGCTGAGGCAGGAGGATCACAAAGACAGCCTCAGCAACTTAGTGAGGACCTAAGCAACTATGTGAAGACTGTCTCAAAATAAAAAATAAATAGGGCTGGGAATATGCCTCAGTGGTTTACTCCTGGGTTTAATCCTGAATATCATCCCCCAAAATTAATTAATTAAATTTCATCCTTTTATCTTCCTATGATAGTACTTGTTCATAGATCCATAGGAACTAAACTATAAGCGAATTTAATAAAGGTAAAACATATGAATATATGAGACAGCAAACACCTACACTAGGCTTTTTTGATGACCACATCTGGGTAAATGAAAAACATTATATGAAAATAGTATTTTTTGATCTGCAGTATTACAACCAAATCTGCCATCTGTTTCCAGGAAACTACCAAATTAAAAAAAAAAAAAAATCACACTATTTTGGTACTGGTAGCTTTTACAGAGTATTTTCTGTTTTTTTTTTTTCTCACTAATCTACCATTATTACTATGTAAGAGAGCAGAGGGAGAAATGAGATACTGATACATGCCACAAACTGGATGAACCTTGAAAATATTTTGTTAAGTGAAAGAAATTAGTTCCCAAAGCCTACATATTGTATGATTTCATTTATATAAAATGTAAGCCTGGATGTTAACTTTGACGACTTTATGTAATATATATTTTTTTGATATCTCACTTGCTGAGAAAGTCCAGAATAGGCAAGTCTAATAAAAGTCAGAATGTAGATTAGTGGTTTCCTGGGGCTGGGGGGGAAGAGAAAGTGGGAAGTGAGTGCTCACATGTATGGGATTTCCTTTTGGAGTACTAAAAATGCATTGGAACTACACAGTGGTGACTGCCACAAGCTTTGTTTTTATTTATTTATTTGATTGTTTGTTTATTTATTTATTTATTTATTTATTTATTTATTTATTTATTTTTGGCGCTGGGGATTTAACCCAGGGGCACTTAACCGCCGAGTCATATCCCCAGCCCTTCTTTGTGTTTTATTTAGAAACAGAGACTCACTGAGTCGCTCAGGGCCTTGCTAAATTGCTGAGGCTGACTTTGAACTCCTGATTCTCCTGCCTCAGCCCCTTTTTTAAAAATTACCAAATTGTATACTTTAAAAGACTTCATTTTATGAAATGTAATTTTTAAAAATTATTGTATTTGCAATGTAAATTTCATCTCAATAAAAGGTTGACATTTGAAAGACAGGGAGGTTAGGGAGAGTGTGTAGGAATAAGCAAGTGCTGAGAGGCCAGTGAGGAAGGAGAACCCTGGTGTGTGGTTAAGAGGTTTCATGAAGGGAAGGAATAGAGGGAGATCTTAGTAGCCCTAGGCTTCCACCTGTTGGTCCTCCCAAGCCTGGGCCACTCCCCTCACCTACCATGAGATTTTAGCCATCATTGAGCAGAGAACAAAATGTGGGGGAGATCCAAGGAATCCAAGTTGAACTACAAAACAGGGAAGAGGGCTGGGGTTATAGCCCAGTTGGTAGAGTGCTTGCCTCCCATGCACAAGGCCCTGGGTACAATCCCCAGCACACACACACACACACACACAAAAAAAAAAAAAAAAAAAAAAAAGGGAGGGACAGGGAAGAAACTGGAAACTGGATCTATAGTAACAGGAAGAAAAGGGAGGGAGGATAAGAAATCCAGAGAAAATGTACCCAAAAAAGGCAGAGAAGACTCCTGCTTTCCTATGGTTAGAAAACTTAATTTGCATGTGAAAAAAGGAATTAAGGGATAATCTGGGCCTACTTGTAATGATCTAAACAGACTTCCTCTTTAATGATTTTCATGAACTCATGGATATGGAAATGGTCTTTCAGATTCAGATTTCACAATGGTGGTCTCTTATTGTGTGCTAAGGACCATGCCTCTCACATTCCTCACAATGCATCATTTAGGGAAACAGATTCTAGAGTCGATTAGGAAAATAAGGGGGAGCAATTAAATACCTGCTAGTCCTGATTGCATATTGTATGTCACCTACTGAAAGGTCACTTTCTACCCCATAAATACATGTAATCACTCTATATTTATTTAAAAAATTTAATTTATTTTTAAAATATCCCACTAGGTACAGTGTGGCACAATCCTGTAATCCACCTACTTGGGAAGCTGAGGCAGGAGGTCACAATTTCAAGGTAAACCTGGAAAATTTAGCAAGATCCTGTCTCAAAAAAATTTAAAAGGCTGAGAATGTAGCTCAGTGGTAAAGCACCCCTGGGTTCAATCCCCAATACAGGCAGGAAAGCAAAAAATCCTCCCTGTAAAAATCCATTCCAACATCCAAGGAACTGTTCTCTCTCCCTTGGGGCCTAAAGTGGTACCTCTGAAAGGAGAGGTAGGTGTGTGATTTTTAAAAGCCCTAGCTTGATTTTGAGGAGATTCCAAGCAGGTGATGGCACATCTTCTGCTTTCAATCAAGGGCTCCTGGGACACCGGCAGCCTAGCCTCTTTAATTCACTGCAGTGGCAACTGAAGCAGCCAGGACAAGGCTCAAGTCCTAATGCTCCTTCAGGCTTCTAGGCCCTAATGTTTTAAAATGACTCTGGCGCATTTTCCCCTCTTTCGTGATAAATTTTTCCCTCTAAATTACTGCAGTACTAACTGCCCAAAGTACTTCCTTGGCACTTGCACACATATGTAGTCTCATACAAATAGATTTTGTCTTCCCAATTAGATTACTCTAGACATGTTTTATAGGCCTCTTTACACATTCAACAACAGGGGCTCAGTTCCTTCAGAAGGAGGAAGTCAAATATCACCTAAGAACACCTGTTGGTTCATTTTGGGTATGTGGGGCAGGGTACCAGTTGAGGATCAATGATTTTATTCTGTAGTTTCTGAGTGAAATCACTATGTTAGAGGAGGCCATCAAAAATATAAAACCAATATCAACAACTCATTACTGGAGGGAAAAAAAGTCATAAATATGTGAACTTAAATATCTTTCATGATTTTAAAATACTTTTCTTGTCATTTATGTGCAGAACTGACAATTGAGGATTAAAAGAATCTAAGCATATAACTCTTCCTTTCTTTTTTCTTCTTTCTCTTCCTTTTTTGTACTGAGGACTGAACCCTGGGGTACACTACCACTGAGCTACATCTAGCTAGTTTTAACTTATTTTAAGAAAGGGTCTGGCTAAATTGCCCAGGCTGGCCTTCAACTTGGCCTCAGCCTACTAAATCACTGGGTTTAATTTATTGGTGTGAGCAACTCCACCCAGTGTAAGCACATAACTTTAATGCTAGCTTGAAATTTGCAGTCAAGTGGGAGAATGAGATGATAAATTCTGCTTTAGTTCTAGCCATATAAAATCTATTTATTTTTTTCTGAGGATACTGGGTGTGAATTTTTTGTCTACAATTGCAAAATTTTTCAAGATATACTTTATAAAGTTTCCCCATTCATTTTAATTAGCACTACAGAGCTAACTTACTAGACAAATTTTCTGTCCTCCTAGAGATTAAAAACTCACACAAGGCCCAAATGGCAATAGAGCAGAAAAGGAAGGCCTTCATCATCTCCACAAAGGGTGGATCCTTCCAGATGGGGCTGCAATGAAGCCAGGGATTACAAGTATGTACTCCTCCTGCAGGAGACAGCACAACTCTCAGTGTGGGAAGAACATTAAGGCATCTAGATGTCAAGATAACAAAACATAAACTGTGACCTAGTTGCCAGGGGAAAGGTAGATTAATACTTTTTAATTAATTTATTTATTTTAATTGGGTATATATGACAGCAGAATGCTTTTGATTCATTGGACACAACTGCAGCACAACTTTATATTTCTATGGTTATACATGATATAGTGGCATACCATATGTGCAGTCCACATGTACCTAGGGTAATGATGTTCATCTCATTCCACCATCTTTCTTGCCCCCATGAACACTCCTTACCCTTTGCCCAATCAAACTTCCTCCATTTTTCCCATGCCTCTCCCCTCCCCATTATGGATCAGCATCCACTTATCAGAGAGAACATTTGGCCTTAGTTTTTTTGGGATTGGCTTACTTTGCTTAGCATGATATTCTCCAACTCCATCCATTTTCATACAAATGCCATAATTTTATTCTCTTTTAATTCTGAGTAATATTCCATTGTGAATATATACCACAGTTTCTTTTATCCATTCATCTATGGAAAGGCATCTAGGTTGCTTCCACAGTTTAGCTATTGTGAATTGAGCTGCTATGAACATGAATGTGGCTGTGTTACTATAGCCTGCTGATTTTAAGTCCTTTGGATATAGACTGAGGAGTGGAATAGCTGGATCAAATGGTGGTTCCATTCCAAGTTTTCTAAGGAATCTCCATACTGCTTTCCAGATTGGTTGCACCAATTTGTAGTCCCACCTTCAATGTGTGAGTGTGCCTCCCCCCCGACATTCTCCCCAACATTTACTGTTGTCTGTATTCTTGATAACTGCCATTCTGACTGGAGTGAGATGAAATTTTAGAGTAGTTTTGATTTGCATTTCTCTAATTACTAGAAATGTTGAACATTTTTTCATGTATTGGCTGATCAAATACATATCTTCTTCTGAGAAGTGTCTGTTTGGGGCTAGAGTTGTGGCTCAGCAGTAGAGCGCTCGCCTAGCACATGCAAGGCCCTGGGTTCAATCCTCAGCACCAAATAAAAATAAATAAATAAAATAAAGGTAATGTGTCCAACTAATAAACAAATATAGTTGTTTATTCTGTAGATCTAAAAAAAAAAATGAGAAGTATCTGTTCAGCTCCTTAGCCCATTTATTGATCGGGTTGTTTATTTTTTTGGTGTTAAATTTTCTGAGTTCTTTATATATCTTGGAGATTAGTGCTCTGTCTGATGTGTGTGTGGCAAAAATTTGCTCCCAAAATGTAGGCTCTCTGTTCACCTCATTAATTGTTTCTTTTGCTGAGAAGCTTTTAGTTTGAGTCCATCCCATTTATTAATTCTTTTTTTTTTTAACTTTTATTTATTTATTTATTTTTATGTGGTGCTGAGGATTGAACCCAGGGCCTTGCACATGCCAGGCGAGCGCTCTACCTCTGAGCCACAACCCCAGCTCCTTATTAATTCTTTATTTCTCGCGCTTTAGGAGTCTTGTTAAGGAAGTTGGGGCCTAATCCAACATGATAAAGATTTGGGCCTACTTTTTCCTCTATTAAGTGCAGGGTCTCTGGACTAATTCCTTCCTTGATCCACTTTGAGTTGAGTTTTGTGCATGGTGAAAGATAGGGGTTTATTTTCATTTTGCTGCATATGGATTTCCAGTTTTCCCAGCACCATTTGTTGAAGAGGCTATATTTTCTCTACTGTATGTTTTTGGTACCTTTGTCTAGTATGAGATAACTGTATTTATGTGGGTAGACTAATATTTTAAAGAAGAGGCAAAAGTTGATTGTCACTTCAGCAGGAATGCTCAAGGATAACAAGGTTTCAATATTAAGTGAGAGCATTTGGCCAAGTGGGTCTCAAACTGGTCTACATCACAATCACATGGAGGCTCACTAAAAATGCTGACTCTTGCATTCACTACTCCACGTGGTGAATCTCAATTTATAGGGCAGGGGGACACAGAGTAAGCACTGTTAACAAGCTAGCTATTGAATCTTGTTCATCCAAATACAGTGTTTGACAACAGTTGCCTGGGTATTCTGTTCAGGTTTTCAGACAAAAAAGTGGAATGTAGATGTTGGTAGGGGATCTATATTTGTTGCCACATTGCATCTATTTAATGAAAGTTTAGTATTAGAAAGCACAAAAGAGAGAAGTCTTTATTATTTTAATGACTATTCAATTAATGCACTATTCCTCATCAGAATTTAAAGATGAGGAATAGCTAAAGAGCCAACTACTTACTACTTCATAAATACACCTACGTCTAAATACTTAATGGGTACTTTAAAGCCCATGTTTATTCTGTAGATCTAAAAAGTATGCAGCCAATAAAAAAATGTCTACATGAAGGCAATTTAAATTGCACTGTGCAAATAGTAGCCACTTGTCACATGTGTTTACTGACCACATGATATGTGCATACTGAGATGAGCTGTAAGTATAAAATACACAATGGATTTCAAAGACAGTATAAAAATGTAAAAGTATTTCAAACAACATTTATGCAGTTGAAATGATAATATTGTGGATACACCGATAAGAATATTCTACTTAGAAATTTTAAAAATCACATGTGGCTAGTATTGTATTTCTTTTATACATCACTGATCTGGATATTTCTGCTTAGCTGATTAAACACCACCAAAATTCTTCACCACTGCAGCCCATGTTTCAAGGCAGTCTGGCACCTGTATATAATCACCATCAATGCTATCTACTCTGTGCATGTGAGGCAGAGACACAATTAGATACATGTCATTTTCCCATAGCTGACCTCTGTCCTTAATTCCTCTGTGACAATGCAAACTCAAGGTCAATTTATTTTGCTGTGTTCACAACTCAGCAAACAGGCAAATTTTGAGTTCATAAATGTTGATGAGTGACAACTCCCAAAGTAATCTCATTTCTAATTTCTATCATTTTATTAAAATGCACATTCATACACAGGCTTTCTTCTACCACCTCTCTGGGCCATTATTTTTTAAGAAAAAAATTAATTAAGATTTCTGAATTATAGTATTAGGTGTTTACAATAATTTCCATGCTTTTTCCTTATTACAAAATAGTACTAATTTTATTTCAGAAAAAAAGCTAAATATAGAAAATTCACTCAAAAATAAACACTGGCTATTTTGGTATATACTCTCCCAATTTTTTTCTTTACTAGTAAGAAGTATTGATAGAAAAATATTAATTCTAATTCTTTTTATTAATATTTTCAAACTAAATATGCTGCACATTTTAAAGGACTTCTTCCTCAAATTCCTCTAATTGTGTTGATTCTGTTAAATATAAGCCACTAAACACCCTTCATTTAAAAATAATCATATTTATAGAAAGAAAACATTTACTTTTACATTTCTTTAAAAGATAAAAAAGTCAAGAATATGGGCATGCCATCTCATGGAGTGCAGGAAATAAAGACCTAAAAATCACTTCACAGTGCATCACCCTAAAGGTGAGATGCCACCATCTTTTTGCTACTCAAAAGAATTCATGAATATTCTCATCTTCCTTCTGAACCCAAACTGAGAACCATGGAAAGTACAGGAATAAGTATCCTCTACCATGTTTTCCCTCTACAATTTTCAACATGAGTATGAGTATGTAACTCACCAGACTCTCAAAGTGCTTCAAAGACTTAGTATAAACATGTAAAATCTCACTAGTGACTTTCCATGTTAATGTGATTATATTTTGGATATATATATTTTGGGTATGTGTATAAACTTTGAATACATGGCAAGTCAGTATTAACTCTAAATATTTTCTTAAAATATATGTGAATCTTAAAATTTTATAAGCCAAAGAGTTGAGAAGAGTTGAAAGACCCCCTCTTCACCCAACTTGTATGAGGAAGTAGCTTTCAGATGAAGCTTTTCTCTACTTTGAGAAAGAGTCGCTGTGCCCAGTCCTGCCAGGTGTTCCAGGTAGATTCTGTAGATGGGAGAGTGCAATTCTCTCCACTTCTTTTTGGTCATTAGGCTGAAGTGCCAGTAGTGTCCCCTGGCAAGCTATTTAATCCCTCCGTGACTGTTTCCTCATTTATACTTTATAGATGATGTTAACTCTCATACGATCGTTATGGGATTGACTATTAAAATATTCAATGCATTTAAAATAGTGCCTGGCACATAGTAAGCACCATAATGAGCACTGTTATTATATTGTGACCCAGTTCTTCTGGGACGTAGACAAAATCCTTGGAATATCAGGAAAAATGAACGAGGGTCAGCTGAGGTCTTTGCTCTAAATCTATAAAAAGACCACATACAAAAAGCAAGTAACTTCTCTGTAGTTTGCAAGAAAAGCTGTCTTTAAAAGAAAGACAGGGTAGCTGGGTGCAGTGGCATGTGCCTATTATCCCAGCAGCTTGGGAGGCTTAGGCAGGAGGATAGCAAGTTCAAAGCCAGCCTCAGGAAGGCCTTTTTGTGAGGCCCTAAAGGAACTTAGCTAGACCCTGTCTCTAAACCAAATATTTTTTTAAAAAAGGACTGGTGATATGGCTTAGTTGTTAAATGTCCCTCTCTGGGTTCAATAGGAAGGGAGGGAGGAAAGGAGGAAGGGAGGAAGGAAGGAAGAAAGACAGGGTAGCCTAGAATCAGAAAGTAAAAGCCTCATGAGCAAAGGTAATTGGTCACCCCTAGCATACTGGTCTTAAGACTCAAATGAAGATTCAAGAAAAAGGGAGAGGGCTGAAAGCACCAATCAATCCATTCGCACAGGCCAAGATCATGGTTTCCACACGGAACCATGCTAATGAATAAGACAGAAACTAAGGCCCCAACTCTCAAGTGAACGACCATCTAATTAACCATTCATTCAAGAAAGATCTTTAAATCACACCACTCAGGAGACAAATTAGCCTAAGAAAGCTGAATACTTTTCCTATAGCATTCATTTGGCTACATCCTCAATATCCATTCCCCTCTTCCTGCTTCATGTTACATTCCAAATTCTCTAGCCAAGCTGTTTGGTGGGACTGACTAAATACTCACTCTAGGAGTGTACCCTGTCCAGATGAAGTCAAATCAGATGTCCTGTTCTCCAACTTGGGTCAAACATGGCAATGAGATGACCACAGGATGATGGGGGTACAGATGTGCTCTTTTCTGGGTGTCTGTAAGGTCCAGGAGACCTGGGATCTAGGGCAGCCATCTTGAGACCACAAGATAGATCCTGACTGTAAATGGAGGCTGCACTAACAAATAAAGCCAAAGAGTGGAGGGAAAGAAACTGGGTCCTGACTGTACCAATTAAGTCCAGGAACAGGTCTTGTTATAAGACTGAATTTGCCTACTTTATGATCAATCAGTTTTCTCTGCCACTTAAGCTACTTTGGGTTAGGTTTCCTTTTGTTTAAAAATCAAGAGAATCCCAAATGAACATGCTTCATAATCTAATTCTATTATAAAAATAACAGAAAAGTGAGCTATTTTCACAATTAACAGTAAAGTTACCTGACTTTTTATTTATCATAATTAAAGATATTAGGGGGGAAAGTATAAATTCAATTGTTTCTCAATAGAAACAATTTCCTTTGAAGTCTCAAAGTACAGATGGAAGACCTTGAAAGCATTCTATTTTGACTTCTGCTTTACACATATTCAGGACTGCTGCGTTCTCAGAGTGATGGAACCACTTCCTGAATTTTCAAGTAATTTAGGATGACACACTCCCCACCCCACCAAGGGTCACTGTCAAAGTATGCTCTAGATATTCAACAGCAACAAAGGAATAAGAAATCACACGTTCCCACTAGTGTTAGTGAATTACTGATAAATATACCTGTTACAGTGTTAAATGTACCCTTACTAAACATTATACTATATACTTCTGGTTTTCAGATCTAAAGCCCTTATTATGTAGTGCTAACGAACCTTGTACAGTTTGGGCCAGTTAATAGGTCAAGGCACTAACAACACAGGTTGGTTTGGGTATTTTTGTGTATAAGGTATAGTGTGCTCCAACATTTTGCAATGTAAGATGTCAAAAGATCTTACAACGTTTGAGTAGTTCTTTCTGAACTGCTATAAAAATCTCTCTGTGCTCTGAATTATTCTGGTCATTAGGAGAGACAGCTCAGGCTGGGATGTAGCTCAGTGGCAAAGCAACTGCCTTGCATTCACAAAGCCCTGGGTTCGACCCTCAGTTCCAAAAAAGACAAAAAAAGGAGAGAGAGCTCTCCAAATATGGAACTCTAGCTCCTTACAAAGTGTTCAGCTTGTCTTGTGGGACATGGCTAAGGAGAGATACAAGGATGTGTAAGCAGGAGTCATAGAGAAGTCAGGTGGACAATTTTAAGGAGGACCATACAGCATACTGAGCTCTGAGACAGGGTATGAAGGGGACTCACCTGCTAGAGCCTTGATGCGGGACCGCTCAAAGAGCCGTGCGGAGCTGTTCTCGTTGTCCCAGTCATCCACGTCCCAGCGGTTGTTGACATCGCTGTACTGCTGTTGGATCTCAATGTTGTCATAGTCTGTGGCTACTGTGGTCGTCATCTTGAACTGTCTCAGCTGCTCCTCCACATCAGCTCCTTCTTAGAATTCTGTAAGAAAGAAAAGGAAAAACATATTTAGGTGTCCAAAGTGTGTACAGTCCCCACAAAAGCTGCTAGGATAAAGGTGAGTAGAAAATAAAAGAGTTAGTGTTTGTCCAGCATCAGTCTTCTGGAGTCAAAACTGGTTCTGAACTTCAGCACTGCCTTTGCCAGCTGTGTGACCTTGTTCAACCTTCTCAATATCTTGGAGCCTCAGTTTCCCAAAGGAAGTAATAAGGAAGATACTTCACAGGCTATTAGGAGGGTGAGATGATGGATTGCCAACAAATGGTTCTTTCTTCTTTGTAAAATTTGAACTACAGTTTTAAAGTTTTATCATGGCTATACGAACACCTACTTGGGGCTTCTGAATAAATTTCTTTGTTTCTATTGCATATCATCATAAACTATATAATCTTTTAGATTATCTTTAATCAAATGTTATATAAAAGAACAAATCATTTTTTCTATATATCTCACATAACAGAAAACCGTTGCCCAAGATTAAGATGTAAGAATATGGCACCAAGAGGGGCTGGGGTTGTGGCTCAGTGGTAGCTTGCTTGTTTAGCATGTGTGAGGTACTGGGTTCAGTTCTCAGCACCACATACACATAACGGAAATAAAGGTCCATCAACAACTAAAAAATATTTTTAAAAAAGAATATGACACCAAGAATATTATCAGTTCATAGTAGATGTTCAATAAGTGATTATAATTATTTATATTGTTGTTATTACAGTTTCCGAGACCAACACCAATACCTACTCCTTAGGAACCAACCGAGTGTCACAGTGTTTTTCAGGGATAAATATGGCACAAGGACCTAGACCTCACTGTTGTCTTCACTTTATCACAATCCCTCAAACAATGAAGAGAGGGATGTTTAGCTTTAAGTGCAGCCTTTCCCTTCAGCGTTGCCAAATACACTGAGGGCTTACCCCACGCTCAGCGCCTTTCCAGATGCTAGGGATAAACAGTAAATAAGGTAAGGGAATTGCTCTAGGGAAGCTCAAGTTCTACTAGGGGCTGGACACACATAGAGAGGCAAGAGAGAGTTTAAAGAAAATAAAATAAAAGCAGAGTAAAGTGAAAGCATGAATAACTGTTTTAAACCTAGTAGTCAAGGAAGGCGTCTCCAGGTACTGAAATTGAGACCTCATTGCCGTAAAGGAATGAGTCAAGCACAGATGGAGAGGAACAGCATTTCAGGCAAAGGAAAACAGCATAGCATGCTGGAGAACCAGCATGGCTGGAGTCTAGTGTGCAGGGGTGCAATGAGCATGATGGGAAGCCACTGGGCGGATTTAAACTCGTCACTGACATCACGGAGTATGTTTTTAAAGTAGTAATCCTGACTCTGTGTGGAAAACAGATTCTAGGAGTCAAGAATAGAAGCAGAGGTCAGTTGGAAGGTTACTCCAGATGTGGCCGTGCGCTGTGGACTGGAGGAGGAGAGATGTGAATGTGTTCTAGAGAGAGAGCTGGCAGGACCTGAGGCAAGAGGAAAATGCGGGCCTGGCCCTGCTTGATTCCTATTGGTGTGGTTGAATTCCTGCATATTTTAAATCTCACCGCAGGGACTCAGACTCAGTCAGGCATGCAAAGCTACCTAAGTAAGTTGACTGCAAATAAAGAGTGGGAGGGAGAAGGATGATTCCTCCTGTAGAGGCAGGAAGATGTCCCAAGGGAAAGAAGTTTGTTACCTCCCTCTTCCTTCCTATCTCATCCCTCCCCACCCTAAAATTCAAAACTCCTAGTATTTTTGTACCTGGATGCTTATTTAGCAGAAGTCTCATTCAATGGGTACAGAGATATGCACATGGACCATTCAGTGGCCTCATCACTACAGAGGCCAAATGATAAGACCAGACCTCCACCCAGGCACATAGAACGACCACTAAAAAGACAATTTTCTCATGTCACAGGAAAATAAAGCCATGTATGCTGAAAAGGAACGTTTATCCTATTGTAGTTCAGATGTAGCATTTCTCAAGCTGGGGCATATAAGCACATGTCACATGCAACCACATTTCCAGGTTAAATAAAATAAGCTGAAACAAACTAAACCTTAATAGCATAATGATTGCAAATAATGATATGAATAACTATGTCTTTTTTTATCATTAGTAGTTTTGTCAGAAGTTAAGAACATGACCAATATATCCCACATGTTCCTCAGGAAGAAGCGCCGAATCCACCTTATAACCAACTCACATCTGTAATCAAATAATCATCACTATTTGAGTAATCAAATCATCATCATCACTCAAACAGAAATCCTGAATGGGAGCAAAATTCCCAGACAGACAGACATAATCAATCTCAACAATGTACATGTATTGGTATATTAAGTATTGACAACTATTTTAGCAATATATTTACAGAATTCCATTAAAACAAAAAATTACAGAAAACTAATTCAGTAAATATATTCTCCTGAATGATCTCATAGTTTCATTTAATATTCAGAGCCATCATCCCTCCTTTAAAAAGAAAAGATGGAAGTCAATATTTGATTTTAGAGATCATTAACTTTCATGACTATATCACAGCATCAAAGACTTTCAGAAAATTCAGTCTTGAAGGATTTTACCTCGGGATAGGAGGATGTGCAGGTGATATTCATCCTAAATTCTCAAAGTATAGAAAATGTGATTTAATCCAGTCAAACACAATGTACCTCTCCCTGGATAAGTTTTGGCTATTTGGTGCCACCTGCTGACCGAATAGAATGAGCCACACAGCAGCCCCCAGGGCCATGAACATCAGTCTCAGCTGCAACTTCCTCCACCCTGGCTCTGGAGTCACCAGACTTTTCCTGTGACTGACTGAATCCCTTACACCCACTGACCCATCCCCAATCACAATCAACTTCACAAGTTTCTCAGTAAGAAAATATTAATAAGTTTCATTTTCTTTCTATTAATGAGTTCATTTTTAGTTGACAGGCAATAATCATAAAAATTTATGGGGTACAGTAAGATAATTCAATAAATAAGTCATACAGAGAACTTAAAACACATTTTCCCTCAAGTGTTCTTTTTTTTAAGATATATTTTTTAGTTTTAGACGGACACGCATGTTAGGTGAGCGCTCTACCACTGAGCCACCACCCCAACACCCCCTAAGTGTTCTTAATTTATGGTATTCTTTAAAAGCATTGTGATTGGTCCTTAAAAAGGTAAATGGGAAGCAAAAGTATTTATTACTCTGTGTACAAAAGAAATATTAATGGTATAAGTTATTATTTCATTCAATTGTTCCACTCAGGAGACTAGAATTTGGAGCCAGGCATGGTGGCACAGGCCTATAATCCCAGGAGGGGAGGCAGGAGGATCACAAGTTTGAAGCCAGCTTCAGCAACTTAGTTAGACCTTGTCTCAAAATGAAAAACAAAAAAGTACTGCAGATGGAGCTCAGTGGTAAAGTGACCCTGGGTTCAATGCCCAGTACCAACAAAACAAAACAAAGGCCTCAAATTGGGTATTGGTATTATTTTTCTCCATCTCTCTAAAGACATTATCAAACAGTTGAGTTTTCACAGCGATGAAACACTTTTTATTTTCAGGACAATTTCCCTCAGCAGACACACAGTGAAAGGGTGCTTCTGGTATTCAGCAGCAGCAAGGGAGTGACCAGAGGATGAAGAGCACCCAGAGTCAAGGACAGAGCTGGGGAGAGCATCCCCATGGCATGGGATGCCCGACACCCAGCATGCCTCAAACACTTCACCTCCAACCCACTTCAGCAAGGGGCCATGCCAGCTGTAAGCACAGTTTATATCACACATACAGATGTTCCCAGGAGACGATCCTAAAAGGGTTGCATTTTCCCAAGGTGCTACTAGCCATAAATCCCCAGAGCCAGTGAGGTAATGTGTACTTCTTAAATGACTATGGGAAGATGAGGAAGAAAAAAGGGAGAAAGGCTTGGCCATCTTGGAACTCTGCCTGGAGGTTCCACAAGTAGGAAAGCTAGAGAGGACTGTGTAAGGTTGGCACAAGACAGGACACTCTCCCCTGGGAGAAACGGTCCTCAATGCCTCTTAGGAGAGGACCTGGATTCGATCTGATTTCATCTCCACAGTAGGAGCTCATTAAGTAGCTCCTGAACAAGTAAAAATTAGCACTATCCTAGGTATGACATGGGCAATACCATGTTCTTTGCGACTAGGTTTTGAGAACATAGTTAACAGTGCCTATCCACCTCTACCTTCCCTACTCTTCTCTATTCCATGTGTGTGCTTAAAAATGCTCAAATTTCTCTTCTCTAATCCTGTGTTTCATGAACTGGAATACACCAAAAGATAACAAAGAAACTCCAAATGCCTTACCATTTTCTGCTTCAATAGCAGACACTTAATTTTCTGTAACTGGTGGACCAAAACACAAATGGATAAGGAAATTATTATTCTAGACTTGAAAGGCAAAGGTTCCTAGATCTCTGCCATGGACTCCCACAAGGTTAACCAATAGGAAAGAAACTAGAGCATTACTCTCCCAGGTTTGAGAACTCTTACTAGTTCTCCTCTCTATTGAGTAAATTCTGGAAGTCAACATCTAGTACAGCCAAGAGAAAGAATATTTAACATATGGGAAGTTGCCTCCAGCTCACAATTTACACAATTTTACTTCCCAAGATGTCGTATTTATTTTCTATTTCACACAGGTAACAGATAAACAGAGGTGTTTTTTTTTTTTTTAATCTGAAAAATAAAACCTCAGTGGTGCATACTGTAATCCCAGCCACTCAAGAGGCTGAAGTAGGAGGATTGCAATTTCAAGCTCAGCCTGGGCAACCTAGCAAGACAGCCCCCTGCCCCCATGAAAAAAAATTAAAATTTATTCCCAAGTTTCCTTCCAGCAACTTCTTGTGATACTCTGTAAAATCTCCCCAGGAGTCCACCAACTCTCCTGTATTTGACTAGTACCCTGTGCTGACAGCTACTCCCTAGACAGTTAAGTGCAGGGGGAGACTCTATTCACAAGGAGGTCACATTTTTAGAATTGGTTGCTAATGAATGTGAACATGTATTTAACAAGGTGCATCTCCATGCACTATTAAAATTCAAGTTTCCCTTTTTAATTTACTCTTTACCCATGAAAGTTTTTTTTTTTTTTTTTGGTCCAAATTACTCAGATTTCATAAAACAAAGCAACAAATAGAGAATAAATAGAATTTTCATTGGCACTACACACAAGCGTACACACATACACACTCGCTTAATACTCAACCTTAATAAAGGGTCAAATAAATAAATAAGAAGGTGACTAATATTTGCCAATCCTCCTTAAGGAGAAAAATCAGATGCTGACAATCACTCTGGGAGAATTCACAGACCCAGATGTTCTGCAAACACTGAAAACCCTCTCATCTTACTCAGAAAAGACGTGAAAAGGCATACATTGGACTGCTCGTGTGCTCTTTTTTAAAATATTAAAAAATAAAAATAACTCCTGCTCAGGACTTTGAAGAGACCAAATTAAGTGTCTAAGAACTTCCAGTAACAGACATTGGAGGGTTTTGCCTCAAACCTCTCCACCATTCAGTTGCCAGGAAGCAGGGAAGTTGCCTCCAGCTCACAATTTACCTGAGGCTATATAGCAGGTATACAATCACCAGTCCATATTTCATCTTCTTGGTAGGTTGCTAATGTTGTATTATTTCATCCCTATTGACATATGAATTCTACTTGATTGACAATATTTACCTATTATGTATTCTTCCATCACATTTTTCATACCTTCCAAAGTTAAACTGGATGGCGTCACATAGCTCTTTATCTTTTTCTCCCATATCTGTATCACTGTTGAATTCAGAAAAGCACACAATCTAATCTTTAAAATGCAGAGCTAGTAGGTCTAAGCCCTAATACAACTAATAATATCAGTTTTTTTGATGGCTTGCCCTGTGTTCTCATTCAGTCCTCCCCAGCAACCTTTTGAGGAAACTATTATTGGCTCTATTTTGCTAATAAACTAAGGCTTAATAAATGATGAATAATCTAAGGCTTTGCCAGTGATAACATAGCAATAATCAGATGAGGAGGTCAACAGGATCTGAACCAAGTATGAGCAACTTCAAAGTCCAAGCTTTAGGTAAACAACTCAATCCTTTAACAGTGATCCATATCAGAAAACTATCTGAAGGACTCAAGGATCTTAAATAAATGACGACATGGATTAGCCCTCATCAAAGTTTAATGACTGCCTAGAGCAGCAACTCCCCAAGCCAGGTTTCCCAGCCTGTGTTTTCAAAATGGGGATGATAGTGCCCCTGATGGACTTTAAATTCATTTGGGGAGTAGGTGAAAAGCTCCTTTGGATGTTAAGTACAGATACACAGCTGGGCAATAGTGTCTAAGAGACTCCTGGTGGGGGATGGGGAAAACAAAAAGGGTGAGAAACTCCACCCAAGCTGAAAGGAAAGGTTCATCTCCTTCAAGTATATGAAGATTTGAGAGAAAGCCTTAGAAGATAGGAAGAGGAAGAGCACGTCCTTTTGTGTCAAAGAAGTACAATTTCACTTACCCCATCCCATTCCTTGTTCCTCTGACATAAAACCACAATGTGGGACTGGGGTTGTAGCTGGGGGTAGAGCACTTGCCTAGCACGTGTGAGGCACTGGGTTCAGGCCTCAGCAGCACATAAAAATAAATTAAATAAATAAATAAAGGCATTGTGTCTATCTACAACTAAAAAAAAAAAAAACCACCACAATGGGCTACTCCCCCCAACACTGAGTGTGTGCTTTGGAGAAGCAATGAGGGTTTGGCCATTGTCCACCTGTAACATTTTCAAAGTGCCCACTATAAACCTTCATCACAACAGTCAGAGATAGGCCTTTCCTACCAGATCAGTAGCAAGGGGAAGCCTGGATCTAGCTCTAAAAAAACACAGCTGGAGAGCGAGAGGTGTTTTTGTTGTTAACAAACGGGCTCTATCCTTTGGAGGAACAAAATTACTCTTACTGTGAAAGAAATTAATTATTTTAAAAGATGTCACTAGTAGAAAAGACACTGACCATAGTTTTATTTTAAGACAGTTTATCAAAAAGATCTTGTCATGGTTCAAGAACTTGTTATTACAGTTGGGCCTGTTGGCATATGCCTATAATTCCAGCAACCAAGGAGGCTGAGGCAGGAGGATTATAAGTTTTAGTTGCTACAACTTAATGAGACCCTATCTCCAAAAAAAAAAGGAAAGAAAGAAAAGAAAAAACAGCTGGGTGGGAATGTAACTCAGTGGTAGAGAGCCCTGGGTTTCATCCCTGGTGGCATAAAACAGACAAATTATAGAATGACAACAAGGAGCAATTAATATGAGGCAAGGCATTACTCTGACCTTCCTCCAAGCATTCCACCACTAAGCTGTATCCCTACCCCTCTTTTAAAATTTCATTTTCAGATAGGGTCTCACTAAAACTGCCCAGTTTGGCCTCAAACTTGTGATCTTCCTGCCTCAGCCTCCCAAGTAGGAGGAGGATCACAGAACTGAGCCACCAAGGCCAGCTGTACATTAAAATTTTATACACAGTACCTTATTTCTTTCCTCTGCCCATATTTGATACATTCTAAATTTTACATATAATTTTAGGAGTCCTAATTTTTAAAGTCATCAATTTTGAAAGTAGACAGCAGAACAAGGTTAGCTCTTCCAAAGTTCATTTATAAGCTTCAAGATCACCTCATTGAAACCCAACTAAAATTGTTAAAAAATAATTCCCACTAACTAGATGGCTATCCTTGTCTACATGGCAGCCAAAAATTATCTTTGCTTCTGTTCCACTTACAGAAAAGAGCAATTAAAATTAAAATCATTAACTCCGCACAGGCCTAACACCATGTTCTTAAGGCCAAAGTGGGGTTTCTGAGTCACTATAAAAATTATTTCTTACTCTTATTTCCACATAGTTCTAATGGTATTGCTGCCAAAACATCAATCCTGAATTTCAGTGAGTTTGGCATTTCACTGCCTTCTTCCTTGTGAAATTGCTACAAGTCAGCATCATGTGTGCCTGAACAACAGAGGACCAATCACAAAACAAGCTTTCTATCTGGAAGCTGACTTTTACTCCTAGAGCAGCCCAGTGCCGAAAATCTATCAAGTGAAAACGTACATCTCAATTACCCAGACTAGGGATCGAATGAAAGAAATATGTAGAACTGCAATGAAAAGCAATACTATAGCAACTGTTATGTCTGTCTGTCTGTCTCTCTCTCTCTCTACACACACACACACACACACACACACACACACATCAGGTTCCTGTCTGTTCTATTCACCTTTATATTACCAGTATCTAGCACAACATCTAAGCCATAGCAAGTTTTTTTTTTTCCCTAGGAAAAAAATGTGAAATGAATTGGCAGGTGGCAGTAACAATATCACCATACAACCACCTGACTCTAGAACACAATGCTTCTTGCTACATACGAATTCTGGACCCCCGTAAAAGTCTCATTGTTATGTAAGAGACAACCTTCTCTATGCAGATTCATGTAGCAAAAGTTGAATTTTTATAAGAAATCTGTTTTTACCTGGCTCACACTTGTGTAGGATTAAAAAAAAGAATTACCAAATTCATGATCTCATTTGGAATTGCATTATAACATATTTATCATAAATACAGATTGTTCTAAGATCACTTCCGTTTACAAAATGGTATAAACCCTAGGTTCTACTGATAACCCAAATTTCCAGAAGTTTGAATTTTATTTCTCAAAAATTTCTCAAAGAGCAATTGTAACAACTCTCATTGCTTGGGCAGCAAGCCTATTCCCTCTGTATGCTTGATGAACATTTTCCAAACTTACTACTTGTACATCTGTAATCTTTCAGATAAACAAAATGAGTAAAGGTTGGCGTATGATACTTGAAAGGGTCATGAGCCATCCATGGGCTGTATGTGGACTACATTGCCCATCATAGCTTAGTGAGGAGATGAGTCTGGCATTGGGAACTCCCTGTGGCACGCCCCTACGGGACTTACTGCCTGATGCAGGTGAATTTCCCCCTCAAGCTCTGCCAAAGATCCCACACAACACCTGAGATGGGTGTGACCTGAGAAGATGCCAATCAACCTGCTGACTGCAAGGCATCAGGAAGCAAGACTCTGCCCTTTATCCCTGTCTTTGACTTACCCCCTTAAATAAACTACCAGAGCCATCTTTCCTTTGTCTAGTTCCAGCTCCCATGTGAACTAGATCTATCAGGGGCTTTGCTTTTGTAAATAAATTTCTGACTATTTGTGACTATTTCTGACTATTTGTTCCTAATTATTTGAGACTTCAAGTTTTAGGGTGGGTTACATCCTCCCGGGTAGAAAGAAGAACCCCCCAGTGAGACACTGGCCATCGCCCCTTTTAAAAGGTGACAGCAACTCCAGAAAAACTAAATATTATCAAACTTGTGTTACTAAAATTTGTTTAAACCTCATCACAATCTGAAAGAATTTCCAAAAAAAAGAAAGAAAGAGTGCCTAATAACATACACAGTCTGGAATTCATTAGAATCCTGTACATTAATGTTAATACAAAGGCTCATTTCCAAAGATGCTCAATATTAAACTTGATATCAAAGTAAATGTTTTCAAATGATACAAGTAAATGTGGATTTTACTGTGGCCTACAGAATATCTAAACACTAGTATAAAAAAATAGAAAAAAAAGAGCCACAGTGTCTAAAATAGTACCATGAATTTGGGATCATGAGGAGCTCTAATAGAGGATTTGACAGCTAGCAGAATGCATTTACTAGGCAAGGATGTGTACCACTGGCCAGAGCATCAGTCCAACACCCAGGCTGGGGATGCCTTATCACATTTCCCAGAAAGTCATAGAACAATGCAGCTTATCCAAGGCTACATGGGCATGAGCTTATCATTTAAATGGCTCTCACTCTTTTTCTCAAATGACTTCAAAATGAAAACAAGGTCTTAGCAGATTACATGCTAAGTGTAAGACAAACAGTTCTGTTAGTAAAAGAAATCAACTTTCTTTATTCCCCCCCGCAGGTGAGAAGAGACATAGAACAAGACCAGAGTACTGAGATCACATCAAATGTCTTTTAAAACTCCCGGATATAGAGGGGCTGAGGATATAGCTCAGTGGTAGAATGTTTGCCTAGCATGTGCAAGGCTCTGAAATTGATCCCTAGCAACACACAAACACACACACACACACACACACACACACACACGGAATGTAGCTCAGTGATAAGAGTGAGTCCCTAACGCGTTTGAGGCCCTGGGTTCCATTCCCAAAAATACAAAAGTAAAAGCCAGGCACTGGGGCTCACGCCCATAATCCCACTTACTGGGGAGGCTGAGGTAGAAGGATTGCAAGTTAGAGGTCAGCCTCAACAACTTAGCAAGATACTGGGTAACTTAGCAAGACCCTGTCTCAAATACAAAACAAAAAGAGCTGGGGATGTAGCTCAGTAGTAAAGTCCTTCCTGGGTTCAATCCCTATTAACAACGACAACAAAAAAATGTGGTTTAGTTAGTTTAGAAGGACAATCTTTCAAGGCTAGCCTCAACAAAAATTCCCTGGTGATATGATTTTGGAAAATGCCTTTTCTAACTACTTGCTCAACCCATATCAAGCTGATAACACAGTTATTAGTGCACAAGATTTCTGCTTCTCCAAATATCTACAAAGCATGTACTTTGTTTTTTCCTGTTCCCAAATGCCTTCAAAGCAGTTACTTCTTTTCTCGAAATCAGGAGCCGAGTAAATAATGAACTGGATGGCAGGGCAATCTGGAACCTTCGGAGGGAACTAAAGGCTGTTAGTATTCTATAATCCTGTACAGAGAGAGAAATCTGGGGGTAGTGGACACCTGATGAATTTTTTTTTTTTTTGTACTGGGGATTGAACTCAGGGGCACTTGACAACTGAGCGCATTCCCGGTCCTATTTCATATTTTATTTAGAGATAGGGTCTCATTGAGTTGCTTAGCGCCTCACTTTTGCTGAGGCTGGCTTTGAACTCTCGATTCTCCTGCCTCAGCCTCTTGAGTCATAAGGATTACAGGTGTGTAACGCCATGCCTGGTGGTATAAGGTCTTATAAATCAAGAGTTACCTACATTTCATTTCATATTTTAAAACTAGATTTATCACACTTGAAATTTTAACTCCCTTCACAGACAAAGGGAAAACATCAAACAGCAACTTCAAATTCGGGGTTCATTCCTCAAGATAAACATACACAGACTGCGTGCTGAACTCAAGATTCAAGGATGATGGGGCAGATTCACAACACAGGACCCAGGTCCAGTCAACACTTTCCTCCCTTCCTTAGAAAGCACACTTAGCACAGCAAAGGCCCCAGTGTCAAGAAGGGACTCAGAATTGTTCAAATATGCATACAGTTCTGCATTTATATTTTAAGACAAAGTACCCAAAGCTAAAGAGAAGAAAACTGATAGTAAGTCTAAGAAAGCATGGCAGGCTCAGCGAGAAGCAATAGGAGAAGACACTTCATTTTTAGAAACCAAGATAAATTACCCCAGAATACTGACCAAAAGTGTCCAGAAGAGGGCAGCCAGGCTGTAAGACATCTAGGAGTCCCAGCCCAGAACTAGCACCAGTCAGGGAAAAGCCCTAAAGAGACAACAGTGCAATCATCTTTAGAGGGCAGCTTCAGAAGTCCTCATAAAGAGCTAGCAGACTCCCTGGCAGGCTGGGGGCAGCAATTTCATAGTAGCCCAGGATTAGGAGCTTCTTTCTCATAAAGCTCCCCAGAAACGCAGCCAGGGTTGCCCAGGGGGGGTGAACCATTCAACAAGGTAACTACAGAGGGGGCTGAGTACTGTGTGGGAAGCTGGGCTATACTAATTCCAAGATCCTTTCCAACTAATAGGCCTCTATGAAATGGTTAACCACAAAGTGTTCCCCATTCTTGCAAATCAATGTAACACGGTAAATCTACAGTACTTAAAACCTGTTTCCCAAGGTGAGTGTAATGCTGTCTCTTAAACGATGGGGGTTCAGAAAGTATTTCAAACAAATGTTTTTTCCATTCCTATTTTTAAATGAATCTGTTAATCATGACCATTCTTTCTTTGGGGCATTTTCATATTAAGAAAACCTTTGTATTCTTTTTATGAATGAAAGTATTCTTCTGCAAACATTTATACACATTTTCACTGGGTTGCACAATGCCAACTGAAAATAATGGGCAGAAATTTTGAAAACAGTTTTTACATTTTTATGAAAACATTTAAGTCCACCACTAGAAATATTTATCACCAAAGTATTTTACTGGGAAGTTTTATACTTTTTAAACATCATAGGTACTGCAGAAAACATTGCTGATTAAAAAACAAAAACAAACAAAAAAACACCCTTCTAATTAGAAATACTGCTTATGCTAATGTGACTTCTCAAGTCATAGAGATATTGAGTCTGGGATTTTGTTATTGCAATAGGATAGAGATATTCCTACTTAGTAGATGTGAGATTACCGAGAGTTTTTTTTTATGATGTAATAACGTCATAGAACATGAGAATGTATGATGACTGTGCTTTGCATGTCCTTTGTTTTGACTGTTTACATGAAAACTCTCTGCCTCTTAAAGTTGTGGGGAGGGAGGTGGCCGCATCTCAGAAAGTCATTTACCTAAGAAATTACTCTTTTCACCTGACCAGGTTTTTGCTCTAATGGGACATACGTGACCCAGTCAGTCCCACGTAGGGCATTTACTGAGCAATGTGCACATGCCAGCATTAACTGTACGGCAGCAGTGTCCTACTGCAGTGAGGGGGATACTCAGAAAAGGAGCTGGTGGCAACAAGGTACCATATCGGAAGGCTGCAGAATTTGCTTTGTTAATGGCTATTTTTTTAAGATATTTATTTTTTAGTTGTAGTTGGACACAATACATTTATTTATTTATTTATTTATTTATTTATTTATTTACCTATCTATCTACTTGTTTATTTATTTATTTAAATATGATGCTGGGGATCAAACCCCAGAGCTTCACACGTGCTAAGTGAGTACCCTCATTAATGGCTATTTTAATGCAGTTCCCAAATGACCAATTTTCTAAAAACAGAATATGATGGCACCAAGATATTTCGGAGCAGAGTGAACTTACATATGTGGAACCTTCAAAAAAGTATGAGAAAGTTGTTCACTGAAACCACTCTCAGCTACAGGAAGATGAAGAATTGGGCGATTAGGCATTTAGGTGTGTCTTGGCCAGAAGTGGGCAAAGGGCATATGTTTTGGATATTGCTGAGTTGCTTGTTAAAGAGTGAGTATATCCTAAGACTAGAGAGGAAAAGGCCAGTTTAAGAGTCGGAGAAAAGACCATGAGTTAAAACAGTAACCCACAAGGATAGTCACTTTCATGTTCAAGAAGATTTCTTGTTTCTAACCTTGGATACCTTTAAATGCTGCTAATTCTTCAGATTCTCAAAAGGTTGGAGGCGGGGGAGTCAGTGTCAAAGACATCTCTCCGAAAAGCATCCTATTCCCACACTGAGCTTGACAGGCAGGAAGGGTGGTTGATCCCCTTAGTGACTGACTGCAAAGAGACCTCTCACACTATGCCTAGTCTTCATGAACAGGAATGCAGCCACAGGCTTATGCAGTGTGCTAAAAGACTGGGCAAGTTCCTATGAGATCATTCTCATATCTCCATATGGAACATGCAAGAAAAGTTGAATAGAAACTATCAGAAAGGAGATGCGGGCTGGGGTTATGGCTCAATGGTAGAGGTGCTGGGTTTGATTCACAGCACCACGTAAAAACAAATAAAACAAAGGTATTGTATCCAACTACAATTAAAAAAAGAAAAAAAAAAGGAGATGGAGATGCAAGTCTTAGGGGCAGATGACAATGGGTGATCGGAGTCCAAATGTGTCATCTTTTTTTTTTTTTTTTTTTTAAATAAGCCCAACAGAGTAAGCTCCATCTGGCAAAAAGATTTTTCTTTTTAAACTCAGGAATCACTGAACCGAAGACTAAGAATGCATGCAATTGTTAAAACCCCTCCTGGTGTAAAGTCCAGAGTGACTACTATGCCAGGAAAGAGGGCAGCTGCACAGCAAGGAGCATCAGCTCTCCTCTTCCTCGGCACCTCAGAGGGAACGTGGCAGAAACTCAAGGACATTCTTCCCTCAGGTGGCTGCCTGATGGTAGCTCAGAAGCCAGTGCAGAGCTCCTTCTCCACAGAAGGCAAAGCCAACAAGTATCAGCCCTCTTCAACCAGACTGCTCACCACCCACACATTCCAGGAACTTCCTTCTAGATGCTCTAGAAGGCTCCTGCTAATAGCTCAAAGGGCTTTACAAAAGAGGTGTGGCCAACCCCTTCCCTGTTGCTTCAGTGCACATTCCAAAAATGAGGGGAAAAAAACACCCCAGGTAGACCAGAGTTTGCCTTTGGTTTGGCAGTGGGGTAGATTTTTCATTAACACGTCTCTGTCTGACTTTGGGCTAAGTCTGTTAATCTTTCTCTACATGGAGAACCTTCCGCAGGAAAAGCAGGCAGGGAGCCATCACCCATGCATGCACAGCCTCAAAATGTATTCTCCGGAGTGGATATTATTTCTCTTCCTGAAATGGCAGGAGGTATCTTCCATCTCTGCTGGCTGTTGCCAGAAATAGACAGCTATGTCAGAAGCAGCCCTCCCCGAAGTAAACTGACCCCTCACAGAGGAGGGGGTGGGCAGGTAAAGCTAGACCCTTCCGACAGCCTGACCATTCCCACAGCACTAAATTGACGCCAGCTGCCCATTACAGTCTACATTCCTTAGGTCCCTCTAACTGGCTCCTGACAAGACTAACAAACCTTCATTGGCTTCCAGATGATGAGAGGGCTGAAGCCTCTGGGACCAGAAAGTAGAAAATAACTAGCTCCCCATTATAGCTACAGTCTCACACTCCCATGGGGCGGGGGTGGGGGGGCAGGTATGAAAGGATAGGGTGTCATTTCAGAGGGCACTGAATGTTTTGGATAAGGAATAATGAATTCTTTGATTGGCATCCAGAAAAGAAAAATACACACACTCTCTCTTAAGTTTCATATTTGGAAATGGATTCTGTCATATTACAAGAATAAAGAACAGATCTGGAAATGAACCAAAGCCCTTTAATCCAGTCTTGCTTTACAATGCAAATGTTATTCTATCAAATATTCCAAAATATGCTAATCATCACCTGCAACACAAATTTTCAGGGAGCTAGAAATACTTAACAAAAATGTGATCCATCTTTTCTCGCAAAAAGTCTCATGTACACAAGTTGTATCATACTTGGGTTCTGGCTTCCATTTTTCTCAGCTGCAGCAACCCCCTCTACCACCAACATCCTCCCCTCTCCCCAGAGGCTCCAATCCTAGGTGGGGCTAGTAACTCTCCAGTGCCAGCAAGGGACACCCAGGTATCACCTTTCCATCAACCCAACCACCACAACAAGGAGTTAATGAGTAGAAAGGTGAGTAGGTAAGGAGGGCATTCTGGAACCTTCAAAACATGAAGTACTGGAATGGACCCAGCCAGGGTCTATGAAGTGCATCCTCTCTTTCTAGATACCACACAACCACACCATGTGTTCAGTCAGGTTAGCATTTAATGGGTTTAAAAGATCCTTAATGGATATGGTAGCATGAGAAATGGTCATTTACATCGAACACTGCTGAATTCGTACTGTTCCCTAAAGGAGAGAAGAAGAGTTTCTATAACAGAGTTGCCCAGCTATGCTGAGAAGCTCTTTTGTAATAATAAGTACCTCATATGGAAGTTGCCATCTCATTTGGGCAATTATAAACCTATTTGTTTCTCAAAGAAAACAAAACAAAAAAAAAGAGCACTTGAGTCAGTTTGCCAGCCAGAAGCTCCTGTGGGAAAAGGAAGGGCAGTTTCCAACAGGGGGTCAAGGCAAGAAGGTAAATGCTCCTCCCTGTCACCGGGGAACCCACCGTTCTGCTCTCTGCAGCTTCCTAAGCTGAACCCCTGCAAGATAGTATACAGGCATCTTGGGAGGTCACTAGATATTCCTTCCAGAAACAGACCATCCCATACTTGGGTCAGTATCCACAAGGGACATGGGACAAGTCACACGGGTGCTCAGGGCCTCTGTTTCCTATCTGCTAAGAGAGAGAGCTGGTCTAGAACAGTGACTCCCCACTCTAAACAAACATCACAAATACCAGTGGGGATCCGATTTAATTAGCTTGGCTTGATTACAACCTGACTCAGTGATCATGAAGATTTTTCAACCATGCAGCGAAAGGCTGACAACTACCAATCAACTGGTGCTCCTGCTAGCTTCAACAAAACAGAGAACTTCGTAATTCTCTAATATGGATGAAATCATCTACATATACACCCCCTCAACCCCTTGACAACCCACCTTAGCATGGTGGATCAGGACAGAAAAGGTATGCTTATCACTGAGTCCATCTAAGTATGCTGCCTGGACCTAAGAACACTTGAAGCATTGAGTCTGAAGCCTACATAAATGATCTAGAAGCTTCCAGTCAGCTCTAGAATTTGGATACACTATTTGGGATTTAGATTTTATTTTCCTCTGCTGTAAGAAACATGAGTCTCACAATAAGATATCTTGGACACAAATTATTGGCTATTTAAAATAAACCTTCATCCAAGAAATGTTAACTACTTGCCATTGTTGGTTTGTTGTTGTTGTTGTTGTTAAAGAATGAAAAACTGCCTAAAACATTCTTTCACTTCCTTACTTTTAGTAGATTACAGACCACAGAAAAACACAAAACAAACCCTAAGAAATGAACAATTAACGTCACAAATAGTGAGAAGGATTACAATAGCAAGATGCCAAAAACATTGATTACATTTCAATTATCATTTGCACTTTCATCTGGAAAACATATCCCCCACTGGAAAGTACCCAGTGCAACAGCTGCACCGCCCTTTCAACTTTCACAAACACGGGAAAAGTTAGCCAAAAACGCAGTGCTGGCCGGCATCCAGGGGTTTATTATGATGTACTATTAGTCCATAGTGAGAACTGTGGGCTAAGGCAAGGGGGAAAGAGAAGTAACCACAGGGGCTTCGTAATCATGTGCAGATGTGAAGGTTTCTGAAGCTTTATCTGCCAGAAAATGCCTTTCATATTACTTTCACTACCTGAGGCCTTTATCACTTTAATTAGATAATTGCAAATGTTGTGTTTTTAGGATATCATTTAGAGGCTTAACTGTGAAACTATTTTTCTTATGTCAGTGGCTAGGCTGTTGCTAACAATTTAATATTTTTCACATGTAAAAGCAAACTGGCCAACTGGTCCATTCTCTCTCCCTTCCTCCACTTTTTAGCAAGTGTGGAAAGCAAAACAACAGGCCAAAAAAAAAAAAAAAAAGTCACCTTCCTTCACTATGTCCACATCTCGTCAAATCAATTATGGTTCAAAAGCCTCTCATTTTTAGTACTTCATGAATGTTGGGTCTTTTAAAAAAAAAAAAAGTTTATATAAGCCAAATGGAGTTGTACAACTAAGCACAGACTTTTCAATCTCATGAATTAGTAAATGAATGAAGGGACTGATGTGGGTTTCCAACTTTAACTTAGTTAAGAATAAAAATACACAAACTCACAAAAAAACTACCAATATTGCCACTGTTTTATTAAAAAAAAAAAAAAAAGCTAAAATAGGCAAAGGATCACCATCATTAGGAACTGAAAGATCAATCCTTCCAGAAGAGGCCAACTGGTAAACCTACCTCAAGGCTTCTGCTGAAGGTCAGTGATTGCCCCAGGACACCCCTGAACTCCACAGGTAACAACAGAACAGTGTGAGCTAACAGGAGGTACCTGCCCAAAGTCAAAGACACAAAAGGGAATGGAATTGAGATTTGAGCCCAAGTGGTCTAGCTTCTGAGTCTACCCCGTGCAGTCCAGCACAGTCCACACATGCTATGGTGGCTATCTAAACTAATTAAAATTAAATAAGATTTAAAATTCAGCTCCTCAATCACACTACTCATATCTGTTCAAAAGCCACATATGACCCATGGTGATCAAACTGAAGAGTGTGGAGATACATGGTCCCTAGCATCACAGAAAGCCCTGCTGGAAGCAATGGTCTATGCTCTTAGCTTGCCACTGTCTTGCTTCCTCTCCAGCCTGAGTTGAGTTCTATCCAGATGCTGTACCAACAACTTAAGAAAATATAAAACAACAGGTTTTTCAGACAGGACTCTCTAACACATATTCTTAAGACAAAAAGTACACAGAACAAGTCAACGGCAGCTTGATTCTTTTTTTATTTTATTTTTTAATTATTTTAGTTTTAGGTGGATACAACATCTTTATTTTTAATGTGGTGCTGAGGATCAAACTCAGTGCCTCATGCATGCTAGGCAAGCATGCTACCACTGAGCCACAACCCCAAGTTGATTCTTTATAGATTTCCTCAACAAGAATGCCAACTAGAAAGTTTGGGTTTTTTTTTTTTTCCTTTGTTATTTTCTACTCTTCTCCTGGCAGGATGTTGGAGAAATGGTCTCCGGCTGTGAGGTCACTGGTGTACACTTGCACCTGTCCTGCTGTGCAGAGCTGAAGCCCTGTATTTATGGATTTTGCAGCAGAGTTCAGCCAGAGGCTAGTCCTTCCCGAAATCCAGTTCCCAAAATATTTGCAGATATTTTTCAAAATGTAGGAAGCATACCATACAAAGTTCTTTCTGTAACCCAAGAACAATGCTTTTGGTTAGTATTGAGGAGGTCTTTAAATTCTGTGGCTTGGAGGAGGATTCAGGTTGAGCTGTCCTTGGGAGCCGACATTGAGTAGTTATGATTTCTAAAATTCCCAAACAATTTAGTTTCACCTTTGAGGAAAAAGCAATCTTTTTTTTTTTTTTTTAAAGAGAGAGTGAGAGAGGAGAGAGAGACAGAGAGAATTTTTAATATTTATTTTTCAGTTCTCGGCGGACACAACATCTTTGTTGGTATGTGGTGCTGAGGATCGAACCCAGGTCGCACGCATGCCAGGCGAGCGCGCTACCGCTTGAGCCACATCCCCAGCCCCGAAAAAGCAATCATTAAAGTTCAAATACATAAGGGTAACACATCAAATCATTAATATCTGAATCCAAACGATCATCTTCTATTGCCAAGCACCTCAAGGGGACATGAGACCCAGGACAGATAAACTGCTGAAAAAAAAAATTTCCTAGCATGTAAAGGTAGTTAATAAAGAGGTAAGCAGGAAAACTCCTTGCTGGATGAAGTGAGTCTCAGGGGAAGAAGGAAGGCACTCAAGCAAGCTTAGTGGCAGACTTAACTCAACAGCCACCAATTGGTTTTTCTTATTGTGGTTGGATTTTCCAGTTGTAAAATAGTTTCTGCACTTGTTAAATGCAGTCAATGCACTTCCTCTTCTAAGCCAGGCATTTTTACGGTGTTGTCAGAGCATCTAGCTGGATTCAAAGGATTCCTTGAGTGAACATGCATCCTGTGGGTCAACAGATTATGTTTTCCTGGCACCATTTAAAAACAGAATTTTTAAATGCCAGGTGTGTTGGTTTCAGGGGTTGGGGAAGAAGCAGGAAAGACCAACAACCAGGAGCATGCAGCCTGCACTGACATCAGATCCTCATGTTCCACACTGAATGTTGATCTCCATTTACTATTTCCTGAGCAACTACTTCCTTCAACATATGCCTAAAATACCATTTGTAACCGCTATGCAGCATTCTGTGGAAAGCTATGACTAGACCACAATTTATTTAACCAAGATCCTACCATAGGACACATAGATATTCACATTTTTCAACACTATTTCCATGAGCGTGACAATATCATTACCTTATTATTTTTTTTTTTTCCTGGTACCAGGGATTGAACCTAGGGGCACTTAACCACTGAACCACATCGCCAGCCCTTTTTAAGTATTTTATTTAGAGATAGGGGCTCGCTGAGTTGCTTTGGGCCTGGCTAAATTGATGAGGTTGGCTTTGAACTCCCAAGATTCCTGCCTCCCAAGCCACTGGGATTATAGATGTGCACTACCATGCCCAGCTCCATTTTCTTAAATTTCTAGAAGGAAACCTAGTACCCTATCAAAATGGACACTCCTACCAACACTGTGTAACAGGGCCTGTTACCTTCTACCCTGAACTACAACGAATATAGGGTTAAGATCACTATAGTCTCTTAAGGGGGAGTTCATAGTTACTTGTATTTTCCTGACTGCTTACTAGTGATGATTACTATATTTTCTTATAGAATATTGATCATTTATTTAGGTATGTTACTAACACTGCTCCAGTTTATGCAACTATCAAACAGAAATAATAATGTAATCTATATCTCAAAAGAACTGTTTAAAGGATTAAATGAGTTAATATATGTAAAATGCTTCTAGCAATGCATGGAACACAGCAGCTTTCAAAAATGTTAGCTACTGCTATTGTTTATACTTTTTCATGTATTTCTGATATGGGGAAGAAATCTTCCTTTGAGAACAACAGAGCTTACACTGGTGGTTACTTTCTGTGAAGAGCAAAGATGAAATAATCATCACTCCACAACAAAGAACTACTGTATGTGCCATGTGTAATTCTAAAAAGGGGGTTGGGGTCTCCCTCCCTTCATTTATTCAAAATGTCCACTACATTAAGGCTATTTTTCTGTGATATAAATTGAAAACTATTATCTTTTAATAATAATAATAATTTAACTTTACTTGCTATTAATAAAGCAATTACAGTTCTCCCAGAAATTTTAATACAAAACAAATCCCAAGGAGAAGTTTGGTTAAATAAATCAAGATATACTGTAATATGCAGACTCAAGAATCAAGTAAGACAAATATTTTATATGCCTACATAAAACATGGGACAAGGCTCAGACAAAACAGTGAAAAATATATGCCAAAATGTTAAAAGCAGTTAGCACTGGGTAGTGGGATTAGAGATAATTTTAATTTTCTTAATTATATTTTCCTTAGTTTCTTATACAGAGAACACTCTATTTTTGAAATGAGAAATATCAAGTATTTGTACAGGTGGGATTCCAGTGTGGTTTGCAGTTTCTTGGACTCAGCAGAGCTGCCTGGCAAGACAGATCCTTCTTGGATAACAAGGTTCTCCCCACAGGAACATTCTTAGGACAGATCTGGGGGAGAGGCATCTATGGGCTCCTTGAGCTCTGAACCTGAGCTTCCTCTCTCCTCATCCTCCTGGAGATGGGCAATGGCCCCGAGTGGACTTTGTTCCTTGCTCACCACCCATCAGAGATGACCCAAGGCTTTCAAAACAAAGCTTGGAACTGTTGATAAGCACACTCACATCCTAGCTTTCCTCCAGTTCTACCCCCTGCCACGGACCCTCACAGCCCTACCCAGACTCAGCCTGTCCACTGAAATATCCTTCCTGCACTCACTCAAGCTCACTTCCTCCAGGGGTTTCTCCCTGCACACCTCTGTCCCCCCATCTAGCCCAGCATCCTGCACATGACCACAGCTGTTAGCCCACTCCTGCCCCTGTGAGCAGGATGGGTGGGATACAAGACAGTCAGGGGTGGGAGAAAAGTCCAGAGAGGACTTATCTTAGGGCATTCTTAAAATAAACATAAGCTTCATTGAGATATAACTGATACACAATGTACTGTACATACATAAGTTATATATTTTGAAGAGTTTTGACATATGTATACAACCATAAAACCATGACCACAATCCAAGAAAATAAGCATATCCATCCCTCCAGAAAGCCTCCTCATGTCTCCTTGGAGTCTATTTCTCCTAGCCCACCCACATATCCACATCCCCTCTCCTGACAATAATGGACCTACTTTCTACCACTATAGATTAGTCTGCATTTTCTATGTAAATGAAATCATACAGTTTGAAGGTTTTTTTTATGTCTGGCTACTTCTCTCAGCATAATCACTGAGATTCACCAAGGTTGATACATGTAGGAATAGTTCATTCCTTTGTATTCCATTATATGGCTGTAACTGTTTATCCATTCATCTGTGATGGACATCTGAGTTTTTCCAGCTACTGCAAATAAAACTGCTGTGAACATTTGTGTAGATTTTGTCTGTATATATGTTTTCATTTCATTCCTAGGTTTTCTAAGCAAATATCTAGAAGTGGAGCTCCTTGGTCATATCATAGGTCATAATAAGACTCCATGAAAAGGCACTCTAATTCAAATTTTTCTAACAATTGGTAGACAAGTATTTAAACACACCAGGGGAATATTCTCTTAAAAGAATAAGTCCTTGTATAAAAGATGGTGAGTCATCTTACAATGGGAATAATCATTCTCTGTGTCTTTAAAAATTCAATCTTCACACTTCAAGTTTTTTGAGTGAGTCATGCCTATATTAATTACAGTTATATAAAAAGTTGTGCTTTGCCTGTTGTCCAGTTCTGCCACATTGTTCTTTATTCTTTTCAGGATTTGGATGGTATCATTAATTGCTTCTTTCTCTGTGATCCTCTACAGAGGTATTGTGAAAAAGAGCACGGCACTGAGATTATAATGAGAATCTTAAAGAAGGACCCTTTCTTTGTATGTGTTCCAAAAAGAAAGTAACCACTCATGACTTTGGGGACATTATATTAACTTTTCGTGTCTCTGACAGTCACCCTAATATCACTCACAATTAGATGGAAGATTTCAAAGTTCTCCTTTTTAAGAATTTATTCAGCAATAAATACATGAGCTGTTGATAAAAAAGCAGTTTCACATGCAAATATCCATCTTGGCACTTGGATCCTGGACTTCTCCAATTTCAATCTAGTTAAATTCAGAACACATAAAATTATACAGTTTGTAGATATATATGTAAGAGCAATCCAGAACACCGAGGAAATTACAAGAAAACTCAAAACATCACGACAAGCTCTTTGGTTCTATTTAAACTTTAAAAGGTTGGGTTTTCTGGTAAATACTGTATTCAATATTTGGGAGGCACATTAAACTACACAATGCGCAGTTTTTTAAACACAGTTTTAAAAGAATCTGAGTAAAATAGCATAATAGAACTAAACAGAGACTGACAGTTTTTATTATTTCTATTAACTTTTCTGGTCTAGTTTATATAAGCCAATAAATTTCATTCTTATTCCACATGAAAAGAAAGGAAATCCACCCAGTAGTCAGTCACTATAGGTTGGGACTGTATTGGCTGGAGACATAAGACACGTGTCCATGAGTCCTCTTCATGAAGACTGCTGTGATTTACATAAATGTTCCAAAACTAAACTTTTGAAGTAACAAAACCCAAATCCCATGTAAAATGTTACCAGCCTGCTCATGTAGGGAGCCATCTCCACAGCAGTAAATCAGGCATCGCAAAGGCAAGTAGGTTAGACACCTGCCATGAGGTCCAGGGGACATAGAGCCTTTGAACAGGCGTTAAGTAAAACTCCTGAGATCAAATAATTCCTCTTTTAGGAATGTAAGGGTAAAAGGTGAATTTAGATAAAAATTGGATACAGAAATGCTCATCACTGTTTTTATAGCAGCAAAAAAAAATTGAAGACAACCTAAATTTTCAGTAATAGAGGACTGCATATCTACTTTATACAGCCATGAAATGAACACTGTCTTCAAAAAAAATTTCAGCATGGATTCAACTAAAATGAAATAAAATGAGCACAATTATACAAAAACACAAGTATGGTGTTAAGTATGCGTGTGCACATCTGTGAGCAACTGTGGGTTAACCAGACCAGAAGGAAGTATCACAAAATGTTAACAAGGGTTAGCTTTGGGATTACAAGAAAATTCTTTAATGTATTAATTTCATAATAGGAAGTTATCCTTTTTTAATTACAGTAATCTTCAAAGCAAATATTTTCAAAGTTGTTGGTTCATTTGCTTTAGCAGAGCTGGGGGGGGGGGGATTGAACCCAGAGCCTGAAGCATTGCTGAGTTACATCCCCATACCTTTTCTATTGTTAATTTTGAAACAGGGTCTCATAAATTACTCAGGCTGGCTTTTTTTAAAACCATTTTTTATCAGAGCATTATAGTTATAAATGGTATTTTAGTTCATTTTGACAAAATCACACATTCAAGATATTTGATTTCAATCCCTACTTCTCTCAGGCTGGCTTTGAACTTGATGATCCTCTTGCCTCTGCTTCCAGAGTAGCTGGAATCACAGGCATGTGCCACTGTACCCAACCCAGGTTTACTTTTGTTTTTTAAGCTCTTCAAGTACCTCATTTCTTTGGAAACATCTAAATAACAAAATATGTTCACTGGTCATGCTGAATATCTGCTTCTTTAGGGAACTGTAAGGAAAGCCTAATAGGAAAAAAAAAAAACAAAACCCAGATTTAGAAAAGATAAATAAGAATCACCCAAAAGTCATTCTTCAAACTACATGATTTTCAACAGGACTAATTTAAACACGTTTGGCTACAAAGCATTTAAAATATGATATTAATAGCTGGAGGTGTAGTACAGTACTAGGGCTCTTGCCTAGCATGTGCCAGGTCCTGGGTTCAATCCCCATCATCACAAAAGAAAAAAAAATGTTCAGAAGTTCTGATTCCTACATAGTATGACCTATACTTTCTTTTTTTTTCTTTTTTTTTTTTTTTTAAGAGAGAGTGAGAGAGAGAGGGGGACAGAGAGAGAGAGAATTTTAACATTTATTTATTTTTTCTTAGTTCTCGGCGGACACAACATCTTTGTTGGTATGTGGTGCTGCTGAGGATCGAACCCGGGCCGCACGCATGCTAGGCGAGCGCGCTACCGCTTGAGCCACATCCCCAGCCCTGACCTATACTTTCTGATCAGTTCTTCACCAAGAATGTCAATTACCACAGTAGTTCAAATCACAATATCTAATTGGTAATGAAAAACTTTCTACCTAATTGTAGAATAATCAAAAGAGAAAATATATGAAAACTATAAAACCCTACTTAAGAATGCAAGTGATCTCTGACCCTTGAATGAGGACTTGGAGACTTTCACAATCTATCACTACGTGATAGAGAAGGTATACCCTCATGGCAGCAAGCTGATCATCAGGGAATTTTCCTATCACTCAAATTTATTATCAACAATTTTTTTAAAAAAAAAATTTTTATTTGTTTTAATTATGTTATACATGACAGTAGAATGCACTTTGATACAGTATATATGATGGAGTGTAATTTCTCATTCTTCTTGTTATACATGATGTAGAATCCCACTGGTCGTATAGTTATATATGTACATAGGTAATAATGTCTGATTCATTCTACTATCCTTCCTACCCCTATACTTTATTAACAAATTTTCTGGACTCCAATTTTTTTTCTTTCTCTTTCTTTCTTTTTTTAAATACTAGGGATTGAGATGAAGCCCCAGCCCTTTTTATTTTAAGACAGGATCTCACTAAATTGCCCAGGCTGGTTCAAACTCGAAATTTGCTGCCTCAGCTTCCCAAGTTGCTGGGATTACAGGCATTTGGCACCACGACTGGCCATTTTTTGAAATGTGACCACTGGTCCCCTAGTATCTTTGACTGAATTATTGTCACAGCCTCCTTACTGGTTTCCTACTGCCCTACTGAAATTCATCTCCTGCCATACAGCAGTTCAAGTGAACTTTGAAAAGTTTGAAAAACACAAACTTGCCCCAAATCTTTCAATGCCCTGCTTCATCTTTTGGCTTTTTGCCTTGCCTCAGCTCCCTTTACTCCATAACACTCCCCTCCACCTTGGTCACAGAAGAACAGGTCCCCAAAGCAGTTTTCTCTTTGCCAGGCTTAATGCGTTCAGTTCCCTCTGCGTGTGACTCTCCCACACCCTAACCTTTCCACCTAGGAGGAATTATTCTTCAAGAGTCATCTCCACCTCCTTTATAGAGCTGGCCCTAGCCTCCCATCTGGCATTACCTGAGTTAAGACACACCCCTTCTGTGACCAAGGCAAGGACCAAGACACCACAGCCTGTGCCTGTGGAGGGTTCCCTATTTCCTCCTCTGAACACTCATTCACCTGTCTCGTGTCGTACCCAGTGACAGCACAGAGCCCAGCATGTGGCCACTGTTCACCATTCTGGCTGAAGCTCCTCACCCTTCTATACTGCTAAGGGGGTCCTCCAGCCTAGTGCAGCAAAATAATCATGGAGGGGAAACTCAGACATGGCAGATTAGTAAACTACCCAGTAACTCCAAAGTGTTCATTCTCCATCAGAAACTTCTAGAGAACTGACCTCTGAAAGAATGAGAGTTCTTTCACTACCTCAGTGGTTTCATGTGTTCAAATTTCCTGTTTTCCCTATTTTGTGTCCCCTCCCACTAAAGCACCAGAGAAGACCCTTTAAATACTTTCTGAATTAAAAGGTATGTTTATAATCCAAAAACTTGTTTTGTATCCTCTGTATCACTACCTCAGCAAAAGTGAGCAGCAACAAAAGCACGTGGGGGTGGCTTGATGAGCAATCAGCCTGAACAGCAAACGCTGAGGGAAACACAGCTAGGATTAAACATACCTTAGGCTCATACAGAATTGTACAGATTCTCTCCTTGATCCAGGAAAATTCAATTGATAAAAATTATGGCAAGAAGGTAATTTCAAAGAGCACTTTTTCTACAAATCACCCACATACTCAGTAGTATTTTTTGCAAAACATTCCCAATTAGAGATTTCTGTATGCATGCTCTTCATAAAAGCTTTCAATCTGAAATTATACCATCTCTCAAATCAGAATTATGATTTTAAAATGCAATAGCTCACATTTGCATATTGCCATATATTTCTCAAAGTACTTTCAATTCTGTCATTTTATTTGATACCTTTTTATCACTCATTTCTCAGTGTTGAATCCAAACATTAAAAGTTCTTTTTCTTAACTTTCCATTCCCAGAAAATTGGATTTTTATTTTAGCTTCTCATGGTAACAACACTCTTAATAATTTTTGCCACACTGGAAATAAATACTGTATACGATACATTTGCTACGACTAGTCCCTTTACAAAATGAGTCCTTTGTAAGATTGATAGCTTCATTAAAATTGAAAGTAAAAAAATGACTCATGGAAAAGTGTGAAAAATTTTGTTTTTCTTTTTTTCCCTGCCCTATACAAAATGTGCCATCTGGAGTTATTCTGTAGCCAAAAATATATCAAGAGATAGGACTTTTTTTTTTTTTTTAATGGTGGGAGAAGGGGGAAACTAAATTACAAAGAAGACACCAGGATGAGATAATGCACGACACTGAAACCTGAGGTAAAAACGGTCCTGAAGATCACTCTCTAAGCTCATACCCAGCTTGAGTGACCACACAGGACCTGTGACACACCACCCTTTACAATGAAGCAGGAGGCAGCACCCTGGGAATGAAACGAGAGAACTCAACTCACTGCCAAAAATAAACTGAAAAGAAGCAGATTTTAGGAATAAGACTGCAGTATGAGTCAGATGCCACAAGCCTAAGGTGAAACCAGAGAGCCACTGTTTCTCAGGGGTTCAAAGGACCTTAGAAGGATCCCTAGTCTTGTCTTACATCTGGCTGTATCTGACTGCAAGGGAAACAGTTCACCTCCCCAGTCCTCAGTTTCCTCATCTGGACACTGAAGCAACATGATAAGGCCCAAACTCAGCTGCTCACCTAAATCACCTAGGAATTTCAAAATACAGATTCTTGGGCCCAGTGCCTAGAAATTCTTATTCAGAGGGATGTGATATGGTCCAGAATCTATATTGTTTTTAAAAGCTCTTCAAGTGGTTCTGATGGTCACCTCTGGAAACCACCAAGCAAGATGACCTTTAAAGAACCATCTCATTCTTTCATTTTAACTGCCATTTAATTTCATTGCTGAGAACCCAGGTCTACTTATTTCTAGATTTTTCTGTGTATTGTACGAAGAACTGAAAGGTAGCATGTCTGAACACAAATGTTCAAAGGCAAGGAGGTAAGTTTTTTACTTGTCCTTTAAAATTCAATTCAATACAGTTATTTGAAATCCATAAGCAAAGAGGACCAGCCGCACTGTAAAGAGTTGAAGCAGGATGGCTCTCTACTATGGAAGAGGTTGAATCATCAATGCTTACTTTTCCATTATTCCACTTAGCATTTTTTCATTCCTTCCAATATTCCATTCTCCTGTTTGTAAGAGAAGTTAGTATTTCCGACCTAGTTCTCTGAGCATAATGAAAGAGAATACAGAACACTAAGCAAAATAAAGGTGTTGAATATTATTCAAAATGGCAGGAGAGGGTTAATAAAAGCCTAAAAAAAGCTGTGACAATGGAAAGGGAAGTGATGGCTCTTCTCTTCTAGCAGTCCAAAGCAGGGCTGAAGTGAGCAGGTGAAAAACATAATTCCTAAGTTTATGAAAGTCGAGGGGTGGGAGAGATGATCACTTACTTCTCAGAACAGGCTGTCAGAGTGAGCAGTTATCGACTGCCAAACAGATATTTGGAACAACCCTGTCAAGGACACTTACCTGACAGGTGAGACAAAGTGAGGAAATGGGGTCTGTAAGGAGAACTGATATTCCATCCTTGACCAACTGCAGAAAATGACAAAACAGGAAAAACTCTCAAGTGACTCATGGGGCCCATGAAGCCCCTGGGGCCTCCACTCTTGGACTCTGTTACGGTTTGGATGTGGAATGCCCCCCAGAGGTCATGTGCTGAAGGCTTTGTTCCCCAGCGCAGCCATGTTCAGAGGTGGGCCTTTGGGGAAGTGGTTGGATCACGAGGGATCTGACCTCATCAACCCATTAATCAACTGATAACTGGATGGACAACTGGGAGTAATGGAAACTGTAGACAGGTGGGGCCTGGCTAGAAAAAGTAGGGCTCTAAGGGTGAACCCTTAACTATGCCTTGCCCACCCACCCCACTTCCTGGCTGCTAATGAGCTGAGGAGTCTTCCTCCGCCTCACCCTTCTGCCATGATGTTCTGCTTCACATGGGCCAAAAGCAATGAAGCCAGCTGCCCATGGACTGAAACTGTGAGCCCCAAATAAATTTTCCTCCTCTAAGTTGCTTTTTCAGTATTTGCCATAGCTAACACAGCATGCATTTGACCATGTATTCTCAGAGCTCTCCCTACTCATTCCCTGTGCCCATAAATATTTGGCACTTTCTCCTTCAGTAGCCTCAGAGAAAACAACAGAATTGTTTCTGGGGAGATGCTAATCTTCAGTGAAACCCACAAGAGAGGAGGCAGGACACAGAACCTGAAGGTACTAACTGGACTGCCAGTCTCAAGACGGACTCTCCATAGGAGGTTGGCTCACTCCTGCTGGAGGCAGATTCTCCAAAGAGGACTGGACTGAAGAAAGCACAGCTTTAAAAAATCCACATTCTTAATAAAAAAAGGTACTTTGGATTCAGCAGAGGGGAGAGAACGGAGGGGAGGGGGTAAAGGGGTAGGTAAAATAGAATTATTACCCTATGTACATACATGACTACATGACTGGTGTGTTCTACATCATACAAAACCAGAAAAATGATAGGTTATACTCCATACGTGTATGGGTCAAAATGCATTCTACTGTCATGTATAACTAATTAGAACAAGTAAAAAAATAAATAAAAAGGAAAATCTACATTCATTAGCATATTTCATTTTTCTCTAAACCTTCTCTTTTCCATGACCCTACCCTACTTGAATTCTGTATGCATGTCTGAATAAACATGAGTAAATATCTCAATCCTTCTGTGCCCTGGTCCCCCAGGAAGATGGGGGCTCACCATGGAACGTAATTTCACTGGAAATGTGTGCTAGCACCGTCCTTGTGTCCCACAAAAGACAGACAAAGGTGGGGCAATAACCAAGGCCAGCTTTCTTCAGCAGAAGGGATATAATGCCCTCTTACCTAGTCTTACCCCAAATACTCATGCTTCAGGGCATTCCTCAGCTCTGAAGAAATAAAGCTGTATTCTTTCTTCCCTAGCCGGGGCCTCCTCAAATTCACCTTTGCCTGCCCTAGGTCCTTATCACTATCCTCAGGCCAGCCTGCTTTTTTAAACGGGTCCTTTCTGTGAGATGTGACACATAATCCATTGCACCAACTGTTCCAAGGCTAATGGTGCCAAAAAGACCATTGAGAAAAAGGCTGCTTTAAAAAGTATGTGGTAACTCAGACCTGGCAAATCTTGTTGGATTAGCTCTATTCCAAGCCTGCCCTTCCTGTGTCAGACTTCTCAAATGTTCACAGTTCCTCCTGTGTTGTGTTGACATCCTATAGCCAACCTAGATCCAGGCTGTCCAACAGACCTTTCTGTCAAAATGGAAACATTCTATCTCTGCACTGTCCAATGAGCCATATGTGGCAACCAAGTATATAAATGTGAATAATGTGACTGAGGAACTTGAATTTTTGTTTTATTTAATTTTAATTAGTTTAACTATAAGTAGCTACCTTGTATTTATGACTACCCTACTGGACAACACAGAAGAGGGCCATAATTCTGAGAGCAGACTAGATGATACCATGCAACTTGGAAGTATGTTAAAATCACCCGGGAGCTCTGACAAGCCCTGGTGCCTGGTCTACCCCCCAGACAATAAAATTAGATTCTCTGAAGGTGAGACCCAAACATCTACATTTTTTAAGGCTCCTTGAGTAATGCCAATGTACTGCTAAAATTAAGAATCACTGCTCTAAAATGTGAACACTTTTACCACCGATAGCAAATCCCTATCCAACAAGACACTTTCAAATACTAAGCCATGTAAAAATATTAGGTCAAATATTCCAGCCACCTTGCATAGTATCCTGGGATACTATGACAAACCTCAAGCTTGTTAAAAGCAAAACTACATTCAACAGGAATGGGTAACTAAAGGAAGTAATGAGGATAAAAGGAGACAGCTCAGAAAATAAAGAAAAAAGAGTTTTTTTTTTTTTTTTAAAGAGAGAATGAGAGAGGAGAGAGGGAGAGAGAGAGAATTTTTAATATTTATTTTTTAGTTCTCGGCGGACACAACATCTTTGTTGGTATGTGGTGCTGAGGATCGAACCCGGGCCGCACACATGCGAGGCGAGCGCGCTACCGCTTGAGCCACATCTCCAGCCCCAAGGAAAAAGAGTTTATCAGGTAACTGTCAACATCTAATGCCTAGCTAGCACAAGTATATACAAATAATTTATTTTTTGGAGTCAATAGTTAACAACAAAATACACCTCCAAATCTAGTACTCTGAACAAACAACTCTTAATTGGAGCCTTTCCCTTGGCTAAGCCACCCACATACTATCTGTGCCTAATAGTAAGCTCTTACCACACTGCATTTTTCTTCAAAAGATAATCTGAAACCTGTGTGCCCTTTCATTGGGCACATTCAATTTTTTAAACAGCAGCAATTTAAAAGTAGTGTCATTCAAAAATCCGTTTGCTCTGGCTCACTCTTCTCCAGCAGCACAATCTCAGCCTTCACTTGCCATTACTGATTTCACGGAGGGTATCGTTAACCTGGTAAAGCTTTTTCTTGGAGAACTTACTTAACAGAGGCATCATACCCAGAGTGTAAAAAATGCAAACAGACACTCAGGTTTCTGCAGCTTCTAATCTTCCAATCAGCATTTCCCAAAGGCATGCAGTGCCCTTCAGGGTGACTGCTGGAAAGAGTGCCAAAGCTGATGCAGAAAGCTCAGGACATTTTCTAGGCAGCACTACTGAAAGTCAAAAACAGGAAGAAGAGATTTTAAGGGGAGGAGTATCTGAAGGTCACTCTTAATGACAATAAATTTTATTCCCTCTCTTTCAACGAGTGAAATATAATTGATCCAACATTAAATCTCCCTCCCTCAAATTATTACTAAAATAATTCTATCACAAAACTGAGAACTCCTGGAGTTGGCCAGGACTTCCATAAGTCACTTTAACCAATAGACTCCCCTCCAAGGAGAAAGAGCTGGCCTGAGTCCATCTACACTCACAGCCAAGAAGTCCTCACAGAGCAAGTGTAATCCCTGCTACTGTGGCAAACCAGACTAAATTCCTTTTCATCTTGGCCTGAGTGGGCACCCAGAAGCAGCTACTCAGTAACAACCTCTCAACTGTTCATCCCAATGGAGGGCAGAAAACAAAAGTTTAACACAATACTTCAAACAGGATCCAGACTTCACTTTTTTAAAAGCATCTGGATATTATATTGAATAGGGTAAACAGGTTTTTAGAGAGTATATGACCAGGACTGTCAGTTAAAGCTGAATTTCACGATGAATTTTTAGTACAGGAACACGCGACATGAGACATACTCACACCAAAGAAGATGTACTTGTTTACCTGAAATTCAAATTTAACTGGGCATTCTGGTTTGATTTTCCTAAATCTGGCAATCCCATGTATCCCTATGCTGGTTTGGGGGTGGCCAACTTTGGAGACAGGTAAGGAGGAGGTCTAGTTTTGCCACTCCCAACCCACTCAGCCACTCTTGTATCAACTATAAAAAGTGTGCTCTCCAGTAGATACTAATTAGCTACAATCTGATAAACTAGTGCCCCAATGCCCAACCTTCTCTACCTCACGGCTTCTAATTATATAACAGTCAGAAAAATAGGTAGCTGACAAAGCAAAAGTAAATTTTACCTTCCTAAGTAAAGAAGGCTCAGATAAAGCAAGTAATTAAGTTTGAGTAGGTGCCATAAATGGAAGAAATCATTAGTATATGTTATCATTCATCAATAAAATTCAAAAGTTTCTATAGACAAATAATATGAAGATAGGAGAAAGCTAACTGAATATATAAGTGGTTATTGTATTAATTAAGTATCCTACATAATACTTTTTTTTAAATGACTAATTCTATTGAAGAGGTATCATATGCCAAACATTCCAAATACCTATTTTACTGTATTTAACCCTTAATTCCCTGGAAGTGAATATAATCATCAGGCCCATTTCCCAATGTGAAAAAAAATAAGACATCAAGATGAGGTAATCTGCCAAAATAAGGATGAATATGTTACCTGCTTCGCCTCAGACAGTTCTAGTTTATGCCTGGTTGTCCTGGTACAGTTATGACCAGTCAGTAACTAGCAGAGGCAGGCTGTGTGGCTACAGAAACAGAACTCCACCACTGCTCTGGCAAAGCTCCCTCCCAAGTCTTACCTTCCATGAAAGAAGGTCAAGATGATGGGATTTCTTTCTTTACTCTTACCTACCACATCATAGATTTCCTATGTGGTTACAGAACAGTGCAGGGTGTTGGCGGCAGGTGAGGGACATGCTTTTTAGGATTGTCCTTCAACCCCTTAAAATCACTGCTATGCACAACATAAACCATATGTGGGCACAGAGGACTCCTCCGTCAGCCTCCATGGACATCCCTGAACCTAGAAAATTTTTAAACAACTAATCAAAGTAATATTTAACCAGATCCTTCTATTTTGGAATGACCTTCACCTTCCTTCAGCCTTACTGTAGAAGCCAGAGCACACAGTGATTATTTAAGACAAAAAAATGGATGTGCAGTATGTATGTACTGACCTTTAGTTCCACGCACAATGGGCTTCTCTATTTTCTCCCCAATAATGTTTTCATAAACTTTTTGTCCTTACCTTTATTATTGTGAATTTTCAAACACTTTATGTTCTCCCAGTAAATGTTTAACCATTAACGCTAGGTTAACAACACAAAAACAGCAAACATGAGAAAGGGTTACTTTGGCTTAAGTCCTAGGCTCACCTCATCTATAAAATTTTAAAATGCTTTATAAGTGGTCCCAATAAGCAGAAATGAGATACCTTTCAGGGTTTAGCACTCTGAAAATGGTCACAAGGACAGAGTTTAATTGTCACTGACTTGAGAGTGACTGTTTCAGCCTTGACACTTATAAGGCTGTGTGACTTCACCTAACCTCTCGGAGCTTGAGTCCCTTCCCTATACAGTGGTATGGATACACTAAGATCTACAAGGTCTTGCCCAATGCTAAAACGTCCATTTCTATGTATTCTCTACGAACTTTCTGACCATGATGGGCAGCCTAAACCGAGAAAGCACTATCCTTCCACAAAACTTCCTAACCACAAGCTCCCCAGATGCTCCACACAGGTAGAGCAGGTAAGGGTACCTCCAGGCTGTCACAGGTGGGGAAACAATTCTTTCAAAAACCAAGGCTAACAGTGTTGAACCCAACACATGCATCTGAGATCAACAAGCACCAAATGAAATCCTGTACTTCCAGAAGACATGCCATAGGCAAGGGTACTAGGACAGGGCCTGGGTGTAGCTCTGTGGTGAAGACCAAGTAGCCCCGTGTTTGTGATATTCCTTGATATATAAGCTTGACTCCTGTTAGTCCCAGGCCACTTGAAAAATGTTTTTTTGTGATTGTTTTGTGAAGAGTCACAAATGCTTTTCCTACAGTACTAAAATTTATGAAAAGGTCAAGACAAGGAATTGTGGCTCTAAAGGGTTACTTCGGCTCAAGTCCTCAGATTGCCTTCAAGAGGCAAATGTACTAACTGTACTGACATACAGGATGGAAACAGGGTGGGGCAGGGAGCTGCTGAGTTAACTGATGGATTTTTTTTTAAAGTATCTCCTGTCAGGAAACAGCAACTGTCCTAAACACATGTCCACTCACAAAGGAAAAAAAACAAGCAAAACAGAAAATGAAAACTGAGTTCTCAGCCTAGATTCCACGTGATTTCTGGGAGAAACTGAATTCATCATTAGGAGAGGGAAAAAATTAATGGCACAAACTCCAAGGTCTGCGGAGTTGGTCATTACATGGTTTTACCCACACATACTTAATAAAACACAGGGAGCTCCTTCTTACTTACTTTTATTACACAAGGTTTACAGCTGCATTTAAGTAAAAGCTTCCATAGTGAGATTTCTTACATATGCAGGCATGAAATCCCTGGCAACAAACACTGTATTTGAATCCAAAGGCTTCTGGTGGAGAAATAATACCTTTTGACAAAGGCTGTCTCTAAGCCTCTCAGAGCCTTCATTTCAGTAGTGTCTCATTTCAGGACTTCCAGAAAACTTTTATAGAGAATCAGAGAGAACCAAGAAAAATGTTGAAGGCAAAAAAAAAAAAAAAAAGCTATGTGTTTGGGCCATCGGCTCAAACCAATTAATCTCTTATAACCACAACAATTAGAAGGCAGAGCTGGTTCACCTTCCTCCTATCCATGCTATGTTCTGAACGCAGAAACAGTAGAATAAAGAAAAGCCCTATGGGTTCAACATAGGAAGGTAACTGACAGTGACTAAATTTTAAAATCACTGCCTGCAATTTGATTTGTAATAATAGACAGAAGTTTAGTTTTTCAAATTATAAAAGAAACAACATGCTTACTGCAGAACACTAGAAAGAAACAGAAAAGCACTAAGACTAAAGGAAAATCAGACTCTCCAAATAGTTAACTTTTCTAACAAACAACAAAAACAAAGTTCCTTCCCAATGTAGGTAATAATTAAAGTGTAATTCTATGATATTTGCTTTTTGAACAGACTAAACTAGTGCAGATCAAGCATATTCTACGAAACCCCACTCTGAAAGGAGGCTACATAAAGAAAAATTCCAAGGTCAGGTAAGTTTGGGAAATACCATATACCACTCTCCCTGCCTAGAATGCCTATTAGAATATAAAGTGTCTGAGAAGTCATTCACTTAAGAAGCCTATTACATCTTTCTTAGCCAGGCATATTCCCAATTTATTTGACCAGGAAATGCCCTTTATATATAACATGTGTCAACATACTACAAAACTTGTGCTTCAAAAAAGTAAATGGGAAACGTTGAGTTAGACCATATTATCTATACTGTTATTTACATTTAATTAGAAATGTAATTAATTCTAAGGATCACACATATTGGGACTCTGGTCACATGAGAAGATAATTTCTGCCTGCATGGGGTGGAGCATGTGAATAGTTCTGGCCAATTAGTACAACTGAATACATACCATTAGCCAGAGGGGAAAAACCTTGGGACTCTTGTCCTAGGACATATACATGAGTGATAAATACACTGCTGTGAGACAGCACCACTGAATTTTTGGTGATGTTTTGTTGCTATTGCAGCACCGGCCTCTTACATGATGTACTGGGGAAGAGAAGTTTTCTTAAACATATATGCATATATGTATATCTCAACTGGGAGTGACAAAATAACTACATATAGCTATATGTCAAGGACAGGGAAAGAGCAGACTCTTTGGTCTACAGAATCTTAAATCAAACACTGATGATCAGTGAGTTAGAATCAAACACCAGGGTATTTAGTGACAAGCTAGAAGTGACCAAGGGGAGGGGCAGTCGGCCGTGAGGATAGTAACATCATTGAGGGCCCGTGCTATGCCAGACCCTGAGAAATGATGTGCACAGATTGCTGTACTTAATCCTGACACTGTGATAGCTGGGAGACAGTAATCACCGATATCATCTCCCTTTTAGGTAAAATAACCAGAACTCTATTATACTGTCTAAGATCATATGGATTTTTTTTTTTAGAGAGAGAGAGAGACAGAGAGAATTTTATTTTTAATATTTATTTTTTAGTTCTCGGCGGACACAACATCTTTGGTGGTATGTGGTGCTGAGTATCGAACCCGGGCCGCACGCATGCCAGGCGAGCACGCTACCAGTTGAGCCACATCTCCAGCCCCGATCATATGGATTTTATAATTTGCTTAAGATCACATCAATTGGCAGTTGTGTGCCTACTTCTCTGTATTCTTTTTACTACACTACTAGTTGGAATTAGCGGGAAAATCTAAATCATAATTTTTTTTTTTTAAGTTTTAAGTTTCATCACTCTGAGGCACTTTTTGCAAGAATGTGAAAGCATTACAGAATCAAAAGGAGACAAACTGGTGCCACATAGAAGATCCTAAGACTATAAAGAATAAAATGTTCTTAATGATCAACATATTCATTGTTCACAAAAATCGTGGGCATTTCTCAAACCAGAATTTGCTCTTTCAAATTTTATCTAAGACTATTCAGACAGCAAAACTCATGCCATACCAACAAGTTCATTTTATTTTCAGCTAGCTGACAACAGCTGTGGAAACATCTAAAATGGCTAGCATTTCATAAACCAACTCATTACTCCACCTACCCATGGTATGACCTACATGTGGTCTTCACCTGTCCACTCCACAGCCATCTGCAGCAGATTTCAGTAAAGTTTCCATCTGCTTTCACACTGCACAAAGAGTCAACTAAAACCCTGGGTCTGTTCTGTGCAATCCCCAACACATATAATCAAATTCCATAGATTTTTATGTCTGGAATATTTTAAGTGCTAAGCTTATTTGTTCCTTGTCTTATAAGCTTATGTCAAAACAGAGCACACAGATGAGAAGGGAAATAAGATCTAATATTCATGTGTAAAATTAAAAATAATCGTTTTTCTAATTCAGAAAAGGAATATTCAAAAATTTAACTTTCTGCCTGCTCATCTGAACTCTCTTTCAAGGTTAAGGGAGTACATACTCTAATCAATGGATGGTCTGAGGTTAAAAGTAACCAAAATAATCTCACATGAGTAGATCATATAATGGCATGCTAAGCAAAAACAAACTGGTAGTTTGTAGTTCATGTCTCCTTAACTCAGTTTACAAGTTACATTATCCAAGGATGGGTTAAAAAACAAAACAAACAAAATCACAGGACATATATTAAAGAAAAAACAGAATTAAAAAATGTAAAAGGCATAAACTCAATAAAGAAATTTTCTAACATGTCAACAATAACACAAGAGAGTTCATTTACCATCTAAAAATGAAAACATCAAGACACCTAAAGAAACTGTCTACACGTTTTCCACAAAATATTTTTCCATGCTATAAAAACACAAAATGTTTCTTACATGATATAAAAACATACCTAAAACATGCTTAACTTCAACTCTATTGAAAGGGTATAATAATATAATAATAATAAAGGGCATAATAATTATATTACTAATAAAGGGCATAATAATTATATTAATACTACAGCTTCACATAAGTCACTTACACAGAGCCAGAAATAATGTTTCTATATAAGAAATGGATGAGCAGACCTTTGAGACATATAAGATACTGAAAGTGACAAAGCAAAATTTAGGTAGAAGTTACTAAAAATATGAAGAAAGTGATTAAAAAATGACCATCTTTATAGTACCCTAAAGAGCTATAAAATTATAACAATTTGCCTAAATCTAATTTTTTTGTAGTAGTAGGGACTGAACCCAGGGTCTCACGTATACTATTCAAGCACTCTACCACTGAGCTACATGCCCAGCCCTAAATCCAAATTTTTAATGGACTTGATAATGGGATAATTATGATATCTGTTAATGCTATATTTTAGATTTTCTTTGAAGATATCTTAATTGGGGACTGGGGTTGTGGCTCATCAATAGAGCGTTTGGCTACTAGCACGTGCAAGGCACTGGGTTCAATCCTCAGCACCAATAAAAATAAATAAATAAAATAAAGGTATTGTGTCCAACTACAGCTAAATATACATATATATATTAAAAGTATCTTAATTGGAACTTAGGTTGTATTTAAGCCCCTCAAAATTCACTCACTGTTTTCAAATATTTGACATATAATCCTTGGTTCTTTTTATTTCCTCTTATTAATCCACATACTGTATTTTCATTTTAACATCTCAACTTCAGAGAGTCCAAACTAACTATTTGGCTAAAGCCACCTCCAGCCACCCCCCAACCGTGATCACATCACCATCAGACTCACAACCATACAGAACCCATCCCAAGACTGGCCCCCACTTGCTTTGTTTTCACTGTCTCACTTTAAAATTTTGCCTTTCTACTGAAAAGAACTGAGAGACCATGGTTAGGAAGGTAATCAATTACAAACAAGAATCAAGTACTGATGAGAAACCACAATGACCATAAGAAGTCAAAAAAGGGGACTGGGGTTGTGGCTCAGTGGTAGATTACTTGCCTAGCACGTGGGGAACACTAGGTTCAATCCTTAACACCATCTAAAAATAAATAAATAAAATAAAGGTATCTGCAACTAAAAACAAAATATATTAAAAAAAAAATCAGACCACCATTAGCTTGGTCTAAAAGATCCAACTCACACTGGTCCTCAAAATATATAACCAGAATATTGGTCAAAGTAGGGAGAAATGCCATATCTAATTGCTCAAAGAGAGATTAAATATTCATCAACTAAAGAAGGAGAACTGATAGGAGAGGGAAAAAGAATATTTTAGTTGAAGATGGACACGATACCTTTATTTTATTTATTTTTAGGCGAACCAGTTCCTTCCACAGGGTAGTGCCCGCAATGCCTCTTATTCTGCCTTTACAGTGTTTTGGTGTCAAACATCAATAATCCACGTCCAAATGCCCATCAAACACATAAAATACAAGAATTTTTGTTTTAAATTTTCAGAGCCCCAATTTTATTCAAGCACAAAGATGGCATATTTCTCAGGGAGTAAAAAATGTGGGGTGGAAGAACTAAAAAGCGAAGTTTGGGATAATGCCTTACTGATTAGTCCAGTAAAGCCATGCAAGGTAAGATGTTATAAAATAACTACTTGCCTGCATAAACTTATAAGATTTCTTTTAACTGTTGTACTAAACAAATAAACAACATGAAAATAAAGAGGAAAGCAATCACATTCACGTCTTAGAAATACATGCAGAAGAGCAATTTTGCTACAGTGAAATGACAAGTTTAAAGATATTTTGTTAACCTGCAGCTAACTATTTTAAGGCAGGCCCAGGCTGCATTAGTGCTTGTCACACAGCTTGCTCCCAATCTCTTGGCAGTTTTCCAACACATTCCAACTTTTTATGCACACCCTTGCTGGAATCACATCCCACTTATCTCTAAAGGCATATCAAGTAAGATGTTGCCACATTATACAACCAACCTGCCATTTCTTCCCATCAGGTCACTTTGCACAATGCCTAAGGAAAAAAAGAAAAGGCCACCACCAACTTGGTCAAAAGGATCCAATTCAGGCTGGTCCTCAAAACAAATAACCAGAATACTGGTCACACCGGGGAGAAATTCTGTTCCTTACAGTTCAAAGAATTAACTAAAGAAGGAGAACTGAAAGAGAAGGAAAAAAAGATAAAACCCCACCCAAAAGGACACCTGGACTGGAGATGCTAAACCTGAGTCATGCTGCCACTGCCTGCATTTTAAAACGCATTATTAATGGGGTGTATTTTAAAGGATAATCCCAATATTAAATGAGCTCCATTACCTCTGTGAAAAGAACAATTTAACATAGCAAATGCATTTTCTAAAAGTCAGAGGACTCTCTTAAGTGTTAATATTTAGCCAAAAAAAAAAAATAGTCATCTTCAAAAGCAAACTGGAATGGTTAACCACTGGCTGTTACATTCCATTCTTGCTAAAAACATATTTAATTAGCACATTTAAGCTTCATGTTCTGCACAGCTGCACAACATTCCAGAGATAGGCCAGCTATCCATATACTCTTTACATTTATTTTTTAAATTTCTTCTTAATTTTTAGTTGTAGATGGGCACAATACTTTCATTTTATTTATTTATGTGGTGCTGAGGATGAACCAGGTGCCCCACACATGAGAGGCAAGTTGCTCTACCACTGAGCCACAACCCCAGTCCTCTTTGCATTTATTTGATATGGTTATTTTGAAAGTAGAAAAGATTGAGAAGCAGTTCTCAAGTATGATCCACAAAAATTATACTTATTTCATGTGGGCAAGTTTCCTTTAGCAAGAGGGTAGTCCAGGGGAAACACATACTAATATTAATTTTACAATGCAAGCAAACACACAATAATAAAATAATTCCACACAGCCAGAAAAATACGTAAACAAAAATTCACTGACACACAAAAATAATCTTCTTTCAAAACAAGATGATAAATCAGCCTGCAAATTAAACTCTTACACTTTAAGAATCAGTGAGATTTTTAGAGCTAGGAGGAAAGCTGGTGTTCTTCATGTCAGGAACACACATTAGGAAAGCAAAGTAAGTCTTTCAAACTGAGAAACCATCCCAATGAGTGTCAAGGAAACTCGGGAATTCCTTAGTAGTGGGTACTGATTTTATGACAAGCAAACAGACAAACAAACAAAAACCCTACCTTTAAAATAAAATAAACTGCAGGTTTCTTTCCTTCCCAAATGGCACACAGATCTCTCCGCTTCAGGATTGAGGCGCTTCCTCTGCTCCACCCCCGGGGGAGATAACTTGGGAATTTGAGGACAGCTGGCAGCACAGAGTTGTCAATCTGCTATGAGAAGGACCAGGGCCCTCTCAGAAAAGTCACCTGACTGATACCTCTGGCCACCACTCACCTCCCAAAATAGTGACAGGTGTTCTTATCCAGTGAAAGGTCCAGCTAAGGCCACATTCCAGCCTCTTGCCCTCCCTTAGCCTGGGCCACCAGGACCCCACAGCCCTTGCCTGGGATCACTACCATCTCAAGTGTCAAGGCCCAACATTTGCAGCCTCCTGGAGATCAAAAGGCCTCCAACCCAGGCTTAAGACAGCCCAGCACAATAAGCATCAAGCATTTCCCTTGAGGAGTATCCACCCTCTGCAACGAGAATGATTCCTATCAGGCTAGAAGTTTCTGAAGACTTCCTTATTTAGAGAAAAGAAGCCCACCTAGTGCAGCCCAACTTCATCACCCAGCCCAGCTCAAAATGTCCCTCTCAAATAGCAAAGGAGCCACCACTGCCTATAGTGTTCAAGCCAAGAACACCATTTGCCACTTTGCCCAGAGGCCCAACTATCTCAAATGAAACTAGCAATAACCCCAAAGTGCCTTATGGAAATTGCTGAAAGGGGTCTTCTTTCTCTCCCAATGAAAGGGGACGACCACCCTCTTTTCCCTCAGCATGTGGGGAAGTCATTTAGTACCTACCTCAGAAAGGGCCCAATAAGGGGTGGGGTTGTGGCTCAGTGGTAGAGTGCTTGCCTAGCATGCGTGAGGCACTGGGTTCTATCCTTGGCACCACAATAAATAAACAAATAAAATTTATTTTATAAACAAATAAAATAAAGATATTGTGTCCATCTATTATACACACACACACACACACACACACACACACAGATAGACAGAAAGAAAGAAAGGGCCCAACAACTAGAACCAAGGAAACAAAGAATGATCAGTATGCCATTTGTCTCGTCTAATGGTCTAGGAATTGGAGAACTGGCTTTCATAATCAAATATGTATATTGCTTTTTCTTCTTGAAACCTATCCTAGATCCAAAATACAAAGACCTTAAGAAAGCTGAGCTCTAGTCTACACTTTCAACAATTACAACCAAAGCCAGCTGAGTAAAATTTATTACATGGAAAACCAAGATTATACTAACCACATCCATTCCATTTGTGACACATTATGGGGTAGCTGTTTCAAAGACTCTCTAAAATCTGAAGACACAAAGTAAAATCAGATGTTGTCCGAAGCATACAGAGATCTCTCTCAAGGGAATCAATGCAACTCTGATGGGAATTCCTTTCAAAACAAAACAGAAAGCTCACATTGTCTTATGAGAACTTAATTTCTGGTATTTTTCCACTGTAAAAAGATTTTATTCAGAGGGAAGAAATATCTATAACAACGAATTCTGGGTTCTCTGTTTCTTCACCATTTTCCTCTAATACCCCGACTCCTAAACAGCTCAAGGAACAGTGTTCATGTGACAACTTTAACTACAAACCAGTAATCAAATTTTATGTTTTGCCATGCTCTTGTATTAACACATGATTATACAGACTGTTAAAAACTTTATATTTTTAGCATAAGATTTGAAAATTGACCCTTATTATATATTGGTAAGATGAGAAATATGCACAGAAAAGGAAAAGACTTCCAGAACAGAAACCAATGTTAACTGCCTGTTTCTGGGGTCCTAGAATACACGGGGATTTTAATTTTCTTTTTATGTTCAGCTTTTTTTGTTGTTGTTTGTATGCAATGCTGGGATTAAACTCCAGGCCTCTCAAGTACTAGGTAAGAGTTCTACCACTGCGCTACACCCCTACCCCTGTGTTCATCTTTATTTTCCACATGATCTACAATAAATGTCTATTATTTTGATAATATAAAAGAAGGTCTTTTTATTTTTTTATATTTTTGTTATAATGATTTTAATGGTAATTTATGGCTTTCTGAAGGCATATATTTTTATAAACCACCCATGAAACACGCACATACACACACACAGAACACATATACTATAGATATTATCAGTCACTGTCAAATATTCAGGAATCTTAAAGTATAAGAATATTTATTTCTTTTTAGTTGTACACAGTACCTTTGCTTATTATTATTATTATTATTATTTTTTATATGGTGCTGAGGATCGAACCCAGGGCCTTGCACACGCTAGGTGAGTGCTATACCTCTGGAGCCACAACCCCAGTCCCAAGTGATTTTTCTTTTTCTTTTTTTTTTTTAATGAGCATTTTAAGACTATGTAGGGCAGGAGGTGTAGTTCAGTGGTGAAGTATTTGCCTGGCATGTTCAAGGACCTGAGTTCAATCCCCCAGCACAGGAGGCACAGGTTACATGGGGATTATTGCAACTCACTATGAAAGTTCCCCCATACTTCATATAAAGAAAAATGTTTGCATGTTACAGAGTAAAATAAATAAGCATTCTTTTAAGGAAGAATCTGAGTTCTCCTTTCCCTTTAAGTAAGTAATATAAAGAAGGAAAAGGGCCATACAGCTGGTGAAGAATATTCCAGAAAAAATGCTCAGTCTTTTAACATTCAGATTTGGCCTTGAGGCAAACACACTAGTACAAAAATTATCTCTGCAAGAACCACACAAAAGAGTAGGGAAACAAGAAGAAACTTCAGCCAGAGCCAAAGGCTATAGCCATCAGAGGCTGATGTCCTCCTGGACAATGTTTTAGTCAGGCTCCCTTGGGCCCAGTTCCTACATCTTTTCCCACACTCCATGGAAGTACGGAAATGCCAGAGCTCTCACAAAATGCACATTAAATTAAGGAATGGAAAAAATCCTTTAAAAATTTCAGTATTCTTTATACCTTCGATATTAATTCCAATTTTCTATAAGTTCCGGTAGAAAAAAATTTAAATAGAGCATGTATTTAGCTGATTATTTTATTTATTTTTATCCAGCTATAATGAGGTTTGCTCTGAAATGATAAGATATTTTTGCTATAGACCAAGAGTTTATTAAGTACTTCTCAAGATCTGGAAACTAAGGAGAGAATAAATATTGACAGGATGAAACCTTCTCTATGAACTTTCTAAGTATAAACACATTTCACTGTGAAAATTATACACTGAACATACATACTTCAAAATAATAAATTCTATTATATTTATATACCACTCTAAATTTCATGCTGGTTGATCTGTTGGGTAAAAATCTACAGTTTATATTCTTTATATATATTTTGCTACATAAATAGTGGTTTCAAATTTGCATAATAAAACATTAAAATTAGGATGTGGGATGTAGCTCGGTTGGTAGAGCTCTTGCCTAACATGCAAGAGCTCCCTGGGTTCAATCCTCAGCACCACAGTAGGGGGAAAAAAGATCAGAATTAGGAGAGAATTGTAGATTCTAGAGCAGAACATCCAGTGGCTCTAAAAATGATTCAGGTATTTACAGCTGAGAATTTATTAAGAATAGAATCATAACTTCTATAAATGAGTCAATCTTAAAAGCAATCTTGAAATTATAACCTCTGATTTTCATTTTCTGTAGTTATTTTGTTTATTTTCTGCAGTATATGAGTTAAACTCAGAACCTCACACACACTAGGCAGGTATCCAACCACTAAGCTACACTCCCAGCCCAACATCTTACTTTCATATCTCAAAGTACAATTAATCCTTTAAACCCTCTTCAAAAAACCCTTTAGTTAAAGTTCATGACAGAAAAATACAAAATTCATGGAAGTAAATAAGTTAGTTTTGTAAGTTGCACTTTACAAAGTATTGGTACAGTCAGGAACTTGGACCATATGAAAAGTACTACTCCTTCCCAAACACTAAGGACAAATTGACTCATTCAAGAGATTGATCTTCAAAATACTGTGCGGATATCAACACCCCATTTAGAAAAGTCTTAAAATAGTCCTTTGCCTCCCTTCATGGTAAAGATTATTACACAGAGACATGCACACAAAAGACAAACATGATATGTTTGCATCATATATCTACATATGTATGCAACATATAACATTGCACAAGAATTTTTCATACAAAAAAAAGAAAGGTTATCACGAGAATTAGTTCTTCCCAATGTTAGCCTATAACATTCCCAAATGTTGAGACAATTCATTGAAAATATATCTAAATTTAGAGTAACTTTTATTTTAAAATGTTCACTTGGCATTTTATATTTCTGACCATTTTTCAATGAAATACAATGGTTTAATGGTTGTGAAATCAGCAGCAGTGTTTGGGATTCCAAAAGTGAGAACATGCATGTCAACAGAATTCCTCTGTTCTGCTAAAGTTTGCATATTGGAAATACTAAAGAATCCTACTCTTCCCCATTTAAGCTGACTCAGGATAGTGTAGAGAATCAAGTCAGCATTCCAATAATTCCCAATGCCCTACCTTCTCTCAGACCTACACTTTAAGATTCTTACTCATCTTACCTCTGCTCTTACAAAAAGTCCAGAGAAGTACAGATATGACATAGTCCTTTGAAATTTTAAACAGTTCCTTCATAATGATCTATAATTAGCCATATCTTCTTTTTCTTTCCTTTTTAAAAATTAAAGTGTTAACTGCTTTTTTGATTATATTTTTAAAAAGTCCTGTTGGGCACAGTGGCGCACACCTGAAGTATCAGCTACTGGGCAGGCTGAGGCAAGAGGATCACTTGACCCAGGGAGTTGAGGGCCAGCCAGCAAGAACCTGTCTCTAAACAAAATATAAAATATAGTATTTTTAAAAAGGTCCTCAATGTCAGATATTATACTGTTTACTGAACCCTTTTGTATGTGTAAAATATTTCAAAACTTTAAATAAGAAACATTAAGCCATAGAAATTTTTTTTTCATATTGGAAAGGAATTCTCCTATCAACCCAACACCCAAAACAAACCACTAATATTTTAATGTATTTCTTTCCAGCCTTTTACTTAATATAACTGGGATCATACTACACTATGTTGCTTTGCATACAAGTATTTCCAATGGATGTCACGTGGTCAGCATTTTTCCATTCAGTAATATTCTTCCTAGCCACTATTTTAAGCACTATAATCTAATTTATAATATAATGTATTTAATTACGCTCCAATAGAAAACATTTTTGATGGTTCATGACTGATGTTATTAAAAAAAATCCATGTTTAAAAAAACCTCTGTCCTTATTTTTAGTTATCTATTTAGGTTAAAAAGCTATATGTGGGATTTCAATCCAAAAAGTATAAACATTTATAAGGTTTTCATTACACATATAACCCACTGTTTTCCACTAAGTTTGTATTAATCCAAATGCTCTCTTAACAGGTGATACAGAGTTCCCATCTCACAGCAGCACCAACACCATTATTATTATTATTTTTTTATCATTTGTTCGTTCGTTTGTTTTGCAGTGCTAGGGCTTGCCCATGCTACGTCAGGGCTCTATCACTGCATTAAATCCCCAGTCCCCCACCCCCATCCCATAATAATGTAAGAGGAAAGTTAATCTATTGTTTTAATTTGTGCTTCACATACTGTTGAATTTGAACAGTTTAATATAATGATCTGCCTCCTTGATTTCTTTTATAAGCTCTCTACTCTTACCCCCTTCTGAGATAAAAAGGTTTTAATGTTTTCTAGTTTTTTTAAAAAATCATTTACATTAATCAGATTTTCTTTGTAGTTATCTAAATGACTAATATTATTTGCTGAAATGTATCTTTTCTGAACAAATCAAACAACTTATTCCAAGAAAACATGAAATTGAGAAAAAATAAGCAAAAATTTCGTATTTTATAATCATTAACATTTATTATGATAGGTACTAAACAATCTCATTTAGCTTTGGTGGGAAAGGGGTGCTCCTGGGGACTGAACTCAAGGGTATTTTATCTCTGAGCTACATCCTCAGCCCTTTCTATTTTATTTTATTTTATCTTATTTTATTTTATTTTTTGAGACAGGGTCTTGCTAACTTGTCAAAGAGGATTGACCTTCCAATCCTCCTGCCTCAGACTCCCAATCAGCTGAGATTATAGGAATGTGCTGCCACGCCTGGTCCACTTAGCTTTAATAATCCTAGGCAATGAGGTTTCCATTACACATATAACCCACTGTTTTCCACTAAGTTTGTATTAAGTTTGCATTTCAAAACTTGAAACTTGCCTCAGTCTCACCATCACTTTACAGGTGAAGATTCTGAGGCACAGACATCTTAGCAGTTCACTAAGTGTAGGCTGTGAGAATGGAGAACCCAGAGCTCGGGGACCCGCTCTAAACAAAGACCTCAGCATCATCACTATTGAAGGCTGGGCAACTTCAAACTTTTACAACCCAATATCTACCCATCTATTTCTGTCATCGCCAGTGAGGCTCTTTGTCATCATTTGAACTTAAACCCTTTATTAGCTCCTCATTTACTTGTTCTGTCTCCCATCCATTCACCCTGCAGCAGCTGGCATGGGGCTGGGCTTTGACAACCACTGCCCCATCTTTCCCCTTTCTCTCATTCCCTGGGACTTGGCTCCCTCAATTTCTGGAGGCCACAAACACCTCTCTCCAGTCCCGTTGCTTGTAGCTTCTTCCTCCTGCCTCACTGTGTTCTAAACTGTCAATGTACTGATTATTCAAATGTCTTTTAATTACAGAATTTAGAAGTACACAGGATCTAAAACCTGGGTGCCAAAGCTGGAGGCACAACAGCACACATGAGGCCTTGGATTTCATCCCCAGCATGGCAAACAAAACAAAACAAAACAAAAACAAAATCCTGAGTGTCACATTTGATCAATGGGTAGTTTCTGCCTCAAACAATGCTGAAAAAGTTCCTGAGGCTCTCTCTCAACCCAGTGGAAAAACAGAACCATAACTGATCCCCTCCCCCAACCTCAGCCACCACCCAGTACTGGGGATTGAACCTAGGGCCTTGCACATGCTATATCTCCAGGCCTATTAATTGATTGATTGATAAAGACTTGTTAAATTGCCAAGGCTGGCCTCAAACTTGTGATCTTCCTGCCTCAGTCTCTCCAGTAGCTGGGATTACAGACATGTACCATCTCGCTTGGCCAATGACTGTTTTTCATTTTTATTTTTGTACCAGGGACTGAACCTGGGGAGCTTAACCACTGAGCCACACCCCCAAACCTTTTTTTATTTTTTATTTTGAGACAAGATCAGGCTAAGTTGCTTAGGGCCTCACTAATTTGCTGAGGCTGACTTTGAAATTGCAATCTTCCTGCCCCAGTTTCCCAAGCAGCTAGAATTATAGGCACATGCCACTCTAGTTGGCTCCATGATTGATTTTTTAATATTTGCCAGGAACAGAAAGCAGTGGTATATGTGCCATGTTTTAACCTCCACTGTGGTTTACTTTTATAAAAGTTTTTCATTTTATACAATTAGATCTAAAACCAGAGGGCTAATGGTTTGCTGAAGTCTCACGTGGTAAGTAAAAAGTATTTTAACTTCTGTGTCCAAAAAGTATATTCTATATGCTAAAGACATAGTTCTTGGACTCAGGAACTAGTTCCTATTCAACTTTAGGCCGGCCCACAACTGCAAATCCTGGCAAAAGAATGTATCCAATAATTCTTTATCAAGCTGAAAATAACATTGCAAAGTAATTTCAGAGTGGAAGCAAATAGAGATTAATAATAATATAAATGCTTACTGGTAAAAATAACTGTTTACAATTAAGTATAATTATACTATTATTAAGTACTAGAACCTAAATTGATGAAGGGTTTCAGTTTCTAGCAAGGGGTCATTACAGTCTATGTTAATACATAAATTCCATTGGCAACACAGACTTTTAAGAAACGGAAGTTAGGGCTGGAATTGTGGCTCAGTGGTAGAGTGTTTGCCTAGCACATGTGAGGCACTGGGTTTGATCCTCAGCACCACATAAAAATAAATAAATAAAATAAAGGTATTGTATCTATCTATTACTAAAAATTTTAAAAATTTGAAGAAAGAAATGAATTAGAATAAGCTGTTTAACGGCTCTTCTGATATAAAACTGCTTATGTAGTTTTTGCAAAGCACACTAAAATGGGTTTGTGGCTCATATAGATTAAATATTCCCAAGAGAGGAAAAGAATCATTATTAACTGAACATGTACTATGTGCCTGGCATTGCATTCTGCTGTCACATAACAACAATATAAGCAAGTATATAATACTTGATTTTTCTGATGAAGAAACTGGTCATGAGAGTAACTGACCCAAGGATAGTGACCCAGCTATAGTCACAAGGCTAGAGTACAATGGCAAAAGGATTTAGGCTTAGCTCTTTTTGACTTCAAAACCAATGTTCTTGCCAGGTGTGGTAGCACATGCCTGTAATCCCAGCAGCTCAGGAGGCTAAGGCAGGAGGATCACAAGTTCAAAGCCAGCCACAGCAATGGTGAGGTGCTAAGCAATTCAGTGAGACCCTGTCTCTAAATAAATACAAAATAGGGCTGAGGATGTGGCTCAGTGGTTGAGTGCCCCTGATTTCAATCCCCAGTACCGCCCCCCCCCAAAAAAATATATATATATATATATTCTTTCCAAATTTTTGTGCAATAACAAAATCATCCTTACAACCTTAAACAAAAACTGACTATGACTCTCCTAAAATTACAAATAACAAATAAACAAACAACTGTTCATAAAAAGAAACCACAAAAAGGTTTTCTTAACACAAACACACACACACACACACACACACACACACACACACAGCTGGGGTTGTGGCTCAGCCATCAAGTACTTGCCTTGCTATGTGGGTTCAGTCCTTAGCACCACATAAATAAATAAAATAAAGGTACTGTGTCCATCTACAACTAAAAATTTAAACACACAGACACACATACAAAATAGGAGATATTTCTTTAGTTGTAGATGCACAGTACATTTACTTTATTTATTTTTATGTGGTACTAAAGTTTGAACCCAGTGCCTCATGCATGCCAGTCGAGTATTCTACCACTGAGTCACAACCCCAGCCCAGGAGACAGTTTTTACAACACATACTATCTACAAGGGATTAGTAGGCAATCTACCTAGAGAACATCTATAAATCAATAGGAAAAGAAAAACTGGCAAAAGACTGAACTGGCACTTCACAAAAGAAGGAACCCTAATAGTTGATAATAAATTTGAAGAAAAATTTTAATATTAAAAAAACTTCAGGGAAGTTACAAACAAAAGTTTGAAATAACATTTCACTAACATCGACTGGATAAGATTTTAAAGCTGGGTAAATATTGTGGAACATTTGCAATACACACCACTAATGGGAACACAACTAGTACAATCACCCTGGGAAATAGTTGGGCATTATCTACTAAGATTGATGATACACATGCTCTGTGATCCAGCAAATTTCATACTCAAAGAGTGTGTGTGTGTGTGTGTGTGTGTGTGTGTGTGTCTCCACATGTGTACCAAGAGACTTGTACCAAAACCACTCACAGTAGCCCTTTTATAGCACTAAAAAAACAGAATCAACTCAAATCTCCATATATAACAGAAAGAAGAAATAATCTATGGGAGAATACTATATGCAGTGAAAATGAATAAACTACAGCAATAAAATGGATGAATCTTGGGACTATAATGTCAATCTCAAAATGCAATGTACTAGACTAGTGCCTTATTGGGAGGGGGAGACTTTTTCAACTTCAGAGGTATTTTATAAAAGAACCTAAAACACTGATTATAATCTAAAAAAAATCTTTTTGATATTGAGTTCCCTTAACTGAAAGAGTGGAGCAGACTTTCTTATTTAATGTTCATACAAATCATTTAGAGGTCTTACTAAAACGAAGAGGCTGATGGAGAGGGTAAAAAGTGGGGCTTAAGAATCTGCATTTATAAAAAACTTTTAAGTGATTCTAATGTCGGTGGTCCATGCAACTCATATGATATCAAAGGACATTATGAAAATGCCTTTTCCAGAGATGGTTAAAAACAGAAATATGGGTGTATCTAGTTGCAAAAACTTAGTTTTTCTCACCAAGGTAGAAAAAAGATTGAAGATATTACTTCTACAATGTCACCAGAAAAATCAGAGCACTAAACTAGGTCTTGGAGAAAATGCAAAGACTGTAAACTTAAGAGATCTACTGTGCTACAGAAGGGGCTTTTCTAGCAAGAATATTAATCCTTTACTCATGGAAGGATGGTTTGCCTTCTGAATAGTATAGCCAGAAGAAATCAGGGTTATCATAAGGAAATTCTCAGAACATTAAATAAAGCCTGATTACAATGAAGATCTTGGTCAGGACCCCACATAATTAAAAGAGACTCATATCACTACATGTAAAAAATAAATTAAAAATTTTTTTTAAATTGGCTTTAAGATTATTCCTAAATATATATTTTTATCTGGGAGTGGTAGCACACCCTTGTAGTCCCAGCTACTTGGGAGGATGAAGTGGGAGGATTAATTGAGCCCAGGAGTTCAAGATAAATAAGCCTGGGCAACATACCAATATCCCATCTCAAAACATATAAATAAATAAATAAAAATATGCTCATTTAAGTAGTTGTAAAATCCTTCCATCTCAAAACAGTACCTCCACATGGAAAGTGAGACTTTTAGACACTAGGACAAAGTAACTAAACTAATTCTTACAAGAAGCGCTGTCAATATCAGACCTTTGCTCAGGACGTGTCACACTGGCTCCTAGAACATCAAGAGTTGTTACTAGCCCTGCCCAAGAAATCCTTTTTACAGGCCTCAACCAAGGAAGTTCACTAACGGACAGCAGCTCCTTCACTGACCCAATACTTCTCATTGTCTCAGATGAAGGTTATCAAGACACAACAGAGTTATGAAGAGCTTAACTTGATAGAGTTCTGCACCTGGTGTGTAAGTCAGAACAGCTAAACCTCCGTGACATCAACACAGGATATATCTTACAACATAGTAAATCCAAAACACCAGGATAATCCATGCAAATAATACTCAAAAAGAAAAAAAAGCGTATGCAACACCATTTTATACAAACAGGACAACAATGAAGCACAAATCAAGAGTTCCATATTTTAACTGCCCTCTATTAGAGAAACTCAAAATAATACACATACACCACACTATTTACATGCAGTTGTTTCTGCACTGAGATTCATTCCGAGATTTTTTTTTAAGAGCAGACACGCCCTTGGCGTTGAAATGCTGACCTTCCCTTCCAGTTTGCACATTGAAATTTCCTTTTCACTTACACATTTTAGGATCCTGGAATGACCTCAGGAATACATCCCATTTGCCATCCCATGCTGAACAAATGAAACATAAGGATGACATTTTGAAGGGAAATGTCCTGCCTACTAGCACACACTTAAAACAGATAACATTGGTAACCATTTCATTCTGATTGGACACCAGCCACAGAGCCACCAGTAGTCTGCCCTTTTCCACTCCCTCCCCAGTCACATGTGTTTTTAAAAAAAAAAAAAAAAAAGCATAAGAAAATACATACAAACAAACATAAGTGTAGCCTATAACCATCACAATTCCGTTAGTCATGTCTGGAGACTTAACCTATTAAAATCAATAAAATCTGAATACTAATTAATTACTAATCATGACATTTATCTACCCTAATAATCCTTTAAAAAGAATACAAATATGCAGTTGTACTTGACTTGCACAAAAAGCAAATGATAAAATCGCAAAAACAGGTTAAAAGAATCAATTACTATTCATCAGAAACATAAATTCCTTTGAAACAACCTATGGAATGCTAAAATCATTATAAATGTTCCCAGTAACCTAAGAACTAAATGAATTAATTATTTCATTTTAAAATAATGATTTCCTATAGGAATTTTATATTTTCTTGGTACTGACCAAAGACAGAAGAGATGCAATAATGTCACAGCTGTTAAGGTCTAATTAAGAAACAACTTTTCACAAATGAAAAAATTGATGCACAGCTGGGTTGTGGATACAGATTATGGGTGATACACAGAAAAGCTGCGACTGCCAACCTGAATGCACCACTGCCTCCGCGCACCACTGGGCCCTGTCCTTCTGCAGCCCCTCCCTAAGGCTCTGGTCCCTTGGTTGGAGATCAGACTCCCATCCGCATCCGCTGGCCGGCTCCTTGGGCCTGCATTAGTGCTGCAGGGCGCCCCTTCATTCGAGCACAGCCAAGAGGCAGGGCAGGAGGGGTCACCCCAAAAGAAGACTCTCTCCCCCTCACACCTAGGTGACCTGGTCTTCCAGCAGCCACATCCAGCTGAAGCAGCATGACAAGGTAGAAGCAACTCCAGGCGCCGGCCTAGGGCAGCCCCGGGGCCTGGGTGGGGCCGGGCGGGGGCTGCAGGCGCCGAGTGGCCGTGCCAAGCCCCGCCAGCGAAAACTAGGGGAAGCTGCGATACTGCAGCATTGTGCTGCATCACGGCGAGGGCACCGCGAGCCATCCATCTTGCCAAAAACGCACATCCCCGCCCAAATAAATCCCACCGAATCCCTTTTTCTCCTCTGGTCGAAGTACCCCCACACTCGCCCTCTCCTCAGTATCTGCTCTGGCTTTGACTGGAAAAATAATGGACAACGTTTTGTGTACTATAAACCCCCACCCCATCTGATGGCACCACCTGGCACCTCTCCTATCACAAAAACAAAGGGAAGCCACCCCTCCAAAAAAGGGGCCACGGGAGTGGTATGAAAGGTGATAACGAGAGGGGCTGCCAGCCCACCTCCCCAAGGCAGGCAGGAGGGTCCCCGCGCTGGTACAAACCTGTTGAAGAGACGGTGGTAGGAGCCGATGGGCGGGCGCAGGCGGCTCGGCTCCCCGAGGCGGCTCACGCCCAGCCCTGGGAGAGTGGGGACGACAGGGAGGGCCGGGGGGGGGGGGCGATGCGGAGGGGGTGGTGAGCCGAGGAGCCGGTGGTGAACGCGAGGCTGGGGCGGGAAAGCGGGAGGGGGCCGCGCGGCCGCCGCCTCCAGCTCAGCTGCAGCGCCGCACAGCCAGGACCACGCCTGGCCGCATCCCCGGCACCGTTACGCGCACAGCCGGGCCCTGTCAACGCCGCCCCCGCTCCCCACCAGCCAGGCCAAGGGAAGGGCACCTGAAAATGTCCCCTTCAGTGGCCCACTCTGCATCCACCCTTGTGCCAAGGGTCGCTTCACGGGGTTGGAAGGAGAAGGGTAGGAGGAAGAATCGGCACTGCAGCGCTGGGGATGGGGCCCAAGAGCCGCGGTGCGCACCGCGGATCTGCGGCCGCCACACTGCGGAGTCCGTCGTCCCCCGCCCCGCATCACCGGAGTTCTAATAAGCGTCGGAGACCTAGGCTCCCCGCGTCGCCCCCGCCCGCTCTCTGCAGCCTCCCCGCCCCCACGCCGCTCCCCGGGCACAGGGCAACAGCGGGCAGCAGCGTCCGTCGGCCCTGGGCCCGCGCCCCTCCTTCCGCCCGCCCGCCCGTCGCCGCTGCGGAGCCTGCCCGGGAGGCAGCCCCAGTGAGTTGGCATCTTCCTGCCTCGGGCCCCCTACCTACCTCCGGGGATGGGGTGGGGGCGCCGGGGTCCCGTCCTCCTCCCGCTCCTCGGCGGCCGGGCGGGTGGGCCGGGAGGCGACTCCGCGGGGCTGTCCGCGGCTGGGGCCGGGGCTCACAGGACGGGACCGCTGGGCGCTGGTGCGCGGGGCTGCGCGCTCGCTCCGGGAGGAGAGGCGGCCGAGGGAGGGACTGGAGGAATCCGCAGCCTGCACGGCAACAGCTGCACTGATTCCGGGGGCTGGACGGGCGCGCGAGGGGCGGGGGGAGGAGGGGAGGAGAAAGCCGACCGGGAGGGGGCTAGGGGCGGGGAGAGGGAGCGCGCGGACGCGGCGCGGCGCGGGCTCCGACTGCGGGCGCGCGCACACACGCTCTCCCGAACGCCCTCCTCCGTACTCTCCTCTCTTGTCGCTCCCTCCCTGCGTAGTCCTCCCTCAGCTCCCGCTCTCAGCCCTGAAGCCAGATGCCGCCCACCCAAAGCCTGTTCAGCTCTGGAGCCGAACCTCGGGCGCGTCCACGCTTTCTCAAGCCGAGGCTCTTCCCCGGGCCCAGCTCGTACCTCGTCCCTAGTGGCGGGGAATGACTGATCCGGGTGGGCACCGCTGCTGCGGCTACCCCAACAGAAGGACAATGGGGGCTTTGTCCCCACAGCCAGCGAGGCCCAATTTCACGTTTAATTTGAGGCTAATTCGATTATCGCCATGGAAAAGGGCAGCCTAATTTTCTCCGTGGCTTGTGCAGCCTCTTTTCGCCCGCGATGTTTGCGTTTAGAACGTGATGGAGAGTGTTGAGGGAGGTTTGAGAGTGTCTTTGGCTGGGTTGGCTTTAGATCTGGGTGAGGATGCCTTGTAGGTTCCGAGCTGCATTAAGGTAGATGACGCCGACCCTATCCGTGGAAACCCTGAGTTGGGGGAAGTCGGGGTTCTTACTCATGAGTTAGTGTATTAAGCTCCTTCGTGAATGATTTTTCACCCTCTCCCACCAGGGTAGTTGGGAACAGACCCTACAAGTGGTTTATCCAACTCCTACCTCTCTCACCTAAGCACAGGCTCAACTTGAACCCGAGGCCAGGTGCCGGGCCCCTAGATACTCAGGAGTGGCTTTGTCCTACTGCAGTGGAGGCCCCCCAAGACGACCTCAGGACTTGGGTTTTCCCTGAGACAGACTCTGGACATTTCCTTGAGTTTTTGTTAAGTGCAAGGGCCCCTTTTCAAATGTTTGCACCCCTTATTATCCCTCTACTACCACCCTGCCCCCACCAGCCTGCTGAGTACAAATTTTAGAACTACCACTATAGGGAAGAAAAGGTGGTGAATCACCATGACCACGGAATAGAAACCCTCTTTAGAAAACGGATGGAGAAAAATGGCTTTCTCCCTGCTCTGTAAGGTGCCCAAGGCACACTATAGGCTTTCTGAGAGAAGACTGCCCTTCCTGTTTGGAGAAGTCCGGGAGCTTTCTCCCTGGAAGATCTAATCACCTGGATGAAAAATATGGGACAGTTAAGTAGCTTGGATCATGCAAATCGACAGAACCTGGTCTGATGGGTTTTTATTTTTGTTGTACTTTTAAAAGGAATACTTTAGAATAAACTAAATGAAATTGTCACTGGAAACTGAAGATGATTCTTCTTTTTAGGCCTTCACCACCAGTTTGTACTAAGGTTTACTTTTGATATATATGGAAAAAAAAATTAAGGAAAACAAATAATTAAAAAACAATATTTTTCTCAGAAGGTTGATCAATACAACCAGAAAGTAAACTCTCCAAGGGCAGGGTCTTTGTTCTTTGTTCATTTTATAGCAAGCACTTAGGGGGTTCTCAAGAGTCTCTCAAATAGAATTGAACAGAACCAACATAGAAGTTGCTGCCCTCCTTAGGTAATACAGGAAAGCCATGAGAAATCAAAGTTGTTTCCTTTCACTTATTTACTTTTTACTATGGCCCCAGCACCTCCCACCCAGACAATGTTAATGGAATACCAAAGAAAACAACAGGCAATACTGGGAAATGCCACACTTCAAATTCTTCCAAAGCTATTCTGAAATGGTGACTCCTAAATGCTTCCTTTATCACAGATAACAGTATTTAAATAAATCTTAATTTGATAGATGACTCACTTTCCCTACCCCATTCCACTCCTACTTAAGTTTTTAAAATTTTCTTCAAAAAGAAGGGCCACACACAACCTTAGAGCTTTACTCTAGCAAAGCACCAAAACTGTGAGACAAGTATTCAAAATTTCACTGTACATACTTGCTTTACAATTTCAAATTCTCATTCTACAGTGAAAAAAAAAATCACCCAAGAGAGTCCAGGGTGCCAATGACCAAAAAGAAACAATTCAAAGAATAGACAATCTAAATCTAGAGAGATTATTGGAGAAGAAATTTCTATGAAAGGCAAAAATCTACAAAAGAAAAAAATTTAAAGCTTTATTAGTGGTGGCAACTCAGAATTATTATTTCCAAATATCTCAGAAGCAACTTTGTTGAAGTTTATCTTCACATTACAATCAAGGGAAATTTAAATGACCCTAGAATTCACCAATATCAGTCTGTAACATATTGATAATCTCACTTTTAAAACTGTGTGATTACACATGACTTTGTCTTCATAGAAATAGTACTTTTTTATAAAATTTTTGCAAATATAAATTGTTACTTTAACTTTCCATTTAAAATGTAGGGAGAAAATCATGTTAACATATACATTAGTAATGTTATGAAGCTGTAACACACACATTTTTGAAATCTCATAAAGGTCCCCAAATCAACAAAGGTTAATTTATTGCTGTATAAAATCAACTGTAAACTGGCCATGGTGGTGCATGTCTGTAATCCCAGAAGCTTGGAAGACTGAGGCAGGAGGATCAAAAGTTCCAGGCTAGCCTCAGCAATTTAGTGAGATCCTGTCTTAAAAGAAAAGAAAAAAGGTCTGGGAGTGTAGCTCAGTGGTAGAGACACCCTGGGTTAAATTCTCAGTAAATCGCTCAGGCACACACACACACACACACACACACTGAAGTCAACTACAGTTATAAGAGGTTCTCTGCGGACTTTGTCTTCCCGGTGTCAGCTCAGCATGTCAGAATACTTTAATATTATGGTACCTTCACCTCAATTAGTGTTCCCATAGTCTCCATTGTAAGGGAAGAATGTAATGGAAAGCTAAGTACCAGCAACTAAATACATCGATAAATGATATCTAGTTCTCTCTCCACATTTTATTTGCCAAAGCATGTCACATGGCTACACTTGAAATCAGATCTTATATAAACAATAGGATTATCTGTTACAATCTGTTTTATTAGAAAAGAAAGAATGATTCTTTAAGTATTTCCTTATTATATTACATTAGCCCACTTAGAACTTGCCTTCTATTATACAGATAATATCCTCAAACTTTAAAATCAGAACAGATTTTGAAAACTTGAATAAATTTTTGTAATTTCTATTTACTTCTAAACTTGACTTCTTTTTTACCATAAACTATTCTGGGAAGTTTCCTCACAATAGAAACTTTTCATTTAAGGATCCTCACGTAATTTTCTACTGGGAAAACCTAAAGACTTACATGTTTAAACTAACACCATCTGAATGAATGCTTTTTAAGCATGAATAGCACATTTACTGCTTTATGAAGGAATGTATTCTTTCATTTACTCAAGAAATATGTGTCTTATATTTTTCTAGGTTCTGAAATAGAAAAGTGTTCTAAAAAGTAAATACAATAAAAATCACTCCTTTGTGAAACTTTCATTCTATCAGGGAATACAATGAATCAATAAATAAAAGATATGCATAATGATAAATAGGAATATATGGTAATATAAATCCATAGGAATGATATTTATAAAATGATCACAATAAATAGTCTCAGCTTTCTATGAAGGATCTTTGAATTTTCTCTGATAACAATAATAAGGATCATTAATAGCAACTATTAAGTGCTTTCTAACTTTTAAATGCTTTAACAAGGGCTTGGTATTCAAATCACAAAAAACTCTTCTAACCCAACCAACAGAAAGACAACCTAATTCAAAAATGGACAAAGGACCTGAATAGACCTTTCTCCAAGGAAGATATAATAAAAATGTCCAAGAAGGAGATGAAAATATGGTCAACATTATTAGTTTTTTAGGAAATTCAAGTCAAAACCACAATGTGATAACTCTTCACACCCACTAGGATATCTTTTTTTGTGTGTGGTGGATACGGGAGATTGAACTCAGGGGCACTCAAACACTGAGCCACATCCCCAGCCCTATTTTTTTTTTTTTTTAATTTAGAGACATGGTCTCACTGAGTTGCGTAGCTCCTTACCACTGCTTAGGCTGGCTTTGAACTCACAATTCTCCTGTTTCAGCCTCCCAAACTTGTGGGATTACAAGTGTGTACCACTGCACCCACCCCCAACCATTTTTTTTTTTTTTAAGACAGAGACCAACAAGTATTGGTGACAATTTGGAGAAATTGGAAACCTCATACATTGCTGGTGGGAAGATAAGATGGTGCAGAAGAGGTCTCTCAAAAAGGTAAACAAAGGGCTGGGGGTTGTGGCTCAGCGATAGAGTACTCGCATGGCATGTGTGTGGTGGTGGGTTCTATCCTCCGCATTATATAAAAATAAGTAAAATAAAGGTTTTGTCCAACTACAACTAAAAAAAAATCCATTAAAAAAGGTAAACATAGAATTGTTATAGAATTGAAAACAGATATTCAAAGAAATTTTATGCACTAATGTTCATATTAGCAATATTCACAATACCCAAAAAGTAGAAACAACCCAAATGTCCATCCGTGAATGAATAAACAAACTGTGTCATGTTATACTCGGTGGAATATTGTTTTAATTAGCTTTTTCATCGTTGTGACCAAAAGATTTCACAAGAACAACAGAGTATAGAAAGTTTATTTGTGCTCATGGTTTCAGAGGTCTCAGTCCATAGATTACAGACTCCATAGCTCTTGGCCTAAGGTGATGCAAAACATCATGGCAGAAGGGCTTGGTGGAGGAAAGCAGCTCAGGATATGGCAGCCAGAAAGTGATCTGCTCACCAGGAACCAAATATAAAACCAAAGGCAGGTCCCCAGTGATAAACCTCCTCCAGCCACACCCACTTGCCTATAGTTACTACCCAGTTAATCCATATCAGTGGATTAGCCCAGTAATTATGCAACAGCTCCTATAATCTAATCATTTCACCTCTGAACATTCTTGCATTTTCTCACACTTGAGCTTTTGAGGGCACTGCATATCTAAACCATAACAAATGCAATTCAGCTGTAATAAAGGAATGAAGTACTGAAACATGCTGCAATATGGATGAACCTTGAAAACATGTTAAGTGAAAGAAGCCAAATATAAAAGGTCACATATTGTGTGACTCCATTCATATCAAATATCCAGATTAGATAAATCCATAGAGACAGAAAGCAGATTGGTGGCTACCCGAGACTAGAATCTGTGGGGAGGGAAGGAAATGGTGTATACTGCTTAATGAATATGGGGTTTTATTTTAGGATGATGAAAATGGTTTGGAAATACATAAGGATGGTAATTGTACAGCATAGGGAATATATGAAATGGCACTGAATGTCTACTTTAAAATGGTTATTTTTATGGTATATGCATGCCACTTTAATTTTTAAAACCTATTTCAAAAATAAAAATCATTTTTATTAGTTCTTAATTCAATATCATTTTTCAGTAACCCTCAGATCATTAGTCACATCAGGTAAATGGGCTTCTGCATGTTCTTGAAATTTTTCCTACACTCTCCTGAGAAAGGATTTATCATAATTTATCTCTCAAATAGGAGCTAACCTAGCCTACCTGCATATTTTCTGGGAGCTTGATTCTAATTATCTCACCGCAGGAATATAAGAGTGATTCTGAGTCTTTACTGTGGAAACCAAACAAAAATTTTAAAACAGTTTCTAGAATCTCCTTATGGCAAGTAGAAGCTAAGAATAAAAAAGCTCTGATTTTTTATTAGAGCTTTAAAGTTATACATAGTAGTTGGGTTCATCCTGACAAATTCATACACCCATGAAAATCAACTTTGATTCATAATCCCCCTTTCCCTCCCCCTTTAGTCTCCCTCCTCCCTTTTCTCTCCCATTCTCCTTCCTCTATTTCACTAGACTTCCTTTCACTCATCTAATAATTTTTATTTCATTGGTTCTTTATGCTATCCTATCTTTCCCTCTTCCTTTCCTTTATTTTACTTTAGCTTCTGCCTGTGACATAAAACATTTGATCTTTGAGTTTCTGAGTTTGGCTTATTTCAGTTAACATGATATTTTCCAATTCCATCCATTTACCACCAAATGCCATAATTTAATTTTCTTTTTATGATTGAGTGGAACTCCACTGTGTATATACACCACAATTTCTTAATTTATTCTTCTGTTATTGGGCTTCTGAGTTGATTCCATAATTTACCTATTGTGAATTGTGCTACTATAAACATTGTCGTGGCTATGTCACTATAGTTTTCGGATTTGGGGAAACTACCAAAGGGTCATACGGTGATTCCATCCATAGCATTTGAAGAATCTCCATAACTGCTTTCCAGAGTTTTTGTACTAGCTTACAGTTCTACCAACAACGTACAAGTGTTCCTTTCTCCCCACAACCTTGCCAGCATTTATTGTTGTTCATGTCCTTGATCATTGCCATTCTGACAGGAGTAAGACAAAATCTTAGTGTACTTTTGATTTGCATTTCCCTGATTGCTAGAGATGTTCAACTTTTTTTTTTCCATATATTTGTGGCCATTTGTGTTTCTATTTAATTCTTTTGTCCATTTATTGACTGTGTGAGTGTGTGTGTTAAGTTTTTGAGTTCTTGATATATTCTGGATATTAATCCCCTATCAGAGGAGTAGCTGGCCAAGACTTTCTCCCATCCTGTAGGCTCTCTCTTCATGCTTTTAATCATTTTCTTTGCTGTGCAGAAACTTTTCAGTGTGGTGGCACCCATTTACTGATTTTTATTTCTTTTGCTTTGAGGATCTTATTAAAGAAGTCGGTGCCAGCACCTATAGGATGGAGGGGTTGACCCTAGTTTTCTTAAAAGTTATAAGGTTTCTGGTACAATTCCTAAGTCTTTGATCCATTTCAATTTGAGTTTCATGCAGGGTGACCGATTGGAGTCTACTTTCGTTTTTCTAGAGATAGCTATCCAGTTTTCCCAGCACCATTTATTAAAGAGGCTATCTTTTCTCCAAAATATATTTTTGGTGTCTTTGTCAAATCAGATGGTTATAAGTATGTGGATTTGTCTCTATGTCTTTTATTCTGTTCCATTTGTCTTCATGTCTATTTTCATGCTAATACCATGCTGTTTTTGTTGCTCCTGCTCTGTAGTGTAATTTCAGAGCAGGTGTTGTGAGGTCTTCTGATTTACTTTTCTTGCTTAGTATCACTTTGGCTATTCTGGCTCTCTTAGTCTTCCAAATGAATTTAAGGATTTTTTTTTTCTAATTCTGTAAAGAATGTCATTGGTATTTTTGATGGAGATTGCATTAAATCTGTATATTGCTTTTGATAATGTGACCGTTTTGACAATATTTAGTCTACCTACCCATGAACATGGGAGGTCTTTCCGGGAGGTCTTTCCATCTTCTAAGGTTTTCTTCAATTAATTTCTTCAGCATTCTATAATTTTCATTGTAGAGTTTTTTTACCTCTTTGGTTAGATTGATTTCCAAGGTTGTTTTTTGTTGTTTTGAGATTACTGTGAATGGGATGGTTTTCCTTATTTCTTCCTCCCCTGATTCACTGTTGGAGTACAAGAAAGCTATTGATTTATGGTGTTGATCTTATATCCTGCTACTTTGCTAAATTCATTTATAAGCTCTAGAAGTCTTCTGGTGGAGTTTTCTAGGTATAGGATCATATCACCAGCAGAAATAATTTGACTTCTTTTCCTATTTGAATTCCATTAACTTCCTTTGTGTAATCATTATGGCTAATGTTTCAAAGACTCTATTGAATAGGAGTGGTGAGAGTGGACAGCTTTGTCTTGTTGTGAAGTTTGGGGATTTTAGTGGAAATGCTTTTAGTTTTTCTCCATTAAGCATGATTTTGGCTTTGGGTTTGTCATAAATGCCTAAATGATGTTGAGGTAAGTTCCTTTGTCCCTAGCTTCTCCAGTATTTTTAACATGATTGGATATAGATTTTATCCAACATCTTTGAAATGATCATGTAATTTTTATCCTTAATTCTATTTAAGTGGTGAATTACATTTATTGATTTGCATATGTTGAACCAACCATGCATCCTTGGAATAAAATCCACCTGATCATGGTGTATTGTCTTTTTCATGTGTTTTTGAACGTGGTTTGCTAATATTTTATTAAGGATTTTTCATCAGGGATGTTGGTCTGTAGTTTTCTTTCCTTGATGTATCTTTGTCTGGTTTTGGTATCAGGGTTATACTGGCTTCATAAAATGTATTTGGGAGTATTTCCTCCCTTTAAACTTTATGGAATAATTTGAAAAAGACTGGTGTTAGTTCTTCTGTAAATGTCTTGGAAAACTCAGCTGAGAATTCATCCGGTCTTAGGTTTTTCTTTTTTGAAAGGCTTTTAATTGCTGTTTCAATTTCATTACTCAATACGAGTCTGTTTAGGTTTTCTATATCTTCCTGATTTAATTTGGGGAGGTCATATATGTCTAGAAATTTGTCAGTGTCTTCCAGATTTTCCAGTTTATTGGAATATACATTTTTGAAATAGGATGTGATAATCCTCAGGATTTCAGAAGTGTCTGATCTTTATAATTTGTGTGTTCTCATTCTTTCTTTTGGTTAGTTTGGCTAAGCCTTTGTCAATCTTTTTGTCTTTTCAAAGAACCAACTCTTTGTTATGTTGATCCTGTGTATTGTTTTCTTCCAACATCTTAAACTTTTCACCTTTTTAACCTTTTGTCTTCTTAACCTACACTGTTCAGTATCATAGCCACTGGCCAATATGGTTATTGAGCATTAACATGTGACCTGAGTGACTAGACTTTTAATTTTACTTAATTTTATCAGGGTCTTATACATGCTAGGCAAATACTCTACCGCTGAGCTATACCCTTACCCCTAATTTTACTTAATTTAATCAATCAAAAATTTACATTTAAGGGGTTGGGTTGTGGCTCAGTTATAGAGCGCTTGCCTAGTATGTGTGAGGCCCTGGGTTTGATCCTCAGCACCACATAAAAAATAAATAAAATAAAGGTATTGTGTCTAACTACAACTAAAAATTATTTATACAAAATTTAAATTTAAGAATTGATTCTTGGTTCAATATTGATTCTTGGTTCATACTTTCAAGTATGTTTGGAGCAACTTGGGTATCGAGTCTATTTGCTTTAACTGTAAATTTTATGAAGTCTACCTACACATCAGATTTCAGAGACTTAGTTTAAAAAGAATATCTCAATTTTTAAAATATTCATAGATTGCAATGATACTATCTTGGACATAATGGGTAAGATAAAATCTATTTCAAAAATTAATTTTACCTTTTCATTTTTTCAAATGTAGCTCTTGAGACCTCTGGGAGATGTGATTTCTATTTCTTACCAATCAGCCTATGAATTTCTGCAATTTCTTGAATGAATTCTAGGCATGAATCCGGCCCTCTTCTGGAATCCTTTACATTGGCCAGCAAACTATGCTGGGGGGGTGGGGTGGCAGGTGCTGGGGTGAGATCTTATCTAAGGCAGTGACTTTTCTATGAACTGCCATCTGCACACAGAAAGAATCATGACTTGCTACCCACAGCTACTGAGTCCATTGTCATGGGAGCACCATGAGAAGCCTGAAATTTGGAAACTGGACCTTGCTCTGGAGTTATTGCTTTGTGGCACATTCCAAATTCTACTTGTCTTTCTTCAGTTTTCTTGCACCTAAAGAGTTGAGGATGCTAATTACTGAGGATCTCTTTGACAATGTCTGAAACAGCATTGTCCAAGAGAAATATGATATGAGTTACATATATAATTAAATTTTCCCCCCAAGAGCCACATTTGAAAAAATGAAAAGTTGAAATTAATTTTTAAAATAGATTTTTATCTTACCCATTATGTCCAAGATAATATCATTGGAACCTATCAATATTTTTTAAAATTGAGATAGTTTATATTCTTTTTTTAACTAAGTTAAAGCAAATAGACTCGATACCCAAGTTGCTCCAAACATACTTCAAAGTATGAACCAAGAATCAGTACTGAACCAAGAATCAATCTTTAAATTTAATTTTTAATTGATTAAATTAAGTAAAATTAGGGGTAGGGATGTAACTCAGTGGTAGAGTGTTTGCCTAGCATGCACAACGCCCTGGTAAAATTAGATAAAAAACAAAGTTTAGCCACTTTGGTCACCTTTTAATGCTCAATAATGATGTTGGACAGTGGCTACTATACTGGACAGTATAGGTTAAAAAGACAAAAGGTTAAGAAGATGAAGAAGTCTAATTGGCAGCTGATTTAAGGGGAAATGCCTCTGTCCAGATTAAGAACTTCTGCCCACTGTGCCGCTTTGATTACTCTTGATTATTGGGGCAATGTATTTCTCATCCCATGCTCTCAGATGTGGGTTTAGATACATGGCCGTACCATAAATGTGATGTTTTACTCTCAGAGACAGGGATTGAAAAAAAAATGTTGAAACACCAAGACTATCTGAACATTTGTCACGAATGCATTAAAAGTTCTTTCCTTGCTTGCTTATTATGGTTTTCAGTGTGGTTTCTTCTCTTGAGGTCTTTCTGGAAGAAAGTTCAATTTTAATGAAAAGGCTTTTATTTAAGACTAAAATGGGAGTCCTTAAAGTATTTTTTAAAAATGGAGGAACATTACAAATTTCCATTGATAAGCATTTTCCTAAATGAGAGACAAGGTATTTTATTATATTATTATATTACTGTTTAAACATTATTATTATTTTTTTTTACCATATATGTTCAGACACTCTGCTGAGGACTTTATATGTACCCTTTAATTCTCACAGCTAATCTATGTGGTAGATACTATTATCCACATTTTACTAGTAGGGAAACTGAGGCATAAAAAGAAGTTGGGTCATTTGCTTGTACTTTTACAGGTAGGAAGGGAGGAAAAAAGGATTCAAATGTGGGTCTATCTGACACTGAAGCTATTTCCAAAAGTTTGTAAAGGGAAATGGAATCTTTTACTTACATAATTACTTAACTATATGGTCAAATATATTTTTAATAAAAATTTTTAAAAAGATTTTCACATGAAGGCTGTAGGGATATATCAGAGTTTGAAAAATTTTAAGCACCTGGACTCTTGTGTACTTACTTAGGTTTCAAACAGCCCAACTTGAAAGTCATCCGCTCCATAATAAGTGCTGCCAATATGGAATAAGAAAAAACAAAAATCTTTTAAACAGAAAATTCTCCTTGTGTTTGGTGAACAGAGCAGTATTGTTGTTTGTTTTCGAGGGGACAGGAGATGGGGGTGTTTGTTTTTTTGAGATCTGCTTTGAAGAGCTCTTCTGAAGCCTTCCCAGGAGCCGCCAAGCAGGAGTGCTGGGGTTTAATGCCACACATGCTGGTAAGTATGGGCCTATCACAGCTGCTAGTCATTTACATTTTCAAGATTTTCCTCCAGAAGAGGACCTTGGACCGAGGCAAGCTTAGAAAATCATTCACTGGATTTCAAATTGCTAGGGACTCTGTAGTAGGGGCAAAAAACATTTATCGATCCAAGTTTCTTATGGAATAATAGAATTTGAGAACCTGGGATTTCACCCATTGAGTAGAAAGATTTATGCTGAGCATAGTTTCTACAGGAAAGCTAGAAAAGTTACCCCAAAGAATTCTCTGAATTGTGTCTTCTTATGGTACAGTTGGTAGACTGAACCAACTTTAACCATCCTTAAAAAGGAAATCACAGCCTTCTCCAGTTGTTCCTCTATTTATTTGCCCTCTAAGAGATTGGAGAATTTGCTTGACTGACCTTTCCCTCCCTACCAATGGAATTCTCCCAGGTAGTCCAGAAAAACTCAGGGTGTTGATATTGCTACCACTGGCCTCTTACACAATCTCCAGCTACATCCTAGATGAATGATGGCCTCTGGTTTCTGAGCCATAAGAATCAGGAGGCAAGAACTGGAGAGCAGTGTGGCTGACTTGAGAAGAAAACTGCAGCAATACATTAACTGCCAAAGTTTCACCTATCCAGTCATAACTGCCACGGGATTGCATCCCAGCACTCAGCTGCGGCAGTAAATTAATAAATCATTCCTTAGTTCTTTTCTAACCCCACTAAAAATGTAAAATCAACATGAGAAAATTCTTGTTTTTTTAAAATACTTTCACAAAGGTTTCCCTTTTAATTTTAGAGTTTTCTTTGACTAGACAATATATTCCCATTATTAAAAAAATGATATTAAGGCCGGGCACGGTGGCCTATGCCTATAACCCCCACCACTCTGGAGTCTGAGGCAGGAAGATCTCAAGTTCAAGGCCAATCTCAGCAATTTAGTGAGACCTTCTGAAATTTTAATTTTATTGGCAAAGAAAAATCAAAAGGCTGGGGATGTTCTCAGTGATAAAGTGCCCCTAAATCCCAGTAAAACACACACACACACATACACACACACAATATGTTAAAATTCATTCATTTCACTCCTATCTCCATTCACCTCATGCCTTGCCCCTATTCCCTATAGGTAACTACAGTTTAAATTTTTTTTTAAAAATTTTTTCTGTACTCTTCCAGTGGTTTATTTATTTTGTTTTGTTTTGCCTTGTTTTGTTTTTATACTGAGGATTGAACCCAGGGACTTTACCACTAAGCTACATCCCCAGCCCTTTTTTATTATGAGACAAGGTCTCCCTAAGTTGGTGAGGCTGGCCTTGAACTTGTGATCTTTCTGCGTTAGCCTCCTGAGCTGCTGGGATTACAGGCATATGCCACCCTGCCTGCCTTGTGTCCAGAGTTTCTTTAGGTATATATAGACAAAACCAAATCTATATTCTTATTATTTCTCTCCATTCTGTGTACAGCAAGTAGTATGTTACAAACACTATGCTGCCCCTTGTTTTTCTCAATACGTCCAAGAGATCTTTCCTCATCAGTACGTGGTAAATTCCCTTATTCTTTTCTTTAATAATTGTAGCTGCATAGAAATCAATTATCTAGAGTTATGTAGATTATACAGATGGATATTATATAGATAGATAATATAGATATTATTTTCACCATAATAATTAAAAGGACAATAACTTGCCCAATATCAGTGCTATCAAGTGACAAAGAGTGTGTTGAGCCCCCTGTGTCTGAAAACCAGTGCTTGTACACAGGCCCAAGTTATCTAAAAGTGGTCCACAGAATACTAGTGTACAACCTAGAGGGGAATGGAGTTCTGTGGTCTGCTAACCTCAGGAAATACTAAGATAAGCAAAGGTAAGCCTTCCTTTAACTGTAGATATGCCTAGATACTTTACTATGCTACCATACTGCGTAAATAAAGCAAGGGGTAAATGGTGCCTCTCTCATTTCCAAAGCTAATTTTAGTCCAAAACTTTCCTAAAAGTCTAAATAGATCATACTGGAGAGAGGAAGGAAAGGTGTGTTTCCCAACAATCTGTGTTTGTTTGCACACTTTACAGATGTATAACACCCAAATACAAGAGGGAACTTGAACCTTTCTTCCTGGGGGCAACACAGAAGAGAAGTTATCCAAACTTCCACATCTTAGAAAAGTGGTGTTTTCCATTTTGTTTCTGTTTTTGTCTTTGTTGTGTGCATGTGTTTTTGTTATTGTTGTTCTTTTGCTTGGTATCAAAATGGAAAAACCTGATTTGATTTTTAAAGTAGAAATCATCCAATTTCTATGCTAATTTTTTAATACCCCAAAGTAAAGATATTAGGAACCAAAAAATACATGTAGGACAATTTGCCTAGGTTATGTTTGTGAACTTATCTTCCAATTAACTGGTGGTACAATATATAATCAAATGTTGTAGCATATCACTATAAAATAGTGTCTGTCCCAAAAGAATATTTTTACCCTCTTCCTCTGAAAGTACTCAGGAAATGTAAAACTTCTACACATCATATGACCCAACCATGTAAAACCTTTGTTACTAAAAAGGATTCTGGAAATCTTAAAGATATGTAATCATTATTCTTTGGCTACAAGTTCTGCCCATTAAAGGACATTTTCCTAGGTGATTATTATTACATTTGATAAATTGGGTGGAGCTTTCTTTTTAATTCCAGGAGTAATTTCAGAATTAGGGGGAATGGGGGAGAATATTGGAATGACCAGAAATGCTATTGGTAGTGGTTATTACATCATAAAATGACCTCATTGTGAGGATGAAGGTGATACTGACACTCATTTTTATTTAGAGAGCTGAAATGTGCATGAAGGCTTAGACACAACTCTAAACTCTTGCAAAACCAAGTACAATCACTCATAGTAGTGTTAGTTCCTGGTTTAGGAGATGTTTGATAGTGATTTTTTCTGATCAAAGATAGGATTGATTGTTAGGAGTTTTTCCTAGGAAAGTTCTTTCTACATTTTGCTGCTGTTATTGCTCTGAAAATTTAATTTTAATCACTCAAAGCTGTGAGTGTACAGGCCTCCTCTTTTACCAACTACATTATGACTAGACAGAAAAATATTTAGGCTATCATTGTTTCATTTTTGCCTTAAGACTATAGTATGAAGAACTCAAAGGAAAAATTCTAATAAAAGAGAATTGTTCACTCATAATCTTCCTTGAGCCAAAATGAACACTATATAGTGATGCAAATGCTAGCGAGATAGATGGGAAAATAGAAGAGTGCAGGAAAATAGAGGATGTTGCTAATTGCACATAAAAAAATTAACTTAATTAACTACTTAATACCAACACAATTAACTGTCAATACAAAAAAAAATACCTTTCTTTTGGATAACATATAACCTGTACATATGCATTGGAACATTTCTCAAGTAGAGGCAATTGGGATCCCCTACCTTTGGAACATTCCAACCAAGTGAGAGGGTTTCCATTCTAGAAATCAGGGGAATTGAAATTCTGTGCAACTCTGATGGCTTCTTAGATTATTAGAGGATAGAAATTCTGTGTTCAAGATCATGGGTTAAAGGAAACTTGAGAATGGGCATCCTGAATTGTTTCCGTGGCACCACCTTCCCTGTGAGCTCAGACAAATGACTTCATCTCTTGTGCTTGTTTCTTTATCTCCCAATTTCTATTCCAGATCTTTCAAAATCCCTAGGAATTCTGCATGATATATCAGGAAAAAAAATCAGGAGTTAGAGAAGGGAATAAGGGAAAGAGAAGCAAGTGCCTAGTTCAGAACACTAAGGCGTGAACTTCTTTCAGCTTTTATTGATAGTGTTTCACGTTCTGGACCATTTATACATTTTCTTACACATTTATACATTTTCTCCTGGCTCTTGGAAAACTCTAGTTTCCATGGAACATTCCAGGAATGATCATCAATGATATAGCTCTACTAAAATAGCTGGGTCCTATTTATAAACCACAGGAAATTGTCCTTGTTCAGGATACAGTCTGAATAAGTATTTAAAAATGGAAAACCCTGTCAATCATCCATATGTTTTCTCTATTTACTGTTTCTCAAACTGGCTCTGAGCATCCCTATCTCTCTACCTCTACTCATGCTGTTCAGACAGATTGGAATGCTCTCCCCACTTCTTCAAATCCTCTTCTCCTTTAAGGCCCAGCTCAGGTTCCATGTTTTGGGGGGTGAGGGTGGGTAGAAATTTCTGCACTTTTTTGGCATGTTCCTCTACCTCCCACAACTCAGGGATCTCTTTTTCTCAACTATGAGTCACTTGCAGCCTGTAACACATCACTTAACACTCAGTTAAGTCCCGCCTTATATTGTTCTCTCTTTTCGGCCACTGCATAACACTGGGCTTTCCAGAGAGACTCTAAACTCCTTGCGGAGGGTATCCTGCATGATAACCATGATAGCATCAAATACAAAATTAACAGCATGGACAGCACTGACCATTGCTGGTAAAGGGTGGAAGTTTTCAAATGGTCTATAACCAAAGGAAAGAAAATCACAGAAACCCAATATGCAACGTAAGGACAAGCTGAGCTGAGCCACTGAGGTTGAGGTGGGGTAAGGAGAGGTATACTGGCATCCCATAACCCTGCTCCCTGCCTTTCTCTCTGAGTAAACTGATAACTGTAAAGGCTCTCTCTCCTTCTCTTTTGCCCTGTTGGTGCCTAGAGTACTCAGACTTCCTGCTGAGAACCCCATCCTTCTCTATTACCCAAGTGTGTCAGCTTTCTGTCACTGTGACAAAATACTAAGATAAACAATACTGAGAGGAAAAGTTTATTAGGGGCAATGTTTTAGAAGTTTTGGTCCATGGTGAGTTGGCTCCATTGGATGAGGTGAAGTGAATAGGAACATCATGGCCGGGAGTACAGAGTGCATCATCGTGGCTGGGAAGCAAAAAGAAGGAGAAGAAGGGGCTGGGGTTCCAATCTCTCCTTCAAGAGCACATTCTCAGTAACCTACTTCCTTCTACAAGGCACCATCCCAAAAGGTTCCATATCCTCCTAATTGCTCCCATGTGTTGGCAACCAAGTGTTTCGCACACGGGCCTTTGGTGGACACTTCAGATTCATACTATAACTCTGAGCTTCCTCTTTCCATTTTCTTGGAGTTTAAGCATAAATGTGTCTGAACTGAGCTGGTAGGACTCTCAAGTGTGCTAACACTGCACATCCTTTCCAAAACCTAAGCACCTTCATCTTACCTATGGCTACCCAGTCAGTTGGAGAGCTCAGTATGGCTGATCATGGAGCAGTCCTTGCTGTCATATCCCTCTCTCTGTACTGCCTCAGGATACAGGAATGACAATATGTTTGAAATTCTGGAGGTCTCCAATAGTGCTTCCTATTTACACAGGCATACTCTTCCCCATAAGCAAACTTCTTTCTGCAAAGAAACAGAGTAAATAAATTTCCAGTGGTACTTTTAATAGCACAAGATATATATCCGCTCAGAGCAACAGGAACAGAATAAAGAGTGGCTGTACCATCTACTCCTTGGCCTTGGCATCATGCCACCTGTCCACACCCCCTTCATTGCACTACATTCCTATGACATTGACCAGCTTGGCTACCTGCTCTTCCTGTCTTTGTGCTTGGATTCTTGCTCTTCTTTCAATTTGTCAGATTCAGTTATTGGACAAACAATGGCTGTGTCATCGACTTTACACCTTCCTTGCCCCCTTGGAGGTGAGGATGCACTTTTCATTCCAGACACTTGGGCCCTCAGCTGTGGTTCACTGATCAGTAGAGGCCATGTGATCCTGGCCATCTCAGCCAACTCAAGACTCCAAGCCCCGCTGGTTACAAATGGCGAACCACCCATGCCATTTAGCATCAGGGGCTATTTCCCAAGAGACTTCCTTGCCTGGCCCTGACCTATGTATGCTGCAAACTCATTTCCGTTTAAATTCCAAATCCTTGATTTCATAGCCCCAATCTCAATAGTCTTCAGATGGAGGTTGTATACAGTCTTCCAGTCATTTATACTTGGACTTACCTCTACAAACCTTGGACTTGTTCACCTTTGTGACTCTCTGAGCTCTCTAGAGAGCTTTGCCTGCCCTACCCTCCAATATCTGTGCCACTGAGAGGCAAAGTCATACTCTGGCCCTCAGCAGTGGGAAGCATTCCACTGGCCCTAAGGTGTAGGCATAAATTGTTTCGGGGGAAAAGGGCTGTTTGATTTCCTAAGACCCACCATGTAAATCACCAGATTATTCTCCAAGGGAGATATAAAACAAGGGCTGTGTAAATCTGGAGTTTTGGTTCAGTAGAGAAAGAGGTACAGACATGTTCTAAAGGCCAATTGATTTAATCTCTCCCTTACCATTCTGCCAGACAGGTTGAGGTCTGTTGGGAATGAGCTGTGAAGGAAATGTTTATTAGGAGGATAAAGGAATTATAATTATTTTCTTATCCATCTTCCATGAGTAGTCAATCAGTTTGCTGCTTTCTTTTTACTTTTTTTTTTTTCCTTAAAGGAGAAAAAAGTGTTGGCTTGTATTCCTAGTGCTTTCTTATGTAACAAAAAAGTCAAGCAAAAGGCATTCTTGGTTTGGCTTGGACTCGGCAGACTGCCTGCACGATTACAAGTGCTAGGAGCTGGAGGCTCTTTGTTCCTTGAGGATTATCATGTAATTCCTCCTCAATGTTAAGCCTACAGAAGGGGCCTTTCTCAGGGCAGGCCTTTATGAGGGCTGGTCTATTGTTGATGTTCAGTAAGGGTTAAATAAATCTTCGTAGGTTTGTGGTAAGAGTAGTGAATGCAGTGCCAAGATTTCCAAAAACCAGTTCTCCTTCCAACTGATTATGGGTATGTCACCTAGCCCATTGGGGTCCAGTTGTTCATCTGTAAAATGATGATTATGTGATCTTCAAGATCTCCTCCAGCTCAAATTCTCCAACTATGATTCATATAAACCATAGTTGGTATCTAGCTAATAACTGGAAATCTATGAAACCAGATAAGATATTCTAGAAATGAATATATTGGTATTCCACAACAATCATAGAAATAATTAGAGTTTAGCCTGGATAGGAAATCACATTCTTCTCCTATAAATAAGCAAGATTAAATGAGATAATATACGTATGGGAATATCTAGCATGGAGAAGCATGTTTCCAGTTCAAGAGGCACTCTTGCTGCTAGCATTTCCCAAAATATAATCCTAGAAATACTACTTTGTCACCTAGATTCACAAGAGTACTTGTGTCTCAGTAAGGTCCTTCATAATGTCTTTTTGGGTTTGTGAAGTCATAATGGAATCAAAGATCACATGATCATCATTTTACTTTAACTGTCTTGTCTCTTTTTAGTTAATTTTTTGGTCTTTTTTTGGTACTAGGGATAAAACCCAGGGGTGCCTTACTACTGAAGTACATTCCCAGCCCTTTTAATTTTTTTTTTATTGAGACATCATACTAAGTTGTTGAGGGCCTTGCTAAATTGCTGAGGTTGGCCTTGAACTTGTGATCCTCCTGCCTCAGCCTCCAGAGCCGCTGGGATTATAGAAATGCACCACTATATCTGGCTATTTAGTTGTTTTTAATCTAGAACACTCTCCCTGACTCCTTATTTTTTATAACATAGATAAATTTTAGTTATAGAATATCAAGTAACCTGGATTTATCCAACTGTTGTTTCCTATATTATTTCGATTTAACATATTTAGTAAGAAAACTACATGGAAATTATCTTAACATGATTGTACTGTTACTTATAAAATTATTTTGATTTTACCTTTGATATATGATCAACTATTGTAGAAATACATAGGATATAAATGGAAGGTACTCTAAAATACGAACCCTCAGGAATAGTTAGTATTTTGAGACAGGGTCTTGCTAAGTTGCTTAGGCCATTGCTAAATTGCTAAGCCTGGCTTTGAACTTGCAGTCCTCCTGCCTCTGCCTCTTGAGTCACTGGGATTATGGGCATACACCACCGTGCCTGGCTGCAATTTTTATACCTTGCTTTCTTTGCTTGCTGCTATATTTTGGAACAATTTCTGTGTGTTTACATATAGACCTACCACATTCTTTTTAGTGGTTTGTTTCCAGTTTTTAACAGTTTTAGCAACTGTTATGTGTGTATATTTGTCTTTGTGCACTTAATTGTTTCCTTAGGTTGCATTAAAAGTAAAATTTAGGAGGTTGATTTTAATGGGTATTACAATTAACCTCCTCACCAGCAATGCATGAGTGACTGTTTCCTCACATCCTGGTTTTTCCACTCTTTTAAATCTGTGCCAACTGGAAGTGAAAACTGCTATCTCATCACCATTTGAACTTGAATTTTTAAGCTGTGAGTGAGGTGGGTTATATTTTCATATGCCTATTTCCTGTTTTTTTGTTCCTTTCCCTGAACTGTATATATATCTTTTGCCTATTTTTCTATTGGGTTGTTTATCCTTTTCTTATTGATTTGTAAGACTCATTTTCAGATTACAGAAATTAGCCATTTCTTCTCTATCGGTGTAATATTTTTTTGTCCAGTTAATTGGAGCCCAAAATAACATTCTGTGAAACAAGTTTCAAAGATTATCAAACTCAAAAAAAAAGCCATGCTCAGACCCTGCTCTTTGAATCTTCCACATAGGAATCAGGGCCAGGGCACCTGCTGGAGACCTATGTGAGCGTAAAGTATGTTATGCTCTCATACACATATAGGTGTACACTGTATGTAAAACCAGAAAGTGATATTTTAAAAATGTTTTCTCACCACCTATAGTGAGCATGCTTATAATCCCAGCTACTCAGGAGGCTGAGGTAGGAGAATCGATAGTTCAAGGCTAGCCTCAGCAAATTAGTGAGATTCTTGTCTCAAAAATGAAAGGGGCTAAGTATATAATTCAGTGGTAGAATACTTAGTTAGCAACATGAGGCCCTGAGTTTGATTCCCAGTACTGCCAAAAAAGAAAAAGAAAATTCCTCTGTAGTAATTTTCTTTCAAGGAAAAAAAACCCAACCACATTAAGATAAAAGATAACTTAATATAAGATTCTTAAGCTCCTGGGCTGTGGTGGGCTATTAGGTAGAAGCAGAAATTGTTCTAAAGATGGAAACAGGTTTCAGATAGGTAATGTCCACAGGTGGACTTTCTCCCTATGGCTATTCATAATTTGGAACTCATTATTCCAGAAGTTCTCTGGAAGCTCTGATAAGAAGACCATCTTTAGAAGGGTAGGCTCTGTTCAGTTAATTTTCTCTCCTCCTGAGCTGCAGGATTCACTTGAATGGCTGCTGAGAGGCATCCAGCAGGTTGCAATAGTAGGTGCACAATGGGCCTAAGTTCCAACTTTAGATATCTTTCCCAGCAGAAAGAGTCTTTGTTTTTGTTTTGTCTGTCTTATCCTAACCACATTGGATTCCTTCTCTCACAATGTGGGCCTTATCATTGCCTTTCATCTGAGCAAGAGAGCTGGCTCCAGAGGTTCCTATATTTAGTGATAGTGAGTTATGTTCAGCAGTTTTACAAAGTCCTTCTTAATCATTTATTCTGGTTAACTGGATGTTCTGGCTCTGTGCATGGTACAAAAATTAAAGATTAGTTAGCTGGATGCACTAGGTATAGCACTGCTAGCTCCATTTAGGGCACATTATTAACTCTTAGCTGCTCTAAGTACTGCCCTTACCCCCTGCCCAAAAATGATGCAGTTTTTCCTTGCTCGATATATTGATGGCTCTATAGAAAGAAACAAGAAAAAAAATCTTTTATTCTTGATATCCTTAGGCTGTCATTGCCAGTAAGCTCAGATACATTTCGTTTCCAATAATAAAGCATTTTCCTATTTGCTTTGAGGGAGTTGGGATATATTTTCTCAGAATTTGATCTCACATATGTTTCAAGTGATGTTTCATGAAAGTAAGCTCTCTACTCCCAGCCCCCAACATTGCCAAGAAATAGGGGAGACAGAGAAATAAATTCTCACAGCCAAGAAATAGGAGATAGGAAAATAAACACTCTGAGCATTAAACTATGAAATCAATACATAATGGAACTGGGCAGAGATAATGTCTTAAAGGGGCAGAAATCAATGGTCTGTCTCAGATCTTTAAAGTTTGACTGCTGCTGGACTCAGGAATAAAATGCACATTCAAAGAAAACACAAATGTCACATGGCAACTGTTATGGTTGTTACATAAGGTAGCTATATTAATTTTGTTCCACCATTGCTATTCTTCTCATCTGCATTTTTTCCCCCAGTGGCTAATACTCAATGGAATAAAAAATCACCCCCTGCCCATTTTAAATGCTCCAATTACTAACTGTGGATCTGCCTCAAAGTGTGCCGTGATTAAGCACACTCTGACTTTGTTGGGACAGAACCCTCCTATACACAGTCCATTTGTTAAATTACAGCTGAAATATTATGATAAGAGAAACCGGAAAGCAGCTCTGCAAACAAACAGAAGTACATTCGGAGTGGAATCAAAACTTTTCCTCCATGGGAAATAAACTAACAATATCACTGTTTACTTCTGAGCAGAGAAAAGCTGGCACAGAATATGGTTTATTGTACTGCTGACACATTCATTGAAATGGGGTAACATGGGTGGAACCACACGGACTATCATACCTTTTGGTTCAGCTCCTCAGCAGTTGTTCAACCAACCAGGTTTCCTAAGCAGAAAATTGAGAAAAATAGTTCTGCTGCCTCATGGACACACCCAGAACCCAGGCTTACAAAGCTCCGGGCCATGCCCAGGAATTACAGACTCATCCTGTACTAGCCAAAACACAGCGTTCACATACATGTTAACTTGGTTGTACCACAAGGATATTCATCCTTGTCAATCATCTGTGTGCGACATCAGTATTTTCTAAAAACGAATAACTGAAGATTTTGAATGAGTTTTAACAATCAGATTTGGTATTTCCCTATCCCCACTAGTTATAAAAAAACAAACAAAGGGTTGAGGTTGTAGCTCAGTGATAGAGCACTTGCCTAGCATGTGTGAGGCACTAGGTTCAAACCTCAGCTCCACATAAAAATAAATTTAAAAAGGTATTGTGTCTATCTACAACTAAAAAAAAATTAAAAAAAATAACCAAGCAAAAACAAAACAAAACAAAACAAAAAACCCTCAACAACAAAACTACTGCAACTTCTCATTTTTCTAATTTGAGTGCTTGTGCCATGATTACTTAATTTGTTTTTCAAATTTTGCAGAGGAATTAAATAGCTCAGATATTTAACTCTTTCAAAAGTGGCTACTAATCACACATAGCAACTACTCCCTTTAAGAAATGTCACAAGCAGCTCAGGAGGCTTAGGCAGGAGGATCGAAAGTTCAAAGCCAGCCTCAGCAACCTAGCAAGGTCCAAAGCAAATTAGTGAGACCCTGTCTCAAATGAAACACACACACACACACACACACACACACACACACACACACACACACGCTGGGGTGTGGCATAGTGCTCAAGGACCACTGGATTCAATCCCCAGCATATACATACACATACAAAAAAAAGTCAAAGGATGTTTTTAGTTTATTGTGGGGCTTGTTCAACATAGCATGCAAAACAACAAACATATTTACATCCTGCATCAAATATGATCTTAAAAACAAATTCAAGGGTGTTATAGCTCAGTGGTAGAGCACTTGCCTCGCACATGTGAGGCACTGGGTTTGATCCTCAGCACCACAGAAAAATAAATAAAATAAATAAAGATATTATTTTTATCTTAAAAGAAATCTTTAAAAAAATTCAAGGGGGGAAGATGGTAGAATGAGATGGACATTATTATCCCTATGTATGGATATGATTGCACAAAGGTGACTCTACGTCATGTACAACCAGAGAAATGAAAAGCTGTGCTCCATTTGTGTAAAAACTAAAATAAAATTAATTAAAAATATTTTAAAAATAAAGTACTTAAAAAGACAAACAAACACACTAAATAAATTCAAGGCTCAAGCCAAAGTACCACCATGGTACTGCTTTTCCTCATTTCCGTATGCAAAAATGGTCCCATTTCTATGGCATATGAGTGCCCTATGTGATCAGAACCACCAAATAAAAGGTGGTCAGAGCACCATTCAGTGACCAACCCAGAACTCAGAACTGTTGGCCATAAGGGGAAGGGAACTCTAAAGCAAGATGCTGACAGAAACCACAGCCACGAGACACTTAGCAGTCACTGCTCATGAGCCCCTGGGGATAGCTGTACAATCAGCCCCAAGTCACAGTGATGCCATCCAATTAGTGGAATTGAGCCCTAACATCATACATGAAGGCCCAAGCCACAAAACATGGAGGCTGAAAAAAACAGATTCCAAGATGAAGGGACTTTGGAAAAGGATTGTCATTCCCCAGAACCACGCCCTGACAAAAATTTCCAACTTCTGACTATTGTCGGAAATTGTGCAGGTAGATCTACTTTCTTTAACTTGAGGCTTCCTTAAGTGTTTTAAAAATGAAAATACTTAAATAGATGTCATATCATATGCTAATATTATTTTGTCTTAATTTGAATTCCTAAAATGAAATGTGCCTGCAGGGCAGGGGACCTGGGAAGAACCTGCTGCTGATGAGGGTCTGGGTGCTTGATGCCTAACAGTGGGCCAGTGGTCAGAACTCTGGTGTCTAAACTGCTGCTGGTGATCCCAGACCTGGGCCACCTGGGTGCTGAACAGGAGACAGCTGCTTACCCACAGAGGCAGAGCTGTGTAGTAGAAAGAACCGGGGGTATGGCTAGGAAAGACTATATAGCTTCTTACGGTTTATTTGTCTTTCTGTGTGATCAAGTCTCCTCTTAGGGAAGCTCAACTCTCTCTAGATATTTACAAAATTAACATTTCAAGTTAATTTCCAAATCCCCGCCCAGGCCGGAGAGCCTGCCAAGGGCTGCAGAAACTCTTCCACAGTGAAGAATGGCAATTGGTGGATCCAAGGAGAGGGACCAACATCCCTCCCCCATTCTTCACTCTCTGCCACCACCTTGTCTCTGCCCAGAGATGTAAGATTTATTTTGCACCTTTCTGAGTGGATCTCAAAGTCCTTTAGACACAAGAATGGGGGTTATCCCAGGACAGAACTCTTAGTTTGTATTCATCAGATTACACTTGGCTAAAGTAACAGTCGCAGTTGGAAGCAGGAACAGGGCTTCATGCTTCCTAAGAAGTCTGGTTGGGATTTTGTAATCACAGGATGTGTCTAGAGTATGAGGCAAATCTTAAATAATTTGCTCAGAAATATGCAGAGGTGTGCCTCACTGTGACCTACGTGCTGCATGTGCTGTTTCCTGTAATCCAACCAGCCAAGTGGTGGTACTGGGTTGTGGACAATAACAACAACTACCATTTACGTAGCATTTACCATGGGCAGACACTGTTCTAAGGTCTTTACATACATTACTTGATATACTGCATTGGAAAGATGAGAAAACTGAGGCCTGAAGAAATTAACTTGTCCAAAGGTGCACAATGATAATTAGAATTAATTATACTTTAAATGTTCACATTGTCATCCTCACTTTGCAGGTAAGGAGACTGAGGTTCAGAGGCCCAGAATACTTAATCTAAGTTTGTGCAGTGTTGAAGTGGTGGGAAGGCCTTCCCCTAATATTCGGGGAGCTTGGGCAAGTCCTGTATTCCACATGAATAAATATGCAAAAGATACATATCAAGCTAACAGTTAAATAAAAATTTCCCTCTCCTTCTAATTTGACAGGTGAATCTTTATAACAACCTAAAAGGACAGATTCAGAGGAAGAGTTTTCAGACTCTTTGGTGAAAACCACAATGAAGTTGTATACTCCAGAGTCAGGCACTAGCCTCTGGCCTAGTACCATTCTGTGCCCATCCCTGAAACGTGTGCATGGATACTCCAGGGTGGACCATCTAACCTTTATCCCATACTCTCTGCCAATAGCTGTCCCTAGGCCATCCTGAAATCTAGGAGATACACATCCTTGGGGAGATGAAATTAGGAAGAGGCTTGAACAAGTACTGGAAATGAGCTCAGGGTCCCCAGAACCGCAAATTCTGAAGTCTCTACACCTGGACCATGGTCTTGAGGGGGAGATACGGACTCCAAGGGGATGTTCCTTTGACTTGGGGAATCCTCACTTTATGGACTAAAGTGAGCATCAAGGAGGATCAGAACAGAACCCCGGAGAGATTCCAACCCAGGGCGGAGCCCCTCTTGTCTGGGTTTGAGAGGTACTGGTGAGAGTACCAGACTTTAATCACACCTATCCAAGTCCAGCGGCCTTGATATATGGAAGCCCTGTTAACATCACTCCCCACTTCTGCCCCTGCCCCCAGCTTTCATGTCACTGGAACTTGACATGAGTAAAGGAAACTCCATGGGAAGGAGAGAACCTTAAAAGTGAGGGGTGGGATGGGTGTGGGGAAGGAGCTGGAGAGATTTCCCCTCACTCCCTTTCACACTTCCCCTTTCCTACTGGGTCCTGCCTCTGACCATGGCTGCACAAACACTGTCCAGAGCAAATCCAAGTCACGTCCACACCCTTTCCTTGTTTACAGACACAAAGCAGGGAGAGAATAGGAACCGCCCTGAAAATGATTCTTTCAAAAACTGTTCATTCCTCCTAACTTGGAAGAGGAGACTTTTGAAAAAAAAAAAAATAAGCATATCCAGAGAAAAGCTCTTTTTCTTCCTTGAGATTAGGCCAGCGAGGGGCCTGCCAGCCCTGCCAGCCTCTGCTACTGCAGCTATGGGTACTTCCTAGCACCTGGCATGGGCTATTTACACGGACTTAGGAGGGATCCTGTCATCAATCTGTCCAGGCTTCTAAATTTAGTTTCCATACATAAATGCAATTTCCTGTGTTAGGTATCATAATTAAAATTTTCCACAGGCTTAATTTTGTATTGGTGACGTTCAAATGTCATCATTCACAGTGTCAAGCTTCCGTTTTTAAAGAGCCAAATTAACACCCTTATTCATAAGCATCTCCCAAGGCCCCAACATTCAGGGCTAAAATGCTGGAGGCACTGACCACAGATCCAGGTTGCTTTCTTTAGTCCAGTTACACTCAGTCACTACTCACCCTTTTCTCCTTCTCTTCTTTTTTTTTTTTTTTTTAACATTTATTTTTAGTTGTTGATGGACCTTTATTTTATTTACTTATATGTGGTGCTGAGAATCGAACCCAGTGCCTCATGCATGCTAGGCAAGCACACTACCACTGAGCTACAACCTCAGCCCACTTCGTCCTCTTTTGATGACAACAAAGTGGTACCAAGGGAATGAATACCTGCCCAAATACCAGAGCATCCAAATCCTAGGTTAGGGACCTCAGAAATCCCCCAAACTAATAAAGACAAAAACATGGTGTTTGGGCGTAAAAACCAGGGAGACTTGGTCAGAGACTGTATCAGATCTCAGAAAGCTGTGGGGAATGGAGCTTTCCTCCTACTCCCCACCCCCGACCATAATAGTTTTCTTGGCTTTCTCCTTGCAGATCACTTCTTCTTGCATTTCTACTCTTTTGAGCTCTAAACGGCTACCCAGGCAGCCTTAAGTCCTCTCAGGTTTAACCTGCGGCTCAATTGCAAATTGAGAGCATCTTATTGGCTCAGCTTAAGTCGGGTATTCATGTCAGATCCAATCAGCTATTACTCAAGGGGATGGAGTCAGGACATTACAAATAAACCTGCTGGGCCTATCCTTGGGGTGAGAGGGAGAATATTCTCAGCCATGTGGGAGTGCACCACTCCAAAGAAGAACCTAGTATATCTAGTTCAATATCTAGATGGTAAACGTAGTTAAAAAGTTAGGGGCTGGAGATGTGGCTCAAGCGGTCGCGCGCTCGCCTGGCATGCATGCGGCCCGGGTTCAATCCTCAGCTCCACATACCAACAAAGATGTTGTGTCCGCCGAGAACTAAAAAAATAAATATTAAAAAAAAAATTCTCTCTCTCTCTTTAAAAAAATGATTCCTTTTCTGAAATTATTAATCATGTATTAGAATTAAAAAAAAAGTTAGACCACTATGCTTTACCTTTGTTTTAATTTTTTTTGGTGATAAGCAGTTTGAGGTCAGGTTTCATATCTGTGCTTGTGCTGTTGCACACAGTGCAGCCTTATCTGTCACCATCATCATCATGACAATATCCTCACCATCCTACCTCTTATCATTAAGGCCTTTTCTGGCCTTTTATTATGGAAAACTAACAGAAGCCCAACCTAGGAAGTTGGAAGAGACATTGCTGAGAATCCATTATAATTATTACTTAGCATGTATTTGGCTGAAGACTAATTGGAACAGCATAGAAAATGGCTGTTGTCAAACTAGGTCACTTTTTAGGCCCAGGGCCCAATCACAGCTTTTGCTGCATTTTCTTCACTTGTCTAATATGTAAAACAATAGCCAGTTCTACCCTCTGAAATAGCATAAACCTCTCAGTCTATAAATCCTAGACTGGGATATCTGAGGAATTTCTGGCAGATCCACCAAGAAACATGGCCAATCTAGATGTTAGAGGAATTCCTTGAGTCTCTAGCCAACCAAGAACATTAACACTTCACCCATATTTCAGAGGAATGCAATAATTTTGTTCGGTTGGATGGTCTTTAGGGAATGGGCACTTTTACTATTGTGCATTTTAAGAAATATGTATTTGATTTCCTTGATATGTATATTCATGGGGAACAAAGCACTCATTGCAAACTTAATTTTGGGCATAGTCTGTGCTGCCAGATTAGTTTTCATTTTTTTTTGAAAGAGTTTTTTTCTCGCTAGACTAAGAAAAGTTCTGTATCAAAATCAAGGTGTAAACTAAATTTCATTAACCTTTTTATTTATTCACTGGCTGTTCATTGGACATCTGCTGTGTGCTGGGAGCTTCAGGAGATGCTCTTCATCTCTACATGGAGAGATGACAGATGCGATCCTCACCCTCAGACACTCTCCAGTCCAGCAGCAAAGACAGATTTGTAAACCAGCAGCAGAGTGCCATATACTAAAGGTTAAAATACACATAGAATGTTAAGGGAGGTCAGAGAAGAAATTCAGCCAGGCTGTGTGGAGTGAGGGAATACTTCTGGTGGAGAATGAAGTCTGAGTGGACTTTTACCCTTTAAAACACAGTTAACCACGTAGATGAAGTGAGAAGGGAATTTAGTCCCTGGGTGGGGGCAATGTTGGGGCATGAAAGAGCACAAAGCATTGTAGATGTTGGCAATGGCTTGCTTGGCCGGGGTAGGTCAGGAGTGGTAGGAATAGGCCTGGAAACGTGGTCCTGGGGCCAGGTCACAAAGGGCCTTTGGCCAAGATGAAGTATTGGGCCTCTATTGAAGGATGATGTAGAGTCTACAGAGTCTTTATTTTTAAAGGAAACTTTGTATTGAAGTGTAAAATATGTGCAGAAACATGCACATATGATAAGTGTTCAGCTCAATGAATTTTCATGAACTGAACACAGCTGTGTAGTCAGAAGCCAGATCATAACAACCAGTGTCACTGAAGCCATCCCCCCCCCACCCCGCACCCCGCTTCCTTCTACTCACTACTTCCCTTTCCAAGGGTGACTGCGGGCCTGACTTCTAACACTATAGATGTGTTTTGCCTGGTTTTGAACTTTATTTAAGTGGAATTTTAAAGTGTACCCTTTTGTGTCTGGCTTCTCAGCCTTATGTTCATGAGCTTCAGCCTTGCCACCATATGGAGGGAGATGTGGTTCATTTGGTCTCATGGTTGTATAATATCCCACTGTAAGAGCATGCTATCATTTATTTATCCCCCCTATTATGTATCAACATTTGAGTTCTTTCCAACTTAAGGCCATTATGAATAGTGCTCTTGTGAGTGATCTTGTAATATCTTTTATTGAGTACACACACACACACACACACACACACATATATATAATGCATATTCTTTTTAAAAATATTTTTTTATCTGTAGATGGACACAATACCTTTATTTTATTTGTTTATTTTTATATGGTGCCAGGGATAGAACCCAGTGCTTCACACATGTAAGGCAAGTGCTCTACCTCTGAGCCACAATCCCAGCCCCCTATTATGTGGGGATATTCTTTTTTTTTTTTTTAAAGAGAGAGTGAGAGAATTTTAACATTTATTTTTTCTTAGTTCTCGGCGGACACAACATCTTTGTTGGTATGTGGTGCTGCTGAGGATCGAACTCGGGCCGCACGCATGCTAGGCGAGTGCGCTACCGCCTGAGCCACATCCCCAGCCCCTGGGGATATTCTTTTTAAAAATATTTTTCAGTTGTCGATGGACCTTTATTTATTTTTATTTATTTATTTGTTTATATGTGGTGCCAAGAGTTGAACCCAGTGCCTCCCATGTGCTAGGTAAGTGCTCTACCACTGAGTTACAACCCCAGCCCCTATGTGCATTTTCATAGGATAAAACACCTAGGAGTAGACTCTCCAGATCATAGGCTAAGCATGTATTAGTCTTTGTTAGATTCTGCTGAAGTAGGACAATTTTTTTTTCTTCTCTTCCCCCACTCTCCTTTTTTGTGGTACCCAGTGCTAAACAATTTTATAAATTAATTAAGGTTAAGGTTCCAACAGAGGTATATAAGAGCTCCTATCGTTCCAGTTTCCAACATTTGATATTGTTTGTTTCTCATTTTAGTCATTCTTTTGAGTTGTGTCCTTGGCCAGCCCTTACTTTCAATCATTTGTTGAGTCTCTAACTTCCCATGTGACTATGTTTGGAGGTAGGAGCTTTAAAAAAGAAACGGGGTTAACAGGGACTAACATTCTTACAAGAAGAGGAAGAGATGCCTTCAAGGAAGGTAGGAAAAATGTCAGAAGTGCCCTTCCATATCTAGATGACAGTGCATTGGATTTAGGAGGGGAGTGTGAGATGAATCTAGAAGATTGTTCTTTCTTTGTACAATCCCCAAAAGAGAATATAGCTGTCTGTAAGCCTGGAAGAAACTTCAATAGACACCAATAAGAGTAAAATAAAAGTTTACTATGATAACTCACTTTAAACACAATGCAGGATCTGTCCTTTCTGTGACATTAGCTCTGGGCAGAATATGTGCGCTCTGTAAACATTAGCTGTCATTATCATCACCATCATCACCACCACCACCACCACTACCACCACCATATCATTGTTGTGGAGGTTGCTAGGGTTATGACTGCAATAAATTGCAACAGTGACCACACTTCTCCAATCCTCTCTGTATTCAAACTTCTTAGAATATGACTTTGAAGATTTTCCATATTTCTTCACCCCTTGACCCTGGACTGGCTTTGTGACTTCTGACCAATAGAATGCAGTGTATGTGATATAGTGTGTTAATTCTGATCCTAGAACTCAAGAGACCTTGAGTGGCTTTCTCTCTTGGGACTTTGCCCATCTGTCATGTGAATGCACCAAAGCTAGCCTGTTGGAGAACGAGAGACAATATACATCCAGTCATCCTAGTTGTGCTAGCTGAGGCTCCAGACATGTAGGCCCAGCCAAGAGAGGATGAGTCTGGCTCAGGTCAGCAGAAATGCCCAGTTACTCTAAAGACTTATATAGAGCAATAATAAATGGCTGCATAGTAAGCCACTGTTTTGAGATTGATTTATTGGGCAGATACAGATAACTGCTGTGACTTCGAATCAGAGACATCCATGGAGACAGAGTATATAGGAAGGAAAATGCAGGTGGATGTGGGAGTCTCATCAGCTTTGGAGTTTAAGACAGCTAAGTGATATTCTGTGGGGGTGTTATAAAGAGCAGTCTGATCAAGAAGCAAAGATTTAAGAGAATTCAGTATTAGGTAGGAGATGCAGCACCAGGAATGTGTGCCTTTTCCCAGGAAGATAGAAAAGTGGGTTAAGTACTGAACTTTGGAGAAAACCAACATTTAAGAAATGAGTAGAGAAAGATGGTGAGAAGGAAAAACCAGATATGGGAAAGGAAAACCACAAATTAGTAGTGTAATGAAAGAAAGGCATGGAAATTTAAAACTACATTATTACGGTTGGGAGGAAGGTAGGAAAAATGTCGGAAGTGCTCTTCCATATCTAGATGACAGTGCATTGGATGTAGGAGGGCAGTGTGAGATGAATCTAGAAAGGGAGTTGACAGGACAACCATGAAAGATCTTACACAACACTCTAAGGAGTCTGGATTTTATCATGAAGAATTTTTAGCATAGGAGTAACTTCAGCACGTTTCTCATTGAAGATCACTCTGTAGGATTACAGTGGATAGGCTGATTGCAAAGAACAGGACAGGGACTGGTTGGGAGATTCTAAGGAATGTGGGTGACATAGGGTGAGGACCTGAGTTAAGGGAAAGGCTATGAGCATAAAGAGAAAAGATGGATTCAATTGGGAGATAGAACTGGCAGGACTTTGTGACTAAGTGTACGTGGAAAGTCAGAGAATATAGGTATGAGTATTAGTTTGGGGGCTTAGATGGCTGGTTAGATTTTTAAAAATAAATAGAAGTGTGATCCAGGGGAATACCCGGCCCCATGAGCTTGTGACTACAACATATAGTTATTTTTCCTTGGTATACCCAAGTTATCACAGTACAGAGCCTGCACTGGAACTCCTTATTGGAAATCCACACTTCTTGGTGTGCTGTCAGTTGTTTCTGGAAGTGTTAGAACATCACTAAAAAAATCAAGTTCCTAGGATTTTCACCTCTAACATTCTTGCTTTGCTGCTGGGCTGCTGCTGCTGCTGAAACCCTTGAATCTTCCTTCTGAGATTCACCACTCTGTGGGATCAGCTGATTTTAGAGTGACTGCTGCCAATGGATCACCATTCCAGCCTTGGAAATAGCATATGCCCTCTGAATCCTAACCAGGTCCATGGTTGCTGTCTCAGTACAGAAATGGGCCCACTTTGGGTCTTAAATTTTCAGCCTCCATATTGTTGCTTGATTGGATACCTGATGTTGGCATTCACTGCCTCCATGTGACAGCAGGAGTTATGAGGACAGTGGAATGACTCTAGGCTTCTTCGTGTCTTCAGATCCAACTCAACTGGTCTCAGGCCCTTGATCTTCTCCTCTCCAGTTCAAAGCATGCCTATTTCCATTCCTTGTCCCAAGAGAAACCACTTCAGAGGATGATTGACAGCAGAAACATCCATTCTCTTCAGGGAAAAACTCCATCCCTACTCACCAGCATGTACTCTAGTTCCATTGCTCAAAAGATGCAATCACAAAATAGTTCAAAGTTGGTATATTTCCCAAAAGCTGGGGCACTCATTGTTGTCCCTATGGGAGAACAGACTGTGTCCTGCTCTAAGTTACTCCATGATGAGTAGAAGAGTAGTATTCGGATTATGCCTAATCCCTAGTTACTCCACTTTATAAAGTAGTAGTTTACTACCAGTCACTCTATTTTGCTGAGATAGAATGCCTCTACAGATTCTGCAAGTAAATAACAGCCATCTTCCCAGCACAGCTATAAGGCATAAACTGATACATTAATTGTGCTAATAAAATGATCACCTATGGGGGCTGGGAACATGGCTTAGTGGTAGGGCACTAGCCTGACATGGGTGAGGCACAGGGTTCGATTCTCAGCACCACATATAAATAAATAAAGATCCATTGACAACTAAACAATGTTTTTTAAAAAATGATCACCTATGAACTTATGGAATTAATCAGAAGCACATGAATGCAAGGGCATAGCAATATCATAGAAAAACCAAGCACTCCAGGACACTGAAAGAAGCACCCCCCTCACTTGAGGCCCATAAAAGGAAGAGAACCCCAAGACTGGACCCAGCAGCACACCGGCCTCATCACCAGGTTACTTGTCATAAGCCTTGCCCAGAAAGATTGCCACAGTGATGAACCTCCAAATCTCTGTCTTTAGGCTTTAGCAGTGCATGATTTCTCTTGCCCACCATGCTCACATACAGCCTTCTCCAAGCAGACATCTCAAGCTGATACTCTAAAACTTCCATCCATCTGGACCCTGACAACCCTGTGCCCTGAACAATTTCTTAGACTGGTTTGGAATCTTACCTGGTCACCACCTATAATGATTCTTTGCATTCATACACTCATATCTGTGCTCTACTTTTACTCTCAGTTCAGCCTCCTGAGCCCCTATGGCTGCCTTAACCCTCTCTTAGCCTTTCTTTCATATATATATATGAAATATATAATATATAAATATATATTATATATTTATATAATATATGAATATATAAATATAATATATAAAATTATATATATATAATTTTATAAAGTGTGATGTGTGACTTGAGTGTTATAGAATTAGTACTTAAGATTGGAATTTTTTAGAAAAAACTGTTTGCCCAGTTTATGACTATCCGGTGACCCATTTATTGAACTACCGCCACTGAAAGTGGTATAGACTGTGAATTTATTCTTATTTAATAAATTCTGGCATTGAGAAAAGATAACATGTTTGGTCTGTGTTGCTGGCATAGCTTGCTCATGACACCATAGTCACCCTGATAAACTGGGTTTAGAGAGATGGTTCCTAGAAAGATCATGTGTTCATTTTATCCATGATTATATTCACAATATGCAACATTCAAATGGATACAAGTCTATAACAACAGAAGGTACAGGGATCAGCTGCAGATCAGCATGTAGATGGTAGTAGAGGTGATGGATAAAGTGGAGCACTAGAGCTGGCTCATGCGGTTGGTGAGGACCACTTTTGTGCATTTCTTCCCAATTCAAGGATCAGTGACTGGTAACTTAATGTTGGCCATACTAAGAGTATTTACACCATAGAAAACAGCATACACCATAAATCATCCCCTCCCCCCAGCACTGTTAAATATTTACTAACACATCTTTGTGGATGAGGATGAATTATTCAAGGAGAGAAGGTACAGGAGAGAGGAAAAAGTCAGACAGGGAATGTTAAGGAAGTCACATTTAAGGAATGGACAGAGATAGAGGAGTTGTAAATAGAACAAACTAAAAGAGTCTTGGAGGCAGCAACAAAAGATTGTGCTATAGACACTAAAAGAGCAGAATTCGCAAAATAATCTTGGGATATGTGTCTCGAGATATCCATAAATAAGGCTAGAGTATGTGATGGAATCCATTTTCTCAAATATGGCTATTCTTGTTTTGTAAAGCTGTTTTATCTACAGTATTTTTAAAGGCAATTTTAAGTAATCAAAAGGGCTATTTCATGATCAAGCTGGTAAGCAGTAAATGTTGTAGAAACAACCAGCCAGTGATTTTTCAACCTAGTTATCTTAGTCTTTTCAACAGCTAAATTATATAACCTGTCTATTGTTGGACAATTTGTCTATTCAAACTTTCTGTTCAATCACACAGATTTAGCTATGAACATCGAATCATAATATTTTGGAAATAGAAAAGAACTTCTTGATCATTAATACCCTAATTAGCCAGATAAGGAAATGAACATTCAGAGAAGTTGAGTGACATGGCATGATCATGAAGAACACACAAATCCGTTAATGATATAGACAGTGTTGAATTCAGGTCTCCTATCTCCTCTCCCAGTCTTTCTCCCTCTTCACAGTCTCTTCCTATGAGTGAAAAGACTAACATCTGAGATGAGTTTTGAACCAAAGTCTGGCGTATCTGTAACCTTTTTATTGAAATTCAAGCCAACCAGGGTCATCATGCCTATTTTCTTCTGCTTGGGGATATATTTCCAATAATGCACAGGATTTAACCCACCCAGGCTCTGATTGCTGTAACCAGGGGAAACTAGAGTATCTGAAGCCATTCTGTGTTCAAGTTACTTCCAGGGTTATTGTGTTGGGCAGAAATTCTCTGGTCAAGAGAGCTTGATACTAGTCTCTTTTGCTTGTCCTGAGTAACAGGAAAAGACTTGACTGCTTGTTGCATCCAAAGATTAGGTTTTGAATCTGACTCTAAATCACAGATATTGTACAGTATAAATTTAAAATAAAAATATACCTAATAGAAATAAGAACAAAGAATAACCTAGGTTATATGAGGAACTCAACTCTATTCCCTAGTATTACTTTCTTTAGAGCTCTTCAGAGGAACTGGTGTTCATCGTATCAACTTACTGAACAAACTCATTTCCTGACTGCTGTTCAGAAGCTCAGGAGATTCCTCCACGGCTTAGGGAGTGTGTGGGAGAAAATTTGACTCCCTTCCCTCATCAGAGTGGAGCAGAGGGAGGAGAGCTGCTAATGGAGTTTTCTTGCTTTTTGATTTGAGTGGAGTTTTAGTTAGCTTTTTCGCTGCTGCGACTAAAGGATCTAATCAGAACAAACTGTAGAGGAGGAAAAGTTTATTTGAGGGCTCACAGTTTCAGGGGTCTTAGCCCACAGAAGGCAGACTCCATATCTCAGGGCGTGAGGTGAGACTGAACATCATGGCTGAGGGAACAGCTCACATGATGATCAGGAAGCAGAGAGGCTTCTCCACCTGCCCCTACAAATTTTTACCCCAAAGCCATGCCCCTAATGCCCACCTCCTCCAGCCACACCCTACCACTTCAATTACTGTGCAGTCGATCCCTATCAGGGGACGAATTCACCCACTGGGTCAAGACTCTTACAACCCAATCATTTCTCCTCTGAACCTTCTTGCATTGTCTCACACATGAGCTTTTGGGGGGACACCTCACACCCAAACCATAACAAGTGGGGATGTGGATGTCACCTGCACCGCTAGTGTTCCAAACCTGGACCATTCTGATTCCCCTTATTACTGCTGTTTATCTCTGAGCCAGACATCCAGCCCCTACTTACTGCCCTCCAGGAGCCAATACCTCAATGAAATGACAAAACACTTAGTCCTTTTTGTTACTCTCTTAATGTCCGACTTCAATCACCCAGGGTCCCCCCCCCCAGGGGCCCTAAGTTATTAGCTTCTTAAAGTGGCATCTAATAGATGGTGACACATAGATCAGCCACCCCTGCTTCTTTTAGGTACTGACTGGTTAATGCCCTTTGGCCCAGAATCTTTCTCCCCTTCTTCCTTTAAAATTTTGTTTCTCTTCACTGTCATTTGCATTCTGCATATTCTCTGGGAGCAGATTTTCCTCTTTTCAAATGATGTAAGTCATCTAAGGAAATTATTCACATTTCCATTTTTCAGAATATATTCGCCTTCTCATGTGGGTGTTATTCCTGAATAAATTGGTTCGGCAGTAAGTGTGAATAATGCTTGAAGTCATCTGCCTCGCTTGGTTTTGTTTCTCAGTTTCTCTAGTAGACTAAACATTTTTTTTCAGTTGCTTCTTATTATTTGTACCTTTTTATCTTAATCTTTAAAAAATATTTATTTTATAAACAATTCATAATAAAATAAAAAGAAATTATACATGGTGTTCTATGTGACATATGTCTTGGTCATTAGTTTTAGGAGGCACAATTAATCTTTTTCACATATTAAAACTGTTGATCCATTAGTTTCTTCCTTAATGCATCTCTCTCTCTCTCTCTCTCTCTCTCTCTCTCTCTCTCATGCACATACACTTATTTCAGACATTTTATCTTTTTGTATGCTAAAATTGGTTTTATAATTGGTTAATGTATGAGAAAAATTCAAAGGAACATTTCAATTCCAAGTTTCTGAGTTCACCTAAATATTAAAGTACCCCACAAGAGAGTATCAGACAGCTTTAATTTGTCATAGACAGTATGTTGACAAGTAAAGATTTGGACAACTTGACAATGATTGCTCTTTGATCTTTTTTTTTTAAATTTTAATATTTTATTTTTTAGTTATCGGCAGACACAACACCTTTGTATGTGGTGCTGAGGATCGAACCCTGGCCACAGGCATGCCAGGCGAGCGCGCTACCGCTGAGCCACATCCCCAGCCCTGCTCTTTGATCTTGAGTCAGGTGTCTAAGTCAGTGATTCCCCACAATGTCAGGTTGACATTTCTAAAGGTCCATGGCACAACCAGAGAAATAATTTCAATATAAAGAGTTTTCATAAAGCAAATTCATCCAATCTAAAAAAAAAAAAGAATCTGGGAAAGTTAATGTTTTTTCAACTTTTTGAAAGCTAAAAGTTCTTTATTTTATGACATAATGTTAATGTGACAGTAAATGATAAATTTCCCCCATAATATCTTTACTTGGCAAAACAAAAATAATAATAATCCTTCTATGTCAGTCTCCCTAAGTTTTTCTGGACACTGGACACTTCAGGACTATTGGGAACTCAAAAATCTGGAAACTAAACAGTTTAATTCCCTGTGTTCATCTATTTGCTAACAATATCCACCCCCCCCCCCCGCACATCTCCAAATCTCCAACTCTCCCCAGCATCTCAATGGAATGTACTATTTTTCAAATCAATTTAGAAATTCAAGGTCATGACTCAATTCTTATGGTCTTCCTTCCCATTTATCATGCATGCTTTTTGTGATAATTGCCCTCAGGTTTTATAGGAAAACAGATCCCAGAGATGCATTCGTGCATGCATGTATGTACTCAATAAAAATTCTCCGAGTGTCTAAGTGGTGGAGAAACAGCAGTGACTGAAACAGATGAGTCTCAGCTCCCTTGAGTCTCCTTTCCTATTGGGGGAGAGGGTACATCTGTGTGTGAGGGTAAGGTTGGGGAAAGATTAATAATGAGCAAGCCATTACTTAAGTAAGCTCATTACTTAGCAACAGAATTTCATGTAGTGACATATGAGGTTGTGGATCAGCTTCCCAGTTATCTTCATAACCACTGGAATGACTGCTAGTAGGTGCTGAGGAAGGAAGGAGACATTTCAAATTGGGGGTGGGATGGGTCAGGGATAGCTCTAGAAGTAGATGGTGTTTTGAACAGAGATCTGAATGACTAAGAAAAGCTGTCCCTCAGTTGATTGAGGGAAGAGTACTCCAGACCCAGAGAATGACATAATCAAAGGCCCTATAAAATTTGACATTTGGGGGACCAAGGATGAGGAATGAGGGCACAGAATGAAACATTCTGTTTTGAATATATTAAATTTAAGTCGTTTGCTGACATCCAAGTTGACATTTTACCTATGTAGCTGGATGTATTAGTTCTGAGATTATAGGTAAAATTTGGGAAGCATCAGCATATGGATGCCATGTTGAAGAGATAGGGCCAAGAAATGAATGATCCATGTGTGAATCCAATATTTACACATTGAGGAATCGAGGATGAGCAATCAGCAAAGGAGACTGAAAAGGAGCTGCTAGAGAGACAGGAGGAAATCCAGGAAAATTTACAGATGAAAGGATTTCAAAGATGAAGAGCAACTGTGCCAAAATGCAATGTGGGTGGAGTTTTTTTTAATACAAAGAAATTTTTCCTACTTCATGTTGTTGTTGTTGTTCTTTATTATTATTATTATTTGAAATGGGGTCTCACTATGGTGCCCAGGCTGGTGTCCAACTTCTGGGCTGGGATAATCCTCTTGCCTCAGCCTCCTGAGTAGCTGGGACCATAGGTGTGCATCACCATACCTGATTCTGTTTTTTTTTTTTTAAATAAACCTGCAGTTGTAATAAATGCAAAGGTAGCTCCTTTCGCTTAACTCAGCACTGTTAATTTAAACTAACCCTGGTTTCACACCCACCTCCATTGCTTGGCAGAGCTCAGATCTTGGTTTGCTGTTTCTGCCTTTGGACTGGGCGCCAGGACCCTGAGCTACTTTTAGTGACTTTCCCCATCTAGAACATAACAGTGAGTTCAGGCCCTGACACAGAGCTCCCTCTTAATCACTCCCCAACTCCAAAGGCTTTCTTTCCTCTCAGGCAAATTAAAGAGAATATAAAGTTTTTGGACACTCTGGTCTGCTCAGATTCCAAGATAGATCCAACACTGTCTCCATCTAACTAACCAACATCGACTAAATTATTTTGCACAGAATACTTTTGAGTTCCTCTTCATCAAGTTAGTAAATGATCAGATTCCTCACTCCACCCCTCTTTTAGACCATTGCTTGTTTTGAAAAAGTGTCCCTTTTTCTTCTAAGAGGATGAAAAACACATTGAGAGAAGCAGAACATTTGGGACGCAGCTTCATAGGATGCTTCTCACATTCCTCTATGATTGAGTGATGGCTGGAAACTGCTAGAGCCTGCCAGAGGAGATTTGCCTTCTGTTCTTTTGTATGACATTCTTTATTGCTATTATACTGGGTTTTTTTGTGTGTGTGTGTGTATTGTTTGGGCAGAGGCAAAAGATGGAACAGATATTGGACTAGAATTTGGGATTACTTAATTCTGCTCCTAGTTCTGGGCAAAGTCTCTGTTAAGTTTCAGTGTCCCTCAAGCAAAAGGGACAGTCTACCTGTATTAGCCATCTGATGTGTTTCAGTTCTCAAAAGGGCAAAGTCATCTTAGACAAATTCAATATGAATACAGGTCAAAGATTTTGTTTATTGAGGGAAATATTAAGATGTTAAAGCTGGCCCAAAGAGCATTTGAAATTATGTGTATGAAGTTTTGATAAAGAAATATAAGTTTGATGAGTTAGATACAAAACTGGTCAATGTCCAACAGGAGAAAAAAACTCTTCTCTGCTGTATTGGACAGAAATTATTTTCATCTGCATCAGAGAAAATTTTTCATGTCAACTCTCTCCACATATATTTCCATATGTAATACTGGTTAACTTTCTTGAGCACTTAGCACATGCTGGGCAATGCTTAACAAGCATTATCTCTTTGGATGCTCGCTGCAACCCTCTGAAGGTGTACACTTTTATTAATCCCATGTTGTAAGAGAGAAGACTGAGGCTCTGAATAGTTAATACAACCATCAAAGGTCACAAAAAGCTCTTTAGTGACAGGGGTGGCCATCAATCTGAAGTCTGACTCCAAAATCTTTGAGCTCTTATTATGATTAATATTATTAAAGTCAAGAGGAATAATGAATGTGAAATCAATTTACAGATTGTGACTATACTGTAAAATGTAAGGTATTATTTCTACATCTACATCACTATTAAAAAGTAAGGCAGAATGGAAGGAGAACCAACTGTTAACCACAGGAAAGGTCTGTTAGGCTGGGGTATCTCTGAGAGTCTGTTCAATGGATCTGAACAGCTTCTATTTAACTTCAGTTTTCTTCTTTCTTCTTAGTGGATGGATTTCATTGAAGGGGTTTCTTGGCCCATTTTTTATTCACTGGTGGAGAGGTATCCACTCTGAAATCCTCCTTCATTTCCTTTTGTCTCTGTGTGTGTGTTTTCCTGGCTTAGAGTGGAAAGGGCACCATCAGTATGCCTGCGTCTGCACTCGAGCACCATGATTGACTACTGGAAGACTTTGGGCAAATAACAGTTTCAAAGACAACTGCATCCAAATCCCTTGAGGGAGAGGGAAAAGGCTCATTAAACCTGCAGGGGAGGGCACTGAAGAATCTGATATGTCTTGTTCCTCATTAAAGCCATTACTGATACCTACCTCGTAGATAGTTTTGTGAATTGCTATCTAGTAAGACATTAGAAATGTTCATTCTATTCCCATCTTCTTTCCAATGAACTTGTACTAATATGCCACTCTTCTCTCCTCCTATCCTCTCTCACTTATGTGCCCTCCCCTCCATTCCCTTTCTCACCTCTCCTGTCCATCTGTTCCCTCCTTTCCTGTCCCCTTCCTCCCTTTCCCGTCTCCTCTTATCCCCTCCTGTGCCCTTTCCTTCTCTCTCCTTCTGTCCTTTCTCATCTCTTGTCTTCTTTCCTTTCAGCAGGACCCTGAGATCAGACATCTCCTAAACATAACCTCTGTTCTCACCTTGCTAATTTAGGAAACCATAGTATTTAAATCTGGAAGGAACTATTGTGACTTCTTTCTATTCCAACCTTTGGTTTATTGCAGAAGGGACTGAGAACCAGAGGTTAAACCCAAACTCAGACATCCTGACTCCTGATCAATTTTCTCTGTGTCTGTACTATCAGGACAATGCTATGGTTCATCCTCATCGTCGTTAGCTGTGTGTTGAGGGACTTGGAAATATGCCAAGGTGAATCCTTACTGTAATTTGTTCATGAAGAGTAAAGTAAGCTCCTGTAAGCTCAGGCCACCAAAGAGAATGTTTCACGGTGCACAAAATAAAAAAGCCAGATTTCACCTTCGCTGGTCAGGAAAACACAGCCAACGCAAATTGCAAGGAAAATCGTCTGTGTCCATTTCCACAGAGAACCACAGCTTTTATAGTCAATGTCCTTGAGAAAGAAATAAAACAGCGTACTGCCAGAGATAAGGCTGGTGAGGAAGAAGGATAATGAGCCTGGTGAGGGCAGCCAGAGACCTGGCCATCACACTAACAATGCCTTCTCCAAGTTCCTTAGTGGAAAAATTAAATGCAATACCAGATTTCCTTTGCGTGCTGTAGCCAAGGAAGGTAGGCTTCCTGACCCTCCCCTACTGGTCCTGCTGCCTTGGCCCTAGATGTCAAGGAGTTGAGCGGGAGCCAGTAGCTAAGATGGCATTCACCTCACCTCAGGGAGGGACAGGGGCCTTGAGAGCCCCACCAAGAAAGCCATTTATTCTGTGAGGTGGATTCTTGAGTGTAACAAGAATCCCTGCATCTTTATGGAGTGGTGCTGTGTTCAGCCAGAAGCATCAAATAGAGGGGTCCGGAGCATCAAATAGGGTGTTGCCCCCGCTCACTCAGGCCTGAGGAGGACAGCAGAGGTTAGGAAGGGGAAGGGGAAAAGTAGGCAATTCTGTAGACAGAAGGAAGATTTGCGGTTTGTTAAAGACTGGGAGCAATGAGGAATGAATGCTAATAGGTTTCTTTCTGGGACAACGAAAACATTCTGAAACTGGGTCGTGGGGATGGTTGTACAATTTTGTGAATGTATTAAAACCACTGATTTATGCATTTTAGATGGATGAATTTTATACTATGTAAATTACATTTCAATAGAGTGAATTTGCGGATATAAAAGGGAAACGTGAGTTTGGGGGAAGTTGCTCAGTGCTGTCAGGACAGGACCAGCTAATTTCCCCCAGGTATCCTGCTGGCATATGTTATCTTTTCATAGTTTTCATTCTTGTGGTGGAATAATGTGCACAGTGTACTACGATTCATAAAGAGTCATCGCCAATGCTGACCATTTACCATGATTCCTTTTTTTTTTTTTTGCTATTATAGATGGTAAACAAGGGCACTCTGCCACAAATCTTATTTTTTTTCCATAAGCTTCCTCCTGCAATCTATATTCCCACAGTAGTGAACTACTTGTGGTTCTGTGTTTTAACTCTGTTGCTTTCTTCCCTATAATGTCACCTTGTTCCCTTAGCAAGCTTTCCTTAACCCTGCCTGCTCTCTGCTTGCCTACCTGACTTACCTCCATCATAAAAATCCAGCTCTTCTGACTTCATCTATATTTCTACTGTAGGACCTACCATACCATTTTGTCATGTATTTATTTGTCTACCTGTCTCCTTTGCCAGGCTGTGAGCCCCCATGAGGTCAGACACAGTGTCTTATTAATTTCTGATTCCCAGTTGCCTCTGCTTGGCAGGTGGAAAGTGTAAAATATATGTTAATTGGATTTAATTGAATTGCTGAGGCTCTGAAGAGCAGTGCAGAGTGTGTCTCTGCTTCTGTTGAATTACTCCCCTTAGTGCTAATTGGAAGAACTGGAATCATTGGGCCAAAGGGCACAAATGTTTCTCTGTGCTTGCCATATTGCTTTCTCAAAGGTGGTGCTAATTTGTAGTGCCAACTGAAATGAATGAGTGCGCCAATATTGCTGTCACCTTGCCAGCTCATCATTTTAAAAAATGTTAATTTAGTAGGTGTCAAATGATATTTCAAGGTTACTTTAATTTGCATTTCTTTGATTACTACTAGGGCTGAACATTTTTCTCAGGTGTCTAATTCCTGTTTCTATTTCTCCTTGAGGGAACTGCTTGGTCATATTCTTTGACCATTTATTTATCTCAGTGATAAGATATAGCTAATACATTTGAGAGGCTCCTTTTATATTTTATTTATGAGACTATCATCTGTTATATTTGTATAGATTTTTCACATGCAGTTTTTCTTGTTTTTTGCTGGTTTTCATTGCACAGAAGTTTAAAACCTTCAGACGTATTTACCATTCGTTTTCTTTCTTTACAATTTCTCAAAAAGTTTCAAGAAAAGGAAAGGTTTTCCTCATAGATGTGCTAAATCTTTTATTCTATGTTCTGTTCTTTCTTAATAATAATAATAATAATAATAATAATAATAATAATAATAACTCACTCGTTAATCCATCTGGACTATACTGAGTACTCAGCTACTTTTTAAAAAATTGCTATTACTAATTCTAATAACTCTTATCAAATATTCTTTGAATCAGTCATGAGTATTTGACTCCGGCTAACAAAAATCTAAGTGAGATGGCTCAAGCAAATAGATTTTTAATCTTCTCACTTTACAAGAAATTCAGAGGGTATTGGTAGTTGCTGGATCATCACATGTTTCTATGAGGTTGGTGCAGGAAACTCAGATTCTCTTGGCCTTTCCCTCCTGCTTATTACCTCACAATTCCAAGATGGTGGAATCACTGTGTTCAAAGCAGAGAGGAAGGACAATGAGAGCCACATTGGTCTCTCTTGTCAGGAAAATAAAAACTTTCTCAGAAATGTACCAGCAGATTTTCCCTGAGGTCTTATTATTGAGAAAGGTGTCATTTGGTCACACTTAGCTGCAATAGTGGCTGGGAAAGAATTTGACTCTTCCTGTTTCTATAGTAGAAAACAGAAGGAAGAAGAGGGGTAGGAAAGATCACTCACTGAATCTGCCAACCAGAAGTGTCTATACACACCTTCCTTCCTCCTTATATTTTAAAAAGGTATTTTGAGATAGAGACATAGATTTTAAATACATATGTAATTTACTTATTAGTTATACTTCATTCACAAAAATACTTCGTAAATTATTAGAGTTTTTAAAGTCCCTTCATTTGGTTTCACTAATCTGTGATCTTGTCAGTGAATTATTTTAATCCTCATTCTGTTGTACAGTATGTTTTAATGTCTGATATTGATAGAAACTTTTCACTGTTTTTCTTTTCTACATTCTCTGTTAATGGTTTTCTCACAATTTTCACACATATATTTTAAAATGCATTTGTGGAATTAAAAATACTTGTTGGGTTTTTAGATCAAAACAACATTAAATCTATGAATTTAACAAAATTAAAATACTATTCTATTTGTTAACACAGGCATTTTAATATTATTAAGTCTCTTCATATTGGAGTTGATTCCATTTTTCTATTTATCTGAATCATCTCTTAAACGTTCTAACAAACTTTTGAAGCTTTTAAAATTTATTTTATTTTATTTTATTATAAGAATCACATTATATAGTTCCCAATCATTCTAAGTATGGAAACTGAGTGTGTGTGCATGCGGGTGAGGGGAGCTGTAAATCAGATCTCTTTTCTCATTAGGTTATCTAACTGGTAGTCAAGGGTATATGGAAGTTGTCAAGTACTTCATGAAAATCAGACTGCTTTGTTTCAATGCACTTCTGTAGGTGGTAGATCTGGTACTTGCCTGCCCCTCTCTCAAGGTTACTGGCTACTCATTGATCAGACCTTGTTTCTTTGTTATGTTGGGTTGGATGGCAAGTAACAGCTGAAGCTACCACTTTAGATAACTGAGCTCTACAGCTTATCAGCGTTCTGTTTCTTTTTAGTTCTTCACTCTGTGGGCAACATAGCCTTCCTGTTGAGGCTGGTGGTCCTCGTGGTGATCAGATTGATGGCCAATTAAATGTGTTTCTTTCCCAGACTCCCCCCCGATCCCACCCTCACCACCACCCCAAAGCATCAGTGTCACTGGCTCAGCTTAAGTTCTCTATCACCGTGATCCAGTAACTATGCTCCAGTGAGTGAAACTGTACTAATCAGCTTAGGCTTGAACTGTGGAATCATCTCCCCCTAAAGCATGTGGGTTTATGTAGAAGGTATTAGTATCCCCCACACTCACCTCCTCCACCCAATTAGGACAGTTACCAAGAGTTGAACAATGGGTTCTGAGGAAGCGACCATAACACCCACCACACTAACGATGTCACTTTTTCCTGGACACTTGCCCTGTTGCCCTAAGTCCAGTTTCAAAGTCCTTCCTTTGTAGTCCTCTAACACAGGGGATCAAACCATAGTAGAACTGCCTGTTTACTTATGAAGCCAGAAGAAAAATGACTTATTTATAATCTTCTAGTCATCTCCTAAGAGGGGATATTTTGCTAATAGAAATTTTTTTTTTTTTTAATGCCTGAGATACAAGGCTTAGTGGTCTGCATAAAGGAGAGACATGAATGGCCTGAGAGGAGATCCTGGGCCCAGGACCTGTCCCTGGGCTAAGAAACTGAGCATAGAGGAGGGTGGGATGAAGACATTAAGTATTGTGGTGGGGAGGACACAGATGTTTATGGGGAGAGGAATTAGATGTTGTGGAAAATAAATTCTATATCCTATAATATCCCCCTCATACATTCTTCGGCAATATATCCTTTTTTTTCTTTGACCTAACAGGGCAGATTTGTTTGTTTGTTTATTTTTGTGGAGTTGGGGATGTTACCTGGGGCTTCACACATGCCAGGCAAGTGCTGTACCACACAGAGCCACACCCCCCAACAGCAGGGTGGATTTGAGAGGTTTGTGTTCAGGAGGCAGGACAAGAATTGGGGGCTGGCTTCAGGGCTTCGTGACAGATGGGTTTCACCTGTCTGTACCCATCTCTATACTCTAAATCCTATGAGGGCTGGGATCAGTTCTATCTTGTTCTCTGTGTCTGCTGCAGTTCTGAGTACACAGGGACTTGGTAAGTATTTGGTGAATGAATGAACAAGTTTGGCAAAATCAGGGAAACCTTTGTCATCCCACTCCTGCCACTTTCTCAGCTCTGGAATAGGGGGACTGATAATCACTTTGTATACTTATCATGAGATTTAAATCTAATTTGATAAATGGTAACTATGGTTATTAATTCTTTCCAAATTCTAACCTACAAATACTAGTAACAACCTCTAACATTTAGTGAGCATTTTCTTTGAGCAAGACCCCTTTGCTAAGCACTTCACAGATGTTACCACCTTTGATTCTAGTCCTAACAACCACCTTGTAACTGCCCTGATGTTAGCTCTTCCTTCATGACATTCTATATGACCAGCATCTAGTCATATAGAATGTCATACCACACATGAGCACCAAAATCTAGATAGGGAAATGTGGAATCCTTTGCTAGTATGCTTCTTGCTACTTCAGTCTCTAGAGATGCACAGTTCAATTGTTCCCACAAGATTGGACAGAACATAAGTGATGGATAATTTAAGAGCTACCCCAGAGTGAAATGCGATGGATTTGCAGTTGTTGTAGCAACGGAGACCACATGACCGTAGAGTCAGGCAAAGGCTGAGCCTGTGGTCACTAGTGATGGGAAAGTCGGGGGGTGGATTTGTGAGCACCAGGAATCAGTAGGCTTTCTTTTCTGGCAGGGTCTATTCCTGGAACAGCTGAAAATACAGAGGCTAAATTCGGACTTCTGGATAAGACTCAAAGATTGACTGGTGAGAAGGAGAGGGGAGAAAGGGACTTTGTTCCTGTTCATATAGGTCCTCTGTGCATATTTAACATTTTGGGATGTTAGTTTTCTCATTTTTAAAATAGGAATAATAATATCTGATTAGTCATCTCTCATAGGAGGATTTGGGAAGGTTTAATGAAGTGATGTTCAGAATTTCTGCATGGAAAAATACTATAGAGATTCTAATTATTTCAATAAATAAATATATATGAGCTCCATGCAGACTCTGAAGAACTTAAGGAAGGGTAACATTCATTTAAAATTAATTTATTCATAAGTTGCAGATCTGCATTATGCACTGAAAACTCCATAATAAGATCTATAATTCTATACATATAATATAAATGTATACTTATAATCATGGATGCTCTTATGTGAAGAATCATGTTTTTTGCTGTTTTTAACTCCTCGGATTTCTGTTCTTCCAGAAAATACCAAGTGATGAACATGACAATATTGTAATATTATCAACTGAAATTTTCATTTGCTTTGCAAGCCAAAGGAACTTCTCAAATTATGAAGCAACTGGTAAAGAATTAAGGTAACATGAAGAGCTTAAGTTAAGATTGCATGTTCTCTAGACTAGAATAACTCCATTGTGGAGAAGCATTTTAATCAAAAGCAGAAGGCTCTAATCAAAAGTAATAATGATTGTTATTAAGTTTTGGTGGTTAAAAGGAATAAACTTCATTTTAAAAAGATCCCCTGACATGGAATGTTCAGTTTTCTACTCATGAAATTTACTGTAATTAACTCCAAAGGACTCAGCTCTGGGAGACCCAGACTCTGGTCTGGGACCTACTGCTACCATGCATGGTGAATGACCTTGAGAAGTCCTCCAGTCTTGTTGGATCTCTGTTTTCTTATCTGCCAGCTGAAGAGAATGGAGTAATTTCTACACTCCTTTCAGCTCTAAGACGTTGTGATTACTTTAAATCATTTCCAGAAAACTCAGTGCTTATCTTTGGAATAACTGCTAAGCAACAGCCTGAAATAAGAGCTAAAAATGAAGCGAGACTCACCAGAGTAGTGACTAAAGCTTACGCCAGCATCATTGTGCGATTATAGTGCCCTAGACCCTGTGCCTCACATGTTGCATTTATCATCCACTTAAGCCTTCAGACACTCTCAGGAATACCCAAGTATGACAGCTAGAACATGTCTCAAACAAGGGATGACAGCAAACTGTCGAACGTCCAGGTCTCCGCCAACGGGTCCTTACTTATATTAAAGATAGATCTAAATCCCTTCAACGTCAATATGAAATAATCCAGGGAGAGATGGTTGCTGGTATCGCTGTACATGGCTTTTTTTTTTTTTTTTTTTTAAATCTTATCTCCCTGAGGCATTTGGTTGTTTACCAAGGTCCACGGCATAATTACAGACCAATTCTTAGTCTTCCTATTACTAGACTTTTGGGCAACATTTGATATGAAACAATTGAAACAATTTCTGATCATGGGGCTCCGAAGGACCCCAAACTTATCTGGCAAAGACGTGTGACCTAATGAGGAGGGTCTGAACAGGTCACCAGAACAAGAAGAGCCTAAGACAGGAATACAAAGATGAATACAAGCCAAGTCTGTTCACCTTGGTGAACTCATGCAGGCTGAAGCTTTACATACTGATGGTTCTAAAATTAAAACTTGACGCCAGATCTCTGCTGTGAACTTTAAAACAGATATGTCCAACTGCCAACTCAGTATTTTCACTTGGATACCTAATCTCAATGTGAGAATAGAACTTTTGATTTTTTTCCTCTAAGCCTGCTCCTCTCCTAGTGTTCTAAAACGTAGAAAAGGCAATTATCAATCACCTAGTTGCTTGGAGGAGGGCAGGGTGGAATGATAGATCCTTAATACTTGGTGGCATCAAAGGTCACTGAAGGAACTCAAGGACAGACTGCCTCAAGACTTCTTAATAACTAAACACAAAAATGTGCTTGTGGTTTGAATCCTCTGTTACATTTTCTGCTTCTTGCAGCTCCATGCAACCTTATTGATACAATCAGACAAGAATAAGACTCACTGGCACACAGAGCTGTCCAAGTATATAGAAACCACACAGTGATAGGAAACATCCCAATGTGCATACAGACAACTTATAGAATGTTTTACTTTTATAGAATGAAGTAATAAAGCGGTAATTCAAAAAATACTTGCTTCCAGTTTTCTTGAATTTGTTAATATTTCTTGGTAGAAAAATATTACTTAATATATCTAATCAAAACAAAGCAAGGACCCAGTTACCTTCTTTGACTTGTAATCTTTTTCAAATTTGTTTGACTTGGGAAGTGGTCTATTAGTTATGATATGGTAGTTGTTTTTCTTTCTCTCTACATCCTCCACTTTCTTTTGTTAAGATACAACACAACTAAATTATGTAAGATAGAGCTCCCTGGGATTGGAGGATGCACTACCTAGGAGGTATGAGTGTGATTTGTTTATTGACCTACTATTGAGAGTCTCTTCAATTCAGCTTCTGTCTCTGCTCAATATAAATCTAGTTCTGAAGATGATAACGAGTTATTGAATTTGCTGAGAAGGGAATTGATTGCCTAAAGGCTGGAGAAGTTGGTGGGAAAATAGCTTGTTATAAATGGAATCTTTATTAAAAACACAATTCTCACCATATTTTTTTTTTCAAATGGTAGATGATGGATGATGTTAACTGACACTTAGGTTTAAAAAGAGAGCCAGGAGAATGGACTCTGTGATTATTGTCAATGAAGTTGTGAATCCTAGGCTTGTGTAGGCGGTGAGTGGAATCTAAATAGGAGTGAAGTGAGAGGAGTGCTCAGAGTGAAGATATAGGCTCTGCTGCAAGGTGTTGGGAGATGATGACAGAGAGGGCCACAGTGTGTTTCATCTCTGTGACTTCCAGTGTTACTTTGGATCTTCTGGCTGCCTGGGTTTGGGGGTCAGGAAGCATAAGCATCCTCCTTGATCCTTTATTGCTTCATGCAGGGCCCTCTTGAAGCTGTTTGGGGAACCAGGGTTGGTATCAGTTCAGATTGCAAGTATCTGCAAGTATCAGAAAATCCATCTAAAGATGTCTTATACACATGTCCTTCAATTTTGCTTTTTGACATCCCATACAACAAGAAACCCAGAATTAGGATAATGATTGTTCAGTGCCACAAGGCATCTAGGGTTTAGTATCTGCTGTGCCATCCTTAACGTGCCAGAGTTTGCCTTCATCTTTGACTTCCCATGATTGCAAGACGACTGGAACTCCATCATTTCTAATTCAAGGCAGGAGGAGGGGAATAGGAAGGGAAGACACTACCAGACACCACCATTATTTTTTAAAATCTGGAAATCAAAATATTCTACAGAAAAATCTCAGGAAACCTCTGTTTATGTGTCATTATTTCAAATGGTGTTCCATAGCCATCCCTTGATGGGGAGGGAAGCTAGGAAAGAAAATATTTACCTTGGTATGTTGATAAATATTTTATAATTAATATTTAGCTTGAGTAAAATTGTTAGCAAAATGCTGCCATAAAAACTATAAGATAAAATTAATGAAACCTCTTTACTGCTTTGCCAAAGATCACTCTTGGTTCCTTGAAGTCTCCAGAGCTCCAGAGCCACTGTTGGTCCTGGCAGGAGACAGCAGCAGAGACCAGGAAGGGCAGCAGGAACTAAATGCAGGAACTGCCCTACTCTTTTACCCATGAGAGGAAGAGTAACTTCCCTGATAGGTGATTTTGGAAGAGCTTTCTCAGCTCCCTCCCTCCCTGTCTCCTCCCTCCCTTCCTCCCTTCTTCCCTTCCTCCCTCCTCTCCTTTGGGATCTCCTGACTCATCCATTTCTGACCATTCAGAAAGCCTACTGGGACAGACTTTGACCCTATGGACCCCATGTCCATCTGTGCAGTATGATAAACTGCCTATTGTTGTTGTAGAACTAATCTCTGTTCTCCAATTTAGACTTTCTCAATAATAAAGCCTATAATTTTTATTTTTATCTGATACCTATGTCTAACTTGTCAATGGGCTCAGGTGGGTGAAAGATAAGTAATATGTATGAATGTCCTGGCAGCCCTACAAGTATGTGCATCTCAGTCTGGCATGACCTGGGGATACTCAAGACTCTAAAGATCCATACAGAGAAATCTGATTGGGGTAGACAACATCAAAACATGTAATCTCCTTTACTTGGGTCATGTTGGTTTCCATTTCTATGACCTTTCCCTGGTAGAATTGTACAGCTGATCGCTTGAAGACCTGTCTGGACTGATTTGACTCTATTTGCTTGAAGTATTTGCAAGGTGAATCCAGCATAATTTTGCCAAGGCAGAAAGATTGCCCGAAAATTACTTCCAGGGTGGATATTTAGAGTAAAAACAAAACAAAACAAAAACAAAAAAACAAGTCTTCATCCTTGGAGGAAAGCAAAACAGATTTCTGGAAATATATTTTCCTTCTCACAGAAAGAACATTGGCAATCTCCATTGTCAAGCAGCTGTGTTTGGAAAGTGCTCTTATTTGTCTAGGTTTGGGGTTATTTAAGATCCTGTACAAGTCATGACCTGTATATCTAAGTTTGATCCAAAAGAAACTCTCATATTAAAAAAAAAAATTAGGAAAGTTCAGCACTGGGAACAATATGAAGAACTTCTTAAAGTGTGTTTCAGGTCTCATCTGCATAATCATGTATGTTACTAAAATGTATTTGGAGGGTTTCTGGACTACTCTTACAATTAAAAATATAGCCTTTAAAATCAACAGTCTCACCCACGCAGAAGAGTCAAATAGATCTTACTCCTTGGCCCCCCAGGGACATTACTACTTTTACCGAGAAGGCTTCTTCTTAATGTGACTTATGGCCTATGAAGAGTACCTCAGTGTGTCCTGAACTGCCCAGGTCTGCTGGAAGACCAGCAGCAGGGCACTCCCAAAGGTAAAGGTTATATCTTGTCTACCCAACGTTCTGGGCTTGTTCATGTTCAAGAACCTAAAGCCACGCTGCTCAAAAAATCTTAAGCTGCTCTGAGCATGAGGCTGAAAGTCGATGGCACTGTTGGTCCTAATCACAGGTGTTTGACCCAACTAGATATTTATAATTGTGTTTGGGGGTTTTCCATCCAGATGGGGCCAAGGGACAGTTAATCCTGACCTTAACAGTTGTAGCCTAAATCCTTCTTCCTAAATTTCACAAAATGTACGCAAACAAGTAAAGCTGGTGTATCCATCATTTTTCTCCAAGAAGCAGTAGGGATTTAACTGTATGCAATCATGGGAGCTAATGATATATTCACAACCGTTTATGTGAGGCTGTTGCTTCTGCCTCCTGTGCTGCAGATGGAAGTCAGCAGGACAAGTAGTCAGGAAGCAAAGATGGGTTGAAACAAGGGAAGCACAGATGGAGGGAACATGTAAGAATGAGGGGGAGACATGAGGATGGGTGGGACCTCACATTGAACTCTCACTCACCTACAAACCTTTAACCTATACGATGGAGGTGTCTTGCAGAAGAAGCTGGTGGCTTCCCTCCCATGGAGAGGAGTGCCCCTACCTCTAGAGTTACAAAAGCAGATGGAGGAGACTTGGTAGGTGTTGGAGGCACAGTAGGCCCAGCTGCAGTCCCGAGTCTGGCAGTGGAGCCCCCAGATCAGCAATAGCATGTGTGAGCAGCAATAGCATCCTGTGCCCACAACGACCCTCCGAGCATAAAGGAATATGGCCATTTCATTTCTCTTCCCATGCAAGCCAATTGTGCATAAAAGAGTATTCTGGAAAATGTAGTCCCAGCTTAGCTAAACTGGCACAATATGCATCCATCATAGAGTGCAAGAAGGTGGCCAAACAGGCTGCAGAAATATTAGGGTCTCACTGCTTTATGCTTCCTCATGGACAACTGAACGGGCTTTATAGTCGAGTAGCCAGATCTATTAATTGAGAGTAGAAAATGTAAGCATTTTAACTTTATGTGACCAAAGAATCTGAGATGGTGCATATAAAGCTAAAAGCCCAGCATAAATTATTCAAACTATAAGAAGATACAGAGAAAAATTAATAGACACCTTGGGCAAACTAAGAATATTAAAGGCCTATGACCCCTCTCCAGGGAAGGAGGAAGGTTTCCTGAGGGGTCTCTAGTGGCAACAGAGGTAACAGCACTAGCAGAAGGACATTTTGATCTTTGCTGACAATGTTTGAGAGGAAATCAGGGAGCTGCAGGTGAGAAAACTAGAGAGAGTCTGTGCTTCACAATTCCCTATACAGGAAAGAGATTCAGCTCCCCCAGTTAATTCTCAGTATCTCTAGAGAAGCTGCCTCTGCTCATCTATCCAAAGGGTTAAGATGAGGTGAGGTAATGTGCCAAGATCCATGATCTATCAATATCATCACATCATTAGCAAGTCAGGAATCCCAGTGGTGGATATCTGAGCAGGTTCCTAGAATTTTTAACACATTTTCTCTTTTATATTTTTTGACTCCCGTAATTTTCTCTCATGGCAAATTGGATCCTTGAGTCATATCCAGATGGATCGAATGAACCAACAACTCACTTCTACAGAGGGACCCAGCCATTGTTTAAAGCCATCATAGTGATAACTGCTAATGACAGACATTCTGAATCTTTCAGAGTCACCTGGAAGATGTCTATTTAGCTAGAGAGGCTATGTTATTTGGAACTGTCACTTGTTCTATACATCATTAGGCTGTGCATTCTGCTAATTGCATACGTACAATCACCCTCAAGTGCACTTATCCTTGACCTACCCATGTTATAAATATTTCAGTGCTTCTTGTCTGAGGAGATGATTGATTATTCATCCTTCCTTCTGTGGATTGCAGACCAGATTTCTCCATACAATTTAAACATCATTTATATTTTGTTTCTTTTGCTATATTTTAAAGGGAGAAGAATATTAATGAGAGTGAGTGACACAAGACACAAAGAATGAATGCACATTTGAAAGGGAAATTAATATCATGAAATCTTAAACCAAGGGGAAAAAGTAAAGTAAATACATGATTTAACTGGCAAAAAGACAGGCATCTTGTTGACCCTATAAAAAGACAAAATCTCTCCCTGGATATCCTGCATTACTCTCAAAATGTTATTTTCAATGTTTGAAGGAAGCGGAGCCTCTACATGTACAAGATATAAGTGCTATTTAGAGTGACCAGATTTCAGTTCTGTAAGTTCCAATTGATGTGAACAGGAAACATCTCTAGAGCAAAGAACCCATTAATTTATTGAGCATCTCAGCAACATAAAAATATCCAAATTGCATCAATACATGGAATTTAGTGCTCAAAGTAGTCCATGAATTATTGCAAGATGAATATAGCTTAAATCAATTTCTGTCCAGAGATATTTGATACTGAATACAAAATTTGAGGGAAGAGTCCACAAGGAATGGAGCCTTAACTGCTTAATCTCTAAAATTGAATAGGTTTGAGATGTGGCAAGTCTTATATGAAATGGAAGGTCCCCAAACAGGTCCAAAGAGCCAGCCAAACTTGACATTTGATGTGGATGATGCTGTCTTTAAGGACAGCAATCCTTCTGGGGTAGAATGCTCACAGTTTCCTTGATAAATAAGAGCCTCCAACACCGGTCAGCCTCAGGCAGAATCACTACAAGAAGAGGCTGTGAGGAGTGGACATGGTCCCTTTCTCCAGAAGTTAACTTATATGTGAACCTTTTTCTTTAAAGAAAAAAGTTCTTTAGAGCAAGCTTGCCTGCCTTCTCCTCTGCTCGTCCTTCCTCCCTGCAGCCAGAGAGAACAAAATGGCTGTGAATGAATACTTTGGGTTGCCTCCTCTTTTACCTTTAGACATTAACAACATTTCCCCTTTTCCTTCTTTCCTTACCTCACCACTGAAAAGAATCTTTATGCGGTTACTGACCAAATATCCATTGGGATTCATTGACCAGTCTTTAATAGAGGAGAACAGATTCATCTCAGAGTAAAAGCAAGGCGAAAGTGGAAGCTATACTCAATCAGGGAGGACATCCTGGGGCCTGTGGGTACTTGCACAGCAGGTGAGCCCGGAAACATGCACAGGGATATAGCACCTGCTTTCCAACAGTCTGCTCCTCACAGTGCCCTTGGCTTTGAGGAATTCACTTGGAGAACTTGCATTCTTCCTGCGGATGTCTTGGGGTAGGGCGAGATATGGTATAAAACATTTCCAGCTCCCAGTTCCCAAAGTTTTCCTTGGAGGCAACCTATTTCTAATCAGCCCAGGCACCATATGGTTTCTTGGTGGTCCTGAAATTGAGAGAGGCCTCCAGTTTCAGAATGAAACACAAGCCAGTGTGATATTGGCATCTCCACTCCCATAGCCACAGAAGCACGTCTCCTCCGTCTCCTGTTTGTAAGCCCCCACACAATAAGGGAGCTAGGCTCTGGGAGCCAGGTCCTCACACACCACACACACACACACACACACACACACACACACACACACACACCCCTCCAAGCCAACTCTGGAGAAGGAGAGAAAAGCTTTGAATTCCTTATGAGATTAATTTGTACCAACTTGAATAACTAAAAGTGACCTGAGAGAAGTCACATCTGCTTAAAATGACACTGACGTTTAGAAAGGGTGATTTGACACAACAGGGTTGAAAGCAGTGACTCACAGTAATAGAGAGAACCACTTTCTTTGATTTCCTTCAACAAGTTGAGTCTCTTGAAATTAAGTGGTTCCCTAAAAGGCATAAGAGTTTAGTTTCTGTTCATTTTAAAGGTAGTGATCAGGCAACACCACTGGGGAAAGAAATGGGTGAACAGTTTCAGTGTTTTTCCGGTTTTCTCCCCTGAGGATGTTAAATCTGTTTATAAAAAGGAACACCTTGGCAGCCTGGGGTCCCAAGCTCTCAACAGGGAGTCCAGCTGAGAACACGAGGCCCAGCTGAGTCTCAGCAGCAGAGCTGTAAGCCCTGAGCAAGGGCCATTCCCTCCCTCATCTCCGTTTCCTCATCCAGCAGATGTTTACTCCCCACCCCCCCCCACCAGTTCTGGTCCCCAGCTGCTCCCAATTTCTCCTCAACTTGCTTATGTATGACTCAGTCTGACTTTTTTTATAGGGGCCAGAGCATTTGGAACACGTCAAATGTAGGTTAAGTACCACCCAAATAGCGATTCCACATAAGACACCAGTTATACAGCAAAGAGTTTCCTTTACTCCTAGGTTTGTGTGTTACTCTGGAAGTCAGCTTTTAATCCCTCATGTTCCAAGGGGAAGCTACTGAATGGATGTTGAGGATGTATTAGGAGCTTGATGTAGTAGCTCTGGGATGGGTCACCTGGGATCTTGGAAGGCTCTGCTCACATCAGTAAGTGGATCCTAGCCACCAGTGACTGGCTTTTCCACTGAAGGAAAGAGACCAAAGCTGCTATAAAAGGAGACAACCATGGCTGCTTTTTCCTCCTTACAAGACTTTTAGAAGTTAATTATTAAATATTTCAAAAATAAAATAAAATATAGATAAAGTATAGTAGCACAAATTAACCTATACGCAGGCTGTTAAATTGTTAACCATTGGCCATAGTTGCTTCATATTAAAAGACAACAACAACAACCAAAAAAGAAAAAGAGAAAGAGAGAGAGAGAGAGAGAGAGAGAGAGAGAGAGAGAGAGAGAGAGAGAGAATCTTAGCTACAGTTGAAATGCCTGCCTGTTGTCAATTGAGGAGACATTACCTCTCCCCAGAGACAATAAATCTTTTATTGTTGATGTTATTAAATATGAATTTGTCCTGCCATGTTTTCATGCTTTCTCTATATATTTATTCATATATACAACTGTTCTCATCCATTATATCTATATATTTTTGTGTGTTTTAATATTTTACACAAAGATAGCCTATCAAACACAACTTTTTCTAACTTACTTTTTTCATTCAACTGTACTTTTTCTATTAAACTGTGTTTAAAGTTTAATAGCAACATCAATGATATAATGTTTTATTGTATGATTACGAAATAGAATGTTTTATTGTACGATTATGAAACCATGATTTCCTGTTGCACTATTAACTGACGTTGGTGCTCCTCGCGTGTCCACGTTATAAACAAGGCTGCAATGGACACCTGGATGTGTACCTTGTCCTTTCCCTCTCTGAGCAACACATAACTGAAGGTGAAAGTTTTTCCTGGAAGGATGTGAGCATCATTGACATCAACAGATATTGCAGAATTGCTCTTCTCAATGGTCATGCAAATTTACACCCTGTCATATCGCAGACTTCCTATTATTCAACATCCTGACTAGCCTTTGGTATTAACAGATTTTAGTCATGCTGGTAATTGTGAAATGCTACGTCACTTGTGATTATAACTGGCACTTCCTGATTGATAGAGAGGGTGGGAGTCTGTTCAGATGTTTATTGGTCTTTAGAGGATGCTCTTCTATTAACTGAATATTCCTGTCCTTTGCTCTTTTTCCACTGGGGTGTGGCTTTTTCTTGTTGATTTGTTGTATTTTCTTCTATTTCGATACATTAATCATTTCTTTGTTAACATGATGAATTGCAAATCTCTCCTCCTGCTGTGTCCTTTCACTTTACATATGGCCTTTTTCGTCATACAATGATCTCACATTTTAATGGAGCAGGAATTCATCATTTCCTGCATGGTTGTCCATTTTCTGTGTTATTTAAGAAGCCCTTCCCAATTCATCAGACACAGAGACAGAGGCAGTTGTGTGACAGATGAGAGTCTATACTTGGAATCAGAATGCTTAGATTTGAATCTCATATTTTATTAGCATCTCAAATGATGGGGAAACTTATTCTTTTCTAATTCCTGGAATCATTTGTGTTGGATCAGGCTTATCTGTTCTTTCACGTCACCAGGGCCTTGTACATTTTGCTGTTGTTATTGTCCATGGATTCTTTGAATAACTTTATTGAAATATTATTTATATGCCAGATAATTCACCCATTGTTAGTGTACAGTTCAATAATATTTAGTGCAACCATCACCGCAATTTAATTTTAATTTATTTTTTTTCTAATATTTATTTTTTAGTTGGACACAATACCTTTAGTTCGTTTATTTATTTTTATGTGGTGTTAAGGATCGAACCCAGGGCCTTGTGCATGCCAGGCGAGCGCTCTACCACTGAGCTACAACCCCAGCCCCGCAATTTAATTTTAGAACATTTTTATCATCCCCTAAAGTTCCCTCATTACCATTTTCTGTCAGTCTTAGCTCCCTCAGTGACAGGTCATCTGCCAGTAGAGATGTCATATAAATAGAGTCCTACAATATGCAGTCCTTCATGACTTTCTCTTACCATAATGATTTTGAGGGTTATTCATATAGCATTAGTTTATTCCTTTTCATTGCTGAATAGTATTTTATTCATAGATATACCAGTGTTGTCTCATTTAGCAGTTCATGAACATTCGGATTGTTTCAAGTTTTTGGTTATTATTTTATTATTTTTTTAATTTTTTTATTATTAGTTGTTCAAAACATTACAAAGCTCTTGACATATCATATTTCATACATTTGATTCAAGTGGATTATGAACTCCCATTTTTACCCCATATACATATTGCAGAATCACATCTGTTCCACATCCACTTTTTTACATACTACCATACTAGTGTCTGTTGTATTCTGCTACCTTTCCTATCCTCTACTATCCCCCCCTCCCCTCCCCTCCCCTCCCCTCCTATCTTCTCTCTCTACCCCATCTACTGTAATTCATTTCTCTCTCTTGTTTTTTTCCCCTTTCCCCTCACTTCCTCTTATATGTAATTTTGTATAACAATGAGGGTCTCCTTCCTTTACCATGCAATTTCCCTTCTCTTTCCCTTTCCAGCTCCCCTCTCGTCCCTGTTTAATGGTGATCTTCCCCTCATGCTCTTCCTTCTTGCTCTGTTCTTAGTTGCTCTTCTTATATCAAAGATGACATTGTTTTTTAGGGATTGGCTAGCTTCACTTAGCATAATCTGCTCTAGTGCCATTCATTTCCCTGCAAATGCCATGATTTTGTCATTTTTTAGTGCTGAGTAGTACTCCATTGTGTATAAATACCACATTTTTTAATCCATTCATCTATTGAAGGACATCTAGGTTGGTTCCACAGCCTAGCTATTGTGAATTGTGCTGCTATGAACATCGTTGTAGCAATATCCCTATAGTACACTCTTTTAAGGTCTTTAGGGGCATGGTTTTGATTTGCTTACAAGTCTCTCTACTTGTTATTACTTTGTAGGTGATTCATTATTTCTTTCTGATTTGTTTTAAAATTTTATTTTTGTTTTCTGCTATTTCATTGCAAAATTTCTTAGGGTGGATTCATTTATTTTTTTTAAGAGAGAGAGAGAGAATTTTTTAACATTTATTTTTTAGTTTTCGGTGGACACAACATCTTTATTTTTTTATTTTTATGTGGTGCTGAGAGGATCGAACCCAGCACCCCGCGCATGCCAGGCGAGCGTGCTACTGCTTGAGCCACATCCCCAGCCCAAGATTCATTTATATTTATCTTTCCAATACTTGCTATGCTTCTTGAGCCTGAGGTCTTCCTATAATTCAGGGAAATTCTCAGTTATTAACTCTTCTAATGTCTGATATTTTCCATTTTCTCTCTTCTCTTTCCAGAATTAACATGATATAAGACATAGTTTTTCATTTTTTTTTCTCACATCTCCCAACTTCCCTAGGTTGTAGTCTAGAAAGTTCCTTTGCCTCGACCTTCTAGACCAAACATTTATTTTCTCTTCTCTCAGGTTACATTATCTGTTTAACTCGTTCATTAAATTCTTCATTTCAACGCACCATATTTTTTATTTCCAATCAATCTCTTTGGTTCACTTTCAAATCTGTCTTTCCCTCTACTCATCATGTTTTTCTCTTACTCTTCTAGTATCTGTTCCTTTAAAATGGACAAATTTTTTACTCATTTTAAATATGTAATTTACTCATTTTAAATATGTAATTTACTCATTTTAAATATGTGGTTTTTTAAAGTTGGTCTTATTACTTGTGTTCTAACAGTATGGTTTCTCCCATGTATGGCCTCTTCTGACTCTCCCTTTTTATGGTTTCTTATCTTGTGTGCCTTATCAATTTTTATCAGGGGACAAGTTTAGCAGGTGCTAGTTATCACATTTGAGGTATTTGTGCTTCCTGGCTTGTGGGGGTATCACTTTGGGTCACTTTTGTGTTTGTTTCTGTAAGATGAGGAGTTTGATGTACCTAAGCCAGTTTTCTGGTTTTATTCTTTAGCTTGGGATCCTTCTACCATATAGATAATGTAACCTAGAACTTACGCCTCCACAGACTTGTGGTTTTATTTATTAGACACTTTTTGTTTGTATCCCTGATTGATATTTTTTTTCCTACTCACTGTCCCAGGCAGACTTCCTTTTTCCTCTCTGGCCTAGCAGACTATTTTTCAAAGCCTATTAGAAGGAAGGGGGCAGCTCTTTGAGGGTCCTGGTTGTGTCTTGATTCCTGGTCTTAGGCCCCGCGTTGCATCGGATCCTGCCCTCATTGCCAGTGCAATAAGGGTTCAGTGCACCCCAGGACTACCGTCGTGTCAGCTCGTGGGCCTGCTTCTCCAGTTTTAGAACTTTCTTGGCTGCTAGCTTCAACTTTCTTTTGAGTTTGCCTGCACATCAAAACTTCCTCTTGCCTGTATCTTATCCAGTTTTTCCATGTGTTTGTCAAGGTCAGCTTCAGTGTGGTGTGCCACGGAGCTGGGGGTCTTTCTCTTTCTATCCTTGAGCCTGCGTGTCCTTTGACTGGCTGTGTATCTAGCCAGAGCCATGACAGATTGGTTCCCCTCTTTGAAGAGGCCTAGGCTTCTCTTCTGTCCACTGCCTCTCCTTGGCCTCCGTCTTCCTATCTTCGGGCACCTAGAGTCTGACCTGCTTCCGTAGAGTCCCATCTGTCTTCATTCTGTCTTTTCTTCATCTGGGATTAAGCACAACAGTTTTGGAGGAGTTCCCTAGAGGACTAGTGTCCCTTCTGCCCCTTTCTACATCCTTCTCCCCACTGTCTACCTGGGAGAGGCCCAGGTCAGCACCACCCTAGGTCTTGAGAATGAGTCTCTGGCTTACCTTGTGTTTCTTCTCCCACTTCTCGTTGATAAGTATGACTGTCACTCTTACTACAGTGATCAAGAGCCAGGCTTGAGTTTGGAGATGGGAGTGGAGAGAAAGAACCAGCCTTTCAGCTGGTTTTGGTTTGGGTATTTAGGCACAAGCAAAGGCCTTCCTTACTAAGAAAATGTTTCTTGTTTTGTTTGCTTCTCTGTGCCCCTCACAGGAAGGGGTGATTATGGAGGAAGGAATCAGGATCCCAAGGATCCAGAATCTGTTAGATCTCTGCCTCTCACATATATCTGCTCATTCAAATCACCTATGGAACTTCTAAAAGTAATATGGATAAGCTTCCCTTACCCCAGAATCATCAAGTCAGAATTTCTGAGGATGGGTTCTAGGTATCGACATTTTGAAACTCTTTCAGATTATTCAAATATGCAGCCAGATCAGAGGACTGTCAGACCACGGCTTCAGATACACGGCCACCACCGGATTCATGTCCCGTGATTATTTCCAACACCTTGAAGTTTAAGTCAAGACACCTGGTCTCTTTAAGAATAATAATTAGCGATGGGGGGAGGTTAAGAGAACTCTAAGTAGTTATGAAATAACTGTGAGCACATGTATTTTCATAGGCCAAGAGACTTGCTCACTCTGTGATACAACAAAGCTTCCGAATCACGTGCTCCTGTTAAGGTCAGGGAGCCAGGGCCTTCTCTAGTCCCACTCTCCGCCCCCTGGATTATTTGATCTTTGTTCTGGTCTCCTTGGAAGACAAAGATGCTCAGTCTATAACATTTTTGCAGCTGGAAGGTGGTCCCTGGAGTCTGAAGCCTCCTCTTTATTCTGGGGGTTAGGGTGGTGACCCCGCAGGGTGATGAGTGTTTTTCTGTCCTGACTTCTTCCTTTTCCAGTTGCTGGCTAATACCTCTCCTAAGTATCTTCTCTGCTATGTTGGGCCACTTTTGGATCCTCCAATGGACCCAGATAGCACCGGCTACCCTGGATCTTGTTCTCCAGAACAACTGTGAAGTTTCCTTGGCTTTGAGCCCTTTTTGGAATGTTGGGCCAAATTTCTCTTGCACACATCGCAGGGGAGAATATAGGTTCTTTATTCTGCATCTCAGCGGACAAACCGTTTCCAGATTTCCCTTTGAGGTTATTGAAGTCCTCTCTCCAGGGAGGAGGGACGAGATTTCCTTTTGGCGTTAGCGGAATGTTCAGCCACAATCTCAAGAATTCTTAGGGTAGAGCAGAAGGTGACTGGATCATTTTCAAAGGACATGTGACAAAATTCTTGAGAGGAAATATCTATTGAAACGAACTCTTGGGTGCTTGCTATTTCTCTATAACAATGGAAACTCGCTGATCAATTATGAATGGTCTGAATTTTCAAATACTTCCTTCTACCATCTCCCTAGGTCTGTAACCACTTAATAGTTCTTCACCATTCCTACCTCAACAGCATTAATTTAAACATTCAGCTACATGTTAGCTTTTCATCACTGTAACAAAATACCTGAGAAAAAAATCAGTTTAAAAGGAGGAAAGATTTAGTTTGGGTTTTCAGTCCCTGGTCTCTTTGCTTTGTTGCCTTTGGTCCTGTGGCGAGGCAGCTCATCATGGTGGAAGCATGTGGAGGAAGAAATGCTCACCTCATGGAGGCCGGGAAGGAGGGGGAGAGAGGAGGATGGGATCCCAATATACCCTTCAGGAGTAAGTTCCCAATCACCTACCTCCTTCAATGAGGCTCCATCTCCTGCAGTATCCACCACTTCCCAATAGCACCATTAACTGGGGACCAAGCCTTTAGCAGGTGGACTTTGGGGACATTTAAGATCTAAACCATAAAAACCTACAGCTGTGCTACTTAACTCTCTTTCCATGCTGAGGACATGAGTCTTTCCTTTATTGTGTTTTTCTCCTTCATTTCTTAACTATTTCTCTTCTCAAAAGAATGCTGTTTTGGGGCTGGGTTATGGCTCAGAGGTAGAGCGCTTGCCTACCATGCGTGAGGCACTGGGTTCAATCCTTAGCACCACTGGGTTGGATCCTCAGCACCACGTAAAAATAAAATAAGGATATTATGTTCACCTATAACTAAAAAGTAAATATTAAATTTTTTTTTAAAAAAAAAAACAATACCATTCTTTATCTCATTCTAATCAGTTTGCCTTGAGTTTGGTTTCTTTTTAAAACTGTTTTTTAGAACTCCCTTCAGGAGGCTTTACCCTACATATTGGCAAATATCGGTGTTAACCTCATGAGGGAGGGGGAAGGTAGACAAGATTATTCACTTTTTCTTCATAAAACTTTGTTTACTTTCTTAAAATGGGCACATATTATTTCAGCAATTAAAAATATTAAAAGATAAATTTGGTCACAGAGAAACTAAAAAGAGTGTTCCCTCTATTGAGATTTATGTGACCTTTTACCATATGTACAATTTCTTTCTTTATTTTTGGTACCAGGGATTGAAACTAGGGGTGCTTAACCACTGAGTGATATCCCCAGCCCTTTTGGGATTCTTTCTTTTCTTCCTTCCTTCCTTCTTTTCTTTCTTTCTTTTTTGTGGTGCTGAGGAATTGAACCTAGGGCTCTCTACATATGAGGTAAGTACTCTACCAGCTGAGCTATATCCCAAATATTTTGGTATTTTATTTGGAGATAGCTCTTCACTGAGTTGCTGAGTGCCTCGCTTTTGCTGAGGCTGGCCTTGAACTCACAATCTTCCTGCCTCAGCCTCCCAAACTTCTGGGGTTACAGGTGTGCACCACTGAGCCTGGCTATACGTACAATTTCTTATAAATGTACATGCTGCACATATGTACCTTTACAAACACATACATACATAAGTATAAATACATTAGTGTTTATCAAGAACTTAGGGTACTACCCTACATGCAGTCAATCAGGACACAGTAAATTTTTAAAAAATGTGCTGTGATTTAACAAAACAAAGGATATGCTTTGAATCTGTAAGTGAAAGGAAATTCTGAGATAAGGGTGAAAATACAGCACTCAGTTGAATGTGGAGTGAAAGCACTGCTGGTGGAAAACTTCTGATTTTTTTTTTGTTTTGTTTTGTTCTCTTTGAGGAACTGGAATGAGTTAAAGTTGAGGAGCATGCTGAGGTTTAACTCATTCCATCGTTTCAGAGTGACACGAAACGTGATTTAAGGCCAGCAAGCCTGCCCAGGCTTTTAGTTCTTAGTGGAAGTTGTCTGTCTTTGATTGATGATAGAGGACCAGGGGTTCTGAACACCTACTGTGACTGACCCAAGGCTGAATACAGCCAGGGGGATGGTTTGCTGCATTCCTGTGGTTTTTCTGGTTCTAGCCAAAGCCCTTGGACTTGAGGAGCTATTGGATTGATCTGAGACTCTTGCACTGGACCCTGCACCTATCCTATGGCCTCAAGGGGTCTAGGCTATTTCCAGGTCAGACCAAGGAAACTCAAAACTCAAAAAAGGATAGTAGTAGTCTCCAAACTTGGCCAGAGTCTTTGGTTGCCTGTAGAACTGGAGGTGGACTCTGATCTGAAACCTTGGGGAACAGGAGGCCAGGCCAACCAAAGCGTTCACCGCCAGGATGGCCTGAGATAGCAGCCAGAATCCTACTCAATCTCCTGCCCAACAGGGCGGCCAGGCTGCCTTGACCTCAGCTCAGAGGGTTCAGCCAGATCTGAACCAGCTTTGCTTTTTGCCCAGATTATCCACTGGTGTCAATATGATCTTCCACCTTAAAACTTTCCTTGAAGGCAACCCCCCCCAAAAAAAAAGATAAACAGAATTACATTTGCATTGTATTTTTGCAAATATATTTTTCTGATCTTAGTGCATGGTAGCTTTCTTTCTTTCTTGTTAAAAAAAAATCTTTTTGAATTGTAAAAAAATGCTGTTACCAAGTATAACCTGCTTTTATTGAAATGGGAAATTCCACAGAGACTTATGAAAAAGTGCAGGGGCTTCTTTTGTGTTCTTAGGCACTAAGTTATAGAATTCAATTGTTCATGGATGGATAATGCTACAACTTTTAAAGCTGAGGTTTCTTTAGGTTTAAGAAGAAATAATTTCAGGAGGAATTAAAAGTAGATTCATCACTACATAGGGAGGGAGAGGTCGGGACTTTTCCAATGACTCTATTCCAAGTTGAGGAGCCAAGTTCAGCCCCTGGAACTAAACATCAGCGTCCTTCCGGCTATTCTAGCTGTGGAGGGAAGTCCAGGAGAACCTCTTGTCCTAGACAACTGGGTAGGGTGGAGACCAGTCAGAACTTACGAGGGTAAAGTACCAGAAGCTCTTGCTATCCAGGTTATAGGTCTAAATTCTTACTTGGCTTTTTAAGCCCTTTTTTAGTCCCATGAATTAGAACTCCATGAGGGCCTGGCTTTGCTGAAGGGGTAAGAGTTTATTTATAATTAATGCATGACAAAATCAGTCCTTCTGGCAGTTAATTATATGCACATTTAATTTGTAAGGTACCTAAGCATTTCAGTTTTATTCTCATTTCACTTCAGTTCTTCAAAGACCTATCCTGGCCAAATATTGATTGTAATATTTAGAAAAAGTCTGGCCACTTCTTTTTCTGATTATGAACAAGTCTGATGATGGTTGAAGAGCCACTTTTTTTTGGGGGGGAGGGTGGGGAGCTACCAGGGATTAAACTCAGGGGCACTTGCCCACTGAGCCACATCCCAGCCCTATTTTGTATTTTATTTATTTAGAAACAGGGTCTCACTAAGCCGCTTAGTGCCTCCCTTTTACTGAGGCTGGCTTTGAATTCTTCCTACTTCAGTCTCCCAAATCACTGGGATTATAGGCATGTACTGCACCTGGCCAAAGAGCCACTTCTTTTAAAAGCTTTGTCCACCTGTTTGTTAGTAGAGATTTAACAAATATTTGTTAAATAAATGAAAAAAGAATCAAAGATCAATTCTATTTCACAGCATTTAGCCAATTCATTGCATGTCCAGGAAGAATGGGCATAAACACTTGCCTCCTAATCTGGCTAATCTCAGTATTACACGTGATGTGTCATCCAAACATCCAAAGAAATCACCATCCCCCATTTTATTAATTAATCTGTGAGCACAACTTTAGGGTGAATTTCTATGTTGTATAATGGGCCCATTATATCTATATCAGGATTTCTTAATACGGGAAATATTTAAATTTTGGACCAGATAATTCTTTGCTATGAGGGACCCGCCTGTACACTGGAGGATGTTTAGTAGCATTCTGACCTTTGTCTACTAGATACCAGGAGGAACCTCTTCCCTTGACCCATACCCAGTTATGACAATGCAAAATGTTTTTAGATATTACCAAATGTCTTCTGCTGAGCAGGAAGAGAATCATCCTCAGTTAGGAAAAATTCTTTTATATTTTATATAGAAGCATAATATGTGGGTTGGGAATATAGCTCAGTAGTAGAGCACTTACCTAACATGTGCCAAGTCCTGGGTTCAATTCCCAGTACTGCAAAAATAAAAAAATAAAAAAAGAGTAATATGTGATTATGCCATTTTAAACAATACTAAAATTGGGAGGGGGGACAATAATCTTTGTTGTTGTGGTTTTTTTTGTTTGTTCGTTTGTTTTCTGTTTAGAGAAGGTGTTCTGCAACATTCTGCTCCAAGGAACACACATGCTGAATGGATTTTTCTCTGAGAAGTAAGGCTTTTGTTTATACGGATAATAAGTGTTGTTTGGGAGCAGAGATTTATAGTTATGAAGGTTTCCAAAAATAATATTTGATTACTTTTGGAACAGAATAATAGGAAAACAAAGATCCAAATGGTTGTAACCTCACCTTGATGAACTCTTAAGATATTGAAAGTAAAATTAATAGTAAAAAATTGGTACAAGAAGATTAAAATGGAAAAAAAAATGTCTCTCTTCTTCTGTTCCAATCCCCATTTGTCCCCAAAGTGAATTATGTTCATCATTTTTTTTCATTTCAGGAAAAAAAAATGTTTACCGTCAGTAAAATTCAAGTTTCCCTTTGGGAGAACTGGAATAGACCTAGGTGTGACCCTGGGGTGGAAACAGGGTGGCGCTTGAGCCTGATGCCAATTCTAAGCAAATCAGAAAGGAAGACCTGGCTTTGCTTCATTAAATGGGTGTGAGATCACTTACTCACCCTCCCTAGGAAGGGAGAGTCTTCTTTTTCCCAGGGTGCACTGGCCACATATTTTGGAAATTTAGCTGTTTTTAGCTAAAATCTGATAGAGTTTTAACTCATGGAGCAAGCCGGCCGGGACCATTTCTTTGGCAGAGAGCTCTGTCCCCGTCTTTGTTAAGGCTGACCTGTTGTGTCGGCGCCAGGGACTCATTTACTGCCTTTTTCCTTGGTACACAGGGCACCCACTCTTTCCCTGCATTATCGTGTTGTTCTGGAGGGAACAATTCCTCTTTGTTATGCGGCTGAGGTTCCCCAGCCAGGCTCCCGAGAATGGACACAGGTTCCTAGTGGAAAAAGCACCCATGGGTACTGTCACTGTCCTTAAAAGGTGCCTGTGGGTTCCAGCAGCTTTCCTTAATGAGTCGGCTATTCAGAAAGTTCTAATTTGTTTGATGTCCTGAAGCATTTGAGGCTCTTGATCTAAAAAATGAAGAAATTCTCAGTATTCTGTAAGCATGCTTTTCATCCAGTGAATGAATCTCTTTATGCGTTCTAGTCACTAACACCCTAAAGTTCAGACACATACAAGTAAAAAGGGCCATTTGTATGGGGAAAGAATATTGCAGGACAACAGAATTTTTTGGTTATTTGTGAACTTTCATGACATTTCCCTTCTAAATATATTGCTGTTTGCTCATTCACTTATTCAAGCAGAAACAGACATCAATTAAGTGATAACAGTATGTAAGAGACTTTAAGGCACTGTGTGGGATATCCTGGGGGGAGCATAGCAGAGTGACTCACAGCTCAAGTCTGGGAATAAAAATATTTGTCAGTTTTGCCTCTGTGTGCTATGAGGAGCACTTAACCTCCAGCCCAGATTCTTCATCGAAGAATGAGAATAGTAATGTATCGAAAACATTAATTGAGACATGACAAGGCATATCCTGTCAAATATCTTCTAATTACTAATTTGATGTTCATTTTTTTTTTAAAAAAAAAAAAGCAACTTTCAGATTAAAAAGACAGTTCTGGGGCTGGGGTTGTGGCTCAGTGGTAAAGTGTTTGCCTAGCACACATGAGGCACTGGGTTTGATCCCCAGCACCACGTAAAAATAAATGAATGAAATAAAGGTATTGTGGCCATCTACAATTAAAGATATTTAAACAAACAAACAAACAAAAAGGAAAGTTCTGGAAATAAATTAAATCATACATAGTAAAGAGAAGTAAAAAGGAAGATCTATTGCAGAGAATAAGTAGCACTAGATACTATAACAAGCAAGCCCCAAGTTAATGATTGATAGGGATAGTTTTCTAGGGTATTGATACTCCTAGTGACCAAGGGATCCTGTTTCCTTCCACTGTGGCCTTCTAGAGTTTCAGAATCACTCAATTCAAAGTTCATGAATAGGAAAAAAGAGTTTGTGTGAAATCCTGCATGGAATGTTTTGTAGGCGGGCATGGTGGCACACGCCTCTAATCCCAGCAACTTAAATCACTACAGTCTGGAAGTGATGAATATCACCTCTGTCTACATTCTACTGCTGTAAAGCAGAGGCACAGTCCAATTAAATGAATGCCCAGCTTGGAGTCTTTTAATTAGTTTTAATGTTTTATAATTATTTCTTCATTGTTTAGATTGCTTTCCTGGGTGTGTTCTATAATGGTGACATTATTAATGATTTTTATAAGTAAATGTCTTACTGTACTAGCACAGTTTTACTCTTTTCAATTTCTAGTGAATATTAATTCTTGTCCAATATCTGGACATTGATAATAATATTGCAATATAAAAATTGTGTTGAGCCAAGAGTGATGGCCCATGCCTATAGTCCCAGCAGCTTGAAAGGCTGAGGCAGAAGGATGACAGGTTTGAAGTCAGCCTTAGCAACTTGGTGAGGCTCTAAACAATTTAGCAAGACCCTGTCTGAAAATAAAAAACAAAAAGTGGGCAGGGGATATGTCTTAGTGGTTAAGCACCTTTGGGTTCAATTCCTGGTACCAACAAACAAACCCAAAACCAAACCAACAACAATGTGTTGAATTGAATACCTAAATTTAATTGAATACCTAAATGGTATTTAGAGGAATAGCTAAAAGAGAAAGAAAATTATGCTTGTTGTGTTTTTAGTCCGCTCTTTCACTGCTGTGACCAAAAGACCTGAAAAGAACAATTTTAGAGAAGGAAAAGTTTCTTTGGTGTTCACCATTTCAGAGGACTTAGTCCACAGGTAGCTGACTCTGTTGCTCTGGGCCAGAGGTGGGCAGAACATCATGGCGAAAGGGTGTGGAAGAGGAAAAATGCTCAGGACGTGGCCACTAGGAAGCGGGGAGAATTCTCACTCACCAGGGACAAAATATAAACCCCAAAGGCACATCCCCAGTGACCCTCCTCTAGCCATAACCTACCTGCCTACCGTTACTTCCCAGTTGATCCTTATCAGGGTATTAATGCACTGATGGATTAAGGCTCTCGTAACCCAATCATATCCTTTCTGAAATTCCTGGCATTGTCTCACACATGAACTTTTGGGAGATACTTCATATTTAAATCATAACAGTAGTCTTTCATAGGTTTCAATTTTTTTTTTAGTTGTCAATGGACCCTTATTTTATTTATATGTGATGCTGAGAATTGAATCCTGTGCCTCACACATGCTAGCAAGCTCTCTACCACTGACCACAGCCACAGTCACAGTTCCAATTTTAACAGTAGAAAATTTGTGCTTTGCGATCAGACTAGTAAATTCCGTTCAGCCATTTTTGGAGTACGGTTTTTACCCCCTCTTGGCCTCAGCTTCCTCCACTTATAAAAATAACCATTAAAACTTACTGTGATTATGTTTTAGGAAGTAGATGAGATACCTGAAAACCACAGTCCTTGATATACAGCCTGTGCTACACAGATGGCAGCAGCTTCTCTGTCCTTCTCTTCCTGCATTCTACAGCCTAGGACCAGCCACGACCGGCCCTGGCTTCTTTCCTTAGGGTTTAATCTGAAGGGAACAACCACTGAAAATCACAGGAATATTTCTAATGGTCCACAAATCAGGTGGAATTCTGAGATAGGAAGATCACAGAAAAGTCATTCGAAGACTCAGAGGTCAGATGGTTTGTAAGCTGGGGGAAGCGAAAGATAGGATAGGTTATCTAAAGTCACCAATTTCAGGGTTGGAGAGGTCTTTGAAGAACAGCATTGCATGTAATTGAAAGCATGGGGTTAGACATTAGACCAAACAGGTTCTAATTCTCTCATAGCTCTTCGCTGTGTACCACTGGGCAATTCACTTAGTCTTCTCAGTCTCATGTTTTCTCATCTGGAAGATAGGAACAATAGTGTCTCCTTTAATGGCAGTTTATTTGCAAAAATCTGTAAAATACTTAGAGCAATTGGTATGAAGTAAGCCTCAGTAAGTGAGGTCCACGGACCCCCTGTGGGGTGAGTGAGGAAACAGGCCCAGAGAGTGTTAACAGCTTGCTCCAGATCATTTAGGCAGCTAGTTAGGAATTGGATTAGAACCTTGCATTAGAACCAGTGTGAACCAAGGCAGAGAAGTTGCAAATGTCACATGGGCCTAGGACAGAGGTAGCAAAGGAGGGTTTGGGCAGAGAGAGAAGGGGTAACACCAGCCCTTGAAAGCAGAGAAGGAGCTCAATGGATGCAAAGAGGAGGGGAATATAATCCTCGCTTCTTGGGCAGGGAGGTATTTCATGCAAACACATTCTGAAATTCCATTGCAAAGAGATGAATGATACAATTAATACAATAGACTTTGACTCAAGACCAGGAATACAGTCATTCAGCCACAGAACCCAGAGGAGACAGCCCTACTAAAAGGCACCCAGAGGCTTTGCATCATTCTCAATCTGTAGTCAAGGAAACAGGAGGCTAAAAAAGACATTGCCACAGAAACACTGATTTGAAAATATCTACCAGAGAAAGAGGAGAACCAGTTATGTATTCTGTGCCCACGTTCCCATGGTAGCACATGTCTGTACGTGGTGAGGCACAGGTATGTATATATCCATGCACACATGTGTGCATGCGTGTAGTGTGTGTGGTGTGTGTGGGTGCATGGATGTGTATGTGTTGGTGATGGGTGTGAAGGATACACAGCCCCAGCTCACACCTGAGACAGTTGGGAGAGAAGGAATAAGCACACAGTCTATCCATGAATGGACTAGGAATTCCCACAAGCTTTTGAATTTTTAACTGTTGTGCCAAATGAGCAGTGGCAGAGCATCTCAGAGTTCACTTGAGGTCAATAGAGAAAATTATCAGCTGAAACCTGGGTCCTTGAATGCATGCAAATGGGTAGACACTGGGTGGGAGTAGGGTGGGCGGTGTGATGTCATGGGAAGAATGGAGGCTGTGGGGTCAGATGCACTTGCTTTGGAATCCAGGCTTTGTAATAATAATTCGTTGTGGAGCCCTTGGCAATTTGTTACACAAACACTCCAGTGTCTGAGACTCATCACTGAAAGAGAATAATAAAAGCTACCTTTAATGGTTTTGTGAAAATCATAGGAGGTGTTATAAACACATGTACCCAGCATATAGGAGACACTCAGCACTATTATTTTCCTCCTCACTCTTCTCTTTTAAACAAGAGAGTTTTCAACCTTAGAATAAATAAGAATCACCTGGAAGCTGCAGGCTTGCTTCACCCCCAGGAATCTGCCCTAAAAGTCTACAAAGGGGACTCAGGAATCTGTCGTCTAACTAGGGTCACAGGAATCTATTGAGATGACCCAGCAACTGTATGTGAAGAAACATTGTCCTAAAAGAATGAGAAACTAGAGAAAAAAAAACAGAAGTCAAAGAATAAAATCTACAATAGGTAACAGACATCCTTTTTGGCTACTTTATTTTCCATGTGGCTGAGGAGGCATGGCAGCCAGGTCACCTTCCAGAGATGTCAGTCACGGTGGCCCAAGTCAATAAACCACACTGATGGCAAAAGCCTTGTTTGTAAGTTGAATCGGGGTAGTTTCCTTGTATAAGACCAGGTGATGGAGCAGAGGGCCCCAGAAGCTGTGTGGCCCATCTCCATAGTTGCTCATTTGTTGCTTCACTGCTTCCTTTATTCATGAGTTGGGTGCCTGCTATGTGAGGCTTACAGGACATGCTCACTGCCCTCAAAAAACAGAAGATGTTGAAATATGACACCTTAAATCTCAACCAAGGACAACAGATCAGAATGTGATGGAAGGACAAACTTAGTACTAGACATAAGTTCTGCAACTATGGGGACCCAGAGATACGGGTCCAAAAAGGCTTATTGGAGCCTTTGAGAATTAGGCTGGCACTTGAGAAGGGAGTTTGAGTTTTGAATACATAGAGCCAAGGGCAGGACATTCCAGTTTTTTCCTTTCATTGAATGCTTCTTTTTATAATCATTTTGTGGATTGTTGTATATCCTTTAGCTATTATTGTTGCTGTTCAGACTGGTGCCTCTGTACTTTGCTAATTATAACAAGCTCTGTTTCCTAGGAAAGTGGAGCATTCCTGTACTTCTTTATCAGACAATCCTTTGGTTAATTTCACCTGCATATTTCCCCAAATCTATTTTAGAACACAATTTTGATAGTCTAGAAAAAACTCCAGTAACGTGTATAAAGCATATGGCTTGATCAATTAATTAAGGAAGAAATTAAAATAGTTTGCCATAGTTTTTCTGTTTAAAAATGTTGTTTCAAACTCTTTTGGAACTTGCTTAGGTGCAGGCCCAGCACCCTGCCCTTTTGTAGGCTGCAAAGCTGTACGGCGCTGGGATAACCCCCCAGAATGACCAGCACTGGTTATCTGCCCTTGGTAACCCTGAGCAGTGTTGTCACCACTAAGCCAGGAGAGTTCTGCCTCACAATGGCAACTCTAATTGAGCGGATTAAGCTACAGACTTTGCCAGGCACCAGAATGATAATGTTTCCCTCAGCCCAATTCTCAAATCAAGTAAAAAGAAAGGGAGAGCCAGGTCTAGCCTCCTAGGTCCTAAATGCTGCTGGCTTTGTTGGTTTCTCCAAATAGTTCCTATTGATTAACTGGGGATCTATGGGACACTTGTTAAAGAGAAAAAGTACTAACAGGTATTAAGAACTGGTAATGTACATCTGCCAATCCTTAAACCTGATACTAGCTCCATGTTTAAGTACATTCTCTACCTGCTTTATAGTTTTTTCCTTTTTTATAACAATCCCATAAGTAATAACTATTATTAAATTACTAAGTAAAGGGCCAAGTTAGTTGTTAAACTATACTTGTACAGTGACACGGAGCAGTCACTGGTCTATTTAACACCAACATTCATGACTTTTTTGGTATAATACACATTGTCCAGCTGCTTAATATCCAAACTCTTTAATGGTTTTGTGAAAATCATAGGAGGTGTCATAAACACATGTACCTAGCATATAGGAAACACTCAGCCCTATTATTTCCCTCCTCACCCTTCTCTTCTAAATAAGAGAGTTTTAAACCTTACAGTATATAAGTTCAAAGAGGTATGAGTGCAGATATCTGCTGTTACCATGCAAACTTCATAGGTACTGCCAAAACTTAGGGAAAGCTGGGTTTCCATTACGGAAATAATGAATGTAGTTTTCCCAGGAAAACTAATATGCATAGCATCGTGCAATGTAGCCATCTCAAGGGTGTGCTGCAGCCAGGCTGTTTGTCATGTGAAAGCCAGTTGTTAAACTTTCAGGAATATTCTGAGTCAGTTGTTAAACCTAGCTATTAGTAGAAATTAAATTACATAACTTATGATTAAGCAGTGTTAAAAAACAAAGGTCATAATTATTCATAATCTGTCACTGCCTAACCATTATTACTACACTTTATTATTACCTCTGCTCTTGAGGTAGAAATACTATAAAATGGTACTATACACTGTGTGCATCTCTTCAAAGCAGATATTCAGAGATGTTCTGTTGATTTTGTTGAAATCAGCCATGAGAATTGTAGCTACACTATTGGCAAATACTATGAATCCAGGGTGTTCCTCCAGGGAACCAATTGTTAAAACACATGCATACTACAGGCAGTCTGCAGATGAGTGTTTCCTTCATAAGGAAATAAACAGTCCTAATGAATATCTTCAGTAAGCCCCAAAATGCCGTCCCATCACTAGGGTCTTGGCCGAGAGAGCAGAAGTCAGGAAGACTGAAAGGGTCAAACTGTGACTGAGCACTGAAGACTCCTTACAACACAGGGATTCTGGGCCATTCGCCCAATTCTGGCAGGCATGAGCTTCCCCAGGATCCTGGAAGCCATTGCTCCAAAGGAAAGCCAGGCTGAATTTATTGTGCTTCTAGTGCCCAACCAATGAAAGCCCTGGTCTGTGGCTTTTTCCAGAACACTTCTGCTTCCTGGGTCTCAGTGCAAATGGCCAAGCAGTGGCAGCCCTGGCTGGGGAGGTGTATGAACATGACACTCACAGCAGGTGGTGGGGCTGGTACCTCACTGGCTTTCTTTCACTCTCTGTTACTCCTGTTTCTGGGCACTGCCAGCCCATTGCCCCAGTGAGTGCATAATGCTTTACCTTGGCCAACCATCCCCACAGAGTCAGATTTATCCGTGGGAGTAGGTGTCTGGAAACAAGTAAGACCGAGTCATTGGGAAGAGGATCAAAAACGAAACTCATGGCAAGAGAAGAGACTATAAAGTGAAGTTGAGATTTTAAGGTAAACATGAACTTTTAGGATCCTGAAAATTTGATGGGTGGATACTCATGACAGAAATATAGTTAAAATTTCTTTGGATGTTATTTTTTCTTTACTTCTTTTAAAAATTTTAAATCAATGCTGGGTGTGATGTTGCATGTCTTATTTCCAGCAACTCAGGAGGCTGAGGCAGGAGGATTGAAAGTTCAAAGTCAGTCTCAGCAACTTAGTGTGGTCCTAGGTAACTTAGCAAGAACCTGTCTTGAAATAGAAAGGACTAAGGATGTGGCTAAGTCCCTCTGGGTTCAATACTAAGTTTTAAAATAATAATAATAATAATAATAATAATAATAATAATAAATTTTAAATCAATTCATGCCACTGAAAAATATTGAAGAGGAGAAGATCTGGCCCATGTTTTATTGCATGGTAGAAAATTACATTGTGCAGATGTGCCATAATGTATTTAAAGAGTTCTCTATTGATGAACAGTGACGTATTTTGTTGTTGTTGTTGTTTTGTGCGTGTGTGTGTGTGTGTGTGTGTGTGTGTGTGTGTGTGTGTATGTGTGGTGCTGGGAATCCAACCCAGGGCCTTGTGCATGTGAGGAAGTACTCTACCAGCTGAGCTATATCCCCAGCCCCAAAGTTTCTTTTCAATTATTTCCAATTAAAATACTATAAAAATGAATATCTTTGTAAATATATTTAGTCTACTTGTACAGTTATTTCTGTAGGAAAGATAGTAAGGGGTAAAGTTGTACAGTAAATGGTATGTGCACTTACAATTTTAATAACTTGTCAAATTGCCCTTCTAAAATATTTTACTTGTGTATACTCCTACAACATTAAAATATCTACTTTCCCCCTCATTTTTATCAACATGGTGAATGCACAATCTTTTTAATTTTGGCTCATCTCATAGCTGAAAACTTGTATCTTGTTCTTACTTTGCAATTATTTGACAGTATTTAATCTGTATTTTTCCTGTGCATAGCTTGTTTGCTAACTATCTGCTAATTTGATTGACTTTCTCTTACTGATTTCACTTTTATTGTTTTTTTTTAAAAAAAAACTTTTAATTTATTCTTTTTAGTTATACATGACAGTAGAATTATTTTGACATACATACATGGTTGTATGAGTTAACGTAAAACTTTTTATATCTATATATGAGGAATATTCATACTTTGTTATGTGTTATATTTTCTCACTCTTCCATTTATCTTTTGTCCTTATTTAATTTACATTTTATACCATATCAACATTTTACATTTTTTCATAGATAAACCTGCTGGTCTATTTTCTTTGCAGTTTCTGGGTTTGGGTCTTGTTTTGGATATTTTCAAATACTGGTAAGATGAATATAAAGCCTTAAGGAAAAAAATAAGCTTTAAAATTTTGATGAATGTCATAAAAAGAAAGCAGCATTTATTTAATAATTCATTAGATATTCTCTTATGTGTGGAAGCAAAACAAGAAGCATTTCTCCAACAAGATGAATAAATACTTTTTGCAGATCAGGGAAGAAAACTGTAGAAAGCTGTGCTGAGCCTTCTGCACACACTGGAGCACGCAGGGGATGCAGCTAGGGAGCCGGCAGGAAGACGGGAAACGTGTCTTGACATATATATTTCATTACTGGCTCTACAGGCAACGTTTAGCACTGGTTTATTCTGTCTTTATTTTGCCAAGGAGAAAATGAAAAAAAAAAAAAAGAGAGAGAGAGAATTACAAGTTTGTCAAATGTTTGGAGTGACCATTACATTCAAGCTCAGGTTTATCCCACCCAGGTTTTTCTTTCTATCATGAATTTTAAATTATGCACATAATATTCGTCTAAAAAGACCAAGCAATTAGTTGATAATGAAATTCATTAAGTGGGAACAAAACTATCCAGATGTTTTGGACAGAATTCATTAATCCCTGAGAAACTAAGGATACTTTTATTGGTTCATAGCATCATTTTACCTTCACTTGAGATATTAAAATTCTTATGCTCTTTTCTCCCATAGTTTTTATTGTTACTTTAAAATATTATCAATGACTAAAGGAATTGTGGATATCTTATTAATTCAAAAAAAAAATTAAAAAATCAGATCACTCAAATTTAATGACTCAAAATACCTTGTTTGCAAAAGGACTCCCAGTACTTTTGGCTATATAGTTGCTTGAAGTAGCTCATAAAGGAATAAGAGGGGGAAAAAAAGTCTTCCATGTTCAGCATTTTAGGATTCCATCTGTATGAATTACAGGGTTGAACAAGAAGAAATACTCAGCTAACTGGAAAATCCGTTACTATGGAGAGTACGGTATAAGAGAGAGAAAGGAGCATTGCAGGAAAGCCTGTTGCACAGTGAGATCCAAGTCAAGGTCACTGGAAAGGAGGCAAGAAACAACGGTGCTGATCTCAGGTGTCTATATGCCATTGCCTAAGCAATGGGTAATAGAAAAGCAAATTTGCTATTCTAACACCCAGAAATAAATATGATCTCATGGATATGTTCCTGAGACTTGATACAGAGACTCAATGACAAGATAGAAGAATGGAAGAATAGACTTTGTCTAAGAAACATAACCTACTAGGAAGATAGATATGTGAAGAATTCATCAATTGAAGATGGTGCTATGCTGGAAAGTCAATGGATACAGACAGGAAAAGAGAGGTCAAGAGCAGCACGGAGCTGAGCAAGGCGCTAGCTCACCTGACTTACTGAGGGGCTTCTCTGATCTCAGGTTTCTCTTGGCCCCAAACCATTTGAGTATGTCACTGAAGTCATGCCTAAGAGTTCTGTCTTCATTGAAGGAGGAACCACCAAGAATTTTTGAGAGATAGGACCTGTTGGGGACTGAATTTTAAAGAAGACAATTTTTATTAGTGTGGCAATCACCCTATGAATGAGGTCAATAAAACCTGGGACCCTAGAGGCATTTATAGGCCACACGGCAAACCCTGGACCAACAGAATATAGAGACAAACAAGCACCTCAGAAATGACATGCAAACTAGGAGTCAGAAAGATGTATGTGAAGGAACGTTATTTCTGCCTGGGGTTGTTGGAGGGGAGCTGCACAGAAGGTGGTATCCCAGTTAGGCCCTGGAAGCAGAATAAAATGCTAGAGACTTGGGAGAGGCATGAGGGCATGGGCAGCCCAGGCAAAAGGGAACCTGGCACGTTCTGGGAAGAGTGGGTAGCTCTGATGTGAGCACAGGGAAATGGGCTGGGATCATGGCTGGCTGCAGAGAGACAACCCAACTGTGAAAGCTGGGGAAGTCCTAGCAGCAATGAAGAACCATTACAGAACTTTAAACAAGGCTCAGACTGATCAGACTGAGGTATCTCTGGAAAGACCAATTGCAGCAGCGGTGCAGAGAATGGACAGTGTAGAGAGATCATTTAGGAGTCCATTGCCTGTGGGCCATGGGAGCCGTGAGGTCCTGAACATGGTAAGGCTGGGCAGTGGATATGGAAAAGAAGAAACAGTCAGAATAGAACTCAGTGGTTACTGATTGGTCAGAGTCTGAAAGTTTCTGATTCATTTGGTGACCTAAGACGCCATTAACTGAAAGGCAGATCTAGAGGAGCAGGGACGTGGGAGGCAGAGGTGACTCTGACTTGGGACATCTTAAGTATACCAGTTTCCTATTGTAGTACAATAAATGACCCCAAACACAGTGGCAAAGACAACATTTTATTATGCAGTGAGGATGGCATGCCTCTGCTGTCACTCAAGGCCTTAACTGGAAAGACTGGGGGTGACCCAGAAAGTGGGGAACTGGAGCAGCTATAGCTGCAGGAGCCACTTCCAAGGTAAGATGACTTGGTCACTCACGTACCTGGCTCCTTGGTGGGCAAGACCAGCAGGCTGAACTCAGCCAGCACTGCCACTTGGCAGGCCTCCGAGCGGTCAGACTTCTTACCTGGGCAGGAAGACCATGCGCCAAAGCAGCAAACAATGGCCTTTGAGGACCAGGCCTTCAAAGACTCCTGTCATCACTCTGCCTTACCCTATTGTTCTAAGCAGTCACAGGGGTCTTACTGCTTCAAGAAGAGGAGGACACAGATTCCATCTCTCAATATAAGAGCCCGAAAGTTTGAGACCATGTGTTAAAACTGCCATCAGAAGGATGAGATTAAACACAAGAGGACAGATGGGAGACTTTAATAGGGTTCCATGGATCTCAGAAACCAAATGAATATTAAGCTAAGGAGGAAGGAAGCCTCCAAGATGAATCTTGACATTGAAATTTCCCACCTTAGATATTGGTGGTAGTGATTGGGAAGGTGGGCTGGAGTTAAACACCAGCACCGCGCGGTATATTTGCAGTTTGATCATAGACAAGTTTCTTAATCTCTCTGTGCTCCACTTACCTGTTATTCCATTTTACTAGATATAATAAGCTACTTGTAAGAGTTGGTGAGGATTCTAGTAAAGATATGTAAAAGAAGCTGGACGTGGTGGCACCTGACAGCTTCTTTTGCATACCTTAACTAGAATCCTCATCCCAGCTATTTGGGAAGTTGAGGCAGCAGGATAGTACATTTGAAGCTCACCTGGGCCACTTAGTGAACCCTGTCACATAATAATAAAAAAAGACATAAATTTCCTAGTACAGCACCAGGCACACATTCACACTCCAAGTCTTAGCTATTACTGTTTACAAAACACATGCACATGCATTATCTCATTTATTCCTCACTAGGACCGTCTGATGTAACTTTTCACATTATCGTCATTTAACAGATAAAGAGCAATGACCCTAAGAGGTCAGGTAACATTTTGAAAAGTCACACAGCTGGGAAGTGACAGACTCTCAAACCTGCTTTCTTGCTTCCAGAGACTCAGCTCTTCCCACGGCTGCACAGCTGCTCCCCAAACAGGAGCATGCTCAGGACCACTCCTGGGCCCACCCACACTGTGGAATCAGCTTCCTGGCAAAGCCACTGTGTTTCTAGCACTGATGCCGTCCTCCTGGGAGACGCAGCGGCACCTGCCTCTGCCTTCGCCCACCACCGGCATGTCTGAAATTTACTAGAAGCAAGATGCCGACAACTGTGACAGCAGGTGTGACGCCCGTGGGCATCCAGCCTCCCTGCCTGAGATCTTCAGGCTGCTGCCTTTGCTCTGGAATGGGAGTGGGGTGGGAAGCAAGCAAGGCCCAGCAGATCTCAGGACTGGACACAGACATTCCTTTGGGACCAGTACCAGTTCAGATGCCAGGTCCAGAGGTGCCTGCCCAAGACAGCTGTGGGAGAATGCTGAATAAGGATGGGCCTGCCTTTCCCATGACCCCTAGGGCCCCTCTCATTTCCTGGACACCCCTATTCAGCTGAGCCGTAGCTCCTCCCTATCTCACCCTGCTGCATTTTTTTTCTATCTGGGGGGCTCAAAAATCAAACAAGGAAATACTCAAAACAGTGACACATTTCCTTTGACTCCTTGAACAGTTTAAAACATGGACACATCTGGGAGAATATTCATCTTCAGACCCTGCAATAGTCCGGAAAGGAATAACAATGTCCGCTGCTTTCTGTTAAAGGTCACCCTCTAGGCTCTGAGGAATTTTTCCTGAATTACAAAAGAGGGACAGATCAAATGCCTGTCATAACACACTCAGAAAACAAGGAGCAACCAGAAGTTCCCATTCATCTAAGGAATCTTTGAAAATCCTGCCTTGGGTGGGGCGACATTTGCTAACAATAAAAACAGTTCACTTGGCAGTCAGCCCTGGGTAGAGCCAAAGCTAACCAGCCCAACTGTCCCTCCAGGACTGTGTCTCACCTCTCAAGACTTCCAGGAAGTTCCTGAGAACGTCTGGAACTATGTCCCAGCTTTGGAGTGTCACAGCCCATACCTCCATCCCTGTTTCCCCTGCACCCACGTCACAAGGGAATTTTCCTCTGAAATCCAGTGGGGCTGTTTCACCTTTCCCCACAGTTAAGCTGACCAGAGTCAGACTAGGCCAAAGTCATCAGGCAGAACGACTCACATATTTATGTGACTCCTACTGGTTCCTTGGCTTCCTGCCTAGTGCAGATTCTGAGTGATGGGATACTGTATGGCAAAACCAAACATATTCCTATCAACCACGCAGCCACAGGGCTATTTCCAGGTGCACTCGTCTTCTTTGCATGGGTTTGTTAAAAAGCACTAAAAGAACAGTTGTCATACGACTTCAAAGTCATTTGCTAAATCCTTTTTGTAATCAACATTTTGCAATTTCCACAATACTTCTTGTAGAGGTGGTAGGGAATTTCATTTTCTCTTTCTTCTCTGAAAATATGATTGTGACTTAAAAAAAAAATTGGTGACCCTGAAATATAATCTAGGACTAAGTGGTATAGAATTACTACACGTTTTTGTTTTGGGTGAAATCGCTGGCAATAGTTGTTGGAAGCAAGCTGAAGAAACCTTCTGCCTGGCATTGTGTAGTGAGGACACCCTTTATACGTTCACTGAATTCTTTTAATAACTCCAGCAGCTTTGGTGTGACTGGTGTGAGGAGACATGTGAGCATGACGTACAAACTACCCTGTGGCCTGGGAAGACAAATGTCACATGCGTTAGGAAACAAACGCACTCAGTTGTCTTCTTTTCCTCCCTTTGTAACAGCGCTTCTCTGTAACCAAAGATTTGTCCTAGTTATTTAAACAGTCATTTTCATTTGACTATTAAATAATCTTCCTAGGATCATGACTTCAAAAATGAGATAAGGAAACCCTACATCTGTCAATTTACTAATTTTAAAGCACGTTCAAATCAACTGTTGTGTCTTTTCTTGGTCCATAATACCATCTGCGACTTGGGCAGAGCTGCTGCAATTGTTGTTGCTTCATGAACTGGAAAACTGATGTTTATAAAGACAACATGACCTGCTCCAAGCCCTGCCTTGGTGTTACAGATTCGCCAGCATTTGGTTGTGTTGGGTCCAAGCTGTCTTCCCAGTGATTCTTGGGATTTTTAAAATTTCCCGAGAGGGGATGACTGTTAGATGATGGGAGACAAAACGTCTCCAAGTCCATAATCGTTTTATGTCAGACACACATTCACACCACACACACTCCACATAAATTGCTGAAATGTTTTGCCTATGCATGTTTTTTTTGGGGGGGGGAGCGGTAAACTGAGAGTATAAGTGCTTATTATAAGAGGAATATTGTTCTGTGACGTGATGCGATGGTTGAAGCTTCTTGTGGCGAGGTGTGCTTTGTGTACACAATGTACACAAACTTGATTGTGTACAATTCAAACTTGAGGCCCCCATGATCACTTTTACATTTGATTTTTTTTTTTTTTTTTACAGTAGGGGGAATAGAACCCAGGGCTTTGTGCATGCTTAGCAAATACTCTACCACTAAGCTACATCCCCAGCCTCGAATTTGATAATTTGCTAAGACTCCAGAATCATCAAATCTCTTACAGTCACTATTAAAATTTATTATAGTAAAAGGATAAGATTAAAACAGCAAGGACATGGGCTGGGCCCACAGGAGTTTCAAGCATGAGCTTCCAGTTGTCTCTCCCAGTAGAATCATGGACAGCGCTAACTTCTCTCAGAAAGAATATATGACAATATGCATGGAGTGTTGCCAGTCAGGGACCTGAGCCTTGACATCCAGAGTTTTAACTGTTATCTTTGTTATATAGACATGGCTGATTACCTATGTGATGATTTTAGTCCCCAGCCCCTCCTGAAGCCAAGCTAACACCATGTGGCCCAAGACCCCCACTATAAACATCATATGTGTAGAATAGACTTTCTGGCATGGCCCAAGGCCCCTGGTAAATAAGACACTCTTACCAGGCAGGGAATTCCAAGATTTTAGAATTTACTTCACAGGAGCGAAGGGCAAAGACCAGCCTCTTTTACTGCACAAACATGTACTGGAGTTACAGAAGCCTAATAAAACAAAATGGAGGAAACTAGGCAGGCAGACAGACATCTAATAGGGATTTTCCTATTGTCCTTCCGGCTCAGTGATACTTCAGAATTACTAGACATGAAACCGCATACTGGACATCGTGGGCTATATAAGAGAGTTTCAAGGGAATTTCAACTATAAAGTTTGACTTTTAAAAATTATTTTCTCACTAACCCCTGTTCCCACCACAGCTAAATATCTAAGCTGCTCTGCTACTACTATCACAAAGAAAAAAAAAAGTAGGTAAACAACCCCCCCTCAAAAATAAATTATTTTAATAGAAGAACAAAATCTAGAAATTCAGTTTCTGTTATTGCTACAATTAATTTTCTAGCCGTGAAAACTGTGTTAGGTTGTAAGATTCTTTTGCTTATGATTGTGAAACACAGAGCCAGGAATGTTGGGGACTATTTTTGGAGTGTCTCCTTCTAGTGTAAAGTTGACTCAACAATGAGGAAATTATGTGACCTATAAGATGACTTAACAGTAAAATACAGCCTCTGTGTCCATGGGTCTGCATCCATGAAGTCATCCGACCATGGATCAAAAATGTTTGAAAAAAAATTGCATCTATAAGGAAGAGACTTTATTTTCTTCTCATTATTCCCTAAATAATTCAGCATAATGGCTATTTACATAGCACTTACCTTGTATTAGGTATTATAAGCAACCTAGAGATAATTTGCATAGGTTATATGCAAATACTCTGCCACTTTATATGAGGGACTTGAGCATCTGTAGATTTTGTTGTCTGTGGGAGTTCGAGAACCAACCCCTCCCCCCTGGTAGACACCAGGAATGACAATTTTAAGCTTTTAAATCTACAGAACTTTAAAAAAAAAATAGAAGACAGAGTAATTGGAGGAAATTTTTATAATAAAGAAATTAATACAAGTAAAAAGCAACATGTTTTCTCTGTCACAAAAGCTATCTTTGACATTGGTGGGTACATACCAGCACTGGGGGCTCTGTCTTCATGTTGAAATATTGCAGATCATCTTATATAATTCATCAACCAAAAGCATTCCATCTGTGAATCTTAATAAGTTGGCAATGAATTTCGGTGGTGGAAAGCTGGCGTTTTTACCTCCTCTCTTACATCTTGATTTATGGCATGCCCTCTGCGGGGGCCATGCCCCAGCACAGCAATTCTAATGGTTTCATGTAGCCTGTCATGAACACAATTACCCAACAAAATATCCTATTACCAATAAGCATAGATTTTGGGTATGACACATTAGCAATAGATCTTGCAAATCTGCTTTTTTAAAAAAACCTTTTTGCACAGTAGATAGGATCAATAATTTCCAGACTTTAGGATTTCACAGACTAGATAAATTAGCATACTTTTTGAAGGAACTGACATAGAGTTGTCAAATATTTTCTTTCGCCAAATAAAGACACTGTGAGGGGAAAAAAAATCTCCTAGAACATTATCTAAAACATTTCACAAAAGAACAATTTTTCAGTTAACACTCAGGTTAATCAATTACTGATTTATTTGCCTTGTTTTTCTGTTTATATCCTACTTTTTCTGTCTAGATTTGACATCAGTCTTTTAAATGACATCTTTTAGTAGTTATTTCAATGAAGATTTGTGGGCAGATAACTCTGTTAGTCATGGAGATAGACTCACGGAGTGAATAACCATGGACTCTGGAGCCAAATGCCTGGGCCTGAGTCCCAATTTGGCCACATGCAAGTTGTGTGACCTTGAACAAATATTTAAATACTTAACCTCCCTGTATCTTGGTTTCATTATCTCTAAGATGGTAATATTGTAGTATCTACATCAGAGGGTTGTCATGGGGATTATGAGTTAAAATATATAAAGTATGTAAAATAGTGCCTTGTATATAATTGTATTATATATAAATGCTTAATATTATAATTAATCTGTGCATGTTTGAAATGTTCATATTTGCTTCCATTCTTGAATTATAGTTTAGTTTGTCAGGAAATTCAGTGTTGGCCATTATTATCTTCATTACTTTTGATATCACTCCATTGTCTTCTTGCATCTATTTGTGTGGATAAAGAGTCTGCTATCGTGATTATCTTTCCTTTATAAATAAGAATCTCTTTTATTTCTGATTTGTCTTAAAGGTGTTTCTCTTTACATTTGATGCTCAGTGGTTTTACTCTGTGTGTCTATGTGAGGATCTAATTTTATTTTATTTTTTTAGTTCAATATTCAGATTACTCCGGAAAGACCTAAAGACTCATATCTTTCTTTGATCCTAGAAAATTCTCAGTCATTGTATAATTTAGGACTAGTTTCGACTGTAAGTGACTTTTAAAAAAGCTAAATCAGAGTGGTTTATATGAGATAGAAGTTTTTTTTTTTACACAAATTATGTCATCCAGTGGTGTGCGATGATGTCAGGGGCTCAAGGAAACTTCTATTTATTTTCAGGAAGCTAGTTAAAACCTTAAATCATCACATCTGCATTTCAGCTACCAGAAAGGAAAAACTAGAGAGAAGGATCCACATTGCGCATGTTGTTCTGGTTATATCCCAGGACCATAATATGTCAACCCAGCTTCAAGGGAAGCTAGGAAATGTTGTCTTTATTCTGGTTAGACAAATTTCCAGCTAAAGATAGGTAATTCTATTAATAAGGAAGAAGGGGAGACTGGCTACTGGGGAATAAGTAGTAGATCTGTCACAACTATTTATTTTCAAATTTCTATTTCTCAAGTTCCCCTATTATGTCCTTCTGGAACTTTAGTACCATTCAATTCTTTTTTCTCCTCCTTCTTTTTAAAATTGCTTTTATTTTTTAAATACATGACAGCAGAATGCATCACAATTCTTATTACACACATAGAACATAATTTTTCATATCTCTGTATATAAAGTATGTTCACACCAATTCATGTCTTCATACATGTACTTTGGATAATGATGTCCATCACATTCCACCATCATTGCTAACCCCCTTCCTCCTCCATTCCCCTCCCACACCTCTTCTTCTTTCTCTCTGTCTCTTTTTGGTGGTAGTACTGGAGATAGAATTCAGAGCTTTGTGCACGCTAGAAAAGTACCTGTGGCCATCATGAGCTATGTGCATCTTCTTTTTAATATTTTATCTGTTGTATTCTGTGAGATTTCTTCATTCCTATCTCCAACTTACTGAATTCTTCATTTGTGGTTAGTCTACAGAACTGTTTTTTTAAAAAAATGGTGCATTTTTATCTTTATGTACTCCCCTATGTCTATTTCTTTATGTTGTTCTGGTTTCTCTGTATAGTTTTTATTCTTTAAAAAATTTTTTTTAGTTGTTGATGGACCTTTATTGAATCAATTTATTTATATGTGGTGCTGAAAATTGAACCCAGTGCCTCACACATACTAGGCAAGTGCTCCTCCACTGAACTACACCCCAGACCCCAGTTTTTATTCTTTTATGTCATGAGTTATTAGGTATACTTACTTTTCAGTCTATTTGTGTTCTTTTCTGCAGTTCCTGAGGTCTGAATTTTGCTAACTCCCTTCCCTGGATAGTTTTTTCCTTGCCTCTTATGTTTTTGTCCTGTTTTTGTTTTAATCCTATCATCTTGGTGTCTCATGCATGCAGGATTATACAGTGTCACTATGGGACAGCTTCATATTTGCTTGAGTTCCTTGCTGTGTTAGTCAACTTTCTGTTACTATGACAAAATACCAGAAAAAAAAACTTAAAGGGAAGGAAGATTTATGTTGTTTCACAGTTTCAGGGATTTTATTCATGGTCATTTGGCTCTGTTCTTTGGGCCTGTGACCAACATGGCAGGGAGTGCATAGTGGCAGAGTCTGCTCACCTCATGGCAGCCAGGCAGCAAAAAAAGGAGAAGAAAGGATCAGGATTCTAATATTCCTCTCAAGGGTGTACCCCAACGGCCTAACTTCTTTTACAAGGCCCTACCTCCTAAGGGTCCCACCTCTTTCTAGTAGCACCACAGGCTGGTGACCAAGCCCTTAAGACATGAGCATCTGGGGGACACTTCAGAACAAAGCATAGTACCTGTACTACTCACGAAAGCACTTTTGGACTCCACCCCTGCACACGGCTCAGTTTGGTAGAGAGGTCGCTGGGTGGTAATCAGTCAGCCCCATCCACTGATTCCCAAGGTCATGGGAGGAGATAGTCTAGGATCCTCTTCATGGCAGCAAAGCTCCTCTAGGATCCTGGCTCTATGATCGGTTCCAACTCCACAGCACATGCGGCCTCCACCCATTCCAGTTCAGGCATGAAGGTCACAGCTCCTAAATTAATCTTCTGATTCTAATTCTTCAGTTCCCTGTTCAGCTCGCATGTTTTGTTTTGTTTTTTAGTTATAGATGGACACAATACATTTATTTTGTTTATTTCTATGTGGTACTGGAGATTGAAGCCAGTGCCTCATACGTACCAGTAGAGTTGTCTACCCCATAACTCCAGCCTCTACCTTGCCTTTTTTTTTTTTTTTTTTGGTACCAGGTATTGAACTCAGGGGCACTTGACCAATGAGTCACACCCCCATCCCTATTTTGTATTTTATTTAGAGATAGGGTCTCACTGAGTTGCTTAGCCCTTCGCCCTTACTGAGGCTGGCTTTGAACTCAAGATCCTTCTATCTCAGCCTCCAGAGTCACTGGGATTACAGGTGTGTGTCACCATGCCAGGTGCCTAGACTCGCTTTTTGATCACTGTTTTTTTTTTTTTTTTTACATGTTTCTCACTTCTGACCTGAGTGATTTAATTTGTTTTAGTATTTAGCTGTATACATTTTAGTGTTTTTGTTACATTTTATACAGTATTTACTTATCTATTAGGAATGATGGGTTTTCCCCACATTCATTTAGTCCATCATAGTGATAATAAGTCCAATAGAACATTTTAAATCCCCAAAAGCAGTAAAATTAGTCTCTCAAAAAAAATATTGAAATTATTTGTTTTGATACTTCTTGCATTGACCTTGTATTTTCATTTGTAATGGGCTAGCATTTTCCTGTGGGTTGACATCTGTGAGTTAATGAACTAGACTGGGCACTGAGAAACTCTGGTTCTGGTCCTAGCTCTGTTAACTACACAGTTGGAAAGAAATCATTTATGCTCTCTGAGCTTATTATTAGCTGTAAAATTGGAATTCTATTATATCCCCTGCTTTATAGGATTTATTTTAAGGATCAAATGAGTTAATAAATTTGAACATAACACTTAAACCATATTACACAAGTTTTTGTTATTAACCATATTACACAATTTTTGTTATTATTAATAGCACTCTTAGGGTTGAAAAGCATTAATATATTCACTAAGGTGTTTTAAAATATTAAATTATATGGACTTTTAAAAAATAATTCAGAAAAAATCCTATATCCTTGTAAAAGCTACCATTTTATGAAAATACTTGATGAGGGAATTACACAGAGACATTCGAATATTCTTATGAAATTAAGAGCATTATTTGTAATGACAGGCAGTTATGACTTTAATATAGACTATGGAATTCATTTTGGACAGAAACACCTTTCACAGTTAAAAAAAATACAGAGAATTGAACATAGCAGTAATCACTGCATTTTGTTATTATGCATTTTCTCAAACTATGGATATTGAAAATTCAATTACTATTTTGTGAGGAGCCAGAAACATTTTTTAATATAGAAAAGATGTACTTTGCTGCACCAATTTGCAGTCCCACCAGCAGTGTATGAGTGTACCTTTCCCACCCCCAAATTCTCACCAACACTTATTGTGGTTTGTCTTCATAATAGCTGCCATTCTGATTGGAGTGAGATGAAATCTTAGAGTAGTTTTGATTTGCATTTCTCTAATTGCCAGCGATGCTGAACATTTTTTCATGTATTTGTTGATTGTACATCATCTTCTGAGAAGTGTCTGTTCAGGTCCTTGGCCTATTTATTGATTGGGTTATTCATTTTTTTGGTGTTTAGCTTTTTGAGTTCTTTATATACCCTAGAGATTAGTGCTCTATCGGATGTGTATCACACGAGGGGTAAAAATTTGCTCCCAAGATGTAGGTTCTCTATTCACCTCACAGATTGTTTCTTTTGCTGAGTAGAAACTTTTTAGTTTAAATCCATCCTGTTTATTGATACTTGATTTTAATTCTTGCACTATAGGAGTCTTATTAAGGAAGTTGGGGCCTAATCCCACATGATAGAGATTGGGGCCTACTTTTTCTTCTATTAGATGCAGGGTCTCTGGTTTTATTCCTAGGTTGTTGATATGAAAAGGATTTTGAAGATTCCTTGGAAACTGGAAATGGAACCACCACTTGACCCAGCTATCCCTCTCTTCGGTCTATACTCAAAGGACTTAAAAACAGCATACTACAGGGACACAGCCACATCAATGTTTATATCAGCACAATTCACAATAGTTAAACTGTGGAACCAAACTAGACGCCTTTCAATAGATGGATAAAAAAAAAAGTGGCATTTATACACAATGGAATATTACTCAGCAATAAAAGAGAATAAAATCATGGCATTTGCAGGTAAATGGATGGAGTTGGAGGAGATAATGTTAAGTGAAGTTAGCCAATCCCAAAAAATAAATGCTGAATGTTTTCTCTGATTTAAGGAGGCTGATTCACAGTGTGGTAGGGAGGGGGGCTTGGGTAGAATAGAAGAACTCTAGATAGGGCAGAGGGGTGAGAGGGGAATGAGGGGGCATGGGGTTAGAAATTATGGTGGAATGTGATGGTCATCATTATCCAAAGTACATGTATGAAGACATGAATTGGTGTGAATATATTTTGTATACAACCAGAGATATGAAAAAATGTGCTCTATATGTGTAATATGAATTGTAATGCTTTCCACTGTCATATATAAATTTTAAAAAATTAACAAAAAAAGAGCAAAAAAAGAAAAAAGAGAAGATATTCTTCCTGCGTGCAGTGGTGCACACCTGTACTCCCAGCAGCTTGGGAGGCTGAGGCAAGAGGATTGTGAGTTCACAGCCAGCCTCATCAACTTAGCAAGGCCCTAAGCAACTTAGTGAGGCCCTGTATTAAAATAAGAAAACATATTTTTAAAAGGAATAGGGATGTGGCTCAGAGGTTAAGCGCTCCTGGGTTCAATTTCTGGCACAATTAATAATAATTAAAAAAAAGTATTAGGGATTGGATTGTGGCTCATTGGTAGAGCACTTGCTTAGGATGTGTGAGGCACTGGGTTCAATCCCCTGCACCACATAAAAGTAAACAAAATAAAGGGATTGTGTCCATCTACAATTTAAAAAATATTTTAAAAAAAGTATTAGAAAAGATGTCCTCATATTTGAAAAGTCTGAGAACCAACCAAGGTTATGATAGTAGCTCACTGACAGGGCTGTTTGACTCCAGGTCCTCCACCTATTGCTAATGCATTCTCTAGGACAGAAAGACTGTGTCAGTCCCTAATGATAAGAATTAGTCAACCTGGAGGTCTACTGCAAAGACTGTGATATTTACTAATGGTTAAACTTAATTAAGTTTGCATATAATTTACTTAATAGAGAATTAGAGATTGACTCATGATGGCTGACTGAACATACACATGTGCTGCTTGGTGCCCCCTAAATCTCATAAAAATGCATGTAAATAAATACAGATAATAAAATCCATTTTAATAAAATTAGAAAACCAGGAAACTTATGACCAAAAAGAGTAGATTTTAAGTAAATTCTGAAATATATTATAAGAGAACAAATGTTGGGACAATCAAACTGAAGAAAACAAAAGCCCAACATATGGGCAGAGATGCCTCCTGGGAGGGGAGGTCTGACAGCTGAAGCTAAGAGTCAGTGGAGAAGGAGAGGTGGAGAGTGTTGGGGTAGCAGGGTGGGTGGGGAGGATGGATCTTCTATTCCATAGTGCTTTGATTCTCTTATCTCCGGTTCTGAAGTTTGAATCATTCTGTGCACTGAAGACTCTTGCTCTGTTTGCTTTTCTTCTTTGTATGATTTGTTATTTTTGATTGTGACCTTATTTTTAGTGGAGACTTTTTTTTTTTCCTGAGAATCACAGAAATATCTCTCTAGGGGGATTTGTATTTGCTTTTGTCGGGTACCTCAGAGATAGCACTAGCAGGATTTTTATGTTAATTTTGTGTACTCTAAGAAATCCTACATGTAAATTCATATTGCAAACTGGAATGTGGCACAAACAGGGTTTTACTTTCTCACTATCTATAGCTTCAGGTAGAGGTAAACTTTCTTGCTGTCTTGTGGAATGGAGCCTTGTATTGACAGGTCAGTTGTTCGAGAGTCTCGCTTCACACATGCTTCAACTCTCTCTCTACCTTGGAAACCATAAGGTTCTATCCCTGTTCAAATGTGGATTAAAATTTAAGTCCTGGGCTGGGGTTGTGGCTCAGTGTTAGAGCGCTCACCTAGCACGCATGAGGCACTGGGTTCAATCCTCGGCACCACATAAAAATAAAGGTTATTGTGTCCACCTACAACTAAAAAACAAATATTAAAAAAATTTAAATTACTAGCCCTTAAGACCTTTCCCCAGACTGCTTACCTTCCCCTTCCCTTCTTCCCACATCAAAGCTTTCATTCTTATTATTGCAGTTATATAGCGGTACATCTGTACCCCGAAGGTTGGAAATCTATTAAAATAAGAAAGTAGTATGCATGTATTGACAAGGAAAGAGCTTCAGGATATATATTGACACAGAAATGAGCAAATTCACTCTTTTGGAATATGAAAGTTTTACTGTTGTATGAGTTTGGCTATATATTTGTTTGTTATCCAAACCTTTTATTCAGGATTTCAAGGTGTTTGCAATAGAAGGGATTCACCATTAGTCTTAGTTTGCCATGTTGTAAGATCCAGAAGTCCCCAACACACAAATACATCCTGATGGCACTCATTCTTTTGCAGTCTTACTAAAATTTCTTTAGTGGAAAGAGGATAAAGGGATAAAGAAAAAGCTAGTCTTTTCAGTACTGCAGATAATAGTGAGAAGCTGATACATCCAATGGAAATCCGGAAATACTCTTTATAGCAGAAGTTCTACTCTTTATAGTAGAAGTTCACTCACTTCTACTCGTATATATCACAACATATAGTGGATACACTATGGCACATCAAATGCACCAAATTAGAATAGCTGGTAGAGTTCATCCTTACCAAACTCAGCCAAAAATTAAAGGTTGAATTAGTGTTAGAAATGATCTATGTAAAATAGAAAACAATTTAGGAAATATTTTTATATCCTAAGTACCCACGTAATCTATAAAGAAAGGCAAGGTGTGTATGTATATCTTGTACTGGCAGAAATGTTTTTAGATTTTTTGCACTCTTAATTGTGAAACACATAGGAGTTCTAAGTTTTAGAAAAAGGAGGAAAACTTAAATTTATAGGAAAATTTGAATTTATAATTTACATTATCCTTAAGTTGAAATTTTAATTTAGTAATAGTAATAATGTGATTACCAGACCACGTTTTGATCAATGTACATTACTATCTCATGCTCAACAATTTTATGAAATTGCTATTTTCTTCATGTTACAGATGAGAAAACCGAAGTCTAGAGAGGTTAAGTAATTTATTCTAGGTTACACAGCTCCTATGAAGTGGAACCAATATCCAACCCCAGTTTTGTTTTGATTCTAGAACTATAACTAATGAATGTCTCATAGGGCCTCTCCTTTAACAATTTTATATTATTTAATAACATTAATTTTGTACAAAACAGATTTTTTTGTTTATAAATAATGTGATAGAAATAATGTCTCATAATCTGTCGCTTATGGAGTTCACTCTTAACATTTGGAGGTATTTTGTCTTTTTTTATTTTTTCTTTTTCCTATTTATGTAAACTGTATGTTCTGAGGCACCAGGGCCTGCATGATAATTATGAAATTTCTTCAGTGATTATGTTTTTATCTAAAGAAGGCAACTTATCCTGATTTTTTATTGGGGGCTTTAAAGGCTTTGGCCTGGAGAGAAGAGAATGTCCTATAGTTGTGTGAAAGACGCCTGCAGTCTTCTCTCCTCTCAGGGCTTCTGGGGCATGCCTTGGCTGCCTGTCCGACGTCTGTTTCTGATAAGTGAGTTTTAAGTCTCTAACAGCTCTTGGGAATTTTGTTGGCAGAGACCTGGTGAGATCATTCTGCTTCCCGCTGGATTTCCTTTCTCTGTTTTTTGGGGCTGTTCTGATGAACACAGCCCCGGAGCATTCAGTAATACCTCTGTTCCCTTAGGAACTATTGGCCTACTCCCTGGTTTTATCTCTCTCTGCACAAAAGTTCCAAGTCTCTGGAAAGGAAAACAAAGTTGACATTAACAGAGGAACACAAATTACCGGAAGACGCAGCTGAGTTTGTCGGTTAGGTCAAGTCCTGGTGAGGCAGGCACTTACTTCTCTGCTCTTCATTGGCTGTCTCCTTCGTCCAAAACTAAAGACATCACCATAATATTTATTGGCTAAACTTGTAAATAAATTACAAAATAGGGTGTGCCAGAAAATGAGCAGGAAGGAAAAAAAAAACAGTAGAAAGTCAAGGAAGAAATATTTCATTATCTCCCATTTCTCAACTTTTCTGTCATTTGGATTGTTTAAGGCTATTCATATCAAATATTATTTCTTGTTGTATAGGTTACTATGGATACAACAGAAACAGTTCATAGATCTAAGAATTTATGATCATGTCCCAAATGTCTATTAGTTCCAACAAAAGGTTTTCTTATAATGAAATATAAAAGCAAACATCTGTAGTTGAAAAAAATCCAAATACTCACTATTACATTTCTAACTGGATTTATAACCTGATTTGCATCCCCCTGCCACACATGCACATTAAGAATATCAAAAATTGTTTATTAACTGCTTTGATATTATCTTAAGCAAATAATTTTAATTATTTAAATAAATTAAATTCTCAAACTCTGAGTCCAAATTATGACATCATTCCTTGCTTTTTACTATGCATGTGGTTGGGATTCTATCCTACTAACAACTAGGTTAGTTTGTTTAAATAACCTTTTAGAAAGATGGTTATGACTTCCAAAGGCTTTATATTCTACCATAAATCTATTCTGCTCTAATGTATTGTCATGAGCTGTCCATGAGTTGCATGTGGGTCACCGCCCATGGAAGCCTAGTGAAGGGAAACATCTGGTGTCTGGGAATGACCAGTGGACATTTTCTCTGGTCAATTGCTCAGGGACAGTGTGAATTTCTGTTCCACTCTGCCATGGCTCCCACGGCACCTGAGATGGGTGTGACGTGCTAAGATGTCAATCAACCTGCTGACTGCAAGACATCTCAAGGCAAAACTCCACCCTTGAAACCTTATCCTTGCCTTTAATGTACCCCCCTTAAATAAACCACTGGAGCCATCTTTTGTCTGTCTAGCTCCAGAACCCACGTGGACTAGATCAATCAGGGGCTTCACTATTGTAAATATATTTCTGAATATTTGTGTTTTGTTATTCATTAAGTATTAGACTTTTAAGTTTTAGGGTGGCTTACATTCTCCTCGGCAGGAAGAAGAACCCCCCAATGAGACGCTGGCCATCACACCGTTAATGTACTAAATAACTGATTCTAAATAAAGTCTTACCTTTCCCCGGATGGGCTCATTGGGAGTTTTCCTGGAATCATATTGGTGTATAAAAGACATGTATTCTGTAAATTTGTTTTGAAGTTCTGCTGATGCATCTGGAGAGGCAAGTGGAACTAAGAAAAAGAATAGAGTTTTTTGGGAAATCAAAAAAAATTAGATTTGTCTATAGAATTATAATCAGTATTCATAGTATCCAAGCTTTATAAAAATGCCCACAGAATGATATATTCTCTAAGTATGCAAGGTTACTTACCCATATCTACATAATAAATATAATGGATTCACCATGATTTTTCCATGAAAAGGACCAAAGCAAAACAACCAAATTTGCCCCACATGTGAAATTATTAATTTTTACATCTAATATTAGTACTAATACAGTTATATTTAAGAAACTATTGGCCTAAAAAATCTGTTAGATATGCTCTTTTACACAGATAGCAATAAGTTTTAGAGAAAACTTAAGTCTAACTTATTTGTCAAATTATTTTTTACTATTAGAAAGAGTATGAGAAATTTATGCTGAATCTGTAGTCGGGACCAAGTGGCTAAGGTGACACACAAGGAATTCCATACTCAAGTTCCTCCCAGCTATCTTCATGGAATGCACTGGAAGACCCTGGGGCTGTTGCACTTGTAGTTGAATACACAATCCTTTTTATTTCACCCAATGACAGAGATTCTGAATATTTGCAAGAGCAATAAGACTTTAGAAATCACTTTTAAGTATCTTTAAATCAAGGTGACGAGTATATATTCATTTTGAGGGTATCTACTTCACATATGTTTAATATTTTAAATACTTTTAAAACTCACTTTAGTTTTATTTTTAGCAGGCAAAGTTATTTAAAGAATCAGAGCAATTTCCAATGGCTGCTGACAATCACAAAAATTTAATGTAGTAATTCTGTCAAGGAAAAAATTAATCTTTTAGAAAATATGAACTAGTATAAAATATGAGCAGCAGCTTGGGCTGGAGGATAGGAAAGGTCATATTCTGTCAAAAGAGAATAGGCTGTGAGGAAGCATTTCTAAGAGTTTACATATATTAATCTATCTGTGGAATGATATATAAGAAACTGATATCAAAGACTACTATAGAAGGAAGACTTGGGTTACTGAAGGACAGAAGTGGAGAAAAGTAGATTCACTTTTCACTGTATATTCCTTTGTATTCTTTGAATTCTGTACTATATGCATATATAACTATGAAAAATAAAAATCTATTTTTAATCACATCTTTACATATGAAAGAATATTATATTAGTAAATTCACATTTATTAACCATTCATAAATTCAATTTGATATTCAAATATAGACATAAGTTAATTTTACTAGCATGAATGATGAGTATTCAAATATTTATACATCAAATGTATAAATACATTATATGATATGAATGGCAATTTTTCCCCAGTTAGCAGGAAAACAAAAGTTAACTGATAACATTTTCTTGATTTCTAATTGAAATCAGCTGCTCAAAACTAATTTTTTGTTTTGTTTGTTTGTTTTACTTGTTTTTTTTTTTTTTAACCTAGTCATTACCTTTCTTTTAGAACTTGCTGGCACACAAAGAACAGCAGGTGCTAAAAATTTAATAACTGCAACACTGAGAAAATCCTATCCATAATTCATATTGTTTTTCTGCAAATTGAGAAAGGACTACCATTTTTTTGAATGAATAACAAGTTTCAGCTTACAGAACATTAATGTTTTCTGGGGCCTAGTTTGATAACTTCTTGAATAAAATAAGGCAATTCTAAATTTAAGCATTAATTATATAAGGTTAATGGATTAAACCATTTTGGGGTTTAATTAAACCATTTTGGTTTTGATAGAAGATTGATATATTTTCAAATTCAGGCACCACTACATTTCCTACCCATGTGACTTTGGAAAAAATCACTTAACTTTATTGAGATTCAATTTCCTCTTCTCTAAAATGGGGATAATGAAATTTGTTTTCAGAATTGTGAGGATTAAGGACAACATTTATAAAGTCTCTAGGATGTTGGGGTCAAATTATGGAGGGTCTCAGCAAGGGCCCAGGTCTTTTCTATTCTGGGGAAAATCCAGAAGGGAAAGAAAAGCATGAATCAATGACCTACCAAAAAAAAAAAAAAAAAAGACAAAACCAAAACAAAACAGACAAGACAGCTGTGAGAAACCCAAAGGCTTCAGTAGATGGGTATGAAGGCTTTAGTGAACTGGTGTGACGGGTGAGCAGCAGCCAGAGGATAGAAAGGTTCAAATGCAGTCAAGAGAGAAAAGGTTGAGAGAGACCTTTTAAATTTGCTCCAGGCCTTGCCTCACATTGCCTTGGGAAGATCATGACTTGCCCCAGAGCCACAGAAACTGGCATTCACTGGTAAGCCATCCTGTGTCAACACAGTAACATCAGCCAGCACAGCAGTCCCCCCAGGATAAGAAACTGGTGGCAATGGGTGCATGCTGTCCCCTTGGGCTTCTCTGCTCAACTTTTCCTCCAGCAATTGTCAGCATTGGTGGATGTGAAACACCAAGAGAGTGCCTTCCCTCAGTGATGCCTTTTTCAAAGAGTTTAAGGGTAGCAGGAGTGGATTCCTGACTTTAGGACTGGCCTAGTAGAGTGACGGCAACTGGTGATGGCCAAAACTGATTTTGTAATGTCTGAAGCTCTACAGCCTAGGCCTCGTTTTCTTTCCTTAAATTCCTGGGAGGTATGCAAACCAGTTCCTGGTCTTAACCATTTGTCCACACAAGGCCACTGATCGCCTTTGGGGAGCATGATCTATGATAAATTACATACCCTGGAACAGAAAGAAAAGTTTAACAGATACCATGGGAAGCAGAATATTAGAAGCAATACATCAATAATTAAAAGAAGCGTAACAGATAACTTCGAATATACATAGACGTTGTCAGTAATGTGAGGCAAGAGTAAAGATCATTGAAAAATCATGCAAAATGTTAGAAATGAAAATAGAGACACCTCCACCAGCGGGGTAGACACCTGCCAGAGCCTCGCCTCTGGCACAGGACCGCCTCTTCTGACCAGCAGACTACCTAGGGAGGTCAAACCCTGTGGTCCAGGTCCACCCACACCCACCAGAGCCCACCTTCCAGCACAGGTCCACCTCTTCAGAACAGAAGACTACTTCGGGAGTCAGGCCCCACCCACATCTCTCCACACCGACTTGGGCAGGAACCATGTCCAGGGTAGGTCGGAGTTCAACCCCCTCCCAGCTGGGAGATTAAGCATAATCCACTTCCATCTCGAGACACTGCAGTCATCGACGTAGCCCTCCCCACCCCACACAGTAGCCCCTAACTTTTTGACAACAGACAGGGTCTACAAGCTGCTGCATCTCAGAGCGGGCATCCCAAAAGGAGTGTGAGGCCCACTCTTACAGCCCCATTTCTGTAAGACATTGCTTACATCTTGGGCACCTTAACTATTATCTCGAGTTACCTCTGCTATTGCCACCACCAACCTTAGATGCAGTAGCATACACTGAGGGACACCAGCAGGGTCTGGAAGCCCAATATCAAGGTGGGGTACAGACAATCTGCATGGGTACTACAAGAATATAGGGAAGAACTGTAATATCTCAGATCCACACTGCAAGAAAGGAAGACACATAGACAAGATGAAAAAACAAGAGAGGAAAGTGCCCCAAACAAACCAGGACACTATAATAACAGAATCCATGAAGTTGATGAAGTACCAAAGAAGGAGAATTAAAATGATCTATGAATTAAAGAATTACTTAAATAAGCAAATACAGGCAAAAATTGATCACTCCAACAAAGAGATAAGAGAGCAATCACAGGTAGCAAAAGATACTTCAAGAGAGAGATAGAGACTCTGAAAAAAAAAACAGTCAGAAATCCTTGAGATGAAGGATACAATAAATCAAATTAAAAACTCAATAGAAAGCATAACCAACAGAGTAGATCACTTGGAAGAAAGAACATCCGAAAATGAAGGCAAAGTATACAATCTGGAAAATAAAGCAGATCTCACAATGAAGATAGTAAGAAACCATGAACAGAACTACAAGAATTATGGGACAACATCAAAAGACCAAATTTAGGAGTTACTGGGGTAGAGAAAGGCACAGAGTTTCAAACCAAAGGAATGCACAATTTCTTTAATGAGATAATATCAGAAAATTTCCCAAGCATGAAGAATTAATTGGAAAACCAAATACAAGAAGATTACAGGACAACAAATGTACAAAATTACAACAGATCTATACCAAGGCACATTATAATGAAAATGCCTAGCATACAGAATAAAGATAGAATTTTAAAAGCCGCAAGAGAGAGGAATCAGATCACATATAGGGGGAGACCAACTTGTATCTCAGCATATTTTTCAACCCAGATCCTCAAAGCCAGGAGATAGTGGAAAACATATACCAAGCTCTGAAAGAAAATGGATATCAACCAAGAATCTTATATCCAGAAAAACTAAGCTTTAGATTTGATGATGAAACAAAAACCTTCTATGATAAACAAAAATTAAAAGAATTTACAACTAGAAAGCCTGCTCTACAGAATATCCTCAGCAAAATATTCCAAGAAGAGGAAATGAAAATCAATGGTGAAAATCAGCAGAGGAAGGTATTACACTAAAGTAAAATCTAATCAGAGGAGAAACCAAGTCACATTAAATACCAAAAATAAACAAAACTGGCTGGGAATACAAATCATGTCTCAATTATAACCCTGAATGTTAATGACCTAAACTCACCAATCAAAAGACATAGTCTAGCAGATTGGATTAAAAAAAAAAAAAAGACCCAACAATATGCTGCCTCCAAGAGACTCATCTAATAGGAAAAGACATCCACAGACTGAAGGTGGAGGGTTAGGAAAAATCATACCACTCACATGGACTGTGGAAGCAAGCAAAGGTTTCCACCTTCTTATCAAATAAAGTAAACTTCAAACTAAAGTCAATCAAAAAGGATAACGAAGGACACTATATACTGCTCAAGGGAACTGTACACCAACAAGACTTAACAATTATAAATATATTTGCCCCAGAAAGGAGCCTCTTCGCTCATCAAACAAACTCTGCTCAAGTTCAAAAGTCAAATAGACCACAATACAATAATTTGGGGTGACTTTAACACACCTCTTTCATCACTAGATAGACTTTCCAAACAAAAGCTGAACAAAGAAACTATAAAACTCAATAATACAATCAATAACTAAGACTTAACTGACATACGTAGAACATTTCATCTTTCAATGAGAGAATACACTTTATTCTCAGTAGCACATGGATCCTTATCTAAAATAGACCATATACTATGCCACAAAGCAACTGTTAGCAAATATAAAAAGTAAAGATACCACCCTGCATTCTATCAGATCATAATGGAATGGAATTAGAAATCAATAATAAAATAAGAAATAAAAGCTACTCCAACACCTGGAGACTAAATAATATGCTACTGACTGAGCAATGGGTTGCAGAAGACATCAAGGAAAAGATTAAAAAATTTTTAGAGGTGAATGAAAACACAGATACAACATATCGAAATCTTTGGGATACTATGAAAGCAATTCTAAGAGGAAAGTTCATTCCTTAAAAGAAGAAAAAGACAACAAATAAATGACTTAACATTATCTCTCAATGCCCCAGAAAAGAAGAACAAATCAGCACCAAAAGCAGTAGAAGACAGGAAATAATTAAAATGAGAGCTGAAATCAATGAAATTGAAACAATTGAAAAAATTGACAGAACAGGGGCTGGGGTTGTGGCTCAGTGGTAGTGCTTCCTCACATGTGTGAGGCACTGGGTTCAATTCTCAGCACCGCATATAAGTAAATGAATAAAAAAATAAAGGTCCATCAACTCTAAAAAATATTTTTTAAAAATTGTCAGAACAAAAAGTTGGTTCTTTAAAAAAATAAATAAAATTGACAGACCCTTAGCCATGGTAACAAGGAGAAGGAGAGAGAAAACTTAAATCACTAACATATGTGATGAAATAGGAAATATCACAACAGACACCAGAGAAACACAGAAGATAATTATAAATTATTTTGAAAACTTGTACTTCAATAAAATAGAAAATATTGAAGACATCAACAAATTTCTAGAGTCATATAATTTGCCCAAATTGAATCAGGATGATATATACAATTTAAACAGATCAATTTCAAATGACAAAATAGAAGATGGCATCAGAAGTCTACCAATCAAAAAAAGGCCCAGGACCGGATGGATACACAGCCAAGTTCTATGAGACCTTTAACGAAGAACTAATACCAATACTCTACAATCTATTTCAGGAAATAGAGAGGAAGCATTTCCAAACTCATTCTATGAGGCTAACATCACCCTGATTCCAAAACCAGGCAAAGACACATCAAAAAAGAAAAACTTCAGACCAATATCTCTAATGAACATATATGCAAAAATTCTCAATAAAATTCTGGCAAATCAAATATGAAAACATATCAAAAAGATCGTGCACCACAATCAAGTGGGATTCATCCCAGGGATTCAAGGTTGGTTCAACATATGGAAATCAATAAATGTAATTCATCACATAATGGATAGACTTAAAGATAAGAATCATATGATCATCTCAATAGAAGCAGAAAAAGCATTTGACAAAATACAGTACCATTTATATTCGAAACACTAGAAAAATGAGGGATAACAAGAACAAATTTCAACATCATAAAGGTTATCTATGCTAAGCCTCAGGCCAACATCATTCTAAATGGAGAAAAATCGAAGGCATTCCATCTAAAAACTGGAACAAGACAGAGATGCCCTCTTTCACCACTTCTATTTAACATAGTTCTTGAAATATTGGCCAAAACTATTAGACAAAATTAATTAAAGGGATGGATACACATAGGAAAAGAAAAACTCAAAATGGCAGTATTTGCTGATGATATCATTCTATACTTAGAAGACCCAAAAAGTTCCACCAGAAAATTTCTAGAACTAGTAAATGAATTCAGCAAAGTAGCAGGATATAAAGTCAACACCCATAAATCAAAGGCATTTCTGTATAACAGAATCCTCAAAAAGAGAAACGAGGAAAACTATCCCATTTACAATAGCTTCCAAGAAAAAAAAATACTTGGGAATCAACTTAATGAAAGAGGTGAAAGGTCTACATAATGAAAATTACAGAACTCTAAAGAAAGAAGCCAAAGAAGACTTTAGAAGATGGAGAGATCTACCTTGCTCTTGAATAGGCAGAATTAATATTATCAAAATGATCATACTACCAAAAGCACTATACAGATTTAATGCAATTCTGATCAAAATCCCAATGACATTCCTCATAGAAATAGAAAAAGCAGTCATGAAATTCATCTGGAAAAATAAGAGACCCAGAATAGCTAAAGCAATCCTTAGCAGGAAGAGTGAAGCAGGTGGCATCACTATACCAGACCTTAAACTATACTGCAGAACAATCGTAAAGAAAACAGCATGGTATTGACACCAAAACAGACTTGTAGACCAATGGTACAGAATAGAGGACACAGAGACTAATCCACAAAATTACAATTGTCTTATATTAGAAAAAGGTGCCAAAAACATGCATTGGAGAAGAGATAGCATCTTCAACAAATGATGCTGGGAAAACTGGAAATCCACATGCAACAAAATGAAATTAAATCTCTATCTCTCACTATGCACAAAACTCAACTCAAAATGGATTAAGGACCTAGGAATAAAACAAGAGACAATGTGTCTAATAGAAGAAAAAGTAGACCCCAATCTCTATCATGTAGGATTAGGCCCCAAATTCCTTATTAAGACTCCTTTGGCATAAGAATTAAAATCAAGACTCAATAAATGGGATGGACTCAAACCAAAAAGTTGCTTCTCAGCAAAAGAAAAAATCTGTGAGGTGAATAGGGAACCTATATCTTGGAAGCAAATTTTTACCCTTCACACATCAGAAAGAGCATTAATCTCTAGGGTATAAAAAGAACTCAAAAAGTTAAACACCAAAAAACCAAATAACCCAATCAATAAATGGGCCAAGAATCTGAAAATACACTTCTCAGAAGATGGTATACAATCAATCAACAAATATATGAAAAAATGTTCATCATCACTAGCAATTAGAGAAGTGCAAATCAAAACTACTCTACTATTTCATACTCCAGTCAGAATGAAGCTATTATGAAGACAAACAACAATTAAGTGTTGGCGAGAATGTGGGGGGAAAGGCACAGTCATACAGTGCTGGTGGGACTGCAAATTGGTGCAGCCAATATGGAAAGCAGTATGGAGATTTCTTGGAAAATTTGGAATGGAACCACCATTTGATCCAGCTATCCCTCTCCTTAGTCTGTACCCAAAGGACTTATAAACAGCACACTACAGGGACACAGCCACATCAATGTTTATAGCAGCACAATTCACAATTGCTAAACTGTAGAACCAACCTAGAGGCCCTTTAATAGATGAAAGGATAAAAAAAATGTGGCATTTATACACAATGGAATATTACTCAGCAATAAAAGAGAATAAAATCATGGCATTTGCAGGTAAATGGATGGAGTTGAAGGAGATAATTCTAAGTGAAGTTAGCCAATCACCAAAAAACAATGCTTAATGTTTTCTTTGACATAAGGAGGCTGATTCATAGTGGGATAGGGAGAGGGAGCATGAGAGGAATAGACGAACTCCAGATAGGGCAGAGGGGTGAGAGGGGAAAGGAGGGGGCATAGGGTTAGAAATGATGGTGGAATGTGATGATCATTATTATCCAAAATATATGTATGAAGACACGAATTGGTGTGAATATACTTTGTGTACAACCAGAGATATGATAAATTGTGCTTTATATGTGTAATAAGAATTGTAATGCACATGTCATATGTTTAATCAACTGTTAAAAAAAAGAAAACAGGAACAATTGAAATGGAACAAACAACAACAAAAAAAGACGCAATAAACCATGAGATTCTTGAACTAGAAAATTAGATTGAGAAGCTATCCCACAATATAGGAGGAAAGAAGAAAGAAAAAACAAAATTCAAGAGACCTGGAAGGTGGAAATACCAACACCAGATTTAAAAGAAATAGAAAGAAATATCCAAAGAAATAATGAGGCTAAATATCTAACAATTTAAAGGAAGAGCACAGATCTCAGATTTTAAGAGCTCACAGAATACTAAAAAGGTAAGGGAAGTGCGAGGGATGCCAGATTTAAGGAGGTACCTGCATTACCTGGGGAGCGAGTGGCTCTTTAAAGTTTGCACCACAGGCCTCTCACTTGCTCCACCCTGTCCTACAGGGTGCATAAGGAAAACCTCACGTCTAAGACACTTTATACAGAAATTTAAGGTCATCTGAGACAAAGAAAAAATTATAAATACTTTCATAGAGAAGACATAGATTATCTCCAAAGGAGTAGGAAGCAGATTAGTGTTAAATATCTCAATAGCAACAGTGGACCCAAGATAACTGGGTAATATTTTTAAAATATTAAAAGAAAAATTATAATGTTAAATTAAATTTTAAATTAGAATTTTAATTAAAAGGAAATTAGAAGGCTGGATGCGGTGGTGCCTGCTTGTAATCCCAGTGGCTCAGGAGGCTAAGACAGGAGGATCACCAGTTCAAAGCCAGCCTCAGCAATGGCAAGGCGCTAAGCAACTCAATGAGACTCTGTCTCTAAATAAAATAAAAAATAGGGCTGGGGATGTGGTTGAGGGCCCCTGAGTTCAATCCTCAGTACCAAAATGAATAATAAATAAAAATAAAAGAAAACTAGAATTTTAATATCTAACCAAATTATCATTTAACTATAAAGCCAAAATAAAAAAAAAATATTGGGAGGCTACGAAATCAGATTTTCTTATTAAAAAAATCTACTTGGAAGAACTTCTAGAAGAAGGACTCAAATAAGTCTAAGTAAGAAATAAACCAAGGAGAGTGCCTAAGATATATGAAGGAAAATAACAAAAGCTTTTATTTCCTGAAAAAGACAAGGAGTACAGAACAGAAAAAAATAGCATTATACCCATAAAAACGCAGAGCATATTATCAATGAATAATATTATCAATGGGCTGGCCTTGTGCTTAGCTTTAGTCAAAATAATGAGGCAGCAGTATCACTGTGTCAGTTCCAGGCAAAACCCCTTAAGAAAACCTTGCAACTTCTGCTTTTTGTTTTCTTAGAAGCCCTGGGCTGCCAGGTTAAGAAATCCAGCCACTCTGCAGGAGAAACCACAGGGAGAAGACCCAGGCAACCCAGTGCCCTAGCTGAACCCAGTCCTAGATACCTGTCAGCCGAACACAGCCACACAAATGACCCTCCCCAAGACCAGAACTGCCCAGCTGAACCCAGCAAAGAGTGAAGAACACTGAGCAAATCAGATGATTGTTGTTTTAAACAACTAAATTTGAGGTAGCTTGTTATACAGATAATTGAAAGAGAAATAGTTCTAAAGAAAGCCAATAAAATAAATCATCTTTTAAATGGAGATGAAGAACTTCCTAGAATCTCAAAAATAATAACATGAAAGTATTCATTTCTTTATAGAGGAACAAAAGGGAGAGGAAAGTACTCTGAGCTATGATAGAGGGCAATTCCTCACCCAGACGTTACACCTTTTAGACATAAAAACTATGTTCATTTATGCAAACACATGAGAAACTTTCTTTAAAAAAGCTAATAATAGTGGGGGCTTGGGTTGTAGCTCAGTGGTAGAGCTCCTGACTCGCATGTAAGAGGCACTGGGTTCAATCCTCAGCACCATATAAAAATAAATAAAGGTGTTATGCTCATCTACAACTAAAAAAAAAATTAAAAAAAAAAAAACTTGAAATAGTGGAGAATATCTAAGTGGGACAACCTGAGAGAAGATATTCAGGTTCTTAGTGGTTTCTCTACTTAATAATTCAAAGGCACCCCTGTGATTACTTAAAATAAGTGTTATTAGACGAAAGCTACAAACATAAGGATGTTGGAAATCCACAGTTTCTCGGAAACTTGATCTAATTAAAATAAGAATTTTCTAAACAATTTGGTATCTAGCCTTTCAAGTTTTATCAACAGAGCCAAGATTCATTCAAACCCACAATTTGCTCCTTATATAGGTGAGAACTTAGAAGTTTTACTTTGAGAAATTTTCTTAACCTTTGTTTGTGTCTACTTAAGAAACATTGCCAGTAATATTTTCTCTTAGAAATTCTACTCAATAGTATTTATTTTGAGGGGCTGGGATTGTGGCTTAGCGGTAGAGCGCTCGCCTACCATGCATGGGGCCCTGGGTTCAATCCTCAGCACCACATAAGAATAAATAAATGGAATGAAGGTATTGTGTCTAGCCGTAACTAAAAAAAATAAATATTAAAAAAATAGTATTTATTTTGATCTGTATAAAAAAAGATTGTTAATGTAAAAATACTATAGATCTTCAAAAGCACTTAAAAAATCCACAAACATAACTATATCAAGAAGTCAGTCCTATGCTATACCTTGGTGCAAAAGAAACAACTTAGACTAACACCAACTTTATAAAATTAATTTGACCACTACATCTAGATTTGCAATGCAAAAGAACATTAAAATATCAAGTAGTCCGATAAACAGCCAGAGTTTCATTTAAATATGAAATACAACCCCTTCGCTAATTAGATCAGCCTTTCCAATTTATAAAGTTTTATTATATAAAATCAAATGTGAAGACTCATTCTTACTGGACTCAGATATGATGAAGCATAGCCATTTGCTAACTAACCATGGATGGCAGCCAGGAAATTGTGTGGTGGTACAAGACATAAAGGGCACTTTTATTGTCAGCACAAGATAAAATTGCTGAAATACCAAAGACCAGGTGTAATTAAGTGGGCTGACGGAACGGAATGACTATGAAATGACTTTTAATTGGCATTAACACATTTTTTTTTTCTGTTTGAATGCATATATAAAAATCTGGCACATTCAGACTAGTTTTATACATATTTTAAAATGTTACATTAAAATATTTTTCTTTTTTAAAAATCCTTTTTATCTGGTATATCCACACACCACCTAAAATAGGAATTAATTACAGGCCTATGTTGTTTTTCATGTTAGTTTAAATTACATTGACTTTAAACATTTTTTTCTGAGTAGTATGTAATTATCATTCAATTATTCAATAAATATTATTGAGTTTGGGCATTATACTTGGCCCAAGGATATAATAATGAACATAGTAATGGGAAATACCAATAACTGAGGAGAAAGAGGAAGGTGGAGAGGTCTGGAGGGAGGGAGGGAGGGAGAGAAAGAGAGGTTCAATGCCAGCTTCCCAAAACTAAATTTCAACTTAACACCTAACTTAGCAGTGATTAATAATAGAAAGAGCTACCATTTATTGCCTAGTACATATAAGAACTGTGGTAGGCACTTGTCATGTTATTTCATTTAGTTCTCATAACAGTCCTTCAAAGTAGGAAGTATTATTCTCATTTCATAAATTGACTAAACAAAATGATGAATTTTAATAAGGGGCCCAGGGTCAGACGATTCGAAGTACTGAAGCAATACTAAATAGCAGTGACAGTCATAGGACTGATTTCCAATTAAATGTGGCGATCAACCTGTGCATTACCTGCCATTTCTTCCCTAACTCCCAAAAAATAACAATAAAGAAATTAAGAGGGCCTATGTCCTTAAGGGGAAAAAAAAGATCTAAATGGGAACTAAGATGTTAACAAATTTTGAAACTGGAAAACTGATGGATAAATGGCAATTGGCTTGATTAGACCTCAGAAAACTGGAAATTAGTGCATATGGGGATGAAAGTGGGGTAAAAATCATGCCAGCTCATGCCACAGTATTGTAGTAAAGCTCAGGAACTTGGAGGTTCTGAAGCACGGAGCATGGGGCATTGGTACTGAAGTTGCAAACAGGATTGTTTGAGGGATTCTTGGATAATCTGTCTTCCACCTTAAGCAGGGGTTTGGAGGATTTCTCTCTGGAAAAGTTGTTTAGCCCAACAGAACAGATCCACAAACCCTAATTTAAATAAGGATCCCTTATGAAATGACTGGACCTTCCTGACCAACCTAGAACAACATGCATCTGTCCAGTCTCATTTTTAACCACTCTTCCACATCCCTTCAACCAGATTAGAAGTGATTCCTCCTTATAGGAAGAGGACTAGTTGTTTAACCAAAATAAGTCAGTTAAAGCAAAGAATCATATACCATACTTATACCTTTAATTTTTATCAGCTCATTGCTCAAATTCTTACTGGAGCACCAAGTCATTTTTCTTTATGTATGCACTGATTGGAATTTCATTTTGTTTCTTGTACAAACTACATCTCTAATGCACCCTTTCCATTTTCTGTTTCTTTAACACAGAATGAAATGTAAATACACATTTGAAGCAAAATGAGTATACAATGCTTCAAGACTTAAAAAATTCATTCCAGCTCCTCTTTTTTTTTTTTTAAGGCTGTCTTGCCCATACCTAATCATCATTTTCTAAGTTAATGACTGACTATTTCTCAAGTCTTTCCAAAGCACTCAACTTTGAATGTTTTATAGAAACAACTGCTTTATTATCATGCTCAGTTTTAATTTACAAGGACATTTAATTAAATTACAGAAATGCTATAACAAGTAAACAAACATAAATTGATTTGGAACAAGCCTGACTTTCAGAGTTTTCCTACCTCCTTGGTCTGAGTTGTATCTCTAAATCTCCATATTATATGCAATAGAAGAGAAAGCAGGTTTGGCAGATTGACTAGGGCCATGTAGGTTACTGTAAAGAATTTGAAATTTGTTCTATGAACAATGAGAAGTAACCGAAGAACCTAAAGTAAGAGGGGGGTTTCATTGGTGTTTTAAAAATATCCTTCTGTTGATGATGCAGAAAACACATCATAGCAGAGGAAGAAAGGCAGGAGGTTGTAATGGCTGCACTACATTTATTACGATGATGATGGAAATTAATAGATTTGGATGTATTTGGAGCTCAAAATATCAAGATTCACTAATAGATTGAACACAGAGGAAGGAAAGGGAAAGTTTTAGAATGACTTCTAGATTATCAAAACATGAGCACCTGGGGGAATGGAGATGGCACTCCTTGAACATGGGAATACTCCTGGGGACATTGGTTTGGATGGGGGAAATGAAACCTTCTGTCCTAGCCTTATCATACTTAAAAATGTGATTATATATCCAAGAGGAGATTTTTAAGTAGGTGGTTGACAATATGAGCTTGAGCTCAGGAAGAGACTAAGGTTCTTAACCTGGTTCCTTTGGCCTTTAAAGAGCCTCCCTCTCCCACCACTGTCCCACTGCCAGTGCTGGGGACTGAACCCAGGACCTCGTGCATGATACACAAGCACTCTACCACTGATATAATCCCAGCCCTTGACTTTTAAATTTCTCCTCTTGGGCTGAGATTGTGGCTCAGCGGTAGAGCGCTTGCCTTGCACAGGTGGGACCCAGGTTCCCACCTGTGCAAGGCAAATAAAAGCATTGTGTTGTGTCCATCTACACCTAAAAAATAAATATTTTTTAAAAAAACTTATAAATTTCTCCTCTTTGTTTCATCCATATTGTGTAGTATCCCTTGATTAAATGTTAAATAATATTAACCCCCCTATTCTATTTCCCATCTTTATTTTTCTCAGGGCTGGAGATGGAACCCAGGGCCCCATGCATGGCAGGCAAGCTCTCTATGACTGAGCTACACCCTCAGCCCCCTACTTCCCATCTTCTATCAACTGTTTATTTACTTTTCTTATTAAGGCTGTTAACACAAATTCTGTTATGTAATCATATTTAAATTTCCCATACTATGTGTATACACTGATCCTAAAAGTTGAGAACTACTAAATAGCATTCATAATATTATGTAACTATATGAATTTTGCTCACTTAAGGGTCAAATAGTGTGCCCTAGCATTTCCTTCTCATTTCCTTCTCAGTGGGTTTAATGCCCAGTGCCACTTGAAGAAAGTGGTTGGAGTGTCTATGCCAAGTAAATCCTCTTCTCTAGGTTAAAAATTATTTCCCCTGAGAACTTTAAAGACATTAACTCTATTGTTTCCTTGCATCAGTGCTTTTTTTTTTAAAAAAAAATGATTCTTATTCCTTAGGTGGGGACATTTTTCTTTCTCTTTATGGAAACTTTTAGAATCTTCTCTTCATGATTGTTTTACCATTTCATAATGATGTCTAGGAGTGTATACTTTTTCCCCTTCACACCTGGAAACACTCAGTGGACCCTTTCAATTCAGAGAAACCATTTGATACAAAGAAACTTTCTTAATACTTTAAAGGCTATGCAGAGTTATGAGTACAGATATTGAGAGATCAGGCTATTGGAGGTTAAATTACAATCATTCACTGTGTAGCTTTGTAGCTTTGAGCAAGTTATTTAAAATTTGTGCTTTCTTTTTTTAATGTGGTGATTTGTATTCAGCTAATTTATTTTCTTAAAATTACACCCAAAATGCAAATGAAGTTGTTTAATTGCTCAAAAATTATTTTGAACAGTGTATGTATTCCTTTATCCAACAAATCAGCTAACACACACACACACACACACACACACACACCTATATATTCAGAAACTTTTCCTTGAATATATGTATATATTTGTGCAATAAAGAATACTTTTGCTTAAACAAAAAGCCTTTCTCAATTCTAGATTTTGCTTTCAAAAATTAGTATATATACTAGGCAGTGGTGCACACCTATAATCCTGATGGCTCAGGAGGCTGAGGCAGGAGGATTGCAAGTTCAAAGCCAGCCTCAGCAACTGCAAGGCACTAAGCAACTCAGTGAGACCCTGTCTCTAAATAAAATACAAAATAGGGCTAGGGATGTGTCTCATTGGTTGAGTGCTCCTGAGTTCAATCCCCAGTATCCCCCCACAAAAAATTAGTACATGGCTCTTAAGATAGTTGATGTTGTCATTAAAAAATCATAACACTTTTGTGACCTAATTTATGTGCCTACTATTAATGTTATAGCCATGCCTAAGCTTAATTTTTCCCACATTTAATTGGTACATTATAGGGTCTGAGGGAATGGCAAACAGGGAGAGTGTGCCCAGTCGTTCATGAAAACAGGGCTCCCGGGAGCAGTTTTTTTTTTTCTTTAATTAAATTTTTTTAAATATATTTTTTTAGTTGTTGATGGACATGACACCTTTATTTTATTTATTTAGGTGGTGCTGAGGTTCAAACCCAGTGCCTCACACATGCTAGGCAATTGTTCTACCACTGAGCCACAGCCCCAACCCCTCAGTGTAGTTTTGATTTGCATTTCCTTAATTGCTAATGATGTCAAACATTTTTTCATATATTTGTCAGCCATTCGTATTTCTTCTTTTGAGAAGTGTCTGTTTAATTCATGTGCTCATTTATTAATTGGGTTACTTGATTTTTTTTGAGTTCTTTGTCTATTCCAGATATTCGTCCTCTGTCAAAAGAGTAGCCAGAAAAGAGTTTCTCCCATTCTGAAGTTTCTCTCTTCACATTCCTAATTGTTTCCTTTGCTGTTCAGAAGCCTAATGCCATTCCATTTATTAGCTCTTGACATTATGTCCTGAGCTTTAGAGGTCCTATTGAGAAAGTTGTTGCCTGTACTTATATGCTGTAGTGTTAACCCTATGTTTTCTCCTAGGAGTTGCATAACTCATAGTTGCATTTGTGCTTTCTTTTGAAGGAGTTCAAAGCATACCACACCAAATATGCTGGTATCTTGGCCATATTGAGTTAAAGACATTGAAAAACAGTGGGTGCAAATAAATAAAGCAAAACAAAAACAAACAAACGAGCAAACAAAAACATTCTGATCTTCCTTCTTTTTCTTAAAAGCTGAAGATGAAATTCCTGTAAAAGATGTTATATCTCTGCCACAAGGAAAGTATCATTCTTATCATCAAGCCCAGGAAATGAGCCTGAGGGAAATCTGTACCAGTAAACCTAGTTAAAATAACCCTTCTCCAACAGTTACTCAGTTCTCTACCCAGTTAACTACCCAGTCCAAGTGCCTTTGCCTTTTTACATTTTCACAGTGTACAGCTTTGTCCAATTCAATATATAACTCTGTGTCTTTGGATCTTCATTTCCTTATGAAGGCACTTGTGCTACATAAAGCTTGCTTTAACTAAATTTCTGTTTTTCTCCTGTTGATCTTTGAGTCAATTTAATTCTCAGACCCAGCCAAAAACTCCTAAGAGGGTAGAAATAAGTTTGTCTCCCTACCCGTTCTTATCTGAAATATGAGAATAGTAAGAGTATTACTACACTATTATGTTACAAAGGATTTGTGTAAAAATTAAAGTAAGAATTAAAGTTTATATTTAGAAAGCTTTATAAAGTGCCTGGTAAATAACACATAATCAATAAATGTTACATTATGTTTTCATGATTACTTTTTGTTTTTACTCCTCTTTTTTGGAGCTCCAGAAAAGTTGGACCTCCCAAACTGATCCTCCATTTTGCTTTTATTCTCCCATATTTTCTAAGTTTCTGATTTTCTAAAATAACTGTTTTAGTACTTGGAATCTGGCTAAAATATTGAGTTCTAATACTTTTATTTTTAGTACCCAGGGACACTGTGCTACATCCACAACCCTTTTAGTTTTTTATTTTGATATAGGGTCTCCCTAAATTGCCTAGGTTGGCTTTGAACTTGTGATCCTCCTGCCTTAGCCTCCTGAGTGGCTGGGATTACAGATGTGCACCATCACACCCAGCTCTAATAGTCTTAATGTAAAGACAGGTGGAGAGCTCATGACTGAAGCTGCTAATTGAGACAGACTTTTGAGCAACCCTGACTTCCATCCCCTCTTTGTTCTTGTCTTCCCCAGTGTCTGCTAACTGAACCCATCGGGGTCCAGTCAAATGGATTGATTCTTCTTCACTGAATTTCCTTTCTGGTATTACTTCTTTTCTCTTTTTTATCCATCCATAGGCTTCCATTCTTTCCCACATTCCAGAAAGCTTTTCCTTCCATTCCCTTTACCTTTATCAGTTTATTGGTTGGGTGTTATTTATACGTTTGTGCAAATTTATGTTTGTGCTCGGTCTACTATCCTGAATTAGAAACTTTATCTTTCCAAAGTCATTGATACAGAGTATTTAATTAGTTAACCCTCTTTGTTAACTATTTCCCTTGAGGTAGAAATCATGCTGGATAGGATCATTTTGTAATGTCCTGACCTTCAGTCTAGTTGCCCTGTGTATCCTTGATTAGACTGACCAAATCATAGCAGTCAGAAGTGAGGTACTCTTGATCTCTAAAAGCAAGTTTTCATTGATTACTGTCCTGTGTGTTACAGTACCTTATTTAAAGCTTAGTTTTGAACTTTTGTAGGGGGTGAGGACCAGAGTAGGTATTCAATAAATGCATTTTAATCTTGACTTCATTCTGGACTTGTTTAAGACTCAGTAAAACCTACTTCAGAGGTAGAGATGACTAGGAATGGACTAACAGATAATGATTTTCATAAAATGTGACTTAGTTTATTATAATGACATTGTCAGGCCAAATTGACTTTAGATATGAAAATGTTTTAATACTCTACATAACAGTATTTCCTAAATTATGTTTTGTGGTTCACCAGACTTGAAAGATAATGTAAAAAAAAAGTGAAATGAACAGAAAGTGGGGAAAACAGCATTCTTTACTCTCCTGCTGGAAATTCATCATGCTTATCTTGGAATAAGGGTGTTGAGAGTGCTACAGGTTAAAAAATTTTGTGTAACTTAACTTTTGCAAAACATATGTAACCACTCCCCCTGTTTATTTGATCAGTTATCTACAAACATTACACAAAACTAGTGTTCCTCAGAGTACACTTTGAGAAATACTGCCATTTAGTATTATCTACTATTGGGTGGAGAGGCACTCAACCACTGAGCCACATCCCCAGCCCTATTCTTATTTTATTTAGAGACAGGGTTTCACTAAGTTGCTTAGCACCTCACCATTGCTGAGTCTGGCTTTGAACTTGTGATTCTCCTTCCTCAGCCTCAGGAGCCACTGGGATTACAGGTGTGTACCACCATGCCCAGCTATCTATTATTTTAATAGTAAGGATTTTTAAAATTTGGTGGTAGCAATGAGAAGAATGCATCTAAGTTTATGACCTGAGGCTGGTGTTATTAATGATGTGTACAATTGTCATTATGTTATATTAAACACACTTGAAATAGAGCTATCCACTAGGGAGAAATAACAAGTTTGTCAAGGGCTGCCCATTGCTGTGTGTATATTTTTAACTGTTAAAGTAATTTTCTCAGGAGGTGTCAGCATCTCCAATATATCTTAATTTGATAGCAAGAAAGAGGTTTTACCACTGCTAACCTTACCTATTCCAGAAGAAGCCTTTTGCATCTTGCTGTGTTTGACAGGCAAAATCAGTGGACATGTTGGTTTTTGGAAGTCACTCCTCTGGGTGCTCTTAGTATCATAGGGTGGTTGGAAGACATGTTCCAGTGCTTTACTATATGACCACCAATCACTCTTTATAGAAAAAAAAAAATTGGAAACACAAAATTGAATACCATAGGACATTTTCATGTGTTATTTGATGTTTATGGATGTTCAGTAATTCAACAAGTTATTGTCTATTCTAGTACTAAAAACGAGTTATAAAATCCAGGAATATCTTTTCACAGGGACACTATTTCTTAAAAGACAGCTAAAAATAAATCATCATATTTTTAGTTAAAATACAGCTGCTCAATACTTAAACTACCTTCTATTAACAGATGAAGTGCTAAAAATCAACAAAATAATTTTATCTGTTTTGCACATAATTTTAATATAATACGTACACATACACATAAGAACATGATTGATTGATTGATTGATTTAATTTATTTTATTTTGGGATGGAACAAAGGCCCTCTTTTATATGCTAGATCTATACCACTGAGTTACATTCCCAGCTCTTAAACATGATTTAATCTAAAAATTATATTCTATACTTTTTTTAGAGAGAGAGAGAATTTTTTAATATTTATTTTTCAGTTTTCAGTGGACACAATATCTTTATTTTATTTTTATGTGGTGTTGAGGATGGAACCCAGTGCCCCGCGCACGCCAGGCCAGCGCGTTACCGCTTAAGCCAACATCTCCAGCTCAATATTCTATACTTTTTAAACATGATAATACAAATAAGGTGTCATCATCTAAAAATGGCAGTTTTCAAAGTTTTTAGTCCATGATCCACACCATGACATAAATTTTATATCATGCAAGGACACACAATACTACACATACATAAAACTGAAAAAAAATTCATAAAATATTTATTTCTATTAGTTTTCAAGGTACTCAGCCATTTTTCTATAATGTTATTTCTCTTCTTTTCATTTCATAGTGCTGACTGCAATTCACATCGATTTATAATTCACTAATAACTCAGTTTGAATGTTTCCAATAATACTGAAATTTTGATATTAAAACCTACCTAAGTACCTAGGAAAGTGATAGATTTTTCATTAGTACATACATACCATTTCATTAATACATACACAACTCTTAGAAGTTGGGAAAGCAGTGAGGGAAACTGTTACTCAGGTTAATTCTGACCAAACTTTTAAAACTGTTTGTGGGGTAGAAAGAAAACCTTGGGAAAAGGAACTGTGACGACTGAGTTCCTAGGCATTATTAGGGAATATTCCTTGGGCTAAGAAAGTTAGATCTGCCTGGGCTGGGGATGTAGCTGAGTGGTAGAACCCTTGACTAGAAAGTAGTTCTGCCTAAAAAAAACAGCGATGATTCCATAATCAAAGACTTTTAAAATATGAATTAAGTGAAATGAATATGTGATTCTAATAATAAAATTCAGACAATACAATTGAGGCTACATTGATTCAAAAAGAACAGGCATCTAAAGAAACCTATGTGGGTTCAAAGAGAGTCATCTCTCAAATGAGATTAGTTTCTAAAAAGACAGGCACATGTAAGAGGTACAATATCAAACTTAAAATGTAATGGAGTCGACTTGTTAGAAGACTTCAGCAGCTTAGAAATAGATGAAATATGCTAAAGGCACCAAAAATAAGTTTTGGGGTTTTTTTCCTTTTTTTTTTTACTTTTTAGATTAAGAAATCAAAGAAATGCTAACAATTTGGAAAGGAGTACACTATTCAAAGCTAAAACATCAGAACAACTCAACTTCAGGTTCTTTGTTAATGAAAACTACCTTAAGACTGAAAATGACAGGATGAACACATACCAAAGAGGGAACTAAGAACTGAATACTTGTTACTTTATTTAGTGCCAGTTTTTAGGCCAATGACAAATGGTAACTAGGAGTTATGGAAGAACAGGTAATTGTAAATAGGTGATTTCTGCAGAGATCATAGAAATTTTAGAAACTAGGGAATTTTGGAGAACAGGAAATATTGGCTAATGCCTCATGTATTTTCAGAATGGGCCAAAAGGTGGATTTTTAAAACTGAGACAAATTAATATGGATCCTAAGAAAATTCTAGAGCAGATTACTAAACAGATGGTGTCTTCTCACTATCTGGCTAAAAATAGTCACATCTTACTGTTGTCAGAGTGCCTGATTCTTGTAGCTCTTTCTCCTCCACTCCAATTCATAATTATGACAGTGCTTAATATGTTTCAAGGTATAATATTTATAGGCCTTATCTTACCACAATTCTACAAGGTAGATACATCCACTTTACAATGAGAAGACTAGCAGATTAAGTAACTTTCCCAAGGCACATCACCAGCAGGCAGCACAATTCAATCCCCCACCTATCTGGACATAACCCTAATTTCTGTGCTCCATTGCTACATCAAATCTCCTGTAGAATGCTAAACCAAATAAGAATAGACTTAATTACATTATTTCAAAAGTGACTTTAAGTGTCTTAATCTGTTTTGTGCAGCTTTAATGAATATAATTTTATTGGCTCACAGTTCTGTAGGCTCATAAGTCTGATATCAAGGAGCCATAGTGTGGGCAGGTTTGACAATTCTAATTCCGAGTTGGCCTCTAGAATGCTCATGTAGTTTGGAGATGTAAGAGTAAAAGGAAGGCAAAGGGGAGTTGACCTTGTCCTTTTATTACAGAATTAATCCCAGTCACGAAGGTGAATGGTCTAATCACCTCTTAACAGTCTCACCTGTTAATACTGTTACAATGGCAATTACATTTCTACATATGTTTTGTAAGGCACAAACTTTCAAACCATAGCAGTCAGTATTCTAAGAAAGTTCTATGAAAGGTTATAAGACATACACTTTGTAGTTAGTATATCTACATTTATTGATCAGAAATTTGTTTTACTAATATCCAAGTTACTGGGAAAGGGATACTGGGAAGATGCTTGGTGGACTCCAATTTTTTTCTCAAATGAATATAATACAAAAACTATTCCTTTTTTTAAAAAAAATTTGTAATTGTAGATGGACAGCATGCCTTTATTTATTTTTGTATGCAGTGCTGAAGATTGAACCCAGTGCCTCACCCATGCTAGACAAGTGCTCTGCCACTGAGTCACAGCCTCAGTCTACAAAACTATTCTTAAAGCAGAGAACCAGTAACCTTTCAAGCAAAATTTGTTGAATTGAGAATATTATTACAATTGTCCTTTAGTTTCACAGATATAAAGGAAATAACAAATAATTTTTTCCTAAAATTTGATGGATGACTTTAAGATGCTGTAATTGGTAAAAGAGTTTTGATGAGTGTTAAAACTAGATGCATCTTCACTTCAACTGAATGAAATATTACAATTCAAAAGATATTATCTTTCCTATTTCCGGAGAGTCTTCCCTATGCTTGGAAAGTATGGGTTGTCCCTTAAGAGTGAGAACATGACTCCCATGCATGGGCACACGCCTTTTTGGTCCAAGCACTTATGCATAAGAGTTTATGAGATGGAAGAAATAGATGGAGCTTGCTTTTGTCTTCACCTCTCACTGAAGAGAAAGACTAATAAAATATTTACTGTTCTGCGGCTCATCACTAACATTGGATTTGAGAAGGGTAGATATGGAAATATTTGAGACAAAATTGGGAAGTCATCTAGAGTGATGGGTAGGCTTTGGGGGACAGATTACATTTGCAGATTATAAGAGGGGGCTTTGCCTAAAGAGACAATTGTTCCCAAATCAAAACTTTGGACCCAGAGAGAAAAAGAAGCCTGCACTCAGGTCTGTACCCACATTTTAAGGCCTATCCCCTTTCCTAGGTTAGGACTGATAGTCACTAGGGTTCCCTGGTTAGGACATGCCTGGAGATTCCTGGGTAGAACTCCTTCTAACCCCTCAGTCCTGGAAAGTCTAATGTCCACTGCACTGTGGGCCCATCAGTTACATTGAGAAGCCAGTGTAAGGGAATCTATGTAATACACCTGTTATCCCCAAGTTATCAGAAATGTCTTAGTAAACACTATTTTATTTTCTATTCTTTGGGAAATTATGGGAGAATCCTCAGAAGAAAAGTGGTAAAAACAAGCGGAGAATCCTGGAGAAATGAGTTAAGAGAAAGCAAGAGGTAGTAAGCTGGGCAGTCAGGAGTAGCTTGGCCAAGACGGTTGTGGTGACAGCAGTCATCTGTGACACATAAAATCCTCTTTGGGGATTCCTAAATATAGTGAAAGTAAAATTGTTTTGCTATAGATATCAGGAATGCTAAAAATGTCTCTTTTAAAGTAATTTATAATGTCTCCTATAACAGTTACTTACCTGTGTTCTGTGAAACACTAGGTCCCGGGCATATTAGTAGATGTTATGCAAAAAGAGGCTCCCATAGTTAAATAAATTTGAGAACTCGTCAGATAAGCAAAGTTAAACAAGTTTATCACAGAATTTCTCAGAACCTTTATATACCAATGTAAACTGTGAAGCTCTAAGAAAGGTAAATAAAAGGACATGTTTTACAAAACATATTCGATTTTGGAAATTTATTTTTTCAAGCATGTAGGCAAGCGTTAGTGCTCTGAAAAATGTACTTTTGAAAATATCAGCTTACTACAATTTCTTTTAAATGATATCAATATTTAGAAAACCAAGATAACTGGGCTAAAATACTTCATTTCGCTTTTTCCAGTGCCACCAATTTTATGTCTTTAGTTAGAAATGTATAAAGGATAATTTCATTTAAAAATCTTATAAACAAATAAAACCAACCAATCTAGTGTTGAGTTCTAAAGATATTATCTTAGCAAAATGTATAAAACAGATGCCAGTAAATATATTTAGACAACTTCATTTTATCTCTTAAAGCCAGCTATACTATATATATATATATATATATATATATATATATATATATATATATATATATTTTAACCAAGCTAATTCTTAAAAAGAAACCTGTCATCTTAAATAAAAGAACACAGTTTACATACATGTGAAACAGCATTCTTTATTGCTTCTTGGGTACATGGAAATGAAAACATTAAAAAGTTCATTTTTAGTTTTGTTTTTGAAACAAAGTTTTCCTTCACTGGTCACCCAAACCACACGACTTTGTGATGCATCTCTTATCTTTCTCTGTAACCCTTTATTCATATCTCCTATTAGCCTCTCTTACTCTCTCTGTGCTCTTACTTCATTTCAAACTTCCTTTCACCATCTCTGAATGTCTCACACATTTCTATTCTTGAACTAGCTTTTCTTTAATGTTCCCAATGTAGGGATGGGTGGAGTTAACAGTTTCTCTTAGATTTAACCCTGAATAGAGTTCAGGAAAGTTACTCATTAAGAAATATGAGAACTACACTCACTTGGATTTCTGTACCAGATTTATTTCCCCAATGTAGGTCTGGTCTAACAATTTAATAACGCATTTCTTTTAAATCCCAAATACAGAATATAAGAGCACCCACAAGAGCAAGTTTATAAAATCAAGTACCTCAAACAATCCTTGCATCAGTTTACAACATGATATTAAAGCATATTTGACCATGAGAATTCTTTCCCTGAGATCTCACATTTTGCATACAGTAGCAGGGTGCATAGTTTTATGACCAGAAGTGTTGATATCATAGATGTGGAGAGCTCACAAAATAGCCTCTTTAACAAATGGTGCTGAGAAAACTGGAAATTGATATGCAACAAAATGAAAATAAACCCCTATCTCTCAGTATGCACAATACTCAACTCAAAGTGGATCAAGGATCTAGGAATTAAACCAGAAACTCTGCATCTAATAGAAGAAAAAGTAGGCCCTAAACTTCATCATATGGGATTAGGCCTCAACTTCCTTAATAAGACTCCTATAGCCCAAGAATTAAAACCAAGAATCAATAAATGGGATAGACTCAAACTAAAAAGTTTTTTTCTCAGCAAAAGAAACAGTCTGTGAGATGAATAGAGAGCCTACATCTTGGGAGCAAATTTTTACCCCTCACGCATCAGATAGAGCACTAATCTCTAGGGTATATAAAGAACTCAAAAAGCTAAGCACTAAAAAAACCAAATAACCCAATCAACAAATGGGCCAACAACCTGAACATATACTTCTCAGAAGAGGATATACAATCAATCAACAAATATATGAAAAAATGTTCATCATCACTAGCAATTAGAGAAATCCAAATCAAAACCAATCTAGGATACCATCTCACTCCATTCAGAATGGCTATTTCCATTAAACATCAAGTAAAATCTCAACTCCACCTAATGCACACTAGCAGAGATGAGAAAAGTAGAATAGAGCAAGCTGACATTGCTGAAATGGTCTGAAACCATTTGGATAGTACACATTTCCTTCTTCAAACGTCATGCTGGAAATTATGATTGCCTCTGCAGCGGCATCTTTTGCATACTATCTGTTGATCACTTCCTGAGCCCAGTATTGTATTAGGCCTGGCATCATAGAATCCTGTTCTCCATGGGGAGTGGTGAGCGTCAGTCCCCACAACTGTACAAGAGCAGTAGATTAGGATTCTACTACTGCCAAGAGCTAATGCTTATTCTGTGTTCCCTTTGTGCATCACGAATCTTCTCCTGCCAGGTTACTATGTGGTCCTTCCCCAGTCCCTTTCAGGTCTTCACTCAAAAGTCATCTTCTTGGTGAGGCTTTCTCTGACCGCCTATTTAAAGTTGCAGTTCTCCCTTCTTACCTCCTCTTCCATGCTAACTCTTACTACCATCTAGTATCCTAATACAGTGTTATTGTGCTTATTTTCCCACCAGAATGTAAGCAAGGAGCTGCCCTCTATTTATTTTATTGACTGCTTGCTATATCCCAAGTGCCTCGAATAGGATCTGACAAAAATATCTATTTTAATTCTCACAAAACTCTATGAGAGACAATGACTACTAACTCTATTTTATATATAATAAAACTGAAGCTTTGAAAAAGTAATTATTTGCCCAAAGTCACATGACAAGGGTACAGTAGCAACAAAAAGGAATGAACAAATGGTATATGCAACAATCTAGAGAAATCCCAACTGCAAGAAAAGGATTCGGAAAATTCTAAACTGTCTAATTCCATTCGAATGACTTTCTAGAAAAGGCAAGACCTCAGAAAACAAATCAGTGGTTCCATGGACTGAAGCAGAAAAGGATAACTACAAAAGAACAAGGGAGAACTTCTGGGAATGATGAAACTGTTCCATAGCTTGACTGTGGTCAGGTAAATGACCACACCGTCACCAAAACTCACAGACTTGTACATTTAAGAAAGGTGAATCTACTGCACAAATGCTCCCCCACCTTCAAAGATGTTCATCTCTTACTCTCTGAACCTGTAAATATATTAATTTAAATAACAAAGGGACGTTGCAGATGTGATTCTGGATCCTGAGATGGGAGATCAGCTTGGGTCATTTGGGTATATATATGTAATTACTATGAGATTTATGCAATCATAGGCTTCTACAAGGAGGAGGCAGGAGAGTCAGTCAGTGCACAATTTGAAATGCTATGATGCTGGCTTTAAAGAGGAAAGTGCCAAAAGCCCAGGAATGTGGGCAGCCTCTGGAAGCTGGGAAAGGCAAAGAAACAGATTCTCCCTAAGAGCCTCTAGAAGGAACCCACCCTACCAATGGCCAGTGAGACAGATTTTGGACTTCTGAATTCCAGAACTAGAAAAGAATAGACTTAGGTTAAGCCAGTGTTTAAGTTTATGGTAATTTTTAACAGCCACAATAAGGAAGCAAATATAATAAATCAAACCTAAATAAATCTGACTTTTTGGAAAAAAAAAGTTTTGTAGTTGTAGATAGACAGCATGTCTTTATTTTATTTGGTTATTTTTATGTGGTGCTGATGATTGAACCCAGGTCCGCACATGTGCTAGGCAAGCACTCTGCCACTGAGCTCTGTCCCCAGCCCCAAATCTGACTTTTAAAAAAAGAAACTGAATGTATTTAGCATGGTACAGCAAATAAAAGGGGTTTGGCTAAGCTAACAATCCTGGGTCAGAAACAGGAGTGTGATTATTTGCTTACTCTCTAACTGACATGTTAAATAACCTCACTGGAGTATTATTATTGCCTTTAAAATATTTCCAATAATATGTCATAGAAATTAAATTCAGGGATTAAAAGATATAATTTATACAAAAACTTTGCTAATTCCTAGCACTTTATATGCTTTCAATAAGTTGTAGCTATTATTTTAGCTGATTATCATGGGAAATTTTCATATTAGAATATACATAAAAATATAACATTATAGCAGAAATAAGCCTCCAATCATTATTTAGTGGCTACAATCTAGAAAAATTAGATGCAATCTAGAAAAATGATTATTTGGATTCCTTCCTAATAGGCAATTGCTTGTATGCCAAAGTTCTCTACCAGAATAGGTCCGAGTTACTTCTTTTAACTATTGGATTATAAACAGTAGTACTCTAGATGTGTCACATCCTTTAAATAAGTATGTGACCAAACTGTCCTGCAAAACAGTTTCCAAATCTAAATCTATATTTGTATGTAACAAACATCTGTCCAACCTGGTCCTCTGTCTTGTTTTTGGAATCTATGTAGGGAATTGGTTCATAGAATGTTCTTGCATTTGTGATAATGAATTTGGCATAATCTACACGTCCTCTCCTCACACATGGTTTTGAACGTTGTATGCTTTTCCCAGGTTTTTTTTCATGTTTGATTTCTTCTTCTTTCTCAGTTACATATACTATACCATCATCTTCTATTTTATGCTGTCTGAAAGACATAATTAAATAGTAAATAATTTACCCAATAAGCAAGCAGTCATAATTAAATAAGATTCAAATATATTTCAGGTATTAGTCAAGACAATTTAAGTTTTATTAATAGTTTTTGACAGCTTGTGCTATTAAAATTTAGGGTGGCATCTTCTCATTCTAAATATATGAGATAAAGGAACTATGTGTCAATAATGATTATTCATGATGACCAGTGTAGTATACAGACTCTAATTGGCTTGCAGTAAAGAGTAGTAATTTGATTATGCTTATAAGTCTTGTTTGCAATATTTATTCCTGTGGCTAAATTATATGCTAATCTGAACATATTTTTTTTCCAAATTTTATTACCAGGAGATGCCCCCCCCTACACACTTTACCTCATAAATTCAGCCATCTAGACAAAGATAACCACTTAATTTTAAAAACTCACCTAGAAAATTTATAAAAGCAGGCTGGGAATATAGCTCAGTTGGTAGAGTACTTGCCTCACATGCACAAGTTCCTGGGTTCAATCCCAATACCACAAAAAAAAGCTACCCAATGATCAGCTATATTTATCTTTTTAAGAAAAAAAATACTGCATAGGCAAAATAATTAAGTCTTATCATTTTATGCTTCTAATGATTACACTGCTACAAAAAGTAGAATTACTGAAATGAAAAACATTAAAGAGATATTTAAAGTTCATAGAACATTTTCCTTTTAAATAAGGAAAAACAGATATTATGAAAGTCTATTAAAATTTCACATAATTGAAAAATAAAGAATATGGTAATCTGAATAATTTTCACACACGAGGCTTTTAAAATCAAAGCTCTGACCCCACAAAAGCTGAATTAGGAAGATTCCAAATTTATAAGAAATTCTGTTTAGCCTGATACTCAGACCATAAAATATAACCCCTACCTTACTTCAAACCAAAGCCAGGCCCATCTCTTCTATCATGTCATTTTTCAATTAAAATCCTCAAGTAGCTCTCCACTGCATTTAAAACAAGATGCTGCCTCTTGATTGGAGCTCATGTGTGACTTGCTAATCTCTTCACTCTCATTCAAGCCTCTCTGCCTCACTCCTGCAGCTTTTCCTTTTCTTTTCTCCTCAGGACCTTTGCACATGTTGTGCTCTCAGCCTGCACTTCTCTTCCCCAGCTCCCTGCATAGCTTGCTGGTGATCATTTAGATCTCAGTCTACAAGTCATTTTCTCAGAAGCTTTGTATCTATTTTCCCCTCCTGACTCTCTATATTCACTATTTTAGTGATTTGTCCATTTATTTCATGACACTTACCACAGTTTATAATGCATGTACCTACTTTTTTTGCTTTTAGTAAACACCAGAAATACCCTACTAGTCATAGTCAATAAGTTCCATGAGGTAGGGATTGTTTCACTTATTATTTACCCAATATCTGGGCAAGGGGTTCTGTTCCCTGCAGATGAATAAAGTGCCATTTATATTGACATATTTCTGGTGACTCTGATGGGATTTTTTCCCACACTCTGGGTTTGTTTTAGCTGTGTATCCTCTGCAGTCCCTCCACTACACAAATAACATTCAATCCTTGTGACTGATTTGAAAAAACTGATTACTGGTAAAGTGTAAATAACTTCTAAGCCTTTTCTACTATCTTTCCGGAAACATAAGTATTTATTTCAAGATTGTGACTTTGAGGTTAATTAATTTATCACTGTAGAATCCTGGCATCAGTCTTTCCCCATCTGCTTCTCATGGTTGTAACCCAGCAATACATTAGTACTAGAACCAGGTCTTCAAAGGACAATAGCTATTTGTTTACACACTTATGCACTCCTTCAGTTAAGCACTTGTGTAAATAGCTATAGATAAAGAAATGTGGGACTGGGCTTGTGGCTCAGTGGTAGAGCCTTTGCCTCACATGTGTGAGGCACTGGGTTCAATTCTCAGCACCATGTATATAAATCAATCAACAATAACAACAAAAATATTTAAAAAAAAAAGAAATGTGAAATATGACTCTTCAGCAATTTCTTATAGAAGGAAAACAGATAAAAACCCTAATGGGCTCTGCAATTAGTCAGATCTGGATTGGAATCACAACTCTGCCATTTAATATCTGAACTTCATTTTCCTCATTGGTCTAATAAGAACAATATCTATTATGACAGATGTGAGAATAACCCTGAATAATTCATTCTTCCAATAAATAGTCACTATGTGTCACATGCTGTTTGAGGTATGGAGGATATAGCAGTGAAAACAGAAAAATCACTGCCCTCATAGAGCTTACATTCTAGCAGGGGAAGGCAGATGATATATAAAATAACAAATACACAGTCTTTTATATGGTGTTAAGTGGTGAGGACAACAATAAAGCAGGGAAAAGGAGTGCATGCATGTGGGAGGTAGGCTGCATTTTTAGGTAGGGTGGAGGCTGCTTTGTGAAGGTGGCAATTGAAAAAAGAAACAGGGGAGGGAGAGAGCTAAGTGCATATTTGAGGGAAGAGCATTCCAAACCCAGTGAACTGTAACTGCAAAGCCTTGCAGCAGGAATGTCCCCATCCTTAGCACGGTGCTTCCTGAAGTGTGATTGCTGGAGTAATCCTCATTGGCATCAATGTGACTTCGTTAGAACTACAACTTTAAAGGCATCATTTCAATACTAAATCATCATCCCTGGGGCTGGTTCCCAGGAACCTGTTTTAACCAGCTGTCTAGCTGACTCATATATGTTTAAGTTTGAGAACCACTCTTCCACCAACAAAAATGCAGGCTTTGGTTCCACTGATTCCACATCACTCTTAACTAGCTGTGCTACCTTGATTCAGTGGATCACAAAACATTCCGTACGTGGGAGGGCTTGTTAAAGCCCAGATTATTGGGTCCCACACCCAAAGTTTCAGATTCAGTGTGTTTGGATGGGGGATCCCCTAAGATTCTGCATTTCTACAAGTTCTCAGGTGATGCTAAGATGGTCTGGGAATCACGTTGAGATTCTCTGGAGAAAACAGCAAGAAGGCCTGTATACTAGAGCAGGGTCCTGCTAGAGGGAGGTAAGCAGTAGACAAGGTCAAGTAAGGAGAGAGAGGCAAATTGTGTAGGCCTCAGGTAGAAGCCTTGGCTTTTGCTGTGCTATGCACAATGGAGGATGGTGATCTAACCTACCTTGTAAAAAGACAATTCTGACTGCCATGTTGAGTTGCTGCAGAGGGGAAAGGAACCAAAGCTATTGCAGTCTCCAAGAGTGAGAAGCTGGGGCTTGGGACAGGGTGGGGATGATAGTGGAAATGATTAACAGTGTAGAGTCTGGATACTTTGCAAGGGTAAAGCCTACAGAATTTGCTAATAAGTTAAATGTGGGAAGTGAAAAGGAGTGGATGATTTCAAGATGCCTTCAAGAGTTTTAGGCCAGGCAATGCATGTGAAGTTGCTGACACACAATACTGTGAGCAGTCAACGGTGCATTTTAAAAATTGTTATGGTAAGCATTCAGCCCCTAGAAACCGCATTTAGGAAGAAGGGAACTGGATGAGGTTTGGCATGGACAGTGCTGGGGACCACCTCTCGGGTTTCATCTAACTCTCCCTCTTAAGGAGGAAAATAATTATCGGAAGGAGAAATAAAAATCCAAACCCTGCACTTACTGCAGCTTTTCCTCCTTTCCTTCCATGGGCTCCTACGGCCTGGCACGTGGCAACGAGGAGCCTCTATCAGAAGAACGGGGACGTAGCCTTGCTAGGAATGAGGCCCGAGAGCGAGGCAACTGTGACTCGTGCGTTGCGTTGCTAAGCGACGGCGGCCTGGCAACACGGCCGCGGAAAGGGGCGTGAGAGCTGGACCCGGACGCGCAGGCGCAGTGATCGCGGTCGGCTCAGCTCTGTGGGCCGCGGCTGAGCTGCGCCGAGCCTGGCCGGGTGTTTAGGCGTCCGCACCACCAACCCGCTGCAGGGTGGACACCCTGCGCTTGAACTTGCCCTTCCGCCGGTAGGGCCAGGACTGGTGTTTATCACCGTGACTAGGTCCTGGGTGGGAGGGATCAGCGAGGGTCGGTTTCCGGAGCTTCCTCCGCCGAGGGAAGTGCTGCTCTGGTCTGCTCCTCGTCCTCCCTCCAGAGCCCAGCAGGACGTCGCCCCGGTGTCCGCAGCTGCCACAACTGGCTCCAGAAGTGCGGGCAGGCGGGAAGAAAACGTGTTTACTCGTGAGCCATTAAATACTGTGCAAGTCGTGATTCACTTTCTCCGGTCAAGGAGAAAGCTTGGCTGTCACTGTTTACCACCAATTTCAAGCAAAATCTTTCCCGACCCTGTGGCAATGGTTAAAATAGAACAAGGGAACACTCATCTCCTGCAAATGAGGCTCCCTGTGGTGTGTGCATCTGTCCAAGGCTGAGCGGCCTTCAGAATCGGGCGCAGGGGATTGTAGGCTTAGGCAGCCAGCTGGTTGGGACTTGTTCCTGTAGCCCTTATCCAAAAAGAGCAAGCTCCTGGGAGAAGCCCACAATTACTGCGTCCATGTCTGACCCTGGAATTTCTTACCTCATTTCACCATTGCCTTCCACTTTCCACTAACCAGAGCCAAACGTCTTTGGCATCAACCATGATAACTGTTACGCATTTTCCTGCATAAGGAAGGAAATGGAAAGGAAAAGCCCTCACTGAGTCGAATTCTTCTGCGTTTCCGGCTGTGTGCAAGTGCAGACGTTTTGTAACCCAGAGTCAATTTGTATATTTGCGTTTTCCTTGGAGAGGTGTAGGAAAGTGGAGGTTGGGCCTAATACCCATTGTACACATATGAGCTAAAGTCCTGGCAGGACGAATGTATGAATAGATTTGACACTCAGTAACCTAACATCTACTTCTCTGGTTTTATCTTAACCATTGTAGACACTGGATACCTGGAAGTAATGGGACTTTGAATAGTGGCTCCACCACTTAAACCAGTTAGTTTAAGAGGGAAGTGGCTTAACCTCCCAGAGCCTCAATGTCTTCATTCACAAAATGTGAAAGCACTAGGGTTGTTATGAAGTATAATTTGATACAGGCAGAGTACTAAGAGCAGTGTGTGATGCTTAGTACTTGCTTGGTCACGATTAGCTTTCACTATTTTTTATTTGAGCAATTCAACCTGCCTAAGCTGCTACATGTCCTTGAGGTTTAGTTGACATCCTTATCATTCCTTCTAATTTCTATTTTAACCTTCACCAATCTCTTTGATTTGATTATTCAAATCACTTATCTTCAGGGACAGTCTCTACTACTTGTTAAAAAGAAATGAAAACATTTTCTCAACTTTATGTCTCTCAAATTGACAAATTCACCTGAACCCATGTGGAATGAGTTGTTTGCCTCTATTTTGAAAGTATTAGTCTAAAATAAATACATTTATGTCACTATCGGAAACTGTTATGCAGTTTGCATATGCCTAGGATTTATTAAAGGCCCTGAGAAACTTTAAAACAAATTGTGCCACAAGGAAGTCACAATCTAGTTAGGAATACAAGAGAATCACACACACAAAAAAATTGTGAACAAAACAGCAATGAACATATTATATAGCTGATAGTCACAAGTGTTAAATTTCAGTGCTAATGATAATATTCTATTATAATGATACACCATTTATTCTTGTTGTATTCTCTGTAGGGCGATGGCATAATTGTATGGATGTTATAATAATTATTGACTTTTTATATAGAAAAGCACTGGACTACTTTAGTAGTTTTTTACTAATAATTATCTGACCTAAAATACATACTTAAAAATTCTCCATGATTGTAGATTCTCACTTGTAAAAAAAAAAAAAAAAAAAAAAAAAAAACTGAAAAAAAATCAGTAAAAGATGTGATTTTCTCATTTGTGATAAGTAGTCTGAATGTTTACCAACAAAGTAATTAGTTTACTAACATTGTTCAAGTTAAAAAATACTAGTGCTGTTTGAGCTAGCCAGCATACCTTCTGTGAGGGACTACAAGAGAATGGAAAGTGCTCATGCAAAATGTTATAGATTCAGAAAATTATCAATATGTTTTGGACCACAGGAAAATATCAAAAGAACAGTACAGTTGTATATCCTTGTAGGAAAGCTGGGGTAAAGGGAGATTCAGTTTCCTCTGAGTCTTTTTTTAAGTGATGTCGTTGGGATGCAGGAAAGGATTGCAAACATATGGCATAAACAAAAGCTAGCCCAAATTCTATTTTTAAAAAAACAGATCATTTATTTGCCTCATACACATGTGTTGCAAGGATTAAATGAGAAAATTCATTCAGTGAACTTATCCCAGCACATGGTAGCACTATTAAAAGCTAGCTGTTAGTATTCTTCCAATTTTTATAATTGGTAAGGTGGAAGTTTCATTGAGTGCACACATTATATTGCCTTTGTTTCATTACCTTAGACTGTAAGACATTAATAAACCAAAATAAACATTAATTGAGGGCCATGGAATAAGAAATGTTAGTGTTAGTTTTGCCTATCTTTGAGAAAGGATGGGTTCAAACAAGTCACAGATGTGAGAGGGTCGCTGAGTTTTTCTCATGTCTAAGTTCAAAGCTAATTAATTTTTATCATATGTTAAAGAGAGACACATAATAAAAAATAAAAAACAAGAATGAGTTGTTGCATCTCCAGAAAGGTAAAAATCTCTAAATTTAAGGATAGGTTGGAGACTGAGGATGTAACTCAAAATTTGGCAGCAAAATGCTTGCCTAGCATGTGTGCCTAGCATCCCTGAATTCAAGACCCTAGCATGGCAAAAAACAAAATGAAAAAAAAAAGCCCATAGACCACCTTTGATGTAAATAAATAATCCTGTGTTTATATTAATTCATACAGATATATAAACAAAAATCTTTAAAATTTTCTAGAAATTTCTAGAAATAACTAAAAGAATTCTAGTATACCATAGATTTGTGCAAAATCATTATTAGAAATTACTAGTTCCAAAATTTACCTTATTGAGAGAAGACACCTATATTTTATGATTTCACAATTCAAAGTTCATTTTAAAATAATCCCAACTGCCGTTGCCTGTATAGAAGCTGTATAACCAAAGGAAGAATGAAAAGCTAGTCTCAGCTGGGCAGAACAAGAAGGGCCATTTTACATTATAGTGGAAAGATTGGTTGAATGAACGACTATGGGCATACAGCCTCTTGAGGAAGAACGTTGCAAAATAAAGTATTGTTGGAATGTTACCATCCTCAAAAGGTCAGAAATCACTAACTGAGCTGTCTAGTTTTAATGGTTTTCTGTCTCCTAGTTTCCTTTTCAATATATATTTTTTTGTTCTGTCTGAAGAATTCCAGAAATGTGATCATCTCTGTGCAAGCCATTGCCATACTTTATTATCTAATTATTAAGCAACACATTCTGAGCAACTTTCATATTCTGATCTATTCTTACTGGGCTGTGATATTTTAATTCATTGATTTTGAGATTCGAGTGCCTAGAAAAGTATCTTCCAAATAAAAGTTCTGTAAGACTAACCCAGAAAAATCTTATATCTTGCAAAATATATACTACTTCTAATATTTTCAGTAGTGTTTTCTTTAATGGACACCAATTAAAACTGTTCAACACACTCCTTAGAGAAATGCCACATTTTAAAAATGGTAATTAAAACACCCTTTTAAGCTAAACAATTTAAGTTCTTCAACTTCTTCCCATAAAATCTACTTTGATCCTTTTGATGATACAAATTGCCATCCTCTGTGCTTCCCCTAAGGGAGAATTAATACATATTGAATTTTGGGATTAGACCTGTGTTTAAATCCTAGTGCTGTGACTCTGGGCAAGTTATTTAAAGTTTTAAATTTTGAATATATTGCTTGTTAATCTTTAAAAGTAAATGAAAAATAAAGCCCATGAAGAATAGGAATAAAAAAACCTATAAGGTGGTTGGTTGTGTTCAATGGTATGCACAATCACCTGGCGCATAGTAGGTACCCAGTAAGTGTTTTCTACCACTCTTTTCCTTCCTTACCCATTGTCTAAGGTCAATCGCCTTGAAAGTGATTCTGCTAGGATTTGATTTTGGAACTACTTCTCTTTTTCTATCCCTCATGGCCTCTACATTTAATTTCTCTCTTATTTTAAACCATGGTGATAAAAACTGAATATATATTTCCAAATGGGGGCTTCCTAATGTAGAATAGTTGGAAAGATTGGAAACAGGAGATTGGGTGGAAATATCTAGAAAGAGTAAAATCAGATCCCTTGACAGGAGTCCATGGTGAGTGGAAGACTTTGATACAGGAAGGTCACAATAGGGGAGGAGAATATTATTATTATTTAGTGATGGAGTAGGTACAAAGGGAGAGAATGTGCCCCATCTGCTTTTAAAATGTCACCATACCTTATGCATTCTGGCAAATGCATGATGTTAGGTTCCATGATTGATAAAGCAGAAACAATAACTTTCTAAGAATAAGCACATCATCACCAACCCCCATGACTCCAACTCATGACTTAACTGGTGCCATGATTTGGAACTGTGATATGTATGGGTAGACCTGTGATAAATTAAAAAAAAAAAAAAAAAAAAAAACAACAACAACAACAACTTTCCTTCTGTAGCACAAATGAAGAACCCAGAGATGTTAAGATTACATTTGAAGAAAAATGAGGGGTTTTGACCTAAAAACTTGAATATGCCTAAAAAGAAATCACAGTTGAGGTTTTTAATAGAAAAGTATTACAACACTTTTAATTAGTGAGGGAGTTTAGTTTACCTCAAATACCTCCTAATCTGAAGACACTGTCTTCAAAACAGTATGGTAAAGAATGCTTTTACGAGCCATCACTTTTAAACTATTCTTTTAACCTACACTTTTTCCCTTATGTAATTATAATGGTATTATGTGTTTCGAGTTATAGTTAATTACTGCAGCATTTATAAGCTTTTCCAGAGTTTGGAAACTTAGCCATGTTTTTAATCCTCTTACAGTAAGCCTGGAAGCAAACTACTTACCTGATTTAAGCTTCCCTTTTCATTGTGTTCTCTGCCAAACTCTGAGGCTTTAATAATGGGGTGTAAGATTCAGGAAAAGAAATATTACAGGATTTTTTTTTAATATTTAAGAGAAGTAAAGCAGCATCCAAAAGAAATGTGGCATTTCTACAGTTTTTTGCTATAGAGAGCATAGATATGGGAGGTATCTCTATCCTTGATTCATCTGTGTCATGGCTAGTCAACCTTACAGGGGACCACAGGGAAGCCTAGCAGGTCACTGTTGTCTAGGCCACTGCAAAGAACAAAGGATTTCCGCATTGGAACTGCAGATTTGATGCTGGCTTTTTTGCTTACCATTCAGGAGACCCATGGCAAGTCTGTCTGCACACTGGGATGCCAACACCTACCCTCTCTCAGCAAGGTTAGAGAAGCAGTCATGTGAAAAAGTGCTTCGTTAAACTGCCCTTGCTTAATAAGTGCAAAGCATCGTATTTATTAAATCCAGTTGCTGGACTGTTCTAGTGTCCCAACCTCACCTTCTTGGGATTCACTTCATAAGAGAAGGCCACTCCCTTTTTATAAAATATAGTTTCCATCTGTATGCAATTTGGTGGCAGCCACCCCTGCAAAACTCTTACTTGTTTTTTGTTTATATTTTAGATTGTTTGTTTGTTGACCCTGCTGTTAATTCTCACTTTAAAGCAGATTTCATATCTGTAAGAATATTAGTTTGAGAAGCCCACCCATGCACAACATGATTTACTCCAAAATCTTATTTCTCTAAGCATGGGCCTGAGTAGTACAGAAGTTAGGACCAAGTAACTAATTTTAGACTTTTGCTCCAATTTGGTTGTGGTTTGATTATTTTGGATGATAACCCAAAGCCTCAATAATAGGGAAATAGAATGATTCTAAGTATGTTGTTTTCCTAATGAATACTTGAGGTTACTTAAAATATATAGAAGACATATAATTTTTCTTGGACATACTTCATGGAATTATAAAACAGACATTTTCTTTCTATAATTCTATTAATATTTGGTAATGCAAGACTTACGTTACTTCTTATGGTTTCTACTCTCTTTTTATTTTTATCTTCTCTATGAAAGTTCTTACGTGTTGTTACCTAGATTCATTACAATTTTTTTTCTGACTTGAATATAAATTGCACCAAATTTTTGCTTCTCATTCAGTATTTGAAGGACTATAGCATCGTAGTTATAAGCCAGGAATAGGAACAGGACCACATGACCTTAAACAATGTCCTTCTCATATTTCCTTATCTGGAAAATGGTGAAAACTGTACTATCTGACTTCCTCAGCTTTTGTAATGGTCAAATAAGATGGTCTACATTATGGTGCTTGGCATATAGTAAGTGCTCATTCACTTGTTCTCCCCCAGCATTATCATCAGAATATAACTGTTTTGCAAGCTGAGATTACTTCCCTCTGCTCTGTTGCACCTGGCAGATTCTCGGTGGCTACTTCCCAAATGAATGGCAAAAACATCTAGCAAGTTTTATGCAGTGGAACTTCTGTTCTTCTACCAACCCACTGGTATCTCCTTGCTCTCTGGAATTTTTCCTCTGGAAGTTAAAGGTACCAGAGACAGTCTCACCAGTATAGCTGGAGACCTTAGAGTTAGGCAAAAGGGTTCATCATTTTTTTTTCAAACTGCAACTTTTCTTTTTAAGTCCTCATTTTTCTTTGGACTTTGAACTATAAGAAAAGCCAACAGGTCCCCAGTTTGGATCCTTTTCTCCAAACAGTGCATTCTTTTCCCACGAACCATCCTTGTCTCTACGTTACTCTGTTTGTTGATCTAGTTAAACTTATCTGGAATACTTTCCATCCGATTTGGGGAAAGGAACTTATCCTTGCCTTAGCTCATGGGTTAGAAGGAAATTTTTACTCCCTTTGTGGCATCCCTGTCACCACCCACTTCCATTGCACTGGAGAAAAATCTTGATAATCAACTTGTCAGAATTGGACTCTGATAGACTTTGGGCTTTAATAGCAGTCAGTGCTTAGGGATGCTGTACAACCTTGCCTTCCTTGAACTTCCTTTCTTTAGAGATTGGACAAATTAGGCAGGGCCTGTCTCAACTGGCCTCACCATCTCAATTCTGTCTACCTGCATGCAGCATGGGAGAGCTAATGGACCACTCATTCACAGGTATGTAGCTACTTGAAGAGAGGGTACAGAATTCAAGAGAGAAGGTATAGAAAATAAGAAGGTTCACTTTGGCCTCCTATCCTAATTCAGTTTCTGTGATCTAGTTTTCACTTGAGTTTTCTATTGTTGAACTGGATTTTTCTCTGGCTAAGGAAACAGAGCTTTGTTTGCTATTTGCCATCATTTCTTTTCAATATGTTCTTTCAGCAGAGAACCCCTGAAATAAGACCAAAGCCACATGCACAACCAGTCCCTAATACCATTCTTTATCCAGACCAACCTACTTTACAAAACTATAAAAGTTTTTTTTCCCTTCTTCTTCTAAAACTGGAACTCTTATAATATTAAGAGATGTCCTGATTAGAACAGGCTACATTCACTCCATCTATGAGGGAGAGATTCCTGCCCTAGTTTATGGGGCTGGCCAAACACATGACTTTGCATACTGTGAAGAAGTAATTGGCAGCACTTTATTAGTCACATATTCATAGCAGAGGGGATGAGCATACTACACACAAGGCCACATGAGGGTTACCCTTGACAACTAATGAACAGCCAGAGGCTGTGGAAAACAGGCTTTGTAGTATCAAGATGGTTTGAACCCTGGTTTCCATCAGAGGATGTGACTAGCTTGTTTGAATGATTCTGCAGGTTGGCAGGGAACTGAAACCTGCTACTCAGTGATAAGGAGGAAGCACATCTAAGTCCCTCAAAAAGGAGGTCTCTTTGGTTAGGGGACTTTTATCATGGGAGCAGAGTTGGAGGGGAGGAGAATTTGTATTTAAGCCATTTGAAGCCCAGATGTCAAGGTAACACATAATACTGGGCTTTAATTTTAGGATTTATACTACACAGTTCATACTACCATAACATCATTTGTTTATTACCTTAGAATTTCACTTTAGACATGTTAATAATGTCTTACTTTCTTGTCAAATTGTGGACTACTTAGGGATAGAGAGCATCTAAGTTCTCCACTTTAAAAATAATGTACATTATGGTTTGAAAAAACATGATTAGCATTAAAATGATCTATTCTGTTATATCTTAAACCAAAACTTGCTAATTTAATCATATGAAGAGTATCTAATATACCCAAGATTTGTCTTTGCACATGGTTAATTAGTAGTGATATTTCAGTACTAACGGATGCACTAAGTAGAATTCAATTTGTATTAGTAAAGTCTGAACTGTTGACTGGCAATGACGCCCATGAATTCCCATACTGCTGAATTAAACCTCTGTGATGCGACGGGTACTGACAGCTCTAAACATTTAGAGTTACCCAGGTTTGCTGACATTTGAAAATAGCTAATTTTTCCCCTACTCTGTTTTCAAACAGCTGTTGAAACAATAAAATGAATGGGATTGGCATTCTTTCTAAAATCAGAGTTAAGCTACAGCCTAGATACCAGAATGCTGATGTCTCAAATGTATTATTCACACTACATATTGTAAGCACTAATGGGGCCCATTAAGAGAATTCTTACTGTTGCTAATTCAAGCAATTTGATATGGGGGAGGGATGATAAGGAGGTCATAGACAAATTGGAAGAATTTATAATATATCCTCCCAGTTTTCTAAAAATGTTAATCCTTTTTTTTCATTTCAATTTATGTCCATTAGATTATTTTATTTTTTACTTTATTAAAATATTTGTAAAATTGTCTGCAACCACAAATATAAAGTTCTTTTCCTTTTAAACTTATAATATACAATAAAATGAGTGAAAGTTTCAACATTTAACTTATTTTTACCTTTTCAGAGTAATTCATTATATCTCTGAGATGGAATGTCTTTTCTTACATTTCTTACAAATAATCCTACCTAAATCCATTGCAGTATGAAGTATTGGTATAGAGAAACTACTTTTTTTTCCATTATTTGAGTTTTATTCCATTTTTAGATTCACTGACCAAAAATACTTAATAATAGAATACATGAAGATATTACTATTTAGATTTGCCTTAGTGGAAATATGTTTTATAAAGACTTAAAATGTAACTAACAGAATTTTTCTGAATTATTAGAACAGCATCTTTACTGTTTATTTTTGGAATAAACTACTGATTTTATTACATGAAAAATAAAACTGATTTACTTAAATTAAAATGAGGTTTCCATTGTAAAACTTTTTTCAAGTACTTTGAAGTATTGTCTTATTTCAGTTTCCAATATTACAAGAGTTTAATTAAAAAATATTTTCTATGAAATAAACTACTTCTTTCAAATTAGATATTAGGAAATATATATTTTATCAATAATTTTGACTTTATAAAAGGAATACATGCTTATTGTAGAAAATTTGGTAAACATTGTTATAAATAAAGCAAAATTTTATCAGCTAGACCACTGCTCAATTTCAATGAATTTTTCTCTATTTTTCTTCCATCAATCTATAACAGTTTGGGCCAATGTGCTATCTACCATCCACATGTAACTATTTAAATTTAAATGAATTAAAATTAAATTAAACTAAAAATTTAGTTTAATGGCTATTTTAATAGCCACATGTAACTAATGATAATGTTAGCCCAAATATAAAACATTTTTATCATCACAGAAAGTTCTATTGATAGAGCTGTTAGAGGTTTACGTATTTCATATGTATAAATCCATATGAAACTTAATTGTGTTTATATATGTACATATATATGTATATTAAATTCAGTTTTCTGAAAATGTCTTCATTCTTTCTTCTTTAGCATTTTAAAAAGATCTAGTTGATAGTTACTCTTTGTTAAGTCTTGACATAATTGTACTTTTTTGGGGCTTCCACTGTTGCTGTTGAGCAATCAGCTATAAAACTAATAGCTGTTTGGATTTCTATCTTTTCTCTCTGGCTGCTTTTAAATATCTTCTCTTTGCTATTTAAGCTTTATGATAACTTTACACCATGTTTATGTGTGAATTTTTAAACTGTTATTCTTCATGGAGTATGCTATGCATTCTGTGTAAAGTTTGGTGTTTTTTTTTTCTGACAATTTTGCAAAATTATCTGTTAACTATCACCATGATTACTACTGCTTTCTTTCTTCAACTCTTTTTTTCCTGGGAATGTGGTGACATTTTAAAGATTTTGCATTCTATCTACTGTGTTTCTACTGTCTTTCATATTTTCAATGTCTTTCAATATTTCAGCAAGTTTTTCAATTGTCAGCAATTTTTTCAATTTTCAGCAATTTTCCATATTTCAGCAATTTTCTCAAACTTACTTGCAGCTCATTAATGTTCTCTTCAGCCCTATCAGCTATATCTAATCTTTAATAAAAGGTGTATATTTGTAACTTAAGCAATTATGTTTCTTTGTTTTTAAAAGATTTATTGCAGACTGGGGTTGTGGCTCAGTGGTAGAGCGCTTGCCTAGCACGTGTGAGGCACTGGGTTCCATCCTCAGCACAACATAAAAAAAATAATAATAACGGTTATTGTGTCCATCTACAACTAAAACAAATATAAGAAAAAAGTTTTATTGGGTCTTTTTTAAATCCTGCCTGTCCACATTGTAAAAAATTCAGCATTACTGAGGTCTAATTTGTATACAATAAAATGCACCTATTTTATGATTATAATTTAATGAATTTTGACAGATATACATACCACTTCTGTAATTTTCCACTCAATCAAGATATAGGACAGAGAATTCTGCCTTTTATTCTTTGAGGTTTGAAAGCTTTTTAAAAGATTGTTAAATTTAGGCTGGGATTGTAACTCAGTGGTAGAGCACTTGGGTTGGATCCTTGGCAGTGCATAAAAATAAATAAATAAATAAAGGGATAGTGTCCATCTACAACTAAAAATTTTTTTAAAGAGATTGATAAATTTACAGTGTGCAAATTTAACTTGTCAAAATCTATCTTCAAATTATTTTATACTACTTGATGCAAAATGCTAAACCTTCACAGAAGACGTTTCTCCCTCCTGTTTTTACATATTATTGTCATACCCATTGTTTCTATATATAGACCCAGCAGTTCATACTGCTGTAATTTTTGTTGTGAGTAGTGCACAGTTTTTAAATTTTTTCTTTAATGAGAAAAATGTCTCATTAATTTACTCCCATATTTACCACTTCTAGCATTCTTTATTCCTTTATATAGATCTGAATTTTCATCTGGTATCATTTTCCTTCTGCTGGAAGAACTTGGTATTTCTTATAGTTCAGATCCGTCGGTGATAAATTTTTTTCAGATTTGTTTTTTTTTTTTTAAAGCTGGGCTTTTTTTTTCTTCCTTCTTGCCTTCATTTTTGAATCTCACTGGATCTAGAATTCTAAGTTGACACATTTTTTTCTCCCCCCTCAAATTTTAATACTCAATGTTCTAAAAGTTTAAAGTTTTAGAATTTAAATTCTTTTTTCTTTAAGGATTGCTGTACTTTGTTTTGGCGAGCAAATAAGTTACTTGCTGATCGGGTTGATCCCTCTGAGTGCTATTTTTAAGCTTTCCTAGTGTGGACCTAGAATAATCAGTGAGAACTGTCTGCTCTGGCTTGAACCTTTTTTAGCCCCGTTAAGATCTTCTTTTTACAATTCCCTGGGCATTCTTTGCACAACTTTGTGACATTTTGCTCTACATATGCATGGCTTAGTAATCAGGAAAAACTGGAGGGAACCTCTGTGCCCACATCTGAAAAAATTTTTTTTTCTATGTACTTTGTTTCTTTCCAGAACTTTGTCCTGCAATTGCCAGCTGCTTTAACCTCCCTAAACTCCAATCTCTTTCTCTTCCCTTTAGGGGGACCTCCAGAACCACCAGTTCTCTCTTTCTGCTCCTACAGTCTGGAAATTGCCTCTAGGCAGAAAACTGGGGCAACCAAGGGCTCTTTAGCGTCCCTTTCCCTCAGGGATCATAGTCCCGTACTGGCTGTTGCCCAGTTTCTGAAAACAATGGTTCCATATATTTTGTTCTACGTTCCATTGTTTACCATGGAACTTAGCAAGTTAAGTCAGGGGTTTGTTATCAATGATATAGTGGAAGTTTTTGTTTTCTTTTTGTCACTTTATTTATTTTATGTCTCTTGTAATCTTTACATGCTTGGCTTGTGTGAAGAATTATAGAGGAATTTTAGCCATTTTTAATTTATTATCATGAATATATGAACTGACTTCTGTCATCTTAGCTCAGGCCCGTGGAGGAATATGGTGTTTCTTTTCTTATATTTAATTCAACACACATACTGCTGAGCACTGTGGCCATGCACGGTTTTGAGTGTCACAGACATCAGGGGACACACATAAATTTGTGCTCCACTGCAACTTCTTTGGGGTGAAAAGCAATAAAATAAATAAATAAAATGTAGGTGACCATTAGTTAGATGGTGGTAAATACCAGAGAGAAAGTAAAAGAAATAGATAGGGGGGTTGAAGAGTGAGTAAGTGACAATTTAAAGTCATCAGGGTAGGACTCATTGATAAAGTGACATGCATCCCTAGGTCAGATGAAAGTGGAGATACCTGTGGATATCCAGGAGAAGAGCACTCAGGTGAAAGATAATAGAAAAGTGGAAAGGCGGGGCAGCGCATGCCTGGGAAATTCAAGGTAAAGAAGGGGTTCCATGTGACAGGAGCAGCTTGAACAGGGGGACAGAGGCAGGGAGTGAGATTTAAGAGGAAAGGGAGGCCTCATCGGCCATTTGCAATGGTTTTGGCATTTACTGAGAGTGAGAAAGATGGTAATGAGGAGGTTTTAAACAGAGGCATGGCATGATTTAATCCTTTTTTTTTTTTTTTTTTAACAGTGTCACTCAATGCAGTATAAAGAACAGACTGAAGAAGGGCAAAGGCAGAGGCGGAGAGTCCTGGCAGGAAGCTCTATAATGATGGGAGTATCTGGGGTCAGGGCTGACAACTTAGCAGTAGAAGTGGTTGGATTCAAGCACATATATTTTACTTTTTTCCCCCCTTTATTCTGTTTGGCATTAGGGATTGATCTCAGGAGCATTCTGCCTCTGAGTGACATCCCCAGCCCTTTAAAAAATATATATTTATTTTGAGACAGGGTCTCCTTAAATTGCCAGGCTGCTTTTGAACTTGTGATCTTCTTGCCTGAACTTCCAGATTAGCTAGGATTACAGGTGTGTGCCACTGTGCCCCCCAAAACTTACTATTAAAAATATAAAAGAATAGGGAATAGCCTACTGTACCTTGATGTACTCCCTTTAACAGCTGTGAACTCATATTCAATCTTGTTTCATCTGCTTCCTGTCTGTTTATCCTCTTGCTCCTTCCCCTTGCTCTCCTCCATAACTGCCCCCACTTATTTATTTTAAAAATATTTCTACTCTTTTTATTTCATTCATTTATTTTTTTATGTGGTGCTGAGGATCTAACCCAGTGCCTCACATGTGCTAAGCAAGTGCTCTACCACTGAGCCACAACCCCAGGCACCCCCCCCCTTTATTTTTAAGCAAATTCTGGACCTTTGAAATAGAGACAACAGGGGAGACAGGAATACAGGAGAAAGTCTAAGATGACTTCAAAGCTTTTGCACCAAACAACTCAAAAGGTGGTGCTGCCAGCAACTGAGGTGGAAGAGTTGGTGAGAAGAGCCATCAGCTAAGGTGGGGAAGTCTAAGAGGAAAAAAATTGGAACAAAGGGGCATAGTTTGGGACACTGAAGTTTGAGATGCCTATTAGATGTTTAATTGTAAATGTCGAGTTGGCTTTTGGTTATGTGACTCTGGATGGAGAAAATAACTCCCGGTGGGAGATGGACATTTTGGAGTTGTCAATATATACATGATATTTAAAATTGGAGGCTGGACATTATTAACAAAGAGAAAAAAGATGTCCCGGGCCTGAGCTCTGGAGCCCTCCAATATTCAGAGGTTAGAGAGATGAGGAATGAATTACCAGAGAAGACTAAATAGATGTGAATACAAAGTGATCCAGAAAGTGTGATATCTAGGAAGCCAAGTGAAAAAGTGCCTCTGTGTTTAAATAAGAGAAAGACCAAAAATTGACTGGATGAGTTAGCAACAATGAGATGTCATCATTAGCCATAGTAAGAGGAATGCTGCAGCCTGGGGCTGGGGGCGATGGCATGATGCAGACAGGTTCAAGAAGCATGGAGGGCCCAGCAAATATAGATGGCTGCTTCGAAAATTTATGTGTAAAAGGGAGAGAGATGAATCCAAGGCTGGTGAGGCTAAGTGGGGGAGAAATAATAGTATGTTTGTAGACTGAAAGGAAAGATTCATTCAAAAGAAACTAAAATTGATGGTAGAGGAGTGATGCAGGAGAAGGGTGGGAGTGGAGTCCTTGAGGGTGGGGGATCCGGGCATTGCCTTTACTGGGATCAGAAATAGTTCAGCTATGGTAATAGGCAGGAAGCTAGAGCAAGCATTTGGGCACAGATACAGGTGGGTGGGTAGAGGCAAGGTAGAAGCTGTGGAAGTTCTGATGGAAAGTGGAAAGAGAGTTATGGTGAGAGTCAGGAAGAGGAAAGAGAAGTGAGGAGAACCCTGAATTGGCGGTCCAGAAGGTGGGGACACAAAATAGTTGCTGGGATCAATTGGGTTCTTCAGGGTGTTATGATTTAACAATTTCTTTATTAGAAAGCTTTCTGTATGGGCCTCTGTCCAGTCAGTTTTGCTTGTAGACCTCTGTGCTGTATAATTTATACCATCTACTTTATAGCTATCTGTTTCAACTCAAATTTTCTATTGTAACTGATTTTCCCTTCCGTTTCCATTATCCTGACTTTTCCCCATGAATCACTGTTACTGATGTACTGGTGGATTATATACATGCTCTCTTTTCTTCCTATGAACCATTTTCTCTCATTTTCATTTCCTTGTTCTCTCTTCAACTCTCATCGAAGAGAACCTTTCAAGTTTATTCTCTACATCAGTGTTTCCTACGCCTCCTGATTGTCAAACCTCCCTGGAAATTTTTTGAATGTGCAGCTTAAAAACAAAAACCATGGTAGATCCTGATTCATTAGATCTTGGGTGGGGTCTAATGAGGAGTCTATTTAAAACATCCCTCATGGGGGACTGAGGTTGTGGCTCAGCGATAGAGCACTTGCCTGGCATGTGTGAGGCCCTGGGTTTGATCCTCAGCACCACATATCAATAAACAAATAAAGTGAAAAATCCATTGGCAACCAAAAATATATTTTTTTAAAAAAATCCCTCAGGTAATACTGATAAACAGCTGGGTTTGGCAGCCACAGTTCTATGTCAGTAATGCAATTTTCTGGTGACTAATTCCAGAACGGATTGTAATTCTGTTCCCTTTTGGGTTTCCCACAGTTTGTTCATATAGATACCACATTTCAAAAATAGTAGTACACAGTATGCCAATTTTCCAGTTAGGCATTGCAAGCATGTTCTTAATTCAGATTAATCTGTACTAAATATATTTTAAGTGTGTGTGTGTGTATGTGTGTGTGTATGTGTGTGCGTGTGTTTTCCTGCTCTTCAGATGTAATCTTTACCTCTCAGCTAGTTTTTCTTAATCTATATGCTGTAGTTTAATCTGCACAGGTTCTCTGCCAAGCCTCCTGCTTCCCTTCCACAAAGGTCAATTTTCATTGTATGTTATTGAGGACATCAGCAGATGTTTCCTGAAAGTTTATTTTCTTCCTATAAAAAATAATTTTTAGAAGTATGTACTTCCTTGGTTCTAAAGTATAATGCACGCTTTACCTTGAGCTGCAGTGCTTTCTGTGAATTGTAAGGCTTGTTTTTGTTTCCTGTATGTTCATTTTTTTAAAAAAGGAATGTTTGTTTAAATACTGGTATTTGCCAACAGACAAGTATATTTCTCTCAAGTCTAAAGCCTGAGAATGGCTGATCTACCCTAAGCCAGTGTTTTGTCATGAAATTTCTAGGAGCATTACATTTTTTAAATTATGAAATATATATAAAAATATGTAACTTTTCTTGTAGAGCTTAAATAATTGTAAAGTGAACAAATATGAAGCTACTGCTCATACATAAACATAAGATCACCAGCTGGTAAGGAGACCTTCATTGTGCCTGTCTTGGACTGCAGGTCATTTCCTCTCACTTGGATGTGACCGCTGACCTTGTTTTGTAACAATCACTGCCTTGCTCGTGTTCATAGTCTCGCTATGGCTGCTGGCCTCCCTCAACACAATTTCTGCTATGCTCTGCCACTGAGGCTCTTTCCTTGCCTCTGCTCCCAAGCTTTAAGTACAGGGCCAGTGCCTGTGTCCTCTTCCTTGTGTGTGGTGACTTGGGAGTTATCCTAGTCAATGGAGAAAGTGGTAGCTGGGATCAGGAAAGAGAAAGAAAAGTTGATTCTTCTATTGTTCCCTCAGAAAATTGTCCCTGAGCGCAGAAAGATTCCCATTTCATTTTTTTTTTCTGATTGGTGTAGATACTACATCTCAAAAATAATAGTACACGGTATCTACTCACTTTATGCCAATTTCCTGGGTGGGCCTTGCAAGCATGTTCTTAATCCAGATTAATCTGCACTAAATTTGGTGGAAATTCTGCGTTGACATTTGTAAATGCCAAATACTATGATCCTTGATTTTTAGAATTGTTTTAAAATAGAAACTCAATTTCCAAAACAATCTCTTGCATCTTCTATTTCTCTATATGTCTTCTAATATTTGTAAAAAAAAAAAATGAGAGAGAGAAAGAGGGAGAGAAGCCATATTAAAGGATTTTATCAGCTGCTACTTGCCCAGCAGCAAATGGAAAAGGAAAGAAAAATGTAGTTTGAGGATAAAGAAGTACCTTGGCTGGGCTTGGTGGCAGATGCCTGTAATTCCAGCAGCTAGGGTTGAGGTGCTGAGGAAGGAGGATCTCGAGTTCAAAGCCAGCCTCAGCAAAAGTGAGATGCTAAACCAGTGAGTCCCTGTCTCTAAATACAAAACAAAATAGGGCTCAGTGGTTGAGTTCAATCCCTAGTACTTGGACATTCAACAAAAATGTACATTTATATTTCCAAGAGAGGAGAAAGCATAAGTCATGTTTTCTAGTAAGGGAAAAAATAACCCATTTGCTTTAGAAAAACCCAATAATCTAAAAGGAAAAAAAGCTGATAATAAGATCATTGTAATTGGCATTTCAAAATAAATGTGAATGTCTTATGATATTATAGTAAAATAAACATTGAGGTTTTATCAGTTTAATTTAGCTCTTCTATTTTATTTCCTCTACATTTGGTCCACACTTATATTAGTGTGTTAACTGAAAGCCTAAACTTTAAAAAAAATACATTAACTAGTCTTTTTAATTCTAAATTAATTTTTTAATTAGACTTCAGTTTTATACAAAACCATGAACCATATAAATAAATAAAATAAATAAAGGTCAATTAACAACTAAAAATATTTTTAAAATAAAGAAAAAAAGAAAAGGAAAATTATCTCTTAAACATGATCTTATTTTTTAATTTTTAAAAATATTTATTTTTTAGTTATAGTTGGGCACAATATCTTTATTTATTTATTTTTATGTGGTGCTAAGGATTGAACCCAGGGTTTCACATGTGCTAGGTGAGTGCTCTACCACTGAGCCACAACCCCAGCCCTTACACATGATTTTAAACTAATTTTAAACATTAGTTTAAAATCTCCAAAATTGCTTATAAAGTATATGTTAATGAATCACTAATTATATATTTACATTTTCTCCTTTATATTTTTTACCTGGGTAAGATAAAAATAGAAACAAAGGACAACAGAACATCAGTTTCAGAAATATGTTAGCCACCATGAAGAATAAGAACTTATTTCCAATAGTAATTCTCACTATATATTTTTGATGGAAATGAATTGAGGTTAGTATACTTGCTATGCTGGCTTGAAAGAAGTAATCATGAGAATGGAGAATATATTTAAGTTTATCATTTTTGGAAATTTAGAAAAGAATACCCAATATATTAAACTTGGTGTCTTTGTTGTTTTTTTAACTTATTTTTTTTTAGTTGTAGTTGGACACAATACCTATATTTTATTTATTTATTTTTATGTGGTGCTGAGGATTGAACCCACTGCCTTGCATGTGCTAGGCGCTGAGCCACAACCCCAGCCCTGTTGTTATTTTTGATTTTGTTTCTTTGAGGCAGAATTTTTCTTTTTTCAGCGCTGGGATAGAACCCTGGGCCTCATGCATTCTAGGCAAATGCTTTACCACTGAGCTATGTCCCAGCTCTAGAATTCTTAAAAGATGTCTTACAGATGATTGGAGTGAAGATCACAGATCTGGGCCAAGATCAAACTGCCTGTCTCTCTCTTTGGCCTTCTGTAACTCTCCTGGCATCAACCCCTGAAGTCCTCTGGCTCACTGGAACCTTGTAAGAAGTCCTTCCTTATTAGTCTAACTTCTTGATTTTGCACATTGCTAATCAGTGGTGGGCTGAGTCTCCAGAGTCTTCAAGCAGTCTTCTATACCATGCCACTTGCTTTTAGTTCCTGAAATTAGTTACTAGAGAGAGAACATTCTCTGATATCTATATTAACAGAGACTATAGAGTATGTAGAGTATATAGAGTATATAAAATATATTTGTGGCCAATATATCTCCAAAAACAAGCTAGTTTTTAGAAGTGAATTATTTTTCTATGAGTTCAAAGATACATGTTTCTGAAAAATTCCTTCACTAGACAAAGTTGAAAAAATATTTAATCACTGCCCGGTGCAGTGGTACACACCTGTGGTCCTAGCTATTGGGAGGTGAGGCAAGAGGTTCACTTGAGTCCAGGAGTTTGAGATCAATCTGAGCAACTATACTGAGATCCCATTTCAAAGACTTTTTTTTTTTTTTAAGTCATAAAAATGGTGAACCACTTCCAGCAAAGTTGAACTAATGGATATTGTTGCCCATATTCACCAGCCATCTGTTCATCCCTTCCTTTGGGTCTTCTCTGCCCTTTGGCAACACAAAGACCTACTGTGAATTCTTCTAGTCATAGGGTGTACCCCTGTACTTAGAGATTTCCAGTCTCAGATGAAACTTGGATTGCTTCTTCTCTGGCTTAGAAGTCTATACCCTTCTCCAAAGAAAAATCCCATATCTTTCCCACACCTCTGTCCCTTCTGTGTGCCCAGCTGGGTAAGAATCTGTCTTTTGCACATACTCTCTAGCCAAGAAGATTCTACTGAGCTTCACTTCTTGAGCTAGCTTTTAAAAAAAGATAGGCACTTTTATACAAATATGAAAAAATAATATGCATTTACAAATCATGCCCCTTGGGATTCTGGTAGTTTCCTGAGGGGTGATGTGTATGGGTATGTGGAATGTTGAGACCCCTCATTGATAGTTACTGAATTGGGTATCAATCTTTTTTTTCCTCTCTCCTTGTGGTGCTGGGGATTGAACCCAGGCGTTGTGCATGTGAGGCAGGCACTCTACCAACTGAGCTATATCCCCAGCTGGTATCAATCTTTTGCTTAATTTTTTTCTTGTTTTTTTTAAAAAAAATTCTGACAAAAATAAGCCTATCAAGACATTTTATTATGTAAGAGTCCGGCAAACGTTGGAGGAAGAGACCACCAAGAGACCGACTCATGCAACAGCAAAAGGGGGTTTATTGCAGATCCAGCATGCTGGGGCTCCGTGCTCACTCAAGAAGGGAGAGCAGCCCAGAGCCATGAGCAGGGGTTAAGCAGTGCTTAAGTACACTTTTTGGGGAGGGCCGGGGCTTTGCATACATCAGAGCAAATCATCATGAGGTGAGGCACAGGAAAATCGAACAACAACTCTCAAACATGATTAGTACATTCATTGGCGGGAACAGGTCGGGCGGGAGTGATAGTTCAGTCCTAAGGAGGGGGGTACATTCAAACTGATTGGTTTGGGCCCTGAGGTGCCTACGTGCCTAGCTGCACACAGGGTCCAGGTTGTTAAACAACTAAGTGGTCAGGGGGGACTATCTAATGGGCAGTCCTGGGAATTGTCCTAACAGCTACAGGAATTTCAGACTTTGAGTGTAGCATAGAAACTTAACAATACCTGGTCCTTTACATTTTAATTTCAATTTCTTTTATCCTTTCAATGATATATAATATAATATGTAAATTAAAAATTTCTTATGTAAATTCAATATGAAATTTGAAATACCAAGTTTACTATTAAGTTATGTTATCTGGTCTACCTAACACATTTTTTTTTTTTTTTAATTTAGAGACAGGGTCTCACAGAGTTGCTTAGTGCCTCACAGTTGCTGAGGCTGACTTTCAACTCAGGATCCTCCTGCCTCAGTGAGATTACAGGTGTGCGCCACTGCATCTGGCCTAACACATTTTTATATTGCTTTATATTTATTTCTCTTGCTTTCTACCTTTCACAACACCTATTTTTTCAATCATCTTAAGCAATATTTTCCACCCAGCAATAGAATGATCTATTAATTATTAAATACTCTTGGTTAGTGTGATTCATTTTGTGTAGTTAGAAGAGTGTTCCAGCAAAGCATGATTTTTCTATAAAGAAAGTTGAGAAGGAAATTACAAAAGGCCATCGGGACAATAGAAAGTGAATATATCAGTGTTAATTCTGAGATCATATTTCTTTTAAAAAATCATTTAGCCTTTTTATATGTAGACAATAAGACTGTATCCAAACTTGAGTGTGAAAAAATGTCTGTTTCATTTTCCCAAAATCAAACCGAGCCTTCAAGCCCCCTCTGACTTGGAATTGGGAAGTAAAAAAACAAATGCCAAATGTCTTCTTTGATATACTGAGAGCAACTAAGAACAGAACAGGGAGGAAGAGCAGGAAGAAAAGATTAACATTAAACAGAGACATGAGGTGGGAGGGAAAGGGAGAGAAGGGGAAATTGCATGGAAATGGAAGGAGACCCTCATTGTTATACAAAATTACATATAAGAGGTTGTGAGGGGAATGGGAAAAAAAACAAGGAGAGTAATGAATTACAGTAGATGGGGTAGAGAGAGAAGATGGGAGGGGAGGGGAGGGGAGGGGGGATAGTAGAGGATAGGAAAGGTAGCAGAATACAACAGTTACTAATATGGCATTATGTAAAAATGTGGATGTGTAACCGATGTGATTCTGCAATGTGTATTTGGGGTAAAAATGAGAGTTCATAACCCACTTGAATCTAATGTATGAAATATGATATGTCAAGAGCTTTGTAATGTTTTGAACAACCAATAAAAAAAAAGAAATCTTAGTTCCCTCTGGTGCATTGGACTCTCTCAGAAAAACCACACAGAGGGTCTTATACAGAGAAAACATTCGGGAAGGACCTATCTGATATCTACTATATGCCAACTACTATCCAAGGAACTATTACTGTGGTCCCTTGTAGCCACTGTGGTGTTTGTAGAATGCTTTCCGGCACTTTTGGGGACAGAACCTTGCTAGGACTGAGAGCCCCTAAGCCTGGGATCCTGCTTCTCTGGGTGCCACAGCTGCTCCCTTCTCAGCTTAGCCACCCCTAGAGGTGTTGCAAGAAAGAAAGGTGCAGTTCTCCATGGCTTGGAAAAGGTACAGCCCTTGCTCTTTTTCTAAAGTCCTGAACAATTTCCTTGTGCCCTTGGCTCTCACCATTTCTGCTTCTCTTTTACTTGCTTAGAGGCCCAATGTTTATCTTTCTTCTCAACACACAACAAAAGTCACTCTTTGAAATAAAACCTTGGAAGAAAAATTGTCTTCAGGAGCATTTGACACCAAAACCTCTGAAGTAAGGGAGCACAAAGACTTGTTTACCTTTCTGGAACCTGGAGTGAGCAAGCAGAAGGAGAGCAAAATTCAGATAAATATCTCAATAGAGTCTCCTGCATTATGTTCAACACATGTACTTAACAAAAGCAATGTTCTCTATCCCTTTAAGTATATTTGGAATGCCATTCCCTATTTGTATTGTCTTATACATATTTGGTGTCTGTTTTATTATTTTCCATGGAGTTAACTTTTGCAGTGAACAAATCCAGCCCACTGTTCACCTCTTAATTCTTACCTTGCAGCAGGTAGAGGGGAGAGGCCTGAATTTTTTTCTCCATGACTTAGAGTATAGTAGTGGACGTTTGTTTCATAGATAAAATGATAATTTACAACCTGCACTCCCAAGGGAAATAGAAAAGAGAGAAGGAGGGGGAGACCAATGTGCAGGGCCCAAGGGTTTGCTCCCTCATCCCCATTTCAATTACACCAGTTATGCTATTTCTTCTTTTATATATTCAATTCCACACCAATTTTTATTTTTTTTTAAATTTTTTAAAATATTTATTTATTTATTAGTTATTGGCGGACACAACATCTTTGTTTGTATGTGGTGCTGGAGGATCAAACCCGGGCCGCACGCATGCCAGGCGAGCGCGCTACCGCTTGAGCCACATCCCCAGCCCCAATTTTTATTTTAATGAAAGATTCCATTGTTATTAAAAAATTGGAAATCATTGAAGAATATGCACTGCTACATACCTACAACATTTGAATTTTCCTTAGTGTTTTCCATGATAGGTCTTCCTTTTTCAATATTATAATTCTATGATACAGAAATAAACTTCCTTGCTAAAATACTCTGTTGTTAATAATCACATTTGAAGACCCCCCCCCAAATGATAGCCTAACTTTAGGGATAATATTGTATGATTTGTTCAGAATTTCAGTTCATTTTCTGATTACTAGGATATCCATTGAGGGCAGTAGATAAGAATCTTGCTACTTACTATGCTGCAATTGTGAGCGCTTACTGGTGCCATCACCAAGACTGATTCTTCAGGATACAGAAAAATGTAGTTCAAAGAAGACAATAAGTAGCTCCCACTTAAGTACTGAAACATGTTTATGTTTAATCAGAATTTTAAAAATTAATTCTTTATTGATATTATCTTAAGGTTATATTGATCAACACATACATTTATTTTAACCAGTGGTTCTTTTAAAGGCTCCAATAACAGATTGTTCAGCTTTAATAAATTATATTTAGAAGGCATTAGAATTTTCTCAGACAATAATACCTAAAAATAATTTTAGATGGTTAACTATTAAGTCTAGCTAAATAACACGTATGCTAATGTTCACTGAAATTAAAAATTACATGAGACAAGCTTGAATTGAGTGTTCCTATTAAGTATTTTATAACTAGAATATTATATTTTTGCTTGCTAAAAACATACTTGAGCAAAATTATTTCAGTGTCAGACATTTTTAGTTACCTACAGTTCTACAGCTTTCAGAACAGAAAGTTCCTGTTTTTATATCTGACTCTGGTACTATTGTTCTAGAATATGGACTTAAGAATATATGGTATCTCGTGCAAAGTAAGCATTACAATTTTATTTCTCTTCCATTAGTAGCGAATACTAAAATTAGAGTATTCAAGTTTAGAGATGGCTTTCTCATTAGAAAATTCCGTGCGGTCAATGCGAGAACTAGGACTCCCAATTTTGCTCAGCCAGGACTTCCTACAAAAAAACAAAAACAAAAACAAGAGTAATTAGCATATAAAATATATGTGGATCAATTAAAATGATCCCACATTAAGTATTAATGGGAGTTCACACTTACTAAGTAACTTTTGCATATAATGTAATATATAAATTTGTTTACATTTTGTATATTATTCTAAGAATACCACAGAGCATAATATATAATTAAACATAGATGAAGAAAAGCTAATAATGTATTATCAAGATGAATTCCTGATTATTTCATATTAAAGTTATTTTCCCTCTCTTAAAACACTCTAAAGTCACTATTATCTAGCTCTTATACACAAAAAGATCAAAATATTTTTAGAAAGAGGTTAAGTAATAAAGCAATTCACCATTACCTAGCACTATACGTATATATACATGTACGTGTACATATGTGTGTGGCTCTGTGTGTGTATGTGTGTGTGTGTATGTATGCATATGTATGTGTATGTATGTTGAGACAATTACTGAACAAATAAATAATAAATATGATTTTCCAAAATCATTAAAATTAAATTAGATTTTTTTACCTATTCAAATACTGTATTTCCTGTGTATCTTAGTAAAGTGACTGCATTAAAGAACAAGCTAAATTTTCTGAAAACATTTTTTTGCTTTTTCAGAGCAATGGATTAATCCTAATTTATTAGTGTATCCATGTGTTTAATTTATGCGTTTGAGTACTCACCTGAGATGTTTTACATATAATTCATACCCATCATATATTGCTAACACCTCAGGCAATACTGTTGTGGATTTTCCAGAATCCTTTTACCTATTAATAATGACTTGGGATGATAGATTTAGTGGATACTTTGGGTTAATAATAGGAGGCTGTTTGTTTTATCAAAGTGATGGCTTTTAGGCTAGCTGCTGTTGTAGAAACATCCTGTGAGTTTCCTCCTATCCCCCAAATTATTTCAGACTGTGAAGCCAGGGCTGTATCCTTCTATGCAATAATCTCTTATGACCTTGGATTAGAAATATATTCTGGGCCAAAGCTTTCTGATCTGTTGAAAATTACTCTTAATCAGGCTAGAGAAGAATTCGAATGATTCAAATTGTCATTGTGCTTCTTCAATCCTTTTTTGGCTCTTATTTGTGACTGTTCTAGGGTGAAGTTAATTTTGACTTTTCCTCTCTTTGGAAACCATCAACACAGTAACACATTTCATTCTTTAACTCATTTAGTTGAAAACTTAAAAATGGAAATTTCATTTGTTGAACAATAACATTCAGTTGTTATGAAAAAGAGCTTATGGCTTCAATTGTACTAGTCAAATCTTGAAAGCTTGCAGAAAACAAAAGGCAGAAATAATAAGGAGAGCTAACATTTAATGAGCACTAACTGTTTGCTCAGCACTATGTTAAGTGCTTTATGTGTGTTATTTCTTTTATTCCACAAAAGTCACAATCAATTGCTCAGGTGAACGAGGAGGAAAGAAAGAACATAAGAAATAATTGCTTAGGGTGAGCAGTGGTGGTAAGAAGTGGTCAGATTCTGAATGTACTTTGAAGGTATAGTGAGTAGATTTGCTGACAGATTGGATGTGGGTGTGGGAAAGGGAGAGGCGTGAAGGATGACACCGGAGTTTTTGGTTTGAGTAACTAGTTGGAGAGAGTTGTCATTTACTGAAGTGGAGAGACTGTGAGAGGAGCAGACTGTGGGAGAAGATCAGAAATCCAGTTTTGGGGACATTAAGCTTGAGATGTCTATTAAACATCCAAATGAGATATTGAGTCGGCAGTTGGATCTGTGAATCTGGTTAGAGGAAATTAAGAATTTGTCAGCAAAGAGATTTGTATTAGAAACCAAGAGAATGGCTAGGATCATCAAGAAAATGAATACAGATAGAAAAGAGAAGAGGTCCTATGACCCACTTTGGGTCCTCTAATGTTAAGAAGGCAAGAAACTGAGGAAAAACCAGCACAGGAGGAGGAACATCATTCAGTGAGGTCTGAGAAGAACTGGAGGAGTGCAGTATCCTGGGAGCCAAATAGAGCCCCAGGGAGCAAAAATAAATCAATCAGGCCAATGCTGCTGGCAGATAAGTGAGAAGAGAACTCAACCATTACATTTAGCAAAGTGGAGCTCACTGGTGACCTTGACAAAAGCAGTTTTGGTGGAATAAAAGCCATATTTAAGTAGGCTCAAGACAGAATGAGAGGAGAGGAATTGGAGCAGCAAATCTAAGACTAGGACTAGTGGGAACTTCAATGACTAATCCATCTGAGCTGGTAACTCAGTGTACTGAATTAATGAGAGACTTGACTATCTACTGTATCTGGTCCTCAACACCAAGAACTTATTCACTGGCTAACTGTATGGCCAAGGAGGAATCTGTGTTACACATAGGAACAGAATAGTTGTGGCATTGGGAGGTTTAGCTCCATTTACACTGTGGGGAGGATGACCACTTCGTATCATGGCTCCACACTTACCACCCCCGCTACTAGGGACCACCTTCCTGGACTTGCCTACTCATCTGGGAATATTCTGGTTACCTGTCTCATAACCTGAGACCTCACTCTTCATGTGCTGCTCTTACAGTCAGCCCTTGACAAGAATGGCTCAGGTCTGGAGATAGAGGAACTAAGTTTATCTAGTAAAAGAAAATAACTAGTTGGGAAAACAATCCCACAAATGTATGTCTTATTAATGAGAACTGATTGGGAAAGAGAACCACATAAACAATCCGTACCAGTTAATCCATTCACTAAACATTTATGTATCACTTTTTGCAAGGGCCATTCCAGGTACTGAAGGGCTTACATGAATATTTAAAGTGGATTTCCTTCCCTCAATAAGTTTCAGTCTAATAGATGAGTTTGGAAAATAAAAATAACTAGAATGTAAGGCAGAATATGTTGTACAATGTGCTTTATATAAAGGAAGAGAAGAATTAGAGGGCTTGGCATTAGTCAAAGGCATTAAAATACATCTTTGTGATAGCAATGGGATTTGAACTAAGTTCTGAAGAAAATATTAGTGAATTTTGCAAGCCCTAGAACAAGGAATGCCAATTTACGCATGACAGAAACAAAGAGGCATAGGGAAAATATCAATACCATTAACTAATGACAAACAAAATTGTTGAATGACCAAAAGAAACCCACAAAGCCAAAATCAGCAGCAAACTGGAAAACGTATTACAATTTTCTTATTATACAAAGAGTAATTAAAAATTGATATACACACACATACAAATCAATTTACAAGATGGTCATACAATATAAAATGGGCAAAGAACATTGGCAGATGAAAGGGAAAGAAATATAAATAGCCAATATGTATTTGAAAATATTCTCACTCTTTCTCAATTTAAAAAATACATATAAAGCAAAAATGAGACACTATCTGTTACTTTGAAATGGTAAAGATTTAAAAGTACGATGGTATCTACCAGAGCCAGGGTATGGGAAAAGAGGCACTTCTCATTGTTGATGGAAATACAAATTTGTGCAGTTTTTTAAAGCCCAGCTTGGTACCACCTAACAAACTATTAAATGCCCCTATTACACAGACACACTGGAAAGGACCCTGGGATGCAGACTCTGAGATAGAGATTAGCATAGAGGAAGATAATTAGGGAAGGCTGTAGAGTTTAACAATTTGCAAGAGGTAAGGAAAGGAGACAGGACTGGGCTGAGGGAGTCACCAGGCAGTGATACAGTCTCAATGAAGACCTTGGTCAATTTGTGAGAAGCTCTGAAGCTTTAGAATTGTCCCAAATAAAGGTTTAAGGGCTGGATCTTTATTTCCTAAATGAACCACTCATTAGAGGAGTGCTGCCCAGAGAAGGAGGTGTGACCAACAGCAAGATGACTGTCTTCTGTTGCGGCAATTGCTGGTGAGGGCTGCTGGCTGAGGGCATCTGGGTGAATGAGTCTTTCAGTCCTGAAGGGGAAGTGGCCCATGGTATTCACTACACATACTCTCATATGTGGGCAAAGGGAGTGAATTAAGCATGCAAGACAAGGGAGTGACAATTGGTGGGACAAGGTCCAGGACAAGTTGGATGAAACAGGATCAAGAGATAGTTACATTCATTATATTTAGACAACAAAGAGGAAAAATCTCCTCTGTCTAGAAGAGAAGACAACGGGTAGAAAAATTTGAAGGGCAATTTGTATATGAACAAACATCTATATGAGATAGCATTCATTTTCTCAGTAATGTAGGAGGCAAGGTAATTTACTGAGAATAAGGGAGGTGGAGGTAGAGTTCAGGGATTAAATAAGTGAAAAAGATGTAATAATTCGTATGGGAGTTAACAAATGTTAACTGAAAGGAAAGCAACACTAAAGAGCAATGAGGGCCCTTTTACGTTAGACTTGTGTCTCCTTAGACCTCAGTTCTGCAAGGCTGGTCAAAACCAGGGGAGCCAGGGGCCAATGCCTGGGCCAGAGGTTTCTCAATAAGGACAATCCCTCTGAGAGTAGATTTAACAATTCAGTTAGATGCTTCCTGGACTGAATGATGAAATATGAGACTCCTCCACCCGCAATCTGCAATGGACCTTTATCTTGGCTGTCTTCTGAGTTGTGGTTTTAGGCTTACAAGGGTGAGCTAAATAACCCATTTCACTGGGAAGCCTCTGAGTTTGGTATCTTAACATTTTTTCTTTGACTGGTCAGATTCTTGAGGGAATTCACATCAGATTTCCTGCCTGAAGGATAAAAATCTGGCAATGTATTTTCTGGGAATCTGGGAATGTTAAGGCGTGCTATAGTTTGGATCTTAATTGTCCCCAAAGGTCCATGCATTTAAAGCTTGGCCCGGGTGGGGGGTGCTAGGAGCCACAGCAAAAGTATTATAATACATGGCACCTTTGTTTTAGGTGACTGCCAGCTAGCCATTGAGATGATATGAGTATGTTAAGATTTACATTCATATGGAAATTGGACTCCTGCTGTTCACCTCGGCCTGTTACGGGACTCCTGGAGAGTTCCCATTGGTTGAGGAAGGATGGTAGGAGGGTATTTCCGGGGGAAGTGGGGGGCGGTTCCGGTAGACACACGTGTGTGGACCGGCTCACTAGCGGGATGCACACGGACCACTGGTGGCCTTTTTAAAAATAAAACTTTGTTTCTACTCCAACGGCTTGTGTTTCTGTGCCCAGCCGGGTTGTGGCGTGGGGGGGGGGGCGGCGGCGGCGGGGGGGGGGGGGGGCGGCGGCGGGGTGGCACTATGGGAGGAAGTAGAACTTTTAGGAGGCGGCAGGGCCTAGTGTGATGTCTTTAGGTCATTTAGAGTGTGCTCTTGAAAGTATTGTGAGACTCCTGTCTCTTCCTCTCTTTTGCTTTCTAACTATGAAATGAATGATCCAATACATACTCCTGCCATAATGTGCTGCCTCCCAACAGGCCCAAAAATAACTTGGTGAATCAATCATAGAGTAAAACATCCAAAACCATGAATTAAGTTTATAAATTCTCTTTATAAACTGATTATCTCAGGTATTGCATTACAATGCTGACTAATATAAGATCTTAATATTCAGTGACTCCTTTTCACTGACTTCCTGTTTTCAGCAGTATGTCTTTCTCAGATATGCCCATAAAACCCACTCTGGAGAATGAAACTCTGATTTCTGCCTGGGTTGCTTTGCTGCTATTAAATAGATTTGCAATCAGCCCTCTTTTAGCCCCAACTTTGTGCTCAATGTCCTGAGCCTTAGAGGGTTTTCTCTATGTTACCTGGGCTATTTCTTAGCTTTCCTCACTATAGGCTTACAACTCGGGTCTGCACTACCTCCTGTTCAACTGCTTTCTAGTTCCCAGAGTTTTGTTGCTGTAACTTTCTCTCCCATTCTTTGTCCTTTTTAAGTGTTCAAGCCTCTTAAAAATCTTTTTTTATTGGTAAGTAGAGTTTTGAGGGAGGCAGAGGTAAATGCAAATATTATATCTTGATTTTATCATAATATCTTTAGTCCATCTGGAATTATGTGATTGCGTTGTATTAAAAAGATGCCTTAATCCTGAATGGTGAGATGTCTGACCTAGCATCTTCACTTAATAACTTATATTTTCCTAGATTGTTCAAATGCAGCTCTTCTCATATTCTAAATTTGTGTATATGCCTCGACTTTTTTCTAGACATTCTACTTGGCTCCATTGATCTTTGGTTGATCTTTGAGCCAGTACCAGGCTATTTAATTATTAGGGCTTTAAATAAATCTTAAATTTCCATCAGTTCCTACGTTTCTACCTCATTATTCTTCAGTTTTTAAAAGTCCTTGTTTATCCCATATAGTCTACTAGATCTTAGCACAATTTTATCCAATCCCTTCATGTCCTCTTTTAAATCTAAAAGTAATTCAGAGAGAACTGACATACTAATAACATTTAATCTTGTCATCAACAACAAAAATTTTCTCTATGTTTTTTACATCTTTAAGTTCATTTCTAAAATTTTGTGGTCTTTCATAATTCAGGTCCTGTACATTTCTTGACAAAATTTTGCTTAGTTATGTTCTCTTTTTCTTGCTGTTTTGAACAAGTCTTTTCTTAGTCGTTATGTTTTTAAACTACTATACAAGTAATGTAATTATATTGTTATAATCAATTGTCTCACTGAACTTCATCAGTAGTACAATAGTTTTCTTGGGGGTTCTTATAATTTCACCTAGGAACCATCCCATGTATTTTTCCTGAGTTAATTCTGTTAGTCACTTTTATCACATCAACTGAATAATTTCAAATTGCTCCTTTATGTTACTAGGCTGTTTAGCCATGTTTTCCAACTTACCTGTCTGGCAGGGAATTGCTACAATAACTCCGTAGAGAGAAGGAACATGGAGAGGGCTCACCCCAGCCATAAGGCAAGCACAAGCATGATGTGCCGCTCTGGCTCCTGCATATTTGACCTATTAGTTTAGTAGAGTTGATAAATATTGAATGGATGGTTGGATGGATGGATGAATTATAGGTGCTTGAAAGAGGCTGAAGTCTCACATTTCTGCTATTAATCTGAATCTGTTTGTGATCATATATCTTGCAGGTAATTCTATTTAAGACACATAATCCACTGATCAACTCTTTTTTTTTTTTCAAAGAAGGTTTAGCTAGTAAAATCCAAAGAATAAAAATTTAAATTAGAAAAGTCTGTTGACAGAAGTCGTGTTACTTGGTAGCCATGTATCTCTCCCTTTACTGTAATAGATCTTAAAGGTCTTACATAGACATTTTAAAAATGAAACTAAATTTTGCAAAGTCTTTACCCAAATCATGTTGTCTTTTAACAATTATAAAGTAACAATATAAGAAAGTATTTCATTATGGATACATTCCTTATAGGTCTAATGAGGATTATACACAGTTGTAAAAAGAATTTTGTATGGAATGGGCAAGGGCGACAATCTTGCACATTTTACTTTTAAGTATCCTTTGGGCTATCTTTGCATTACAAATTAAAAAAAAATGCTTGCTGATTAATGTTAAATGCCTAAGGAGAAATCAATTTATTTAATAAATTAACTGTGTAGTTTTTTTTTTTTTTTTTTTTTGTACCTATTTAAGCAGTCACCAACTATTGGTCTCCTCAGGGTTTCTACAAATTCTAATTCTTTGGGGCAGATGGGACATATTTAGCCATCAAATACAGTAAGTGCCACACATGTATGGTCTTGGCAGGCAGCAGAGAGGCCAGCTGTGGCCTTCTAAAATGCACTTAGGTTGCTGGCCTCCCAGGGGCCCTTCTCGACTGCCTCTATGTTAGAAGGGCCCCACCTCCACATGGTTGTAGCATCATGGCAATTATCACATTCTGCAAATTGCTGTTTATGTAATTGCTTCTGTGTTCATTACGCACCTCCCTCACATTAGGATGCAAATTCTAGGAAGGCAGGGCCAGAGTCTTTTACTTCCATCAGGGGAAGAGCGCTTGCCTAGTGTGTGAGAGCCCTGGATTTGATGCCAGCACTTCCACCCCACCCCCCAGAAAAACCCTCACTATTAGATCCCTAATATCTAACGCAATGCCTAGTGAGAGGGGCTAGTCAACAAGTACGTGCTGAATGAATGATCCTCTGCCACCTGTGTGACTTCTTCAGGTCTACAGTTTCCATGCGTGGGTGGAAGGGCATTTCTAGGGCCCCACATCATCCACATTCGAAAAGGAATCCTGAGCATGGTTGTTTATCTTTTTTTTTTCACTAAATTACTTAATTAATTATTGGAATTAAGAGAAAAATCATGTGAGTACAGAGAGTTCAATATCTTCTTCTTCTTTTTTTTTTTTTTTGAATACTAGGATTGAATCCAGCGATGCTCTACCATTAAGCTACATCCTCAACCCTCATGTTTTTCATTTTTTATTTTGTTAGAGAGTTTTGCTAAAATGCCAAGGCTGGTCTTGAACTTGCAATCCTCCTGCCTCAGCTGGGATTACTGACAGGCACCACCATGCCTGGCTTGTTTGTTGTTTTTTTTTTTTCCAGATTTTTTTAAAAAAAATTTATCAGTGTCATTTTTTCCACATCTTCATACATGTATTTTGTAGAATGATGAGGGTCTCCTTTCACCTTCCATGCTATTGCCCTTCTTCCTCCCTTTCTCTCCCACCACTATTCCCTATCTAGAGGTAATCTTCCTCCCTTGCTGTCCCTCCCAACCCCATTTTGAGTCCTCCCCCTTATATCAGAGAAGACATTCGGCATTTGTTTTTTGGGGATTGGCTAACTTCACTTAGCATAATCTTCTCTAATGCCATCCATTTCCCTGCAAATGCCATGATCTTACTCTTTTTTATTGCTGAGTAGTATTCCATTGTGTATAATGCCACATTTTTTCATCAATTCATCCACTGAAGGACATCTAGGTTGGCTCCACAGTTTAGCTATTGTGAATTGTGCTGCTATAAACATTGATGTGGCTGTGTCCCTGTAGTATGCTGTTTTTAGGTCCTTTGGGTATAGTCCAAGAAGAGGAATAGCTGGGTCAAATGGTGGTTCCATTCCCAGTTTTCCAAGGAATCTTCATACTGCTTTCCTTGATTTTATCTGACACAAAACAAAGCTCTTACTTTTAAAACACTCTCTGCAAGTTAAAAAAAAAATCACTCTTATTAGACCAGAAAACTTTGCAAGTGCTAAAAGAAAACAGGGTCAACTCTCCAATACATAGGAGCAATCAATATACTTTCTCAGTAGGACCCCTAAAGCTCTGAAAATAATGCCAAGAGTTAATAAATGGATGGCGTCAAATTTTTAAAGATGGGGCTGGGAATGTGGCTGTGTGGTAGAGTGCTTGCCTACCATGAGTGACGCACTGGGTTCGATTCTCAGCACCACATATAAATAAACAAAACAAACGTCCATTGATAACTAAAAAATTAAAAAAAAATTTGTAAAGCTTCTGCACAGCAAAGGAAACAATTAAGGACATGAAAAGAGAACCCAATGAATGGGAGAAAATTTTTTCCAGCTACTCTTCCAACAAAAATTAATATCCAGAATATATAAAGAGCTTTAAAAAACTTAATGCCCAAAACCCAAATAACCCAACCAATACATGGGCAAATGATCTCAATAGACACATCTCAAAAGAAGAATTACAAGAAGAATTATAAAAAAGTTCAACATCTTTAAAAATTAAGGAAATGCATATCAAAACCACACTGAGATTTTAATTCACTCCAGTTACAATGGCAGTCATCAAGAATACAAATATTAATAAATGCTGGAGAAGACATGTACATGGGGTGGGGGAAAACTTACACACTGTTGGTGGGGTTATAAATTAGTATGGAATTCAGTATGGAAATCAGTATGGAAGTTCCTCAAATGACAAGGAATGGAATCACTGTATGACCCAACTATGAGTCCCAATATTTTTCCAAAAGAATTTAAGTCCGCATACTATAGTGATACCTGCCTAACCATGTTTATAACAGCATAATTCACAATAGCCAAATTATGTCTCTCAGCAGATGAATGGATAAAGAAAATGTGATATAGATACACAATGGAGATTTATTCAGCCAGAAAGAAGAATAAAATTAGGTCATTTGCAGGAAAATGAACGGAACACGAGAGTAGTGTGTTGAGTGAATAGGCCAATTCAGAAACTTGAGGATCATATGTTTTCTCTCATCTGTGGAAGATAAAGAGAGAAAAGGGGAAAAAAGGGATGATCTCATGAAATTAGAAGGGAATACTGTAGAGTTGAGGAAAGGGGGTCAGGGAGGGAGTAGAGAAGGGCAATGGGAGGTACTGGGGAATGAAACTGACCAAATTATATTATGTGTGTGTACAAATATATAACACTGAATCCCAGTACTGTGTATAATTATAATGCACCAATAAAAAGAAATTAAACAATAAAATTCAAAGAAAAATAGTTGCTCTTATTCCAGAAAATAATAAAATATATTACTTATGGTAGTCCCCTATGAAATAACAGAAGTAATATGCATATTCATCCTCTCAGAGGATGCTGGAGAACTATGGATTTGATGAATAAACCGAATATAAACATGTGAACTAAGCTGATTCATGGAATTGGTCCATATATTTTTGCCAGACCCTACCCCCGCCCCCCGTTTTAGTGTATGTCTTGTGGTTTTGATTTTACTCATGATATAAATAAACTTGGCAACTGGCTTCACTCAGTGTTTAGAGTGATTGTTATGACAGCACAGGAGGACCAAGTCCATCCTGCACGCCTGTCACATGACATGCCACCATCTTCTGTCAAATCCAGCACACTGTTGGACATGCTCAGATATATTGGGTAAAAATTCTTGGACTTTTTTTTCTAATTTTCTCAAATATGTACAAATACTTACTATTGCATGTATTATATTAATCCAGGATTTTCAAGCTTTCTAAAAAGAATCTCTTCCCCCCCCCCCTTACAACACAATCTTGCACAAAAGCTTAATGTTTATAGCGGGGTAAGTGATATTCTCTAAAGCCAGGGAATATTTGTGTGTATGTGCATGTGTGTGTGTATGTGTGCATGCATGCAGACACCCCTTCTAGCACAGATTTCTTTCTCTTCCAGCTACAACCCAAGCACCTTTGAGGAGTCCCATGGGCCCTGAGAAGCTCAGATTGAAAACTGTCCTATTAACCTACCATTGAGCAAAGATGTGGGAGAGTCGAATGTATGGGGAATTTATCAAATATAGAAATAGAAATCAACATAGGACTGTCTTTTCTATAATTCAAGTCAATATTTCCTGAAGAATGTAGTAAAGCTCCTGGGGTGATATAAAAAAAAATCCATTTAACCAATATCCTTGTCTGAAACAAAGAGGTGAAACTAAAGCACTAGAAAGCCAACACTATCAATAATTCATAGCAGTTCTATTTCCTGGGACTAAAGTGGGGCATCATAATCCTTTCAGATCTCTCTGTAGCACCAGTATAAAACCTAGACCATAGTAAGAAAGCAGACAGAGGATAAGACAGCTAATGAATTAAAAGCCAATGTGGTGCATGTTGGAAAATATTGAGTTGCCTGTCCATTACCAGCTTTTAAACTAGCATTAATAATGGAAAGACAGTATGTAACATTGTGCTATTTTCCTTTCTTAAACAAGTTTCTTTATTCAGTTACATATGGACAAATAATAAGGGAGACTTTTATCAAAACAAGTGTTTCAATGATATTTTGATACAATGTCTAAAATATTTGTCAGACATGTAGCCCATGATGAGTGAAGGGATCAGTGATTATCCGGGAACTCCAGGACATGCATAATTAACCTGAGACCAGATTCCTCATCTTTAAAAAGAGGGTATTATTGCTGATCCCACTGAGCTATTGAAAGGATTAAAGGGAAAATTTGTAGGTCATAAGAAGTGGTCAGACCATTTCTTTTTAAAAATAATGTGTTCTTTTTAGATATATGTGACAGTAGAATGTATTTTGACATATTTACAAGGTCATAGTTATTAAGAGGCTGTTCTCAAAGTCTCCACTCATTGCCACTCATGGTTTCTGGCAAGATGATAAACTAACAGGGGCTGCTCACAGCGTGAAGATGAGACAGAGTTAGATGAATCTGAGGAAATTACATACATGGAGTATAACATTCTAAATAGGATCCCATTCTTATGTCGAACATGATGTGGAGTTACACTGCTTGTGTATTAATATATGAACATAGGAAAGTTATATTCAATTCATTCTACTGTCTTTCCTATTCCCATTCCCCTTCCTTTCTTTTCATCCCCCTTTCTCTAATACAATGAACTTCTGTTGCTCCCTCCCTCATCACCCTTATTGTGTGTTAGCATCTGCATATCAGAGAGAACATTCAACCTTTGGTTTTTTGGGATTGGCTTATCTCATTTAGTATGATAGTCTCCAGTTTACCAGCAAATACCACAATTTCATTCTTCTTTATGGCTGAGTAATAGTCCATTGTGTATACACACTACATTTTCTTTACCCATTCATCTGTTGAAAGGCACTTAGAATGGTTCCATAGCTTAGCTATTGTGAAATTAGCTGTTATAAACATTGATATGACCATGTCACTATAGTCTGAGGATTTTAAGTTCTTTGGGTATATACTGAGGAGTGGGATAGCTGGGTTAAGTGGTGGTTTCATTCCAAGTTTTCTGATGAATCTCCACTGTTTTCCAGAGTGTTTGCACCAACTTGCAATCCCACCAGCAATGTATGAGTGTACCTTTTCCCCAACATCCTCTCCAAAATTTATTGTCACTTGTATTTCTTGATAATTGCCATTATGGTCAGACTATTGCTTGTGACCTAATGCAATCTGTCACACAATGGGCCCTTAATAACCATTATTAAATTTGTAATTGTTCTCTGCCTTTGCCATACATAAAACTCTGACCTTCAGAGTCACACACTTCCGGTGCAATTCCATTGGCAAGCCCTTTTGGTCTAGGCAGAGGTGCTTCTTGGCCGTGGGAAATGAGACGCCATTCAACCTCCTCAGTTGGGTGAGAGCCTGGAAGAATTACCCAGGCTCCAGGATTCTGAGAATCAGTTTGAATGGAACGGCCTGGCAGCAAAGAAGGTAGAACAAGGGGGTTCATGACTATAACCTCTAGTTCCCTTGACACACCACAGCTTCCAGGTCCATAAAATGAGATAGATGCTCCCATTTCTCTTTTATTTAGTGGAAAGAAAATAGGTGCTAGTAGAATGTGTGTGTATATATACATACATGTGTGTAAATATGTGTGCATGTATATACATACCTGTGTATATATATATATACTTAGATATAATCAGGAATGTTGGTACAACTTATTAGTAGTAGAATTCTGGAATCATTATGCTTGATTATGAATTCAGCTACCACTTTTTATTTGGTCATATTGAGCAAGTTTTTTAAATTCTCAGTGCCTGTCTGTAAAACGGAGTGTATATTGCCTATCTCAAAGAGTTGGCTTAAGGATAAAATGAGATAATCTTATAAAGTGATTAACACAACATCTAGAAAGGAGTAAACACTTTTTAGCTACAATTTTAGTTATTGTATCAGCCAGGGTGCAGGTAGTGAAAATCACCTTAGCTATTTTAGAATGGAATTTAATAAAGGAAATTAAGTCCTTAAATATCCCTAGGAAGGTTAGAAGAACAGACTTAGATTGGGCCTGTTTGCACAACTTTGCTAAAAGTATAAAATGTTAAAATAGCCATTCTTATGCAAATATAAAATGACATGTATCAAAGATATTATTCAATAATTTAATTAATAAGGAAACCTGAGGTTTTAAAATCTATTTATTTGTTTATTTATTTATTGTGATGCCGGGGATCAAACCCAGGGCCTTGTGCTTGCTATGCAAATGTTCTACTACTGAGCTATATCTCTGATCCCTGTAAGATGTCAAGTCTAGTTCAAAGGAGAATTTAGACACACACATACATACACATACACACACACACACACACACACACACACACACACACCACTTGTGTGCATACATTTGTGCATTTGTGTATACAGATCTCTGTACGTATATATACTTAGATATAATTAGGAATGTTGGAATAAACTTGCTAATAGATGTAAAACTGGTTAAAATTTTATAGGGTAGCATTATTCAGGAGAGCTATAATGCAAGTCTCATGCATAATTTAAAACTTTCTAGGACTTACATTTAAAAAGTAAAAACAATAGGTAAAATTAACTTTTAAACATATTTTACTTAATCCAATATATCCACAATGTCATTTCAAGATACAATCAACAACAAAATTATTTTACATACTTTTTCATATTGAGTCTTTGAAATCCAATATGTATTTTATACTTACAATACATATCAGTTCAGACTTTTGCTACAAGTACTCAATAACTCCATGTGGCTAGCAATTCCTTTATTAGACAGTGTAGCTTTAGGTCAATAAAAAAATAATGTTTGGGGTTATTGTCTCTTCAGAACAAAAATTCATTGTATATCTATCAGAAAAAAAATTAATGTTTGTTATGGATAAGAATGATTTTCATTTCTATAGTTTGCTGCAAAAGAATTTCTATGATACAGAGTTGTAAAGTATCCCAGATAACAAGAAATCAATCAAGGGCACATATTCCTATAGAATGAGAAAATTCCTGAAAATTCCAAGAAACAATACCTGGAACTTCCCTAAAAGATACCCCCAAACTCTATGATCCAACTCCAAGCCTTGGGTAATTTTTTTTTTTCCTGATGGGCTTATTAGGGCAACTTCCAGGAATCAGGAGGCTGTCACTAAAATCTCTGCACCTAGGAACATACTACTATAGAGAACTGCAGGCAACAGGAAGCCACCACCAAACTTGTTGGCTCCAGAGCCTTGGAATGTCCACTAATATCGCCAATCACTAACTAGATTGCAGCCCCACTGCCTCTCTTTTCACCTAACTCGGGTTCAGTTTCAAAATTCACATGATTACCTCTCACTGATGAAGCTTAAGTCACATTTGAAATTCTGGCTGCAAGACAGTCAGGAATCATAGCTCCTGGTTTTCCTGGGTCTGAAGTAAAAGATGACGTGAGTTTGGAACAGAAGTTGACCAAGTCAGTAACCCATGTCTTCTGCTGCTATCACTCAGTTAAGGAGACCTGTGTGAAATTCTATGCTATGAGATTCAGAAGCATTAGAAAGATTTTTTTGCTGGTCTATGATTTTTGCTGCTGTACAATTTTGGTCTATGATTTTGGTGGTCCAATTTTGTTGGACCTGGAGTTCTCAGCTTTAGAAGGGAAGAGTCAAGTGAAGAAGTAGAGGCAGAGAAGTATGTAAGAGGATTTATCGGAGAAGAAGGAGATCACCTTGAAAGTGTGGTGTTTCAAAATTAAGAGCACAGAGGGCCCTTAAGAGGGAGAAAGGAGTCCATTTCCAAATGTTGCTGGAGTCCAAGTAAAATGTGAAGTGAAAAGTTCTTTGAGGACCTTAGCAAGATTAGCTTTAGCAAGATTAGCTTTAGCGAGATGGTGTGGGTGGAAACCTGATTAGCATAGTTTCAGGAGTGAGGGGGGGAAGCCAAGAAATGGAGAAAGCAAGAATAGATAATTCTTCTGAGCTGTCAGACTCTGGAAGGAGAGACACAGAGCAGCTTCATACATCTTGAAGGTTCTGTTCTTGGCCGGTCAAGCCAGCCTCAGTTTTGAATTCAATCTTCCAATATTTACAAGTGTCTCGTCTCCAAAGTACAATATTCGGGGAAGATTATGTGAAGGACACAGAGTCCAGGGTGTTCTCTATTCCTGATAAGTTAAAATTTACTCCTACGTGAAGCCAAATGAGAAACGAGTTGACTAGACGCCCCTATTTCGCCCCCCCCCATCCTGACCTTTCTACCTCCCTCAAAAATATTCATAAGCAAATGGAGTTTTGGGGGAGATGCCACTAGATGATGGAGCACTATTAGATAGTTTAGAGCCAAAATGAGACCCACCCAGAGCAGAAGTCCTTTTTTTTTTTTTAAGCATTTTTTTAAAGCTTGTTCCTGGCTCTGTCTTATGTCCCCACCCTTGTTTTCATCCCTTTTCACTCTTCAATGTGTACTCTCTCTTTAGAGGTTTGCATATTCTTACAAACCACTTCAAAAACTGCAGGGAACAAAGTGGGGTGTACACATATAAAAGAACTGTGAAGTTCTTTTCCCCTTGACAATACTATGGCTGGGAGGGTATTTATTTATGGAGTTTTACTTTACAACCAACTTTGCTAGAGACCTTTTCTGTTAGAGCAAGGCATGCAATGTTCTATGGTCATAAAAACACATATCAACAAGACAGCAGTCCCTGCCACTGTCATCCAGGAATTCCTGGATCAAGAGTTCACAGCAGGCAAGGGTAGTCTGGAGCTGCAGCAACTAGCTGAGGGGTGGGACCCGAGCTGCAAGTACCCACCAGCCCTCAGGCCTCCTCTCAGAGTTGCATGCACAGCTCTAAAGAGAAATTCAAGAAGCATCTCCCTGACAGTCACTTGGAATCAAAAGAACAGTTCAAAGGCAGAATGGAGAGGCAGCCAATGACACAAGAATCACTGGAAAAACAGGAGATTTGGTACATGGCAAATCAAAATAAAAGTTTAAATTTTAATGAAAAGAAGACTGTGTTTCAAAGGGAACATCTGTGACAGAGTGTATTGTGTTGCATGTTGTTCACCCTGAAAAATGGGAGTTTTCAAAATGCCTTTAGATATTTAACAAAAAAAATCAAAATAATGAAACTGTTTTTTATATGTCTCATAGATAGGAAAATGGCTTATCTTTTGTAACTTCCAGGATTAAACACACACACACACACACACACACACACACACACACACACACACATTATTCTTTTTAAATCATCATTTTCCCATAGAAGAGTGTTTTAACTGTAATCCCATGTCTGTGACTCAGCTCACTGGAGGCTCATGATAGAATAATTCCATGGTCCGGCTTCCATTCCCAAGTGCTCACCTGTGACTGGGGCTTCTATATTATAATGCTCTCAATATTTTTCAGCACTGATAAGTTAAATGCTCACCAATTTCAGTCTGTTAACAGCTTGGTGAATCTCAAATAAAAGGACATCATCATATAACCAAGTTGCCCATCTAGAGGGAGGTAGCAAAGTGGAGGAAGGAAGGTCTAGAAGTGGAAAGAGAGAAGATAAAAAGGATTTAACGGAAGAGGCTGAGAGACGTGTAATGATACCCCACAAGGGAAAATTCTACTAATTTTAATATTGTATTATAAGGTGTGCTCAATTTCCCTGATAGCATTAATAAAATGATCAAAGAAAACTTAGTAACCAGAACCAAAATGTAATTTTAACTATATTCCATCTCTTTCTTTTTAATTACTTACATAGTAGATGATTATCATAATTTAGCTTCCAAATGACTTTGAGATGAGGCATTATAAACCCCAATGCACCAGGGTGACATCTTTGCATTAAACAGAATTCAAAGTCTGGGGTCTCAGAAGTTATGACCACAAAGCTAAAGCTAGAAGGTGGGTCCTGCTGTGGAAAAATGGTATTCCATGTGTCAGGTCTAGTAAGGGCTATTTGGACCTGAGAATCATGCCATATTTGTGAGCCTCTTCTAACTATACACTATATCCAGATGTTAAGCTTCTATGGGGCGGGGGAGAAAGGAAGGAAGGTGGAAAGAAGCTAGTTAGCAGCTTCTGGTAGAATCTTATGAGACATCAATACATTGGTGGCAGAGTCATCAAAATTCTCCAGGGAAGTGACCTTAAAAGCAGTCTCAAAAAATGACAAAGTTTGGGGAACAAAGCCATGCCCATCAAATTCATAGGAAATCAGTGTACAACACAGAATACCATGTATTCATTTAATTTTTAAAAATTTATTATTATTATTTGGGGTATCGAGGACTAAACCCAGGGGTGCTTAACCACTGAGCCAAATCCCCAGGCTTTTTTTTTTTTCTTTCTCATTTTGAGACAGTGTGGGAGACCAACCTTGCAAGTGACTGAGTCAAGTCACACTCCCCGGCTGGGTGCTGAGGCGCTCAGTGACAGAAATGGGGCAAAGCTTTCCCCACTCTTCTTGGGTTTGAGGGTCCGTGTCTTGTGCATGGGTGTGTCTTGCTACAGCCCCATGGGTGAAGCTATGCTCACCTGTTCCTTTGTAATATAACCCCTTGCCCTGTTTAGGATAGAATCTTCCATGGAAGTGCCTTGTGTGTGTCCCCTTCTCTTACTGTGCCCTTGGGTGTGGCCTACCCAGGTGTTAGTCAACCTGCTGACAGTGGCCATCATGAAGACAGACTCAGCCCCTGAAACCTGACCCCTTGTCTCATTTGAATAGCTTCTCCTCAATAAAAGGGGTCAGCGCGTGCTCTCACTCTCTCTTCCTGCGGACCCTTAAGGTCAGAGGAGCCGCCACAGCGACCCCAAAGAAAAAGGTACTTGTGTCTCTTGTGTGGCTATTTTGCGCAGCCCAGTAACCCCTGAGCCTTTTAGTCTCGAGAACAGAAACCCGGCAAGATAGGGTCTCCCTAAGTTGCTGAGGGCCTCTCTAAGTTGCTGAGGCTGGCTTTGAACTTGGGATCCTCCTGCCTCAGCCTCTGGAGTTGCTGGGATTACAGGTGTGCGCCATGTATTTATTTATAATGGGCACTGTGTTTGGTGTGTGTGTATGTACATTTATATCTCAACCATTCATACAAGATTTTTCCTATTGAGGAAATGCACTAATGAAATGGAATTACATCAGATTGCTCTTTCTCTAGTCTAAGTGAAATCAGGCATAGAGATTATATAATGATAGTACTTTCTTCCTAGGAAACATAGCAGAAACGGTAAATATGGATCACCTTTTTAAAAGTGGCACCACCCACTGCTTTTCATTTTAATTACCTCAGACAAGTTTTTTTTTTCCCTAGGGAAGCTATAGAGTGGATATCATATTAGTATTGAAGGCCACAGAGCAGCCACTATATTAGTTTATATGCCACAATTTGCATATTCTATAAATATTAAAGGTCACATGGCAGCTAATTACATTAATTTTTTATTAATTTTTTATTACCTCAGACAAGTTAACGAGGCTATACAGCTGGGATATTCAGAGGTAAAAAGATTGGATTATAAGAGCCGTGACCTAATCAGCCATCCTACTTTGAATGAATTGATTGGGTGGTAACTATGGGCAGGTGGGTCACTGGGGACATGCCCTGGAAGGGTGCATCTTCCTGTCACACTTTCCCCTCCCTCTCTCTCTTTGCCTCTTGATCCCACCAGGAACTGAGCAGCTTTCCTCTCCTGGGCCCTTCCTCCACAATGCGCTGCCTCTACTTGGGCCCACAGCAATGGAGTGGTATGGACTGAGACCTCCGAAACCATGAGCCCCAAGTATTAACTTTTTGCCAGGTGTTTTGGTCACAGCAATGAAAAAGCTAACACAGTGACAGTATTAAGAGGTGGGACTTTTAGGAGATGATTAAACAGAACCTTCATGGATGGGATTCTCACTTGATAAAAGAGCTGGAGAGGTGCAAAATAGGAGGGTGAGGAAGCAGAAAGAGTCGATATAGACAGCTCTACCAAAGAGGTGTGTTGTGAGAGCAATAGCTAGAGGAGAATGTGGGTCTATAGAAAACCTTATAAAAACAATTATAGATATTGAGCATATTTGTATGCTTAGGGGAATGAGCTAATAAAAAAGGAAAAGGTGATGATATGGAAGACAGCAATAATAGCAGTAGCAATGAGGATCCAGTGTACAAACAGGGTGAGTCTGTTCCTTCCATCTCTTCTGCCCCTTCCACCATGTGAGGAAATAGCATTGGTCCCCTCCAGAGGAAGCAGTGTCAAAGAGTATACAGAAAAAAGGGACACAGAGACACACGGAGTTTGGACAAGAAAATCAGATTAGATATAAGAGAGACTAAGATTATGAGGTGAATAGACGGAGGGTAGTGAATACTCAAAAAACCAAGAGAGTTCATCTCAAGAATCACCTGGGACTGATTGGTGGTGGCTACCTGGGGCTCTGTTGAGGAGATGGGTGAAGTCCTACCAAGCTCAGTAGGAGAAAGTGCAATGATCAGTGAACTGCTTCCCAATATTCTGACCTGAATCACTCATGTAGCCGCCTTTGACCCACAAGTATATAGATGCTTTCTATAAGTCCAGCTTTGACCTTTAATTATAAAGTTATTTTTTACAATGTTCAAATCATATTATAAATACTGTTACAATATCTTCCACATATAATATGAAGATTTTTTGTTTTTATGTTAACAGAACAACATCTATATCATTTTAAATGCCTCTCAGGGCTTGCATTATATGAGTAGACCTTATCTTTGATACTTAACTTCCCATCATTGGAAATGCAAGTTGTTCCAATTGTTAAAATATGCTTAAATATGTACTTGTAAAACTCCTCCTACTAGATTATACCTACCTTATGATCTGGAAGGTACTCTGAGGTCATGGTTTAAGGAGATGGACTACTGAGTCAGAGCTAGACTTCTGGAATTCAAATGGCTACCACCGGAGTTCCTACGTGTGCAGCCTTAGGTGTTATGTAATCTATGTGTCTCAGTGTCTTCATTTGTAAAATGAGGTTAAAAATGTTTCTACATTACAGAATTGTTTGAAGGTAAAAGGAGTTAATATATGTTAATATATGTTAATATATAAATAATTAAACACAGTGCTAGGGGCATGGAAAGCACGGAATAAATGTTAGCTCGTGTTACCGAGAGAGACTTACATTTACCCACCTCTAACCTCAGTGCCCAGCCCCGGGGCTGACAAGGGCAAGGGGTTCAATGAATTACTAGATGATTGACTGACTGATTTGTATAGATCATCAGTAACAATATTAAAAGGTTATAATCCTAGTCACAGTCATAGAACTAAACTGGAAGTCTATAATCAGAACCCCGAGCCAACATACACAAAACTAATGTAGTAATCATTTTATGTAATAATAATTTGGAGAAATTTTACTTTTTTTGTTTTTAATCATTCATGTAGTAGAAGAGCCCCAAATGTATCAATAAATTGAAAATATTACTGTGAAAAATATTTTTTAAAAATTTCGAGTCAATGGTGGTGCCATTATTTCACCATGTTATCTTAAATTTGGAATGTTAGAAATAATCACTTTTGCAGTTCATAAATTATTAATTAAAATAGCAATGCCCGATCATTGTAAAAATTCAAATAGGATATAAGTATGGGAAGCAGAAAATGGGAAAGGGGACCTTCCCATCTCCACTCAGATGCTGCCATTCCCTGGGGTGCATCCTTTCATACCTTTCGGGTGCATATGCAAACTTGTACATAGTCACACCACATGTACCCATCCAGAGAATAATCATTAAATTATAAGTCACACTGCTCTACTTTAACATTTTTTTAAAAAACAAACTTTCTAAGTGATCAAAACACCAGACTGGTGTTCTTATTCACTGAATATTTACTTCAGGTGATTTCAAGAGGAGCGAGTGGCTCGTTGTAGTGGGTTAATCACTTAAAAGCAGGTCAAATGTTTTTGTTCAGTTAATAAGCAAGTATTTATTTAGTGCTTTTTCATAAACATTCACAGGAATAGTTGGGGGGAAAACATGTGACCTGAACAAAGATCAAAACAGGCAGAAATGTACTTACTCCAGGATTTTGAAATTTAACCCTAAAAGCTCATGGCAAAGCCAAATAAAGGGTGGAGCAGGGTGAGGACACAAAGGAAGCCTTCGAGAGGCTGGGAATTGTCTGAAAATGTTAAAACTGTTTTTTTTTTTTTTGGTTTCCCATCATCCCTGAGGATAGAAATTATTGGTCATTTACTGTTCTTTTTACTTTATTTAAAGTCCCCAATCACTAACCCCAGTAGACACAAAAGAGTGTCTTGGGATTTAGGATTGCATTTTTTGAAGGATTTGGAGAAACTTCCATTTTTCTGTGGTTGCTCTTTCATAAGAGAGTTTAATTTGATATTTAAGCCTCAAATTTTTTAAGGCAAAAATCCACAAGTTAACATACATTTTGTTTCCAAGAGAACTGGGGTCTCCTGGGTAATAAATTATGAATAAAACCACTAAAAATGAATAATAATATCACTTCAGCTGCTTTGTGGAAGGACATAGGACAAATAAATAAACATGTGAGTGAAAACAAACTGTAAGGAAGTTTGCTAATTGTGTTGCTTGCCTCTGTTATCACTCATTCATCCTAAAGAGGAAAATAATTAGCTGGTAGGGTATAATTACTATTTTTTATAATTCTTTCTTGTTCGAGCAGATTTAATTGAATTCGTGTAATGGGAAAAAAGTGGGACTTGGTAAAGCATTTTCCATAATCATATAGGTTTTATGTTGCTACAATCTCTATTTAACTCCTTAGAAAACAGTCCTACAATCAAAATCTCCTCCCTGGTTCTCTCACCAGGAGTTGCAGCACTCTCATTTTCAATAATAAGGTTTTGATTTTGACTTTTAAATTTTACTTCATAATACCTCAGTCTAGAATTAACTTACACATCATTAAAAAATTAAGCACAAGGGTTTCATTATACTAGTTCTGATCATTCCTGTCACAAAATGTGTTTGCTATTCTAGTTCCAAGAAAATGGGGAGTCTTACCCAACTCAGTTTTGCCTGGCTCCCAACATGAGCCCATCCTTGCCTGTTCTGGGCATCATGCAGGCTAGCCATGTCCACCTCTCAGCCTGTTCATTCAGAAGTCTGTCTCCCCCATAATATCCATGACAATGCAACTGCATACGGCAATGTGGTAGCACCATTGAATTATTTTATACATGGTACTTACTTTGATGGACTGAATTAAACAGATAAGAAGTTATCTAGCATCCAAAGCATGAGAATATATTCCACTGAAGGAAAAAGAAGTTGAGTCTTTACTTCTGAGCTACCATGACAAGCTTAATTGTAACTGGATTCTTTGTCTCAGGGCAATCCTTTTTCGTGGGAGTTCCTTTTATTTTGTTCAATCTTTTTTATGATCTCTAAGCTTACTCTGCTTTCTCTTAATCTCTATTTATTCTCTGAATGCTTTCATTTAAACCCAAATTTAGCCTAAAAGTTCCAGATACATGTATCTGAATATTCTTCCGAGATTTCTCACTAAATGTACCATAACTATCTCTAGTCACTTCCTCACCTCCTGCTCACCCTCACCTCCCTTACCCAAGTGCTCTTCTCCTGCATTCTGAAATGAGAGAATTTGGGCCGTCATTGACTCTCAGCCCTGAACAATCAGTCATGATGTCCTCTTTATTTTAATAGATTTTCATTTCTCTTTCTTCTTCTCTATCCTTATTACCTCTGGCTTACATCAGGCTCTTATCTATTTTCCAGGAAGACAAGTTAAGATACTCCCCGAGGCTTGGGACAACTCTTAGCAAGTACAGTGAAATTGAAATTTGTGTTTGGCTATCAGTGTTTGGCTCCAGACACCTCTTAGTGTTGAGACTCTAGTGTTGAGTGGATGAGGTAGGTTCTTAGGAATAATCAAAAATTACAAACCACAACTTGCATCTTCTTTCAGGAGACTTGAAGTTTATCCTAACATAGCCACAGAAGATGAGGTGGCAAATACAAACTATTTAACGAATACTTACTAAATAACTATTCTGTACTCTGTGCTAGGCATCTAGGCTACAAAGACAGGACAGGGTGCCTATCTCCTATGAGCTCATAGTCTAGTGGGAAAAGCAAATGATTATAATTCAGCATGACCAATGCAATGATGAAGAAATGTATGAAATATTATGTGAGTACAGGAGAGAGGTGTTCACCTACACACTCATTCTGTCCTTACTTCAATGAGCAAGGACGTGAACACAATTGTGTTTTTGAGTGAAAATTCAAAGTACCCATAGAGGATAAGTTAGAGGGGGTGAAGATTAAAGATAGAGAGTACATATTTTGTGGGGGGGCTGGGGATACTGGGGATTGAACTCAGGGGCATTCGACCACTGAGTCACATCCCCAGCCCTATTTTGTATTTTATTTAGAGACAGAGTCTCATTGAGTTGCTTAGTGCCTTACTTTTGCTAAGACTGGCTTTGAACTCGCAATCCTCCTGCCTCAGCCTCCTGAGCAGCTGGGATTATGTTTTTTTTAAAGGAATTTCTCCAAATGAGGATAGAAAAGAGAATTATACACTATTGAAGTTTCAACTTCATTTTTTTCCCCAGAAAAGATGTATAAATGTAACCTAAACCCTTAGCAATTTCTTTGTGAACTACTATAATACATATAGTTAAGGATATGCTTACTGTTGCATTTTATTGTTTGACTATTAACCAATAAGATATTGTGTTAAAATGGAACTTATTTGCCTTTATCAAATATTCTATTGGGCAAATCAAGCAAGGCTTGGATGTTCATTATAAAATAATATTTGCTAATATTCCACATTTGCCTGAATGAATTTCACTTAATAAGTTAGATTCTATGAATCTGCTTAATCATTTGTCTGTGCTTAGTATTCCTTAGAAAAGGGACTATTAGTTACAAAACCCATACACACACTGATAGCTGTGTTTCTTTCCTGTGATTCTCAGGAAGTACATCCCTGCGGGTGCTGAAACAGCACAGATTTCTTCATTTCTAAATTATCCCATGATTTTAGAAAAAAGATATAAAAAGTATTTTCTCTCCTGACCTAACTCTAGAAGCTAGAAATAACCAAGCATCACTATTCTCCTTTCAAAACTAAAAACTGCTTTAAACAAATATATGAGATGTGTAACCTCTGTAAAACAGTCCAACAGCCAATCCTCATAGATAGTGAGAGACAGGACAGATATGGAAGCCAAACAGTGAGTTTTTACTGGTAAATATATTTGGATTTAGGTTCAACATTAGTCTGCTCTTTTAGAGAATATAACCAAATTCATACAAGTTTAGGTTTACATAAAATCCAACATGAGTAAATACAGAAGAACAGCCTCGTTATAATTGCCATTTAGAGCTGAATCATTCACTCAAAGGTGAAAATGAAATTTTTAGATAATTTATTAAGACTAAGGTAATTTAGGGGGCTGGGGATACAGCTCAGTTGGTAGAGTGCTTGCCTCACATGCACAAGGCCCTACGTTCAACCCCAGTACCACACACACACACACACACAAAAAAAAAAAAAAAAAAAAACCTAAAAAAAGACCAAGGTAATTTAGGTAAGGAGGTTCTTTTTTCTTCTTTCATATCATCCTTCCTTATACAAAACCTTAAAATAATATTAGGAAACTTAAAATGTGGTCTACAGGATTCAGGACCATCTCAGTTCAGGTTGCCATAGCATTTTTTTTTTAATATAGCTGAGCCCTGTACCTTCTTTGGCAGTTATTTTAGATAGCATTGAAAATGATCCACATTATGAATGTTATTACTCAAATTTAATTAACATGATGTTTTCCTGTTCTTGGCAAGAGTGCTTAACCTTATTAGAATGTGGTAAACAAATTTTTGAAAGTAAAGTCATTTCTTTGTAACTCTTCAGGTTGAATTGAATATTTCAGTTTGGCTAAATGATATTTAAAGCACCATTAATGTGGAAGCACAAACCTGCAGTTGCGATTACATCATTCTCCTTTGTGTCTGTGTTGGGAGAAGCTGTTCCTGGCTTATGTAATGTTTTTCTTCCTGCATATACCATAGCTCATAAGAAATAGCTTGATTCCCTATTGCTGCCCGACTATGCATCCGTTTATATAGAAACTCAGTAAAAAATGTTGGTATCCTAAGGCTAAGTGATTTTCAATAAGAAATATTTAATTTCTCCAGATTTTTATTTTAGTTTCAAAGAATAATATATAATAGCCTCAATATGATGCTAGTCTTTGTGAAGCTCAAGAGACAAAACCAGACACTTGTGCATGCTGCAAATTCCTGCTTTTATTTCCAAAAATAACTGCTATAACTATTGGTTGTATAGATCTTCCCTCCCGCCCGGCTTTGGCTGGGGATGAAACAGAGGTCAGATATCTGCTCAGAATTATTCAGGCATAAAGGTTTAGAAATTTAGCGAACGACTCTGATGAGACTTAAAAATTTAAAAACAGTAATTACAAAATTCTATGCCTCCTAGGGGCTGTATATTGTCATTTGGATTTCTTTTGGCATAAAAACAACACTCTATTAAATAATGCACTAGTATTGAACTGGGTTTTCTAAGAGTGCATTTCAAACATTGTATGTTTAAATTAAAGCTAAGAACATCAGAACATAAGTTCCCTATTGCATGCCCAAACAGAGATGTTACACCATAGTTGTTCATTTATTAAAGATTGGGTTTGACTAAACTAAAAAAAAAAAAAAAGGTTTGAGCAGGCTCTAATTCATTAAATTTGAATAGACACAGTTTTGTCATATTGTTGCTCCAACAGCAGAACAAAGTCAAAAATAACCCAAACAGTGTTGTTAGAGAAGAGTCTCCCTATCAGGGTCCACATTGGTCCTTCCAAGAATCCTGCTTTCCTGACCCCAATTCTTTGTTTCAGAGGAATGAATACAAGCTGACTCTGTGCTAAGAATCTTCTTGTGAAAGACCCATGACAAATGCATTTTTTAAAAAAGATTCTACGGTTGAAAAGTGAAATGATAAGATTTTAGAGACCACACAGGAGCTCGTGTCCTAGCATTAAAAATCTCCCTGTAAAAAAAAAAAAAATCAAAGGTATTTTTATAAACAGGCTCTATAACTCAATATCATGGATATCTTCAATCTTGTTTACACTTTCACACACACATAAACACACATATGCACTCCTCAAATTAGTGAATCATAATGATACATGATTGCTTATTTTCAAGTCAAAGTGCGATTGGAGTTTTTATTTATGTAAGTCTATAGTTGTATTTAAGTGCTCTTTACAATACAGTCCATAAACTAACAATAAAAATTAAAATTAAGAGTAGCTTTCAATTATTTGACATAAAAAAAGAAAATCTCGCTGTGAGAAGAGCAGAAAGATTAGCATTTTCTTGGATGGGTTGATTCATTCTGTAACAAATATTTATTGAGCATTTGTTAAATGCAGAGCAATATGAGCAACTCGAGGATGCGGAAAGTATAGCCTCTGTCTGTGAGAACTTACAATCTTCAAGAAAAGATGTTTATAATGCATATTTAACAACAGAATCAGCCTGTCAAAATTGGATCATCTTGTTTATTATATTCTGATGAGGAAATTACAACTTAGGTTTTTATGGTTTGTACCTAGAATGTTCCCCACTAGTTAGGCAATCTAGAAATGCTCAGAGAGGAAAAGATTAGATTAAAAGAATCATAACCGTATCAGTGGATTAATCCATTCAATGGTTTAGTAATTTAAATGGATTATTGGGTGGTAGCTGCAGACAGGTAGAGGAAGTAGGTCACTGGGTACATGCCCTTGGGGACTATATCTTGTCCCTGACTCCTCTCCTCTCTTTTGGCTTCCCAGCTACCATGAGCTGAGAAGTTTTCCTCCGCTTGCCCTTCGATCATCATATATCTGCCTTAGAGGCAGCTAACTGTGAACTGGGACCTCTGAAACTAGGAGCCCAAAATAAACTTTTCTTACTCCAAGTTATTCTTGTCAGGTGTTTTGGTCAGTGATGACAAGCTGACAAATACAGAGGTGACATGACCTGGCCAAGTCACGTTGCTACCAGAGACATCACTAGTAGAATGGAAAGACCACTGATTGCTGAGCAAGCCACTTCCTCCACTACTTATATGACCTTGGAAAAAAATACTTAAATCTGTTGAGATTTCAAAGAACTGATCCTTGTTAGAAGGCAATGAAATGAGAACAGAGACTACCTTAAGGACTGTTTCCCTTGGATTCACTATGACCAGAAGCAGCAAGTGAGAAACAGACACAAAAGGAGAATATATTTGAGCTGATTTCCCTAGTTCTTAGTAGACCCTCCACTAAAGTTTAAGGTTAACGCAGCTCCTTAGAGAGTAATAAGCCTAATAGGTCCTGAAAGCCCAGAGCCACAGACCCACAGATCCACAGCCTTTCATTCACAGGCCAACCTAGTTAGACATTTTAGTATTCTGTTTCTTAACTGATCCTTCAGGCCTAGCACAGGTGGCCTGTATTTGTTAAGCTTTGATTTCCTCAAATCTGATATTTAATAATTATAGTAAAATGGTAACATCAAAGATCGCTGATCTGCCTGGTGCTGTGGTTCATGCCTGTAATCCTAGCGGCGTGGGAGGCTGAGGCAGGAGGATCGCAAGTTCAAAGCCAGCCTCAGTAACGGTGAGGCGCTAAGGAACTCAGTGAGACCCTGTCTCTAATAAAATACAAAATAGGGCTAGGGATATGGCTCAGTGGTTGAATGCCACTGAGTTCAAGACCTGGTACAAAAAAAAAAAAATCACTGATCACAGATCACTATAACAGATATAAAAATAATAAAAAAATTAGACTATTGTGAGAATTACCAAAATGTGGTACAGAGCTATGAAATGAGTTTATGCTGATAGACTTGCTTGATAAAGGGTTGCTTCAAGCAGCCTTCAGTTTGTAAAAAAAAAAAAAAAAAAAAAAAAAACAACAATACCTGCAAGCACAATAGAACAAGGTATAGCTGTATACTTTGTAGGCTCATCCGAAACCTTGAGCAGATGGCTTAAACGAAGAGTCCAGCATGGTACCAGACTCATAAAACAAGGGAAGGGTGCTTCATAGATGGCTTTCTCAGTTGAGGAACTGAAAGTGAGATGCAAGTCTCCTGACTCTACAACCTAATGCTCTTTCTAAATAGCAACTGCCATTTACTGAGCATTCACTTTGTGCCAATAGAATGGTAAATTGAAAAGACGAAATAAAAGACTGATTATTTTCAGAAAGTATTACATCTAGAAATCTGTTTAAATTCATTAGCCTATATGAGTTTATCAAAGTTTATAATGAACTTAAAATGAGTTTATAATTAATTTAACATAATTAGGAACTTTCTTCATGAAGGTAACCAGCAATTAAATAAAGCAATAAAAAGGAAGAAATTTCATTTAGAATAGAACAAAAAGGAAGGGTGGGGTGTGTGTATGTACATTTATAAAGAAAATTATAAAAAACTACATGTGCCATATATAAAAAACTATATTGGAATATATAAAATAAGATGAACAAGTTGGCATATATTCCATATTATTATACAGAAAAACAGTTTTCACTAGGTAAAATTAAAAGTCCTTACTAACAAAGAGCGCAGGAGTTATAATGCTAATCTAGTCCCTAGGATATCCTAAGACATAAAGTAATTAAATTAGTAAATTAACAACAATAAAATGATTAAAGCAGGGCTGCAGATGTATAGTATATATAAGGTCTTGGGTTTAATCTCTAGCACCACACAAAAAAAAGTGTGTGCATTTGTGTGTATGTGTGTGTGTGTGTGTGTGTGTGTGTGTGTATGTATAAAAGCAGTGTGGGACATATAGAAAGAAATTTAATGTATACTATATCATAAAATTAGGAAAAATAATAATTACTTAATAATTGCCTATTATACCTTGATAATTAACAGAATCGACTGGTTAACATCTAAATACAAGACAAAAAAAGAAATGTTTCAGACCAACACTTATATTATATACCAGAAGAAAACCCTAGAGGATTAACGAGTTAAAATATTTCCTTTAATTCTTAGCAAAGTTAGGAGGGAAAAAATCAAATATTTGTGCAGTCTTTACAGGGATGGATACTTTTACATAGTTAATGGTAACAATGTAAATCACAAAGGAAAAAAAATAGCTCAGAAACCTCAAGAAAAATTATTATAATATAAAAAAACTAAATTACAAAAGAGAAACACAACTGGGAACCACCTTTAATAAGATAATATATACAGCAAATAAAGAATTTACTCAAATATCCAAAAATATTAAAACCTCAAGAGATAAATGATCAAAGGATATAAATATACTATGCACATAAGAAGAAATTCAAGTAAAATACATGTATAAATAAGTTCTTGGAAAGATTTATAACAGTAACAAACTGGAGACAAACTTTCCAGTCTGAGTCATATCAATTCGACAGACTATTAGATAGTCATTAAATTATAATTATGAAAACTGGAAGAAACTGTTTAATGGTGGAGGAGAGTCCAACAAAATAATTTCACTTATTGTGCACACAGAAAAAGACAAAAATGAAAATCACTGTTGACATAGAATAGTTGACTAATGGACAGCTATACTAGTTGCTGAACGTTACAGAGTTGAATGCCTATTTTCTTCAACACATATATGAAAGCAACAAGTTAAAAGATATCAGTAATATTAGAGTCAACTGGCAAATTATTAGGTTTCTTAGAGTTGAGATCTTACAGAGCGCTTATGGTTCCCAAAGATGTTGGAGAAGGCAATCATACCAAGAATGTGCAATTATTGTCACACCTTGGTTTATGGAGTCCTTTTTTGAGATGTCAGTGTCACTGCTTTCCTCCTTAATTAAAAAAGGGGCAAATTCCCTTATTTTGCTATTTTGCGTTAGACTTTGTGAAGATATCAAAGATCCTTTATGGAATGGGACTGTATATAAACAAACCAACCAAGTTTCCTAATTACAGCAACTAATGAAAATTTTCATTTACTAATATTGGAATAAAGACAAAGAGGAAAACACATTTATTCAATCATGGATTTATGATTTTTAACAGTCCAATAACCTCATCTTAACTACTAAAGGTAGTAGAATAATCAAACCCCAAATATCTAAGTATTTAGTATAGTTCATATTTAAACTTTTGAAAATGAAAATAAGTCTCAGTTGAAAAGTTCAGGTAAGGAGAAAGGAGCATTTTTAAAGGAATTCAAAACTGTGGCTCGGTTTCAAAGTAATCATGGCTGGCAGAAAATCAAGGTTTTCCATACTGAGTCCTAGGCAGTGACAGCAATGGGGTACAGGTTTCATGAATATATGTTTTTTAAACTTGAAATCAATAAGTGTAATATGAGCATTTCTTGGACTTTATTTGAATTTATTTGAATTTTAACAGCTACTGACAGATGTGCTTAGAATGAATAGGCCCCAATTCCCAAATAGCACAGTATTTCAAACCTATTTTAGACTCTGAAATGAGAGCCCATTCCAGGAAGACAGCTCGGAACCTTTTTCCCAGCTGCAGAAATAACTCCTCTTGTTCCCCTCTGACCTACACCAGGGGAAGCTGCTTGAAAAAGATGTTCTTTTGCCTACAATCCTTTTACCACTGTAGCCCACAAACGGAAAAACAAACTGTTGGCTCCTCTTCAGAAAACTCATTCTCACATCCCCAGAAACAGGTAGATAAATAAAGCCATAGAGTTCCTTTAATCTCTTTCCTATTTTTCCAAAATGATCTTGATATTTTTGTTACCTCAGGGAGGCCCAGTGTACGTACAGCTTATAAAATGGGGCTCATCTACCAGTAATTAATCACTAATGACCTTCTCCCCAAAACTGAATTCATCCAGGGAGGTACCTCCCTCCCAACCCTCAATTCCTTGACACCTTGCTCCATTAGTCATAATTCCCAACTCACTACTGCACCAATTCTCTCTCCCTTCTGGTTCCCACACCTTTAGATGTACAAAGCTTTCTCATTTGAAAGTAAAAGCTTCTTATCAAATTCTCCTCCAGCTATCGCCCTTATTTCTCTTCTTCATACCCAGGCTTTGGGAGCTCACGAATTTCTATTAAGTCAAATGGAAATTCTGACTTAGCTTTCAGACACAGTAATAATGACTCTATTAGGAGCCTAGGTGGCAAGCACTCTTCTGCAACTTAAAACAAACCACACCCTTTTCTTGCTTAAAAAAATGCATGAATAATCCGTGTTCATTATAACAAGTCAACAAAACAGAGATAAGACAGCATCAAGGTCTCCCTCTATGCAGTTCCATCTCTTATTTGTTGCATCCAACAAAGATAAAAGAATATTAACTCTATTTTATGGATGGAAAAAAAAACAAACTTAAACTGAGAAAGGCTCAGAGAACATCCTGAGGAGTTCAAAAAAAGAACATTAGGGTCAGATTGCCTGGATTCACTTCTTGGCTTTGTCATTTACTATTTGTTCATGGGCACATTACTTAATACTTCTGCAGGGTTATTTTTTTTTCCTTTTTCTGTTAAATAGGACTAATGATAGTACTTAGTTCATAGGGGTAGTGGTGAGGATGTCATATGCCCAAATGTGAAATTGTTAGAATAAACCTTACATGGTAAATGACTAGAGTGTATTGGCACATCTTGTTTACTTGTATCTTTTTTCTTTTCTTTTTTTTTTGAACCCAGGATTGAACCCAGGGCCTTGTGAATGTTAAGCAAGAGCTGTACCACTGAGCCATATCCCCAACTCTTTTAATTTCCTTTTTGATCCAGGGTTGATTTAAGAGAGTTCTTTATTTATATCTGCTGTTATACAACCATTGTCAGAAAACATTGCCCAAATTGTTTCTAATTTTTTCAATATATTGAGGATTTTTATGTAGCCTCAAATGTCCAGTGGGCACATAAGTAGAGGTATTCTCTATTTTCAGGATGTCAAGTCTCACATAGCACAAATAATGAGTGTTGACATTCCTTAAATATTTTATACATAAAAATTCTTTCTACATGTAAAAACTTTGTTCTTTACAATAATTCTGCGCTTTACAACAATTCTGTGTGGTACTATTATTAATGGTACCTCCTGGTAAAATTAGTTCCATTTATGGGCACTATTATTATGCCTATTTTACAGATAAGAAAACAAGCAAATAAGTAAGATCATTTAATGGTCCAAGATCATTTAATTTGGAATTTGGACCCTACAGTCTGGCTCTGAACTCACCAGTCTTAATCACTACAATTTCCTATAGTTCCTTGGTACATATAAAGATCAACCTTATTAACATCTTTTAGGTGTTCAGTATTCTTACTTTATTTTTTATATTCTATCATGCACTAAGAGATATAAAGAAACCTTTCACTATTGAGTTTCTCTCCTTGTATTTTCTACAAGTTTTGTGTCTGTGTTTTTTTACATTGCCTTCTGCAAAAAAATCATTCTGTGGGAGCAAATTTTTATCACATGTACAACAGATAAAGCACTAATCTCCAGGATATATAAAGAATTTAAAAATCTTAATGGCAAAAAAACAAGTAATCCAATCAATAAATTGGCCAAGGAACTGAACAGACACTTTGCAGAAGATGATATACAATCAATCAACAAATATGTGAAAAAAATGTTCAACACCTCTAGCAATCAGAGAAATGCAAATCAAAACTACTCTAAGATTTCATCTCACACCAGTCAGAATGGTAGCTATTAAGAATAAAAACAACAATATGTGTTGGTGAGGATGTGGGGGAAAAGGCACACTCATTCATTGCTGGTGGGACTGCAAGTCGGTGCAGCCAATATGGAAAGCAGTAAGGAGATTCCTTGGAAAACTTGCAATGGAACCACTATTTGACCCAGCCAGCCCACTCCTTGGTTTATACCCAAAGGACTTAAAAACAGCATACTACAGGGATGCAGCCACATCAATGTTTATAGCAGCACAATTCACAATAGCAAAATTGTGGAACCAACCTAGATGCCCTTCAGTAGATGAATGGATAAAAAAACTATGGTATATTTATGCAGTGGAATATTATTCATCATTAAAAGAGAATAAAATCATGGCATTTGCAAGTAACTGGATGGAGTTGTAGAATATTATGTAAGCCAATCCCCAAAAAACAAATGCCAAATATTTTCTCTGACATGAGGATGATGATCCATAATGGGGATGGGGTGGGGGGAGCACTGGAGGAATGGAAGAACTCTAGATAGGGCAAAGGGGATGAAGGGGAAGGGAGGTGGGATGAAGGGTAGGAAAGATGGTGGAATGAGACGGACATCATTACCCTAAGTACACGTATGAAGACACGAATGGTGTGATTCTACTTTGTGTACAACCAAAGACATAAAAATTTGTGCTCTATATGTGTAATATGAATTGAAATGTATTCTACTGTCATATATAACAAATTAGAATAAAAAACAGTAGTTGAAAAAAGAACTATATTCTGCAAAGCATAAATAAAGTGATTTACCTTTCATCAAAAAAAATTCATTCTGATTCAGTAAACCATCTCTTTAAGGATCTATTCTTGGTCAGAATTTTAGTTCTCCCCCCATGTTCTCCTGCTCCTCTCCATGATGGTGTCTGGTTGCATGGAAAGAGAATAGTTTTGTAGTCTTGTGACTGTGGGAAAGAAAAGACTTATATGGTTCTTGGCTTCTTGGGGCTCCATGCCAAGGCTCTTTGTCTAGATCCTGGGTACCTTGCTGGCCCTGAGGCTAAAAGAGGAGGAGGTTCTTCCCCACTGATTCTTCCCCCCTCAGGGAAATTCCCAAGTTCTGGTTATGACTCTCATTCATTAACAGCCTGGAAATGCTTTATAACTCTAGGATCTCCTTCTCTAATCAGCTTCCTAGCCAGTCACTCAGTTATGGTTGGGACTTCTATGTTCCTGGATCTCTGTGAGAATCGAGGTCAGCTCAGAGCACCAACTCGAGTTCTCTCTTCATTTATCAGACCGCACCGTTGCTCTCTCACTGCTCTGCCACCTCTGATGTATGGAAGCATAGTTCATGGTGTGCCTCTCCTGTGAGAAATGGGGCAAAAGTCTGTGTCCTTGGCTTTCTTTCAATCCTTTTTGGGTTCCTTCTGTGGACTCTGACTCAGAGAACAGAGGTCAGAAGACACAGGTCTCACCTCTAAATTCATCTGTTCACATAGTCCTCTAGGGCTAGAAGGAAGGAGGATGCTCCCTACTTCATTGATTCTTCTCTGCACCTCTGCTTCTTTAGCTTTCATGGAGAGGTAATTCAGGAAGTGTTGGGTGAGGCCTGAGAGGCAGGCCAATGATGGTAGTCCATGGACCACATTTTGAGTTGGTAAGCCACTACTTCATCCTTTCTGTTTTCCTGAGAGGCATCCATCCAAGGAAAAAAAATATATCCAGCTAACATTATCCCTATGATACATTTTATTGATTCAATTCTCACATTACCCTTTGTGTAATGATATGTGATGTAAAACAGATGAAAACTTAGGCTCAAGTAGGTTAAGCATTTGCCGGAAGACACAGCAGGTCATTGTATTCTTCCCCTTCTCCTTGCTATTCCTTTTCATCTTCCTCATCCAACCATTGTCAAAAGAAGAACATGCTTTTCTTTCAATCCCAGTTTTGATTATACAAATTTTCATACATACATAGGAACAGGAAATAGTAAGATTAAATATATATGTGTGTGTCTCTACGTGTGTGTCTATTTATACACACACACACACATTTATATATCACCAATTAACATTTACTATATTTATTTCCTTTCTTCCGTCCTTTTCAATCTCTTTCCCTCACCATCTTTTTCTCCCCCTTAGTATTCATATAATTCTATAAGAAATATTATATACAGTCTATATTCAAATTTCCTCCAGTGTTCCAAAAGTGTCTTTTATAGCTTCTCTGCCCCCTATCTGAACCAGGATCATATATCTTCTTTAAAACAACTCATCATCTAAATATATACTTACTTTTCTTTTTGTATTTTAAAAGCTGGTATAAATACAGGCGTTTGTACTGTGTAACATAAACACACAACAGTGGCTGTGTCATTCTGCTACTGTATTGCATCCCATGTGGGGACCCTCCCGCGCTAGCCAGGACACAGATCCAGTCATAAGTCATATATTATAGGGATAATGTTCTGCCTACCCCTGGCTGATTTGGGTTGCCCTGCCATTAGGCTCTATGACCCTGGAACCAGTCTGTCAAGCCAGGACTTTACACCGACCTGTAGCTTCTTACAGTTTCACCAAGCACAGTTACTTATATTTATTGTCTATGAGTACTAATAAGTAGAAAATTATTAAATCATAATTACTAACTTTCCTAGGGTAAATCATTACCCACATCCTAGCAACTCAAATATTTTCTTCCCTCTTATCTTTATTTATATGGTCTTTCTAAGAGGCAATGGACAAAGCTACTTGGTTAATCACTTCAAACCTCTTTTTGACCATTCCCTTTACACAGTTTAATGGATATTCTATGGGAAACAGAGGAAATTAACCAAGTGTACTTCTGCCACTCTTGTCTACCAACATTCTTTTGAGTCTTAAGAAAGGGCCATATTGTTTTGAGGTCCTCGGCTTTCTAAACTGGGTGGCCTAGCCCAAAGAACAATAATTCTGTACAAACAAGTTTGTTTAAAGAAGTTAAGTCAAGTGTGAAAGATCCCTTTCAAAACAAGAACTGAGTAACAATATTTGAGGAGTCGAAAGAAAACAAGACTATACAATTCACAGACTCTCTTCATTCATCTTACAGAGAGTTTATCTTTTAAAAAAGTCACGCTTTTTCTGTTTCCCAGAGATTTTAAACATTTCAGTATTTCATGATGTGCAGACGCGTAGCTAAACCACACTCTTCCCAAGAAGCCTTCCTTCCTCCACCCTTACTCATTTTTCTTCTCTAGTGGGCCACGTATTTCAGAGATTTTATATTAGTTTTCTTTATTCTTCCCTTAAAAAATAACAGAATCAGGATGTTTCAGTCCCCAGTGTTGAAACTGTATCTTACTCTTTTCAACAGTTTCTAGTCCATACCCTAGGACACGTGCAGAAAGAAAACACTTTCCAAATGATTTCACACTCAAAGAATATTATCACTACTCACTTTCCAATTTTAAAAGCATAAAGGTTCCCTATTTTTAATAACCTTATATGTGTATAGCCTTCTTCTAGGCACTTTGATGAAGAGAAAATATTATATCACAGGATCTGTAATGTTAAGAAATAAGAAATTCTCCAAGTGTCTGCCTTCCCACTATTCTGATTTTGTCCAAGGGTCTTGGCACTCAACCTTGACTCTGGAATATAGACCCGGTTCAAATCTCTACCAATGAATTAGATCAACAGTTGCCTTGTAGCTTCACCCCTATCATCCCCCCATTTATCACAGGTTTTAGCTCCTGGCTCATTCTTACTTCTCTTTCAGTGATTTCAATATACACAACAGATTCTTCCCGCCCAGGCCTCTTGGTGCATTGACCTCCTCCTCTGTCTGTAATGACCTTGTCCTCAATTTTCCTCATTAGAGCCCAATATAGATGGAGGAGTAGGATTCTGATTAACCCCCTGCAGTCTTCTCTTAGGTCACTACCTCTTTCACCCTTACAGCCTGCTCTCCCTGATATTTGATCTCAACAACTCTTCAATACCTGGGTCTTCCAATCCATTGACCAGACTACCTTTTAATGACCTTCATCCTGTATGTCCTCTGCTTAAATTCTAAGATCAATGATTGTAATTATGCTCTTGCCCTTCTTGCTTTGCTCTGACTAACCACATTTCTGTTCTCCTCACACTATAAGTGGAATGTGGCTAAAAGGAAATTCACAACCAAACTGATGGGCCTAATTTCAAATTCATGACCTTAATGTGGTCTGATGGTCATACCCCAGTCCAGCCATTCTTGTAATCTCTAGAATTTCATACTTTCTTCTCTCTCCTCAGCCTTCTACTGCTTCTTGCTCTATCCTCATGCTCACTGACAGTCTTGCTTTCTCCTTTACTGAGAACACTGAAGCCATCAGAAGAGAATTTCACAGATCTCACTATCACTCCCACCCACCTACTAGCATACACATCCTCACACTTCGCCTTCCTGCTGATTCCAGAAGTAAACATGCCATGTTTCTATCTAACGATGACTCCTCCTCCTCCACTTAGGCCCTAGATTTTGTCTCCTCTTATCTATTCAAGAATATCCCTCCAATAATCCTGTTTTGTATCTCCTACAACATTACTTTTTGCTCCCTACTAGAGTACTCACATCAGCATATACACATACTTCTTTGTCTTTCATTTAAAAAATTTTTTCTTTGACTCAAGTTTCCCCACCAGCTATCATCCCATTTCTTTGAAGCAAAATCTCTTAAAAGAATTATGCATATGTTCTCCTTCTTTCATTTTCTTTTAAATCCATTAGAGTTGAGCTGTTAACCTGAACACTGCACTGAGAGAGTTCTTGTCATCACTCCATTTCTTTGTCTTTGTTTGGAGCAATTTCCTTGCAAGAATTATTGATATCTACAGTCTCAAATTTCTTCCCTTCCATTCCCTTTAAAACCTATTCCACAAATCAGGAGTATAAGCTACTTGGGAGGTTGAGGTAGGAGGACCACTTGGGTTCACAAGTTTGAGACCAATGTAGGCAACATGGCGAGATTCCATTTTAAAACAAAACTGCTATTCCAACTCCTACCCTGCCACTGCAAGTGCTCTCCATCAGTCACCAGTAATTCTTTTGTTGTAAACTCTGATGGTCAAGTCTCAGACTTCATCCTCTCTGACCTATCAGCACTACATGACACAGTTAAACACCTTCCTTTCCACATTTAGATTCCAGCTCACAGCACAAAACTCTGGGCTTTCCTCCCACCTTCATGGATTCTCTTCAGTCTCTTTTGCTGGTGTTTCTTCTTCCTGACCTTGTAAATTGAGAGGATACAGGCCTCTGTTTATCCACACTCACACCCTTGGCAACCTCCTCCATCCCCCTGGCTTCAAACAGCATGTATGCTGATTATCCCAAAGTGTGTATCCTCATCCTATACCTCTCCTGAGCTCCAACTCATAATGCCCACTTGGTACTCAATTCTGTTGCCCAACAACACCTCAAATTTAATATGTCCAAAAGCAAGGGATTTTCCTGCAAAGATCTGTTCCATCATCACCTTCCAAATCTCTGTTTTTAGCAACCCCATCCTACCAGTTGCTCAGGTCGAAAATCTTGAGAATCATCTTTGATTTCTCTCCTTCTCTAGACCCCAATTCAATTCATCATGAAACCATTCTGACTGTATCATCATACCATACAGACCATTCACCTCCACTGCCATCACGCAGTCTGAGGAACATCTTTTACCTGTATTACTACAATAGCCTTCTCACAGGTGTCCTTAAATCTACCTCTGCTTCCACACTAATTTTCACTCAGGAACGAGAGTGATCCGTGCAAAACATAAGTCAGGTTTTGAGTTCTCTGCTCAAAGTCCTGCAGTGGTTTACCATTTCACTAAGAATAAACCCAAATTTCTTGCAACAGTATCCACCCCCCTCCTTGATGTTAGCCTTCATCATTTACTCACCCCAGCACAGTGGCTGCCTTGTTCCTGGAACACCCTAGGCATGTTCCTATCTTAGGGTCTCTGCTTAGCTCTTCTTTCTTCCTGAATGCTTTTCTCCAGACTTCCACTTAGCTCACTTCCTCCACTTCTTGGATTTCTGCTAAAATCTCATCTTTTTAATGAGACTTCCTCTGACCATCTAATTAAATACTACAATCTGCTCTTTACTCCCTATTCCAAGAACTCTCAATTTCCTTATTCTATTGTTTTTTTCTGTAATATTTAAATTTTCTAACATGTTATATTGCTTACCTGCTATTTTTGTTTATTATATTTCTCCCCTGCTAAAATGTAAACTCTTAAAAGGGAAAAATTCTTTGTTATGTTCATTGACATATATGAAGGGGCTAGGAGTACCAGGCACACAGTAGATATACAATAAATATTGGTAGAGCAGTTTAAAATTTAAAAAGACTTTATGTGCTCCTTGAAGGGTTGGTAATATTTCTCAGAATCATTTTAACCTCATGCTATTTCTGTAGACTATCCCCCGACACTTCTGATTCAATTTATTTACAGTCTCTAGGTCTATTCAGTTTTTCTATTGCACTTCAGTCAGTGTTCGTGAGTTATACATGTCTATGAAGTCATATATTTCATGTAAGTTTGAAAACACAATGGCATGTTTTCTTAAATTTCTTTAAAGCACTCCTGTGACTGTAGTTTTCATTCCAAAACTTGCTTATTTGTTTTCTCTTGTTCCTTCTATTATCAATCTTTGATTGTTTCATAAATTTCTCCAATTACCATTACCTTTCTCTCTTCAGCCAAACTCTGTTGGTCTTTTACAGTGCTCACCAAAATTCTCAGTTTCCTTCTTCTTACAGGCTCAGGGGAGAATTATTAACATCCCTGCCCGCCACCCCACTTTGGAGTCAGGCAAAGGCGTATCGCTGATTCTGGCTAATGATATATACCACATCTGATGGACAGATTTAAAAACCTATGCATATGTAAAGCATTGTCTTTTTAATAAACAGTGCTAAGTCAATTACATATTCCTATGGGGGAAAATTATGATCCTTATCACACCATTTAGAAAGATCAGTTCCAGATGGATGGCAGACATGTGAAAGATCTTGGAGAGGTTAGAATTCTTAAATAGGGCAAAGAAAGTACTAACTTAAAGAGGGAAATGATAAATTGGAACATATTAGGGTTAAAAATGTTTACTCTTCAAAAAGTACCATTAAGATAGTGAAAAAAACAACCCACAAAATGGGAATATCTGCAATACACATGGCTGAAAAGGGGCTATCAAACCTATACAAAGGATTCTTACAAATAATGTGAAACAGAATATCCAATAGAAATAGGGGGAGAAGACACAGGCATTGCCCAAAAGAAGCTATCCAACCAACCAGAAAACATAAGAAACGTTTTCAATTCAACAAACATCAGGTAAATGCAAATTAAAACCAAGTGACACCATTACCCATAGAAAGGCTAAAATAAACACAGATGGTCCTGGAGGCGACTCTCGAGAGACTTAAGAGACACAGTTGCAAGACTATGGAGTGGGTGTCCTGAGACTGAGCGGTGGGCCGTGCGACTGTCAGTGGGTTGGTGGGTTTCACGAATGCTTCATCTGGAAGGAACCCTTACTGGCCTGGGGTCTGGCTGCTATCAACATGAGCACCCTGGATGGGATCAAGAAGACCCCACTCCTCCAAGTCCACAGTTGTGCCACTCCCGATGTGGGCTTCACCCACATCCGTGTCAGGAACCCTCTGAGGACAGTGAGACACCTGGTAGTGGTAGAGATGGGTGACAGCAGATTGGAGGCCAACATATTCACACCACTGGGACTTCCAAACGGGAGGGAGGGCACATCTGGGACACTGCAGGCAATGGCAATACTCCTTAGATCCTAATCTATGGGGGTCATGGTCATAGAGTCACCACAATGGGTCAGGAAGTGGCACGGTCACCCACAGAGAGCCTGGAAACAGCCTCTACCTCTGTTGCGACTGATGGAAGCCTAACTTTCATGGTCAAGAGACACTTAGCCCAAGTGGGAAGAAGGCCCTAGAAACTTATGGCACAGAGATGGCAGCCTCTGAAATGATGGCCAGGTCCAGAGACATGAAGACTAAAAAGTGTGCTCTCTTAGTAACAGGGTATGAGAAGCAGATTGAGAAAACTGCAAGTCGAGAAACGCAAATGCAGGAGGAAAATGGAGGAATAAAAGAGGTGAAAGAGGAGGCAGGGTCCCGTCTCCTGAATGTGGAGCCCAATATGAACCCTCTGGAGGCCATCGGGCTGGAACTGGACACTGCCAATGCTCAAGCTAACTAAGCCTTCCAAAAACAGCTGGAGCTCAAGCTTGGGTGGATGCGTCAATAAGACCTGGAGCTGAGAAACTACATCATTCAGAACACCACTCTTCAGAACCACCGCAGCTGCATCCAGTGATTAGGACCCAAGATGAAGAGATGTTAACCTATATGACCAATCTGGAGGTGAAGGAGCTCAGATACCATAGGACAAGTTGCAAGTTCAAGTTCTTTCAAAGAAATCCCTTCTTCAGAAACAAACTGATTATCAAAGAGTATGAGGTCGAATTCTCTGGCCAAGTGTCTCTCACTGTGCTCTGATCATATGGCTCAAGGGCCATGAACCATAGGCTGGGAACCCAGATGTCCTCATCAACTTCTTCACCTGGTTTTCAGACCACAGTCATCCAGAGGGCGACAGAACTTCTGAGATGATCAAAGAGAACTTCTGGCCAGATTCCCTAGAATACTACCTGTGGCATAGAGAATCAGAAGTCACCAGACAAGGAAGCCAGTAGAGATACCCAGGTCCTTTGGGTTCTAATCTGGAATCTTTGCACTTGGGATTACTCCCCACAAGATCCTGTACCACCACCTCCTGCTGGACCTATGATTACTGATGTGCCTTTTACTTTTGTGTATGTGTGTATGTGTATGCTGACCTTTCTACACCATTTTTAAAATGTTTTTTAGCTGTAGATGGACACAATACCTTCATTTTGTTTGTTTAGTTTTTTTAGGCAAGGGTTCTACCACTGAGCCACAGCCACAGAAAACTTTGTTTTCTCTCAGCCTCAAGATTGACAACTTCTTAGCTGTGCTGCTGAATTTGCACATGTTCTTCATGCTATTTTGCATTAACATCACATGATGTCTGGCCATATATGGTTCACATCTTTTTTAACCAAGCAGATGATGCTATAGATTGCACTGTTTGGACTCTACTTGTTTGCAGGGTTTCTGTTCTCTATATTACCATCTGGATTTCTAGCTATGTGTAGGAGCCTACTCTATGCACTCTTCTCTGGATTTGGCAGCATAGGCTCATGGCCTGTGGACAATTACTGGGCATTAGGTCCAGTGAGAAAAACAGTGGTCTGTGTGATTTATGTGACTTCACTGTTCTTCCTGTTTCTCTGATCACCTATTGCTGCCTGCTGCTGGCTATCCTTACCCCTTTGGGCTACTGAATAAATAAATTCCAGATTGTTCTCAGCTCTGCTTTCTGGTTTCTGGTAAACAAGAATTTCTAGAACTGGTGATGGGCCAAGATTTTCTGCCAGAATACAAAAGACTTTTCCATGCCTTTTCCAAAAGATCTCTCCAATTCTTTACGACTACCACCAACCACCTTCATCATCCAGAAACCCTACTGTTAGACAAGTGGCTGAGGTGACAATTTAGAACCCTATTTTCATGTCAAAGGCAGTTAATGGTGTCTTGGTCAAGTTCCAGATTTTCTCAGCTCCAACCAGTGAATTCATACAAATTTAGGTTATCTTTATTTGTCCCTCTTCCTTAGTCAAAAGTAGGCTTTATAGTGTAACTTAGCTCTATCATTTCCAGAGGCTGAGAGGTTGTCCTGTAAAATCGACTGCCAGAGGCCCTAATGCCTACTCTGCTTTCTTCCCAGATTCAGTAATGCTTAGAAGGTTAAAAAGATACAGATCTAGAGAGAATAAAAGGTGATTTCAAGTTCAGAGAGGTTTGTAAGGCTAAAGAGACTAGTGGGTGTTCTAAGCAGAGAAAACTGAACAAAAAGGTCAGAGGTAAAGCAGAAATTAATTAGCCAGGGGAAAACTGGGACTAAAAATAAGACTAGTTTGAATGAGAGCCTGTGAGGAAGAGGTATTTACTCTGTTAGTGGTAATGGGAGGAGAAGTATTTCTCTCAGGAGTGGGATAGAAAAACTGAAGGTGATTGAAGTGTTAAATATGTTAGCAAGAGAGGCATTCTTTAAAGAAACACAATTGTCTTTGGGTGTTTTTCTGTGGCCCTAAATTATGTAGGAGATTAATACTATGCCCCTTAATTTTACTATGCTTAGTAAACTCCTGTTTCTCTATTCTGCTTATTGGGAAGGTTGAGCTATACCAATTTATTTTGCTTGTAATTAGGAATAGTTGGAAGAATATCTTTTCTGTACAATATAAGGAATTATGTGAATATTCATAACAATTTTCATCTTGTTTTGGTTTCTGTTGAAACTGTATCCCCCCAAAATTTAATTTGAATAACTTGGTACTGTCAGAACCAGAAAACTGGAAATTATTGTCTTTGTGGAAAAATAACCTACAAAAAGTGTGTGGCTCTAATTGAGTGTCTTATTTGATTTTTTGTCCTGATAACAGCACAGTAATTGATGTGTCTCTTTCCTAAATAGCATAAATGCTTGTAATATTGCCATATTTGCCTTTCTTTATATGCTTGATAATAAAATAAAAACATTCTACTCTTAAGAAAAAAGAAGGATAGAAAATAAGCTGGGATACAAAGTACACAGAGAAGCCAGAAGACTCATTTCTGTTAGGGAGAGAGTAGTCTAGTGCAAATACTTTAGAAAATTGTTTGGCAATATCTATGCACACCCTCTAATCTAGCTCTGGGAAAATACTCAACAGAAATGAATACATATATTCACCCAAAGACATGGATAAAAGTTTTTATTAACAGAATTAGCACAATTGTAATACCAGACACTGGGAACTGCCCCAATGTTCATAAATAATAGAAAAAAAGTTTTTTCCTTGCTTTTTTTTTTCTTCAGGATAAAGGATCAAACTCAGGGCTTTGTGCATGCTAGCAAAATAAGTTTTTAAATATTCACACAATGGAAGGATATGAGAAATAATCATGCTTAAATGAAATAATATTAATAAATCTAACAAATATGATGTTGGATCTCAGAAGATAAACATAAAAGTACATGCTACATAATTCCATTTATATATGAAGTTTAGGAACAGATAAAACCAACATGGTAGTAGAAGTCAGAATAGTGACTACTACCAAGAACAATGAAGGGTCTCAAACTACCTTACACGTAAGCCAACAAGTTAAGCTTCTTAGTTAATGGATGCTAGATCAGATGAAAAGCCCTTGTAACTCAGTATTGTATCAGTATTTACACCAACTTCCTGAGCTCTAATTCCCATGAGGGAACACGAAGAAAGCCAGGTGATACTGGTGCACATACAGAATTACATTATAGGAAAGGAATCCTGAGTTTAGGGAACATGAATGTTTGTTTTGAAGACAGACATTATCTTTATTATTCTGAATAGTAAATAAACCTGTCACTTTTTCCTTTGTAAGAGAGACAATCTACTTTTTGAGCTTATAAGCAAGGCTGCTTTTTGCTCTGAGGAAGACACTATCTTCTAAGCTGTTCACAGATATCTTTGAAAAGATATTCTGAACACTGTCAGTCAGTGCCTCTGTTTACAAGATTGGCAAAAACATGGGAGACACATGGAGACCTGTCTCCCAATGTTTACTTTGGGGTGTAAGTAACTATTGACTGGAAGGTAATATATGGGGTTAGTGGATTCTAAAGGGCTGGTAATGTTTTGTGTCTTTATTGAGGTGCTGGATATATGGGCGAATATATTTCAATTTGTGAAACTTCATTGAGTTATACATTTGGTAAATACTTTTCTGTATGTATATTATACTTTAATAAGCAAAGTAAGCAAAAAAAAAAAAAAAGGTCAAAAGAAAACCAAAAGAACCCAATTATTTTTGTTGAACCTCTGTGCTAGAAAATAGTCTACTTAAAATTGTGTTTCAGATCTCTTCGGGTAGGCCAAGAATCCATGGATGAAATGCTAATAGGATCATTTGCTGTGCCACATTCAAATGGCCAAATTCCATTTCCTAAGAATGAAAATGCTCAATTTTCTAGGCATGGATCATCAATTTTTAGTATTTACAGTGCTTTGCTCATTTAGTTGTAAACAGTTCACTAATAATGGCTTGTGATGCTTCATTTTCAAAGCTCAGTTCTTCCAATGAATTAAATAATAAAATCCACATATTACTTCGTTCTCTTGTTTAGCAAAGATGATGCCACCCTAAAGACTGGCTCTAACATATACTTATTTTTTAAAATGGTCTCTATTTTAAAGTTTATGTTTGCTGTTTTCAGGCTTCCCTCTTTGAGGTACAAATATTTTACTTGATAAGAGTTAAAAACATTTCAAACTGCATCTTTGACACATTCAGAGAAGACTACAGCATTAATAGCAACAAATCTGAATAACCCAGGGATGATGGTGCATACCTGTAATACCAGTAATTTGGGAGACTGAGGAAAGAGGATCACAAGTTCAAGACCAGCCTCAGCAACTTAGTGAGGACTTAAGCAACTTAGTGAGACCTTGTCCCAAAATAAAAAATAAAAAGGGCTGGGGATATGACTAGATGGGGTGCCTCTGGGTTCACTCCCTAGTAGCCCCCTTCACCTATTAAAAAAAAAAATCTTGTGTAGAACTGCAATGAAATCATTTGGTTTGGCTTATTTGAACAAAATATTTCCCAGTTTTGTATATAGCAAGTTGCCTGGGAGATAATAAGGGTAATTCAGTGTTGAAAATGCAATAGAGTATTTTTGTTATTTTTTGGTTTTGTTTTCTTTCCTTTTCTTTCCTTTTCTTTCTTTTTTTTATAATTCCTTCTACCAATTCATGTCACATATTTTAATTTTAAATGGCATCCATATGGATGGCTTTTTCACCTAATTCCCAATGACAAAATTTTCACTTGAACAAACTACTTAATCCCCAGGACACAGTTTTAGTCATCTTTTCAATAAAAGGTCTGAAACACAATTTCTTCTAAATCTGAACTTTTACCTACCCTTAAATATAAGTTTTTGGGGGGTTGGGGATGTGGCTCAGTGGTAGATCACTTGCTTAGCATGTGTGAGGCACTGGGTTCAATTCTCAGTACCACATACAAATAAATAAAAATACAGGTCCATTCACAACTAAAAAAATTTTTAAATATAAGGTTTTTTTACATGTTTCGATTGCCTCCTTTGGCTTTCTTTCTCTGTATTGTTCCCAATTGGCGTTGCCACAGCCAGAGCTTCTGCCATCACCTCTGAGATAAGGATTCTTAAATTAGAATCTCTGACCCTTACTCCAGATGTTCCCTGACATGTCCATTTAAACAGTATTTCCAGAATCTCTCCCTTTCTTTCCATATCTACTTTTACCTTAATATCTTTTATCTACATTACTGGAAATCTCCAGACTGCCCTTCCTGAATTTCCTCTCTTTTCCCATCATTTGCACTATTATCAAAGTGATCAGGTATCTTCTGTTCAAATGTCCTTATCAAGGCAGCAATGCCAGCACTACAACCAAGCCCTGCCTAACATTCTCACCAGAGTACATTCACACATACTGTTCTGCCTCTGTGCCTTTGCTCATGACATTCCTTCACCCTGAATTCTCTTGCCCTCTTCCTTACCTATGGAAATCCTACCATTCCTTCTAAATTCTACTTGAAATCCATCTCCTCTAAATAACCTTCTCCAAAACCACCAACCTCTTGTAGTATATGCTTTGTAGCATTTGTTCCAAGTAAATTTATAGCAAAACTCAATTATTTACATATGCTAGTAGTTTGTATTTTTGTCATTTCAATTTCATTCAAATTCAAGTACTTTCAGGACCAAGATATTGTTTTAGTTATCTTCTTTAAGACTTGATTCCTATCTTCAGACCACCAACAGTCTCCCAGGCATAACTGATGTGAGAAATGCTAAAATAAGCACTCACATAGAATGCAGTAGGACCACACAAAAAAGAGACATTTCCTCCACCTGAGGATTAGGGGTATCAAGATGGCTTAAGTTCCATTCTAGACACCAAACTAGACTACAAGCTTCTTCTGAATAGGTAGGGAGCTATCATTTTATTTAAGTACCCCTTGGGTGCAGTATTGTGACCAGCACAAAACATTTACTCTCAAACTAAGTGTATAACTAAAAGTTGCCCAAGTCTCTTAGCTCTAAAAGTGCAAAAGAGATATATTAGTCTTTTATATCCCACTTATTATATGGTCAATAAACATTTTATATCCCACTTATCATATAGTCAATAATCATTAATTGGCTAATGAAAACCTAATAAAAAATTAAGAACATACTTTTAGCCTTGAGGATTTAGGTAAATGTTAATTGACATACTTTCCCAAATAATTCCTAAAAAAGAAGAACTAGAACAGAGATTTCTATCAAATCCTTGCAAATGTTAGTTCTACCTCTCAGAAAGGAGGCTATGTGGATAAACGAGTTATTTTGCAATCGCAGACCCAAATTAAGCCAAGATGCCACATTTACTCTTAGATCTCTAAATTAACTATAAGTTAAAGAAAAACAACAGGCTTTAGTAGAGCTCTTAGTAATAGGCTTTAATAGAATGTTTTCTTTGATATAAGGAGGCTGATTCATAGCGGGATAGAGAGCAGGAGCATGGGAGGAATAGACGACTCGAAATAGGGCAGAGGGGTGGGAGGGGAAGGAAGGAAGCATGGGGTTAGAAATGGTGGTGGAATCATTATTATCCAAAGTACATGTATGAAGAGGCGAATTGGTGTGAATATACTTTGTATACAACCAGAGATACGAAAAATTGTGCTCTATATGTGTAATAAGAATTGCAATGCATTCCACTGTCATATATAAATTTAAAAAAAAAACTTAAAAAAAGACTCAGTTGATATTATGTTACTTGTTACTAAACAGTCATTTAGGCAAACACTTGCAAAGTCCAAATTCAAACCTAAGTCTCTCTGATTCCAGAGTCTGATAATTACATATGGACAGAAATGTTATCTTTTGTTTTACAGTAGAAAATTATTAATCAAAATAATATTTGGCTTATATTTTCCCCATCTGTATACAATTTTTCTTAGCATATAAAACATTTACTAATTTTGATATTAATGAATCTTACAACAGAGGATGAATGCAGAATCAAAGTAATATGTAATCATTTGTGTTTTTAATTTAAATATTATAACATAATTAACTTCTTTCACGATCTGGATACCACTCACAAATGAATGTAAAATACAATGGCATTAATGACACATGTTCTGTTGATTAAAATCATCTTGCAAAAGAAACCATCAAAGCTGGAGCACATTTTGAAGTGTTCAGTGGCTCAGTTGAGCCTTCTACTTTAAAGCCAGATGAACCAGCGACATTTAGAAGACAATGCACTTTACCCCGGAAGAGCAAACAGCAAAGAGGTCTTCTTGGGTGGGGGAGAGATTATGTCACTGTCTAGAAATCTTTGATAAACTTGGCTCCTCAGCAATGGCAGGCTAGAGGAAGCATGCACTGCCAAGCAGCACATGTGAGGTCCCGGAAACGTGATGGGAAGAGAAGGATAAAATGGGAAAAGCTCAAGGAGACAGAAAAATAGAAGAGAAAAATAGTCATAAAGAAATTTTCAATGTTAGTCTCATGTACCCAAAAGAAAATTGGTGTGAGACCTAACAGACAATGTTCCAGTTTGTCTTCTAATTTAATTTTGGGAATTTGGGCAGTAATTGCAATCTCCCTGTGTTTGGAATTTATTAATTATGATGGGACGAAAGTGAACTAGAGGGTCCTAGTTTCTTCATTAATATTTTAGAGCTTTGATTATAGCATGGTAGGGAGGTCGCAAATATACTGGGGCTTTTCTGAACATTATGTTTACTGGGATATTATCAGAAAATAGCCACCAAATCAGTAACAAAGGATGCTCACTTATTGCCACCATTACTTAACTATACTGGATATTATACAATACAATCAAGAAGTATAAAAACCTATTTAGCGGTATAAAAATTTAGGGAAGGAAATAAAACATTTACACTTTGTGGCTTTTTTGGAAAATCTAAGATATTCAATTGAAAAGGTACTACATGAAAATTTAGTAAGGGGGTAGCAGGATATAGAATTACTACATAGATGTCAGACATACAAACACAGTGAGTTAGAAGCTAAAACAGGGGAAGACTGTATAGAATAGCAAGAGTAAAGATGAAATATCTAAGAAAACAACTTATAAATGTATCAGATTTATGAATAAAGTTTGAAGTATTCCTCAAACACTCAGACTTGTACAAAAGGAAAGATATATTAAGTTCTTAGATAGGAAGACTCAATCAACCTCAAATCTGAATCATGTCAGTTACTTCTAACCTAATTTACAAATTTATTATAATTATAAAAAGGTAAAAAATGGGGGGAGGGAGAAAAATTAGACAAGTAAAATTTAAAGTACATATCAGGAAAAAAAAGAATTTCAAGAAAACCAACACAAATTAATAAGAAGAATGTGAGACTATTTCTGGCACTTATAAAGTAATATAAAGTTATAATAATTAAAAGCATTGTCCTGACATAAGAACAGACACATGAATCAATGGAACAGAATAGGGAGTCTAGACATAGAACCCAAGGCATATAGAAATTGTATATGATAAACATGTTATCTCAAGTCAGTTAGTAAATGATGGACAACTCCAAAAATTGTCTTGAAAAAACTGGAGAGGCATTTAAAAAAGTAATTGTATTCATGCTTTATGCCTTACACCAGAAAAACCCAAATGAGCAAGGCTTTAAATTAAACATGAAATAATAAAAATACTAGAAGAAAACAAGGGAAGCTATCTTCTTATTATCTTAGCATGGGGAAGCCTTTCTATTTAAAATCTGGAAAGAAAAAGTTTCATAAATAAAATGATGTGAAAAAAATTTTAAATCTACAAAGCAAAAAAATCCATTAAAAAGATAAAAATGACAAACTGGGGGAAAATATAGTCATATTATAGACAAGGGACTAATCTCTCTACTACAGAGCACTTTAATCACTTTAATACATAAATTCATATTAAGCAAATTCTTAAAATGGTGAGAAAGCATGAATACCAAAGGGATGCAGATTAATGATCCAGGGACTTCACAAGGTGCTAACTTCAGATTAAATATGCACATTTGACCTAAGACATAGGATATGTTCATCCTGTCAAATAAATTCTCATTTTCCATATTAACAAAGAAAACCAGCAACCACAAAGAGGACCAAATGAGTAAGACAAACCTTTGATCTCACAGGACAGACATCAGTGATGGGCAAGTCACTTTAGGATTACTGAGTTCTAAAAGGATATTCTATTTATGAAGCCTGGTTGTTTCTGTCTTGTTTGACATTGTGTAGAAAGTAAAACTGTAGCTGCTGCAGGTTGATGCCTAGCTGCTAGAGTCATTTCTGCAGGGGTATGCATGGGTTTGAACAGATTAGCTCAACTGTTATGAATACAGCAAACCTGCCCTTACTTTCGCCAAGCACGCCATATAGTCATGGTGTCTGCACTTTTATTAGGCGTTTTTATAAATACATGGCTAATTTCTCCCATATGCTATTATTTCATCTGAAGTGTTTTCATACTCTTAACAGCAATACATTTGATGAATAAATCTGGTCTTAATGAAATATGGCTTATCCCTTGAACTAGAACTTTATTTGATCATTCAAAGAATAAGACTATTTCACTTCTCCTAACATAGATGAATCTTTATCTCTTACAGGAAAAAACAAAACTTTTTTTTTTTTCTGCAAACCCTTCCACTGTTTGACTTCAAATGGAAACAACAAAAAATCAAAAGTTTCAAAGAAGTCTTACAGAAAAGCCCAAAGACATTATGTCTTGAACCTTTTTTTTTTTTTTTCCCTCCATACCAGGGTCTTAATATAAATGCTGGCCTCAAACTCATGATTCTTCTGCCTCAGCTTCCTGAGTAGCTGGGATCATAGGCACATCTCAACATGCCCAACTTTGAATCTTTTTGAGTAAATGGTTTTCATCTTAAGCCTATTTCCTGAGCACCTGAGTACATACTTCAATACATTTTGTTAGTAAAAGGTTTCCTTTTGAAGGTCAATCTCACTTAAAGCGACTGATAATTTTGGAACAGTCCAAGAACATACTGTGTTGTAAGATTGCTATTTCCATGGAAATTTGGATAAGGGTCAGCTGGCATATATTCCAGTTTCCCAAGTTATGCCTGAATTAGATATTAATTCAACTTATAATGGACTTCATTAAAAACATTTTTCATGACTTGTTATTCATAAGCTTTTGAGAGGGGCAGGGTGGCTCTACTTTAGCATGCCTTACTCTCTTTGGACCATCTGAATGGCACCTGCACTCTAGCTAGCCAAAGGAGGAAGGAGAAGAAGAAGGAAAAACCCCCACAAATAAAGACTTTCAAATTAAAAGTGAAGACTTTGACAAGAAAAATTAAATGGTACAAAACCTCTATGCCTGAATGAAAACAGAGATTCATCCCCTCAGCCTAAAGATCTTCCTAAAATTGCTAAAGTAAAATAAAGTCCTACAGAAATCACATGTCAAAGGTGAAAGGGATCTTATTTTAAAGCTTAAGCCAGTAAACTAGGAAAGGTAGTCAAGGTCCTACTCTTAGGCAGAAGAAACCCTTGTCTAGCCGCAACTTTCTGACTCTTAAGTTGCTGTTTTTCTCATCCTCTCTGCGGGAGGTGGGAAAACTAGATGGAGGATGGAGAGAGTACAGATGTCTTTAAGGGTGGTCGGGAGGTCTGAAGAGACCTTTCCAAGTTGTTAGGAAAGGGAACATCTTTAGAATGGAGAAGAAGAGTTTTCCAAGTGAAAAAAGTCTGAAGTGCTACTTTTTGGGAAAAGCCAATTTTCTTATTAGATTCTCTGCTTGCCACGAGAATGTATTCATGTATTCCTCATTCTCTTCTTTGGTGTTTGTGACCTAAAATTAGTTTCTAAAAATGCAACACTAAGATCATGGTGGCTCACTCCCTCCCAAGCCACTGACCCTATGGGCATTTGCAGTCCTACTCTCACCTCCAATATGGTAGCCCCAGATCCTTCTCCAACACCTATCGGGTCACATGGGGAGGAACACCTCTAACTTTGCTCTGAGAAGGAATTCTCACCCCTGATGACAGAGTTCAAAGTCTCTGAACCACTTGATTGACCATTCCTTCTGGGGATGACCAGTTAATTTTTAACTGGTGAGTGTATGTACAACTTTTTGTCATAAATACTTTAAATTCAGGGATTGTTTTTAAATAACAATTTCTCATAAGAAAATAATTTTTAAAATAAAGAAATGAATAAATTCACATGTGAATGCATGATATTTCAGAAACATTTATCAGTTTCTTTTCTATTCCGCCATAAAAACACCATGTTTGGCTATTTAGAGTTTGTCTGTCATACCACCTGCTTAGGTCTCCATGGGTGGTAAAGTAAAAATCATATTAAATTTTAGTTCAGCTGTGATAATGCTGTGCCCTTTATAACCTTGGTGGCTTTGACAACCCCCTGGAGGGTTTTAGTCATTATGAGCTCAGTGTTTCTAACAAGGACATATGGTGCAGAATCAGACACTCTAGCTCATATTGGATACTAACAATCCTATTTCACCGGTAGAGAATGGGAGGAGCCATGGGGTGGTGGGTATTTTTTCCTCCTTGACCTTTTCAGGAAGCATTTCTTTATATCTTCAGATTCCTTCTGACTGAAATGTACATGGGCGGTGGGGGGAGACTCTGGGTTGATGACTTCATCAGTTCCATTTCTGTTTTTAAACAGGATAGGTTTATTTGAAGCTGGCTGAAAGAACAAGACAGAGGCCATTCTTGTTCTCTTTATAAGCAGCAAAATGTCACAGTGTGGCATCTTTTCTTTCAAGCAGGATCCCTTTGAGACATTCCTGGAAAAGCAGCACAGCCCATGAACACCAGGAAGGCATGCTGACCTCAGGCAATCTGGCAAAATACTGTGGACCGCAGTGAGGTAAAAACCTTATTAGCAGTCAAGACTCTCCAGTCAAACAGCCTTGATCCACACCATAGACTCCCTCTGAGTAGGCAGGATGACTGCGTATTTCGTTTAGGTCTAGGCATTATAGGTGGATTTATAATTTATATAGGGAAATAAACTTACAAGAAACATTTAGAAGATCAGAGTTAGGTTTTCTTGCCCATAACAATGATGCAGTCATATGAATCCCTAAATATCTACACAGCAGATAGCACAACAAGCCACAAATGAAATAGGTCAGAGAGTACCAGGTGCTGGCCAGTTTTAGCCTGTGCACTTAAAAGCACTCAAAATATTTTGCCAAAATAATTTAATAAATTTTATGTGCAATCACAACAATTTCACATTATAGAAAACACTGAAGGATTCTTGAGTCTATTTATTCATTAATTTGCTGGAAAATCATGCATTAATTAGGTAGAGGTTATTGGGGTTTTTGTTGTTGTTGTTGTTGTTTGTTTGTTTTTTTACTTTGGTACCAGGGATTGAACCCAAAGGCCCTTAACCACTGAGCCACATCCCCAGCCCTTTTATATTTTATTTTGAGACAGGGCCTCACTAGGTTGTTTACAGTCTCACTAAGTTGCTGAGACTGGCTTCAACCCGGTGAGTTTCCTGCCTCAGCCTCCTGAGCCACTAGGATTACAGGTGTGCATCACCATGCCCAGCTGGTAGGTTTAATTTAAAAAACTAAAATGTTAAACTTAAAAACTTGTGAAGCACAAGCCTAAGCAAAATGAAATGCCAGTTAAACTAATCAAAGCAATATTTCCAAACATACTAAGGTTTAATTTTGTTATTCTGGGTAATACTGATGGCTAGAAATGTGGTCCATAATAATTTTACATACAGAAAAAATGTAGATAATAAGAATGAAAAGTCTTGCTTAGTTTACTTCTTGTTTGGTTCTTCATCAATAGAGATCTCTATCTTTATTTATTATTATTTAATAGTATTTATTATTCAATAGTCTTTTATTTATTCATCCTCCCACATAAACTTACTGAGTGACTACTCTGCTCCAGGCCCTCTATTAGGGGTTGAGATGCAGTTGTGAGAAAAAATAAAAATAGAAAAGTCTCTTCTCTCATGGAGTTTATATTCTCATGGAGAGAGATAAAGAATAAGCAAATAAACATGAAATATATAATGTGTCCAAATTGTAACAAGGGCTGTGAAGAAGCATGAAACCAGGTAAAGAGTGAGAGAATGATGTGGAGGGGAGGGGTCTAGGTGATGCTTTTGAAAAAGTGACCAAGGACAGCCTCTGTGATAAGGACACATTTGGGCTGAGCATGTAAGAGCGTAAGTCTGGACATACCTTGAAACCAGCCTTCCAGGCTAGGGAAGCAGGATTTTCCAAAACCTGGAGGCAGAAGCATGCTTGACTTGTTAGAAAAACAGCCAAGTATTTAGAGACAACTGAGTAGCAAGACAAAGTGTGGCAGGGAATGGGGTCAGACAGGCTCCAGGAGTCCATCCATGCCTGTCCAGAAAGCCAGAGGATGGTGAGACGAGAGGAGGAGAAAGAGGCAATATTTAAGAAGATAATGGCTGAAGCTTTCTAAAAACTGGCAAAAGCTACAGGTTCAAGTAGATCTCTGCACCTAAAGCAAGAAAGAGAAAAGCACACCTTTCAGAAAAAAAATTCTGAAAATCCAAGTTAAAGAGAAAATACTAAAGGAAACCTGGTGGGGGGGGCTGATCAACTTCAAAGGGGCAAATATTAGACTGACAGCCAATTTCTCCAAAGAATTAAGAGAAATCAGAAGAAAATTAAGTATCTTCAAAGTGCTGAAAAATATAGGTGTGAACCTAAAATTCTTTGCTGATGGAATTAATCTTCAATGATGGATGAAGAAAAGATGGTTTTTGTGAAGAGAATTTTTCATCAACCATCTACTCTAAAGAGACTATTAAAGAGTATATTCAGCTCCCAGATGCAAGAAGGAAAATAGAAAAATAAAAAGGTAAATGTGGATGAATTTAAATGAATTTTAACAGAATATAGCAAAGGCTGTAATAATATGTTAGTAGATGTTAAGTATACATAAGATTCAAATATGTAACAATAGCTTAAAAGCTCAATTTATATCAGACAAAGGGGACTGTAAGGAAAAAGATCATTACTAAAAAGAGGTATATTTCAAAATTTATCAAAGTCTAAGGTCTATAGTATCAAATAATAATTCTACATGTTATTTACCTAATAATGTCACCCACAATTACACATTAAACAGTATTGACAAAACAATATAGGGGAAAAAATCATAGTAAGAAATGTGAACATATAACTTTCTCAGGTACATCAGACCAAATAATTTGTAAAGATAACATAGGATTTGGACAATACAATTTACACGTTGGACCTAATAGTCACACATACAGCACTATCCCAAAACTGCATAATGTATACATTGCTTTCAAATATGCATGGATCATTATGTTTTCAAAAAATCAACTATATGTGAAAGTAAATTGCCACAAATTCCAAAAATTTGAGTTCTTACAAAATTAATTATTTGACTGCAAAGGTACTAGAGATCAGTGACAAAAATATAACTAGAAAACTTGTAATTCTTGTAAATTAAGAAATATATTTTTAAGTAATAACTTCTGGGTCAAATAAAAAAGTCACAATGGAAATTGAAACAGATTTTCAACTAAGTATTAATAAAAATTAATTAGATATCTTAAACTTATCATAAGAGGAAAATGATGTATGGTATATATATATATATATATATATATATATATATATATATATATCTCAGAAAAGAAAAACAGATAAAAGGTGTTGAATGGATAAAGAAAATGTGGTATATACAAAATGAAATATTATTCAGGCAGGAAGAATGAAATTCTGTCATTTGCATCCATTTGGATGGAACTGGAGGACAATATATTAAGTGAAATAAGCCAGACACAGAAAGGTAAATACTGCATTTTCTGTTCTATATGTGGAAACTAAAAATTTAGTCCACCTGAATACAGAATGGTGAGTACCAGAGGTTGGGAAGGTGAGGAGAGGGTGGGTAAAGGGAGAATGTATCATGCATACCAAAACAGAGAGAAGGAGTAAGTTCTGGTGTTCTGCAGCATAGAGGAATGACCATAAATCATAATATCCTATTATATATTATATATATTTTATGAAGGCTAAGAAGAAAGGAGCTGGAAACTCTAAATATAAAGAAATGGTAAGGAGAGAGAATGTTCATTTCCCTGATTCGAACATTGCCTGCAGTATACATGTGTGGAAATATCACAATGAACCCCTTTAATATCTACAATAAATGTTAATAAAAAATATGATAAAATAAAGCATTGAGTTAAACAAAAAGTTAAAAAGAGAACAACTTAAACAAATGAAAGAAAGTAAAATAGAAAATAAACATGCAATAGAGAAAAGTAACAAAGATAAATGTTGGCTCTTTGAAATGACAAGTTTATTATTTTTTCTTTTTTTTTTATTGGTTGGTCAAAACATTACAAAGCTCTTGACATATTATATTTCATACATTAGATTCAAGTGGGTTATGAACTCCCATTTTTAACCCCAAATACAGATTGCAGAATCACATCAGTTACACATCCACATTTTTACATAATGCCACATTAGTAACTGTTGTTTTCTGCTACCTTTCCTATCCTCTACTATCCCCCCTCCCCTCCGCTCCCATCTTCCCTCTCTACTCCATCTACTGTAATTCATTTCTCTCCTTGTTTATTTTCCCATTCCCCTCACAACCTCTTATAAGTAATTTTGTATAACAATGAGGGTCTCCCTCCATTTCCATGCAATTTCCCTTTTCTCTCCCTTTCCCTCCCACCTCATGTCTCTGTTTAATGTTAATCTTTTCTTCCTGCTCTTCCTCCCTGCTCTGTTCTTAGTTGCTCTCATTATATCAAAGAAGACATTTGGCATTTGCTTTTTAGGGATTGGCTAGCTTCACTAAGCATAATCTGCTCTAGTGCCATCCATTTCCCTGCAAATTCCATGATTTTGTCATTTTTTAGTGCTGTGTAATACTTCATGGTGTAAAAATGCCACATTTTTTTTTATCCATTCATCTATTGAAGGGCATCTGGGTTGGTTCCACAGTCTAGCAATTGTGAATTGTGCTGCTATGAACATCGATGTGGTAGTATCCCTGTAGTATGCTCTTTTAAGGTCTTCAGGGAATAGTCCGAGAAGGGCAATAGCTGGGTCAAATGGTGGCTCCACTCCCAGCTTTCCCAAGAATCTCCATACTGCTTTCCAAATTGGCCGCACCAATTTGCAGTCCCACCAGCAATGTACAAGTGTACCCTTTTCCCCACATCCTCGCCAGCACTTGTTGTTGTTTGACTTCATAGTGGCTGCCAATCTTACTGGAGTGAGATGGTATCTTAGGGTGGTTTTGATTTGCATTTCTCTGACTGCCAGAGATGGTGAACATTTTTTCATGTACTTGTTGATTGATTGCATGTCCTCCTCTGAGAAGTGTCTGTTCAGGTCCTTGGCCCATTTGTTGATTGGGTTATTTGTTATCTTATTGTCTAATTTTTTGAGTTCTTTGTATACTCTGGATATTAGGGCTCTACCTGAAGTGTGAGGAGTAAAAATTTGTTCCCAGGATGTAGGCTCCCTATTTACCTCTCTTATTTTTTCTCTTGCTGAGAAAAAACTTTTCAGTTTAAGTAAGTCCCATTTGTTGATTCTTGTTATTAACTCTTGTGCTATGGGTGTCCTATTAAGGAATTTGGAGCCCAACCCCACAATATGTAGATCAGAGCCAACTTTTTCTTCTATCAGAGGCAGAGTCTCTGATTTGATATCTAGCTCCTTGATCCACTTTGAGTTAACTTTTGTGCATGGCGAGAGAAAGGGATTCAGTTTCATTTTGTTGCATATGGATTTCCAGTTTTCCCAACACCATTTGTTGAAGATGCTATCCTTCCTCCATTGCATGCTTTTAGCTCCTTTATCAAATATAAGATAGTTGTAACTTTGTGGATTAGTCTCTGTGTCCTCTATTCTGTACCATTGGTCCACCCGCCTGTTTTGGTACCAGTACCATGCTGTTTTTGTTACTATTGCTCTGTAATATAGTTTGAAATCTGGTATCGCTATACCACCTGATTCACTCTTCCTGCTTAGAATTGCTTTTGCTATTCTGGGTCTTTTATTTTTCCATATGAATTTCATGATTGCTTTCTCTATTTCTACAAGAAATGCCGTTGGGATTTTGATTGGCATTGCATTAAACCTGTAGAGAGCTTTGGGTAATATCGCCATTTTGATGATGTTAGTTCTGCCTACCCATGAACAGGGTATATTTTTCCATCTTCTAAGGAAGAGATGGGCTCAGTGGTACACACCTGTAATCCTAGTAACTTAAGACATGGAGGAAAGAGGCCAGCCTCAGCAATTTAGCAAGTCCCTAAGCAAGATCTATCTTCAAAAACAAAAAGGGCGAGGGGAAAAAAAAAAAAAAAAAAAGGCTAAGAATGTAGCTCAGTACCACCAGAAAAAGAAAAAGGAAGAAATACAGAAAATAAGATTAAATAACCCATATCAGGAATAAAAGAGGGAACATCACTATAGAGCTCATATCATAGACATTAAAACAATAATAAGCAATAATTATAGGAAAATATTATGAACAGGGGCTGGGGTTGTGTCTCAATGATAGAGTGCTCACCTAGCTAGCCCTGGGTTTGATCCTCAGCACCACATGTAAATCAATAAAATAAAGGTATTGTGTCCAACTACAACTAAAATCAGTATTAAAAAAAAGAAAAGACAATATTATGAACAACTTTATGTTAATAAGTTGTACATTTGAAAAAAATCAAACTGTATGTTTAATATTATGCACATTACTGGATCATACTACTACAAAAAATTCAAGAAAGCATACATTTTATAAAAACTGACAGCACAGGAAATAACAGTGCTGAACAGTCCCCTATCTGTTTGAAAATTGAATCAATAATTTAAAAGTTTCCACAAAGAAAATTCTAGGTGCAGTAGTTAATTCAAACCAAATTTTTAAAGGGAAAAAAATCACACCTATCTCACAGAATGGAAAAGAGAATAGGACACCCCACCAGCTCATTGTATAAGGCCAGCATAACCTTGGTACCAAAGCAGGACAAGGACATCAGTAGAAAGAAAAATCACAGCCCAATCTCACTTATATACATAGACATGTAATGTTAGATGAATACAGAAATATGCAAAAAAGAGAGCTAATATATAATGATTAAATTGGGTTGTTTAATTTACCATTCAAAACTTCAACCAGTAATACAACTAATAGGTAGTGACAGGAAGTAAAGCATTGCCTGGGGGTGGGTGTAGAGGGGGTGGGAGGGAAGGGACCAGAGAGCTGAGCAAATCTCTGGAGAGCAGTGATAAACAGGCTATTATTTTGATTGCAATGAGGGTTAAGGTCTGTGCATATACCAAAAGCTATCAAACTGTATACTTAAAATATGTGCAATTTATTGTATGACTTTATGCTTAAAGTTGTTTTAAGAATCGGTGTGATTTATTACATTAAAAATAAAGAATCATCTCAACAGAATTAGGAAAAAAATTTTGATAAAATCAACTTGCATCCATTATTTAAAAAAAAAAAAGGAACTCTTAGCTAAATGTGAAGATGGTTTCCTCAAACTGACAAATAATGTCTATATTTTTAAGCCTGACAGCAAAATTTCATAAATAAAAGTGAAAAGGTGTATGCTTTCCTTTTGAGACTGGGAAGAAGAAAGCCTTTCCTGCACCCATTTCACTTCCTGCTTCTTTATGATGAGGGTCATTTAGGTGACACTGACCACAACCTCAGGTGTAGGTCTGAACTAAGCCAATTCCTCTTGCCCAGTGATTGATTCAGGGGAAAAGCAGGGATAAGCCAGTCAATGCATTTCAGCCCCCTGGTCACAGTAAGCTTGTCAGAGGCAGCACAAGACATAAAAGCCCATCCCATCAAAGGTCCAGCCAAAAGATTTTATCTAGAAGAACAGAAACTCTCCACGGTTCCATAGAGTGAGTGTAGTAAGAATGTCATTTCAAGAACTGTTGCTGTCATTTACAATACAAAAGGGGAACCACAGAGGAGGAGTAGAAATGAAAAGAGAGCCTAATGAGGAATTATTCAGTGATTGTTTAAAAAAAATCCCTTTATATTTTGAGACAGAATAAGTCTTTGCTTCCCAAAGTCACATAATTAACATAGTTGTAATTAGTACAAAGCAGTGAATAGAGTAATATACAGAAGTCAAAAGACTATATGGTCTAAAAGAAAAGGTAAATAGTTTAAAGTCATGGTGGAAAGCAAAAAAAAAAAAAAAAAACCTATAATTTCCTGAAAGGACTGCTATTTTTAAATGAAATAATGTACATAAATCACTTCCTACAACTAGAAGCACCCCAAGCTCTCAGCACTAACTGCAGATAGCAACAGCTAATGGAGCAGCAGCAGGCTGTGGTGGAGTGCTGGGGAGACAGGAAACAGACTCCTACATCAAAAGCATTCTCTTATTTAAAATGATGCAGCTCTCTAGAGTGAAATAGTCTTACACTTTAGATGCCAATGAGCGATAAAGGCTCCCATTGAAAACCTACATACATTTGCAACTTTACATACATTTGTTTCTTCATAAGGTATTATTTCAAACTGACAAACTCTGAAAGCAAATTCGGAAAGGTGAACTGATTTAGCTGAAGTTTTAGCTCATTAAATGGGGATGCCTGCTTTTATCATAGGTTGGGAGCTAAACCCATGTGCATTCTCTGCTTCTAAACCAGAGAAGAGATTCAAAGATGCACATGAACTGTATCAATTTAGATAATTTATGTAACAGAAAGATGTTGAATTTCTTAGATGCATTCTATATCTTAGCATTTTTTCCTTTTGCACATTTTAGACCCATTTCATAATGGCAAAGAGTGGAAGCACATGACTAATGCACAGATTAAACAACAAAAATATTTTTGATAGAAACAACCCTGCCTGATGTCAGTTATCTGGAAAATAGTTTATTAGCACAAATAACACTAAATTAGGTTCTTTTCTTTCTTTCTTTCTTTTTTAAAGATACTGGGGGTTAAACCCAGGGGCTTGCATATGCTAGGCAATTGCTCTACCACTGTTACATCCCCAGCCCTTTATATTTTCTATTTTGATACAGGATCTCACTAAGTAGCTCAGGTTGGCCTTGAACTTAGGATTTTCCTGCCTCAGCCTCCTGAGTAGCTGGGAATGCAGGTGTGCACCATCTCACCAGATTAAACTGGTTTCTTAAAGCAAAGTTTGGGAGACTTTTAACAATTAGATCCAGGAAACCATGAACAAATAATTATACTGTCTTTGAAGCTGTTATAAAATATGGAGGCAATTGGATAAACACTGCATGAAAGAAGACACAATTTTTTTTCCCACAGAATAAAAGATGGGACTAGCAAAATAAAGTTACTTAAATGACTCTTCTGGAGTGCTGCTATCTTGAATGTTTATTTTAAAATACAAAATAAGAGCTCCCCAAATCATATGCATTAAATCAAAGTCATGACAAATTATATGAATAATTACATAACAATTCATATTTAATTATTCTTCCTAATATTCTCCCAAATTGCTTATAGAACTCTATAATTAATTATTATATAGCATATTATTTTTAAAGAGAATAACAACTTAGATTGGACCATAAAATATACGTGAAAGGGTGCTATTAAATTTTGTAACTATGGTATGAAAATTCATCTCCCTATTCCAATTTTTGGCTATCTAATGTCAGTGCTACATGATGCCATGTCCCACAGAAGCAGGAGCTGTCACAGTAGAGAAATAATGTTAGTAAAATTAGTAAAATTAGCCTCTTGCCTGGAACTCTAACCCAGTTGGGCCAATCTGTAATGGCCTACCTGGCTCGGTGCCCTTGCTTCTCTGTCTGAGCAGAATCTATTAAATTAACTCTGACTTTCAGCTATGCATATGACTCTCAACTTCAGCCCTCAGCAGGGAAGATAACATAAGAAATCCCTTGTAAAGATCTTCCCACCCCTGCCCTGAATTAATGGTCATCTGAGTTAGCTCTGATTTTATCCCAGTCCACTATGACAGGTTTCCTTGCCTTATACTTCAACTTCCACTGACTGGGTTTTTAACTATGAAGTCTCTATTGCCTTGTTAGGGGCCCCTAAGACTTCATGGGAGACTCCCACAATATTGACTACTCAATGCCTGTTGAAATAGACTAGATAGATCTTTCTTCCCTTCCTTCTTTTTTTTTTTTTTTTAAATTACTTTGGTATTTGGACCACTTTCCAAACAATTCAGAACTTTAACTCAGGGTTAAATTCCACCAGCTCTACACCACTGCCATACCATCTCTGTTGTTAACCTATTTGCAAATTAAGAATCTCCTTTTCAGATTAATGGGAGGAAGTACAGCATACTGGTTGAGAGTGATTGTTACAATCAGTTTCCCTGTCTGAGAGCTAGCATAGCTATGTAAGAACTCAGATAAGTTTCTCATATACCTTGATTTCTTCATCTCCAAAATGAGGACAAAGACATTCACTGCTCACATGTGAATAATACGTAGATAAAACATACTACTATATCTAACAGATAATGAGAACTCAATAAATGTTAGCTGTTGCTATTTTTATAGTTCCCAATTATCCATCTATAGAATTATAGGTTACATTACTATCATCAGACCTATGCACAATGCTGAAGATCACCTGATCCCATATGTCTATTCTTTTCTGATCTGCTTTTATCCTTGGATGTCAATTCTTTTTTCCTAATGAATTTACAGTAAATGTGATCGCTTTCTCAAACAAAGAAGGTAATAAGAGGATTGAAAATTCTTTGCTTGCAGCTATTTTCTTTTCCTTTTAAACAGAAAGAGGACTATCATTCATTCAGCCTGAACCTGTTCATACTTCTCTCTATTTATGAGATGCTACTTTTATAACTACTCTGTCATCATGGCTTATCTGGAAGAACAGCTGGGGTTTAGCTTTCAGAGCAGATGATTTGAAAGTTATGCAAAATCAAGCCAAAATAGAGAAGGAGCTTTGAGAACTGGCTTGGTCCATTCCTACAAGGTCACTTAGATCTTCAACTCTGTATTTTTTATTTTATTTTATTTTATTTTATTTTTTAAGTGCCCCTTGGGAATTGAACCCTGGGGCACTTAACCACTGAGCCACATCCCCAGCCCTTTTTAATATTTTATTTAGAGACAGGGACTCACTGAGTTGCTTAGGGCCTCGCTAAATTGCTGAGACTGGCTTTGAACTCACAGTCCTCCTGTCTCAGCCTCCGGAGTTGCTGGGATTACAGGCATGCACCACAGTGCCTGGCTTGACTCTGGATTGTTAAACTGTGACCCAAGAAGTAGAATCTAAAGAAAGACATGTATGGACATTTGCATCTCATGGCGTAGTACAAAATACTTAAATGAAATAGTTATAAAATAAATTCATTAAATAAGAATAAATATTGATAAAATGATAATAGCATTCATTTACATGATTCTGTTCTTATACAATATTTGTACCACTATTCATACATGTAACAATACCTTGGATTGATAAAGCCTTATAATATCACTACTTATTTCTGATATTTTAAGGCTTTATTAACAAAGAGAATTTCACGTGTGACACTTTCAGAATCAACAGGGCCAGAACTAGTGTGCACACTAATAAAAGGAGAAATAGACAAAGTGATTTACTCCAAATTCAGTTGAGCAAGAATCTGGTTCCTAAACACCTAATGCTTAGCTAAACTGCCTTTGGAAAAACAAACACTTGTTATTCATTCTTGAGAAAAGATACTTTAAACACACAGTTGTTAAGGCTAGTTTTGAAACAGTGAACATCCTGACACTAATGGTCCAATTTGGAACACTGAAGCAGTCTACTTCCAAATTCAACTCACATTTTTATTTGCAGATGGATCTTTAGAATATATTCACCTTCAAACAAACAACAAATTCTCACCCAATTCCACAGATTTGGGCAGTTTTTCATTATACCAGCCCAATGCATCGACAAAAATTCTAAATCAGGTTAGGAAAAGTCCTCATGTTTCTTTAAGCTTCAAAAGGGATGGGCCTACTAAGGGTTAGGTGGGGTTCTGGGAATGTGATATGATTTTCAATAACATTTCTCAAACTCAAATTTAGAAGTAATTTTGATCCTGTGCTCTCACAATTCCTGGTGTTGATTCACTGTAAGGGAGTGGCAGGTGAGGGCTTGAAGGAGGGCAGCAGCCCCTGCCAGATCTAACCCTGGTGCAGGAACACCAAATCATAAAAGATTCTGTGTTCCATTCCCAGGGCCGACCTCTGTCACTTCTTCCAGTATTTGCTTCTCCTCTCTTTGGTTTCACTCAGGGATTGATTACTCAAACTCATCTTGTGACCCACAGCCTATCAATTACCCTGCTGTTACTTCGCAGGAGTAAATCACAGAGAGTACTGTCACAGCTGTTTAAAATTAACACTTCTTTCTTATCAGAAACGGCTCAACTCTTTTCCTGACATCAACACATTATGGAAAGTTCTGTACTGTAAATTCTTTGTCCTTCCTGACTCTGCCCTTTCAGGCCTGCTTAAGGTCAGGGATAACAACAGATTTTCTGTCTGAGGAAACTGACTTCACAGTACACACAAAAATTCCCAGGACTCAACATGTTTGAAAGATGAGTCCAGTAGAATGAGTGTTTACCACTCGTGTGTGTGTGTGTGTGTGTGTGTGTGTGTGTGTGTGTGTGTGTGCGCGCGCGCGCATGTTTAATCTTAAATGTGGGGCTGGCTACCACCTTACAAAGCATTCAGTCCATCCTGTGAATTTATAGTAACACAATGAGGCCTTGGGCCACACAGGTGTTACTCCAGGATCTCTGTAGAAAAGACAAACAATTAAGCCCAGGATGTTTACACAAGACTTCTTTTTCTCACAAACTTGTCCACGTTTCCTCTAAATATTTAACTTAAAGTAGGTACCAAAGTAGCAACTCCATGACAGTATTAGTTAGATGTTGCAGGAGATCTGAATTGACACTGGATTAGCCCACCACCCCTGATTTTCTGCAATGAGTTCTTAATCCTATGTTAGCAGCTTATATTACTTGGCACCTTTTCAAATGTCTCCCCTCATTCCCTCCCTGTCATTGTATACTTGGCAAGTGAAAGTGTATTTTAATATTTGTGTAAGAAAGAAGTAAGTGGGAAAAAAACCTTAAGGCATTCCAGAGCCAACAATGACTACCACCAATTGGGAGTAATTTTGTCAATCAAGGAGCCGGGCATGGTGATGCACCTCTATAATCCCAGGGATTTGGGAGGCTAAGGCAGGAGGATCACAAGTTCAAAGTCAGCCTGAGCAACTTAGTAAGACCCTGTCGCAAAATTTAAAAAAAATAAAAAAGTTTTGTTGGGATGGGGTTGTGGCTCAAGGGTAGAATGCTCACCTAGCATGTGCGAGACCCTGGGTTCGATCCTCAGCACCACATAAAAATAAATAAAGTAAAGGTATTGTGTCCATCCACCACTAAAATAAATAAATATATCTTTTAAAGGTTTTGTCAATTCTCTCATTAGTATGAAGAATATATTATCCACTGATTTTCTTTATGATCTATCAAAGATCACAAGCAAGTTAACTTTTAAAGAAAAAGATGAAGTTTTAAAATAATACCCCAAAGTTAATATCATACCACTAGACCACAAACAAGCAATAGACTAGAACCTCATTGTGACAACAATGTCCTTAAAACCTAAAAATATCATATAAATAATTTTTCTTTACATAACAAAACTATAAAGAAGATGATGCTGATCCTGTCATTCCTCGTCTGTTTATTTTATTTTTTAAAAGTGTTATTACAGAATTTTGTTAATGAACATTTTAAAACACTCATTATTTTTCTTTTCTATGTGTCTTAAGTAGCTAAGACTATAGTGGATTATTTTTAAATCACTCTATTTAATGATGGAAAAATACACAAGACTAGCTTCTTTTCTGCTCCAACCACACCCTGCCCAGCCTGTCCTGTCAAATGCCAGCTCACTCCTGTTGATGAGGCACAGGAGTGCACCGCCAGCCCTGCTGTCCATCGCCACCCTGAGAACTGTCTGGAGGCAAGTTCTGTATGTTGCCTGTGTGTATCTCTAGACCTAACATGGTGCTCAGCACATTCAGACACTCCAATATCACCTGACGTGACTGGAATTGGCATTCACTAGGGCCAGTTTAAGGGCCCTATCACTGCCCTGCCCCAGGTTGATAGCCCCTGCCCAGCCATCGTTAAACCAGGTAGGATGTGAGGACTACCCACTTCCAGCCACACTGTAGGAATGAACGTGAGAGCAACCCTCCTCTCCTCCATCCTGCCTCCTTTTGCCCCCAATTACTAATGTCTGTAGGTACTGTGCAGGACAAAGTACCTTATCGTATTCTGTTTTCATCTGGTCCTTACAACACCTCTTAAAGAGGTAAGGCAGACATACTACTCATTAACAGATAAGGAATGAGAGGTTCAGTATGGTTAAAGAATGTGACCAAGTTTCACACAAAGATAAAATGCTTTCTGTACAATCTTAGCATTGGGTCTGGACATGCTCCGGTGTGGAATCTTGAAACACTCCACTTCCAAATGTATCTCATATTCAGGATCTACCTGATTTTTCACTCTCTCTCTTATTATTGCTAGTATGTTTGCCTCTACCCCAATGCAATGATTTGCTTAATAAATAATATTTGTTAAATTTTTATAAAACAGTGCTGCTATAATCATGAAATAGAAGAAAACATGGATTCTCGAAAAAACATCAAGGCAGTGTCTTTGGTAAGAAACTAATGCCTGCCAAATTACTAGGAAAAAACTAATTAAAATTATATTAGAAAGGAGAGACAATTGAAGTTCCTTTGGTCAATTGATATTTGACTTTTTCACAATAAAACAATTCTAACAGGAATTAAAATTTTTGGTGGCAAACCATGCAAGACAAGACTGGATTTGGGCTTATCTAAAAGCAAAAAGTACTTCTTCAACCATTTCTAATATAGCATTGCAGAATTCAGTGCTTCAGACTATTTAAGTTGATACCAGTATCTAAATTCTAGGCTGATAAACAAAGTTCTCAAAACTGCTGAAATTCACTCTGAAGAGCTAACAGGAAAAGTGATCTAGAAAAAAACTACAGAAAAAGCTTGCATCCAGATTTACTCTGTAATTTTTGTAAATCACATTTTTGGAAAGAGGTGGGAAGCAAGTAAATTCTAAAGATAGGCTTTTTCTTATGTAAAGTCAAGTGTCTTATTTCTAATTTAAGAAGAAAAGAGTAGCTTTTTCTTATATTAGATACTTTCAGTTCTCACCATTTAAGGTTAGCTGAACAAAATAGTCAATGTTGAGAAGTCAATGAAATTAAATTTGAAAAATCAAAATTGAAAAAAAAAAAAAAACCTCAAAATTGAGCTAAATGGGGGTTGTCAGACTGATGGGACTAATTCCAACTTGTACTGTTTCCCAAAAGAATCTCACTATTTTTGCTTTTAATGAGATAAAGATGGGGAAGGACTGATGCTCCAGCTGTGGGCAGAGATGTTACTCTCAAAGTCTGTGTTTGGGCTATCAAACATTCAAAGGAAGGAGAAAGCTACTTTGTCAAATAGAGGGAGAAGAATTTGAGGGAAGGCAGATTATTGCAGTCAGGGTGCAAACGTGAACGGGGAGATTGGTGGAAGATTTTGGGGTTATTTTGTTTTGTTTTGCGATGCTGGGGATTGAACTCAGGGCCTCATGCACACTAGGCAAGTGCTTTACCACTGAGCTACTTCTCCAGTCCTGATCTTGTGTTTTGTAAGCAAAACCTGAAAAAAACTCATAAAGTGCTTTGTGGAGGTGTGCCCGATAGAAACCAGAAAAGGTGGAGCTTTACATTTGTACTGGCATAGCAATTCAAGGTGACCTTGACTGGAAGAGGAAAAGGCTTGGGAGTTGGTAGAAATTGTGGCAAGAGCTTCAGGCTGTCGTGGGCTAAAAAATGAATTGGGATCCAGGTGCAGTGGTACACATCTGTAATCCCAGCGTCTTGGGAGGCTGAGGCAGAAGGATTGTGAGTTCAAAGCCAGTCTCAGCAACTTAGTGGGCCCTAAACAACTCAGGGAGACCGCCTCTAAATAAAATTTTAAAAGGTCTGGGGATGTGGCTCAGTGGTTAATTGCCCCCAGCTCAATCTCTTGTACCAAAAACAAATCCAAAATAATAATAATAATAGTAATAATGGATTGGAGTCCAAACTAAATATATGCATTTTTTTTCTAAATGTGGAGGAAATTCCTGATGACATCTAGGTTACACAGCAAATGATCAGAGATAGCACAACAAATGTTAGGATAAATCAGTTTGTAAGTTCTACTTTTCTCCTAGTTCCACCCTTCCAAGCATGAAGATAACAATTATAACAATGGCATGAGGCATGATCTTTGAAGTCAGACATATTTGGGGTCAAATCCTAACCCTGCTCTTTCCTAGCAGTGAGGCTTGAGCTAGTCACTTAACTTTTCTGAGCCTCGGTTTCTTCATTCAACAATAATGGGATAATACCTACCTTGCAACACCTGGCATATAAAAAGTACTTAATAAATATCTGTCAAATGCCAAGCACATGTGTGACCAGGTTCTTAAAAAATATCAGCCATGGCTCCTATGTTGTTTTATTTTGTGATTACTTGCACTTACAGATAGATTTTTTTAAAATACTTAAAAAAACATATTCCTCTTTTCAGGCATTTTACTCAATGAAATTTACAATGGCAATTAGCCAAGAGACACTTTTCAATTACTATTATGTGCTATTACTTTTCAATTAACAATAGAATGCAGATAGGTAAGCCATATAAACTATGCTTTTTCTTAAAGAATATATATGCATGTGTTTTTAAGAATCATAATGACTGCGCCAGGCATGCTGGCCCAAACCCTGTAATCCCAGCCGTTCGGGAGGCTGCAGCAGGAGGATCGAGTTCAAAGCCAGCCTCAGCAAAAATGAGGCACTAAGCAACTCAGGGAAACCTTGTCTCTAAATAATAGAAAATAGGGCTGGGGATGTGGTTCAGACAATAGCTGACTAATGCAGTCATAATAATAATGACAACAAAGCTTCCCAAATCCAGTGACTTCCATAACATTTAATCTCATGTTCACTGGTCTGTGTGTTGACTGTGGTTTGGCTGATCTAGGCTGGACTGAATGAGGCTCTGGGTCAGGTTGCAGGCTGGGATCAGGTTTGCTCCACCTGTGTTCATTCTGGGACCCAAGCTGATGGGACAGCAGCCGCCGGGCAGAAGCTCTTCTCATTACAAAGTACCAGTGTACAAAACCCAAGCCAAACAATGCAAGCATATTTCAGACTTCAGGTTACATCCGGGAACATTTCGTTCATGAATAGTAGCTCTCAGTGGAATGGGGCTGAACAATAATCCAAAAAGTATCTAAAAATGGATACTCAAATTTTAACTAGTTGGCAGTAATTACAGTAAACTATATGAATCTCTTATATTTTAACAGGGAATTCAATTCATAAAAATGAGTCTCTGTAAAGAAAAATCTTATGGTAATTAAGGAGGAGATGTTAGGGAGATGAAGTACTAATTCTGATACTCTGAAATGAAAGTTTCTAATGTTCCAATCACTTATGAAATGAAGTAAGTCAAGCTTCAGAAGTTCATTTATAATTATATAGGAAACAATTTCAAACATGTTTTCTGTGTTTTCAGTCTGTCTCTTTATTCAAACTGCTGTCAAACCATCAAAAATAATTGATGCCATTATTAAAAATAGAAGACAACAAATCATTATTATTTTATGAGTCTTGTAGTTGAATACACATGTGTCATTGAAAAAATTCATAAGTATATTGGGGAAAGCTCTTACACACCTCACTTAATTAAAAGGAACTACAAAATATACCAAGATTGATTTTTAAAGGAAAATAAAACATTGTCAACATAAGTGCTTGAAGTCTAAGCATTTTTAATAAATTTAAAATTTTAGGCTGAGAAAAAAACAATAAACACACACTTAGCCAAAAGAACACATGTCTGTTTTCAATCATTTTTTTTATAAAGCTTTTAAGCATAGAGAAATTATTTTAATTAAAAAAGATTATGCTTGGGTGTTAATATGATAACATTTATTTTCTGTCTCTGCATATGGAATTTCTCACATAATTGTCTTGAATTATTGAACTTTTCATGTGTCTTATCATCTGCTTGCAGAGCCCAATGACTTTAAGTATAAATTCCATATCTGAGATACACATTCCAGGTTGCCTATCCAAAATTCAATTTCTCTCTTTCCTAAGAAAAAAAAAATCCCAATTTTGCTTGGATGGAAAGTGCCCAGTTAAAAATAGTCATCTTCTAAACTTCTTTATAGAGATATGAACGTAAGTTTATCTGTAGAGACCTCCAGAAAAGCTACTGTGTTGGTAATAAAGAGGGACAGAAATGTAAATGTGGTGCCTGATGGCGGTATATGATCTCAAGGACAAAAATTACATGTTAAGCACAGGAAAGAAAGAAACCTTAGGACACTGATGACAACATAATACCACTGTGCCAGCCCCTACCTTCTACTTGTTTTGATATGGGAATGAGAAAAAAACAAAGAGCCTCCTGTTTGGTTAAGATACCTGGACTGGATTTCCATTTTATATACAGCAAAATGTTATCCTAAATGATACATCTTAATATTATTTTTATGAAATTTTTAAAATTGTTTTTTCCTTGTAGATGGACACAATACCTCTATTTTACTTATTTATTTTTATGTGGTGCTGAAGATTGAACACAGGTGCTCTACCAAGGGCTATAAGCCCAGCCCGGAATAAAAATTTTAATCACCAACTGTTCCATGTTCTATTCTTATACACGGAAGATACAAAAGCAATACATATGATCTGCGCTTTCCAAAAGTTATCAACTGAAGAAAAATATGCAAAATTATTAATGCAAGTTGAATTGTAATTTATTTAATAAGAATTTACTGAACATATGTCTATACATGCAACACACCAGCAGATCATAATGGAATGAAATTAGAAATCAATGACAAGATAAAAAACAGAAACCACTCTAACACCTGGAGATTAAATAATACTCTTTTGAATGATAAATGGATAGCAGAAGAAATCAGGAGAAATTTTTAAAAAAATCCTAAAAACCAATAAGAATGGTGATATAACATATCAAAATCTCTAGGACAGAGTTCTAACAGGAAAGTTTATAGTACTGGGTTCTTACATAAAATGGAAAGATATCAAATAAATAATCCAACATTATACCACTAGGCCCTAGAAAAAGAACAAACTAACACCAAAATTCATAAAAGACAGAAATAATCAAAATCAGAGCTAAGCTTAATGAATTTTAGCATAAAAGAACAATACAAAGGATCAATAAAACAAAGAGTTCATTCTTTGAGAGGATAAACAAGATTGATAAACCCTTAGCCAAACTAATCAAAGAAAGAGAGAAAACCCAAATAAAAAAATTAAAAAGGAAAAATGAAATATTACGGGAGATACTACTGAAATCCAGAAGATTATTAGAAACTATTTTGAAAATTTATACTCCAATAAACTGGAAAATCTATAAGATATTGACATATGACCTATCCAAATCGAACTATGAAGATATAGAAAACTTAAAACAGATTATTATCAAGTAATGAAAGTGAAAAAGATATTAAATGTTTTCTAACAAAGAAAAGTGAGGACCAGACAGATTCTAAGGTGAATTCCAACAGACCTTTAAAGAAGAGCTAATGCCAATCCTTGTCAAATTATTCCAAGAAAGAGAAACAAAGAGAACGTTTCCAAATTCACTCTGTGAAGCCAATATCACCCTGATATCAAAATCAGACAAAGCCATATCAAAGAAAAAAAAATTTCAGGTCAATATCCTTGACGAAAATAAATGCAAAACTTCTTAATAAAATATTGGCAAATTGAATTAAAAACACATTAAGAAGATACTGCATGATCAAGAGGGTTTCATCCTAGGGGTGCAAGGTTGGTTTAACACATGCAAATCAACAGATGGAATTCATCACATAGAATTAAGGACAAGAATCACATGGTTATCTCAATAGATGCAGAAAAAGCATTTGCCAGCACCCATTCATGTTTAAAACACTAAAGAAATCAGGGATAAAAGGAACTTACCTCAACGTTGTAAAGAGTACATAAAACAAACCCAAGGCCAACATCATACTGAATGGAGAAAAACAAAGTGTTTCCTCTAAAAACAAGAACAAGGCAAAGATGTCCACTCTCACCACTCCTATTCAACATAATCCTTGAAACTTGAAACTCTAGCCAGAGTCATCAAGTAGAGAAAGAAATAAAAGGGATGTAAATAGAAAAAGAAGAAGTCAAATTATCTGTTTGCTGATGATATCATCTTATATTTAAAAGACCCAAAACTCTACCAGAAGACTTTTAGAGCTGATAAACAAATTTAGTGAAGTAGCAGAATACAAGATCAAAATACATAAATCAATCACTTTCTTATACTCCAATAACAAATTTGCTAAAAATGATCAGGAAAACTATCCCAATCCCAATAACCTAAAAAACAACAACAACAAAAAAAAAAACTTTGGAATCAATCTAACAAAGAAGGTGAAATACATCTATAATAAAAACTATTACAACACTGAAGGAAGAAACTGAAGACTTTAGAAGATAGAAAGACCTCCTATGTTCTTGAATAGGCAGAATTAACAATGTGAAATGGCCACACCACCAAAAGAGTTATACAGCATTAATGCAATCCCCATTGAAATACCAGTGACATTCTTCACAGGACTAGAAAAAAACAAGCCAGGCCCAGTGGTGCATGCCTGTAATCCCAGAAGCCCAGGAGGCTGAGACAGGAGGATCAAGAGTTCAAATTCAGCTTCAGCAACTTAGCAAGGCCCTAAGCAACTAAGTAAGACCTTGTCTCTATTAAATAATCTATTAAAAAGGGCTGGGTATATGGGTTAGGTGTTAAGCATCCCTAGGTTCAATCCCCAGTACAAAAAAAAAAAAAAAGAAAAGAAAAGAAAACCTAGAAAAAAAAAAGTTCTAAAATTCATTAAAGAATAAGAGACACAGAATAGCAAAGCAATCCTGAGCAAAAAGAGCAATGCTGGAGACTTCACAATACCAGACCTCAAATTATGCTACAGAGCTATAGTAACAAAAACAGCACAGTACTGGCACCAAAACAGACATGAAGACCAATAGAATAGAAGACACAAAGACAAATCCACATAGATACAGGCATCTGATATTCGATAAAGGTGCCAAAACATATACTGAAAAAAGGACAGCCTTTTTAACAAATGGTGCTGGGGAAACTGGATATCCACATATAGAAGAATAAAATTTTATCTCTATCTCTCACAATGCACCAAAGTCAACTCAAAGTGGATCAAAGACCTAGGAATTACACCACAAACTCTGTAACTGCTAGAAGAAAATGTAGGCTCAACACTCCAACATATTGGCACAGGCACCAACTTTCTTAACAAAACTCTTAACGTGCAAGAAATAAAAATGAGACTCAGTGGGATGGTATCCAAGAGGACCCTATAGAATGGGAGAAGATCTCTGCCACCTGCTCCGCAGGGGATCAATATCCAGAACATGCAAAGAACTCAAAAAACTTAACACACACACAACAAATAACCCAATTAGTAAATGGGTAAAAGAACTAAACAGCTATTTCTCAAAAGAAGAAATATAAACGGCCAATAAATAAGTGAAAAAATGTTCAACATCCCTAGAAATCAGGAAAATGCAAATAAAAACTACATTGAGATTTCATCTCACTCCAGTCAGAATGGCAATTACCAAGAATACAAATAATAATAAATGCTGATGAGGATGTGGGGGAAAGGTGTGTGTGTATGTGTGTGTGTGTATATATATATATATATACATACATACATAGTTGGTAAGACTGCAAATCAATGCAACCACTCTGGAAAGCAGTATGGAAATTCCTCAAAAAATTAGGAATGGAATCACCATCTGACCCAGCTATCCCAGTCCTTGGTATACGTCCAAAAGATTTAAAATTAGCATACTATAGGGATATAGCCACATCAAGATGTATAACAGCACATTTCACAATAACCAAGTCCTGGAACCATTATAGGTGCCCATCAATAGATAAATAGATAAAGAAAATACTGTAGATATACACAATGGAGTATTACTCAGCAATAAAGAAGAATGAAATTAGGGCTTTTGCTGGTAAATGGAAGGAACTGCAGACCATCATGCTAAGTGAAATAAGCCAGACCCAGGAAGTCAAAGATTGAATATATTTTCTGATATGAAGAAGCTAGACCAAAATAAGGGGAGAAGAAGAGAAAGAAAAAAGAAAAAGAAAAGGGATGAAGGGAAATTCCATGAAAATAGAAAGGAGATCAGTAGAGTAGGAAAAGGGGATGACAGGGAAGGATGAGGGACAGGAAAAGGGAAGATCTGTGTAATGCATAAGACCTAAGTTTCCTATGGACATATATGAATCCACCACAGTAGATTTCACCCTCATGTATATTCACAAGGCATTAATTAAAAAAAAAAAAACCTATAAGTGAGAAATCAGCACAGCAGACGTCAGGGAACAGAGAGAGGGAGGAGGAAGGAAAGGAGAAGTACTGGAGACTGAGCTAGAGCAAATTATATTCCCTGCTTGTCTAATTATGTCAAAATGAACCCCAACGGTATGTATAACTAAAATAATTATTTTCACATATAAAATGTATACCTAAGTATTATGGGGTGCTTCCAGTTTTCTAAGACATTATATTCCTACTTAAATATTTACATCACATTGTTCAATTAAAAGTGTGAATGAATATATGCCAAAACATGATTAGCATCGAACTAGAGATGGTATTATAATGGGCATTTTTCTTTTTATTTATGATTATAGACAATTGAAATTTTCTTCTCTGCATAAACTTTTAGAATAATTTTGTACAGGAATATATTCTTTTTTGTCAAAATGAAATAAACCTACCAAAATGTGTTTGGCTACTGTGCAGCTGCAGATTACACAACTACTTTGTAAAAAGAAATTTGCTGGGGCTGGGGATGTGGCTCAAGCGGTAGCGCGCTCGCCTGGCATGCGTGCGGCCCGGGTTCGATCCTCAGCACCACATACCAACAAAGATGTTGTGTCCGCCGAGAACTGAAAAATAATATTAAAAAATTCTCTCTCCTCTTTCACTCTCTCTTTAAAAAAAAAAAAAAAAAAAAATTTGCTGACCCAACGCAGAATTGACTAATGGGGAGTTCACAGTAGCTCCTCTGTTTCACATCCTTGCTGCCTGGGTCACATGGAATAAGCTACGTGTGAAAATTCAGAAATAAAGTCATTTGCTTTTATTCTTTAGTGCTATCACCCCTATTTTGATGCTGAGAGCTGGGGAACAGATAGGGAAGACTGCAAGACAGACCACTACAAATGATCATTTCATGGTTCTTCCAGCCCCAGTAAAGTATAGGGAAATCTCAGTCTGTTGTGCAGGACAAAGGAAAGTCTGAGGTCCTAGGATGACAGGTAAACCTCAACTAAAACTGAAAAGCAAAACAAAGTACAAATCCATACACAATTTGATATGTGATCTATGATGACTGTTTCCTGCAATGTAACAGGCACACTGGTTATCCAAAGATCACGCTCATCATTAGTACATTAGGCAAAGGAAAAACAAATTTTCCAAAAGATTTTTTTTTTGCATCTCCAAAAGTAAATAAAACCTGAGGCAATGAGATCTATAGAACAAAGTCTCCAGCTTCAAATGGGAAACAATCCAAATTTGCCTCTGTAGAAAACAAAACAAAAACTAATACCATTATACTATAAGTAACCTATATTCATTCATTCTTCATCTGTTTATTCTTTTATTTAGCTACAATAAACACTTTTTATGTGCAAAACACTGCAGCAAGCAATAGCTGGAAATTGCAATCATCTCTGATCTAATGCAAACATGTTATGCTCCTGATCTGATTGAAATTCTGCCCCTAATAATTTTTTCTGCTAGAAATAAACTGGGGGAAGAGAAAAAAAAAGCAGAGTTCCTGACATCATGAAAAGTATAGGTTTGTTCTATTTGAATTTTCAAGCACTGATTGTATCCTATACTGATTGTCAATTAGGATAGAAATAATGAATCTTAAAGTTGCATAATAAAGCAGGGACAGTAATGCAATACATCGAGGTATTTAAAACACAGATCAATCAGGAAAACTTTGGTGAGTCCATTGCTATTCTTTGTGTTCCAATAACATATAATCAGTAATACATGAAAATTTGAACAACATAACTCTCAAAGTAAAATAAAATAGGAATTATATACTCAAACATAAAACTAACAATACTGACCATAACCAGGATAGAAAAGACACCAAATCTGAATTGAGCTTCCCAATTATTCTTTCAGCCAAGCTAAGTAGGTTAGATCAGAGTGATGAGCAGATCAGATCAATAAATCAAAAATTTACAGCACTGCATTACAGTTTCTCTCCTAAAGCCAAGGACATATCAAAATTATATGTATTTCATATGTCAGGCTCATAGCAGAGCTAATATCTTTATAGTTCTTATACTTTAATAGAATTTAGAATTGTAAAACTATCTACAAGATTATTTAGAGAGACAGAAATTTGGATTTGGAGACTGAGTCTTTTTTTCACCATCAGGAAACTGTTAGGTTTCTACGTTGGGTTTTTAGTCTATGGCAGCATTTCTCAAACTAAGGTTTATAAATCAGTTTTAAAGCTTTTCAAGCCCTGCGCAGTAGCACAATGCCTGTAATCCCAGCATCTCGGCACGCTGAGACAGGAGGGTCATGAGTTCAAAGCCAGCTTCAGCAATGCCAAGGCGCTAAGCAACTCAGTGAGACCCTGTCTCTAAATAAGATACAAAAAAGGGCTGAGGATGTGGCTCAGTGGTCGAGTGCCCCTGAGTTCAATCCCCGGTACCAAAAAAAAAAAAAAAAAAAAAAAGCTCTTCAAATTCTTAATGATATTTTTTAAAATTACTTTGGTTTTAATTTTTGTGATAATATAAAAACTTTAATGCCAGTTTACATCTTTGGATGGACCCCATGATATTTTTGTGCAGAAGTTTGTATATACCATTGAGTTTATGTCAACTGACATCATGAAAAGGTGTATGATTTAAAAGCCCCAAAGTCCAAATAAGCAGAAAGTGGAAGAACCAGTGTCAACTTTGTCTACCTGAGTTCTACAATGTATTGGAAATAAGCAAAAAAGCACACAAAAAAAGAATTTTCTATTCCTGATCCTAGCAGCAACTGTGTTTGTTTAATGACACCTGTTTAACAAAGCTGTTGATTAGACTGGCTTTCCCTTCAAGTGGTGATGCTTTAGAGAGTTACGGAGGAATACCTCTTTAATGTGCTATTCCGGGAGTACTCCAGTGGAATTTGGTTAAAGATGAGGCCTAATTAACCTAACTTCCAATCCGAGACTTAAAGGTATTAATATTGTCTTGAATAACATGCGAGTGGGCATTTGTTGGATAAATATTATCAGAACTCAAAAACAGAAACAGATGATCCAAAGAACAAGACTTAGAATGGACATCTTTCTACTATAACCCCTGCAAATCAACAACTCTTTTAGCCAAGTACCCATGCTAGTAAATCAATGTGGATTGAGCTGAGTTACAGTGCTGTTCATTTGAATTGTGATGGCTTTGTAGTTTTATTTATATTTAATTTGAAAATTTGCTTTAGTTTTATGTTGTTTAGATTAACATATCTAATCATAAAATTATATGTAGTTCGATGTTTGTGCATATGAAGTAACATAATAAGCAGTGTAAGTAAATTAAAATAAAAATAACTTCAGTCAACACTAGAATTCCATAGGAATTTTATTTTTCTTCAAGAGCATGTGATACATTCCCTAACTCAGGAAGCCCTGCTATGTTGCCTGCATTAGTTTTATCAAGGATTTAAGAGAAATGGAGCACAGAACCATGGTTCTCTGTTAGCTTAAACTTTATTTCTTGATTTCACAGTAAGTTTCTCTGTGTCCTTGCTTTACTCGCCAGATTCACAGACCAAAGTAGCAGATACAGGGTGGAGATGGCCAGAGTGGAAGGACACCATCAGGAAAAAGGATCCTTTTTGAAGCATTATACTCAAATGTACTTGCTTTCATTTTTGTCTCAAACTAAACTGTTTCTGAAGAGACAGAATGGCGTCAATGCCTGTCACCACTGGGAGGCTTAATATAAATGTTTGTCAAACGAAGGAATGAACCTTGCCAGGTCATTTTCTCAACTCATGTTATTCTAGTTCAGTTCAAAGAAAAGGCATTGGAACAATATCTTAATATTATTTTAACTGTATAAAAATACTGTATAAGAAATGTATACAATCTATTGTAAGAATCTATAAGGCTAAACCTTTAGAGGAAACTCTGAATGATAACAAATAGTTCTAGGATGGTATGAATAGTATATTCAAATTTTCTAGGGAAAATAAAATGAGGAATTTTTTGTTCCCTTTCCATAAAAATCATTAACTATAAAACAATGGATATACCAACCCAAAACAAGAGTCAAAGGGCCGATATGAAATTGAAATAAGCACCACATTGAAAAAAAGCAGTGTTACTTTGCTTAAAATACTTAAATATTAAAAAATGCATGGCAAATGTTTTTTTAAAATCTAATAGTTCAAAAAAATGAAAACATTCCGTACTTCCTCCCCCTCCCAATATCATATTTTAAGAAAACACTTTTTTTTTTCAGTTTCTGGGTGGTACTAACCTAAAAGCCAGCAAACATTCCAAGCTTCATTCTTAAGAACTGATGAAATACATCTGCAAAAATAAACAGTTTGAAAAAGCTGAGCATGCCAAAAAAAAAAAAAAAAAAGGTAAGGGCAAAAAAGCATTTTTATCATTTCTCATTACTTTTCTTTAATAAAAGAGAAACAGTAAAATTAAAAATATATATATATATGAGGAATTACCCCAGTGAACAAAACTGCACATAGACACACACACAATTCCAGAATAGGGTGTGAGGACATAATTTGACAAATGACTAATCCCATGAAATTTGATTTGAGACATAGAATATTGCTCAATATTACATGTAAATAAGAATTTTCCTTCTTACTTTTCTCTGTAACTGGGATCTATGCTGAGCCCTGGAAAAAAAAAAAAAAACATTCCCCTTTCTTCCAAAGTCTAAACACAATTTCTTATCAGCAGGCTGTCTAATGAGTTAAGTCAATCACTAAGCCACTATTTCAATGTGTGCTCCTGCAGCAAAGAGTCATTGGAATTAAGAAAATCATTTCTGTTGTATCCTGCTATTCTGAACAAAAACTAATTTCCTGCCCAACCATGGGGGTCACATGATGCCATGTTAATGGAAAGTCATGGAGAGATCAAACTCCTGACGATGAAAAGAAACACACATAATAAACTTCCATTTACCATTTGAAGGAAGTTTGCTTCAGCATACTATAATAACCCTAGAAAAGAAATATATAGCTGAAGTCGTAAAGTGAAAAAAAAGAAATGCATGATAATATGTTATTAACATCAGGATCAGAACTGAACAAACCAGAGAGAAAAAGAAAGAGAAAGGGAAAGAGGAAACCCCATTAGGATTATAGAAAGAAAAACAACTAAAAAGATTAATTGAACTGTAGGAGAACCAAGTTTTTGAGACAAAAGAAAAAACAATTAACGGGTGAGTAACTAGAAGATTCCCAACTGGATTGTGTGGGTCAGAGGAAAAGCAAGCTTAACATTTCCTTGAGCTGGAGGCATGCACAAACCACATGAGGACCATAACCAGAGATACCCTTTACGGATCTGTGTGAGGTCCTGGAACATTCTGTGTTGTAACAATTTTAAGATTGCAGAAACTACACACAAGAGCCAGCTGATTAGTCTCTCTTGTCTGCATTTCAGCCACTATTCTAAGTATGCATTTGAAATTGCCCAATATTGAACCTGAAAGCTAAGTTTCAAAGAACAAACTAGAACAATACCATTAGCAAAAATCAATTAAAAATGTTATGAAAAAAATCCAACCCATAAGAATTATGGTTCATGGTTTATGTTCCATTCACTCAACTTTGGAGTACTAAGATATAACTTGGCATCTTTATTACTGAAGAGTTGTAGAAATCACTGAGTTCAAGTTAACCAAAACCTAGCTACCATTAGCTTTCATTTGATTCATGACTACACTGACAAAATATATGCAAGTAATGATAAATTTTATATGTCAATTTGGTTAGATTTGACATTCAACTGTTTGGTCTTACTGTAGTCTAGATATTTCTATAAAGGCATTTTTTAGATGTGATTAACATTTATAATCAGTTGGTATGAAGAAAAGTAAATAGTAAGGAATCAGCCAATCAATCGAAGACCATAGGGGCAAAGACTGAAGCTTTTGAGAGAAGAAGGAATTCTGCCTCTGGATGGCAACACAGAAATTTCACCTGAGTTTTCTGCCTTTAGACTCAAGAAAGTAACATAAAATTTTATCTGACATTCTAGTTTGCCAACCTGCTCTTTGACTTTCAATTTGCCAATCCCCACAATCACACAAACAATTAAAATCTCTCTTCATACACACATGTAATGAGTGAGTATGCATAAAATATGTATGTATACACACTCATACACATGCATACACACACATACTACTATTGGTTCTGCTTCCCTGGAGAATCCTGATTAAGAATGATATTGACCAAATTATATTTGTTAAGTTGTGTGCATGTACAAATATGTAATAATAAAACCCACTATCATATATAATTATAATGTGCCAATAAAAATGGAAAAAAATTAAAATTTTAAAAATATTTTAAAAGAGAACTGATTAATACAATGTCTAAGATCACAACAAAAATTAAACTTATTGCATTTATCCTAACACTGTAAAAATTTTATAACTTCAGAAAAAAAAATGGCTGCTGTCAAATTTTACCAATTTTCAAACCACTTAAAGAACCTATGTGAAACAATATGGATAGAACCTATGTATGTTCCCTATATGATTTATAGGTTTCATTACATATATTAAGAGTTTAAAACAGATTGCACCCCCTACAGGGGAACATTCAGTCTGCATTTTTAAATTATTGGAGCAAGTGAATTTTATTTGTGCTACAATAACTGAAACCACCACAAAGAGGATTAGATGGAACTAAAATGAAATTGATTGACACACGGGCTCCAGGGAAACAAAAAGAGACACCAATGCCATGTAGAGTTTATAAAATGGTAATAGTCCCTGGGTATAAATAAAGACTATCACTTGTGAAAACTGAATCTTAAAGTCTGTCAAAGCATGGAGGACAAATTATTTGTTTCCTTTTTTTTGGGGGGGGGTGGAGAGGTACTGGAGATTGAACTCAGTGGTCAACCACTAAGCCACATACCCAGCCCTTTTTTTAATTTTATTTTATTAAGAGGCAGGGTCTCACTGAGTTGCTTAGGGCTTCACTAAGTTACTGAGGCTGACTTTGAGCTTGTGATCCTCCTGCCTCAGTCTCCCAAGCTGCTAGGATTACAGGCATGCACTACAGTGACCAGCTTGTTTTCAAAGTGCCTTTTGAAATTCATTAGATTTGAATTGAGTGTAATAGAAATATCATTTGCTACACGGGTTTCCATCCTCATATCAAATCAAGTAGACTTTAAGCTAAAGTCAATCAAAAGGGATAAAGAAGGACACTACATACTACTCAAGGGAACCATATACCAACAAGACTTAACAATTATAAATATGCCTCAAACAATGGAGCATCTATGTTCATCAAACAACTCAGGTTCAAAAGTCAAATAGATCACAACAGAGTAATTTTGGGTGACTTTAACATACCTCTTTCATCACTAGATGGATCTTCCAAACAAAAGCTGAACAAAGAATCTATAGAACTCAATAATAAAATCAATAACTTAGACTTAACTGACATATGTAGAATATTTCATCCTTCAACTAGAGAATAAACCTTTCTTCTCAGCAGCACATGGATTCTTCCCTAAATTAGATCATATATTATACCACAAAGTAACTCTTAGCAAATATAAAAAAGTAGAGATACTACCCTGGATTCCATCAGAACATAATGGAATGAAATTAGAAATCAATGATAAAATAAGAAATAAAAGCTACTCCATCACCTGGAAACTAAATAATATGCTACTGAATGAACAATGGGTTGCAGAAGACATCAAAGAGAAGATTTAAAAAATTTTAGAGGTGAATGAAAACACAGATACAACACAATGAAATCTCTGGGACACTATGAAGGCAGTTCTAAGAGGAAAGTTCATTGCATGGAATTCATTCCTTAAAAGAAGAAAAAGTCAACAAATAAATGACTTAACATTACCTCTCAAAGCCCTAGAAAAAAGAAGAACAAATCTACAGCAAAAGCAGTAGAAGACAGGAAATAATTAAAATCAGAGCTGAAATCAATAAAATTGAAACAAAAGGAACAATTGAAAAAATTGACAGAACAAAAAGTTGATTCTTGGAAAAAATAAATAAAATTGATAGACCTTTAGCCATGCTAACAAAGAAAAGGAGAGAGAAAACTCAAATTACTAACATATGTGATAAAAAAGGAAATATCATGACAGACACTACAGAAACACAGAATATAATTAGAAATTATTTTGAAAACTTGTACTCCAATAAAATAGAAAAAAAAATCAATGGCATCGACAAATTTCTAGAGTCATATAATTTGCCCAAATCGAATCAAAATGATATACACAATTTAAACAAATCGATTTCAAGTGACGAAATAGAAGACGCCATCAAAACTCTACCAACCAAGAAAAGCCCAGAACTGGATGGGTACACGGCTAAGTTCTATAAGACCTTTAAAGAAGAAATAATTCCAATACTCTCCAATTTACTTCAGGAAATAGAAAAAGAGGGAGCACTTCCAAACTCATTCTATGAGGCCAATATCACCCTGATTCCAAAACCAGGCAACGACACATCAAAGAAAGAAAACTTTAGACCAATATCTCTAATGAACATAGATGCAAAAATTCTCAATAAAATTCTGGCAAATCAAATACAAAAACATATCAAAAAGATTGTGGACCATGATCAAGTGGGATTTATCCCAGGGATGCAAGGTTGGTTCAACATATGGAAATCAATAAATGTAATTCATCACATATTAGATAGACTTAAAGATAAGATCATCTAATAGATGCAGAAAAAGCATTTGACAAAATACAGCACCCCTTTATGTTCAAAACATTAGAAAAACTAGGGACAAAAGGAATATATCTCAACATTGTAAAGGCTACCAACAGTAAGCCTCAGGCCAACATCATTCTAAATGGAGAAAAATTGAAGGCATTCCCTCTAAAAACTGGAACAAAACAGGGATGCCCTCTTTCACCATTTCTATTCAATATAGTTCTTGAAACACTGGCCAGAGCAATTAGACAGAAATTAAAGGGATACGTATAGGAAAAGAAGAACTTAATTTAGCACTATTTGCTGACGATATGATTCTATACCTAGAAGACCCAAAAAACTCCACCAGAAAAGTTCTAGAACTAATAGATAAATTCAGCAAAGTAGCAGGATATAAAATCAACACCCACAAATCAAAGGCATTTCTGTATATCAGTGACAAAATCCTCTGAGAAGGAAATGAGGAAAACTACCCCATTCACAATAACCTCAAAAAAAAAAAAAAAAGATACCTGGGAATCAACTTAATGAAAGAGGTGAAAGATCTATACAATGAAAACTACAGAACCCTAAAGAGAGAAATCAAAGAAAACCTTAGAAGATGGAAAGATCAACCTTGCTCTTGGATAGGCAGAATTAATATTACCAAAATGACCATACTACCAAAAGCACTATACAGATTTAATGCAGTTCTAATCAAAATCCCAACGACATTCCTCCTAGAAATATAAAAAGCAATCATGAAATTCATCTAGAAAAAGAAGAGACCCAGAATAGCTAAAGCAATCCTTAGCAGGAAGAGTGAAGCAGGTGGCATCACTATACCAGACCTTAAACTATAGTATAGGGAAATAGTAACAAAAACAGCATGGTATTGGCACCAAAAAGACTGGTAGACCAATGGTACAGAAGAGAGGACACAGAGACTAACCCACAAAATTATAATTATCTTATATTAGACAAAGTTGCCAAAAATATGCACTGGAGAAAAGAGCATCTTCAACAAATGGTGCTGGGAAAACTGGAAATCCATATGAAACAAAATGAAATTAAACCCTATCTCTCACCATGCACAAAACTTAACTCAAAATGGATCAAGGACCTAGGAATTAAACCAGAGACTCTGCATCTAATAGAAGAAAAAGTAGGCCCTAATCTTCATCATGTGAGATTATGCCCCTACTTCCTTAATAAGACTCCTATAGAGTAAGAATTAAAACCAAGAATCAATAAATGGGATGGACTCAAAGAAGAAATAATTCCAATACTCTCCAGACTAAATCGGTCTGTGGCTGGTGCTGTACTGTGTACTACGGGACTCTAACACTCAGCCTCCCTTACAAAAGCAGCATCTTTAGTTAAAGGAGCTAATAAGGCTAACAGAAGAGAAAAGTTTCTTCTCAGCAAAAGAAACAATCTGTGAGGTGAACAGAGAGCTTACATCCTGGGATCAAATTTTTACCCCTCACACATCAGATAGAGCACTAATATCTAGGGTATATAAAGAACTCAAAAAGCTAAGTACTGAAAAAACAAATAACCCAATCAATAAATGGGCCAAGGACCTGAAGAGACACTTCTCAGAAGATGATACACAATCAATCAACAAATATATATATATATAAAAAGTTCATCATCACTAGCAATTAGAGAAATGAAAATCAAAACTACTGTAAGATTTCATCTCACTCCAATCAGAATGGCAGCTATTATGAAGACAAACAACAATAAGTGTTGGGAGAGAAAAGGCACACTCATACATTGCTGGTGGGACTGCAAACTGGTGCAGCCAATATGGAAAGCAATATGGAGATTCCTTTGAAAACTGGAAACGGGACCACCGTTTAACCCAGCTCTCCCTCTCCTTGGTCTATACCCAAAGGACTTAAAGACAGCATACTACAGGGACACAGCCACAACAATGTTTACAGCAGCACAATTCACAATAAACTGTGGAACCAACCTAGATGCCCTTCAATAGATGATGGATAAAAAAAATGTGGCATATATACACAATGGGACAAAAGAACAAACAAAAATTAAAACGTTTAAGGGAATACATACAAAGAATAGCTACAAAAACTCGTGGGGGAAGGTAGAGGTGCCTAAAAGAAACCAAATTCTGTAGCTTAAGTTTCAACAGAGGAAGTGAAATAAGTGGTTAGCATTGTAAACCAAACAAGTAAACGGAGAGATGAAGGAAATAAACTATCATATCACAAAACAAGAATTACAAAGAAATATAAAGCACTGGTGAAAATATAAGAGGTGTGGAGGACAGATTCAATATGCAAATGCCAGGATTTCCAGAAAGAGAACACAGTAGAGGCAATGATCAAACAGCAAACTCTGAAGTGAAGGGAAAAAAATTGAGTTTTCAGATCAAAGGACCACAAAAAATGTCAGGCAGTTGTAATGGGGGGTCAGGAGTGGGGGCCGGGGAGAGACAGCTTCCTGACATACCATGGTGAAGTATAGCTTGAAGACAGGAGGAAACGTGTACTTAAAAAAATTAAATGTTCTCCTATTTGCATTTAAATTTGGGATTGTATACTATCAGATGAATTATAAAAGTCACACTGATAATTTTAAACTTTAATTATCTTTTCTTAAAATGGCATTAGACAGCAAATTAAAACAAACAATGACAAGTTGATAGGAAGATTGTGACAAGATGAAAGGACGAAAAGGAAAAGCTTTCTATTTTAGTATCTTTAATGGCACTCTCCCCCAACCCCTGCCTTTTGAACAGAGGTCCTCCATTTCCATCTGCACTGAGCCCCACACATGATGTCGCTGGCCCTGCCAGAACCAGTAGGACAGGCTCCTTCCTAACTGTCTCCCAACCCACCTCCTTTCTCTAAGGCAGCCACAGTGCTCTTTTTAAATCCTCAGTGGATCCTGTGAACCCTGCTTAAAACCCTTCAATGAACAGACAACAGAACCCAGAACAAAATGTGAACTTCTGGCCCCAGGCCTGAACCTTCCCATCCAAACCCCTATCTGGACCTCCTCTTTCTCACAACCCTCCACTCTACCGGCCGCCTTTTAATGGTTCCTAAAGAAGTTTGTTCCTGACCCAGGGTCTTTGCTCAGCTAAACCCTCTGCCTAGAATTATTTTACCCCAGATCTTTGTTCTGCTGGCTCCTTCTTTCCATTTGGGTCTCAGCTCACAGATAATCATGTAGGAAGGCCTTCCATGACCACCTCATCTAAAGAAGGGGTGTCCTAAGCCCCTCTGTCATACAGCCTTTGCCTTACCTTCTCAGAACTGTCACTGCTATCAGATAATAATTTAGTATCTCTTGATTGATTAATTGGTTCCCAAGATTACAAGCTCTTCAAAAATTGAATCTGTGTATATGGCTCACCACTTTTATCAATAAATGGCAGGGGGAAGCCAATGCCCTTGCGGGTATCTAATGGGGACTGGGAGTCCATGGATAAGTTCCCCAGCTTCTTCCTGACCTAGCAAGTGCGGGAGGGAAATCATACTGAGATGTATTTTTCATGGTTCCTCAGAGACAGTAGCCCTGGGGCCTCTGTGGTAACCAGCTCCTAGTTCAATATCAACTATGTTGGCTTTTCTTCCTTCCTGTTTCATTCTCCTCCCTCATTCTGCTTCCCGGAATCACCACCCAAACTGCCCATTCCCAAGACTAAACCTCTAAGCCTCACTTTCCTCATCTGTCAGATGTAAGTTCTCACTACGGTGTCCAGCACACTGTAAAAATTCAACCAATGCTACTTTGTTAATAACCCCAAGGGTCAGTGGACACTTAGTTAAACTATGTTGGTATACTTTTACCAGAAAACAACAGACAATTCCAATGAATATCAGGCTATGGTCTAGCATAGTGGCTCTCAACTAGGAACAATTTTGTTCCCCTGGAAACATGTGGCGATGTGTGGAGATAATTTTCGTGACCACACTGGTGGAAGTAAGAGATGTTGCTAAGCTGGGTGTAGTGGCACACACACACCTGTAATCCCAGCAACTCAGCAGGCTAAAGCAGGAAGATTACAAGTTAGAGGCCAACCTCAACAATTTAGCAAGACCCTATCTCAAAATTAAAAATTAAAAAAAAAAAAACAGCTGGAGTTGTGGCTCAGTGGCAAAGCACCCCTGGGTTCAATCCCCAGTAAGAAGAAGAAAAAGAAGAAGAAGAGGAGGAGGAGGAAGAGGAGGAGGAGGAGGAGGAGGAGGAGGAGGAGGAGGAGGAGGAGGAGGAGGAAAGAAAAGAAAAAAAGAGATGTTGCTTTATAAACATCCTACATTGCTCAGAATAAGCCTGATGACACATATTATCTAACCTTAAATGTCAACAGTACCAAGGTTGAGAAACCCTGTGTAGAACAATATCCTGATTATGATAGGAGCTTCATAAATATTTATTTAATGTAATTCATTAAACCTTTAAAAAATTTTTAAAAATCACACCAGAAGAAGAAAATTCAGTTTTGGCTGAATGTCTGTTCATACTGAATGCCAGAATGGAGCCATATAAATCATATCTCCATGGTTCATTTTGAAAAAAGGAAAAATCTTAAAGGTAGGATAAATAGCAAGCCACACCAGCCATATTGCAACTGTAAGATGAGCTGGAGAACAGAGTCTGGGATCCCTGTGAGTACAGACTGTCATACAATCCATGAACTGCCTATCTCCAGACTTCTCAAGAGCAAAACAAACCTCAGTGGGTTCAGTTAGTAATTACTTTGGTTTTCTGTGACATTAAGTTAAATCTATTTCTAACACTTGCTTAACATTTACAAACCACAGTCATAAAAGATGACTATATGTCAAAGGAGATATATAAAATATAATCTCTCAGTTAATTATGGCCAACAAAGAAGTCTAAGAACCTGAGATCTGTGGATTGGTCTGAACCTGACTAAATTGGTCTGTGGCTGGTGCTGTACTGTGTACTACGGGACTCTAACACTCAGCCTCCCTTACAAAAGCAGCATCTTTAGTTAAAGGGGCTAATAAGGCTAACAGAAGAGAAAAATCAACTTGTAGGCAGATGCACACCATGTTCTGTGAAGTTAAAACACTGTCACTAAAATTTATACTAAAAAGGAAAGAGTTAAACAGTTCAGCCTCTTGGTTTGGGGAGTCCCTATTCAGACCTAGATTGAGGTAGCCCCCAAAACAAGCCAAGGCACCTGACATAGTTCTCACCCTATTTCTATTTCCACTTGAATATTCATTATCAGAAAATAAAACAGCCTAAATCACAAGTTTTCACTACTGATGCCAACTCTGAATATACACGCTTTTAGTAATATCACAATCACAATAGATCATTTATTGGGTAGCATTTTTATAAGTTACAAAGGTTTACAAAAGAAGATGATTCATTCCTAATCTAAACAGTTTTCATATCTAATTAGGCTTATCAAACATTACATTTACAAGGAAATTAATTATAAATTGCAAAGCAACAGAAAAAGAAAAGTTAGCAGATTTTCCAAATAACTAAATTGAAAAAAAGAACAAAATTTAAATGCTAATAACAGTCTATGAATATGCTGGTACTTGCTGCTCAATAGATTTAATACACAGTCTGCTCATTTAGTATCATAATAATTTCGACTTCCTGATGAAAGAAAAAATTGGTAAGCACATTCATAATTGGAATAGCATGCCTCATATTTGAAAAAACAGGATCAAGCAAAAGCTTTAACTTGATAAAAGTGTGCAGTTAACTTTTCTTTTCCAATTATTGATGTCCTACTTTTTGTAGAATTGACAAAAACCAATTACACAGTGTTCCCAAAAGAAAATGTTATACTCCTGTGACCTTGGAGACAGACCTTGCTTCCAACTACCGGAAGGGGCTAAGTGGTAGAAATGCTTTGGAGAAAGAAATGACAAATCAATCACTTTACCAAGTCTTTCCACTAAGAATGAATGCAGTAGGTCCTCACATAAGGAGATATCTTTCTAGAAGTGTTGAGCATCTACCATCTTGTTTCTCTGTGGTTCCCAATTTGTGGTTCTAGAGAAATAACTCATTACTTTTAAATTTGTAAATATAGTATGCTCAAAATAACAAATCTTTACATGGTTTAACGAGGATCATTTAGCATTAAAATTAAGAACAGTTTTATTTTCATATAACAGTTCATATAAAACTATATATATATATTTTCATATAAAACTATTCATATAAACTTATTATTTCACTATAATAAGACTAAACTACAAAATTAAATTTTCAAAGGATGAAATTTTAAATGTTCAAGTTTATTTAAATAATTTTATTTAGATTTTTGCTATTCCTTAACCATAATTTGTAATGTCTTTGAATGGTAATAGATTATTTCAAATATTTTCAAGGATAAACATCTCTCTATCAAATTTCTGCAATTTATATTTTTATAAAAATGTATTCAAATTGCATTCAATTTTAATAGAATTACATTTTTTAATATTTTATGTCATTACTGTGAACACAACAAAATTAAGTAAATATATTGATTATAATAATAAAATTAGTCATTTTGCCAAAATGAAAGGAAAATAAATTTTATAAATTATGATTCACACATTATTTTATAATACCACTCATTCCAAAATGCTGACAAGTCATCAGAACACACCAACGTGCATAGTTATTAAAATTAATCATGTTATATTGTTATGGTTTAGATATGTGTTATCCCCCAAAAGATCATGTGTGAGACGATGCAAGAAGGTTTAGAGGTGCAATGATTAGAGTATGAGAGCCTTAACCCAATCAGTGAATTAATCTCCTGATAGGGATTAACTGGATGGTAACTATAAGCAAGTAGGTTACACTGGAAGAGGGGGTCCCTGACAGTATGCTTTTGGGATATATAATTTGTCCTTGTTGAAAGGAGCTGTTTTCTGATCACCATGTGAGCCATTTCCCTCTACCACACTCTTCCACCATGATGTCCTGCCTCACCTTGAGCTCCAAAGAATGGAGCCAGCTGTCTATGGACTGTGACCTCTGAAACCATGAGACCTCTAATAAACTTTTCCTCCTTCAAAATTGTTTTTCTCAGGTCTTTTAGTCACAGAAGCAAAAACACCGACTAAAACATACATATTGGGTTGGGGATGTGGTTCAAGTGGTAGCGCGCTTGCCTGGTATGCATGAGGCACTGGGTTCGATGCTCGCTACCATATAAAAATAAAGATATTGTGTCCACCTAAAGAAACTAAAAAATATTTTTACAAAACCATATATGTTACTAACTTACAGTCATAGAAACCACAGCTTTCTGCATTTTCAGCTTTGTTGCCATGGGGTATAGGACATATTTCATTTAATAGCCTATCAGCTTAACTTAAAAGTTAATTTAAAAAAAAAAAGTCAATATTTAAATATAAGGTTAGTGGGCCTCCGTTTATGAACTCAACCAGACTCTATAGTTGTTAGGGATGTACCAGGTCTGGGGTTATATGTGGCTTTATTCGTGGCTGATCTACAGAACAAGAGATGTCAGTGTGAGGTGGCTGTTGACCATCCAATCATATCCCAGTCCAGCAACTCTTGCAGGAAGCAGGCTTCATTCTCCTAGTGTTTCTTATTCATTCTGCCTAGAGTACATGCTCATCAGCTCATCATGGCACCCAGGGACTCTGGGGCCATGACCAGATGAACACCATATCATATCTACTCCTGTATCTGGGAGTTGGTATAGTGGCCAGTAAAGTCAAATCCATCTCATTGGAACACAAAGCAGCTACTGAATTGTGCAAATTTATCTTATTTGTTGAACTCCTATTAGTCCTACTTGTTTTTCTGTTGATTTTTTTGTGTGTGGGTGGAGGGGGGACTCCTAATTAGTCAATGATATAAAATGCCAAGAGGGATAATCCTTTCTCCTACTTTATAATGTTTATTCCTTCCTTGGCTTTTTTATTGTACTGTCTTGAACTCTCCAAACAATGGTGGTGATGGCAGATACTCATTTTATTCCTAGCCTAAGTTGGATTTGCCTTTAGCAGTGCATTATTAAATATTGTGGCTTCATATTGGCTTAATACTGATATTCCTTATTATTTTCCACATGAGGTCTTTCCAGAGCTAGGTAGCCAGATCTCCCCAGGCAAGTTTTGGAGAAGCTGAGTCCACACCAACATGGGCACTACCACTAAAAAAAAACAATAAGCCAGGGGGAGGGGTGACTTACACCTTGTTAAACCAACTGTTCTAAATTTAGTCACTTCAAGTTGTGTCTTTGCAAGATTAAATCCCTGCTTTGCCAGGCATATTGGCACATCCTGTAATCCCAGCGGTTTGGGAGGCTGAGGCAGGAAGATTACAAGTTCAAAGCCAGCCTCAGCAACCTAGCAAGGCCCTAAGCAACTCAGCGAGACCCTGTCTCAAAATAAAATATAAAAAGGACTGGGGATGTGGCTTAATGGTTAAGCATCCCTGAGTTCAATCCCTGGTACAAACAAACAAAAAAACCCTGCTCTGCTCCTTCCAGTCTGAAACAATCTAGAAATGAGACTGTCTTGGCAACAAATGGTCAGAAATTTTAACTTCTATTTTGTTTGTTTGTTTGTTTGTTTCCCTTGTTACTTTTAGGGAGGAATTATAGAAGTTTATGGGAAGCACATAAATTAGCACTTAAGGTTTTATAAGAGAGGGTCTATCAGATTTTAAGATTCATGACTTATGTTTTAAATGCTTTTTGCGTGTTTATTTTATTTCACAATTTTAAAAACGTTCAACACAAAATGTGCATACCAGTGGGGTGAAAGGTCGATGCTGCCGTTAGGAGGAACAGTGGTAAAAAAATGGCTTTGAGAGTCACAGCTAAATAAGATCAATAAGGAAACTCTGGCAAGGCAGAGACAGTATCTATTTTATTCACTGTTATAGCACCAGAGAAAGGCACATGGTAAGTGCTCAATAAATACTTAATGAATTAAATTGATTCAAAGATGTACAGACAGAACAGTTTCCTGAAATTAGGTGAATGGAGAATGAGTTTTACCAAATTCAGATCATATATGATTTTAAAAGAGATTAACAGGAAATTAATATTATTTAGAACCTATCAATAAAGTAATGCTTAAAATGTTAGGGTTTTCTCTGACTGAATTCCACAACTACTGTAAGTAATAGAGATTATTATGTTCTTAATGTATTTATTATATTATTTTCAACCTGTCACTATTTTCAGAAAGGTTAAGAAACTTGCACAAGGCTGGGTATGGTGGCACACACCTGTAATCCCAGTGTCTTGGGAGGCTAAGTCAGGAGGATCACGAATTCAAAGCCAGCCTCAGTAACAGAGAGGCACTAAGCAACTCAGTGAGAATCTGTCTCTAAATAAAAATACAAAAAAGGGCTGGGGATGTGCCTCAGTGGTCAAGTGCCCCTCAGTTCAATCCCCAATACCAAAGAAAAAAGAAATTTCCACAAAGTCATGAAGCTGAACTACTAGTTATCTCCTACCCCTCAAACATGTTACCAACCCCAGCCCCAATAAAATGAATATTTATCCCTGACCATGCCATCTGAAGTCTCTGCCCCATATACTCTCTTTCATGATACCATTTATTTCCTTCTAGGACTTGACACAATTCATAATTATCTTGTTTGTTTACTTGTTAATTATGTGAGTCCTCTGGCAAATAAGTGCTATGAGAAGGTGATTTTTCCAGTTATTTTTAATAGCCATATCCTGGTGCTTTGAACGTGGTAGTTCTCAATAAATAGTTATTGAATGGATGAACAAACTGACTCAAGTCCTTCCTCTAATACTAGAAGGAGATTAATCTAAGAAAGGAGATCTGTACTTATCTGTTTGTGTCCCCCCAAAATTCACATGTTGAAACCCAATCCCCAATGTGAAGTATTTGTAGGTGGGATATTTGGAGGTGTTAAGAAAAGATGGTAGAGCACTAGTGAATGGGATCGGTGCCCTTTGAAAATAAGCCCTGGAAAGCTTCATTTCCTCTTTTAACGGGAAGACACTGCAAGAAGACAGCTGTCCATAAAAAGAGAAGAAGCAGGTTTCACCAGACTGTGCATCTACTAGCACCTTGATTTTGGGCTTCCCAGCCTCCAGAATTGTGAGAATTACATTCCTGTTGTTTACAGCCACCCAGCCCATAGCACTTTATTACAGAAGCCAAACAAATATAAGACCTTACCAAGGGTCATTGAATAAGGGAGCCATTTCCATTCTCAATTCTCTTTCCTCAAAAACCTACAGTTCTCATGTGTTTTTGATTATGGTGCTATTCTTACGCAAGCTGCATGGTGATCAAACTATATTCTCTCTTAAATCCTCTCTAATAAATGCTTTGTATTTTTCCTAGAATTACAAGCACACAGAAATATGAAAGGGTCACCAAGTACGTTATACAGCATCCAAACACAGCCTCATCCAGAAAATAAAAAAGACCTTGGATTCAAGTGAAAGTGTGTTTATACCAGTTAGTTCCGTTGTTTTAAGAGCCTAGAACTTCAGACCTTAAAGTGGTGGGCTTTGGGCACAGCCTTGCTTTATTCTGCAGAAGCTCCCGAGTGCAGCCATCCAACTATCTTGAAAACATATTTCCTTAGTCTTTGTAAACACTACACAAAAGAAATCTGATGAAATAGAGCAAATCTCTTGTCGCTATTAAATAAACAATTCAAGGTGCATGGTTTACTCATAATACAACAGTCATTTTAAAAATGTGTTTATTGGTAGTTTTTAATGGCATAATAAATGTTTTGATATGTTATGATAAAAATCAGTGTAAAATTTTATATACACTTCAATAATGGGGAATTAGCTCTAGAAATACTGGTTAAGTCTACATGACAGAACTGTATGTGGCCAATGAAAATCATGTTTTCAAAGAATTCTTGGGAAGTAGGGAAATGTTTTCAGTTCATCTGTCATGGTTCTGTCAGGACATAGATGGCACATTCACACAAGGTGATGGAGAAGAGTGACTGTTTGCAAAGGGGCAGGCAATTGGATAAAGGAAAACAAGGAGAGACGGTGAAGCATCCCAGGGCTAGTCACACTGGGGAGTCACTCCTAGGCCTGAAAGGGGAGGGAGGAAACAATTCCCTGAGCAAAACACAGCACGCCTGGCTGTACAGCGGGCTCATGGCAGGAGCTATGGACTTAGAAGAAAGATACCTCTTTCAACCCACGGCCTGGCAAACATGATGGGAAACAAACACCTCGGTCTTTCTATGATCTCCTGTCAGTCCCTTCTATAGGTGGCATCCAGCCAGTAGACAGAGGGCAAGGAAACTCACTGATGTGGTTCACAGAGGTGAGCCACCCCAACCAAGCTGGGTAGAGATGGGTGGAGTGTGGACCTGGAGGCACACCTGGAGAATACCCAGTACAACATTCAGTGAAAAACACAGTGATGTACTATAATATAATTTGTTAATATACATAGGACATAGGTCAAGTCTCATGGCCCACCTCAGAGCCAGAGATTTCAATGTGGGAGACTTGTTATGGAATACCCTTGGGAACAGTGTGGTGGGTGGAGAGAGAAGCAGGATTGCCAGAGGGAGAGGGTAAAGTGTAATGTGGTTGCAACAGAGGCCTTAAGTACCATGCAAGCTTGGGGATCTAGAGTTGAGATGGCCTTTCAGAGTTCTACCAATGGAAGCAAGGAGGTGGGGCTTTGTACCCCCTCAACAATGGGTTATTGGATGCAGGCTTCCTCCGTGAGACCAAAAGTAATGCCTAGATAGAGCCATTATCAGCCAACACTGCTGGCACTGGGGGACGGAGCGTGTCATTCTGAAGGAGTGTCTGGGGGACACACCACAATATCCACTAGGATGGCAGTTAACAATGGTTGACTCTGGGAGACAGAATTGTGGAAAAGTCTTTTCCAGCTTTTGTTTCTTTATTTATACTTCTCTGTTCCAAATGTTGTAGAACAAATATTATATTAGGATATTAGGATACGGAGCAATTAAGATGTTGTAACAGAGAGACTTAAATGATGGCTTAAATAAATTGGAGTTTATTTCTCTGTCCTGCAAAAGTTCAAACTAGCAGTCCTCCCCCAGCGTGATAGCTCACCTACTATTAGGGACTTGGCCCTTTACATCTGGTTCTTCTGCCACCCTCAATGTACAACTTCCATCTCTTGGTTCAAGATGGCGGTTGCAAATCTTGTCTTCATATCCAAATTTCAGCAGGAAATAGGGAAAACAATGGTAGAGAGCATGCCCTTTGCTTTCAAGGGCACAGTCCAAACAGTATACCCATTAATTCACTCATTCATGTTCCATTGGCCAGAATTATTTATGTAGCCATGCAAATTTCAAAGACACTGAAAAAATATAGTTTTTATGCTAGAGGGATGTCTTAGTCAATTGAGGCTAATATAACACAATACTTGAGACTGGTGGTTTATAAACAACAGAAATGTATTGCTCATAGTTCTGGAGGTTAGGAATTCTAAGATCAAGGTGTCAGTTGATTCAGAGTCTAGTAGGAGCCTGTTTCTCATAAATGGTGCCTTCTCTGTGTCCTCACATGGCAGAATGGTAAAAGGTACCTCCTGAACCATAAGGGCACTAAATCCATAATGGGTTTGTCCTCATGACCTGATCACTTCCCACAGGCCCCACCTCTGAAGACCATCACATTAGGGATTAGACTTCAGCACATGAATTTAGAAGGGACACAAACATTCAGGACATAGGAGCAATGTGTACAATTTAAATTCAGGGCTTCTATTAGTAAAGAAAGGAGGAAACAGCTGGAAACTGGGGAACGACTGGCAGTGTCTTCCACCTATGCATTTGATAATCAGTAAATGTATATTAAAAAGGAGGGATTAGAGTTGTTCTTTTTTGGTAATCTTCACATTCCTGGTAGACTTAGAACAAATCATTCTCTTCCCTTGTGATTCCCACTGGAATGTAGATGTACATGACCAAAGGTTGGTGTCCAGAGAAGAGTATAAGAAATGAAGTCAGATCATAGGCCATTATTATGATGTCCATTAATACTTCAGTTTAATCAGTATGATCAGGGATTGTCAGGTAACTTTCTATCAAGAAACATCATCCAGAGGGGGCAGCTAACGTTATATTTTTTTAGCCACATTCAAAAAGAGCAGCAACAAATCCTTCTGCCACCCAGATCAATAATTCATTGCTAATTAGCATACTTTCTTGTCAAAGTGGGTTTTAATTGGTCAATTAGTGAGTTTTTAATTGGCATGACAAATGTTCAAAACAAATTATTGTTGGTGGAATTAAAGGTCTTTGAGATATGTAGATTGGCTCAAATGATTTAAACACTCCCCAGTCCTTGCATGAACATTACATGAGAATCCAATGATGCTTATGCAGCACCATTAGATACAACATCAGAGATTTTAGTCTCTAATTATTCCCATAGCCAGCTCTTGGTTTCACAGGAGTTCTGACTACAGGATCCTGCCTCTAGAATGTCATGTCTGCGTTCAATGTATTTTGTATGCATTCAATTCATAGCATGTATCATGTATTTCCTCCAAAATTCAGGAGTTGAAACCTAATAGCTAATGTGATGGCATTAAGAGGTGGGGCCTTTAAAAGGCAATTAGACCGTAAGGACTTCTCCCCCATTAGTGGGATTAAGTCTTATAGAAGAAACTTACTCTTGCCCTTCCACTTTCTCATATGTGAGGATAGTGTTCCCCTCCTCCAGAAGACACAACAACAAGGAGTCATCTTGGAAGCAGAGAGCAAGCCTCATGAAACAACAGAATTTGCTAGGCCAGCCTCTAGATCTTGACCTTCCAACATCCAGAACTGTGAGAAAACAAATTTCTATCCTTCATAAATTTCTCTGTCTCAGATACTTTGTTACAGCAGCACAAGTAGACTACAACAATGACTCAAAGCACATACAAGAACACAGTACTGGGACCTCACTGGATTTTCAGAAATTCTGAATGAATTGCTTTGGGTCACTTGATAATCAATGTTTGATTAATGAATACCCTGTCTTTGTGCCTGAATTTTGCCTGAATCCTGCTTTTATTATTATCTGGTAGCTATTTTGTGAGAGAGCAGCTAACCATGCCACCACAAATTCCATTGACAGCTATTATTATTCACAAAAGAATCTAAAAGTTATGCATATCTGACTCAGCTTAGGCTCAATTTGCCACACATACTCTTTGATAGAGAATATCAAAAGAGAGGATATGATTCTTATCTTTCCAGAACATTCTATTTATTTAGGATTAATTTAGAGGAATATTCTCTCACTCTACTTTCAGGATTAAACGTATTAATTTCTTCATGTGAAAATTCCTTCCTTTCCCTTTTTGATCAATTCATTCATTATAATAATAATTGCAATAAGTGCTAGCCAATGTTCTTCCTCAGGGGTCAGCAAATCTAGCTTGCCACCTCTTTTTGCATACCCTGTGAGCTAAGAACAGCTTTTACATATTTAAATGGTTAGACAAAAATCAAAAGAACAATATTCATGACCTGAAGATTATAGGAAATTCAGATGTTAGAATCCACAAAGAAAGGAACACAGCTTGATTCATGGGTTTACATACTGCCTGTGGCTGCACTGAGACGACAAGGACAGAGTCGAGTAGTTGCAACAGAAACTCTTTGGCCCCTTAAAGAAAAAGGTTTAATCTTTCTCTTGATGATGGGGATCAACCTTAAGCAAGTCAGGGTATAGGCCCAATTCTTACAGAGCTTAGATTCTGGGAGGAAATAAACAAATAAATACAAAAATATTTAATGACAACAATTACTATGGTGAAAATAAAAGTGAAGTGACAGGGAGTAACACCAGCAAGGTCCTCTCTTAGGGAAGTGATATGGGACAAGAAGGAGACAGTCATGTGAAGATGGGTAAGAATGTTCCAGGTAAAGTCCCCAAGAACACCCTACACTTGGAGTGTTAGTGGCACAAAAAGACAGTCATGGGGAGCACTTTCCCCATGCCTGTACAGTTTGCTAGGCACAATAAGAATCTTTCTGGAACTTGGAAACAGCAACTGAAGAGTCATTCATTACCACTTGGTCTGCCGGACACAGTGGTGCACACCTGTAATAATCCCGAGGCTGACACAGGAGGATGGTGAGTTCAAAGTCAGCCTCAGCAAAAGGGAAACGCTAAGCAACTCAGTGAGACCCTGTCTCTAAAATAAAATACAAAATGGGGCTGGGGATGTGGCTTAGTGGCCGAGTGCCCCTGAGTTCAATCCCTGGTACCCTAAATAAATAAATAAATAAATAACCACTTGGTCAATGTAAAAGCATCAAAAGGAAAAACAGGCTGAGGGACTGAGATATTTCCCTTGGTTCACACTCCCCCAGAAAAGGCAGCAACTAATCTGAAAAATTCCTATTTCCTTCTACTTTTCATCTCTAAAGCATCTGAGAAAAGATGTAACTGAACGGAAATCAGTTAGGTAACATGTATACCTTGTAACACTCAAGGTCCATGAGCTACACACTGTAGGGCCCAGGCAGCAAGAGATTGCTGAAGTTTAATTTCCCTACCTCCTCTTCTCCTTCCACTCAACTGAACACAGCCCCTCCTCCAGGTGTGAGGCCAAGTTTGTCTCTGTACCCATTCCCTGTCAGGGGTTACACTGTGAAAGAATTGTCATCGTGGTTGATGATTTGGGGAGAAGGAAATTCAACCCAGGCCATGAATTTAGTTGCTAATATGTTAACAAAAAAGCTCATGATCACACTAAACAACCTCAATTTTAAAAGTTCTGCCTAACGCACTGACTTTTGTGTTAGCCCTTTGCAAGCATTTATATATAGATTTTTAATGACCATGGTTGGAGGGAACATGAATTTTTAAAACCAATATTCCAATTACTAGAGACAAAGAACCCCACCCCTTTTTAAAGAAAAACAAGCCTTTCAAAAGAAGGAAGAGAAATGTAATTAGAAATGTATCAAGGACTTAAAAGCTGTTTTTAACTCGTTTCCTAAGAAACCAAAAATAGAATTGACAAGTACAACTTCCAAAGCAGCTTAGATCTCCTTACTCTATTATTAAAATTTCCAGTTCAAAATTTTTAAAGTCACTAATTTACAGGGTGAAAAAAAAGAAAAAGCACTTATTTGAAAAGAAATTAAGTCCTTTCAGTTAATTTGGTTTATAATGCTAGTGAAAATTGACCTTCATGAACAGAGAAAATGCCATGTTGCTCTTAAGTAGGTCAATAAGATACTTAGCAACCAATGCCACCCTGTGATTTTTGACACCCAGATAGGTGGCAGAATAGAAATAAATAATAAATTTGTGGACATAACTATTCTTTAGTAGGCTAAATTTGCTTAATAAAGGGGGTAAATATTTGGTTATCAGGAATTAAAATTCTCAGTAGATAAGTAACAGCTAGCTTTTTTTTAAATAACATTCTCATATTTCATTCAATGTATTCAGCACTAAGAGGAAATGTGTGACTGCAAACCCAGCCCATGTACTTCATTATTTGTAAAGCCCTTTCACAATCATGAGATTGAAAGGGTTTGTATTGGGGGCTTGTCAGACCAAACGTGAAGGGCCTGAGTGAACCTTTGGAATATGCAATCAATCCACAAGCCTCATGCTCAGCCTCAAGTACTCCCACCATTCCCCACCAACAGGTTATATACAAAGAGAGGTAATATGAGGCTAACTGTGGTAGAGACTTCCACTTAGAGCCTCTCACTGGCGCAGGACACAGGGCATCTACTCAGGAGGCATTTCCCCTGTTAGGCATAAACACTGGAGGAAGTGCAAGGAGTCTGAAGTGCACAGGTCTCCAAATCGTCTGGCTAGCCTCTCACAGAACCAGCTGCTCCAGTAAATGACTGAGGTGAACCCTGGTGGTTTCCCTTTGTGATTGATGGAGGAGGCTGCTTCTCACAGCTGTGCAAGGAGGCGGCTGTGTCAGGCAAGGAAGAATTACTGAGATTTGCAGAAGGGTCTGCAGGGCATTGAATAGACCCTCCCCTGACCTTTGACTGCAAATGCTCCATTCCAGAATTTCCAGAACTTAAAATGATAAAGTCAAGAGACCAAGAGTATAAAACAGATCCTTGGGCATGAGCCTGTGATCCCAGCAATTTGGTAGGCTGAGGCAAGAGCATCTCAAGTTCAAGGCCAGCCTCAGCAATTAAGTGAGGCTCTAAACAATTTAGGACGTACTGTCTCAAAACAAAAATTCAAAAGGGCTGGGGATATAAGGAGTGGTTAAGTGCCCCTGGATTCAATCCTTGGTACCAAAAAAAAAAAAAAATGCTTCGCAGCTTTTTGTATAATTATACTTGTTAAAAATATATAGCTGCTTTAAAAAAGATAAAAAATCTGATTTACATGGAAAGCATTTATGAGCACCCTGATGTCTCCACCCTCAATAAATCCCAAGCTCATTGTCAGTATAGTATTAACTCTTATTTAAAGTACTCTTTGTGTAAATGTGATTATCTATTTTTAAGTTTACTAAAAATCAATATCTAGGGCTGGGCGGTAGCTCAGTGGCAGAGTGCTTGTCTAGCATGTGGGAGGCACTGGGTTTGATCCTTAGCACCATATACAAATAAAATAAAGGCATTCTACCCATCTACAACTACAAAAAAAATTAAACTAAGATAAATAAAGATCAATATCCACAGATTAGAGGCTCCATTAGTTTTTTACAGTTTTAAATAGGATGACTAAAGATTAAAAAGTAAATTGCTATTGATAGATAAAGACTTGAAAAATGCGTAAGTGTGCCTATACTAGGTATTACAGCAAAGCATGGTTACATGCTGGTGGATACAGAGTCATAAGCAAGCTCTGTTCTTGCATTTAGCTTGGCTTCTACGAACTGAGAATTGAGCTAGTTGTTTTACATGTTTGTTTCCTCCTTTAATGTTTCTATCAAACCTACCAGCACAAATTTACTCTGATTAAGCAAAATTTTTATGATCATGTAGCTCTAAATAGCAGAGAATATATGAACCCAGGTTTTTCTGAATCCAAAGTCATCTCCTAACTATTCCACTCTTACCAAGTTTCAGAACAAATACAGCGTTTCTGTCTTGCAGTCAGTCACCTTCAATAAACACACCAAACAGAACACATAGAGAACCAATTACTTTTCTTTTAAGAAACATAAAAGTAATGACTCAAAACTATAGCTATACGTCAGTATTTCTGAAAATATACAATAAGATCATTGTTATCACATAGAGATGGAATAAAGGTTAATGGGGAAAAAGAAATCCTCCTTCCTGTCCAAATCCTAACCTTTCCTTCTCCCTATTCTTTATGAAACCATGTCACAATCCCTGCCCCAAGACTTCACAGTTCAGCTGGAGATATGAACATGCTTCCAACCACCAAAGAGATTGTGTTTATTCTAGGATAAACACTGTTTTAATAAGCACCTTTGTGACAGGCATAAAGTTTCCTATTGCCTAGAATTAGCAACTAAATATCATTAAGTATTACCAAATTCTAAAAGTAGAAATGAATGGAGGCAGATTCTTCCTCCCCCTCATTTTAGGACAATCAGCAGCTACACGTCTTTTCAGGCTTTGAAGGAATAGGAGAGCCAAGCAAGGTGGTGCTTGTCTATGATCCCAGCAACTCTGGAACCTTAGGCAGGAGGATCACATGCTCCAGGCCAACACTGGCAACTTAGCCAGCCTTGTCTCAAAAACTAAAAAGGGCTGGGCTCAGTGGTAGAGTGCCCCTGAGTTCTATCCCCAGTACGAAAAAATTTATACAAATGTCATCTATAATCATACCTGGGAAATGAGGAAAAGAAAGAGTAGTATAAGTAACATAGGAGACTTACATCTTCATCTATATGATAAGAAGTCATTAGAAAATATCTAAAAAGTTTGTTGGGTGTGGTGGCGCATGCCTGTGATCTCAGCAGCTTGCGAGGCTAAGGCAGGAGGATCATGAGTTCAAAGCCAACCTCAGCAAAAGCGAGGTGCTAAGCAACTCAGTGTCTATATAAAATACAAAATAAGACTGGAAATGTGGCTCAGTGGACTAGTACCCCTGAGTTCAATCCCTGGTACCAAAGTAAAATAATATACCTAAAAAGGCAGTGATTTAAGAGCTACCACTTATGAGACAAGTGGAGAGGGGTGGTGGATGTTTTGTTGTTGCTTGATATTTTTAGCACTATTTAACTTTTTAAACATAGCCATGTTATATTTTAATAAAAAATAAAATTAATTTATAGAAATAAAAGGCAACATTTTTCTTTAGCAAAAAATTTGAAAAATTTTTGTGACCTTTCCTGTGTATTGTTTAAATGCTGACTAGAGTAACATGGATAGAACTGGTAGGTCAGAGCTAATCTTAAATTCCTACAGGTTGAGGATTGTTTATTAAGTATTCTGAAGAGGTAGCCAAGTAAATGTGAGTATATGTGCATTTATTTCAGCAATGCTCATAGCTTAGAAGTTGAATTCAAGGAGGGGTGGGGCATGGCTCTCATGGGTATGCTTCAAATGTAACAGAAACAGATAAAAACCACACAGATATATTTTTTTAAATGTATACAGACATTTTTTTTATTGGTTGTTCACAACATTACAAAGCTCTTGACATATCATATTTCATACATTAGATTGAAGTGGGTTATGAACTCCCATTTTTACCCCAAATACATATTACAGAATCACATCGGTTACACATCCACATTTTTACATAATGCCCTATTAGTAACTGTTGTATTCTGCTACCTTTCCTATCCCCTACTATCCCCCCCTCCCCTCCCCTCCCATCTTCTCTCTCTACCCCATCTACTGTAATTCATTTCTCTCCTTGTTTATTTTCCCATTCCCCTCACAACCTCTTATATGTAATTTTGTATAGCAATGAGGGTCTCCCTTCATTTCCATGCAATTTCCCTTTTCTCTCCCTTTCCCTCCCATCTCATGTCTCTGTTTAAAGTTAATCTTTTTTTTTCCTGCTCTTCCTCCCTACTCTGTTCATAGTTGCTCTCATTATATCAAAGAAGACATTTGGTATTTGTTTTTTAGGGATTGGCTAGCTTCACTAAACATAATCTGCTCTAGTGCCATCCATTTCCCTGCAAATTCCATGATTTTGTCATTTTTTAGTGCTGCGTAATATTCCATAGTGTATAAATGCCACATTTTTTTTTTCCATTCATCTATTGAAGGGCATCTGGGTTGGTTCCACAGTCTAGCTGTTGTGAATTGTGCTGCTATGAACATCCATGTGGCAGTATCCCTGTAGCATGCTCTTTTAAGGTCTTCAGGGAATAGTCTGAGAAGGGCAATAGCAGGGTCAAATGGTGGTTCCATTCCCAGCTTTCCCAGGAATCTCCAAACTGCTTTTCAAATTGGCCGCACCAATTTGCAGTCCCACCATCAATGTACAAGAGTACCCTTTTCTCCACATCCTCGCCAGCACTTGTTGTTGTTTGACTTCATAGTGGCTGCCAATCTTACTGGAGTGAGATGGTATCTTAGGGTGGTTTTGATTTGCATTTCTCTGACTGCTAGAGATGGTGAACATTTTTTCATGTACTTGTTGATTGATTGTATATCCTCCTCTGAGAAGTGTCTGTTCAGGTCCTTGGCCCATTTGTTGATTGGGTTATTTGTTATCTTATTGTCTAATTTTTTGAGTTCTTTGTATACTCTGGATATTAGGGCTCTATCTGAAGTGTGAGGAGTAAAAATTTGTTCCCAGGATGTAAGCTCCCTATTTACCTCTCTTATTGTTTCTCTTGCTGAGAAAAAACTTTTTAGTTTAAGTAAGTCCCATTTGTTGATTCTTGTTATTAACTCTTGTGCTATGGGTGTCCTATTAAGGAATTTGGAGCCTGACCCCACAATATGTAGATCGGAGCCAACTTTTTCTTCTATCAGACGCAGAGTCTCTGATTTGATATCTAGCTCCTTGATCCATTTTGAGTTAACTTTTGTGCATGGCGAGAGAAAGGGATTCAGTTTCATTTTGTTGCATATGGATTTCCAGTTTTCCCAACATCATTTGTTGAAGATGCTATCCTTCCTCCATTGCATGCTTTTAGCCCCTTTATCAAATATAAGATAGTTGTAACTTTGTGGGTTAGTCTCTGTGTCCTCTATTCTATACCATTGGTCCACCCGCCTGTTTTGGTACCAGTACCATGCTGTTTTTGTTACTATTGCTCTGTAGTATAGTTTGAAATCTGGTATCGCTATACCACCTGATTCACACTTCCTGCTTAGAATTGCTTTTGCTATTCTGGGTCTTTTATTTTTCCATATGAATTTCATGATTGCTTTATCTATTTCTACAAGAAATGCCGTTGGGATTTTGATTGGCATTGCATTAAACCTATAGAGAGCTTTTGGTAATATCGCCATTTTGATGATGTTAGTTCTGCCTATCCATGAACAGGGTATATTTTTCCATCTTCTAAGATCTTCTTCTACTTCATTCTTTAGGGTTCTGTAGTTTTCATTGTATAAATCTTTCACCTCTTTTGTTAGGTTGATTCCCAAGTATTTTATTTTTTTGGAGGATATTGTGAATGGAGTGTTTTTCCTCATTTCCAAAACCACACAGATCTAACCACGAATAACACATGAGAACACAAGAGCTCAAGAATGCAGTGGCCACTCGTTATTAGCACAAAGATGAGTCTACACATGTCCATTGGTCCTAGATGAGTGGCTGGTAAAATCACAGCTGGAGTTGTCAAAAAAAAAAAATTAACCTCTGCTAAATAACTTTCTTGGGTTGAGGTGGGGTATGGGATGATTATAATTTACAAAAATATAAAAGTACTATCTAAATGTTTAGATAGAAGGCAACAAATTTGGCACCCAGGTGGGACTCAAGAGCAGCCCCTGCTTCAGCTTTCTTGGACAGGCCTGGCTCTCCAAGGAACCACTTCCACGCAAGATGGTTGGTAAACTTGTTGAAAGCCAACTGCCAGAGTTTAGAGATGGGTGAGTTTGCCTGAGGTAGAATCTCCCTGCTCCTCCTGAATCTCTCCCGTCCCTCATCTCAGGAAATATAGGATTATGTTTCTTCCCCATGTTAGGCATATTTCTCTGTCCCTGAGTACACACCCACCATAGGAACAAAGTAATGCAGACTTTGGGGATGGTACCAAAAGATCTCAGAAATGGCTATCTCCCAAATTAACAAGTGAATTACAACTCCAAGAGAAAACACGTAGAAGATAACCTTTGCTACATATGTCACCTCTTTAAAAGCCACCCCCTGTTCCTGCTCATGAGGAGAATCATAGCCTCTGGGACAGGAGTTCCCTGTATTTTTCCTTTGCTAGCAAAGCGATAAAACTTCCTTTTCTTTTTTCTAAAAAAAAAAAAAAAAAAAAAAAAGTTTAGGTAGAAAAAATGTGTCTGAAATATATCTAATTCATTCTTTGGGCAGAAAAACTTCACAAATTTTGAGTTTAAAGGAATGGAAACTGGTGCCAAAACCAAAGTTTTGATTCATCTCAGTAGTGCTTCATTTTGGTTGTCCATTTTTATATGCCACTTAAGTGAAAGCATGCTCTGACAATCTTGCTTTTCCCATCCTCAGCTATCTAGAAAAGGGCAGCACTTTAAATTTTATTTCTAACAGTTATAGACACAGCCACACTACAATGAGTCCGCTCTCCATATAATGCATCCCCTACAATACTAGTGTTTTATCATCCATTTTACATTTTCCCAAGAGATACTTTATATTCATTTTCACGGCTCTTCCTTTTTATTAAATTCAGTGAGTTTCTTGGTTTAATTCAAGGTTTACCATCATTTGTATTTTTTTAAATAACTCAGCAGATATATAACAATAATTCACTCTACTATACCTGTCTAAATAGTATCTTAGTAATGTATCTAAAATTATATTAATAACACTTCCCTTGGTGATATCTAGCTACTTTTTACGGCTCCTAATCCAACATTCATGGTGCTCTTTTCCTTTATTGGCTACTCTGATGTAGCAGATTTGGAACAGTGGTGTTTGGGGGCCTTACACATGCTAGGCAAGAACTTAACCACTGAGCTACACCTGCAGCCAGACAGGGTGATTTTATCTAGGAGATGTTTTGAAGGAGCCAATAAGCAAAGAAGACATTTTAGTAAAACACTTTCCAGAAGTCTACCTCCGAATATAGAAACAATTTTTTCATTATAAATTATAATAACACTTGAGGTAGGGAACTGAGATGGAGGGAAGCTCTGGGTGGCATGGAGCTCAAGAACAGGATGAAGATTTCCCTTTTATACATTATGTAGTAGTTTTTAGCAGGTAGTTTGCTATTTAGGACTTCTCAAAATATTCCAGACTCAAAAATTGCATCAGTATAGACTGACAAAAAGATCATTTGGCCACTACATCTGACTCCCTTCAGATATGGCTACCCAACTACCTTTACTTTGGATTGATCTTTATGACACTCTGAAATATTTTAAATAAAATTATAGATATCACATTTCACCCAAAAACTTTAGTAGATAGCTATAAAAAATGAGATATTTTTTCCATAAAATAATTAGTATCACACCTAGCAAACTTAACACTAAGTCCTATGGTCTTTAATACTCAGCCATGTTCAAATATCTCCAACAGACCCTTTTTCCAAATGTTTTTTACAACTGTTTTATTCAAAACAGAGAAAAATATCAGTGTCTATATTTGTGAGATAAATGTAGAAAAATACTACAACTGTGAAATCTAGATATAGATGTTCATCATGCTATTCCCACATTTGTCTATGTATTTGTAATAATGTATTGTCCAAAAGATTTGTGTCATTGCATCTTTATAAACCTGTCTATATGTGTTTAAGAGGAGGAAGTTTCCAGGGTATGCTAGTGGGTCCTGTCCTGTTCAGTGTTGGAATTATTTGAGAATGATATAGAAATGACGTTTGCCAATTTTCTTAGTTGATGAGCTGGAAGGAATAAGGAATGTGTCAGATAAATAAATCAACACCCAAAAATGTTTTGACAAACAAAATGCAGCAGGGATTGGTGAGGAAGCCAGCGGTGATAAATGTGGGTACTTCTATGTTCAAGGAGAGCCGGAGGCCAAAGGTCACAGGCCAACAGATACAGTAATGAGGAAGGGTGCTAAGGATTCCCATCTAGCTTTTGTGATAGTTGGATCAAATGGAATTGTCTGAAGCATTAAAACCAAAAACAAAAGTAGGGTCCCTTACTGAGGGGGGCTGCTGCCTTCCCAGCCTACGAACTGCATCTGTCAGCTTAATAAATAAATGTATCAGGGCTGGGGATGTGGCTCAAGCGGTAGCACGCTCGCCTAGCGTGCGTACGGCCCGGGTTCCATCCTCAGCACCACATACAAATGAAGATGTTGTGTCCGCCGAGAACTAAGAAAAAAATAAATAAATGTTAAAATTCTCTCTCTCTCTGTCCCCCTCTCTCTGTCTCTCTTAAAATAAATAAATAAATAAATAAATAAATAAATAAATAAATAAATAAATAAATAAGTGTATCAGCTCATGCTGTAGAAGAGACTTTTCATGGCTCCACCATGGCCAAGTGGAACACCCACACTTTGGTCTCCTTGGCTGACTGACCAGATAGACAGCAAGATGTCAATAATTAAGGCTGCACTCAGGTAAGAACAATACCAGGGAGACACCACTGGGTGAGGCTTTACTATCCCTGGGTGATTATCTAAATTGGAACTTCAAACTGTCACACGAGTATGTTTTGGTGTAGTAAGGTGTTATGTTTTCTACAACAGTCATGCTGGATGGCTCTAACTCAGTATCCTCGTGAACTCCAAGGACTTTTATAGAGAGAATCTGCAAAATAACCAGTAATTGCTGATAAAGATTTACTTGGATTTCTTTCCAGAAGATTCCTACATATGCAGCCCAAGGTGCACTGGCTTTCCCCAGGGGTAGGGGTAGGGAGGGAGACTCACAGGAAGACTAGTTCAGAGTGCTTTCCTGCTACCGTCCACCCTGAGGCAATCATCTTACTATGGATGGGGCATGGTGACACTTGGCATCGCCTTTTTATGTAGTTTCCTTCTGCTCAAAGCCCTAAAGAATTTTTATTGTTTCTAAAGTGCGTTTATGGTGAGGGTGTCTTTGGAATTTGTGACTGTCAGTATTCAAAACATATTCATGCCAGGCATGGAGGCGCACACCTATAATCCCAGCAGTTGGGGAGGCTGACGCAGGAGGATTGTGAGTTCAAAGCCAACCTCAGCAAAAGCAAGGCACTAAGCAACTCAGTGAGACCCTGTCTCTAAAGTCATGATTGTAGGAAATAAGGCAGACCCTAAAGGAAGACACAAAATCAAAAAGGTAAATATAAGTGAAATAACATATAAAGCTTCAAATCATTAGAAAGCAATTATACTTAGGCCACCTAGTCTATACAGTGTCTCTAAGACAACTGGAAAGTTAGGCTGATTACAAGAGGTACCTCAAAAGACCGACATATGATCCCAAATATGTATGGCTGTCATTCATATAAATTAATTTTTCTTTTTCTTATTTTTCCTAGGAATCAAACCTGGGGCTTCACACATGCTAAGTACATGCTCTACTATTGAACCACATCGCCAACCTGGACTAATTTTCCTTGACGTCTCTTTAACCTATTTATATTGTCCCTTCTCCTGTCTCTCATATTTTCTTCATTCATCCCTTCACATCCAATACAGTGGCTTAACAACCGTGTCTGCCTCCATTCTGTCATTCCACCTCATCTTTCGCATTTCATTAACAATTCTTCCTGAATCATCATAATGATTGTGTCAGCCTTCCCCCGTGCAAAGCACTATTTAAGTACTTTGAAGTACACAAAGAACTAAGTCAAAACTCATAAGCCTAGCAGTTAAATCCTCACTAATCTGGCTCTGGTTCATTTTTATAATCTCCCCCTGACAAGAAATTGAGCTGGTTTTTGTTATTGTTGTTGTTGATTGTTTTTCTTTTCCCCTCACACCCCACTGGGGATTGAACCCATGGCACTTTACCTCCGAGCTACATTACCACCCCATTTCATTTTATTTTTATTTTTTTAATTTTTAGACAGGGTCTCACTAAGATGCCTAGGAGTCATTGAACTTGTGATCCTCCTGCCTCAGCTTTCTGAGTTGCTGGGTATGCATGAAGTATCCTCCAACACCCAGTTCTTGTGTGCAGTTCCTGTGGTTCAGGATGGAAGCCATACCTTAGCCCAAACTATCTTCTCTTTCTTGGAACATGCTTCCTGTTCCTGTCTTCCTTCTCTTCTGAAGATCCAAATTTTGCCCACTTCCTGAAGCCCAAGCCAGACTCCATATTTTCAGCCTCCTGTATCATTAGCTAGTCTGAGTGTGAGGTTCTACAGCACTTCTTTAATATTCCCTATATTGATAATTAACTTTCACTGGCATATGTTTTATTTTCTAAAGTACTCTGTACTCTCCTCAAGATAAAGGACTTTATCCTTTTTTGTTATCATTGTTTCCTAAAGTGCCTAGAACAATGTTTCATGTGGCAGGTGCTCAATAAATAATGAAAAAACAATGAATGATTCCAAACATTTACAAACCACTTCTCTTTGTTTGAACAGTGTGAAGTCTCCTCACAGACTTCAGGATTTTCTCTCGAGCTTCATAACGCTATGAATGATTCGGATTCTCATTTTTTTTGTAAATGCAATCCCTCAGGTTTGCCCACTGCTAATTATAACAGAGTCCCAGACATAGATCCTGGCAAACAATAATCTATTACAGCATTTTATAAGATTTGTCACTTTAAACTAGAAAGCATTATATTCCATAACTTGTGTTTTTATACTATGATTGAAAAGGAAAATTCACTGACTTTAGGCATTCCAAATGAAAGTATATGCTCAAAAATTGTAGATAACTCTTCTGTGTGGGCATGGGTATCAGTTTTACCATGTGCTATTTGGCTGGTCACTATTCTCACTATGCAAAACATGGTCCATGGACAAGCCAACTCCATACTTCTTGGCCACTTGTTAGAAAATACAGGATACCAGGGCTCCATCTCCAACTTATTGAATGAGAATCTTGCCCTTTTAACAAAATTGCTGGGTTTTCTGAAAAACACAGAGCCCGGTGGGGGCAGGGCACAACTGACTGCACAGAAGGAATATTTTTAGGCTTTCAAAACAGCCTATGCCAGTGGTTGAACACATTGCTGGGCCCTAACCCCAGGGGTTCTGATTCAGTAGATCTGGGGTGGGGCAAGGGAACCCTAATTTCTAATCAACTTCCAGGTGATGCCAATGGTGGTACTGCTGGTCCAGGAAACACATCACTAGCTTGAACCAAATAAAAATAACATACCTCATATTTTGGGAGTTTTGCTCCAGTGTACTCCCAATAAAAGAGAGGAGAGAGAACTGGTAAAAGGGGTCGGGAAAAGGAAGTGGCTGAAAATGTTTCATTCATGTGACAAGAAGATAGCCGTTAAAACTCCTTTGTACACGAAGGGTAAAAATAGCTGAAGGAATTACTATAGCAACAGCTGTATTATCCACAGGGATTTTCTCTACTGGCATCGTTTATAAAGGGAGACCCATCTTGTAGGAATTCTATTTAAATATTGAGGATTATCAGAAACAATAAACATGGGAAACATGTCCAGTTCATTACATACTATGAGATAACAACAGAAATTTAACGTGATTGGAAAACAACTCTCTTGAGACTTAGATTTGGATTTGTCCCAGAAATGAAATGAAAATAAGTTTTTAACTATATGGGTCTGAAACAAATAGAAAAAGTGAGCTGAGGAATGTTGGAGATATTTATTATAAATGTTTAAGTTTAAAAACAAAAATTCCAAATAGCTCTTTTTTAAAAAACAAAGACTCTCAAAATTCTAAATAAAACAATATGTATAAAAACCAAAGAGCTCCACCTAGAGTTTGAAAAAAAGAGTTCTTATTACTCAACACACAAAGCACCATTTATTCATATCTCATCTATATTCTTTCCATTAATGTTCAAAATATGTATTTTCACAATTTTTACAAAAATAAGATAACTTTCTAGAGTGTCAAATCCTATTAACATAAAGGAGAAATGAATTTTTAAGGATGCTATCTATAAACTATTTTTCTTCTAAAAATCTGGCAGTTATATTTGTCACAGTGAATGATTATCTTAAGGCAAATTATAAAATTGTTGGGATAGTGTGTAAAGCATCATAGAAAGACAACTTAAAATTGATTCAAGAGTCACAGTTCTTACTTGAACTTGCTGTAATGACCTTGAGCAACTCCTCTTCTAACCTTGAGTTTTCATATCAACGGGGCTTAGATGAGACAAGTAGTTCTGAGACCTGGCTGCACACAGGCACCACCTGGGAGCATTGGCTACAAACTGATGCCTCAGTCCCAGAGATTCTGATTTGGTTGTTCTGTTGAGGGTGGGAGTAGAGGACGGTGGCAAGTTAATGGCCTTGTAAAAGCTCTCAAGGATTCATAATAAGCAAACTGGGTGCGCTATATTGGAAGTCTGTCTCTAAGCTCTCTTCCATAGTTAAGCATCCATGGTCTAATTCAGTGGTCTTCAAGCTTCAGTGTAAATTGGTCACCTGGAGGGTTTGTTAAAAGACAAATTGCTAGACCCTACCCCCAAAACTGCCGAGTCAATAGGTTCAAGTGGGGCCTAAGAATTCCCAAGTTAAAGCCAGGTAAAGCTGATGCTACTGATCTGGGGTCACATTTAGAGAATCATTACTCTAGATGATTATAAATTTACATTTGCCAAATTCCCCCAAGTCATTCTTATTCTCCTTTATCAAACTACAGTATAATATGGTCGGTCGACCAGTCTCCTGAACCCAATCTCTCTTCCTCTTGTTCTGAGCCCAGTTATCAACGCGTCAATATCCTAACTCACAGGTCTCGCTGCATCACTCTCTGGCCTGAAGCTTTTCAATGACTCCTCATTACTACATAAGAAAGCACAAATTAACATGGCATGTGAGGCTTTTCACAGTGTGACACCAATCTACCTTTCCAGCCTCAATTTCCAGTAGCTCATGTTATCCACCTATGTTCCTGGCACTTGTCCCTAATGTCACAGCTCAGTGCCCTTGTATCTCACATTCTGTCCTGGTACCTCTACCTTCTCTTTCTAACATACTTGTCACCACTCATTCCGTGTGGCAGGTACTATGCTAGGTATTGGGAACTCAAGAAAGAACACGGCAATCCCTGCCTTTAAGGAGCTTTGAGTCTTGAGAGGCGTGGTAGATATTGTTGAATAGGGAACCCAACATCATCTTTATACCACTCCCCTCTTCTCCCTTCCTTACCAGTGGTTAGAAATGCTAATAATCACAACTGGGAAAGGCCCTTGGCACCCACATGGAAGCATGCCCCAGCTGGATGTGTACTGTAGGCTTCTGGGAAAGAGTGTGTGTTCCAGATAAGAAGGAACTGACCCAGAACCACCTTCCTCCAGCCTTGAATGAGGGTGTGATGCTTCCAGCCAGAGCAGCCATCTTACAGCCATCATGGAAAGGGCAGATTCCTGCAGACACAGATCCTGATGCTGATGATGAGCTGAATAAATTCCAAGACCACTGACTTCTAGTGAGTGAATAAACCCCCATCTGTTGGAGCCAGCTGTTTATCAGGTTTCCTGTTACTTATGGAGCTATTGGAAACATTCTCCTGGGGTGGAGCTAGAGGATAGGGGGCAAGTAATTCTTCCATAATTGCTGTGCTAAGTGAAGAAGCAGAACTTGCAGGGAGAGGCGACACTAGGGTGCAGGGGGAACAATCAACAAGGCTGGGCGATAGGAATGAAGCATCCATTCCAGGAAAGGAGAAAAAGCTTTGCAAAAATCTTAAGGGAGGAAGAGGGAGCACAAAAACCCAGTTAGAGGAAGAGAGGCAGAAAAAGTTGGAAGAAGAGGCCTGGCCTGACCTGCTCTCAAGGTGAGAGGAGCATTTTTTCAAATGTGCTCCCCCAGCTTCACCCCAAATTCCACCCTTGTAATTCACAGCCTATGCTAAGTTGAACTTTTTTGACCACAGCGAGATCCCACCCCAACACCTGGAAGAGAATCATGGATCAAGCCACAAATATCTGCTAAATAAAAAATATTATAACAAAATGAATGGCTTCCTAGTAAGTCATGATCCAAAAAGGGGCCGATTCATGCCTTTCTGAGGTCCAGTTCTGAAGTTGAGACCCACCACCACCCAGGTGTGCCATGTTCACATGAAAGAAGAGATCCTCTTCCCACAGACCCTTACTGGATTAAAGAAGTCTGATGACTTTCAGTTTTGTAAGTCCCTGATTTTGAGAAACTTTTTAAATCACAGGGAGTGTGACTTCAGGAGCCTAGCAAAAAGCACCTGTTACCAATGAAGGTCTAATCAGGAGTGGCTTTTTAAAAATCGAAACATGACTCTGGGAGAATATCAAACCAAGCCTTTAGTTATCTGATTATTATCTCCCAGAAAGAAGCAGAAAGTTACATAATGCATCAAAATATTATCCATATTTATTTTCAAACAGGTTTATGGGTTATATTATTTAATTATATATTTTTTAATTTTGATAACTGGTTTAATTCATTTAAACACCTAAATCAATGCAATATTTTATTTATAAGAATACATGACAAAATTTCCTCAGTCATGTGGCCTTAGTTTACTCAGTATTCATTTTTTTTAATTCCCAATTTCTAATCCCAAGTTTGAATCTAAATTGTACACAGCCTTTAACCCATATCCAAGAATTAATACTTCAAAAATTTGGAAAAAGACACACACTAAATGTCAGTGGCATGTAAGAGAAGGCATTAGGAAGCAGTATTTTATTGGCTAGAATTATCAGCACATAGTAATAAAAGCAGAACATTTTGTTGTTGATTTTCCTGTTGTTTTCAGGTCCTCTACACATACTGCATCCTTACTCCCTGCACAGGGCATGGGGCCCCACCACCTGCCCATGCACACAGCTGTTTGATCCCTCTGCCCAGAATGCTCCACCAGGGCTCTGCTAGGGCAGCCTCCCTTTCACTATGCAGCTCTCACCTCAGAGGTCACCTCCATGGAAAAGCCCTTTCTTGACCATCCCCGCAAAAGAAGAAAAACCATCACTATTCATTTCCTTCCTGGCACTATCTTTATCTGAAAACATCTAGTCTAGGCCTCCCCACAAGAAACTTAACCTTATCTCTTGGTCACTGCTGAATCTCACTTTCTGGAACAGTGCCTGGTACACATAATAGGTACTAAATAATAATGGCTAAATAAATGAAAAAGATATGCATGTATCTGTGTATAAGGACACTCTCTATAATAAGATTCATAATAGCAAAAAAACCCTGCAAAAACCTGAATTCTAGTAACAGATGAATAATAAATAATCCATGATTTATCCATAAAGCAGAATATTCTGTGGTGACTTAAAAGAACATTTACTGCCATGAAAAAACAGCCACAGTATACCATATTGTGGAATTAATTTTTTTTAAGTTGCAGAACAATATGTACGGCATGACCCCATGTTTACAAGTGATAGTTGGATCCTTTTTACAATAGTATTATATGTATTCTTTTTTTAAGATTTTTTTAAAAGAATTTAGTTGTTGAGAGACATTTATTTTATTTATTTATATGCAGTGCTGAGAATCGAACCCAGTGCTTCACACATGCCAGGCAAGTGCGCTAGCACTGGGCCCCAGTCCCAGCCCAGATTATGTGTATTCTTAATGTATGTGTGTGTGTGTGTATGTGTGTGTGTGTGTGTGTGTGTGTGTGTGTGTGTGTGTACGCGAGTGTATGTTTATACACAAGGAAAAATGTATAGGACTAAGGTATTTAAAAAATAGGATAGCTGGTGCAGTGGCACATAACTGTTATCCCAGCAGCTCAGGAGGCTGAAGCAGGAGGATTTCAAGTTCAAAGCCAGCCTCAGCAACCTGGCGAGGCTTAGCAATTCAGTGAGACCCTGTCTCTAAATAAAATACAAAAAAGGGCTGGGGATGTGGCCCAGTGATTAAACATCCCTGGGTTCAATCCCCAGAACCAAAAAAAAAAAAAAAAAGAATGAACCTTAATGTAAACTATGGATTTTAACCAATGATCACATATTAATATTGGCTCATCAATTTTCACAAATGTGCTGCACTAAGGCAAGTTGTTAATAACAGGGGATCTAGGGTGTTGAGAGATTTAAGGAGATACACGGGAAAACACTGTATTTGCCACTCAATTTTTCTGTAAACCCAAAACTTCCCTAAAAACTAAAGCTTATTGATTTTTTTTTAAAGAAATTAATGCTAGTGCTGGGGATATAGCTCAGTGGTACAGTGCTTGCCTAGCATGTGTCAAGCCCTAGGTTGATCCCCAGCACTGCAAAAAGTAAAAAGTAATTAGTCCTGTTATGCATTTTTTTCATTAAATATGGTTACCTTAATAAATTCACATATATAAAATGTGAATTTTAAAGCACAATTCACACATTTAAGTCTTGTTAATATAAATCTGTAAAATTACAAAGGAAAAATAAATGATGGTATTTGAGGTCTAAAATGTGGTGTTAGAACTCCAACCTTACCAAGATAGTTTCTAGTATCCTATTAATGTGTATCAGATAGATTACACAATATATTTTCCAAAATTACAGCTACTCAATGAATTTTTTTCCCTGAAAAATATCCAGTCTTCTATAAAAACCATATAACATCCAATGGAACCCTCTTAATAGCCCCATCTATTTGTGTGAAAAGGATCTTGGTGAATAATGCATAAAGATATTAGCAAAATGCTTGAGTTTATTGGATGAAAAATCTAGGAAAAAGTAGTAATTCTCGTTTCATAGAAATTCATACCATTAATGATCTTCCAGAGAAAAACTATTTTTAAAATATTAAATAACTACCAGGCATAATGGCACACACTTGTGATCCCAGCTGCTAGGGAAACTGAGAAAGGAGGATTGCAAGTTCAACACCAGCCTCAGCAACTTAGTGAGACTGTCTCAAAGTAAAATTTAAAAAGGGCTGGGGATATAGCTCAGTGGCAGAGCACTTGCCTAGCATGTGTGAGGTCTTGGGTTCAATCCCTAGTACTGTTTTAAAAATTAAATAATTTTGAATCTGACTCCCCCCAGTTCATAAATCTACTGCTTCATTCCAATCAACTGCAATAACAGCTACAACATTCAAAACAATGTCATTTCACAAAGCAGAATCTGGTTCAAATTTCATGTTTTATACAAATGCCACATATCTCTGGAAAAGGTAAAAACAACTCCGCGGGTGAACAGGTCTATTCTAACTCTTGAACTGGGAACACTGCACATGGTCAGCTCTATAGAACCGCAGAATCTTAGGGGGACTGGACCTGGGAGGTCACCCAGTCTAACACACCATTCAACGAGTCAGACTTTTACAACACCCTTAACTTGTTAGATACCTACACAGAAGCCAGCAAACATTGCTGTGAAGGGTCAGATAGTAAATGCTTTAGGCTTTGTGGCCATTTAGTCTCTGTTACCACAACTCAACTTGGTGGTTGAACCACAAAAGCAACCACAGGCAAAACAAATAAATGGGAGTGGCTGTGCTTCAGTAAAACTTTATCTATAGAACAAGCAGTAGGCCAGCTCTGGCCAACATGCTATGTGTTGCCAATCCCTGATCTAGACTGCTTCGAGTTAATGATAAATTCCACCATTAAGTACATTAGATGGTCTATAGAAAAAAAAAATTTTCTTTTATCAGGGCTAGCAGAAACAAGCAAATGCACCCATTACTACAACCACAATCCCTGCCTTCTGGGTTGTAGAACATCTATCCATTTTCATGTATCAGCCTTTCAAATACTTGATGTAAACTATAGTGATTCCCTGAAGTATTTTTTTCCCCAGGCAAATATCCCCCATGCTTTCAAGCATTCCTTCTATTATGAATGGTTTTCCAGACATGGAACCATTTGATCATCTCCTTGTATACATACTCCAGTCCTTAACAGTCCTTTGAAGTATAGGAGACAGATCATGACATATGGTTTTAAAAATCTGTAGCAATCAAGATGTAATTTTAATTTTAGAATTTGGCTCACTGTCTCCAAATACAATTGGTTTTTGCTGTGCAAAATTACCATGCGGTCTTTAAGAGAAATATATTATGTGAGGATTTAAAGGCTTATGCCCAGTGTCATAATTCTATACATTAATTTAAAATGATTACTAAGAAATAGAAAACATTTTTAATCTTGCCCCCCCAAAAAAGTAGGTTTAAAAGAACAATAGATTTGAAATAGTTCCTATGCATCAAAAAATGTTGACAGAACTCACCTCTACAATTGGAATCATATAGTGCAATTTGCAAAAGAAAGTTATCAGTTATTCTTTCTGAGGAAATAAAACACAAAAGAGGAAAACAAACACACACACATCTACAGTGAGTCCTTGGACGCTTCTGGCTTGTTAGTAAGACAGAACAGGGCTGCTATAATCACAGCCAGGCTGTCTCTAAGTAACAGTCCCTGTGGTATTCCACATTTCTAAAATCTGGGAACAAACCAAATTCATATTTTTAAAGACATTTTAACTCTACTTTCTGTACTTCAGCATCATGGCATTTTTTAAGGTTTTCTTTTTTTAATAACTAGAAGAAAATAAGGATATATATTTTAAAATGTGCCACATTTTGCCTGATCTTATAACTATTTCTGTAATATCTCTTATGTAGTTCAATTTTCTGATAACTCAGTTCCTTAAATAGTATGTTGTACCACAGAAATAAATTCATTCTTTAAAACCTAAATATGTTTATTTGTAATGACATCACATCTCACAATGTTGGCTAAACTTAATTTACATTCTCCAGTGTCTTCTTCCTGCTTGTCATTACACAGGCCCTCCCAGGATAATCCCATTCATGTGTGTAGCCTCAAATCTATCCACATAATCATGGCAACCAAATTTATTGCTCTAGCCCAATTTTTCTGCAAGGACATAGCTAGGAGCCTTGTGGCATTTCTACCCAAATAGTCCAACAGCCACTAAACAAGCACAAAGTGGAGCACCATGTGTCTTATAGTGGTGAGAATGGTTACTGAGTGCTTACTATATACCAGGTACCATCCTAAGTGCTTTACACACATTTTCTCATTTAATTTTCACAGTGCAATTACAAAATGGCACATTTATCTTATTTTATCTGAAATCCCATGAAAATTACAGCATCAAAATATGAAAGATACAGCAGACATTGTTTATTGAGCACTCGGTACCCTTTCCCTTCCCTTCTTCCTGGCCAGAAGAACATCAATCTTGTTCAGTGTATCAATATGCCAACCAGTTTCCCAGTCTCCCTGTCACAGAGCAAGGAGTAACCATATGATGCTGCGCAAAGCAATGAAGCACAAATAGATGTCTGTTCTTGGGTGGGCCAGGGAATGCAGCACAAACCTTACCCTTTCCTTCTGTCCTTTTTCTTGACTTACTTGTGAGTATTATATGCAGCTGCACTTTCCCCTTTTTGACCAATAAGGAAAGGCCAAGATAATCACCAAGATGTTGGTCCTGAGATCACTGAGCTACTGAACCAAGGCCTGTAACCAAGTACCTCCAGATTTCTTGACTGAAAAAAAAAATGAATTCTTATTTGTTTTAACCATTTTAAGTCCAACTTTCTGTTAATTTGCAGCTGAAAACATTCCTGATACAAAACTATAAACTGAACAAGATTTTGACAAATATTTATATGAAGAAAAGCAGATGGAAAGCAGTAAAACAAAGAATGCTTCAGCCTAAAGGCCTGGAAAAATAATTAGAAGCAAATCAGCTCACCCCATGGAAGCCCAGAAGACTCGGGATTTGGAGATATCAGGAACTGCAGAAGATAGCACCTTCAGATTTGACATCTGGAGGACCCCAACAAAGACCCGCTCCCTACTGTTCCTCAAGTTCACAAGTCTACAATTACATGTTGGAAGGTTTCCTTCAACTCCTATTTATTCCTGGCTGTCTGTTTTTATTTGCGACTAAATTACTGACAATATGATTTAAGGAAAGTCTGCAATATGACATAAAAAAGAAAACACTTTTTAAAAAAAGCAAAACATTTTTAAAAATGCAAGGAGAGGAGAGAGAAAAGAAAATGAGCCTAGAGGACACATAAATAATGCAAAAAGCAGAAGAAATTTTCAAAAAGAAAAACACAAGTAATATCCTCAAAGGTATTTGAAAAAAAAAAAGAATGATATGCTATGAAATGGAGCTGGCTAATATACAGTAACAGAAATAAACAAAAATAATAGAAAGGTTGAAAGACAAAGTTAAGGCAACTTCCCAGAGAGTGATGTTAAGAAACAAGGTACAAAAATGTTGAAAATCAGAGGATCAGGTCCACATAGAAGTTCTGAAAAAGAGACTGGAGAAGCGGGGAAAGTGGAGGTCAAAGAACAAACAGTCTCTCAGAGAAAGGGGAAGTCTCAGACCCTCTTGGTAAGAATGTCAATTAGGACAACCATTATGAAAAACAGCATGAAGTTTCCTCAAAAAACAAAACAAAACAAAACAAAACTAGCATTGGAACTACCACATCATCCAGCAAGTCTACTACTGGGTGTGTATCCAAAGGAAAGAAAATCAATTATGTCAAAGACATATCTGCACCCCCATAATCATTGCAGCACTCCTCACAATAGACAAGAAATGGAACAACTAAACGTCCATCAGGTAATGAATGGATCAAGAAAATGTAGTACTTATACAGCATGGAATACTATTTAGCCATAAAAAGAATGAAGTTCTGTCATCTACTGCAACATGGATGGAAGTGGAAGATGGTATGTTAAGTGAAATAAGTCAGGTACAAAACACCACAGTATCTCACTTTTATGTGGAAGTGAAAATGTTGATCTCACAAAAGTAGAGAAAAGAATAGTGGTTACCAGAGCCTAGGAATTACATGGATAGGAGAAATAAGCTTCTAATGTTCTATAACACAATACAATAACTATGGTGACAACAATTAGCTGTATATTTCAAAGTAGCTAATAGAGAGGATTTTGGCTCGTTACAGATGAACAAGAAATGTTTACATCATGAATATACCAATCCTGATCTGACCATTATACATTGTATATGTATTGAAATATCATACTCTATCCCATAAATATGTACAAGTATTATGTGTCAAGTTTAAAAATATATTTTAATATATATTAAATATATGTTAATATATATTAAATACTAATATAACATATAAACTACTATATGTGTGTACACATACACATACACACACACATCATTCTCCTCCTCCAAGACACCAGTATTTAAAGTTAAATTAAAATATGTACAAAATCAGGTGATTATAAAAAATGCAGAAAAAGAGGGATAAACTGAGCATCTAATGAGTTTTCTGAGAGGAATAAACAGTTGTAACAAACAATCCTTTGCATTCGAGTGACATCAAATCTCTTTTAACATCAACACTAGAATTTTTGGTACTATGCCTCCAAAATTCTGAGCAGATTATTTTTACCATAGAATTTTTTGTGACTCAAATCAGTCAAGCAGGAAGGTAAATGATGCAAATTTTCTTTCATGAACTTTCCTTGAAAGAATTCCTTTCTCTTATGGAAAATCATGTTTCTGAAAAATAAGAGAATAAACCAAGAAAGATATAAACACAAGATTAAGGAAACAGGCACCTGCACCACAGAAAAAGGGCAAAGGGAAGCTCCAGAGTGGCAGCTGTGCAGCATATCTAGACCCAGAATGGGGGGAGACAGGCCTAGGGGAATCGCATGATTGACAGGTTATGTGATGCACTTTGATGCTTGAAGGTAAATTTGTTGTGGGCTTAAAATATATATAGACAGGTACATAGAATTTCAGTTTAAGAAACATAGTAAAATATTAGATGGAACAGCATGAAATTGCTGTTTTACAGGTTTTGTAGGTTTCATTGTCAAATATTGGTAATTCCATATCAGTTACCTAGATTTACAGGTCATTAAATGATGGTGGAAATTTGCTTTAAATGCTCTAAAGATAACAAAAACAAAAGAAAAGTTGGAGGGATATATGAAACAAGAATGTCAGAAAGTTAACTGTTATTGAAACTGGGTAACTAGCACAGAGGTTTCACAGTCCTGTTCACTCAACTTGTGTAGATGCTAAACATCTCTTAATAAAAAATTGTAATAGGAGAAAAGCATGACAACACAAAAATGTATAACATTTCAATTTTTTCAGACAGCAGGAGGAATCTCCACTTAGCAATAGTCATATAAAATCCAGTTATAGGGGCTGCGTTGTGGCTCAGTGGTAGCGTGCCTAGCATGCATGAGGCACTGGGTTCAATCTTCAGCACCACATAAAAATAAAGACAATAAAGTCCATCAACAACTAAAAAAAATATTTTAAAAAATCCAGTTATAGAACTAATGAACACAGAACAAACAAGGATCAGTTAAAGAACTCATGTATACAAAAGTGGGGAAGGAGACAGAGACAATTTCACATCCCCGCTCTACCCCATCCTTTCTAAATTGACTCCACTGACTCTAGACTACACTAGAAAGAGTTTATCCAAGTTGTTGAAATTCCTGAGATCCAAAACCCAATGAAAGAACCACTTTTCTCTGCCCATCAATCCTATTCCAGTTTATTATTTTCTTGTCCAATCTAGATTCCAAGATTCGTAATTACACGCACACTTTTGTAAATACCCTGAAGTCCTTGCTCTCTCAGTTCTGCTCTTTGTAACTGGCAGTTTTTTAAAGTAAAGTACAGTTATAATAAGACTATTACTTACTTGTAAATAGTAAATACCAATTTAGTAGTAAATATTTTCTATTTGACAGTAAAATATGCTATATAATAGTTTAGTTGTTGACATCACTGCTGAAAGTTTGAGATCAGGAATATAAGGCACAGATGACTATTATCACTATTCCTCTTACTCAATATTGCACTTGAAGACCTAACCAGCAGCATTATGAGAAAAAGAAATAAAAGGTAAAAGGATTGGAAAAAGGAGAAATAAAGTTCTCCTATTCTCAGATGATACGTAAGATCAGCTACATAGAAAATTCAAAATAATCTATATATAAATTATTAGCAGCAATAAGTGAGTTTAGTAAAGTTGCTGGAAATAAGGCAATATGAAAAATTCAATTGTATTTTATACATTAGCAATAAAGAAAAAATAAAATGCTTAAATAGATAGTATTTATAATACATGAAAACTATCAGATACAAGCAGGGAGATATGCGAGGCCTTTATGCAGAAAATTATATCATACTATTTAAAGAACTGAAGAACAAAATAAAGAAGAGGCTTCTTACATTTAGTACATAAATTCTTCCCAAATTTATCTATATACTCAATGCAATTCCAGCAAAATTCCAACAGATTGTGGACCTTGACAACTAGATATATAAAACTTACAATGCAAAGTACTAGAATAGCCAAGGCAATCTTGAAAAAGAATAAATTAGAATAACTTGTTTACCAGTTGTCAAGACTTATAATAAAAATACAATAATTAATATTGTGTGGTATTAATACAAGGATAGAAAAACAGACCAGTGAAACAGGATAGAGAATCCAAAAGTAGACTCATGCCTATGACCTAGTTGATCCAAGGTGCTACGGCAAGGGAAAGAACTTTGCTTTAATTTAATTCATCAACCTGTGGGTTCATACCTCACACATATTTATTATGTGTTCTAGTTCACTACAAAAACTTCAAAGAACACATAAATGTATTGATTCAAACTAAAAATAAAAATTGTAAAGTGCTTCTGAATAATGAAGTCAGTTGTTACAAAACACTGGTACAATGAACTTAAAGAAACTAATGTGGCACACAAATCAATTATATTAGGTGAAGAGACCAAGTTCTGCCATTAAAAAGAGAAACGTTCACGTTGTGTTAAAACAATCCAAAAAGGACAAAAATACAGAGAATAACATAAAAGTATAAAAAAGAAAGATGAAATGGCAGGGAGCAATTGAACTGAAAAGGATTAAACAAAATAAAAGCAAACATTACAGTCATGTGCTGCATAATGATGTTCAGTCAACAACAGAACATACCTATGACGGTGGTCCCAGAAGATTACAATGGACCTGGAAAGTCCTATCACCTAGTGACATCATGCCATAATAGCTTCGTAGCCCAATGCATAACATATTTGTGGTGATGCTGATGTAAATAAATCTTCTGCACTGCCACTTGTATAAAAGTCTAGTATATACACAATTATGTACAATACATAATACTTGATGATAAATGACTGGTACTCATATGTATTTACTATACAATAGTTTTATTGTTACTTTAGAGCATACTCCTTCTACTAATTAAAAAATGTTAATTCCCCTGTACAGTGATGCACACCTGAAATTCCAGAAACTCAGAGGCTGAGGCAGGAGGATCTCAAGTTCAGGCCAGCCTGAATAACAACAAGAACCTGTCCAAAATAAGAAATATAAAGGGCTGGGGGAGATAGCACAGTAGTAGAGCACCCCTGGGTTCAATCCCTAGTAGTGAAAAAAAAAGTGAACTATAAAACAACACCAGGTATGCCATGTCTAAGGTCCTGGGTTCAATATCTAGCACTTCAATAAATACATAAGGGCAAAAATTATAAAAAAAAATCTATGGCAACAAATTTGAAAACTTAGAAAAATTTGGGTAATTTCTTAGCAAAATATAAAAGAATCTAAGCACCACCAGTGGAAAACCCCAATACACTAATCACCACAGACTAAGTTAGAAATGTGTTTGAAGGTCTACATTGAGATGGTATTAGGACCACATGATTTCATAATTTGTTTCAGCTAATCTAACTAAGAACAATTATTCCAACAATATTTGAATTATCCCAGAATAAATGAAAAGATAGAAAACTTCCTAACATGTTTCATGAAGCCAAAATTTTAACATTAAAACTTGATAGTGTACCAAAAAGAAAACCATAGTCTCATTTATAAATATAGATGCACAAGTTGTAAAGAAAATATTGGCCAAGCAATATTAGGTAATAACTCAAAAAAATAATGCACTGGGGGTTGGGATTGTAGTTTAGTGGTACATCACTTGCCTCATATGTGTGAGGCACTGGGTTCAATCCTCAGCACCACATAAATAAATAAAACAAAGGTATTGTGTCCATCTACAACTGAAAATTAAGAAAAAATAATAACACACTGGAATCAACCAGAGCTTAATTCCAGGAATACAAGTGAAATTCAATGTGATAAAGTGTGTTTATGAAAAACCAACAGCAAACATCTTTCCACTTGGTGAAACAGTAAAACTATTTCAAATAAAATAAAAAACAGACAAAGATGCCTGCTATTACTATTATTAATCAACATTGTTATGCCAGTACTACAAATGAAATAAACACTGAGAAAAAAAATACATTATTTTTTACAAATTGCCTAATTATATGTATTTAGAAAACACAATGAAATATAATTTTTAAAAACTAGTAGAATTGATAATAATAGTTGATAAAGTAACACTATGATGTAAAATAAATACACAAAAAAGTCATTGGGCTTTCCATATTCAAGCACAAACACCTAGAAACAGAATTAGGAAAAAAATATTCCATATACAATAATGAAGCTATCAGTAAAATACAAAGGAGTAAACTTATGTAGAAAAGTACAAAACTTATATGAAGAAAATCATATTAAAGGATAATTTTAAAATCTAACCAAATGGAAAGACATTCATATTCTTATATGGGAAGATATAATAGCATAAAAATGTCAATTCTCTTGACATCATAAAAATGTCCAACTAGAAATTTGGTCCAAAATACAGGCCTAGTAAACACATGCTGCACGACATAGAGTATGTTTAAGTTACCAGAAGAAAATCAAATGTGGAGAGAGGTTTACACAAGGGACAACTGGCATGGAAACCCACCAACCAGAGCTTAAATCAATTAAGCTCTTCAATTGCCCCTTCAATTCCACTGCTTGCGGGACCAGTTGGGAGAAATGCTTCTGGTCAGGAACTTGGAAGGGCAGATGCGGGAGCAATTGGAGACTGAACCAGAAAACGTGGGGTCTGCAGGTGATATAGGAGACTAAGAATTGGCTCCCCCACCATATGAGTTGAACTCAGGGAAGATCCCTGGGGTACAGTCTTTGAGCGTGGACCAGCAAGTACTGGGCGCTGCAGATGCACTGACTTAAAATCTCTAGACCAATTGGCATTCAGCAAAGAGCCTGGAGCCTGCAGAAGACTAAACCCTGCCTCCAGGAATTCCGCCTACCAGATTACCTCTCTCACTCCAGCAATCCAGAGGGTGGAGCATCACACTCCTAAAACGTCTGAGAAGCCGAGAATACTTTGAACTACAACAGAAAGAATTCTTCAACTTTTCATCAAAAAAATTTTTTTATTCTTTTTCACTGTTTAATTGTGACCTTTAAATACATAGACATATATATATACATAGTTTCCTATTTTTTTTCTTCTCATGTCTAGCATTTTTAAAAAATATTTTTTTAGTTGTTGATGGACACAATACCTTTATTTTGTTTATTTAGTTTGTTTATGTGGTGCTGGGGATCGAACCCAATGCCTCACACATGCTCGGCAAGTGCCTGCCACTGAGCCACAACCCCAGCCCCTCATGTCTAGCATTTTTGAAGACAATTATTTTACTTGGATTAGTTTTTTTGTGAACTAGAATGTTTGATTAATATATTTTAGTTTTGTTTTATATTCTTTTATTTTTTTAATTTAAATTTTTGCTTTATGTATATTTTTTCTCCTACCTGGTTCCCTTGATTCTCTCTTCTCTTCTGCTAACAGCCAATCCCTATTATTCTCTCCATCACCCTTCTTTTAACATTTTACTTCTGTCTTCTCTCCTCCTCCTTCATAATCATCACACCCTATATCACTTCTGTTCTCTCTCTGTCCACCATTTGAAAATGTAAACCCTTTTGCAAACTTGCTGTTATTATAGGCTATACCTGATCATATAATTTCTGTTTATTATTATAATTAACATTGTAGACATCATAGTAAGAACTATTTGGTTTAATGCTGTAAATTATTTGCATTGGTTTTTGTTATTACTTGTCTCCCCCTAAACAGTGAGGTACTAGAAACCTTCACAGACACCATAAGTCCACAGAATAGAAGAAACTCTACTGCCTTAGAAACTCTACTGTTAGATAGGTAGACACGCAAACAACATGAAAAAGCAAGAGAACAAATCACCCCAAGCAAACCAAGATACTCTGATAACAGAATCCATCAATACCACAGTGGAAGAAATGTCAGAGAAGGAGTTTAGAATGTACATCATTAAATTGATCTGTGAAGTAAAGGATGATGTAAGAGAGCAAATACAGGTAGCAAAATAGAGAGATAGGGAGATAAAGAGATCTCAATAAAGAGAGATTTTGAAAAAAAAACAGAAATTCTTGAAATGAAGGAAACAATAAACCAAATTAAAAATTCAATAGAAAGCATCACCAATATACAAGTTCACTTGGAAGAAGTGGCAAAGAAGACAAAACATATAATCTTGCAAATAGAGTTGACCATGGAGAGAAGATGTTAAGAAACCATGAAAAGTACTTCCAAGAATTATGGGATAACTAAAAAGACCAAATTTAAGATTTATCAGGATAGATGAAAGCATGAAGATACAAACTAAAGGAATGCACAATCTTTTCAATTTAATAATACCAGAAAATCTTCCAAAGCTAAAGAATGAAAAGGAAAATTAAATACAAGAGGCTTATAGGACCACAAATGTGCAAAATTACAACAAACCCACATCAAGGCACGTTATAATAAAAATGCCTAGCATACAGATTTTAAAGGCTGCAAGAGAAAAAAAAATCAGATGTATAGGGGGAAATCAATTTGGGTCTCAGCTGATTTCTCAACCCAGAACCTCAAAAATAGGAGTTCCTGGAATAATATATACCAAGCTCTGAAAGAAAATGGATGCCAACCAACAATCCTATATCCAGCAAAATTAAGCTTCAGATTTGAATATGAAATAAAAACCTTCCATGATAAACAAATATCAAAGGAATTTGAAACCAGAAAACCTGCACTTTAAAATATTCTCAACAAAATATTCCATGAAGATGAAATTAAAAAAAAAAAAAGTAAAAACCAGGAAAGGAAGGAACTACACTTAAAAAAAATACTCAAAGAAGAAACTAATTCAAATTAAAAACTAGAAATAAACAAAAATGACTGGGAAGATAAATCATATCTCAATAATAACTTTGAAGATGCTCAAGCTAACTAATAATTAGAGAATTGCAAATTACAGTGAAATAACAATCACCCAATAGCCAATCAGATAAAAAGAATAGAGAGCAATCATACCCATTGCCAACAAGATTAGGAGGAACTGTTTACAGCTGCTCTAAAAGCACTTTGATGAATTTTTTACATTAAAAATACATAGACACTTCAACCAACAAATCATGCCCTTGGGAATCAATCCCATAAAAATAAATTCAATAGGGCTGGGGTTGTGGCTCAGTGGTGGAGCATGTGTGGGGTATTGGGTTTGATTCTCAGCACTGCATATGAATAAATGAATAAAATACAGGTCCATCAACAACTAAAAAGTTTTTTATTTAATTCAATAATAAAACGTTGATTGTAGTATTGGTCTCATTGTAAAAAACAAGAAACAAACACAAAAAGGGTTCCTAGCAATAGGTAATAAATAATGGTTTACCTAACTGTGTAAGTTAAGCAGCCATTAAAAAGAATGAATTCGAGTTACACAATTTGGCTCAGAAGGATTTTCTGGATATATCTTTGAGTGATAAAAGAGAGAGGTAACTTAGTAAGACCCTGTCTCAAAAAATACAAAGGGTTGAGGATGTAGCTCAGTGGTAGAGCACCCCTGGGTTCAATTCCGAGTAAGGAGGGGAAAAAAAAGTGAGGTCAAGAGAAGGGCATATACTATGATCCTATTATAAACATATGTGTGCCTACATGTGTGTGTGGGGGGGGGGTGGACAGAGAGAGAATGTGACCATGAAGACAAACACAGAAGGATACCAGCTTGCCAACACACATTTCTTTACACAGGGGGGTAAAGAATGCAGAAGTTGAAAAGGGAAAAGGGGAACATATTATATGATTTCATTCATGTTATGCCAATTACTCAAATGTCTGCTCTAATGTGGATTAGGAATACAACACGATTGGAATGGGCTTCCATCCTGCCAGGCATGGTGGCACGTGCGTGTAATCCCAGCATCTCAGAAGGCTGAGGCAGAAGGATTCAAGGCCAGCCTCAGGACCTTAGCAAGGCCTAAGCATCTTGTGAGACCACCTCAAAATAAAAAATTAAAAAGGGCTGGGGATGTGGCTCAGTAGTTAAGCAAACATGGGTTCAATCCCTAGTGCCACACACACACAAAAAAAAAAAAAAAAATCAAAAACAAAACATCCTCCACATGGTCTCCATCTTTAAACTACTTCATAACCATTTGACATTTTCTCATCCATTGAACTTATCCATTCTGTACAATGTAAATCTCACAATCTTTTGTGCATTTTCTGGTAATTCTCTTGAAAAATATTATTGTTCATTAACTCTTTTTTAAAAATCATTTATTTTTTAGTTGTAGTTGGACACAATATCCTTATTTATTTTTATGTGATGCTGAGGATCAAACCCAGTGCCTCACCCATGCTAGGCAGGCGCTCTACCAATGAATGAGCTACAGCCGCAGCCCTGTTCATTAACTCTTAACCCACATTTTATGTAATTGAATTTTTGGGCTTTTTAAGCCAGGATGTGATTTTACACATAAATTTAAGTATGTACCCATATATAAATAAATTAGAAAATGGAGTTAGTAATTATATGTTTACTTATTATTAGAATGTCCCATAAAATGAAATACAAGTTACAGAAAATATGCATGAAGTATACCATTTTGGTAATAACGAGCAAAACCTTAACCATAAATGCACATTTAAATAACTTGAAATGAAACAGAAAACTGTTAAAACTATTCACAAAGCCACTGGCACGTGTTACATAAAGGGGCAGAGTACTATCACTGCCTTTATAACTCTTTGCCTTATATTACTTCATTGTATAATAAGCCAAAAAGTAATGCTTTTGAAATCTGAATATATTAAGTAATGAAAACAGAGACAATTCATAACCAATAAAATAAAATAAAGTAGGTAATACTGTCTACCTCATAGGATCTGCTGTAAAGATTAAATGAGATAATTTATATAAAGTGCTTAGCATATTCCCCAATATGTAAATGCTGAAAAAAATGATAGCTATTTTTTATTTTTTAAAAAAAAAGATTACAAAGAACATTAGAAATGATGAAGCTGAAGAGACAAAGCCTTTGAAAATGACATTGTGTCCACAGGACACTATTCCCCATATTACTGAATCTTATCTCCATTGACTGCAAGGATTCATATGATGGTAACCTGAACACACTCTCACTGACAGTAAAAATAAAGTCGCAAGTAAATATATAAAGCACTTACATTAAAAGGAGATGGTGATCTTTTTGCCTTGAAGATTACTTTAACCACCATTCCAAGGCTATATGCTTCTATCCCAAAACTTCAAATGAGAAATATGTGGGCCCTGGACAACAGGGGAGACTCACCAGGACAAATTCATACAGAATGGGGAGTCAGGCAGTTGCCTCTCCTGAGGCCTACCCAAGGGAAATTCCTAAACAAGAAATTTCACCCTACCTCTGGATTTCTTTGCTAGCCCACCTAGAAATCTGAGTTTGTTTACAATCTACAAACTAAATCTGGCCCATCAGTACTATTCCTATTGTCCAGTGAAATTCACACACATGTTATTAGTCTTATTACTCACATGGAATTGACCTTGTCTTCAGGACCTTGTACTTGGCCTGTCACGGTGCCTTTGCTGGTATTCTTCACCCAGCCAACCACTCCTATTTTCTTAGCTTCACCTTCTGTGTACTGGTTTCAGGAGAAAACAAAAGAGATGAAGTCAATCATGAAAAGTCTGAATTCATAACATATTCTATTCCAATATTCAAAATGTTAACCTGATAATATTTTTATTCTAAAATATAGTCTACGCCAACACTGGCAGAGCTGAACCAGTCACACCTCTATTTAATAGCAAGAACTTTCACTTGAATGGTATCTTCTATTAAATTCCTCTTTCAGAACAACACATTGCAAAAATAGAAACTAATAGTAGAAATTATTTCAGAACCAGTTTCTGTGATGTGTTTTGGGATCTATAAAATTCAGCCACATTGCCCGCAGGCCTGTGGACACTAAAATTGCATTGTCAATCTGATGCATTGTCATCAATCCAAGATTCTCAATCACTGACAAGAAACATCCTGTTATGATCAACATTAAGCATTCAAGGGCAGGAACAAAAACTAAAACACTTCGAAATTTCCTACAAAAATGAGGGAAAATAATTTTAACAAGAAAATTAAACTATCAAGAACACTAGCCTACACAAGTTGGACTGCAGAATTATCGTAGATTAAAAGATTCTGATGGGTTTTGATGGCTCTGGATTTACCACAAAAATGTTATAATTGTTTATGGATAAATTTCTCTTTCCTATGATTCATATATATATAGTCATGAATGGATCTTTATGTTTATTTATTTGTATGCAGTGCTGAGAATCAAACCCAGTGCCTCACACATGCTAGAGAAGTGCTCTACCACTCAGCCACAACCCTAGCACCCCCACCCCCTGTGATTCTTAATAGTTTCTTTAAATTCTTTTCCCAGTTTCAAATTCAGTTATTCTACTAAAAATGAAAAAAAAGAAACATTTTGATTTTGAATTATTTTAACCACATTATTCTAAAACTTCTTGTGGATCCAGTCAACCTGAAGTTTTCAAAACTATGCTCTTCACCTGCTTGGAGGCTAGGCGATCTATACTCCACAGACTCAGCAAGATGAAGCAACACAAACCAAAATCATTTTATTAATTTTTAATTATTTTTATTTTACTTTGTACTATTTTCTACCAATTTTTGCTCAGATGGATATAGGAATTGGCTCGGAACATAATTCAAGATAATTATGAAAATGGAGACAATCTGAGTTGTGGAGGATGGAGTTGTCAAAATATATAGAGGCTTTACTGTTAGGAAAGTGTTGAAACTAACTCTCAGGGGTTGGGGACCAGAGACCTAATCAAGTGACTCCCAGCAGCAACAGTAGGTGAAAATACAAGCCACAGTTAACTTTTAGGAAAAGAGTATTTTAACAAATAAAAATTTAAAAAGAGAAAAGGAAATATAACTGCTGAAAACCTGGGAACTGCTTTCATATTCCACATTAGCATTTTTCATTCTGCAGTGCTAGATATGCTCTCTTGCCTGGAGCATTTTTCTATCCAGAACACGTGAAAGAGCCCCTACTTTGTACTCAATATATCTGATCAAAATGTTTAATTCAAATCAACCAAGAGAGGTGCTTTTGAAATTCAGAGAAAATATTAACTAATAAATAAGAAGGCTGTAATGTTTCTGACTATTTTTAAAGGACAGCTTTAATAAAACAGTAATTTCAAAGATATTCATATACATCTTCATTTGCTGTCAAGGGCAGTAAATAAGGAGTAGGCTAGCACTATGCAGAAAATTGCACTGTCTCTGATTAAAAATAACAGGAAGCAAGTGAAAAAATAATAAAGTGTATTGACTTACCATTCTGAAGCAAACACCTGTATAAAAGAAAGATAAAAAGAAATGTCAGCATGTCTACCTTTTAAGAAAAAAAACTATATTTCCTAACTTAATGTTCATCTATTTATTAGAGGGTAAGTAAAAGATAAATAAAACATTCAATATCTGAATGTATTCAAAGGGCATTGTTCAAAAGTATTCTCTTTAGCCAAACACAGTGGCCAATGTTTGTAATTTCAACAACTAGGGAGGCAGGAGGATTACAAGTTCCAGGACAGCCTGAGTAACTTAGTGAGACCATGACTTAAAATAGAAAATAAAAGGGGCCGGGGATGTAGTTCAGTAGTAAAACACCCTAGGTTCAATTCCCAATACCAAAAAAAAAAAAAAAAAAAAAAAAATATATATATATATATATATATATATACACACACACACACACACACAGACACACATATACACACAGATATATATATAGTGTAGGTATATAGATATATAGGTATATATGTATATATATTTTTAAATAAAAAGAGAAAGGGAAGTTTTTGGAGAAATATAATATAGTAACACTCTTTAAGACCAAAGTATAACGAAATTCTGAACTACATTCTGAATCTGTTGTAAAATGCTAAATAGAACAAAATGCTTATTATAAGGACAGTTGAGGATACTTAGCTTAAAATTTACCCATCCTTAGATTTTAGAATTTTTTTCTTTAAATACAATAACTAAATTCAAGTTTAAATAAACATTTATATTTTCATTTTATTTCTGTTAGTAACTAGAACCAATGAAGCAATATCAAGAAATGATATTCCTGACCATGACTGGGCTTCAGAAGCTTCAGTACTAATTAAATTAACTAAAATGGAAATAAGCCTTAGAATCTTTACAGTGTAGATTACATTATGTTCATATTTCAAATCATATAGGTTAGGTAAAGTTGCTGGTGCTGATTATGTTTTCTCCATATAAACTGTGTTAGATGGGGCTGTTCCATATTGATAATTACCATAGTATCTTATACTTCCATTATCCATCCTACAAAACTGTGTGAGTGCCATCTTAGACACAAGTCAAGTAAGCTATGGGATTTCCTATACTAGGTTGTTTGGAACCAAACCTTCATACAAGGAGAACAGGGCCCTAATACAGGGGTAAAAAAAAGAGGCAAGCTGGTTCCAAATTACCAAGGATGTATGTTTATCATTTGAGACCTGGTAGGAGAAAGGGAAGTCCTTCTTACATCTCTCCTGGGAAGTGCAGCAATGATCCTATACAACAGAGCTCAGGTCATTCTTGCAAATTGCAACTTGGAAGACATTCAATCCAAAAGGATGCATAGAACTGGCTTCTCAGGAATAGATTTGCCCCACAGTTGAGATCCTACCTGAGAATTGGTCAAAATGGGTTTAAGAAGCATCAGGAATATGGCAGGTGCAGAAATACAGAGCTTGTTGAGTACTATTTAGTTTTTATTCCCACCTAGAGCACATGAGAAATTTGGAAATCTTTTTCCAAATTGAAAAAAAAAAAAGGAGTTTAAATTTAGAGGACAGAAGAGAGCATAGCAATTAAAAATATTTTTAGAACGTATAAACAACTGTGGAAGATCCACACAATGGACTACTCAGAAATCAAAAAGAAAGACCTATGGATACAAGCAACAATTTTATGAATTACATGTTGAATCAAATGCATTGTGCTAAGCAAAGGAAGCCAGACTCACACATAATGTGTAATCCCACATTCTGAAACAGGCAAAACTATAGACAGAAAACAAATTAGTGGTTGCCAACACCTAGGCATAGGGGGACAGTGCTACAAGGAAGCATGAGGGAACTTTTGGGGGGATGGAACTGTTCTTTATCTAAACTATGGTGGTTGTTACGTTATTGTATGCATTGGTTAAAACTCATTGAATGTACAGCAAAAAGGGTGAGTGTCACTGAATGTAAATTATACCTTGGTTGAAAAAAATTAAGAAAAAAAAAACATTATGAAGTCACAGGGGATAGAAAAGCTGGTCTCCAAAGAGGCCAAAAGATATTGCTTCTACACACAGCAATTGAGCCTGGTTAGGAGCATATAGAAGACTAGTAGTTTAGATATTTTTATAGTTTTGTAAGCAGATTTATAACAACTTTTCCTGATGGTAGTATACTGTAGTGCCAAATGAATATGAAGAAAATAGAGCAGCCAAGCAATGAAGACAGGAGAGTATCACAAATGGAATTTTTATAGGGCTATAAAAATATTTTTAAAGATACATGTAAAACTTGGAGGAAGGATGAGTGGGAAGTATTGATCTGAAGGAGAATCAGAAAGGCAATCTGCTGTATAGATGGAAGGAAAGACATTAGCTAATAGATGATATAAAAGGAATCAGCAGAAAATTCAAGAAACTTCATGTCAACCCAGACCATATAAAAAAGAAAGACACAACAGGAGGGAAATTCTACAGGCAATAGTCTGAAATATTTTCACTATATGAGTGAGGGATTCTGAAACACAGTAAGATGCTGACCAATAAGTAGATTGACAGTTTGGATCATGTTCCTCTCCCCATTCCTCAGCAGTAAAAGCTCTGTGTATTCAAATAGCAACACCTGAGAGTTGTTATAGAAAATCAAATCTAGGACTCCTTCTCAGACCTACAGAAACAGAACTTTGTAGGTAATATCCAGAAATCTGGTTTTAACATAATTTCCAAATGATTCTTATGCATACTGAAATTTAGAACCAGTAAGTGGCCCCAACTTACAGGAGATATAGAAGAGATCTGGAAAGGGTTTGTTTTCCAGGACAAGGACAGCATCACAAAAATGAAAACCAAAATCTTATAGGGTACTGCACATGGGATAAATCTCCTACTGTCTCTGGTCCAAGTTGTGTTGATGATAAGTCATGTACATGCATACTAGTTTTGCCTCACCTGTTTTACAAGTCAGCAACACTACATGAAAGAAACAATAGATGATGAAAAGGCAAAACCCCCTCTCCAGCACCCTACTTGGACCTGGAGTTGTAGCTGCCTAGGCAGCCTGTCTCTTAGATTGCTCCTTCCATCCTTACAACCTATTGCTAGAAATACTGGAGCTGCCCAGAGAGGGAAGATGACAACACACAACACAGCGAAGAGCAACGTCCTTTCAGCATATGAATCCCAAACACCCTTCCACCATCTATTCACTGGTGAAAGAAAAACAAAGGACATTCGCTTTTTGTGAAGGGGTTGTAAGAATTTTTATAACAGGTATCAAACACAGATATTCTACAAATTATGTATTGTCAGATTAAGGAAATTACCTAAATCAGTCTATTGACAGAATTTTTTTTTTTACACAGACATAAGCTAGGATTCAGGCAACTTAAATATATTTAATAAGCATACAGTTAGACATTGATTATTCACTTGACAAAAATCATATTAATTGTCTAATTCTAAATGCAAGTAATGAGATGGGTATATAAGACATAGTTCCTGCATCTAGGAACTTAATCTAGTCAAATAGGAGAGGTAGAAAAGTAAACAGGCTGAGTATGATTCCATTGTGTATATATGCCCATTTTTTTTTATCCATTCATCTATTGAAGGGCATTTGGTTGGTTCCACAGTTTAGCTATTGTGAATTGTGCTGCTATAAACATTGATGTGGCTTTGTCTCTGTAGTATGCTATTTTTAAGTCCTTCGGGTATAGACGGAGGAGAGGGATAGTTGAGTCAAATGGTGATTCCAGTCCCAATTTTCCAAGAAATCTCCATATTGCTTTCCATATCAGCTGTACCAATTTGCAGTCCCACCAGCAGTGTATGAGTGTACCTTTTTCCCTACATCCTCACCAACACTTATTGTTGTTTGTATTCATAATAGCTGCCATTCTGACTTGAGTGAGATGAAATCTTAACAGTAGTTTTTGCAGGTAAATGGATGGAGTTAGAGAAGATAATAGTAAGTGAAGTTAGCCAATCTCCCCAAAATAACAAATGCCAAATGTTTTCTCTGATATAAGGAGACTGATTCATAGTTGGGTAGGGTAGGGGAGCATGGGAGGAATAGATGAACTCTAGATAGGGCAGAAGGGTTGGAGAGAAAGACAGGGAGCATGGGGTTAGAAATTATGGTGGAATGTGATGGACATTATTATCCAAAGTACATGTATGAAGACCTGAATTGGTGTGAATATACTTTGTATACAACCAGAGATTGAAAAATTGTGCTTTATATGTGTAATAAGAATTGTAATGCATTCTGCTGTCATATATAAATTTTTAAAAATTAATAATAAAAAGAAAAGTAAACAGGCAATTAAAATTGCTGTAGAATGCATAAACCTGGATGCAAGTGAGAGTTTACCAGATACATGATCCAAGTTAAAGATTGGATCTTAAGAGTTGAGACTTCAATCTTGAGCAAATATTGGTATGATGAAAGTAGAATAACATTACAAATGGAAGAGCTGTGTAAAGGCCCCAAGTTGGAATTTTGGCACATTTGGATACCACACATAGTTAAATACTCACAACCATACATTCCCTTATTTTCAAAATTATTTCTAGGCCCCAAACTTTACTGGAGACTTATTGAAAAGTAGTTCAGTTCTGCTCTCACTTTTATAGAGGAATTGGTATAAATGTTTTTATACCTAAAGTTTCCATAATCCAACTAATCCACTGCAAGAACCTCCTTAATAGTCTCCCTGCTTCTAGTTCTGCCTCCTAGAATGTATTCTTCATAAAGCAGCCAAGGTGGTTGGCTTTTCTTATGTAAAATCAAATAACTTCCATCCCCTGCTTAAAATTCTCCAGTGGTTCCCCATGATATTCAAAATGAAATGTATCCGATTACCAGAGTCACTGGGCCCCTTCCTAATGCCTCTACCTTTATCTCTAGCACTCCCTCTCTCTTTATTCCAGTCAGACTGCTCCTGGGGACTCCTTACACATGCCAAGCACATTCCTCCCTCATGACCTCTGCACTAATTATTCCTTCTGCCTGAGATGCTCCTTGTCTGGGTCTTAATGACTGGTTCCTTCTCATTACTCCTCTCCACACAAATGTCACCTCCTTAGAGAAATATTTCCTGACTGATTTGTCTAAAACAGCAATGCTCCCGTTTCCTGCACACACATACACACATGCATACTATCGATTACCATATGATATTATTATGTATTTATTTATGTATTTTCAAATTCCTGTCTTCACAATAAACTATTAAGTTCCATGAGGGCAGGATTTTTCCTGTCTTGTTCACCTAGCACCTAGACAAAAGCTAAGTTCACAGTTGTTGAATAAATAGATAAAACTAGCTGATGAATATTTAAGTGACATACTTAGGTACCCCATAATAATTCATTATTAATATCACAAATATACATATAACCATAATGACTAGAATTTAAATCTGTTTTTAAAATGGTGACGCTAAATATACTGCATTAAAGTTCTGGAAAGAATCTCAATTTTACAAGTAGAACTCTACATAAGTCATAATACATAGTGATTGAATATTATATTATATATATATATATATATATATATATATATATATATATATATTTATACATATATGCACACACAACTATAAAAGATAGCAAGATGTTACTTGATAGTGCCTCAGTTGACATTAGGCATGTACATAACATTAGGCTTATACACAGTGCATATATATATATATATATATATATATATATATACACATATATATAACAGATATAACCATGATAACTAAAAAAAGAGAAATGTTTAAGTTGGTTGTCTTAAAGAACCTTCAGGATTTGGGGTGGGAAACTAGAGCAGGATGTGGTTTTCATCATCAATCCTCTTATACTGTTTTACATGTTATAAATTCATGTGTGTATGCTAATTTGATTTAAGTTTTTGAAGTTTTAAATTTTAAAGTGTTTGTAACTATGAATGGTAAGGATACACACATATGTAGTTACTTTAAAAATCTTAAAATGGCAGAGTATGGTGGCACACGTCTGTAATCCCAGTGGCTCAGGAGGCTGAGGCAGAAGGATCTTAAGTTCAAAGCCAGTCTCTAAATAAAATACAAAAAGGGCTGAGGATATGGCTCAGTGGTTAAGTGCCCAAGTACAATCGCCTGTACAAAAAAAAAAAAGAAAAAAAAAATCTTAAAATGGTAGAACTGCAGGATTTAAGTGACATATTTAACTAACCCATAATAATTCATTATTAACATTGCAAATATGCACATAACTATACTGACTGGAATACAAAATGTTATTATTTTAGGCAGTGACAGATGGAAAAAAAAAGACTGAGATAAATCATATATGAAAGATTCAACATGTATTTAATAGAGATTTCGGTTGCCTTGGTTATAGATTTAATGTTTTCAGGTTGAAACCCTGGAGATCATAGTCTTTCTGTAATATGTTCTTTGGGGTCACTACTTGAGAAAGAATACCAAATGTAATAACTATGTTTTAACATTACTTAATATATAAATGCCTATGGCACATACAGATTATTTTCCCTTCTTCCTAAAAGAATTCTGTTTTACCTGGAGGCAGCAAAGTGACCTTCTATGTTTCCTAGTCATCCTTATGGCAGGGGTGGCCTTGTGAGAGGTAAGCCAAGTCACTGGTTGAGGCTTTCAGAAAAGCTCTTCTGCAGGGACTGACCCAGCCAGGGGTATTTCATTTGCCTCTCTTTGCTGACTGTGATGTGAATATAATGATTAGAGTTATCGCAGCCACCTTGAAACCATGAGGGAAAGGCTCTGGCCCTAACTTCCTAAAAGATTGTAAGTGTCAGAAGATGGAGGAAGAAGTGAGTAGGGGTGGGGAATGGAGAATTCAAGAGACTGGAGAGAACAAGCCTAGGGGTACACAACTAATCCCAAGTACTGTGGGGATGAATGACTGAGGGAGGAGGATCCAAGTTCAAGGCAGAGCCTGGGCAACTTTGAAAGACCCTGTCTCAAAATAAAAAAATAAAAAGGGTTAGGGATGTAGCTCAGTGGCAGAATTCCCCTGAGTTCAATCTCCAGTACCTCAAAAAAAAAAAAAAAAAAAAAGAGGAGGAGGTATTCTTTTTGGGGGTGATAGATCTGCTCTGGAAATAGATAGTGGTAATAGTTGTGAAGTACTGTGAATATATCAAAACGTGCTTTGTATTTAGTGTTATATGAACCATATTTCAATTTTTTTAAAATCACATACACGCAGCAGAAAACAGGATTGTGATGTAGTCATTCCTCTCTCTATCTGTAGAACAGGATCATTATTCAATTTTGCTCACCACAAAATCTCCCTTATTTTTACTACTGTTCCACACCAAAAAAACAAATCAAAATAAAACAAAAAACCCCACAGTGCAGATCATCTTGAAGTACTTTAAACAGAACCGAATTTTCCCACACTTTAAGATTTATTTCTGTAGAAAAAGCCTTTTGCTCCCTAGCAATGTCCTTCCAGGAGGAGGATTATCGATTAGTGTGACATTTCTGGCCCACCTTCTTCCCTGCCCCTGATTCATTCCCAGGGACATGTAGTGACTCATCCATTGGGTAAGTTTAGCAGGAGAAGCATGCTTCTTCTTTTTCCTCCTGCTGGGAGCAAAGTATCCACAGGGATCATACTCTTCTCTTTAGAGTAGCCCTGCCTATGCCCAGTTGGGTGTATTTAATTCTGCAATACAGGTTATTATAAAGTTCACTTACCTGCAGATATAGGCCACACACCCCAAACTCTGCTTCACTTTTTGTCTTCCCTGTCAATAACTCACATAATGAAGATGGGTGCTATTTACTGGGCCCCTTAAACAACACCCCTTATTTTAAATTCTTACAAGGAATGTGTGTTAAGGGGTTTTAAGACTCCAGACCATTAACTTTGCAAAGCAGCAAATCATGTGGGAATCAACCATTCAAAGCACCAGAGAACGCTTGGAATTTTCCAGAATCTTTCTGAAAGTCTTGACCCCTAGTTTAATGCATACTGTGCAACCCAGAGACATCTACATAGAAAGAAAAGGTGGACATGGAGACATATTTTCTGCAGTTTATCAGAGCAAGCTGAAACAGACACTCTTAGGTCAAGGCCTCTGCTGAAAAAGATGCTTCTGTGAGTTTTCAGGGCCTCCCGCGCCGCTTCCACCTCACTTGCTAAAGAGAAGGGAAGCTGATATGACACACAGCTCTGGAAACTGGGACAGATATTAGCCCTTTCAGTCATAAAAGACTCAAGCACAGTATGTTGCTCAGTCAAGACTCAGTCAGCAGCAACTGTTCCTCACTTTGTGGAAGGACGGATCAGTGGGAAACCTGACATGAATATTTGCAAAGCAAATACACTTTAAATCTACAAAGAAGCGTTGATATTTAAAGAAACCATATGATGAATTTTAAATGTCAGCAGCCTTTCATGTAAAATCAGATTTTCATATTGCAATGTACCCCTCCATCCTGGGCTCTGACTTTTATGTAAAATCAGATTTTCATATTGCAATGTACCCCTCCATCCTGGGCTCTGACTCAATTTTGAATTCAGGAAGTGATCTAGCTGCTACAAAGCAGCCCTTAATGATTTTTAAACATCCATAATTGTTTAAAATCTTTCCTCATATGTAATAAAATTCTGCCTCATTTGACCTTTCCTCATGGTCTAGGGTCTGTTCCCTAGAGCCACACACGATGACATCTTTGCAATAATTGAAAGAGCCATCATGCTACTGTTTTCTCTAAGAGCTAACTGTCCCCAAGCACTTCAATTTAATTCAAGACACTTTTGAAGTCTCCACTAGAGGCACAGCCCTCTAGGAGATATAAAAAAAGCCACCAGCTTGACCTTCAAAATCGTATCCTTATTGTCTAGTGAGAGACATAGCCATGTACACAAATAACTGCAGCAGAAAACAGAATGGGTGGAAGAGAAGTAAAACCAAGAAGTATAATGGAACTATTAATGAAATACTGTAGGAACAAAGAAGCCAAGAGGGAATTAGAGTCAACCAGGCTTATGTTTTTTGACTTTAATGTACTTAAATTTTCAACCTCTAAAAAACAGCTTTTCTATTTTCCTGTGCACATAAAGAAAAATATGTACATCCAAATTATGTGCTGAATCCATTTAATTATTCATTGCAGTTTGTATTTTCAGCAATCTTTAATAAAATTACTATTTATATCAGGACTTCAATAAGCTACTTGCATTCTAAAACTGAATTAATAGTATCAAAAACAAACTTGAATTTCTAAGGCACACGTCAACCAACAGATTGCCACAATGCTATTCTAGGAGTGTCATTAATATTGACCTGAGAGCTGGTAAAGCATCAAAGTATCTGGAGACAGTTAAATCAATTTCCCTTTCAAATTTTCAGACTGTATTATTCTAGACGTGAATATAACTACACATCCAGAGAAATATGATAAGCCAGGCCATAGCTACAAATACTCTAAGAACATAGGTTCAGTCCCCTATTCCACTAACCCTGTTCCCAAAGCTCCCAATGCAACAGAAGTTGGTGGGGGTCTTGGGGAAGAGCTTCTCAAGAATATGGAGATTTTACCAAAAAAAAAAAAAAAAAAAAAAAACTCCTTTTCTCTCCTTTATCCATTAGCCAGAGGTATGTACTTAATACTTTCAATAAATGTTAAATAAGACATAACTTTCTGCAATCTTACAATAAATTCCCTTTATGTTCACATTTTTTAAAAAATGAGATTTTTTTTTAAAGCATAGGATAGAGCCAGGCATCATGGTGTATGTCATAATCCCAGCTACTCAGGAGTCTGAGGCAGGAGAATTGCAAGTTCAGGGCCAGTCTCAGCAATTTAGCAAGACCCTGTCTCAAAAAATAAAAAAGCTGGGAACATAACTCAGTAGTAAGGTTGGGCTGAATCTTTAATACTAAGAAAAAAAGAAAGGAAAGGGAAAGTAGAGAATGGAAAAGAAAGGGGAGAAAATAGCTGTACAGTGGAGAAATCTGACAAATGCCATCTCAGCCAGGTGATCAAAGTCAACAAGACAGCTGTAAGTTGTTATGTACCCTTGACATGGTGCTTTCCATTGCTTCTTCCTTTACTTTTTTAAAAATAAACTTTTTGTTTAGAAAAGTTGGGAAGATAGTATGTAAATATTTTTTTAAATATATTTTTAGTTGTAGATGGACATGCTCCAAATAGATGATAATGGTCTTCTTCCCAATAACCCATAAACCCAAGTCTTAGCATGTCAAAATATCAGACAAATTCTAATTGGGGAGCAATCTACAAAATACTTGACTTCAAAGTACTCTTTAAACTGCTAAGGTCATCAAAAACAAGGTTAAGTGCTAGGCTCTGTGGCATATACTGTAATCCCAGCAACTCAGGAGGCAGAAGCAGGAGGATTGCAAATTCAGGGCCAGCCTCACCAACTTAGTGAGAACTTGTATTAAAAAAAAAAAAAAAACAAGTCTGAAAATATCATAGCCTAGAAGAGTCTAGGGAGGCGAGACAATTAAATGTAACAGGGTATCCTAGATGGGATCCTGGAACAGAAAAAGGACATTACATAAATTAAGAAAATCCAAATCAAGTATGGACTTGCATTAAAAATAATGTATCAAGCTAGGTGTGGTGGCACATGGCTATAATTCCAGTGACTCTGGAGGCTGAGGCAGGTAGATCTTGAGTTCAAAGCCAGCCTCAGCAACTTAGTGAGGTCCTAAGCAACTCAGGGAGACCCTGTCTCAAAATACAAAAAAAGGGCTCAGATATGGGGGATATGGCTCAGAGATTAAGCGCCCCTGGTTCCCCTCCAAACCAAAAAAATAATAATGTATCAATATCGTCTCATACCAATTATGTTGTCTCCATACTATCTTCCCAACTTTTCTAAACAAAAAGTTTATTTTTAAAAAAGTAAAGGAAGAAGCAATGGAAAGCAGCAGTAGTCAAAAGGATTTATATGCAGAATTTGAGGATAAGCCTAAGAAGCTAACTATTTGTAATTTGTAATGTGTAAATGTGTTTTCCTGAATTTTAAACAGCCATCTTATAAACTACATATTGAAATTCAATACATTTGAAAATAAGGGGCTGTGTATTTGAAAGGGAGAGTGCAGTGTGTTTGCCCTCTAGAATATTCTGTCACCAAGGGTATTTTAAATTCAAACATTCCAAATAGAAATATATCAACACACATTGTTTTAGTTGTGAAATACTTTCTGTGTTGAACTCCAGTAAGCCAATTTAACTCAGTGGTCACTTTTCCATATAAAAAAGTTAAATCATTTTCCATTTCATTGAATTTTCATGTCATTGAATCTATTTTCACTGGGAATGCTTTCCATGTAAATATTTTTTTAAATATATTTTTAGTTGTAGATGGACATGCTCCTGTTATTATTATTTTTTTAATATGGACATGCTCCTTTTATTATTATTTTTTTTAATGTGGCGTTGAGGATTGAACCCAGTGCCTCTCACATGCTAAGCAAGCACTCTACCACTGAGCTTCAACTACAGCCCTCCATGTAAATATTTTAATGACAATTTGTCAACCATATTTTGTTTAAGTGTTCCCAAGTATATCTTTTTCCACTGTGAATTCACTTTTTTTGTGTGTGGGTGTGTGTGTGTGTGTGGTGCTGGGGATTGAACCTGGGGCCTTGTGCATGGGAGGCAAGCACTCTACCAACTGAGCTATATCCCCAGCTGTGAATTCACTTTCATAGTCATTATTTCCATCAAATCAATTTTCACCAAGATTTTATTATCCTATGTTTTTTTAAATATATTTATATTTTTAGTTGTAGTTGGACACAGTACCTTTATTTATTAATTTTTATGTGGTGCTGAGGATCAACCCAGGGCCTTGCACATGGTAGGCGAGCGCTCTCCCCCCCCCCCCAGGCACAACCCCAGCCCTATCCTATGGTTTTAAACTAAAAGTTAATTTTATAATGTTCTTTTCATTGTTTATATTTATTATGTTTGTTTATCTGTTTATTTATTTATAGTTGTAAATGGACAGAATACCTTAGTTTACTTTTATGTGGTGCTAAGGATTGAACCCAGTGCCTCACACATGCTAGGCAAGAAATCTGCCACTGAGCTATAGCCCCAGCCCTTCATTATGTTTTATATTATTAAAACAAAAATTTCATTTTTGATGATTTATAGACACAATCACTTCTTCATAATGATGACTTGAATAAAAGGCCAGTGGTTTATTTTTGTTTATTTCTTACACAATCACAAGAAACATTGTAAGCAATTTTAAGAAACAAAGAACTATATATGGAAACAATGACAGAGAATGCCAGCAAGTGAGAAAGAGAAAAGGGGAGGCTGCAGTGTTTCTGGGTGTGCTGTGCTTACTGACCAGGTCAAACTTCCCTACAGTCAAAATGACAGTCCAAACATCCTGAGGGGCATCTGGAATGATACAAATGATCAGATCCACATGTCCTGCCTCAATCCATGTGTTCAGTGCACAGGTCAGGAAGAAGGCAAAGTAAGGATGGAAAGGGTATTGAGGGGAAAATCAACAGGAAATAGTCATGAAGAGCATGGGTGCTAGTATACTCTGTCAAGGTTCAAATCCCAGCTCCACAACTTAAATCTGTGTTACCTGGGAAAGTTACCTCTCTATGCCTCAATTTCTCTGTTAGACAAGGAAATGATTGAGGAGATCAAAAGAAGAAAAATTAAATGGAAAATGCATGTAAAATACTGAATATAGAATTTGGCCCATCCTAAGCTGTCAAAGAATGTTGGTATATATGGGTGCAAATATGTTGCTGTGAATTTGTACCATATATTCTACCTTGAGAAAACAATAGTGCCCATGTACTCTCTTCCATTTAACATACTACAAATTGTAGGAGTTATCATCCTAAACTTGACTTTCTTTTTTTTTTTCTCCCCTTTGGAAAGGCTGTGCAAAACTACTATATTTACAAAAATGGCACAAATGTGAACTCAACAGTCAATGCACATGCATACTTCATTCACATCTTCAACAATGAAAGGTCTTCAACACTGCAGAACAAATAAGAATGCTAGCTTCAACTGCAGCTGTTAAGCACTGAAGTCATGTAAGTTATACCAGAATGGGCAAATATTGCCCAAGTAAAATTCTATTGTTAAAGCAGAAACAGGTTTAAATCCATTCAAATGCAAGCACAGTTAGACAAATCTTTCGGAGCCCTATCTATTTGTGTTTGAATCATATGATCTTTCTTGCAACTTGTGGTCTTAAACTTCTGTTCTACAAAATTCAAAAGGAAAATACAGAAAAAAAACAATACATCAGAGGTTATATTAAATAAGAGTATTATACAAAGCAATAATTAAGATGAAGCAAGGAAGGCCAAAACATTGAAATAGTAAAATTTGATTGTTACTTGTTGGAACCAGTCCTACACTAGAATTAGTTAATATATACAAATATTTTCAAGTAGATTACTTATGTTTCTCTAACTCATCCTTTTCATCAGTGCACTGTTAAACTAATAAAAACACATAGCTGGGTGTGGTGGCACATGCTTGTAATCCCAGGGCTGAGGCAGGAGATCAGTTCAGAGCCAGCCTCAGCAAAAACAAGGCGGTAAGCTACTCAATGAGACTCTGTTTCTAAATAAAATACAAAAATAGGGATAGGGATGTGGCTCAGTGGTTGTGTGCCCCAGAATTCAATCCCCAGACGCCCCCACCACACACACACACAAAAAAAACAAAAACCCTCTGCATATATATATTCCCTTACAATAGCAGCACATGCTATTACTACCTGCAAAGTTGTCAATCTCAAATGATTTAGTGAATAAAAGGAAACAAAAAGTGAATAAGTGGCATAATAAGGAGAAATTAAGGGAATTAGAAATATTCGTAAAAGGCAGCTTTTTTAAATCAGTCAGCCAGCTTGCCAGCAACAAGGGATGGTTTCCATTCAGGAAGGTCCTGTGGCGTGGGAACGCAGTCACCAGTGACCTCTCTGTTATCCAGGGCTGTGTTAGGAAGTTGCTTGTTGTTCATCTTTGTTTTTGCATGTTGTAATCCCCAGAATCAAAATATATTTGCCCTTTCTGCAATCATTTCCTTAAACATCTGAACCTCAAGGCTTTTGTCCCGGTGAGGATACTTTTTTTAATTTTGCTTCTTCAGCTTTCTCTAAATTAGTCACTTTATCTTCCATTTCCTTCTGAAGGCCAGGGACTTCATGGACACAATGCTCCCTCTGCCTAGCCCTGCTCCTCCAGCTTCCCTAAACCTGAGTTTTTTAATTTAAATATTTATTTTTTAGTTTTAGGTGGACACACATCTTTATTTTATTTGTATATGGTGCTGAGGATCGAACCCAGTGCCTCACGCATGTTAGGCGAGCGCTCTACCACTGAGCCACAACCCCAGCCCAAATCTGACTTTTTAAAACCTACTATTTTTTATGTAGTACATTTCCTGTCTTCATATGTTTACTTGCCTCAAATTGACCTTCATATCCTATGTAAGCATTATCTGCACAAAAATGCAACAAGGTAGTTAAAATCATTTGAAATATATGTTGTATTAACAGAAAATGTCACTGTAAAATAAAACTGCAAATTTCAAAGAGAGAGATAATCTTGGTATCAAATTCCATTGATCTAAGGGCTTATCCAAGTTACTGAACCTCTCTGTACCTGTTTTCTCCTTGTTAAAATATAAAGAAGACCCGAATCTCACAAAACTGTGAGGATTAGGAACAGTGAGATGTTCAGTATATAGGACAATCACAGCAAATTTTCCACATGCAATTCACGCACACACTCTTTTATACACACACACCCTAATCACTGTCATCTCTGTCAAGTGAACTGAACTTCTCAGATGATCTTTGTCACCATTTTCATATTTTATATAATAGGCTTCAGTGATTTATTGTGGCAGTTTTCAAACCAGGGTACCCATACTCCTGGGGACTCCAAGACTTCCTAAGGGTACAAACCCATGGATATTTTAAAGGAACCATTTTTCAGATCTTCAACTTTCATATGTATTCTTTCCTAAAATTGCCCTGAGATCTGTTGGCCCTGGTTCTCCCTTCCTACCTCCCTTTCCACGATCAACCTTACAAAGAAAGGCTCTTTACAAAAGATATACTTTCACCCATTTTTAACTTTACTCTGGTACTTTGTCCTAAAGTGTAAAAATCTATGAAGTACCAAATAAAAGGATAATTCAGTCTTTCCTTTAATCAAGGTCCCATAAACACCCCAGTTCTCTCTTTAAGAAATAAATTTCTGACATACATCTGTAATCCCAGCATTCAGGATGCTAAGGCAGGAGGATCACCAGTTCCAGGCTAGCCTCAGCAATTTAGCAGGGCCCTAAGCTACTTAGCAAATTTGTCTTTGTCTCAAAATAAAAAATAAAGGGTTCAGAAGCCAGGAGAATGAGAAGTTATACTCCATATATGTAGTCAAAATACATTCTACTGTCAAGTATAACTAGTAAGAACAAATAAATTTTTTTTTCAAAAAACATATTATCAGAGGGAAAAAAAAGGTTCAGAATGTAGCATGTAGCTCAATAGTAAAGTTCCCCTGGATTCTATCCCCAGAACCAAAAGAAAGAAAGAGAGAAAGAAGGAAAAATAGAAATTTCTAATACAACTTAACTTTTAATAACTAAAGGTTATCATGTTTTTAATATATTTATATTATTTTCACCAATTATGTTGTAATAATAATTGCAATAATAACATACTCCAGAAAATAAAAATTAATATTTTGGAGACTTATTGTCAAAGGAAATTAGGAAAAATATTCCATTTGTACATACTATGGGTATATTTGCACACATACACAAAGCAGAAAGTGTAATAAGCAATAAGAAACCCTCAAGCATAACAATGGGATAAAATTCTGAGGGGGAAGTGATATAGAAATCAGGTTCAAAAAAAGAAAAGGAATAATGTATCATGTCCCAGTGTTAAATAACTTTATTTTAAATGAATGATGGTGGATAGTAAATCACCACAGTATTTATCGTCCATTGGGTAAATTTCAGAGTGATTTAACGTTGTAATTTACAAATATCAACATTTACAATAAGCCAGATATCACATCCTTCCCAACTATTAAACTCATGATGAAACAAAAATCAGATAATAAACTGAAGAGCTCCTATCAGCTTGGAGGGGTACTAATAACCTGATAAAGCGAGCCCTCAAATATCATTTAGGTGTCCTTTCTAAAACTCAAGTCAAGCCCAATTAGTTTCAGTGACAAATAAAGACACCATTAATTCAAAGTCATTCTCTTCCTTTCCTCCCCATTTCTCCCGCTCAGTCGCCCCCTTCTAAGTCCCCAGTCGTCCCTCGCTCCATCCTCGCTCCTTTGTGGGCTCCTTTAACCCACCCAGTGCCCGCCCCAGCCCTCCAGCGCATGCGCGCTTCACTTCCTTTCCTCCCGCTGCTGCTGTGTCATGGCCGAGCGGAAGTTCCAGCCCCCGCGGGAAAGGGCGTCCTTAAGATCGAAAGGGCTTCTAGCAGCTTTCTCCCCCTCCTCCCATAACACCTTTCATTCTCTCATTGTAGGGGGGCCCCTACCCTGTACTCTCCCGAACACCTCGTAGTCCACGGATTTGAGTGGCTCGCTGGTAGACATGGCGGCGGCGAGCCCTCTGCCGAGGAGCCGGAGCGGGATTCGGGGCGCGGTGACTGCAGCGGCCGCGAGAGGGAGGAAGCACATGGGACCGCTGGGTGCCCTCCGCGCCTGTCCCCGGCCCGAGTCGCAAGCGCGCCGGGGTCACGCGTCAAACGCTGTAAATGAGACCGCCGGCCCGGGAGTGAGGGCAGACGGGGACGCGGGGCGTCCGTGGCCTCTTCTTGCTCCCCCCCCCCCAGAGGAGCCCGCGCTCCCAAGAATGAGCGCCCCTGTGTGCTCCCTGGGATTTAATTCGCCATGGCGCTTGATGCTCAATGTTCGTGCATTAAAGCCGGGTGCTGGGCTAAAAATGGGGTTGCTTCCCTCCCCCCAACTTTATTAACCAAAAAGTGTATATATAAGGTGAGGCTTTGATATGAGCATGCTTTGTGAGCAGATTAGATCAAGCTAATTAACAGTCATCACCTCTTTTTTACGTAGAGAACTTTTAAGATCTGAATTTTCAAGTATACATTATTCTTAACCATAGTAACCATATTAGACAATAGATCTACAGTATTCACAGTAACATGCATTGCACCCTTTGACCATTGTCTTTCCCTTTCCAACCTCCCTTCACTCTCTTCCACCAAGATTTGCTTTTGAAACTAAGGGCTTGCTGGGGCAATGGTTAAGGGTATTTAAGTACATAAATTGATTACGAAATGTTCTGGTGACTGCCAAATCTATCTGGCAATTTCAAGCCAACTCATGAGGTCTGTAACCTTTTCACCTCTTCCACTGAGTTAGAAAGGCTTTGGACCTGTATCCCTTATCCTAAGTAGACTGATATTTTCTGAAACAAGAACCCTTTTTTTTTTTAAGTTTGAACTTTTGAAAATGTCCTCTTGTTTGTTGTTCTATTATATAGGGTTTTTTTTTGGGGGGGGGGGTTAAGGTCTTGATTATTGTTCAGCAATATCTCAATTACCTAGAAAGTTAAGGCAGTTTATATATTTCCTGGTGATCTAAGTTAGTGTGTGTGTCTCTCTCCCTCCCCCTCCCCCCCCTCTCCCCTTTGGATATGGTATATCCCTTGTCCAGACTTGGCCTTGAACTTCTGGATTCCTGAGCTCAAGTAATCCTCCTGCCTTAGCCTCCTGAGTGCTGGAACTACAGGTATGGGCCACCACTCCCAGTCCATAAACTCTAATTTGTAACAACCCATTAACTCCAAAGAAACTAGATACAGTTTTTGATAATATGCCTTCTAGATTCCAAATCCTATTACATGTAAGAATTTGCATATTCAATTTATTTGTTGGCTTCAACACCCTTGCGCATATATATATATATATATATATATATATATATATATAATTTTTTTTTGCATCTGGCCTCATAGTTAAAAAATTCACTGCAACCTGATTCAATGTCATGTGCCAATTCTGTCAGAGAATGCCAAAAATTATCTAAAACTTGGTTAGAATGTGGTTAGATCATGTTTTAAAATTTATTCTGGAGTGCTTTATGATTGATTTTATATAATGAAGGTCTTCCTTGCAGGATACCTCACAATTATCTCTTCCTCTCATCTCCTTGTTCATTTCATACAGAGTATGGAGTCAATATAAGTATTAAGTAATTCTTCTCACCCTTCACTGCTGTCAGAATCAAAACTAAGGTCTTCCACCTCAACTAAGCCCTTATTAAGTGCTTACCAAAATCCTATAAGTGATGTAATCAAGACAGTTATTCTGCAATCTGAACAGAGAGGTTAAACAAAACAAAAAAAAAAAAAATGACCTTTTCTCTTGGATCTACTTTATCTGGAATACACTTGCTACTGTAGACTCTTACCCTATCTTGTACAGTTGCCTTTGCAAGTTCTTACCAGATTTCATCCTAATTATTCAGTGTTTCTTCCCCCCATTAATGCTAAGTGTTCCAAGTCACTGACTGGGGAAGTTGATGGTTTCCTTTTCTTAATTAGTCCTTGACTTTTTTTCCACATTTACCTAAGATTGCCCCTGCCAATTATTATGTGGCTTTATTTTTAACTTAAGAAGTGCTATAGCAACAATTGACATTTGCTTAGCTAAAAGATTTACTATGTCTGCCAACAGCAGAACATTAGCAAATGGAAATTTTATGTACCATTTCAGCATGGATTGCCAATAAAATGGTAAGACTTTAGAAATTTTAAGTAAATCTTTCTAATATTTAAACTGATTTTTAAACAACAGAAAATTTTTTTAAATAAAAGGGAAAAAATCATCCATAATCATCCTAGCACAACTGTTATCATTTTTGTATATTCTCTCTATATACGTGTGTTTGTGTGTTTTTTTAGTAGTTACAGCATGATTTCAATTTTTATTTCCTATATTGTAGTCTTTCCAATGAATAAGTGAGTTATGATCATAAATTTACCTACTAGTCCTGTGATTACACATTCAGGCTACTTTTCATTTTTCACTACTATAAAAAATATTGTGAAGGAACTATTCTTGCATGTAGCTAATGCCGCAGTCTGGCTGGGCACAAAATAACTGAGCCGCCACAAGGCACTTGTAGGTTCAAACAGCAACTACTTTATTGCCTGAACTCTCACCCGCATTCCACACAGGCTTCCCGGGAACTCTCTCACCCTCCACCTCTCAACGGGAACTCCGAAGTAGCAGGCAGTCGGAGGCAGCAGGAGCCGCCCTATTTCCAGAGCCACCCTATTGCAGGGCCCATATACAACTCAATACACAGCCTGTTTCAATCCAGCATCATCCAGTCACAGCAATTATAACTTAATTATCATCATCTTAATGGCTCGCTGGCATCATCTCTTAACCACTCCTTCTGGCAAAATGCCATGTGCCATCCCGATTCGGCTATGGCCCTCAACAGCTTCCTTTCCATATTTTTATATTAGAAGTTAGAATACTTTTAACTTAAAATATATCAGAATATAGGCATGTATTGTTCTTGACATGTATTGCCAAATCACTTTTCAGTTCTCTATAAGTTCAATGCAATGCCAATCAAAATCCCAATGGAATTTCTTGTAGAAATAGATAAAAGAATCATGAAATTCATATGGAATAATAAAAGACCCAGAATAGCAAAAACAATGCTAAGCAGGAAGTGTGAATCAGGCGGTATAGCGATACCAGACTTCAAACTATACTACAGAGCAATAGTAACAAAAACAGCATGGTACTGGTACCAAAACAGGCGGGTGGACCAATGGTACAGAATAGAGGACACAGAAACCAATCCACAAAACTACAACTATCTTATATTTGATAAAGGGGCTAAAAGCATGCAATGGAGGAAGGATAGCATCTTCAACAAATGGTGCTGGGAAAACTGGAAATCCATTTGCATCAAAATGAATCTGAACCCCTATCTCTCGCCATGCACAAAAGTTAACTCAAAATGGATTAAGGAGCTTGATATTAAATCAGAGACACGGCATCTGATAGAAGAAAAAGTTGGTTATGATCTACATACTGTGGGATCGGGCCCCAAATTCCTCAATAGGACACCCATAGCGCAAGAGTTAACAACTAGAATCAACAAATGGGACTTACTCAAACTAAAAAGTTTTTTCTCAGCAAAAGAAACAATAAGAGAGATAAACAGGGAGCCTACATCCTGGGAACAAATCTTTAATCCACACACTTCAGATAGAGCCCTAATAACCAGAATATACAAAGAACTCAAAAAATTAGACAATAAGATAACAAATAACCCAATCAATAAATGGGCCAAGGACCTGAACAGACAGTTCTCAGAGGAGGACATACAATCAATCAATAAGTACATCAAAAAATGCTCACCATCGCTAGCAGTTAGAGAAATGCAAATCAAAACTACCCTAAGATACCACCTCACTCCAGTAAGATTGGCAGCCATTAGGAAGTCAAACAACAATAAGTGCTGGAGAGGATGCGGGGGGGGGGGGGGGGGGGGGGGGGGGAAGGGCACTCTTGTTCATTGCTGGTGGGACTGCAAATTGGTACAGCCAATTTGGAAAGCAGTATGGAGATTTCTTGGAAAGCTGGGAATGGAACCACCATTTGACCCAGCTATTCCCCTTCTCGGTCTATTCCCTAAAGACCTAATAAGAGCATGTTACAGAGACACTGCTACAACGATGTTCATAGCAGCACAATTCACTATAGCAAGATTGTGGAATCAGCCTAGATGCCCTTCAATAGATGAATGGATAAAAAAAATGTGGCATTTATACACAATGGAGTATTACTCTGCATTAAGGAACGACAAAATCATAGAATTTGGAGGGAAATGGATGGCATTAGAGCAGATTATGCTAAGTGAAGCTAGTCAATCTTAAAAAACAAATACCAAATGACCCCTTTGATATAAGGGGAGTAAACAAGGACAGGGTAAGGACGAAGAGCTTGAGAAGAAGATTTACATTAAACAGGGATGAGAAAAGGGGAGGGGAGGGGAGGGGAGGGGAGGGGAGGGGGGATAGTAGAGAATAGGACAGACAGCAGAATACATCAGACACTAGAAAGGCAATATGTCAATCAATGGAAGGGTAACATATGTAAAACAGCAATCTGTATACGGGGTAAAGTTGGGAGTTCATAACCCACTTGAATCAAACTGTGAAAGATGATGTATTAAGAACTGTGTAATGTTTAGAATGACCAACAATAAAAAAAAAAAAAAAACAAATCACTTTTCAAAGGGCTGTACCAATTTAGATATACTACTGTCAACACCATGTATGATTATTTGCCATTTATTTATTTATTTATATGGTGCTGGGAATGAACAATAGACAAAGTCTCAACCACTAAGCTACATCCCCAGGCTCTGCCTTTTTTTTTTTTTTTTTTTTTTTTAGCTCAGAGGCATTTTATAAAAAAAAAAAAAAAAGTCTGGTAATTTTAATATGAGCTTAAAATTCATACATTTACTTCATTTTTTTGGCTTGACTTTCTTTCTAGTAATCTTTAGCTTCACTGTTTTGGGCTACTATAGAAGGAGATCCTCCTTTGGGCGATTTAAAAGCATAATTTGTCAAGCATCTCTTATTTTCCTTTATTGACTATATGGCTTAAACAGTATTAATGTTGCTTCCTGTTTTGTCATTTTGATTTCAAACCTTCCTCTATAATAGCTACCACTAACGGCAGATTTTGGTAGACTCTGAAATTTGTATTTTACTTGAGGCTCCATATGTTTCATGGCTTGTAAAATAACACTCTGCAAATCCTGCAGCAGCAATGGTCAGTCCAACTGCTACCACTGTACTGGCCATGTCTCAGTCTCAGCTCCCCTGCTTTCACCAGGAGCACCGTTCATCCTAGCCCAGAGGCCACAGTCACCACCATAAGCTTTAACCAGAAAGTGATATATCCGCAGGAGCAAGCACAAGTTCCCAAGTACAGGAACCCTCACTTAGTTGGCTTTCTATGCATATATAAACTGGCTCTTCAGATATAATACATGATTAGATTATAAATAACATTGTCAAATATATATTATATATAATATATATAACATTGTCAAATATATATATTAGATTATATATAACATAGTCAAAACACTGAATTATTCTACAATCCAAAAAGAGAGATTTATTTTAAAAAGCCTTTGTTCTTGGATCCACTTTATATGGAATACTCCTGCTATTCCCAGATCTTTCTCTCTCCTGCTCAGTTACCTCTGCAAGTTCTTACCAAATTTCATCCTAGTTATCTATAGCAACAATTTTGGAATAACTCGGCTCTGTTATTACTATTGGTCAAAATTAAACCCTTACATCATGTAAGTCTCTTCCTTGAACATTTTAAGACAAATTGTTTATGTTGTAGGATAATATTTAAGGAATGCATATAAAAGGAAAATCCTACCTATACAATGTAGAACCTGTGAAGTAAGGAAGGACAGGCAACAATCTCTGGGTCCAAGTGACATTTAAATTGAGGAGGTGCAACCTGTAAATTTCTAATTTATCACCACAAAGGGTCAGTTGAGAGTCATTCCTGCAGTGATTTCTCAGAAAGTTGAAATTGGGATATAATTGATTTCAAAGACAACCAAAATTACTTCATCCATCAACATTTCTATTCCTGATATATTTTTGTGATCATGTGGAAAGAGCAGTTCTCAAAAGGATACAAATTGTTAACTTCCACAAGGGAAAAGACCTAAATAAGCTAATTCAATGATTCCCTTATAGAAGGAATACTTCATAAGCTAAAGATGTGGCTAAATAATTATTACTAAACTGGATTCAAAATCATTAGCCACCAAACTCTTAATGTGTTTAGCTGACTTAGTAGCTATTTCTCAGAAATAGCTTACATCTTATTACAATTTATCAGAAAATTGCTTAAGCATTTTATCAGGAAGGCATGTTTCCTTCCCAAGTATCTCAAGTTTGGACCAATTTTTCTTTATCACAATCCACTTTAATTTTTATAACTCAAGAGGACATGAAATATTAAAGCTTCTTCCCTCTCCCAGCCCAGTACTGCTTAGGCTAAGTGAGGGAGAAGGCATGGTTGATCCTTCCCTTGCCTCAGTTTTCCCCTAGGTAGCTGAGAATTAGAAGAAATGGGTATATCATATGGGCTCTCTGGGATTGGCAAATATTGAAGGTTGATTAATTCTTTTGCAGAATCCTTTTTTGAAGGAAAGTATGTCTTTACCCCACTAGAAATTCCTGGTTGCTGTTCCCTTGATAGAGAATCCCTTTACTCTGTACTTGTTCCATCCCAGCTTTGTATTAAATGACACCTCCAGATTCTTTCTGCTGAGACTAACCCCCAACAAGAAGGCCATCTGGGCGGGATCCACTTTAAACTGACCATAAGAATAGATCTCTCCCTCCAAACACATCTAATTGCTGGAACTCCTATCTCTGCTGTACCATTAATAGAAGTCATAGAGTGACTCTGAATTCCACGGCCTCTCTTTGCTCTGCTTGGTAGGTGCCAGCCTTTCTTCTTGACTTTACTTAGGTAAGGCTCAACTACCTGTCCCTTCTAGCTCCAAGGAGTAAATGCCAAGCTATCAGAGGTTCACTTAAAGTCCCTTCTCACTGAGCTGGGGGTGAAAAGAAAATACCCTACTTCTCTTTCACTGTAAAAGGAAAATGCCACAGCTTATCAGTGACTTTTCCCAAAGCAATCATCTACAACCTAAGTTGAGTGTTAGTCTAAGAGATTAAAACCCATTGAAATGCCCCTTTTGCATAACACAGGGCATTTTTTCAGTGTCTGTTCTAGGCTAAAAGTGAGACAAAAAGCCCCTATTCAAATCAACAGACTTTAATAAATAAACCTTGTTTGTATCCTGATCTGAGTATATTAACAGAAAAGGACTTTTTTTAAATCCATGCTATTAAATATTAATAGAATCCTCATTAACTTTTTACATGTGACAATGGCATTGTGTGCATATTTTTAAGCCCTTATCTCTTAAAGGTGTACTGAAATACATGAAGGTGCTATGATATAATATTGGGACTTGCTTTTAAATCCTCAAGAATAGGAATTAGGACAGTTTCTTAGAATAAACTTAGCAAATTGGTGATTATTAAGGCTGGGTCATGTATATAGGTTCATTTTAGTATTCTGTAATTTTGCATATATTTGAAATTTTTGTAAAATTTGAAAATAAATTTTAAAATTATAAAACATTCATTTTCATTCTACAAAATAGACCTGACTGGTAATCCTCAAAACTGTAAAAGTCATCAAAACAAATCCTGAGAAACGTCTAAAAGGTGCCTAGGAAGATGATGTTTGGGACTAGAAAAAGAACTTAAGGTAAAAACTGAGAAAATCTGAACAAAGTATGGACTTTAGTTAATAATTAGACATCAAGTTTTGTGCATATCCAAATATAGCATATATTACATATCCAATATAATGAATCCCACTATACTTACCATGCACTAATAAAATTAGTTTTAAAAGATATCAATATTGGTTCATTAATAATGAAAAATGTACTATGTATTACTAATAGTGGCACAAATATACCATTTATTATAATAATATGTGAATAGTTGGGAAGACTGAGGGGTACATGGAAGCTCTATGCTATCTTCACAATTTTATAAATCTAAAATTTCTAAAATTAAAAGTTTGCTTTTAAAAAGTACTTTTTAATATCCAGTTACTTATTTTTATAATAGCATTCCAAAATAATTTCTCACTGTAGTTCATTATCAGAATCACTGTTTCAGAATTATGGACACATAATTTAAATTTTTAATCAACTGCTAAGTCATGCTCAGGCAATGACAGATCAAATAGTTGACTTTCAAAGCAGAAAAGCAAATCTTAACTGACATAAAGAAACACAAGCAGATAATCAAATTTGCTAATATTTCCATTAATGAAGAGAATGTGTTACAGAAACATTTCCAAAAGAAGAAATAATATAAAACACTTAAGCACATATCTGGAAGTGAGGAAACTGTGGAAAATATGATTATGATTAGCACTGGGTGGTTTAGAAAACATGAAATATGCATCTGTAGGTATTATGGGAAGGGTAAAGTTAAGACTAACTACAGATAACAATGCTTGGACATATCAAGGTAGCAACAAACAGGAAAGCCAGACTCTGAGCTATAGCACAAAGACAGGGAAGGGCCACAACTTTAAATGACAACTCAAACAAGTAGATAACACTTCTTTTTCTAATAACCCCCATTCATGGACTTCAGCCAGTCTCAGATTTGCTGTTCCTATGAAAGGAGCTTTTGTCTGGAGAAGGACATACTTTCTCACACGAAACACACACACACTCCCTACAAGATGTAAATCAGCTTTACCTTCAGGTCTGGGCTAATGTAACATTGAGAGTCCTCCAATCTAGTGAAAACTATAGAACATTGAAGAAGACCTCCCATGTTCATGGATAGGCAGAACTAATATTGTTAAAGTGGCCATACGACCAAAAGCAATATACAGATTCAAATGTAATCTCCATCAAAATACCAATGACGTTCTTCACATAACTAGAAAAAAACCAAAAATCCTAAAATTCATTTGGAAGAATAGAGACCCAGAATAGCCAAAGCAATCCTAAGTCAAAAGAACAATGTTGAAGGCATCATAATACATGACTTCAAATTACTGCAGAGAAAAAAAAATTACTACAAGGCCATCATAACAAAAACTACATGGTACTGGCATAAAAACAGACATAGACCAATGGTACAGATTTGAATAGACAGAGACAAACCCACTCATTTACAGTCATCTGATCCTTGACAAAGGTGCCAAAAACATACACAGGAGAAAAGACAGCCCCTTTAACAAATGGTACTGGAAAAACTGATTATGCATATGTAGAAGAATGAAACTAGACCTTTTTCCCTTACTCTTGCATAAACATCAACTCAAATTGGATCAAAGATCTAGGAATTAGACCAGAAACTATGCAGTTCCTAGAAGAAAACATAGGGCCAATACTCATAACATATAGGCACATGCAACAACTTTCTCAGTAGGACCCCTAAAGCTTAGGAAATAAGAGTTAATAAATAAGATGACATCAAATTAAAAAAAGTGTTTGCACAGCAAAGGAAACAATTAAGAATGTGAAGAGAGAACCCACAGAATGGGAGAAAATCTTTTCTAGCTACTCATCTGACAGAGGATTAATATTCAGAATATATAAAGAACTCAAAAAACTTTACACCAAAACTCAAATAACCCAATTAGTAAACGGGCAAATGAATTAAGCAGACACTTCTCAAAAGAAGAAATACAAATGGCCAACAAATATATGGTAAAATATTCAAAACCATTAGCAATTAAGGAAATGGAAATCAAAACTACAGTGAGATTTCATCTTATACCAGTCAGAATAGCAGTCAAGAATACAAAAAATAATAAATGCTTTTTACACTGTTGGTATCATAATTATACAACTATTATGGAAATCAGAGTGTAGGTTCCTCAAAAGAGTAGGCATGAAAATACCATATGATCCAGCTATACCACTCATTGGTATTTATCCTAAAGAATTAAAGTTGTCATACTACAGAGATACATGTATACTCATGCTAATAGCAGTGCAATTCACAATAGCCAAACTAAGGAACCAGCCTAGGTGTCCATCAACAGATGAAGGATAAAGGAAATGTATACATACACAATGGAATTTTATTCAGCCATAAAGAAAAATGAAATTATGTCATTTTCAGGAAATGGTTGGAACTTGAGACCATTATGTTAAATGAAATAAGCCAAATTCAGAAGGCCAAGGGTTGAATGTTTTATCCATGTGGAAGCTAAAGAGGAAAAAGGAAAAGAAAGGTCAGGGGACAAGGATCTCATGAAAATCAAAGGAAGATTATTAGAGAAAAGGACCAGAGGGTGGGAGGAGTGAAGAAGTATTGGGAGTGATAATGGCCAAATTATATGATTATGTTATGGCATATATAAATATGTAACAAAATCCCATCATTATGTACAACTATAGTGCACCAATTAAAAAAATGTGAAAAGAGAAGAAAAAATCCTTTAGGATAACTCACCTACTTCTTGAAGTCCTCGGTATAGCAGTGGATTGGTGCACACATGCATTCCAATCTCTTTCTAGTTTGCCATTCATTTCCCTAGGGCTGAAAAGTTTAAAGCTACAACCTCTATTCTTACAATTAAGATCCCACATGTGATAGTTTCCACCAGCAAAATTAACATGATAGATGTTGAGGGAGAGCATGAGTGAGGGAGGGCATGGTGGTTCTGATAAGCGTAGTAGTGGAAGAATCTAGTTTTTCTGTGGCTTCCAGAGCACCAAGAGGCATGATGCAGGACTTCTATTTTACTAGCTGATATTACAGCAAGTAGCAAGTTATGGAGTGGCAACTTTCTGGATATGACAGTTTCCAGAAGGTTGCAGTTTTCAATGATTTCAGGGAATGCAGTCTTTTATTATTTATTTATTCTCTCTCTCTCTCTCTCTCTCTCTCTCTCTCTCTCTCTCTCTCTCTCTCTCTCTCTCTGTGTATGTTTGTGTGTGTATGTGTGTTTTGCTTGGGATCAAACTCTAGGCCTTGCACATGCTAAGCAAGAACTCTACCACTAAACTACATCCTCAGTCACAAGGCAGTTTTGAATGCAGCAGCAGCTGGTGCAGCAGCTTCCAAATCAAGCACATGTTTTCTGATTACAGAGATATCAGAATCTTCCTTGATGACCCAATTTACATTGAGAGTCAATCCTGAAACCTCAGGCTCAAAGGGTTCTCAGCCCTGACTGCACATTCTAATCATGAGGGGAGCTTATCAATAATATTCATACATGTGTCCAAAGGTTTTGATTCAGTATGCCTTCACTGGATTCTAGAATTGGTGTCTTAAAAAGCAGCCCAGCCGGGCATGGTGGCGCACACCTGTAATCCCAGCGACTCAGGAAGCTGAGACAGGAGGATTGCTAGTTCAAAGTCAGCCTCAGCAATAGCAAGGTGCAAAGCAACTTAGAGAGACCTTGTCTCTAAATAAAATACAAAATAGGGCTGGGGATGTGGCTCAGTGGTCGAGTGCCCCTGAGTTTAATCCCAGGGACCCTCCCCCCAAAAAAAAAGCAGCCCAGATTCTTGTGATATGAAGCTAAGGTTGAGAGTAAATGATCTCAGAATCTCTCTCCTTAGTCCTGCCAACAATTCCATAAGCCATTTATACCCAATGTTAAATCCCTTTCCGTTTAAACTATCTAAATGAATATACAATAACTAAACCTTGACCAATGCAATGCATGGGGGCAAAATGTTCACAATTGGAGTAGATCAAAATAAGGCAGAACAAAAGTTCAAATATGCCACCCACACACATCCCCTGTCAATAAAGGAGCATTAAAATTTTCAATACTTATAAACAGGAGAAATACTAAAAATGGTAATGAAATTAAGCCTGGAGCTTTTGAAAAATAAGCTGTTGTTGAAAGTCTATAAGATAAAAGCTTAAGTGATCTATATTCTGCACATTAGTTATATCTTGCTTATTTATTTTTATTATCTACTTGCAGTTATGCTGTTTTATTTTGTTAAAAATTAATGAAATAATTACTTTGAAAAGCACTCTTCCAGTGCTCTGATGATTTAAACGAACCATAATTTCTGGTCTGTTGCTGCCACCTACCAACTATCCAAGGCAAAGCAGGTCGTGTGAATAGTTTATTCTTTCAGGAATGTTAGTGCCTCCTAAATTGTCTCTCATTTCAGTGCCACATCTTCAAAATACCTTCATGCTCGCCAACCCCAAGTTTAAATGCTGTGAGGGCTCCTTACTCAATAGAAGACTTAAACATGAGAGAATCTTGACCATGACTGAGTATTAGATATGGATGTTATAAGAAAAGCAAACTTAGGGAAATTCATTCAGTAAGTGGTGTTTGAACTCTGATCATATGCTAGGCATTATGCTCCAAGTACACTTATCTACTGTTTTAGTCAGTTGTTTTTTGTTTTTTTTTTTCTGCTATGACTTAAAGACCTGACCAGAACAATAGTTTTTGCAATATGGAAAGATGTCTTATAGAATTACTTACCTTTCCCTTACTTTTCTGGGAAAAAAAAAAAAAACATTGGTAATTAAGATGAATGTAGCACAGTGTTGATAATGCAGCATTTAAAAACATATTTTGCTGTTGGATTATACACAATTTCCTTTTCAGTCAGTGAATAGTGCACAAACTTAGGCTTATAGAAGCATTTTATAATTGTTAAGACACTTATAATAGACCATCTACCATTTGATTTTTACAGAAACACTGTAGACTGTACAGCAGGTACTATCTCTATTTTAGACACAAAGAAATAGTCTGAGGACATTTGAAGGGTTGTCCAAGATCTTGGACACCCAGGCACAGAACCTTATCTAGAACCTGATTTCTTTCTTTCTTTCTTTCTTTCTTTTGTGATAAAATTCTAAGTTTTTTGTTTGTTTGACTGTTTTTGTTGTTGTTGTTCTGTTTTTTTGGTATCAAGGATTGAACTGAGGGGCACTTAGCCACTGAGCCACATCCCCAGCTCTTTTTGTATTTTATTTAGAAACAGGGTCTCCCTGAGTTGCTCGAGCCTCGCTAACTTGCTGAGGCTGGCTTTGAACTCCCAAACCTCCTGCCTCAGCCTAAGAAGAGGCTGGAATTACAGGCATGTGCCACCACACCTGGCCAAAAGTTCAAGTCTGCCACACCAACTGAGAGTATTCTTTCATTCACTCAATAAATATTTGCAGAGTGACCTACATGTGTATGTAGCTGCTAGGGAGAAGGTGGTGTCCAGTTTTAAAACTAGGACTGCATTAGGGCATGAAGATATTGTAAAGAAAGTCTCTAGGAAGGTGGTCTCTGAAAGATGGATAGAAATAAGACAAGAGAAAAGGTGGGAAACTCGACCCAGGCAGAGGGAATAACATAGAGAACGCCTGAGTTTTTCAAGTAGAAGGAGTTGAAAGAAGGCCACTGTGACTGAAGCATTATAAAAATGAGGGAAGGTGCCAGGCGTGGTGGTGCACGCCTGTAATCCTGGTGGCTCTGGAGGTTGACACAGGAGGATCACAAGTTCAAAGCCAGCCTCAACAATGGCAAGGTGCTAAGCAACTCAGCGAGACCCTGTCTCTAAATAGCGCTGGGTATGTGGCTCAGTGGTCAAATGTCCCTGACTTCAATCCCTTGAATTCAATCCTGAGTACCCCACCCCCCCCACACACACACACACAAAATGAGGGTAGATGGCATAAATGTGGCTATCAATCCAGGCAAGGAGAAACCTTTACATGCCAAGCTTTATAGGCCACTATAAAGAGTCTGGTTTCTATCCTGAATACAGTGGGCACTCAGTGAAGACTGATCAGGCTCTACTGTTCTATGCTTCAAGTCAGAACATTTCCTGAGCCAGGGGGAAAAAGTTAACATAAACTGTCCAGCAGCTGAGCTGGACATTTCCCTTCTCTCAGGTCTCAGCACACAAAGTTCTGGCTACTTTGGTCCATTTCCAATGACTTCAAACATCTGGAATTTTATTTTTTTTCTTACCCAATTTTGCTAGTTGTCCTCAGCTGGTGATTGGTTTGATACTAGCTAACCTGAAGCAGAAATCTTCTCTTGCTTCCTCTGTATTTCACTACTTATGTCACCTCAACTCTCTTGCCTCCTGAATTGTCCTTTAGTCTCAGCTAAGGATCTTGCCTGACCCTTCAAGGAAAAAAAATAAAATCCAAAAATCCTGCTAATTTCTAGCATACATGATGATAGAGAGCCCCCACGTATCCCCTACAGTTAAGGGGGAAAAAAAACTTGGAATTCTAGAAAACACACACAGCCAGGACTTGAGAAGTGAGCCCTACAGTTGATGTGGCTTTTGCCTTTAGGACGTTTACAAAATCTTCAACTGTGCTCTCTGTTCTTCAAACTACCATGAACTAAGCAGATTACCCCTGCTATGCACTTCCACCAGGATGTTCTGCCTCACCTCAGGCCCAAAGCATGGGAGGTGGCCAACAGTTTCATTTGAAACTGTTCAAAAAGATGTTGAGAAGCTATATAAAGCTGTACCACAGCCTGAGAATGTGTTTTAAATTAAGAACAAAATTGGAGAAGACACTATCAGCTCTGCTTATTTGGTCAAAGCACGGTTACAAGTAGGATCTGAAGAGAAAATTGCTCTAAAACAAACTTAATTCCAACAAGTCATCCTATAAGATTTGAAGCTAAGAGATGGGCATTATTACCCTAAGTACATATATGAAGACACAAAAGGCATGAACATACTTTGTATACAACCAGAAATATGAAAAATTGTGCTCTGTGTGTGTAATATGAACTGTTATACATTCTGCTATCATATATAACAAATTAGAATTTAAAAAAAGAATTGAAGCTGAACTGCAGTGTCTAACTGTGGCTGGGGGAAGACAATATCATGGGAGTTAAATAGTGCTTTAGAAAAAATGATCATGTGGTTGTTGCTGTGCCATATCTGGAGCATGAGTTCTTTTTGAACATTTTGAATTCTCGTTCTTTTAAGAAGGATGGGAATATATGTTTAATCTATTCAAAGCTTTGAAATATATCCATCAGTTTAGTATTGTTCACCATGATGTTAAATCCAGCAATTTTTTATATAATAAGTGCTTGAAATAATATGCTTTAATAGACTTTGATTTAGCCCTAAGAATTCATGATACAAAAAGAGCTTCTCAAATTTGTCCAGTCTAAAACTCAGCGGGAGAATGGTTCACAAAACAGATCTTATGTAATCACAGCAAATAGGATTTCAAAGAATGGCCCAGCACCTAAGAAAATTGAATCAGTAGTCCCCCCCCACCCCCGCAAAAAAAAAAAATCTGTCAAAAAAACTACCACAGAAGTACAAATTCAGATTAAACAAGGAAAGGATGGGAAGGAAGGATCTGTAAAGTCTTTCTGTCCGGAACTCTGTTTTTGGAAAAAGAAATTTCAATATATATAACTCTACTTCACATGAGAGCCCTGCAGTAAAATTTATAAAGCAAAGACTGTGAATGTAATATTGAGAAAGTTAACAACAAAAAGAAGGTTATTACTACCCAAAAAAGTTATGAATAGTGGTGTGATAAAGAAAACTACCAGTTCTTGCCCAGATAACCTAACCTGTGATTGCTATCCCATGGATAAAGTTTGCAGTATTTGCCTTTCAAGGGGTCAGCAGGTTGGCCTAGGACAGGTATACCAGGATTCAGAGCACCAGAGGTACGATAAAGCATCCAGAATACTGTAATTGATTGTGGTCTACAGATGTCACATTACTTTCTTTGTTTAGTGGATGATACCCATTTTTTTATTATTATTAGTTGTTCAAAACATTACATAGCTCTTCTTCTTCTTCTTCTTTTTTTTTTTTAGTTGTAGATGGACACAATACCTTTATTTCACTTATTTATGTTTATGTGGTGCAAGGATCTAACCCAGGGTCTCACAAATGCGAGGCAATCGCTCTACCACTGAGCCCCATTACATAGTTCTTGACATATCATATTTCATACATTGGATTCAAGTGGGTTATGAACTCCCATTTTTACCCTGTATACAGATTGATATCCATTTTTTAAAGTAAGTGATGATTTAACTGCTTTGGCTCAAATTATGACAATTTGGGGATCCAGTGAAATCACCCAGGCTACCAAAACTTTTGACAAATCATTATTATGTAGCAAAGAAGTCTCAGCACAAGACTTGAGGAAACTATGAAAGACTCAGGGGTCTAGATTATAACACTCCCAAAATAACAAGTCATATACAAGGATGTACTTATGACCCAGACTTTTTAGAGAAGACTGACCAGAAAGCTTCTTCTATTATACAAATGCTCAGGCACATCACTCAGGGAATTCATTATATAAAGGGGACTGTAATGAAAGTCATTTTGATAAGTATACTGATTTAGAAGACTGGGATTAGATAGCTAATGAGCTTACAACCTGCTTAATAAATTTATAGATTTAAATCCATCTTCAAAAATAAGAGAAGCAGGGCACAGTGGCACAATCTATAATCCCAGAGACTGAGGCAGGAGAATCCTGAGTTCAAATCAGCCTCAACAACTTAGCGAGGCCCTAAGCAACTCAGTGATACCCTGTCTCTAAATAAAATATAAAAAAGGGCTAGGGATGTGGCTCAGTGTTTAAGTGCCCTTGAGTTCAATCCCAGGTACAAAAAAAAAAGCAGAATAAGAGAGAAGATATTGGCCACATTATATTCTTATATTGTGTGGAAGTATAAATATGTAACAACAAATTCCATCATTATGTACTACTATAAGACACTAATAAATTGGGGCTGGGGACGTGGCTCAAGCGGTAGCGCGCTCGCCTGGCATGCGTGCGGCCCAGGTTCGATCCTCAGCACCACATACAAAATCAACGCTGTTGTGTCCGCCAAAAACTGAAAAATAAATATTAAAATTCTCTCTCTCCTCTCGCTCTCTTTTAAAAAAAAAAGACACTAATAAAAATGTGGAAAAAAAAGAATAACAAACAAGAAGCTTGTTGCATCCATTTTTTAAAGATATGAGCTTGCAGTGGTAGTTCTTCATTAATGTTACCATTGTGTACTTCGAAGTGGGAAAAATAGTTTTTCTAATAGTCATGAGTTCTTGTTTACAGACCAGAGCAGGATGAAATTTTTTTAAAAATATTATCTGATCTAGTGGTTGATTTTAAAATATAGATTAAGATTACCTAAAATGCCTGGAAGAGTTGTTTGGACTAACAACATGATCTTTGCATTTAAACCCACCCAAGTTGTATCAAAGCTTTAATGTCTCTAATTACTTTTCTCTGCCACATAAAGAAAAAGAAGCAGTTTTAGCAAAGCACATGGGTTCAAGGTCAAAATCTTAAAATTAATGGATGTCATAGGAATTAAATGAGTCAAAAGACTTAGTTTCCTGATTCCTGAAAGCATGAACTATGTGTCCTTTTGAAAATTTCAACCTGGCACTGGTGCTGTTAAAAATTTATACATAAAGAAGATAATTTCCTTTCCTAGAGGTATACATTATGCCTTTTATGAACACTAAAACAATGAGAAAATGTAAGTCATGGAGCAAAATATCATTTAAGATTTAATTTAATTATGCATTTTTTAAAAGTATTTCATGGACACATTTTTGTGTAAGTTGTCATATTTTCTTGATTTTTCTTCCTTCTCTGCCTCCACCTAACATATTCACTTTGGAAATTATATGGTGATTACCATAAGGTTTCTGGGTGCTTTAGTAAATGTTTATGTATTTATAGTCAGAAACATAAAAGTTATAATGCACACACTGGTTGAGAAAGGGAAACTTTTAGGAATAACATGAATATTGACAGCCAAAATGCTTTTCCTTGTCTCTTTTGAGTGTGTATGTTTTGTTTTGTTTTGTTTTATAACATCTTAGGTATTATTAGGTAGTTGTCAAAAGGAAGAGTAAATACAGAATTGAGACTATTAACTGGAGATTTTTTTCTCTACCTAGAGTTGTCCAGATTTCTACATCCTATTTTGACTAAGTTGACCTTAGAGAAGACTGACTACTAGAGTCTTAGGTGGGTTGGGAAAAGAGATAATAAAGTAGGAAAAACAGAAAAGGATCTAAAATATAGGTTTATATATTTTACATTCCAAAATTATATATATCAATGACAGTGTGTCAAATTTCCTATCATAAATGGATAGATATGATGAGAAGTTTCCATTTCATAGTCACAAATTATAGAAACAGTGTAGGGACAAATATTTGCTTTGTTATTTTAAACTTTGATGAGTTGGTATATCTATTGATCTATTTAGTAAATGTAGTATGTGTGTGTCTGTATGTGTGTACCATCATATATATGCCATTGCTTTTGATCTGCTGTTTTATTCAGTAATCTTTCTTGAATTTGTATGTTTAATAAAGTTAGGCTTTTATTTTAAAAAATCTTAAACAGTGCAATGGTAAAAAAGCAAGAAACCAAGCAGTATCATCTAAGAAACTAAAAAGATAAACTTTGGGTAGTTTCATGGTATTGGGTAGGAAAAAATTATAGTTCATGACCTACCAAGGAAGAGAGACATTGATATGCTCCAACACTTCCTATTGATATTCCTGAAAACAATCTAGAAATGAGGGCAAACTAGAGATAAATCAACTCTCACAAAGCCTAAAAAAGCCTAGAATGATCTCAATTCCTGATAGTATTAAGATGAATGATGCTACTGTGTTGACAAGAAAATTAAATCCTTAGAGAGGATCTATATTCTTTAAATGTTTTATTCTGGAATTAAAAGTAAGATGAGTCATGCTAGATGTGATCATTTTTTTGTGTGTGCATGGGATCAAAACACAAAAAAAATCAAGAGAAAAACAGACAATAGAAATAGACATACGTGTAATATAGACATTGTAGTCATCAGACATGGAGTTTTTAAAGGGTAGGTACGAGTTTATGAGAAAAGCATTGTGAGATTACCAACTATTCATTTGGGACTGAAAATTATGCATTGGTATCAAAATCAATCCATTCAGTTGTGGGGTTTTTTTTCCTAGTAATGCTCTTCTATTTCTTCCAAGCTTAGACTACTTCTCAAAATCTAAACCTCAAGCTCTATGCTTTAAAGCTCTTTATCCCAGAACTGTGAAAAACCAGACTCCCTCAGCTCACAAAGACCAACAGTGTTTCAAATAATGATTCCCAAAAGATGATATATAAAGACCAAGATAGGACAATTATTATTATTATTATTATTTTGTGATGCTAGAGTTTGAACCTAGGGCCTGTACATGATGCAAGTGCTCTGCCACCAAGCTACATCCTAGCCCCATCCTAGCCCCAAAGGTAAGACAATTTTGAGGTGTATGTTTGGCACTGTTTTCCAGAGTTGTACCATGGAAACTGTGTATGGTAGCTGGCTTAGAAGTACATTCTCTAGGGGATGAATTCTTTTCTCTTTATTACTTCCCTATTTCGCTAGCAGTGTAAGCTGTATCTCTTAAGTGAACTATTTTTATGCAAAGTCTGCTTTTTTTTTTTTTTCCAAAGGGTGAGCATAAACTGGGTGTGGTGGTGCACACGCCTGTAATCCCAGCAGCACGGGAGGCTGAGATGGGAGGATCTCAAGTCCAAAGCCAGCCTCAGCCTGGGTGAGGCACTAAACAACTCAGTGAGACCCTGTCTCTAAATAAAATACAAAATAGGTCTGGGGATGTGGATCAGTGTTGAGTGCCCCTGAGTTCAATCCCCAGAAGAACAGGATTTAGTCAAATGAGGAAAAAAGAGACAGAGCTCCCACAGGGCCAGAGGGAACCCCATAAGGTTGCCGGCAAAGTCTGTTTTTTGAGGGAAATCAACACTTAGATACAAAGTTATGCAGGTTTGGGCAAGAAGAAATGTGTCAAGTTTGCCAATTAAATATAACCAGGAGTAGGAGAAGCATTATTATAAATTTAACTATGCCAAACTATTGGGAAAGAAGAAAAAAGGATAAAATGTATAAAATGGAGATTCCAGCTCCCACACTACTATATCCCATTTATAAAATGTCCCTCTCTCCACGTTCATGGCTAAGTTAAATCACTTCCATACCTGCAAAATAACTAAGTAGTTAAAAAAAAAAAAAACTCTGAATAGTTTTCAACAAAACAGTATTCAAAAAATATCTGAATACCCATCCCAATTTTTTTCCATAAAAAAACTAGATAATTTGTCAAAAAAATGATGCAAGGTGAGAGTTGAATTGTACAAAACCTGTAAAAGTTCTTTGTGAAGGTGACAAAAAGACTTGTGGACATGGCCAAGCTCATTCTTTTGTGGGGTGTGTGTGTGTTTAAAAATAGATGTATGCAGGGCTGAGGGTGTAGTTCAGTGGTAGAATGCTTATCTAGTATGCACAATCCCCAGCACCACACACACACACACACACACACACACACACACACACACACGAAAGATATGTGACAAAATACCAATAGTACATAGTGGGGGTGGAGAGGTCTTATACCAATTTCCAGTTTTTCTTCATGAAGGAATTTATGAATCCCTTGGCCATTTAAACAAAGAAATTGTTTCTTTTCTCATTCTATCTTGATTCTGTTCTCCAAGGATAATGATCTTCATCCATGTATCATACCCAGATTGTGTGAGGATACATCTTGTGTCAGAATTCTAATTCCACACACAGGAAGTTCTTAATCTGTAACTCTGGAACTGCTCCAAGTTCATTTGTTTATTTTCATTTTTTTTTTCAAAGTTAAAGTGTTAAGTTTTTACCACCAATATTACACTCAAAAAAAAAAATACTGACTTTCTGCTTTCTTGTTCAACCTGGGGCAGGCTTTGGTTTGTCCTCTCTGGCAGACTCTGACTGGCCTCTGTGTTCTGTTAGCCTCAGGAATCTCCTTTGCCAGCTGCATAGCCTGCTTGGCTAGGGCAAGAGAGAAGGGGTTTATTCTGCTCTATTTGGCATTAAGAGTAACTTCAAGCTGCAAGTGGATTATTCGTGGTATTCTCTATGAAACACCATTAAATATTTTCTGACAGCATGTGCTCAGAGCAGTACTCTAATATTTCCTACCCACTAACTTGACTCCTATACTTAGAAATAAATTGATCTTGTTTGATAGTCATAAACATGTAATAAAAATAGGGAAAAAGTTATGGCCCATTTTACAGATGAGGAATTTGGATCTCAGAATTTAAATCAGAGTAAACAAGACATAAAACTATTTCATGTTATAATGGGATGATAAAAGCATAAAGACTGCTCGGATCTGTGTGCAATTTTAAACTGTATTATTGTGTAAAAAGATACATTAAAAAGTTAAGAAACAATTGATGACTGGGCTTGATGGTGCTCACCTGTATGCCCAGAAACTCACAGGCTGAGTTTGAGTTTGAGTTTGCAAGTTTGAGGCCAATCTCAGCAACCCTGTCTCAAAATTTAAAAAATTAAAAAGCCTGGGGATGTAGCTCAACTGTAAAGCTCCCCTGGGTTAAATCTCCAGTACCAAAAACAAAAGACAAAAAAAGACTTTACAAACTGGAAAAAATATTCCCTGTATGTATCATTGAAAATGATAAAGATCATAGGAACTTTGTGAATAATTTAAATAAAAGAACTGCCCTGGGCTGGGGATGTGGCTCAAGTGGTAGTGAGCTTGCTCACCTGGAGTGGGTGCGGCCCAGGTTCGATCCTCAGCACCACATACAAACAAAGATGTTGTGTCTCCCGAAAGCTAAAAAATAAATATTAAAATTCTCTCTCTCTCTCTCTCTCCAAAAAAAAAAAAAAAAAACTGCCCTAATGCCAAATAGATAGGTAACTTATCAAAGAACAAATACATTGGACAAGAAATATATGAATTAATTTTTATATGTGAATGCAAATTAAAACAATGATTTAGTAGACATTTATTGTCTTTTGTTTTTGTTTTGTTTTTTTATCTATGCATTATTCCTTCTCTTAATTTGCTAGGAAAGATCTTTCTCCCACACTCCAAACATGTGGTTGTGGGAGGGCTGATACTGGCATTATAAGAATAGATATTTGTAATAGTTACCTATTCTTTCTGTTGCCACAATATCCACTCTCCTTTTTCGTTTTTTACTGTCTTTCTCCCTTGTGATTTGGGTAGGGCTAATTCCCACCTCTGTGCCTGGGTAACACACAATCCAGTCTAAACTAATCAGATTATTTCATCTCTCTGGTGCAAGGGGTATTTCAGGGATAAACAGGAAGATAGGCCAACCAAGTTTTCCTCAGAACTTTTGCTGAAGCTGTCAGAATTGAGACACTCCCTTTGAGACTCATGAGACTGACTGCTGCTGAGTCATTTAAGCCTGGAGCTGCCAGGAACCATCTGCCAACAGGCAGAGAAAGCTTGCCTGAGAGCGAAGCCAATCAAGAGGAGGGCAGCACAAAAGATAAAAGCAAGTACTTATGGCACCGTTTGTGCCCCTAGACCTAGCTATTCCTGAAAGAAGGACTGCCCCCCATAAACTTATTAGTTGTGTGATTGCAAGAGCCAATATACTCACTTTTTTTTTTCTTAAACAAACTTAATTTGGGTTTCTAGAGTGGTATTAAAATGAGCTCTGGTGAATGTAGGATTAAATCAACAGCAAAGATTTCTCTTTTTTCTAGACCTCCTTGGCTGAAATGATACAGGCCTAGAGTTATCAACAAGCATATCTCCCTCCTTAGGGGGTAAAAATAAAACAGCCTGTCTGCAATAGAAGAAAAATAAGGGACATACAGCACATTCTCTGATGTCAGTTGAGTTCTTGAATCAAATCACCCTGAGGTCAGCATCCAGATGCATGAGGCAATAAATCCCACCACCCGCCCCCTGGCTTTTTTTTTTTTTTTGGCTTATGCCAGTTGCTAAAAAGTCTCTGTCATTGTAATCAATGTCATTTACTTGTTGTGTAAAGTCTGGACATTTGATATCCTATTGATATTATTCTAATACATATGAGATGTCAATTTCCCTCAAATTAAAAAGAAAAATGAGGGCTGGGGATGTGGCTCAAGCGGTAGCGCGCTCGCCTGGCATGCGTGCGGCCCAGGTTCATTCCTAAGCACCACATATCAACAAAGATGTTGTGTCCGCCAAGAACTAAAAAATAAATATTAAAAATTCTCTTTCTCTCTCTCTCTCTCTCTCTCTCTCTCTCTCTCTCTCTTTCTCTCTCTCTCTCTCCTCTCACTCTCTCTTTAAAAAAAAAAAAAGAAAAATGATAATCCCTGTGTTGATGATATGCTAAAATATAGACTCCCACACCCTGCTGGTATTTGGAACATTTTGTAAATTAATTTGGCTTTAGGCCTCAAAAGCCTTAAAAATTACACATGTTGTGGGAGTTGAATAGATGGAGCACAGGGAATTTTTAGGACAGTGGAAGTATTCTGCATGATACTTATGGTGAATACATGACACTTAACATTAGTCAAAACTCAAAGAATTGTATAATATAAAGAATAACCCTTAACATAAACACTAGTTAGTAGTGTATCAATCATCTGTTGTAACCACAAACGTATCATGCTAATGCAAGATGTTAATAATAGGGGAAACTATTAGCTGGAAGAAGGGTGTATACAAGAACTCTGTACTTTCTACTCAATTTTTCTATTAAGCTAAAACTGTTCTAAGAAATAAAGTTGAAAGAGAAACTTCACATGTTTTACCTACAAGTCTTAAGTTATAAGTCTCTTCTAAAAGAAAAATAAATGAGCAAGAATGCAAAGATGTCAATAAAATAATTGCCACCAGGTGTGACTTGAGAGGCTGAGACAGGAAGATCACAAGTCGGAGATCAGCAACTTAGGGAGGGCCTAAGCAACTTAGCAAGACCCTATCTCAAAGTAAAAAATAAAAAGGACTGGGAATGTGGCTCAGTGGTAAGTGTGCCTCTGGGTTTAATCTCTAGTACCCCCTACCCCCAAAAAAACATAAAATAAAATAATTGTCATTGCAAACTACTATATGATCTAGCAATCCCACTACCAGGCAAATGTCCTAAGGAAATGAAATCAGTAGGTCAAAGAATTATCTATATTCTCATTTTTATTGCTGCTTTATTCATTATAGCTAGAATATGGAATTAACTTAAGTGTCCATCTGTGGAGAAATGAGTTAAAAAAAAAGATGGTACATATACTCAATGAAATGTTATTCAGCCTTTAAAAAGGATGAAATTTTATCATTTTGACAACATGGGTAAATCTGGAAAACATTATGTTAAGTGAAATAAGCCAGACATAGCACAAGAGCATCTCTTGTTGAGACAAGAGTGCATGTTCTCCCACAAGTAGAATCTAAAAAAAAAAAAAATTGAACCTGTAAAAGCAGAGGCTACAATAGTGATTACCAGGGGCTGGAGGTGGGTATTGGAAGAATGTTGATTAAAGAATATAAAATTTCAGTTAGACACAGGAATAAATTCAAGAAATATATTGTACATGCTGAGCATGGTGGCACATGCCTGTAATATCAGTTTCTTGGGAGGCTGAGGAAGGAGGATTGTAAATTCAAGACCAGCCTGGCAATTTAGTAAGACCCTGTTTCAAAATAAACATTTTAAAATGAGAGATGCAGCTCAGTGGCAGAGTATTTGAGCATGCAAGAAGCCCTGGGTTCAACTCCCAGTACCCCTCTACACACCAAAAAAATTGTACAATATGGTGATTATAGTTAATAAAATGTACTGTATATTGGGGAAATTACTAAGAGAGTAGATTCTAAGTATGTACTTTCAGGAAGAAAAAAAGGAAGGGAATAAGGGAGGGAGGGAGGGAAGAGAGAGAAAAGAAAAAAGAAATAAAGATAATTGTGTAGTAATATATATGTTCATTAACTTGTTTTAGACTTTCTACAATGCATACCTTTTTCAAAACATCATTTCGTACACCATAAACATAAATAATTTTTGTCAATTTTTAAAAATAAGAAGGTAGCCAGGCACAGTGTCATATACCTATTCCAGAAGCTTGGAAGGGTAAAGCAGGAGGATCGCAAGTTTAAAGTCAGCCTCAACAACTTAGCAAGGTCCTAAGCAATCTAGCAAGACTCTGTCTCTAAATAAAATATTAAAAGGGCTGGGAATGTGGCTCAGTGGTTAAGCATCCCTGGGTTCAATCCCTAGTACCAAAAATAAATAAATAAGAAGAAAGAAGAGGAGGTGGCAATGGAGGAGACCACCCAAGAATAAATATCCTCAACAAGAGATGCTCTTGTGCTGTAGCTATACCTCAGCGGTACAGCTCTTGCCTAGCATGTATAACGCCATGGGTTCCATCCTTAGCACTGCCAAAAAGAAAAGAAAGAAGGAAGGAATGAAAGGGAAAGAAAAGAAAAAAAGAGATACTCTGACCAGTGGAGGAGCAAAATTATGGCAAAATCTCACTGGGAGGAGGGAGGCGGGACATGCAAGCTAAATTTGCATCTATCTGATATCTAAATCAAGATGAAACACATTTGGAGATGTCAAGGTAATCACAAAAAGAACTAAAAGTAGGGGCTGGGGATGTGGCTCAAGTGGTAGCGCGCTCACCTGGCGTGCGTGCGGCCTGGGTTCAATCCTCAGCACCGCATACCAACAAAGATGTTGTGTCCGCCGAGAACTAAAAAATAAATATTAAAAATTCTCTCTCTCTCTCTCTCTCTCTCTCTCTCTCTCTCTCTCTCTCTCTCTCTCTCCCCCCCCCTCTCAGACTCTCTCTTTAAAAAAAAAAAAGAACTAAAAGTAGACACTGTTAAAAGAAGTTGCCTCTGGAGAACAAATTAAAGAACACAATGAGAAAGTAATCCGTTAAATCCATAGTATAGGACATTTCGTAGGACAATTGACCTCATTTCTCTAACAAATCAATGGCATGGGAGAAAATGAGAGAACAAATGACATTTAGGAGACAAAACAATCAAATTCAACATGGATACATCACTCAAGATCCTTTATTTGAACAAATTTTTGACAATCAGAAAAATTTTATTATGAACTGGATATAAGATGATGTTAAACTGTTAATTTTTTTGAGATCTAATAATGACACAGTGGTTAGATTTTATAATATCTTTTGTAGTTAGACATGTCGTAAAATATTTCTAGATAAAATAATATGCTGGGATTTGTTGTAAAATAGTATAGCACTAACTCATCCTCCCCCTAAAATAGAGGGAAGCAGAGAAAACATGTTAATTGTGGTAACATGTTAACTGTGGAAGCTGGATGGTGGGTTTCATGGGGTACACAATGCCATTCTCTCTGCTTTTATACAGAGTTTAAATTTTTCCAAAATAAAACACTTGTGTTTTATTGTTTTTGTTTTTCAAAGCAGGGGCCTCTGAGGAGTGGAATGGGATTTGGGAACAGTGGTACCAGCAAGATTATTTTATTTCCTTCAGTAAATATTTCTTGACTCCCTGCAATGTGTGAGGCACTGTTAAGACTCTTGGAACAAGAACAGACAGATCAAAACCACTATTCTCCTGGGGTTCACATTCCAGTTAGGGGAAGGAGACAACCAGCCACAGACATAGTAAGTATAATATCATATGTTATATCCCAGTTCTTTTAACTTTTTATTTTCAGACAGGGTCCTGCTTAGTGCCCCGGCTATCCTCAAATTTTTCAAGTAACTGAAATTACAGGCATTAGCCACAGCCATGGCACCCAGCTTAATAAAGCTCTTTATACCTTTACCAAGCATTTTCACTTTCTTTTTTTTTTAATTTATACCCTACATAACCCAAGTCATTTTTATTTAAAATCATTATTATTCCCACTTGACAGAAAACTAAAACTCTGAAAAAGTAAATGACCTACACCCAGACCCAGAGACAGCATCTGAATTTGAAGTCACATCCTCTGATTATTACTTTTATTACTTTTATTACAGGCATGTGCCACCATGTCCAGCATGGAAGCAGAGAGTAATATTACTATATTACTATTATTACTCCAGATTATTACTTTTATCTGTTGACTCCTGTGTTAGTCAGCTTTCCATCACTGTGACCAGACTACCTGACAACAACAACTTAGAGGAAGAAAGGTTTATTTTGGCTCATGGCTTCAGATTTCTGTCCTTGGTTGGCCACCTCCATTGCTTTGGGCCTGGGGTGAGGCAGAACATCATGGTGGAAGAGTGTGGTGGAGGAAAGTGTCTCCGCTCATGCCAGCCAAAAAGCAGAGAGAGGAGAAGCAAGAGACAATATACAGTCCCCAAGAGCACAACCCCAATGACCTACTGATCATCACCTGCCAATAGTTAGCATCATTCAAATTCTTGTGGAAAAATCTTTTAATTAAAAAATGAAAAAAACATTACTGCTTTTCTAACTCTACTACCTTTCCATAGTTAATTGTTTCCCAGAGTCTTTTTTAATGTAAAAATTAGATTTAGTCAAAGCACTAAAAAAGCTACACCTAGTTAATGAGGTAGTTCAGAAAATCTGAGGAGGAAAAGAAAGTCTCCCACCTAATCAATGTCCAAACACATTTCACAGGGACAATATGTATCCATCATCATTTTTAGTTCCAATGGTTGTCTGTGTAGCTCTAGATAATATACTTACACCTTTATATTCCGATCTTATCACCTACAGATTTCATCTACAGACTTCATCTGTGAAGGGAAGGACTGAATTCATTTGCATTGCCTGAAAGCCCTAGGGTAGGCTCCTCATTAAGTCTGAGGCGGAGATTTGTGTGCTGGAGGTTTCCGGGGACAACTCTGGAGCAGTGATGGTGGCAGGACTGGGCTGCAGGAGGAGCTGACCTGCTGTGCAGTTGAAATAGAATCTTCAGCCCATAGCATGGGAGCTTCAGAGTGGAGAGGGCCCTTCAGAGCAGTCCTGAATTGGGATGCGTAGGCCAAGCTCTTGCACCCCACATTTGACCAGTCATTAGATGCAGTTGGGGGACATAAACTTCAGCAAGGCACCTCTCTTTGAGAACAATTCTAGAAGATCTCAGAGCTAAATTGTCAGGAGCCAGTATTTCTGGCAACTGAAAAATAAGTGTCTTGGCCCTTGTTATGGTTTCAATATGAGGTGTCCTCCAAAAAGCTTGTGTGTGAGACAATGAAGAAAGTTTAGAGGTGAGATGATTGGGTTATGAGACCTGAGCCTAATTAGTGCATTAATCCCCTAATAGAGATTAACTTGGCAGTAACTGTAGGCAGGTAGGATGTGACTGGAGGAGGTAGGTCTCTGGGGGCATGCGTTTGGGGTTTATATTTTGTGAGTTGAGTTTAGTTCTCTCTGCTTCCATGTTCTGCCATGATGTTCTGCCTCATCTCAAACCCCAAGGAATGGAATCAACCACATATGAACTGAGACCTCTGAAACTGTGAGCCCCCAAATAAACTTTTCCTCCTCTAATTGTTCTTGTTCTGTCTTTTGGTAACAGCAACAAAAAAAGCTAACTAATACAGCCCTGAAGTAGGGATCCGAGCAAAGCATTATGGCATCTACCATAGTCCACTCCCACATCTCTGGGATGTGGGTTTCTTTTGGCACTTTGGAGGACCTTGAAAGAATGCTGGGTGACTAAATTACAGACCTTGCCTCTGCAGCTATTCTCAAATCTACCCATGAGACTCACCATTTCTCACCTCTATACCACCAATTTTAGATTCCCCTCACCTTATCTAGTTCCTCTGCTAGTAGAAATGCTTTAATTGGTGTAGGGGGTGCGGAGGGGGTACTGATATTCACCTCTGAGGTATTGCAGTCCCTGATCAAGGCCTTCTCATAGTAGGTTAGTTACATTGTTCACTTACTATCAAAATGGGGCAGGGAAGAAAGAGATGCCCCTATGCATCAGCTGGGTGCCAAACCAGGTCCTTCTTGGCCCCATGTGAAGCAGTAACCTTTTCTTCTCCTGGTATGGGGTCTATTATTCATGGTAGGATGTGGCTCCTTTTCTGGTCTTCCCTCTTTTGCCTTCCACACACTTGCAAGTACCTGTAGGACAGCTCTGTTCCATTGTCACTTGACACTGCAAGTTCAACATCTTCAAAACTAAACTGACTATGTCTTCATCCATAAACCTGCTCTTTGTCCTTCATCCATCCAGCAACTCTTCTGGGAACCCTGCTTTATATTTGGGTCCCTCAATTCCCTCACTAGAGAGAACTGAAGGTTCTGTCAGTTCTGACATCTAGATAACGTTTAAAGTTACCCTCATTCTCCTGTCCCACAGGTGGTATCCTTGTCCAGGACTCATTCTTTCTAACGTGGACTAGTAAAAATTCTCCCCTTTCCTAGTCTTACCCACACTCCCCCCACTAATGGCTCTGAGACTTAGAAGTAGAGGGTACGAGATCAGCCTTGGAAGTGTATTAATTAGGGCCACTTAAAATCAAGAGAGAAAGTTAGGGATGAAGCTCAGTGGCAGAGCCGTTGCCTAGTATGTGCAAGACCCTTGTTTCAATCCCCAGTACCACCAAAATAAATTAATAAATAATAGGATGAAATGTGTGACATTTGCTACTAAACTGAAAGAGAAAAGAGATAAGGACTCTCAGAAGCCTTTAAAAAATAAAACAAAATCCTTTTTTCTCTTTTCTTAACTCTTCTGTTATTTAGACCTCCATGGGTCTAAATATATTATGGTTATTCTGCAATTTTAAGAAATGTGCTTGGGGCCTGGGATTGTGGCTCAGTGATAGAATGCTCACCTAGCACATGCAAGACCCTGGGTTCAATCCTTAGCACCACATAAAATAAAATAAAATGAAGATATTGTGTCAACTACAACTAAAAAATAAATATTAGAAAAAAGAAAAAAGAAACGTGTTTTGTGTGTGTGTACATGGGGGGCAGGGGCTGGTAATTGAACCCAGGGTTTCATGCACTCTGGACAAGCACTCTACCACTGAGCTACGTCCCTAACCTTATTTGTCAATTTTACTTTTTCCACTTTAGAAATTAAATATTGACTTTCTACTACTATGGAAAATGAGGATTTACCATTCTTCCTGTGTTTCCCACACCAAAATAACACATTCTTTCCCCCATCCTCCTGCATAGTCCTATTACAAATGTACCAAGGTAATATTCACAGCCTTCTTTTTTTATTCAATAAATATTTCTTTGAGTTGCTTTGAAATTTTCCAGAGTACACATAATAACACTCCTTAGACCCTTGTGGGTATTGCCATTACCCCACCACTCTGTGGTACTAGGGATTAAACCCAGGGTGTTCTACGACTGAACTGGATTCCCAACCCTTTTTATTTTATTTTGAGGCAGGATTTCATTAAACTGTCCAAGCTGGCATTGAACTTATATCCTCCTGCCTCAGCCTCCCCAGTAGGTGGAATTACAGACATGCACCACCAACACTCAGAAAAGGAGTTGCTTTTTGAGAACATTAGTAGAGTTTCTGGGAAAATAGTAATAAACTCAATAACAAAAACATCAACATTAAATGTAAATTGTTAAATCAGTCTACTGATTTAACTAGTTAATTGTTACTCAAGGTTTATTTATAGAGTAGTTTATGAGCTCTGCATTCTAGTAACTGAGCTAAATACTGGGAAGTAAAGATTAATATGAACTAGTTCTATGCTGCAAGGGGTTAGTCCAATGATATCATGAACTTTCTTAACTATATTTTGCAGTATTCTAGGTCATTTCTAGTTTTCTCGAGAAACTTCTGAATTCATTATTACAGTTAAGAAAACTGACATAAATAGGATTATCTACTATAGTCTATGTTTAATTTTCTCAATGATGGAATCCCTAAGCACCAGCCTCCATAGTCCTTTCTTGCTCTGGCTGGACCTGGATGGCAGGAAGAGGGCAGTGCAAGACAAGTTACTGAGTGTATGACAAAGCCCACCATAAACGGGGACCAGTTTTTGCTAACTCTTATAATATTCCTTTCCTAATAAGTAATACAGTTAAATGGTTGAGAGTAATAAGACTTCTTGCCTAAATGGTATGATTGTTACTTGTACTTTCAACAATCCCACAAGAGAAAAATCAAATCTGCATTATTAATAGTAAGAAATAAACCAAATACCAAGATTTGCATTTATTCCTTGGAAATATGGACCTTATAAGATATATATATATATATATATATATATATATATATATATATATATATTCCAGGCACTGAAAGATGCTGGCATATAAATTATTATATAAATTATTCTTGTATTTTGGGGACTAAGGGAACCTTACTCATCGGTTCACCTTTCACCTAGAATATAGAAGTTGGTTTTGGTTTTAAAGGTGTTTATGCTCTGGGATCTGGGAGAGTATGAGAGAACATTCTGTCTAGATTGCGCCTGTGTGGATAGAGGTGGAGGGGTGTGGAAACTACGTTTATCAACAGGACTCTTAGAACATTATGTGAGCTTTTGGATGGCTGGCCAGCCTCCTAACATGTTTGTGTAGAGAGTTGTTCTCCATGATCTGTTTGACTTCTTTAATCCTCCTGGATTCACTGTTCTTTCCTGTCACTGTTTACTTGCTGACCACTCCAATAATGGCTGTTCTCTGTAAACTCAAGACGGATTTCTTTTGAAAATAACAACCCACTGGGACTTGTTCCAGTCAAACATTCTGAGCCAGCTGTGGGAATTAAGTCTTTGCTGCTCACAGATAAAATGTAATTGAACAAAGACAGACAGGTGTGCTGCTCCTAGAACTCCAACTAGAATGGGAAATGAAGATAATGTGTCAACTTCACAGAGACGATGCCATTGCCATCGTCTCTGTCTCAGATTTATTAATTAGCCCCCAAGAAAGATATCATTCACAAGCTGACCCCTGGCTCGTGGTTGCAGGCTAGCATTTGTGTTGACCTCAGGAATAGATCCTCTTACTGGGAAGACATGGGTCGCTGTTACCATGACAACACAACATGGAAGTCTTTAGGTTCTCTCTGTGTTTTCTCTGAGAAGATAATGATTACTTCTCAGTCCTACCTATGAACTTGGGTTTTGCCTACAAGACCATGAACATCAACCCATAACTCAATCACTACAAGTTTGTCAGTACCAGAAAATTGGGTGGAGATTTAGGTTGCAAACTATGGGAAAACAAGTTTAAAGACATGAAAGCCACAAGAATACAGAACATTAAGCTTAAAACTTGATCACTGGGAGAAAGTCATCCTATTTTAATTAAAAAGGACTTTTACTATTAAAAAATGTGTACAAATTATGTATTCTTACCTTTAAAAGGAATAATGAAAAGTGACTTATGTTTTAAAATCCAGCTCCATCATTAGAGATCCTTTAATGTCATAACCTTGCACCTAATTACTATAATGCACCTGTTGGATCAGGGAAGGATTCAGGGAAAGCAGCTTCAGGCAGGGGCAGAGCAGAGTTTATTTTTAGGGCTCTTGTGAAGCCTTAAATGAAGCCATAGATGAATAAGCAGAAACTTGAAAAGTGCTTGGGAATTAGGCCTTGGGACTGGTGACTGTCCTATGAGGAAGCCCAAGAGAGCTTCCTGGAACATGAAGGACATTTGGCCTAAGCATCCCTGTTGCCTCAGCTGATAGCCAAACAACCAAGAGTCATGACAGTGGGGTAGGCCATCCCAGATCATCCAGTGACCGGTCAACCCACCATTTAACCACAAATGGGTGAGTGGAATCAAGTGAGCTGATTTAGAACAGGGACCCACCCATCTGTTAACATCAACAGATCTATAAAATCATAAGCAGATACTTAGTCAAAAATGGAAAATTTCTCCTGCCAGTGATATGCTTGAAAATGCAATATTGACAATTATAAATACATCATACACTATTTCTATTTCATACATCATACTCTATAATTCTATTTCAAATTATCCCTTTTTTGATAGGGATAATTTGAAATATAATTTTTCAAAATTCCAGTATTTACAGAGTATAAATTATAGTAGTCCTACAAAACAACTGAGAAGTCACATGTATGTACTCCCCCAATATAATACCAATAAGGATAACATGAAAATCACAGAGGGCATTGAGGACAACTTGTAACTATATGTGATTAACTCAAAGTGTATTTAAGATTATCATTTCAAGAAAATCTGAAATGTTCTAAAATTTTATGAGCTACATATGAAATGCATTAGAGGTTTTCTCAAATTTGACAAACCTATACAATTTGCATGGCAATATAGTAAAATGCTGTAAAACTGAAAGACACTTTTAAGCTTTTATCAAATCAAAACAAATTTGTTCAGGCATGGTGGCACAGGTCTATAATCCTACCAGCACAAAAGGCTCAAGGCAGGAGGACCACAAGTTCAAGGCCAGGCTCAGCAGTTCAGCAAGATCTTGCTAAGAGGTAAAGCGCCCCTGGGTTCAATCCCCAGTACCAAAAACATAAAACAAATTTGGACCACATGGAAGAGAAAACATTGGTACTAAGATTACAAAATCTCTGTAGTGCTAATATAAAATTATTGTTTTATGAAGAAGACATCAAAGAAACTGTATCCCAGCAAGTAGGAAAAAAAGTACCAGGGAGATGTGTCAGGCAGATAGTAAAACAATCAAAATATTGTTGTTTTAAATTTGGGAACAATTATGATATCCTGAAAAAAAACAGAAAGTAATTCAAATTGAACATAAGTTGTATTTACTTTGTGCACAAAGAAAAATACATTGTTGAAAATCTAGTTTATACATGTGTATTGTAGGTTTGATAAAACTGAGTACTTCTAGATGTTTATTTTCAAATAATACCGTACAGAAGACCCTGAAAACTCAGGTTCTGGTTTAGAGTTAAGTAGAAATAGTTTATAGAAATAGTTTAATCTTCATGCTCACAGAGGTGAATTACTAAGACAACTTTTGGGACTCAGTATACACAACTTGTAGGTGTTATCGCCCTCACATTGCAAGGAACTTACTGGACAACTCCAGAGGGATCCTGATCTGTCCACTACCTCTATTCCAGGCCTAGACAACAGGCTGCTGTGCCTTCTTTCTCCCTTCATGATCCATCTCCAGGCCCACAGTTCAAAGTCCCTTCTCTAAGACATCACAGTCTTCCCCATCCCCTGACCCATCTGGTCTGGAAAATTCAACTGAAATCTTCCAAATGAGTTCCTATATATAAAAATAAACAAAACTTTCATGCTGGTTAATATTTTCTATCCTCCCTCCCCAATCTACACCCCCCCTATATATACACATTCAATCACTGAGCCACATCCCTAGCCTTATTTCATATTTTATTTAGAGACAGGGTGTCACTGAGTTGCTTAGGGCCTTGTTTTTTCTGAAGCTTGCTTTAAACTCTCCATCCTCCTGCCTTAGCCTCCCTCCCAGGCCACTGGGATTACAGGTATGCACCACCATGCCCGACCAATATATATATATATTTGAAGCATTTTTTTATCTTTTTGATACATTACTGCCTGGGTACTAATGGTATGAGACTGAGCAACAGGACACCTGGCTTCTCATCCTCTCTACCACTAACTAAAATATAAAATATGGGCCTTTTAACTTCTCTAAGCCACCACTCTGCAATCTGCAAAATAAGGAAATCAGACCAGATATATTATGTATAACTGCTAATTACACAAGTAATACATGCATATATTCTCTGTAAAAAAATTTTTAAAATAATGAGGAAACAGAGTCCCTTTAGGACTTCCTCCACCATTTTCCCAATCTAGGACCATGTCCCCACTGTTGCCATCCTGGTATGCCTTCGTCCAGAGTGCTTGCCTTACATCTATGTAAATCCCCACCAGATTTACAATTTTACACATAAATAACTAAGCAGTCTTTGTGCAAAAAGAAAGAATTTAACTTGTGTTTAAATGTCTGTTTTTCCAGATGGGAACATAACACTTTTTAAAATGCAAAATTCACCACGTCTGCTACAAAGAACTCACAACATATAAATGTTAATAAAAGGAGAAATTTCAACATGAGTAACATTTTAAAATCTTTAGTTATATAAAAAGTTTATGAAAAGGAAAACTTTTAGAGGTAGGTATTATGTCACTTAATTATTGGGAATTATTTTTATCATGCCCATTACTAACTCTATTAATAGCCAGATTAGCTTGTCAGGCACACACTGTCCATTGAAGTTTCACTGTGAATAGCAAGCTGTACTTAGGACTGCTTTTTAGGCAAATTAACAATGCTACTTCTTAAAGTCGTCCAATCACTTGGAAAAATGAGAGATTAAAAAGAATAGGCTACTGTCATGACTAACTCTGTGTCAGTTTGGCTAGGCCACAGAGTTCACATATATGGACAAACATTATTCTGGATATTTCTGTATTTTGGATAATATTAAGATTTAAATCAGTGGGTTTTAAGTAAAGTAGATTGTCCTTCATAACGTGGGTGGACGTCATCTAACCAGCTAAGGACTGGATTCAACCATAAGTCTAAACTCTCCTGAGCAAGAGTGAATTCAACAGCAGACCACCTTCAGACTTCATCTATGGTATTAACCCATCCCCAGGTATTCAGCCTGCTGGCCCTGAATGGAACTGAAAAATTCCTATTTCCTAATGACATTGTAGCCATCATAACTTTGCAGCATAATGCATTACTCCTGTGTTTGTGATGATGCTGTATAAACAAACTTCCCATGTTGCAGTTCATACAAAAGTATGGTTTTTACATTACATACACAAATACTTGATGATAAACAACCATGTTACTGATGTCTTACTATACAATAACTTTTTATTATGCTGCTGTGAACATTCATATATGAATTTTGTGGGGCCATATGTCTTCATTTCTTCAGGGTATATGCCCCAGAATGAAATTGCTAAGTCATACAGCACCTCCCTGTTTAACCTCTTGAGGAAATGCCATTTCCAGGAGAGCAACATCATTTTATATTTCCACCAAAAGTATATGAGGGTTCCATTTTCTCCACATCCCCACCAAAACTTATTGTACATCATTGTTATCATAATCATTTCAGTGAGTGTGAAATGTTAACTCTTTGTAGTTTTAATTATCATTCTTCTGATGACTAATGACATCAAACATCTTTTTTTTTTTTTTCGATACTAGGGAGTGAACCCAGAGGCACTTCACCACTGGTGCACATTCCCAGCCCTATTTTGTATTTTATTTAGGAACAGGGTCACTGACTTGCTTAGCGCATTCCTTTTGCTGAGGCTGGCTTTGAACTTGAAATCCTCCTGCCCCAGTGTACCTAGCCACTGGAATTACAGGTGTGTGCCACCTGCCCGGCAAACATCTTTTCATGTGCTTACTGGTCATTTGTAAATCTTCTTTGGAAAACACATCTATTAAGGCCTTTTGCTATTTTTTAATTGGATTGTCTTTATTACTGAGTTGTCATATTCTAGATGCACTGTCTTTATCAGATAAGTTTTGCCAAAATGTCCTTCCATTCTATGGGTTCTCTTCATTTTCTTGATGATGGCCTTTGAAAGACAGAAGTTTTTGTATATTTATTTTTGGGGAGGAGGTCTGCTCTTATTTATTTGCTCCTCTTAAAAATTCCTATTTTTGACTGGCCTCAGAAGTAGCAGTTCTAAAAGAGGACAGCCTGCATCTCTTGACAATCCATCCCTGGCATTTTTCTTTGGCTTTTTTCATTTTCTTGGCCAAAAGTTTAGCATATTGTGCAACCTCTTCCTTATTTTTCTTAGTAGCTGTTTCTTCAGAGCATCATGCCAGCGTTTGTGTTGCAGGACATGGAATAACAAGACATGAGATCTTCAGTGCTTTGGTTTGGAGTTTCTTTCTTATTTAAGATTTTTTATTTTTGTTTCTGTACTGGGCTTTTTTGTTTGTTTGTTTGGTTGGTTGGTTGGTTTTGGAGGGGGTTGGTACTGGGCTTGAACTCAGGAGTGCTTAACCACTGAGCAACATCCCCAGCCCTTTTTTATTTTGAAACAGGGTCTCACTAAGTTGCTTGTAGCCTTGCTAAATTGCTGAGGCTGGCCTCAAACTTGTGATCCTCCTGCCGCAGCTTCCTGAGTTGCTGGGATTATAGGTGTGCATATACCACCATGCCTGACTGTTTAAAGGTTTTCTAACAACATATTGACAGACATCATCTTTGGAGAGTGAAAATTTGTGGATTCTGCTAGCTGTAATGGATCCAAGACAATAAGGCAGAATATTCCTTAAGCCCAGGAATATTCTCCTTTTTTAAACAAATAAACAAGTTGAGAACACTCAAATTGGCATCCACATGCAAACCCAAACAGATTTGAGCCCTCTCTCTCCAGTTCTCCTTGGTCTATAACAGGAATGCCCTTTCTTCAGTAGCAGGCCAACATAACCATGGGTGAAGATACCCTGCCTGGGGAAACCTTGTTTATTGTTCCCTGCACTGAATAGGACCACATAGCCCTTCCATTCTCACCCAGAGCATCAGCAGCAACTTCTGTGATCATATACTAGAAAGTAGCAAGTTTGCTTTCATCATCCACTTTGAGTTTCTGGCTGGGAAGGAGATATTTACCTTCATCATTTTTTTTCTATTTTAATATTTCTATGAAGGGCTATAAAAATATCCAGAAAAATAAATAAACATGATGCAATGAGATCTGTCCTGACATAAAGAACTTCCTTTCACTGCACCGTTTCCCTTCACAGTGGATTTCACATCACAGGAGACAGTGGTGTTGAGCCATTTCCTCTTTTATTACAAGCTGTGGGATTTCTGAATCAGTGTCCTCATTCTCAGTCTTCTCATTTATAAATAAAATTAATTTTCAATACACTGTTTAGAGGAATCATATTTCTTTCTGTTCCACAAAGAGGACTTTTTTATTCCAGAGACCGTAGAGAGGAGCATGGCAACCATCATACCTGTGGGGTCTCTGATGACTGCCCACAAGGTGAACTGAAAAGAAGCCAAATGTTCTTGATTTTGACGACATCTGATTTATTTTCTTTTTCTTTGGTTGCTTGTGCTGTTGGTGTCATGCCTAAGAAACTATTGCCTATTCCAAGGTCACAATTAACATACATTTGTTTTTTCCTAAAAGTTTTGACCTTTTCACTCTGCTAGGTCTCTGATTCATTATAAATTAATTTTTAATAAGGTATGAGGTAGAAGTTCAATTTCATTCTCTTGTGAATAGATATCTACTTGTCCCAACACTATTTGTTTGAACAACTGTTTCCACATCTTGGAAACCTTGTAAAAAAAAAATCAACTAAGCAGGCGGGGGATGTGACTCAGTGGTCGAGTGCCCCTGAGTTCAATCTCTGGTCCCTAACCACCCCAAAAACTCAACTAACCATAAATTAAGAAATTACTTTTGTGTTTTCATTCTGTTGTATTGATTTATATGTATGGACTTTTGCCAGTACCTTGCTGTGTTGATCAGTGTGGCTCTATAATGAATCTTAAAGTCAGGAAGTATGAGTCTTTAAAGTCTTTAAGTTTGGTTCTTTCTCAAGATTGGACATGTGTGAGGTCTTGAGTTCAATCCCCAGCACCATATAAAATAAAAACAGAATAAAAACAAAAAGAAGGGATTGTTTGAGTCCCTTTTATATTCATATGAATTTTAGGATCAGCTTTAATTTCCAATTTTTTATAAGGACAGCTGGGATTTTTATAGGGATTACACAGAGTCTGCAAATAAATTTGCCATTTTAGCAATATTTCTTTTGATCCATGAACATAGATGTTCTTCCATTTGTTTATGCTTTTTTTTTAATCGCTTTCAACAATGTTTTTGGAGCATAAGGTTGCACTTTCTTTGTCAAGTTCATTCCTAAGTATTTGATTCCTTTTGATTCTATTGAGTATGGAATTGTTTTTTTAACATCAATTTGGGGCTGCCAGTGTTCAGAAATACAATATATTTTTGAATATTGATTTAGTATGCTGCAACCTTGCTAAACTTGTTTATTTTTTATTTATTCTTGGGGGGGTTAGTTTTTGTTTTTTTGTTTATTTTGATTTTTGTTCTCAATTCTTGGTGTATTTTATTTTTTTATCCTGTCATGTATTTCTATGACAACTTTCATTTCTGTCTTCTCCCATAGTCACTAGATGAACTTGTTTATTAGCTCTAAGAGTTTTTGTAGATTCTTTTGAATTTTCTACATACAAGATTATGCCACTTTTAAAAGAGATCATTTTACTTCTTTCTTTCCAACTAGATGCCTCATTTCTTTTTCTGCCTAGAACTTGAACCACTAGTACAATGTTGAGCTAAAGGGATGAAAGCAGACATCCCTGTCTTGTTCCTAATCTTAGGGGGAGAACTTTCAGTCTTTCACCATTAAATATGATGTTATCTGTGGGCTTTTTATAGATGCCTTTCATTAGGTTGGGCATATTATTATCATGAAAGGGTGTTGAATTTGTCAAATAAAGAATAACTTGGAGGTGGGGGGGTTGCTGGGGATTGAATTTAGGGACACATAACCATTGAGTCACATCCCCAGCCCTTCTATTTTTTATCTTGAAACAGGGTCTAGCTGAGTTGCTTAGGGCCTTGCTAGGTTGATGAGGCTGGCTTTGAACTTGCAATCTTCCTACCTCAGCCTCTCAAGTCTCTGGGATTACAGGTGTGCCACACTGCACCCAACAAGAATAATTTTTTTTAATCGTTCTTTTTTTTTTTTTACCTTTATTTATTTGTTTTTATGTGGTTCTGAGGATCAAACCTAGGGCCTCAACTGTCCTAGACAAGTGCTGTGTCCCTGAGCCACAACCTCAGCCCAAGAATAACTTTTTAAATTAATCTGAATTATATTTTATTTTAATTTAGATATCACTTAAAGTATAGTTTATAAAATAGCTATATTTATTTATTTATTTCTCTTTCCATATATCTCTAGGCTTACTAAAAAGTGTTTCTCTGGAACTTGGAGAATTCATCAGTTTTAAAACAGTATATGTTAAATCATGTTGGAGTAAGGATACTCAAAGAGTTAAGTAAGTGGGTAAAGAGTCTCAATATCTGCACTCTGGTTCAGAGTAAAATCCATTCTTATGAAACAACTTAACCAATGTTCAGCTTCAGTTTAAATCACTGCAATGGTTTAACCCCAATTAGGATTTCAGAATCATCATTTTAAAACATTTTGTCAAGGACTGAGGTTGTGGCTCAGCAGTAGAGTGCTGAGCCTAGCACATAGGAGGCCCTGGGTTTCATCCTCAGCACCACATAAAAAAATAAGTAAATTAAAGGTATAAAAAAATTGCCAATTATGCCTAGACTGTTGCAGATTCCAAATGTATTTTTTTCTTCATAATTACAACATTTTAAGTCTTAACTTATCTCACAGAAGTATTCTAGACTAATTGTTCCCAGCACAGTATGTTAGGAACTAATGTGTTCAAACACATAACTTGCTAATTGCAATTATGCTTGTTGACTAGCTAGATTCAAAAAACTCACCCAGTAGCATTTTTATCAGCTGGTCACTCCCATCATATTGTAAATATGGCAGCAATAGGTGACTATTTCCACTCATCTCATATTTCACTTTGGTTGGGCAATGAGAGATGTTTGTTTAAGTACCTGGGAAGGTTAGGTGGGAGAAGGAAAGACAGGTAAATATCCCCACAAAGGACAAAACTCAATCACATTATCTCCTGGTTTAGTTATATGAAAACTTCACCTCTCTGATTTCTGTCATTTGGCATGTTTTTTTTTTTTTTTAGAATTTTAATATTTATTTTTTAGTTTTCGGTGGACACAACATCTTTGTTTGTATGTGGTGCTGAGGATTGAACCCGGGCCGCATGCATGCCAGGCAAGCGCGCTACCGCTTGAGCCACATCCCCAGCCCATTGGGCATGTTTTGATGCTAACCATTTAGTATCAGGGATTCTAAAGACAGACAATGGCAAATGTAGCTCAGTAGAATCCTCAATCAGAATTTAGCTAATTTCTAATTTCTGAAACCTCATGTGACTCTGGAGTAGGGACTGTATCTTAGTAACCCCTACACTTCCCAGATGGATACAATCACATTAATGAACAAACAGACAAAAGTTCACCTATTTATATATAACATAAAATAAATAATATTACTAACTCAATAAGAATTGACATTATGAAGCCAGATGCAGTGGTGGGTGCCTATAATCCCAGCTACTTGGAAAGCTAGGTAGGAGGATTTCTTGGGCCCAGGAGTTCAAGGACAAACTAGGTATTAAAGCAAGATCCCATCTCTAAATTAAAAAAAAAAAAAAAATCAGGCTCAGCCCACCCTTCTTGGGACTGAAGGATGTAGCTCAGTAGTAGAGTAGCATGAAAGTGAAAATGCTTAGTAAAGATATAAAGAGCTAGGTGTAGTGGCACACATCTGTAATCTTAGCAACTCAGGAGGCTGAGAAAGGAGGGTTGCAAGTTTGAGGCCAGCCTTAGCACCCTATCTCAAAATAAAAGATAGAAAAAAGGCTAGAATATAGTTGCCAAAGGCCAATGTCTCGGCTTGGCACCAGAATCACGAGCCACCACACAGCTTTGTAGGTTCAAACAGCAATTCTTTATTCCCGCTCTCACACCGCCTCCACACAGGTCCAGGGGCAAACGTGTTCTGCTGTCTGCCCGCACAATTCACCTACTCCACAAGGCTCTCTCCAAATCCCATTTTAATCTCACGAGAACTCAACGGGAACAAGCAGCAGGAACACCCTAATCCCAGCAATAATCTTCAACTTCCAACTTCCCTAAAACCCATTATCTTAAACTGGCAACGCCTTAAACTCAAGGAGCCGGTTACTTCCTCAAACCTGATCAGCTCTAAAACTGGATCCGCCTTGGTCCTTGAGCAAGGTCACCTTATTAAAGCATGCATGCAATGTCCCATCGAATGTCCTCTAAGCAGCATGGGGTACGCTTGGCAAGGAAATTTCGATGCGTCATTCCTACTTGGTAATGGCCCTCAGCATATAGTTCAGTGACAGAACAAACCTGGGTTCAGTCCCCAGTCTTCCCCTTCTCCAAAAAAAGAAAAGAAAAAGGAATAAAAACAGAAATATCAGTTTTAGTGCAAGAATAAACTAAGATGGCTTATCAGTGACATATTTAACTGGACTTCTCTACTACATTAAACAATGTGTGCCCACTCTCCTTCCTTCAATGTTTTGATTAAATTCTATGGGTTACACAAATTGAGTTAAACCAATTTTATGTTTAAGATAATCAAAAACATAATAAATTAATTTTTGCTTAGAGCCTTTAGATAGAAAAGACAAACAATTTAAATGTTAACTTGAAGGAGTGTCTGAACTGATAACTATCTGTTGAGCATTTGTAACTCTGTTGTATGGACATATCAGTAGTACTGGACATTTTGCATTAAAAAAAAAAATGAATTGCTTTCAGATATAAATCCAAAGTTGAGATGTTTAAAAAAGAATTTTAGGTACAGTTACTGCAGACTTTTCCCTTTGTGATGAGTAATATGTTAGATGGAGTTCTAGGAATACCTGAAACCCAATTTTTTCCCCTAGCAGATAACAACTCATGTTAAGTAGGTTTTTTTCTCTAAATATATTCTTCTAGTCTCATCATTCAACATTATCTGCTAAATTTAGCCACAGATGCTTAGGTTACATTTTTTTTCCATAAATGGTGTTCAGCAAAGGCATTCTAAAGTGGGAAGTACACAGTGCACGGTAGAAATAAATCCTGATTTTATTTCTGATTCTCTAACATTAGAGAACTTTTTTTTTTTTTTTAAACTGGGGATTGTACACACGGGTGTTCTCCCACTGAGCTGTTTCCTCAGCCCTTTTTACTTTTTATTTTGAGACAGGGTCTTGCTAAGTTGCTTTAGGGCCTTGCTAAATTGCTAAGGCTGGCATCAAACTTGTGATCCTCCTGTCTCAGCCTCCCGATTTTCTGGGATTACAGGTGTGCACCACAGCACATTGCTGCATTGGGGATCAAGACTTCAACACATGAGCTTTTGGGTAACATTCCAGATCCAAACCAAAACAGGAGCATAGATATTATTTACCCTACACTTGACTTCCAGAAATCTAAACTTTAGGATCTCCAGTAAGTTAGCAATATCTGCATTTGCATAATGCTTCATGGGTTTTAAATAATTTCTATAAATGTTATTCATTTAATCCATATAAATGTTATGTGATGTTACCATTTGTGGAGACAGAACTTCTGAGATGTTAAATGATTTGCTCAAGTTCACACAACTGGTAGAAAAACTAGAATTTAAAGCTCAGATTGAAATCCTATCTTTTATTCCAGGTCCAGCATTTCCCTGTATTGTGATATTATGATAGAGCTAATCTGATGTTTCAAGAAGTTTCTACCCTAATTCCTTTTTTTTCTTTTTCTTTTCTTTTCTTTTCTTTTTTTTTTTTTTGTACCAGGGATTGAATCCAGGGGTGCTTAACTACTGAGCCACATCCCCATCCTTTTTATTTTTTATTTTGAAACAGGGTCTCACTAAGTTACTTAGGACCTTGCTAAATTGCTGAGGCTGGCATTGAACTTGTAATACTCCTGCCTCAGCCTCCTGAGCTGCTGGGATTATAGGCGTGTGTCACCAGCCCTGGCACAAATTCTTAAAATAAGAGTCAAATGGAGGAATCCATTGAAGAGAGTTTGGTTAATTTTTCTGGATTGATTAGAGACCCTGATGACTTATTTTAGTCACTTAAATTTTAAATTATTTAACTTCTTTCTTTAACTGATACTCCATTTATTGATTTATTTGTCTCTCTCTTTTTTAAGTTTTTAAAAAATATTTATTTATTTTTTTTTAGGTGTAGATGGACACAACACAATGCCTTTATTTTTATGTGGTGCTGAGGATCAAACCTGGGTCCCACCTGTGCTAGGTGAGCGCTCTACTGCTGAGCCACAATCCCAGCCCTGTCTCTGTTTTTATCTCTATTAGACAGGTATGTCTTCAATTTAAACATATTATAATATATAACACATCCTGGGTTAATACCAGTTGAGAGAACACAGACTAAAGGAGAAGAACAAATGATAGGTCAGATGACTTTGTGAAACATTAGTTTGACATAGGCCTTGTAAAACATATCTGGGTCAAATTCAGATTTCTAAATGTGGACATCAATTCCCTTATGTGTACAATGGGCTCAGCAATACAATTTTCATATAATTACAGTGATAGTTAACTAAATATATGATGTGTGAGTGATGTATGCTATGTACATAGATATATATTAGAGGTTATCAGAGTAATTGGTACAAAATAAGTGCAGAATAAAGGGCAATTTTACGACTTCGGTTGGGGAGAATTGTAAATAAGTCAGGTTTAGAAGAGATATTAAATATGGCTTACCTCACATTGAAGAGGCTGTAAGTCCAGTAAGCAGCTAATACTAGTTTTACGATTTTTAGGTTCTGGTGTAAGTGTTGATGATCATGGACTTTAGACAATTATTCATTCAACTGAGGATGCATAAACACAGGTCAGAGGACATTTAAATAATTTCCTTAAACAGAAAACAAAATTTAGAGTTTTCTCATGAATGGAGATGCTGCATTTTCAGCTGCAGCCTATTAAATGTTTTATTCCCCAGTTATGTGTTAAGGAGCAAATCCCATGCATGACAGATGGCAGCCCAATTCTGGCTTCTCTAAACTGGTTTTCCTCCTACTCACACCAGCCCAAGATGTGTTGAATCCAGCACTGCCGATGAATCCTGAGCACTAAATACTATTTCACAGTGTGACTCAGTTTCTTCTCTCCTCATCAGTGATACCCAAGCACTGAAAAATGGTCTGAATTCAGAGTCTAGATCCAAAGAAAATTTATATGTAACTTGGTACACAACTGTAGCAGGTTTATGCATGTATAAAAAAGCATAGACAAATGGATAAATCATTTTGATCAGTCATGAAGTCCTTGGCAGCAATTGAGAATTTAAACAGAGTAGTTGAGCTTTAAGTAGTCAACACCCGTTCAGTAAGCAGAAAATCATGGACTAACTTTGGTACCTCTATTTAACTTCCTCCATGTCCAATAATAGCTATTTTGCTTACTAATAACCCTTAAATCCAGGCACTTCTCTCTCTGACTCCACTCCTTGTAAAAGCTAATATCATCTACCCTACATTTAATCTAGACCCTCCCCCATACAGTCTGAGAGATCTTTCAGAATATAGACATGGTCTTGTCACCACTCCATTCCTGCTGCTTAAAAGCCTTCAATGGTTTCCTTTCATTCTTATGACTAAAGTCAAAACACATAGCATAGACTATGAATCATAGTGTTCATAGTCACCACAATGTACCTAGTTTTCAGGGATCTTAGTTACCAACAACAGAAATTTGCTGAGGGCCATTACCAAGTAGGAATGACGCATCGAAATTTCCTTGCCAAGCGTACCCCATGCTGCTTAGAGGACATTTGATGGAACATTGCATGCATGCTTTAATAAGGTGACCTTGCTCAAGGACCAAGGCGGATTCGGGTTTAGAGCTGATCAGGTTTGAGGAAGTAACCGGCTCCTTGAGTTTAAGGCGTTGCCAGTTTAAGATAATGGGTTTTAGGGAAGTTGGAAGTTGAAGATTATTGCTGGGATTAGGGTGTTCCTGCTGCTTGTTCCCGTTGAGTTCTCGTGAGATTAAAATGGGATTTGGAGATAGCCTCGTGGAGTAGGTGGTTTGTGCGGGAGACAGCAGAACGCGTTTGCCCCTGGACCTGTGTGGAGGTGGTGTGAGAGCTGGAATAAAGAATTGCTGTTTGAACCTACAAAGCTGTGAGTGCCTCGTGATTCTGGTGCCAAGCCGAGACATTGGCCTTGGCAGAAATTGACTTTAGTTATTTTAAAAAACAAAGAAATGTATTTAAAAGATACTGCCACAAGAAAGAAATGGTCTCTGACCCATTCAGATAAGAAAGGAAGTTATAAAAGGATATCACCATCAGGGAGACTATGGCCAAGCTGGGGAAATGGATACCACAGCCTGTGCTGCCAACACCCTGGAAAACACTGATAGAGCCACTGCCACACCTGCCAAGACCAAAAGAGAATTTTTTATTGTTGTACTTCTGGCTCCTTATCCAAAGGCTGCATGTGTGTGCACCTGATTGGCTGCGGCTAGGTCATGTGGCCATGGCTCACCACCTGGGTGCTGAGCTGCTATAATAAGAGGCTAGCTGGCCTCCCACCAAAACTCACAGAATGGGGAGTTCCCCAAACACAAGAAGGTGTTTTAAGTACTGAGCAGACACACACACACACACACACACACACAGAAAGGAAGAAAAAATAATTATCCATTATATGCAATGAATCATGATTTGACCCTGTTTTCCCTTCCAGCATCAGCTCCTTCCTCTCTACACCTCAGCAACACTTTTCTCTGTGTAGAATGCTCCTTTCATCACCAGCAGCCATACCTTTCTATGGTCTAGGTCATTGTCAGGTACTGTCTGGAAAAGATATCATATCCATGGATGGGCTCAATTAAGTAGCCATTTACTAAGGCCTGGACATCGTTAAAGAAAGCCAGCCAACTGTGTTAAAGCATCATGAACAAACTTTAGCAGGAAGTCTTTATCAACCTCTCACCTAAAGGAGTAAGGAGATGGTGGTTCCTGGAACCCAGAAAGAACAACTGTTGTCTTTAGCAAAGAAGGCAAGCTAAGCCTGGCAGGGAGGGGGAGAGTAGCCTCCCATCTCCTGTTGGTGCCTCTTATTGGTCAAACCCAGCCTGAGGCCAGAGGGATAGATCAGGATTGAGAAAGATGGAGGGTGGATCTGGAAGGGCTAATGGAAAAAATCCAATGTGGTTGGTGTCCTTTGTTTTAGGTTCATTTCCTTAAAAATATTTTATTCTACTTATAACTTTATGATCATAAGTGCTATAAAAAGTATTATTGTCTATCTTCCCTACTAGATGGTAAATTTCCTGAGGTAAGGGATGGCATCTGTCTTTTCTTACTGAGTTAGGATAGGAGGAATAAAGATAGGAAGAAAGGAGACAGGTGGAAGTAAAAAGAGACTACAGCTATAAATCTCTGATCAGACTTACTCCCAAACTTGCTTTTTTCCTTTCAGACCTGTCACTCCAAAATTTCTTTTTTTTTCCTTCCTCCCTCCTTCCTTCCCTCCCTCCCTCCTTCCTTCCTTCCTTCCTTCCTTCCTTCCTTCCTTCCTTCCTTCCTTCCTTCCTTCCTTTCTTCCTTCCTTCCTTCCTTCCTTTCCTCCCTCTCTCTCTCTCTCTCTCTCTCTCTCTCTATCTTTCTTTCTACCAGGGATTGAAAGCAGGGGCTCTTATCCACTGACCCACATCCACAGCCCTTTTTTGTGTTTTATTTGGACACAGGGTCTTGCTAAATTGCTTAGGGCCTCGCTAAATTGCTAAGGCTGGCTTTCAATTTGCAATTCTCCTGCCTCAGCCACCTGAGCTGCAGAGATTATAGGCCTGCACCACCACATCCAGTTCCAATTTTCTTTTTTTAGTAGTATCAGAGATTGAACCTAGTACCACTGAACTAGATCCCCATCCCTTTTTAATTTTTTAAAATTTATTCTAATTAGTTATACATGACAGTAGAATGCATTTTGACACATTGTACAGAAATGGACTTCTCATTGCTCTGGCTGTACATGGTGCAGAGTCACACTGGTAGTGTAATCAACATGTATATAGGGTAATAATGTCCATCTCATTCTACCATCCTTCCCATCCCCAAAGCCTCTCCCCTCCTCTCACTTTCCTCTGCACAATCCAAAATCCCTTCATTCTTTCCTACCCCCACTCCCATTATGAATCAACATCCACTTTTCAGAGAAAACATTTGGCCACTGGTTTTTTGGGTTTGGCTTATTTTGCTTAGCATGATATTCTCCAGCTCCATATATTCACCTGCAAATGCCTAACCATAACCATAACCCTAACCCTCATCCCCATTTTTTTTCAGTAAATTATTTATTCTAATTTGTTTACATGATGGCAGAGTGCAGTTCATTTCATATTACACATATAGAGCACAATTTTTCAAGTCACTGATTATATACAAAGTATTTCCACACCATTTGTGTCTTCATATATGTACTTAGGATAATGATATCTCATTCTGTACTTAGGATAATGATGTCTCATTCCACCATCATTCCTACCCCCTTGTCCCATCCTTTCCGCTCTCTCCCCTTTGCTCTATCTAAAGTTCCTCCATTCCTCCCATGCCCCCCCATCACCATTATGAGTCAGCATTCTCATATCAAAGAAAACATTTGGCCTTTGGTTGGGGGGATTGGCTTGCTTCACTTAGCATTATATTCTCCAATTTCATCCATGTACCTGCAAATGCCATGATTTTATTCTCTTTTAATGCTGAGTAATGTTCCATTGAACCGTCATCCCTTTTTGAGATAAGGTCTGGCTAAATTGCCCAGGCTGGCCTTGAACTTGAAATCTTCCTGCCTCAGCTCCTGAGTAGCTGGGATTACAGGCCTGAACCACCACACCCAGCTGAAATCTACAAATCTTAAAGTTACTAGATAAAGCAAAGGGAGATGTATTTTAAGAAACCTATCATATGGGATGGGCACATCCCAAATATTATCTAAATAGAAGAGGCAATGTCAACCTGAAGGTCCTGGAAGATGGTCAGACCACCATGAATGTCTTGTGATCATGATCAAAGAACCGAGTTCACCAGGCTGACATCATTCCCATATACTTTTCTGTGCCAATCTTTCACAAATTTTACTTTAAAAAGAAGAACCAGAGTCTCCAAAAGAACTTTGCCACTCTTGAGGTAGCATGAATTCAGCTGACAATGTGTACCTTTACTTTTCACTTTTTCATAAAGCTCTTTCTCTTTGCTAATACCCGATGTGTCCTTAAGTTCTTTTCTGCAATGTGTCAAGAGCGTGGAAGGCCCTCAGTGCCCTTCTTAAACCCCTTATGGTGACATTATCACTGTTTCTTCAGGAACCAGCATAATAACTGATACATAGAAGGGTCTCCATCAGTATTTATTGAGCTAATGAAGCTATCAGCAGTATGGGGCTTTAAACAGGCTAATTCTTATATACATATCTGTAGGACTACCTAAGGGAGACTGAGGCAGGAAGAATTGTTGAGTTTGAGGACAGACTGGGCAATACAGTTAAGATTTGTCTGTTAAAATAAAGAAATAAGTTATAATAATGGCTGCCATGTTTGGTAAGTTAAAAATAGAATTTAATTCTTGGACTTTTAGTAACTAGAATAGGGGTGTAAGGGGGGTCCGGCGGAACGTCGGAGGGAGAGACCACACAAGAGACTTACTCCATGCAATTGGCAAAAGGGGATTTATTGGGGATCCATTCCAGCGCGCTGGGACTCTGTGCCCACTCAAGAAGGGAGAGCAGCCCAGAGCCCAGAGCAAAGGTCAAGCAGAGCTTAAGTACACTTTTTGGAGAGGTTGGTGGGCTTTGCATACATCAGAACAAATCATCATGAGGCGCGGGAAAATTGAACAACAACTCTGAGACGTGATTGGCACATTCATTGGCGGGAACAGGTCCGGTGGGGTGATTGGTGGGTTACACATTCAAACTGATTGGTGAACTGCACAGGGCCCTAGGCTTAATGGCCAGTAGGGCGTTGTTTGAACTAAACAATCTCAGGAATCTGGGTGTAACAGAGGAACTTAATAATACCTGATCTTTTACATTCAAGCTTTCCAGCTTAGAAACTTTACCCTTTCAGGGGAAAATATTCTCCTGCTTCCTTGTGAACCAGATCTTTCTTCTTTATCCATCCCATGAAGGGACTTTCAATTAGAAATTTCTTAGACCCTGACTATATTGAGCTAAAATTCCAACAATTTTACTTTTATTTTGCCCCATTTTTTTCTTGCTCCATCACTAAGTAACATCCTCAGGTTTTGTTTGGTTTTGTACCAGGGATTGAACCCAGGGGTGCTTTACCACTGAGCCACATCCCCAGCCCTTTTTAATATTTTATTTAGAGACAGGGTCTCACTAATTTGCTGAGATTAGCTTTGAACTCGCAATGCCCCTGCCTCAGCATCCTGAGTCTCTGGGATTGCAGGCATGTGCCCACGCTCCTCTCAGTTAACTTTTTTAGTTGCTCTATTTAGAGCTCATTCTGTAGAAAATGTAGAAAGTTAACTTGGGCTTCATGATGACCAGAAAGTCTAAGCCACAGTGCACAATAAACATTTCAATTTAAAGTTTTTTGCTTTTGTGCTATATTAAGATATGCCTTGAAACAGGCACAATGCCATATGGTGAATAACATATGGTACATGACAGTCCCTGTTCATATGGAAAATATGCTAATGATATCCTGTACAGGAAGTAAAAGTGGAACCAGACTTATTTTTTTTTCTAGATAGGTTTATCTGGTATCAGCATTTAAAAATACTGATTTCCAATGTCACCGTGGGAAAAAAATGGAAGCTGAACATAGATGACTGATGTGTGAAGTCAGTTACAAAATAATTCACAGGCTGAAGACAGGTCTAATCCATTCTTTGGGGTATCAGAGACAAGGTAGTGACAAGGCTAATAAGAGACATTTAGAGAAGGCTCTAAGCTCTATCAAGGGAGTCCTTCAAGGATAATCTCTAACCCAGGTCCAAAAAACTTATGAAATCTATAGGAAAGACTCAGCATCCTCAAATGTTACTCTTGTTAGCCTTGTAGATTAAACTTAAATTTTCTGGCTAGGACTCTGTCAGGCCAGTAAATACCACCATTTTATAATATATTTGTAATGTCTCCTTTGACCTACACAATAGTGATCTTAAATATATATATATATATATATATATATATATATATATATACACACATGTTTTTTTTTAAGTTGTACACAGTGCCTTTATTTTTATTTATTTATTTTTATGTGGTGCTGAGAATCGAACCCAGGGCCTTACATACACCAGGTGAGTGCTCTACTGCTGAGCCACAACACAGCCCCACAATAGTGATCTTAAACATATGTAAAAATACCCCAAAGCCTTATTAAAAAAAAAAAAAACAGAGTTGTTTTTAGGCTCTGGTAAAAATAAATAAGTATTATACCTACACGAAAGTCCTATAAGACATTAAAAAGTCTAATTTGGCTGCTCACAATGGTGCATGCCTATAATTCCAGCTACTTGGGAGTCTGGGACAGCAGAAATCTCAAGTTTGAGGCCAGCAGTGAAAACTTAGCAACATCCTTATTAAGTCTCAAAAAAAACTTTTTAAAAGCAGGGTTGGGGATGTATCTCAGTGGTAATGTGCTTGCCTAACATGTACAAGGCCTTGGATTCAATCTCCAGTAACAGAGGTGGGCAGGGGGAAAAATAATAGAAAAGAAAGAAAAAGAACAAAGTTGTATTCAATTAACAAAACAATTTTTTGCTATGTAGGTTTGTCTTACACATTGTGGAATAGCAAGCATCTCTGACCTCTTTTCACTAAATGCCAGAAGTATCCCTCGATCATTTTAACAAACCAAAATGGATCTTCAAGTTTCCAAAATGTCACAAGGGAATATAATGTCTCCGGTGCTGAGAGTGGCTGGGCTGGAGGATTCAGTAATCAGTTCTCTGACTATGATAGTATCACTGTGATATTGACACTCTAAACCTTCTTTTGTTTGGTACAATTCTTTGCAGCAGCTCCAGAAACAAAATCCTTCTAACTTTAAAAAAAAAGAAAAAAAAGCTTATGGAAGGATACTGGAGCAGCTCACCCCGCTGAAGGAACAGCTGAACAAGCAAGCCTAGTGTATGACTTAGGATTAAGTTCCAGTAAACATAATAGGAAACCTAAAATAACAGTGGCTTAAACAAGATAGAATTTTAATTCTCTCTCACACACACTGAGCCTGGGGATAAGAAGTTCAGTGTTGGCATAGCAGTGCTCCTCCTGGAAGTCCTCAGAAACTGAGGCTCATTTTGCTCACAGAACCACCATCTTTACAGTGTGACTCTAGTCGTCAGGGTCCAGGATGGCAGCAGGATACAAGAATGGATGAAGGACAAGAAAAAGGGTGCACATTTGCTACCTGTGGAACGTGGGTTCCAGGACCTCAGATACCTGTAGATGCTGAAGTCCCTTACATAAAATACTGTAATATTTATGCGTAAACTATTCAAATTCTCCTGTATATTTTAAATCACTTATAGTGTGGCTGAAGCTCAATTGTAGAGCACTTGCCTAGCACATGTAAGGCCCTGGGTTCAAACTCCAACACTGGAAAAAACAAAACAAAACAAAAAAAAAACCAGATTACTTATAGTACCTAATTCAATGTAAATGCTGTTTAAATAGGTGTTTTATATAACCACACACACTCACACACAAATATTGTAATAGTTAGGGAGAAAGACAAGTAAAAAGTCTGCGTGTTCAGTACAGAAACAATTTTTCCCTTACATTTAAAAAAAATTAAATATTTTTATTTTTTTATTATCATTATCTTTTAATGTGATGCTGAGGATCAAACCCAGTGCCTCACATGTGCTAGGCAAGTGCCCAGCCCCCTAACTTTTTTTTTTTTTTGTGGTGCTGGGGATTGAACCTAAGGCCTTGTGCATGCGAGGCAAGCACTCTACCTATTGAGCTCTATCCCCAGTGCCCCCTAACATTTTTTATCCATAGTTGGTTGAATTCAGATATGGAGCCCACAGATAGGAAAAGCCAACAGTGCTATCTATTCTAAGGAAATTTCTCAGAAACTGTCACAAGACATTCCATTTATATCTCATTGGCCCAAACTTACTCACGTGGCCATGCCTACCTGCAGGAAGGCTGAAGAGTGCAGTGTTTATGCTGTTTGACTGAGGGACCAGTTGAAAATTCTATTATGAAAAAAAGAAAAGAAAATAGGTATTGGATGACAAACTAATAATCAATGCCCCTTTAAAGAGGAAGGAATCCGAATAGCTGCAGGTCTTAAAAGACAGCATCCTCTGTGCAAATTCAATTTGCTCAGCGCAAGGGGGTTATGACTGTCCTGCTGCAGTCCAGCAACATTCGTGACTGCTCAGCCTTTCTCAGTGTGGTAGGCTGAATAATGGCTCCCCAAACTGTTTCGTCCTAATCCCTGGAACCTGTGAATGTACTACCTTAACTGGTAAAATGGACTTTGAAAATGTGATTAAATTAATGCTCTTGAGATGGGGAGATTGTCTGTGATTATCGGGATGGGCCTAAAGTAATTATAAGAGTCTTTTTGAAAGGGAGACAGAGATCAGAGAGAGAGATGACCATGGAAGCCAGAGGTTGGAGGGATACAAGGGCAGTGTGTTAGTTTTCTATCACTGGGACAAAATACCCTAGAGAATCAACTTAATGGAGAAAATATTTATTCTGGCTCCTGGTTTCAGAGTTTCAACCCATGATTGCTTGGGTCTGTTGCCTTTGAGCCTGTGACGAGGCAGGACATCCTCTTGAGGAGTGTGTGGAGGCTGGAATCCCAATATCCTCTTCAAGGACATGCCCCCAGTACCTAGCTTCCTTGCACTGGGCCCCACCTCCTGAAGCTTCCACACCTCCATATGCTGGGGACCAAATCTTCAACATATCTGGGGACATTCCAGATCCAAACATAACAGGAACTTCTAGAAATTAAAAAAAAAAAAAAAAAAAAAAAAAAAAAACAAGGAAATTGATTCTCCCTTAAAGCCTTCAGAAGGAAGAAACTTTAAGAGATTTTAATTTTACACTTCTGGCAGAGCCAGGAGCTATGAGAAAATATTGTATTGTTTTAAGCCCCATTTGTGGTCATTTGTTACTACAAAGGCAGGATGTCAATACTTGGTAACAGGCTATTTTCTGAGCCTAATTCTAAAATCTTCTCACTATTTTTATGAACTACCCAATAGACTTCCAATAAGTTCCTTTCCCAGTGAAACTAATCAGAGTTGATTTCTATTATCCAACAAAGAACCCAGGCTGGCATGATCATAGGTTGTCCCTCGGGGGTTCACTGATAAGAACACTCAGCACCATCAGCACCTTGGTCTCCATTTGCCTCTCTTGTCACCCCGATGACAGCAAACCTATCTTCAGCTTAGACCACCAGCTGGTTTCTTCGTAAGAGGGCTCAGGCCCTGTGATTGGCAGCCCTACCAAAACCACACAGACTGGGGAGAGGGCAGTTTGCCCAAAGTAATGAGGTAAGTGTTTTTATCAGGGGAAGGAGAAAAACAATACTGGTCAGTCAAAAAACAACATGTTTTTATGAATTTATATTTCTGAGACACAAAAGACATCTCCATATCTGTGAGTTGGGTTGCCAAAACCTAAAACAAAAAGGGGAACGGACCCAGTGCAGTGGTGGCACATCTGTAATCCCAGTGACTCTGGACACCAAGAGACAGTAGGATCCCAAGTTAGAAACCAGTCTGGCAACTTAGCGAGACTATGTCTCAAAATAAATTTTTTTGAAAATGAGCTGGGGATAAAGTTTGGCAGTAAAGTGCCTCTGGGATTAAATTCCCAGTAACTAACACACACACACACACACACACACACACACATACACACACACACACACACACATAGAAAGAGAGACCAATAAGGAACTTTCATTTTAATATAGCTTATTAATTAAATGAATTTGTCTCCTCTTTTTTTTTCCTGAAATTCCACCAAAAAAAAAAAAATGACATAAACCATAAGGGCACATGAGAAACAAACAAACAAAAAAATAATAAAAAAATAAATAGAAAAACCAAATTTCAAAAGCCAGGAAACAAATCAAGGAAAAGCAAATGACATTGCTAAGCAAAGGGAACTAAAATCTAAGCAACTGTAGAGCAGGATATCAAGAAAAAGTGGCCAATTTACCCTGCAGGCATCCAGAAAGGCTGAGGATTTAGAAGCATTATCTATCATGATGAAATGTACCCGAGAACCAACCAAGTCAATGCAGAAGCCATGTCCTTGAACCTCAAAACTATGAGGTAAATAAACCTTTCTCTTTATAAGTTAGTTGCCTCAGGTATTTTGCTATAGTGATGAAAAGCTGACTGATACACTTTTGAAAAATGAATCCCTGCACAATGAGTGGTCTAACCAAAAAGAAGAAAACATGGAAACTGGAAATGTCACACATAAAAGTGGCTTTAGACATTAGTCCTGGAATGACAATCTAGGGAGCAATGATTCCAGAAAGGAGCAGGAGGACAGAGGCCATAAACAGATTATCTGAAATGTTAAATGTAGTATTGGTAATTCATTAAATCTAATGAAACATTCAATTAAATTGATATAAAACTTATTAAGATAGAAATCTAGGCAATTCTTATTTCTAAAGAAAACAAAAGGCTTTACAATGGATCAGTAGTCAAAGTCTACTAGTTGACTTATCAATGACCAAGACTTACATAATAATGTAAATATTAAATATTGAATTAACTAGAAATTAGATTAAAGTTATATTAAGATAATGGGGGACAGAGTATGCATGTATAAGAAATTAACGAATAATGTCTAAACTTTGTAAATGAAGAAATAGCAGTTCATTGATAGGCATTTTCTATAGGAAAAACTGCCAAGGATTTAAAAGCCTGAGGAAAGAAGAGTCCAGAAGTGAGAGGATCTCACTTGTATATATACATATACACAATTAGCTTTGTAGTGCTATTTAATATTGTATATAACTTTGTACAATTTGGATTTTTAAAAAAAGTAGCAAAGCATGATGGCACATGCTTGTTAATACCAGTGACTCAGGAGGCTGAGATAGGAGGATCACAAGTTTGAGGCCAGCCTTAACAACTTAATAAGACCAGCCTCAAAAACAGAGAGAGAGAGAGAGAGAGAGAGAGAGAGAGAGAGAGAGAGAGAATGAGAATGGAATGTAGCTCAGAGGGAGAGTGTTCCTGAGTTCAATCCCCAGTACCCCCCCCAAAAAAATTATGTCAAAAAAAAACACCTGTGAGAATAAATCTAGACATAAATATAAATATTCTCTCCTATTTCCTGTGTGTATAAGTGTATATCCCAAAGATGAAATAGGATTTTAAAATATTTGTTTTTTAAATGTTCATTTATTTCCCACATTTACTATACTATATCTGTTTGGCATTTGACAGCTAAATCAAAAGCCCCCCTCACTCTGCTCTTCTGGGCCAGGTTCACTCAATCACCAATAACATCATGACCTCATTACGTCATCTAGAGACTTCCTTGCTTTGATTCCCCATTTGAGTAATATCCACATTTCACTCGATAAATTACCAGATACACAATATTCTATAAGCAACAAAACAATATTGTATAAATCATTAACAAATATGTATTACAATAAATCTTACAAATTCAAATCTTATTAATCTGGAGTAAACACATTTATAATGTATCTAATAAAATGTATTTTTTGCATGCCTATAATCCCAGCCACTCCGGAGTTTGAGGCAAAAGGATCTGAAGTTCAAAGCCAGCCTCAGCAACTCGGCAAGACTCTAAGCAACTCAACAAGACTGTCTCAAAATTAAAAATGAAAAGGACTGGGGATGTGACTCAGTGGTAAAGTACCCTGGGTTCAATCTAAGGTACCAAAAAAAAAAGAAAAATTATTTTTTGGTAAACAGAACAGTCTGTTAGTGACTTTGTGACAGTAAACATTAACTTAGAAATAAATTAATGAGTATAGGCTCAATATTCACGTATTATATGAATAAAAATTCATCACCAGGCACTCTGAAGGATGGGGTTTCAAAATTGCCTCATGAAATCAATGTATCTAGCCAGTTTAATTTATGGTTCAAGTCAAAATTCATGTCCCTTTCCTGCTAACTCAAATACTTGGGGTAAGGGGAAACAGACTACCTTTATAATTTAAATGATATCTATAATTTTCTTTTAATTTTACAAGTGAAATTAATTTTTCAGTTCAAGGAAGGCAATTATTTATTATATACTGCTCCTTTGCATTCTTCAGACAGGAATCAATAGCTAACATACTAGAAAGCTATTAAAGGACAAATAACAGCTGGCGACTAATATGCCTTCAGGCACAATACAAGATGTTTACAATTGGGCTGGGGTTGTGGCTCAGTGGCAGAGCGCTTGCCTCATACATGTGAGGCACTGGATTTGATTCTCACCACATAAAAATAAATAAACAAAATAAAGGTATTGCATCTATCTATAACTAAAAAATATTTTCAAAAATATTTACAATTTTCTATACAAAGATAAACAGAAACATTTTTACAGGGAAAATAAGAATTAACTTAAAATCACATCTATCCTAGAAAATTCAGACTGTGTCATCATTGAAAATAAATATCACCGTAAACCCAAGAAGGACATAATTTGAAGAGTACAATGAAGTTCCATTTAACACTCACTTGACCGTCTAAATTCCAAGAGTACTTTCTCAGCAAAAAAAATTTTTTTTTAAAAGAAATAGAAGTAATGCAGGCAGTTGTGCTTATTTATTTAGATAAGTTTTATTTTTTTGTGCTGCTAGGGATTGAACCCAGGACCTTGCACATGCTAGGAAAATGCTCTACCCTTGAGCTATACCTCCTTCCCCTATACTTCTTTTAAATTCAATGAGCAACCAGTGGGAGGCAGGTGGGGAGGGAAAGGAGAAATACTGGGGATGATATTGGCCAAATAATATTGTTATATTGTGTGCACGTACAAACATATACAACAAATCCCACCATTATGTACAACTACAATGCACCAATTTAAAAAATTTGGAAAGAGTAATTTTTTAAAAATTCAATGAGCATGTGCCCTTGCCAAAGGATAGGAAAAATCTAAATTGGTCTGTTGATATTGACAGATGTGTGGAAAGAACATGATTTTATTTGAACTGTGTCCTTGACAATAGGCAAAGATGTCAGAAGCATTACTTATGTCACTAGGCCATGAATGGTAAAGCTTCTTTGCTACCTATCAGATCAACAGATAAGCTTAGGGTGTCTAGCCTGAGTGGCAGCCTGATTAGCTCCACCAGTGGCTTTCCAGGTTCTAATCATTAATCTTTTTCAAGGCAGGGCTTTACATTCAAGCTGTTAGAAGAGGGCCAGTTCTTTTTTCCTGCTCCATGAAGAACTTTCCTAGATGGTTATCTCTGTTACATTAATCCAGACAAAGCATGCATTTGGAATGAAAGGAATCTGAATTTAGATAATTTTCCTAACATCTCTGAACTTCACTTTTTATGTCTATAGAATAAGAGAAATAATATCTACATTATGTCTATGAGGCACTACTATGTCTCTACTATAAGGAGTGTATTTATCACAACACATATTATAGAATAAATGCTTAATTTTGGTTTGTGCCCACACTCACTGCCTGACTTCAGAATTGGACTCATAAGTGGGCACTTAGGAGTTCTCTCTGCCAAATTAGATCTCTTGTCGGAGCCAGACAGAATTGGGTTCAAACTTAACTGCCCCCCACATCCTAACTACATGACCTTAGGAAAGTCAGTTAATTTCTCTCAGCCTCTATTTTTCCATTTGTTTTGTTTTGTTTCGATTTTCACTGCTGAAGATTGGAACCAGGGGAGTTCTACTACTGAGCTACGCCCCCAATCCTTTTTATTTTTATCTGGAAACAGGGTCTCAATAGCACCCACCAGCTAGTTTTTCACTGGAAAAATAGAAACATAACACTTTTCCTGTCTACCTTTCCACGATTTTTATGGGATGAAATTGAAACAATATATGTCAAAATGCTTTGTCAGTAACAGAATGCTATAGAAAGGTAAGTTGTTTTATTATTATTGTAGATAATGGAATTTGTATAAACAAGACTTAATTTTGATATTTTTGACACATGGTTTAGGAAAGAAAGAAAGAAATTTTCTCTTTAAAAAAACTAGTTATTACATGGCGAGTTCTTTCTTATTCTGAAGAAATGATAATTAAAATATAACTTCTAGGGATGAGGTTGTAGCTCAGTGGTAGAGTGCTTGCCTAGCATGTGTAAAGCACTGGGTTCAATCCTTAGCATCACATATTAATTAATTAATTAACTAATTAATTAATTAATATTAATTAATTAAAGTGTTGTGTCCATTTAGTCTGCATGTTATGACTGGTAATTTCTTGGATAAATCTCCCTAATTTATTTAGCTCAGTTTTCTTAACTCTACATCAGTCTATATATTTCACTTGATTATTAGGAGGACAAATACAAAAATACAATATCCTTTGAAATACAAATCCTTTGAAAACTTCTCAGATTAGTTATTTTGTCTTTCTTTAGAAATTTGTAAATAATTTGTAAACAATTATTTACAAACATTTGGCAACAACTCTGCAGATGTAGGTACTGAAAGCCTCTTTTAAAATTGCAAGATACGTGAATGTGTTTAATGCCACTCAACTGGACACTTAAAAAATGGTTGGGGGAGCTGATGTAACAGTGCACACCTATAATCCCAGTTACTCTAAAGGCTGAGGCAGGAGGATTGCAAATTTTGTGGCTAGCTTGGGAAACTTAATGAGACATTGCCTCAAAATTTAAAAATAATAATAAGAGCTGGGGATACAGTTCAGTGATAGCGCGCTTGACTAGCACACACCAGGCCCTAGGATCCATCCCCAGTATCAAAGAAAAAAAGTTGGAAGTGTAAATTTTGTGTTATGTAGGTTTTTACCATAATAAAAAAGTTTAAGCATGATACGGAACTAGAAAAAAATCGTAACACTTCCTTGACCATTATTTCTAACAACTTAAGTGATAGAGTGAAACTCAAAATTAAAGTGGTTTTTATTTTTGTTATTGTCATTTTTGTTTGTTTATAGTGCTTGAGATCAAACCCGGGGTTTCATGCATTGTAGATAGGTACTCTAAGCTTCATCCCCAGCTCATCAGTTAAAATGTTTCAAAAGACAAAAAATCAACTTGATCTCACGCAATCATGGAACCAGCCTTGACCTCATATTTCACATCATAGGGGCAGTTGTGTCTTCCTAAGCACTAAAAAGCTTTCTTCCAGAACTATGACTCAACTCTTTATGTTAGTTTCTTATCACAGTGTGTTAGACAAGGCATTTCCACTAAGGAGAATGGTCATGACATATTTAATATACTGTGTTAAAATCTTTTTTTAAAAAATCCATTTTACTTTTAAAAATTTGCTCTCAACTTCAAAAATAATTTTTAAAAGGACAAGTACTGCCAAAGACTACTTTTAATTATAGTAATAAGCAAGGAGCTAATAAGGAGTGTTCAGTTAAAATGGAAGAAAATGATTCTACTTGGCCTTACCTCCACATTCATTCCTAACTTAGCCCAACCATATTCTAATGCAATACATTCAATTTATTCATGGCAAGGTGATAATTAGTATGTAGTTCTAGCAAAATGGGTCTGATTATTTTTTTGATTTGTACCTTCTTTGGTTGGGAATATTGTACTCAATAACTGTATGGTGAATTAAATGACTTGATCAGCCCACACAGCAGAACTAAGTATTTTTAATAGCAAGTTGCCTTTATATGGGCATATTTTTACATTCTAAAATAATGACTCCATTATCCTGGTTACAGTTCAACTTTTTTAAATCTATAAGAAATATGCTGTGGCATGAGTGTGTGGTGATGATTCACAGATTTGAAATAACACCTACTCTCCTTCGATTCTGGCACAAAATGTGTCAGTGAAGCCTGCAATTAGGAAAATTATCCTGAGGCCAAAGGATGGTGACGTCAATCTACACATCCAGATCAGAAATGTGCTCACAAAAATGAATTTAGAAAATAGTTCTACTTTAGTACTGCTTGATGCCTTTGCAGTGTCATCTAAATTTTTGTCATTAATAATAACACTAATAATATCGAGTGAAAAACTGTATAGTTTCTTTTAGTCTTGACAATAGTCCTATTATGGTTCATATTTTATAGATAGAGAGAGGTTAAATAAATTGCCCAAGATCCTACAGCTAGCTAATGGTGAAGCTTAGATTGGAACATGGTCTTCTCAGACTCAATGTTCACTCTTTTGACCAGGAGTAGTTACATAATTTAAAGGGCAAGATTAAGATGTAGGGCCCTTTGTTCAAAGTTACTAACAATTTTGGGACCCAGGATATAGCTCAGTGGTACAGTACCTACCTAGTATACAAGAGATTCAGAGTTTAATCCCCAGAATTGCAAAAAAGAAAAAAATTAATAATTCAAAGACAGCAACAGTGAGGCATTAAACCAGGGATGGAAGACCTTTCTAAGCACCATGCTATTGCACAGGTGGTAGAAGCACGAAGTTGGCCTTGCTCTTAAACAGATTGCTTCCCTTCATCCTGTCCTCATCCCATGCTTCAATCCAATTCAGCAAATATTTTGTCCAAACCACAACTCCACTGTAAAAGATCCTGTGTAGATCCATGAGAGACAGAGGTCCAGCCTAGAGACACACATCTCTTTCAGCCAATCTTTCGACTTGCCATGTTAAACATTATACCTTAAAGTTATATTCAACAATAAAATGTATCCCACAATTTTATGTGAGTTTTGAATATCAAAACTTCACTTTTAATTAGTTCGTTCCTTCTTAAAAACAAAACCAAATGAACCAAACAACAACAAAACACAAAGTTCAGCTTTTGTTCACTGAAGCTTTGAGTATATAACATAGCATGTTATACCGTCTTCTTTCTTGCCGTGACTATTTGCAGCTGCTTCACCATAATGATGGCAGAGGGCTCAGATTCTTGTAATTGTGGGGTCCTGATCAATGAACCCTTTGCTTCTCTGGATCTTCTTTTGAAGATCTTCCCAAAGCTTTCACTTGGCACTTTCATTTGTGGAAAGTCCAAACCTTAGTGGATGGCACGTTCTAAGACAAACATTTTACTATCCAACACATAGCCTGAGAACAAAAGGAGTCTGTTTGTGGTGTGTATAGAGTAATTGTGACAAACAGTTTACATTTCTAGAGAAAGGAATAGGCTCTGTGTGTACATCTGTGGTTGGGGGAATTTGGAGGTAGAGGTCTAGAAAACAGATTTCTGTCCTAGGTGGGACTTTCCAGCTAAATCAATGCCCAGGCTGGACTCTCCTTTCCCTTTCTCTTTTCCCCAGTTGGAGCTTCCTATTTCCCATTGTCACACAGATTTTTACTGTGATTCCCTTTCCCATAAAAAAGAAGAAAAAAAAATTGGTGGTCCCTATTTTTAGTTCCCTCCTACTATGGGATAAGGAGGAAGAATTACAGCCAGCCCCAAACTGAGACTCTTCACACTTCAGGATTTAAATGTAGACTGATAGAATTGATGCCTCCCTACCTCTTATGGATAAAGTTGGATGAAATTATAGACAAACTATAAATCTGCCATGAAAAGGATGTCTAGATGCATCTAAGTATCTAGAATGGGAGTTCTTAATTGTATCAGACCCATTATCCCCTTCACCATCCTGAAATGAAATTTATATGTAATATAGTCTACTTACACATAGGAAAGTTTTCAATTAACATAATGCCTGAGCATAATATGAAGGAGATAGAAAATTAGGTGATATTGGCTAAATTATGTTGTTATATTGTATTTATGTAGATGTATGAATATGTAACACCAAATCCCATCAGTACGTACCATTAAAATGTACCAATAAAAACTGTGAGGAAAAAAAAGAAAATTAGAGTGAGGGTCTGTGTTGAAATAATTATAAATATATTTTTCACCCACATCAATGCCCTGCAGGGCATTTGAAAGTCAGGCAAGACAGTTTTTTTTTGTTGTTGTTGTTGTTGTTCTATTGAGCTGTTCACATCTGTCAATCCTGGTTCCAGCCAGCAAGGGCCAGTCAGCATGCCCTCAATCATGTGATAACCAAAAATGTACCCACAATTACCAAACAACATCTAGAAAGAAGAAATTGTTGCAAGTACTGGTCTGAAAAAGAGTGACTGCCCTATTGGATTCCCTTTGGTTCTCCCTTGTTCAAGATTTCCAGGTAGTTGGGCATGGTGGCACATACCTGTAACTCAAGAGGCTGCAGCAGGAGGATGGCAATTTCAAAGTCAGCCTCAACAACTTAGCAAGGATGTAAGTGACTTAGTCTCCAAATAAAATATTAAAAGGACTGGGAGTGTGGCTCAGTGGTTAAGTACTCCTGGGTTTAATTCCCCATTACCCTCCACCAAAAAATCAACTTCCAGGTAATAAAATAAGATATATTTGCTATCCTCCCAGGGTAACAGCTTCAGGTCTTGGCAAGCCTGAACTCAACAAATATGTATTTTCTATTTGTGTACATCTGTTTTTAGGCCACTAGTTTTAAAAAAGCACACGCATATACATGCACCCCATATTCACTGAGGTCCCTGACCACATGAAATGACGAGGCTTTGTTCAGGGAGTGGCCATGTTATGCACGGACTGATGGTTATGTAGAGTGAGGTAGACAAAGCATTTATTTTGTGCTATATTTAAATTTTAGGGAGGTGGAAATGATGGGTGTGCCAATGTGGGTAGGTTCCTAAGAAGGACTGGCCTTCCACATTTTCTCTTGGTTTTCTCTTGCCTCCAACTTAGACCAGCTAACTTTGACGTTGTATTGTAAATATTTTTCCCCTGGCCAAAGACAGGTAGTCATATCTGCCTTTGTTTCTGCCTGCGAAAGCCAAACAGAGGTACAAAGGGAAAAGAGTCCCCTTACCATCATACCTCTTGACACACACACTCCTAGTAAGGATCTATCAAATATCTTTTACCAGACACTAAAAAAGATACTGAGCATGGCCAAATAGAAAAGGAAGAGTAAAAGGTTGTATGTTCATGGAAACTTTGGTGGGTCACCGGCCAGCATTGATCAGAGGTCAGTCTGTTTCACTGCCAGATGTGTTGACATTTAAATGGAAGAATTCTGAAAAATCCAAGGGAAAACTTAAACAGCAAAATCCCTCTATTATGTTATGATTTGCAACCTAACATTTGACCCTCTGAAATTATTCTCATCCAACACTGTTTACTAGCTTAACACCAAGCACAGGTTCTTATGTTGGCCATTAAGAATAAATTGGGAGCTAGGGATATAGTTCAAGCAGTAGAGTGCTTGCTTAACATGCATTGGGGCCTGGATTCAATTCCTAGCACTGCAAAATAATAATAATAATAATAATAATAATAATAATAATAATAATAATAATAATGAAAACAATGACGATGACAATGATGTGGGTTTGGATTAATGGATGGAAGAGAAAAATGCATTCTATGTGAGGAAAGAAAGCATTCATACATTCTTGTATGCATTCATTTGACTCTATAACCAGTTTAAATTCATTTATATTATTTTGCATGTGCCTTCAGCTACCTTGTCCCTCTGACAATTTGAGATATTCCCTGATTAAACAATGTCCCTTAAAGACAACATTCTTTTTTTTTTTTTTTTTTTTTTTGGTGCTGGGCATTGAACCCAGGGCCTTGTAAGGCAAGCACTCTATCAACTGAGCTATATCCCTAGTCTCCAAAAACAACATTCTTTTTTTAATTTTTAATTTTATTTGTTTTATTTGTTATATATGACACCAGGATACATTACAATTCATATTACACATATAGAGAACAATTTTTCATATCTCAGGTTGTATACAAAGTACAGTCACACCATTTGTGTCTTCATACATGTACTTAGGGTAATGATGTCCATCTCGTTCCATCACCTTTTTTACCCACATGTCCCCTCTCTTTCCCTCCCACCTCTTTGCCCTATCTAGAGTTCACAAAGACAACATTCTTAAAGGCCCTAAACAACTTAGCAAAGCAAGACCCTGTCTCAAAATAAAATAAAAAAGACTATGGATGTAGCTCAGTGGTAAATGCTCCTGGGTTCAATCACCAGTTTAAAAAAGAGATAAAAGAAGGCAACATTCCCTATAGCCCAGGCCTATACCAGTGAAGAGCCAAATTGTACTCCAAGATTCCACTATAAATTTATGAGCATAAACCTCAGGTAGGCCCTTACTATTGCTGGCAAATTCCATTCATCCCTTTCCACTGGATCAGTTTATGATGGATCTACTTTTACTGTCTCCATTATCTCTCTTCTCATTCTCTCCTAAACCTAATAAAGTCAGGTGTCGTACATACCTAATCCACTTCCATTAAAGTGCTCTTATCAAGGCCACCTTGCCTTCACCATTACTACATCCAAGTCTCAGTCTTCATCTTACTTGATCAGTTAGCAGAATATGATCACTCTTTCCTGAATCACTTAACCTTTTTTCCATTTAGCTGTTAGAAGTCCACTTGCCTGATCTAACCCCTCTTAGGTTTCTTTTCCTAGGTCCTCAGTCCTCTTTGTTGAGTGCTCATTATTTCTCTGACCTCCTAAAGTTGGAATGTCCCAAGAGCCAGTCCTTGGACCTCTTCTCTTTTCTATCTTCACTGACTCATTTGGTGATCTGACTGAGTCTCATGGCCTTAACTGATATCTAGTATGTGCTAACGGTGTCCAGCCTGTATTTCTTCCCTGAACTCGAGTCGCAACTCCCTCCTTCCTATTTCCACTTGGATGACTAATAGACATCTCAAAGCTTCCAAGCCCCAAACTGAACTCCTGAACTCCTCTTACCACTGCCCTACCACCAAACCCTGGACCTTTTCTACTCTTCTCCATTTACAAAGATAAAAACCTTGAAGTCACTCTCCATGTGTGTCTTCCTCTCATCCACATCTGCTATGTCAGCAAATCTGTCAGCTCAGCCTTTAATGTATGCCCAGAATCTGACCACCTCTCACCATTTCCACTACTACCACTGCTGTCTCTCACCTACTTTCTCACCTACTTCAAAGATGGTTTCCCAGCTTCCATCTTTGTTCAGATTCTACTTAACGCAATGATCTGGTAAGAAAAATCAGAAAGGGTTACTCTTCTGCTCAAAAGCCCGCCCCCCACCCCAATGACATCTTTAGTAATAAGTCAACTCTGGATGCTCTGCTCACCGCCCACTCCCTCCCAACCACATTCCCTCTTTCCCCTTACAGCTTCCATTCCAACACCACTCTCCCACACTTGGCTGTTCCTTGACCATTCCAGGCTCCTCAGGACCTTTGTGCTAGCGGTTCCTAGGATATTCTTTCCCCAGCCAGGACTCACTCAATTCTTCCCCCAAGTATTACCTTCTGTTACTCATTTAAAATGCAACTCCTGAGCACTTCCTTCCCCTTTTCTTGCTTTATTTTTTCTTGTAAAATGTATTGCCATTTATTAAAACATATATTTATTCTACTTACCTCTCTTCTCTCATTCCCCCAGAATATGAGCTCAACAAGAGTAAGAGTGTTTGCTTTTTTTTTTTTCCTTTTTGTTTTTGATACTAGAGATAGAATACAGGGGTGTTTTATCACAGAACTACATTCCCAGTCCATTTATTTATTTATTTATTTAGTTAGTTAGTTAGTTAGTTTGTTTGTTTATTCATTCATGCATTCATTCATTCATTCTGAGACAGACATTGCTTAGGTTCTTACTAAATTTGTTGAGGCTAGCCTTGAACTTGCAATCTTCCTGCCTCAGTCTCCCATGTGACTGGGATTACACGTGTGTGGAATAGCCCCGTCTACTGTCAGCTGTTTTTGTTGTTTCACCCCAGCACCTGGAAGAGTATCTACATATATAAAGCATCCCATAAATATTATTTGAATAAAAGTATGCCTCTTTCAGGTGAAGCATCAGTTTCAGTGTCGGTGAAATAGAGGTGAACCAAGTTACTTAACACTCTGTACTTTAGGTTCCTCATCTAGAAAATGAGAGTAATAATATATATCACAGAACTATTCTGAGGCTTAAATGACTGAATATTTATGTAGTGCTTAGGATAACACCTGGTGCTTAGGAAGTGCTATATTAAGTTTTTTAGAAAGCCCTATAGATGTATTTATATTTAAAGCATATAGATGTATGATCTTTTTTTTTTTTTTAATTCCTGCCCTCAAGAAGCTCACATAGAATAGAAAGCAAGACATTATCTGCAAAAAAAAAAAGTACTGAGTGTACAGTGGTAGAAAAGATGGGAAGGGTCAACATCCCGTTAGGGTAAAATAAGACTCCTCGGAGTAGCTGATGTTTAATGTGAATCTTGAAGACTGTCAAAGTGGTTAGTAGGCCAAAAAGAAGGGCATTCCAGGCTGAGGACAGGAATAAATGTTTGAATCAGGAGGCTCAGAGGTAAGAATAAATCTGTCCTCCCACCTTCCAGGAAGTGATGATCTGGAGTTGTGCCAAGAAATCCAGCTTGTTTTTCCTATATTATTCTTTAATTTCTTTATTGTGTAAGGAAAGGTGTTGGTAACACTGAATATTAAATTATAATCATTTCACTGTGTAGGAGAAAAGGTTTTGGGGATTTTTACACCCTGGGGAAAGTTTATCCCAATTCGCTTGAAGCATATGGTGAAAAAAACACATAGCTCAAAGTCACCTTAATATCCTTGAAAGACTTTTCAAGTTTCTTAAACTTTTTGATATTTCTAATCTTCTGGTATGATCATTGATAACCATTTAGCTTAAAAGTATATTTGTTTAAAAAGCTTTCTGAGCCAAGGGCAGCGGCACACACCTGTAATCCCAGAAATTTGGAGGCTGAGGCAGGAGGATCACAAGTTCAAGGTCAGCTTCAGCAATTTATTGGAGACCTAAGTGATTTAGCAAGATTTTGTCTCAAAGTGAAAAATAAGGGCTAGGGATGTGGCTCAAGTGGTAGCGCGCTCGCCTGGCATGCGTGCGGTCCGGGTTCGACCCTCAGCACCACATACAAACGAAGATGTTGTGTCCACCAAAAACTGAAAAATAAATATTAAAAATTCTCTCTCTCTCTCTCTCTCTCTCTCTCTCTCTTTAAAAAAAAAGTGCTTTGTTATAATAAAACAGAGATTCAGGAATCAGAATTAAAAAAAAAAAAAAAGAAAAGAAAAATAAGAAGAAAGGGTATATAGCTCTGTGGTTGAGTCCCTCTGGGTTCAATCCCAGTACCAAAGTAAATAATAAAGCTTTCTGAGCTGGGCATAGTGACACATGTCTGTAGTCCCCCCTATTCAGGAGGCTGATATGGGAGACATAGGTAGATGTCCAGATACAACTTCATTCATTTACAATGAGAAATTAAATTCTCACATAGACCAGAATGCTCTCATTTGCATAGTGAGTGCATTTTCTCCTTGAAGTCAAGGCAAAGGGAGACCAATTCATAATTAGAAAGGCATTTCACTAATTTGCTATGAGAAATCTCTGCCGTGGGGATAGAAACTTCAAAGTCTGAATGCACTGGGCATTTTCTCTGTATAGATAACCCAAATATGCTGTCAAATCAGAATCAGAATGTTGCTCAGTAATAAAAGAAAAGGTGAGTAATCAAATATATAGAAATGGACTAAAAGACTCTATGGTAAGCAGAATAAGGCCCTCAATGATGTCCGTGTCTCCATCCCCAGATCCTGTAAATTTGTTGCTTTATGGGACAAAAGGGATTTCTCAAATGTGATTTTATTAGGAATCTTGAGATGGGAAGATTATCCTAGGTCATCAAGTTAGGCCTAAAGAATTACAATCATCTTTATTTTGTTTTTTGTTTTTTTGTTTTCTTTTGCGGGGGAGAGGGGAACCAGGGATTGAATCCAGGGGTGCTTCGCCACTGAGCCACATCCCCAGCCTTTTCTTATATTTTATTAGAGACAGGGTCTCGCTGAATTGCTTAGGGCCTTGCTAAATTGCTGAGGCTGGGTTTAAACTCATGATCTTGGTGCTTCAGCCTCTGAAGTCCTTATAAGAGAGAGGCAAGAAAGTCAAACAAAGGCAGTAGAGGGAGATTTGAAGACAGAAGAGATCAGAGTGATGCCTCAAGGCTCTGTGAGCCCAGATAGTCGGGCAGCCTCTAGAAGCTAAAAAGGGCAAGGAATCTAACCTCCTCTGAAACTTCCAGAAGAAAACAGCATTGCCAACACCTTGATTTTAGCCGGGTGAAATCCATTTAGGTCTCCTGACCCCCAGAACAATAAGAAAATAAACTTGTGTTATTTTAAATCACTAAATTTATGGTAATCCGTTACAGAAGCAAGAGTTAATTAATAGAGCCTGAAACATCTGTTAGGAGTATATTAAACTCTAAGTAATGGAAATTCCTAAATATCAGTAGCTTAAAAATGGTAAGATCTTGTTTGAACAAATTATAATCTATTCTAAAAATAATTTCCAGATTAAACAGTCCAGGATTGGGCTGGAGATATAGCTCAGAGATAGAGCACTTGCCTAACAAGTGCAAAGTCCTGGGTTCAATCCTCAGTGGCACCAAAAAGTAAAATTAGAATATTCAGGACTGATGTGGCAGTTCCAGTCCTTCCCAGGTGCCCAGGCCCCTCCATCTTGTGGCTTTCTCATTCTCAACACATGGTTTTAACCTCATAGTTCAAGATAGTTGCTTAATCTTCAGGCAGAATGCACATTTCTAGGGCCGAGCATAGTGATACATGCCTGTAATCCCAGTGGCTTTGGAAGCTGAGGCAGGAGGATCGCAAATTCAAGGCTAACCTTAGCAACAGTGACGTCCTAAACAACCTGTTGAGACGCTGTCTCAAAATCAAAACTAAAAGGGGTTGGGAATATAGCTCAGTGGTTAAGCTGAGCTGCTCTGCTTTCAATCCCTGGTGCAAAAAACAAAACAAAAAGTACATTTCTAACTATCAGGAAGAAGGAAGAGGTGAAGGAAAACATGCCTTTTCCTTATAAGGACACTTATTAGAAGCTGAACACACCTTGTTTTCTCACATCCATAGACCAGAACTTGGCACACAGTTTAAATAGGTACTGCTAGTTTTGCCCATGTTTCTTTTCTTTTCTTTCTTTTTTTTTAAATTTTTTTGTAGTTGTAGATGGACAGAATGCCTTTATTTTATTATGTGGTGTTGAGGATCAAACTCAGTGCCTCACACATGCTAGGCAAGTGCTCTGCCACTGAGCTATAGCCCCTGCCTCCATATGTTTCTTTATCAGGAATTAAAGACTGACCAGTTCTTTTATTTATATATCTATCTATCTATCTATCTATCTATCTATATATATATATATATATAGATAGAGAGAGAGAGAGAGAGAGATATTAATATATTTTCAATCAAGTTATTGATAATTTAGCCAGGCATGGTGGTGCATGCCTATAATCCCAGTAATTTGGGAGGCTGAGGCAGGAAGATTGCAAATTCCAAGGTCAACCTCAGCAATTTAATGACACCCTATCTCAAAAAAATATTAATAATAAAAAGATCTGGGATTATAGCTCAGTGGTAAAGTACCCCTGGGGTCAACCCGCAATAACTCCACCCTCCACAAAAATTATTTATAATTTAACTCACCTAAGACTCAAGAAAAAAATTTTCAGGAAATTTTGTTTTTCTGCTCTGATCCTCCAGTTTATCCTCAGAAGGCAATCTATTTCCTTACTCCTAAGTCCTTAGAAAGTATTTCTTCATGATATAAAATAGATGATAACCAATTATGAAGGGGAAACATCTGTCATTGAGCTGAGACTATTGCCAACAGAAAAATTTCATTCTCTTGAATAGTGACAGATTATGACAGCCATTCCAATCTTAGAATTGTCTGAAATTCATCACAAATGGGATCACATGTGATATGTAGGGCTGGGGGGATAAGTGGTAGGGTACTTGCCTAACATGTGCAAGCATGTTCAATACCTAACACTGAAAAAAAAGTGATCATGTAGATGGCTGAGTATGAATCCAATACCACCACCTGAAAGATAACTGTGAGCTGGGTGCAGGGGCCATGCCGATGATCCCAGTGACTAGGGAGGCAGAAGCAGGAGGATGGCAAGTTCAGGGTCAGCATCAGCAACAAAGGAATGGTCTGTCTCAAAAAATAAAAAGGGATAGATATGTAGCTCAGTGGTAAAGTACCCTGGGTTCAATTCCAAGTTCCAATAAAAATTAAAATAAATATATCCTTTCAGGGATTCCCCACTACCTTCAGCATGGTCTATACCAGTGGGGTTTTTTTTTTGTTTTTTTTGTTTTTTTTTTTTTAGCAGAGATGAACTATTTATTTAGCTAGAGATGAACAGGAATGGGAGAAGAAAAAGAAGAGAGAGAGAGGAGCCACAAGAAAAGAGACCCTGGATGGAAATTGACCCAGAGGTACCAGACTTTTTCCACATTCCAGAAAGAAATCCAGGACTCTCTCTCCCTTAGATTTATGGACTTACATCATGTTCCCAAGGTCATGCATACACCTACAAGCTTCTTTAAGGATCAACTAACCATTATATGATCTTCTGCTGGTGGCAATAGGCCAGGAAAGGCATAATTACCCGATTACGTAGGTAGGTGCATGCCCTCAATTTGAAACCGTACGGGCATATGACTTCCCCCAAACAGACAAGAACAACTACGCAAAACATCAGGCCCAAAGATCAGGCCCAAAGAGGTATGGCTACCTGCTACTCCAGGTTTTCCTGCCACTGCAAGCTCCACCCCCTTTCCTAACAAAAGGAAAAGGCTTCATCATTTTAGTGCATTTTGACCCCTAGCCCAGCTGCCTACCCGACTCTCACTTTCTCCTTTTCCCTTCAGCTTTGTTGTAAACCTGCGCTAAACACTGTCTCTGCTTTACTGTATATTCTGTGTCTGCACTGAGATTACTGTCTTATCATGGATGATTGCACCCAAGGACCAAGAAACAACTCCTAAAGATTCCACAGTCAACTCTCAATCTGCAGTAACAGTTCTCCATCCGTTAGGCAAAACTTTTATGTACGAAATAATTTTCATCTCCCTACCTCAAAAACAAAGAAAGTTGAGAAACGGTCATAGTCAAGGGAAGTCAAAGGTTCAGGGCTGAGACCCCTGTAACAAAAGATTAACAAAAGAAAAGCAAAACAAATGTATTAAGTGAAAGTTTTAGAAGACATGGGAGGCTCCAGAAATGAAGATCCAAAGACCAAGGAAAAAGGTCTGTTTTTATGTAGAGTCATGCGGAAGTCTGATTAGAAGACAAAGGATGTGAGCTAATGGCAACAAACTGGGTGGAACTTAGCAAGGCCTGTTTGTTCAGTTTCTTCTTGGTATGCCCTTGAGACATTTCTTCACTTCAGCCAGGCACAGGGAAGGACACCTGTCACATGAGAGCTTTCAGGGAAGAAGTAAGCAAAAAGGTCAGAGTGAACTTACTATTTTTGTTTGTTTTTATTTTTATTTATTTATTTATTTATTTTATGGCCTGCTTCAGGGGAGAAAAATGGTGAAGTCAGTTCTAGTTTCCATGGCCTACTTCAAGGGAGAAAGGTCAGAGTGATCGTCCTGCTTCACTTTTCTCAATTTCCAACATGCCATATTTTGAACATCACGTCTTAAGTCCCATCAACTTGAATGTTAATAACAGGGAAACTAGGTGAAGTACACATGGGAACTCTCTGTACCATGTTCAATGTTTCTGTAAAACTGTTCTGTGTGTGTGTATATGTGTGTGTGTGTGTGTGTGTTCCAGTACTGGAGATCAAACCCAGGGCCTTACACATGCTAGACAAGCACTCTACCACTGAGTCATATCCCCAGCCCCAAACCATTCTCAAAAATGGGGTAGATAGAGTACACATAACTGTAATCCCAGTGACTCTGGAGGCTGAGGCAAAAGGATCCCTGGGCAATTTGATAAGAACCAGTTTCAAAATTTAAAAAAAAAAAAAATTAAAAAATGGGGACTGGGATGTGCCCTGGTGGTAGAGCATTCCTGGGTTGTATCCTCAGTACCTAAAAAAAAAAAAAATGGGCAAAACATTTGAACACATATTGCACCAAAAAAAAAAAAGATGTATAAATATGAAAGTATATGCAACATCTTTTGACACAAAATCTTTAGTCATAAGACAAATGCAAATCAAATCACAATACAATACAACTACAGACAATCAGAATGGTTAAAATGCAAAATAAAGTATGGACATAGAGTTCTCAAACACTGATTATGGAAATGCAAAATGATAACAGTTGCTCTAAAAATAGTGTGACAACTTTTATAAAGTTAAACATACACTTTCCCCATAATCTAGCAATTCTGCTACTAGGTATTTAAAAATAATAAAATAGGGGCTGGGAGTGTGGCTCAGCGGTAAAGCACTCACCTCACATGTGGGAGGCCCTGGGTCCTATCCTCAGCACCACATAAAAATAAAATAAAGGTATTGTATCCATCTACAACTAAAAAAATTTAATATATATATATATATATATATATATACACACACATACATACACACATATATATGTTCATATACATATGTTCATAAAATGTAAAATAAAATCATCAACAACAAAAATAACAACAAAATACAATCATTTGGAAATCAATGAAACTTAGGTTATACATGCTGTAATATTGAGGAGTACAGAGTTCTGCTGAAAGCTTGCTCCTTGTCCCCAGTGCCAATCCAGTAATGAAGACATGGTTTTTGAGAAAAAGGGAAAAAAAATTTTATTGCTTTGCTAGCAGAAAAGGAACACAGGGGACTCCTGTCCCAGAGGCTGTGATTCTACCCAATCACAAGTTTCTCTGTTAGAGTTGTAATTCACTTGTTAACTTTGAAGATAGTCCTTTCTGAGATCTTCTGGTGCCATCCCTAAGTCTCAATTACTTCTTTCTTATAGTGGTTGAGTGCTCAAGGACAGATAACTTGCCTAAAATGGGGAAGAAAGGTAATCTTGTTTCCCCCGAGATTAGGGAAGGGGAGAGATTAGGGAGAAGTAGGGAGAGAGGAAGAGAAAGAAACATCCCTGTTTTAAAATAAGTTTTAAGGGCTGAGGTTGTGGCTCAGTGGTATGGTACTCACCTGACATGCATGAGGCACTGGGTTTGATCCTCAGCACCACATAAAAATAAAGATATTGTGTCCATCTAAAAAAGTTTCAGTGGCAGGACATCAAGGGCTATATTCAAAGTATAAAGTGGACCACTATTACAAGAGGATGAAAAATGTATTTTTCTTCTACATTTTTTTTGGTTCAAGCTGCATCAATGTACCAAAAGACAGAGTAATAAGAGAAAAGTATACAAATTTATTTATTTTTAAAATGTTTATTTTTTTAGTTTTAGGTTGACACAATATCTTTATTTTACATTTATGTGGTGCTAAGGATCAAACCCAGTGCCTCATACCTGGTAGATGAGCACTCTACCACTGAGCCACAATCCCAGTCCCACATACAAATTTACTTAAAGTTTTTTTCACGACACAGGAGATTTTGTAAGGAAAAGAGATCTGGAGAACAGATACACCTCAGTGTTTTTATACTGTCTTAAGTCTGATGAAGAGCAGAAAAGTTGCCAGGTGTGGTGGTGCACGCCTATAATCCCAGCAACTCTGGAGGCTGAGGCAGGAGAATCACATATTCAAAGCCAGCCTCAGCAATTCAGTGAGAACCTGTCACAAAATAAAAAATAAGGGTTGAGGTTTTAGGTCAGTGGTAGAGTGGTTGCCTCACACACGTAAGGCACTGAGTTTGATCCTCAGCACCATGTAAAAATAAATAAATAAAATAAAGGTAAAATTAAAAAAGACTGAGTATGTGTCTCAGTGGTTAAGTACCTCTGGGTTTAGTCCTCGGTACCAAAAAAAAAAAGCAAAAAAGTTGTGAGAAAATGCAACAGGATGAAAGGCATATAAACTGAGAGTAGTTAACTGGGGAAAGTTTAGCAAGGCTGCTCTTTGAGGGTCTCCCTCCATCTTCAAAGGTAAGGATGCCCCTTTCCTCTAGGTATAGGGAGAGCATCTCTCACTGGAGGGCCTTATGACTTGCCTCAGGGGAGAGTCCTTCCTGCACCTTCCATTTCTTCAATTCCTTCAGTTTGAAATATGAAGCTGATAAGGCACCATATTTTGGGTTAGCATGTCCTGAACACTGTCAAGGGTAAGATGTCATGATGTCTGCAAACATATTCTGGAATGATTCAGCAAAAGAAAAAAGGGAGGAAGGAGGAGTAAATGTGACAAGATGTTCAAAAGTGGTGAGTCAGGATGAACAGTGTAAGTTCTTCTGTTATTCTTGAAACTGCCCTGTAAGTTTCAACATTGTCAGACCAAAAAAATTATGGGAGAAAGCAAGCTCAGTAATACCATGGTTAAGATGATAGGAATTTCTCTAGAGGTCATTTTTTTTTTTTATTATTTACTTTGCTGAGTGGTGTAAGGCTGGCAAAAGTATTTATGTTGCCTGAGCCCTGAAAATGTGACTGTCTTCATGGAACAGTCTGTTCTCACTGTTTATTAAAAGTCACTCAGGTGGTTCAACTAAATTTAGGATTATGTGTTTGACACCAGTACAACCCAGTTGTAAAAGAAAAGGCTCCGTCAAACAACTTTTTTTATACTCTGTGAGTCCAATGCTCATCTTATTTGTCCAGTTGTTTTGGAATCATGTAGACATTTTTATTCAGGACCAATTTTAAAAGAATTCAGATTAGGCAGTTAATTGTGTTTATTCCAACAGTTCTCCCAGTGCTCAGACATTTCTGGAAATAGCACTTGGGGGCTTCAGAGCCTGTTTACAAACCCCCTAGTAAAATCAGTGTGGCTGCGTTCAAATACATCCATATTTTATTTGGGGCAAAATGAAATCAGAACATATTACCACCCAATTTATTTACCATTCTTTAACTCAAATGGCTGTTGACCTTCTTGAAAAAATCCAATCTACCTTCACAAATTAAAATTTGCCAACATAAAATGTTATTTTTAAAAAAAATCCATGTTTCTAAAACTAAAAAAAAAAAAAACTATTTCAAAATAATATTCCAAAACTATTTTAGGTCAGGAGTTGGCAAACTTCTTGTAAAGGTTCAAATGGTAAATATTTTCAGGATTTGTGGGTCATATTTATTCTGTCACAACTCTGCTGTTGTAGCATGAAAACAGCCAGAGAAAATAATCAAATGAATGCTCTTAGCTATATTGCAAATAATTTTATTTATAAAAGCAGTCTGTGGAACACACTTGCTGACCCCTGATTTAGGTAAAGACAGAATAATTTAAATAAACAACTATTGGGTTACATAATTCTTGGCTTTTTTTTTTTTAAGCAAGAAATTTATTTTTTCTTTTCAGTGCTGGAGACTGAACACAGCACCCTGCACATGCTAGGCAAGCATTGAGTTGCATTAGCAGCTCTTTTTATTTTTTGTTTTGAAACAGGGTCTTACTAAAGTTGCCTGGGCTAGCCTCAAATTTAAGATACTCCTGCTTCAGCCTCCTAAGACACTGAGATTGCACATGTGTACCACCACTACCAGCAAAAATAATGCTTTTTGGGCTGGGGTTGTGGCTCAGGGGTAGAGCCTAGCCTGTGTGAGGCACTAGGTTCAATACTCAGCACTGCGTTTAAATAAATGAATAAAATAATGGTCCATTAAAAATTAAAAAATAATACTACTTTTAAAGCAGATTTAAGCTGCACGTGTTGCTGATGGTGCATGCCTGTTTTGTTTCAGAAAGCTGAGGCAGCAAGATGAAGACTTTGAGCCTAGTCTGGGCAATTGAGTGAGACCCTATCTCAAAATAAAAATACAGGGCTGAGCCAGGCACCATGGCTCATGCTCATGCTTATAATCCCAGCAATTTGATAGCCTGAGGTAGGAGGATAACAAGTTCACACCCAGCCTCAGCAATTTAGCTAGACCCTGTCTCTAATAAAATATTTTTTAAAAGGCTGGGGGTGTTGCTCAGTGGTTAAGTCCCCCTGGGTTCAATCCCTGGTACTAAATAAATAAATGGCTGTGGATATAGTGTTATTGTAAAGTACCCTTGGGTTCAAACTTCACGAATAGGGGGAAGGGCATTGTTTTTGTACTTGCCTAGTACACACACACAAGGACCTGGGTTCCATTCCCAGCTCTGCCCAAAAAAGTGGAGTGGGGTGGTATTGAGAACAGCAGGGTTTTTTTTTTTTTTTTTTTTTTTTTTAAAGAAAGTGTTGTACTGATACTTCTTCTCCCAGAAGGGAAGCAATTACAACACAATTATTGTCTTATCATTCAGTCAGCAGCCAACTATATTCTGATTTTTAAGATGCATCATTAAAATTAAAAGCACAGGGTTTGGGGGTATGGCTCAGTGGGAGAGTGCTTGTGGAGCATGCCTGAAGCCCTGAGTTCTGTGCTCAGCACCACAAAAACATTAAAAATTTATATAGCAGAGGCTGGGGATGTAGCTCAAGCGGTAATCTGAGGTCAGCTCAATTGGTAGTGTTATAGAAAATCTTTGCAATAAAGAAGGGGAACACCCACAAACATGAAACAGCATGCATAATAAATTCAATCTCAAATGATAATGGGACCAAAATTTGTAAGTAAAAAATTTAATTTATCCAAAACATCAAAGAGAACACAAGATAAAAACAATCTGTATAGTATCTCTATTATTGTTTATTAATTTAATTGTCAAATGAAATAAAGCATATTTCCTTGGTATTACCAGATTTTGTTTGTGTGTTTGCTTGCTTGCTTGCTTGTTTTATGGTGCAGTGGACCAAACCCAGGGCCTTCCACATACGAGACCAAGTGCTCTACCACTGAGCTACACCTTAAGCTCCTGACATTAACAGATTTTTCCCTCCTCCCCCCATTAACAGATGTTTTACAAGAAAAAGATTATAGATTTTGGTTTTTCAAAAGCTTGATATTGATCAAAGAAAAATTCTGAGATGTCTTAAATTTAATTGCAAAGCCTGGAGGATGGAGTGAGGAGAGATAAGGGAAGTTAATTGGTTAACAGATAGGAGCCAAAACCAACAAAAGACAGTACCATGTTCTTCAATGTATGTTGAAACCTTGACTCACAACTCCAGGCTGTAGACCACCAGGTTCCACTGCATAGGATTCCAAATAAACTTTCCAGACTATTAACTCCAACCAATCCAAAAACAATAAGGATTTTTCTTTTTGGACTATCCTCCTGTCCCCAAACTTTTCCCACCTCATTTACTCTTATCCATAGCCAACATAGGATCAATGAAATGACTTATGTTTTCCTTCCTCAAATTTTCATTATAAAATTCTTGGGTGTCAGGTCCAACAGACACATTTCCAACTGCTATGTATCTCTGCTGGTGGTGGTTGAGGAACTTGTCCCAGAATGTGGACGTCTTCCTGGCTCTCATCTATAAAGCCTCCATAAACCTCCTGAGAATCATCAGTGTAGAGTTTTGGTTTAATAATATAAAGAATAACAACCAAACAAATGACACTTTTTATAAACTGTAACTTTTCTCTGTACATTTTGTAATATACATTTGAATTAGTGATTACAATTTTCGCATCCTGAAAAGAGATTAAAAAGGGACCTGGACTAACATTTTGTACTTATGGGTTGGTTTGGGGTTTTTTTTTTGTTTTTTGTTTTTCCTTTCTTCTTTTGATGTTTTCCTCCCCACTGTACCAGTGGCTCTCCAATGTGGTCCCTGAACCAGCAGCACCTGGAAACCTGATGGAAATATAAATTCCTGGGCTCCATCCCAGACCTCCTGACTCAGAAACTCTGTGGAGGTGGGGGAGGTGGACAGCCTTCCAGGTGACACGGATGCTCACACAGATTTGCAAACTTCTGGAATAGGCAAGACCTATTGCAGTAGAGAAAGAATCATACTTGGAAATTTGGGTCCCAAAGGCCTATCACCTTCCCATGTTCCACCAGCTCAGATCTAAATGCAAGGAGGGTGAAGGTGGGTTTACAAATGGAATCACATACTCACTCATAACTACTGTTCCTCCTGTCACCCCCAGCTATCACATCCATGCATAGACTTAGCATAGCATTTAAAGTACCTATTCTCCCTCCTTCAGCAAAAACTCAAGCACTGATAATGGAGGTTGGGAACAGGGACAGTTACTGTTTTCATAAGAAGAAATACAGATGCCTAAATTATATCTATGTATCCATTCATGCAATATCTTAGAAATATGTTCTAAGAGATTGCTGTGTTCTTAATACTTCCCCACCAAAGTCATATGTTGAAATAGTGCATCTGTAATTCCAACTACTTTGGAGAAACAGAGGCAGGAGGATGTATCTCCTAGCTTAGCATACACAGGACCCTGGGTTCAATCCCCAGTGCCACAAAAATAAATAAATAGATAGATAGATAGATAGATAGATAGATAGATAAATAAATAAATAAAAGAAAACAAAAAATTGCCTGTAATCTCAGTTTCTCAGGAGACTGAAGCAGGAGGATTGCAAGTTTGAGCCCACTCTGGGCAATTTACCAAGACTGTCTCCAAAAACAAAAAGGAAAATGAAAAGAGCTCAGGGGTAGAGTGCCCCTGGGTTTAATTCCCAGTATCAAAAAAAAAAATCATATGTCGAAATGCAATAGCTAAATAACTAATATGATGGTATTGAGAGGAAGTGATTAAGTGACAAGGGGATTCAGGATCTTGAAGAAAAGCTTGAAGAAGTGGGTTCATCTTCTTCTGCTCTTCACTACATGAGCACACAGTGCTTATTCCTTTTGGTGTTTTTCTTTTTGCCCTTGTTACCTTGTAAGGGTGTAGCAAGGGCCTCACCAGAAACTCAGTGCCAATGTCTTGATCTTGGATTCCTCAGTCTCAGGAACTATGAGAAATAAATTTCTATTATTTTTAAATTACCCAGTCTGTAGTGTTTTGTTGTAACAGCACAAATGGACTAGGACAGAGATTAGAAACTTCGTGTCTAAAGAAGATTCACTTAGAATATGTCCTTGGATAACGATGAGTAATAAAATCTCACTGAAATGACTACACCCACAGAGGTGATAAAAAAAATCTAAATAGGAACAAACATTACTTCTAGTTTCTTCCTGTGTGGCTCTAACTTCTGCTGGGTCAGAGCCTTATAAATTAACAAGACTCTTTATAATAAAGAAAATAAAAATAAAAAAATAAGGACTCCACCAATGTATTTTTTAAAAGTAGTATGTTCACTTTATTGTAATAGGCATTCATTAGTGAAGAGTAGTGACATTTTCTTTTTTTTTTTTTTTTTTTTCATTTTACTGACATCGGGTCAGCTATGCTGTTCAGAGAATGAAACAGCATTATGAGCTAAGATGGGGAGCAGAAGCCTCCAAACAGATGTGGAAACTGAGTTGGTCTTTGAAGTATGGACATTTAGGGAGGAATGAAAATTCCAGGGGGGTCAAACATCATGAGGAATGGTTCAGGAAATGCTAAGCATATTTAAAGAATAATCAATCACACCAATTTACATACAATAGAACATTCACATAGAAAATATTGGAAAATTAAAATAGGTCCAACTGTTTTTTTTTTTTTTTTCTCAATACTAGGGATTGAATCCAGGGGTGCTTTACCATTGAACTACATCCCTAGCCCCTTTTATTTATTTATTTATTTTTTATTTTGAGGCAGGGTCTCCCTAAGTTGTGGAGGGTCATATGAAGTTTCTAAGGCTGAACTTGAACTTGTGATCCTCCTGCCTCAGCCTCCTGAGTCATTGGAATCATAGGTGCCACAGAGCCCAGATAGAGGAGGTCCATCTTACTGCAGTCATAAACCCCAGGCGAAAGAGTTTGACATTCTGAGAGCTATGAAGAATCATTCAAAACTCTAGTGTCATGATGAAAGCAGTGTTTTAGGAAGACTGATTTGACTAAATGTGTAGAGTAAATTATAGTCAGGCTTCTCAATCTGTCATATGCATATGAATTCACCTGGGGATCTTATTAAAATGAAGATTCTGATTCTGTGGGTCTCCCAGCGGCTTAAGAGGCTAAGGCAGAAGATTGTGAATTCAAAGTCAGCCTCAGCAATGGTGAGGCACCAAGCAACTCAGTAAGACCCTGTCTCTAAATAAAATACAAAATAGGGCTGGGGATGTGGATCAGTGGTTGAGTGCCCCTGATTTCAATCCCCTGTACCACTTCCATCCCCCCCCCAAAATGAGAGATATTCTGCATTTCTAACAAGATCCAAATGATGTCCATACTGCTCCTCCCCAGGCCACACTTTGAATAGTCAGAGATTAGAGTATCATCTAACTTCAAGATATCCACTAAGGTATAAAGCTGAAATAGGAAGAGGAAGAGCATCATAGAAAAAAATTTTTTTTCTCCAAATCTCTTATTCTAGTTTGTTTATTTGTAACAAGGAACAGACATTTCTCATTCAATTAGTTTAATAAAATAAATAAATAAATAGCTGAATAAAATTTTAAAAGGATATAAAAATTAGCTGAATAAAATTTAAAAAGCTTATAAAAACAGACACAGGCAAATCTTACAGAAACAAATGCAAAATGTATGTTAGAGTAACGTATGTTGGAAATTCACCAGCACTGCCATATTCATCTTTCTCTTACTATAGGCTTTTGCATCTTTCTGCTTCCTTCTCTTGCTGACTCATCAGTTCACTCATAAGGACTCTGAGTTCTGACTCTGAATGACTTTCAGTTCAATCACCCACCACCACCTTATTATCACCTGAGTCTCAGTTCAGATTCTTAGCAGAGAATCAGATTGGACCAGTTTGGGGGTTGTTCACCACAGTCAAAAGTCCATCTCTGCTTTAGTCATGTTTTACTTGGACACAGAATCTTATATATAGTTTTTCAGGGATTGTGAGTGAAATGAAGGGAGAGAAAGTTGGGCGTGGAAGTCAAACTGGCCAACAGATCTGCTGCTAGGATAACTGGTGGGAGAGACCCTCAGGTTCTGCTGAGGCTGCCATTATTTGTAGAATATATGTCAAGTACTTGCCATGCCCCCAAGACAGGTGATTTTCTGAGCACATGAAAACATAGAAATCAATTCTTTTGGCCTTAAGCTATCCACCACAACTGGACAGTGTGAGTTGCCACAAATTCACTGAGGTTGAAAAAGCGGGTGGTGAGGTCTGAAACCAGCATGGCTGTGTTCTGTCTCCCCTTTCGCATGTCATGAGACTGCAGAATGGACTTCTTCACCCCCACCCCCAAAGGAGGGGCTTTTCAAGAGAATCACTTAGAGAGCTAGATTTGTGGTCCCTGGAATTTGGGAGAACACAGAGAGGGCATCTCACTTTGAAAAGTCTAAACATGAAAGTTTGAGGCTACATTAGTCAGAGATGGCAGAACAGAGTAAAGAAGAGAAGGAAGAAAGAAGAAGAAGAGAGAGATAATGTTAGGAATAAGCTACATTTGCACTGATGTGGAGGTAGGGGGGTTGCCAGAGTTTTAGATCAGGGGGCACAACTCCGGGGAATCCCAACAAACCAGGTCTGACCATTTGCCCTGCAAGAAAACCCAATGGCAAAAGTACTGACAAAGTAAGAAAGGAATTTAATATTCAATATATTCCTACTAATAATACCAAGGAACTAATGTCTTCAAGGATATTGATATGAGCTTCTAGCTCAAATAGAGGAAAGAACAAAAGCAGAGAGCTAGAGTATACATAGTTAAGTAGTCTTGGTCAAGTTGTGGTCTGAGCTCTCTACTTCATGGTTGCCATGTCCTGAGTTGCTTTCCTCGGCCATATCCTTCTGCCATGATGTTTTGCCTCATTTCAGCTCCAGAGCTGTGTTGTCAGCCCACCTTAGACTGAACCTCTGAAACCGCTATAGCTACAGATTCTTTCTCAGACTGCTGGATGGAGGAGGCCTGTGATTTGCTCAGAGTGATGTGAAGATGGGCCAAGATCACATGAGTCTCTCCTAGTCTGTTCACCTATCCATGCTGTCTGGTTCTCTGGATCTAGTCTCCCATCTCCCTGTTATGGGTTGAACTGTATCTCTCAGAAATTCATGTGTTCAGGTCCTCACCTCCAGTACCTCAGAATCCAAGTTAGTTTGGATTGTTGAAGGAGCATTAAAGCCTTAATTAAGAAGTATAGGGTGAGTCCCTCTGCCTTTGTGTTAAGTGTTCTTAGGAAATGGGAAATTTGGGTAAAGAAGGAGACTGTCATGAGATTAGGTGATAGGTGTAAAAACCAAGGGATGCCAGAGATTGCCAGGAAAACCAGAAGCTAGGAAAGAGGACAATGGGGCAGATCTTCCCTCACAAGCCTCAGAAGGAGCCACCCCTGTGATCACTGGATCTTGGTCTTCTTACCTCCAGAAGTGTGAGATAATAAGTTTCAGTTGCTTGAGCCATCTGTCTGCTGGTACTTTGTTATGACAGCCCATCAGTGTTAGGACTCAGTAACTTTTCTCTACAGTGCTTTTTTTTAGTTTTTAGGTTAGTTTTCAGAATCCATTAAACTGTGTCCTTTTACCAATGCTCTTAGGTAGCATTGATGGGGATTTACTCTCAGATTGTTTTATTGTCATCTCCACAGAAACTGCCCACTTACATTTTTAGCACATTCAGCTTTTCAGCTGAATGTGCTAAAAATGTGCACATTGCTACTTCTCAGAGAGGAAATATAATCCAATGCTAAAATCCATTACTAAGTTCTCTTGAGGGTTAATTTAATTTGTTATCAAAGTTTTCCTTATATATCCTTCTGCCATTATTAATAATTTACACCAGTATTTTTTTTAAATATTTATTTTTTTAGTTGTAGTTGGACACAATACCTTTATTCCATTCATTTATTTTTATGTGGTGCTGAGGATCAAACCCAGGGCCCTACACATGCTAGGTGAGCACTCTACTGCTGAGCCCCAATCCCAGCCCCTTTACACCAGTATTAGAAGAACATTTGTGTCTTCTGTGGCTTGATCTCCATTGATTTGGTGTCCTTGCAAATTTTGGAAATATCTTACTTTTTAATTTTTACTTGCAAATCAGTCAACTAATTCACCTGTGGTATCAAAGTGAGAAGTCCACGATAGTTTTATCAGTTTCTGTTTTACCTCATTCCTTGTTATAGCATACAGTAATATAAAAATTTAGAATCTGTATGTAGATACAGATGAATACAATGCCTAGCCTAGGTATAGACATGTAGTAGAATATAAATATACATTTGCCAATTTAAAAAATTGTGGTCTGATTGGTCATTACCTCAGGATGGTCAGGCAGGGCCTTGTTGGGCATAAAAAACTGGTTCCTGCCTGGGGGGTAATTTCTACTCTTGTCACAAAATGTTTATCCATCAGACCTGAAGTTCCTAAAACCCAAAGTGACTACCAGAGAGAATGACTCAGTGAAATGACAAGTTAGAAAGGCAAGATAACATTAATTCCTTCAAGTTTTGGGTGCTACAGCAGTGGGCTGAACTAGAATGTTGTAAAAACTAGCAGTTGCCGATCTCTTGATTTGGTGTCCTTGCAAATTTCTTAATTAGGCTTATCATGGTGTCTCAGCCTTGAAGTTATCCCCACATCTTAAGAGAGTAAGGAAGAGAGATGCATAAAGAATGCACAAGGCTGGGCGTGGTAACTATGCCTATAATCCAGGCTACTCAGGAGGCTGAGGCAGAAGGATCACAAATTTGAAGTCAGCCTCAGCAACTTAGCAAGACCCTGTCTCAAAATAAAAATAAAAAGGAATGGAGATGTACTCAGAGGTAAAGTGCCCCTAGTTTCAACCCCCATTACCAAATAAACACAGTAACCTGAGGTTAACCAATCATTTTTCTACTTTTCTTTCTATTCTCATTTTACAAGGAAAGTAACTTTGAAATGTCCACACTGCTTTATTGTTCTTTGTTTCTGCTTTCTTCAGCTTTTCTCTGCTTATAAAACCAACTGCCTTTGCTTGGCTCCTTAGAACACCCCTTCTCTTTTTTTGGAGTGATGCGTTGCCAGATTCTAGAATCAAAACTGAAGCCAATTTATTTAAAAAATTTTGTCCTTTGATACAGTTAATGACTTGTTAGTTTTGTTGTTATTGTTGTTGTTGTTGTCATTGTTATTGGATTTGATTTTTTTTTCAGTTCTAGGCATTGATCCCAGGGGAGTTCACCATTGAGCTCATCTCTAGCTCTTCTTATTTTATTTCATTTTATCTTACCTTATTTTATTTTTTATGGTACTCGAGGATGAACTCAGGTCTACTTTACCACTGAGCTACACCCACAGCCCTTTTTATGTTTTTCATAGAAAGGGTCTCTCTACATTGCCGAGGGCCTTGCTAAGTTGTTGAAGTGGTCTGGAACTTGTAATAGTCCTGCTTCAGACTCTTGAATCACTGTAATTACAGGTGTGTGCCACTGCACCTAGTTTGTGATTTGTTCGTTTTTCAACTTCTGTGTTTTTCTCAAAATGAAACTGTGCTTCATTTGGGATTTAGGACCCAAAAGAAAGCTCTCTAGAAGCTCCAATGGAGTAGCCCTTTAGAAAAGGATTTATGAATCTAGAAAGAATAAAAGCACAAGAGAAAAAGAGAAGACAAATTTTTCCACTTCTCTAAAAGCCACACAAGATTTCCTGTCAAAAATTTGGGGCAGGCTGGAAGATGGAGGAGTCAGCTGAATAGTATTAAGTACTTTGAGGTCATCAGAAAAAAAAAAAATGTGACTTCAGCAGACTCAATTTAGCTTAGCTTAAGAAGGGACGATAACCATGATCCCGCCTCTACCCTCATCTTCACCATAGAGGTGAAGAGAGAGGACGACCACAAAACCCAAAGGTCTGCCCTCCCCAGCCTGCCCTTGCCTGCCCAGCTTCCTCTGAGCTTCTAAAAGACTCCTTTGTAACCACAGATTCTTATCCCGTTGTTCCCAGCGTGTTACTTTCCATTTTTCATGCTAGCTGTGAAGTTAGTTCACTCAAAACTTTTTTTTTTCTTCTCCGTGTAGAGTCTTCTCTGTGTCTGCACTGTGCAGTATACTCCTTATGGAACTGATACTCAAGTGTTTCTGTGGCAGTGTGGGGCAGTAAGTAATAAAAACTATTAAAATTATTAGAGCCAGGCACAGTGGAGCACACCTGTAATCCCAGTGACACGAGAGGTTGGGTCAGGAGGATCACAAGTTGGAGGCCAGCCTCAGTAATTTAGCAGGACCCTCAGCAATTTAGTGAGACCCTGTCTCAAAATAAAAAAAATAAAAGCGCTAGGGATGTGGCTCAGTGGTTAAGTGTGCCCCTGGGGTCAATCCCTGGTATTACTCTACTACTACTACTAATAATAATAATAAATAAAATGTATTATGTGGTAATAAATGTTATATTAACAAAAGAATGGCAGGAGAAAAGAATTGAGACATGGGAGGGGCAGTGTTGTTAAAACAGGAGACCTCTTTGAGAGGGTGACATTTTGCACCAAGACTTGAAAGAGGTGAAGAATTATGTCATGCAGATATACCTACGGAAAGCACTTCAGACAAAAACAGCACAGTCTTGATAAGGAGCATCCTGGCATACTCAAGAAATGGCAAGGAGTTGGAATAGCAGAAGCACAGGGAGAGGGAGAGTGGGAGGTGAGGTCGGAAGGAGAAGATGGGCCAAATCACTGAGGGCCTTCTAGACTACAGTGAGCACTTTGACTTTTACTCTGAATTAGGTGGAAACCCATCCAGAGGTCAAGAGTGAGACATGAGTGACATGACCTGACTTGTGTTTTAACAGGAAAACTCTGGCTTCTGATTAAGATGATAGGGAGCCAGGAAGAGAGGCCATGCCTGTAATACCAGCTACTGGGGAGGTTAAGGCAGGAGGATTGCAAGTTTGAGGTCAGCCTGGGCAATTTAGTGAGAGACTGTCTTGAAATAAAAAATGAATAGGTCTGGGAAGTAGTTCAGTGGTAAAATCAATGGGTTTTACCTGGATTCAATCCCCAGCATCGCAAAAAAAAAAAAAAGAAAAAGAAAAAGAAAGATGCTAAGGGACAAAATGCAATACTAGCTGAGAGGTTCTAGAAATAACCTGGGTCACAGATGATGAAGGCAGGCAGATGAGGATGGGTGACATAAACAGATTCTAATAAATAACAACCTCCATGCCATAATAAGAGACACAGCACTATGCCTTTAGCTGGCAGTGGGGAAAACAGAAAGAAAAATGAAACATGCATTTGAATATAAATTCAACAAACCTATCATGGGAAATTTGCCTTTTTTTTTTCTTTTTTCTTTTTTTTTGGTACTGGGAATTGAGTCCAAGAATGTTCCATTACTGATTACTGAGCTACATTTCCAGACCATTTTTGGTTTTTAGTTTGAGACAGTGTCTTGTCAATAAGTTGCTGAGGACCTTGCTAAATTGCTAAGGCTGGTCTACAACTTGTGATCCTTCTGCCTCAGCCTCATAAGTTGCTGAATTTGACTATTATTCCATAAATATTTTAAGTTAGATAAATTTATAAGTGCTTTTGAATTTCAGAAACCTTCCAGTATAGACATTCTGTAAATTAGAAGAGCTTTGAAACTCAGATATATGAATTTTGCTGAGCTCCTCAAGGAAAAAAAATGCCCTAGAATAGAAAAACAGGGATTAGTTTTCTTTTTTCAAAAAAAGAGCACACCAAAGATACTAAATGAAAAGAGCTGAAAATATATTGAGATGTCATGTTTGTCAGAGTATCATTTGATAGTTCCAGTAAAGATCGTGTAGCAAAACTCCTTGCTAAATGACACAGACCATTCTCCAATGAGGAAAGGACAATCAGTAGAAATTATCAGGTTTCTTTTTTTAATATTTTTTAGTTATAGACGGATGCAATATCTTTATTTTGTTTATTCATTTTTATGTGGTGCTGAGGTTTGAACCCAGTGCCTCACATGTGTGAGGCAAGCACTCTGCCACTGAGTCACAACCCCAGCCCTTATCAGGGTTTTTAAAAAGCAAAATATAGGGGGTAGGGTTGTGGTCCATGGTAGAGCCTAGCATGTGTGAGGCACTGGGTTCTATTCTCAGCATCACATATAAGTAAATAAATAAAATAAAGGTCCAACAACAACTAAAAAAAATTTTTTTTAAAAAGCAAAATACAATGACGGTAACTTTAAAAGAAGTTAAGAATAGCATATCAGAATGATCTTTCCCTTTTATTATAAAAGAAAGAGAAAAAGTTAAAGAGAGAAAGGAGGACTATAAAAAGATGCTATATATTCATGAAGGAAAATATAATACAAATCTAAGAATAGAGGAAGTAGCAGACACTTTTGAAATGTCATCAAACAGTGCCAATGAATATTTCTGCCAGAGAACAGCATGAGAGAAAATGTTTTATTCAACAATATCCAAGGAAATAAAATTACATTTAAATGGCAGCACCAAAAAAAAAAAATTAATGAAAAACAGAAAGGCAGCTTCTGGGAATAGAAGTGTTATAGTATGTATGTTCTCATAAGTGATTACTAAGATTTTTTTTTTTGGTTTTATTTTCAAAGCTATTTTTATTGAGGTGTAACTTATATCATTCAGTTCACCCCTTTTAGTGTGTAGTTCTATGAATTTTAAGATTTCATCATTTTATACAGCACCGTAATCAAGATAACAGAGCAGCTATCACCCATAAGCCCCCTGACCCTGGCCTATTCCTTGTCAGTTTCTCTTGCCCCTCCAACTATAATGGCCGATCTGTTTTCTGTGCTTTGCAGTTTTTCCTTTTACAGAATATGATACAAATGGAATTATACAGTAGGAACCTTTCCTTCACTTAGCATGTATGTTCAAAGTTCATCCATGTTGTTGTATCAGTTGCTCATTCTTTTTTTTAAATTTATATATATATATATATATATATATATATATATATGTATATATATATATATTCAAAGGACCTTTATTTTATTTATTTATATGTGGTGCTGAGAATCGCGAACCCAGTGCCTCATACAAGCCAGGCAAGTGCTCTACCACTGAGCCACAACCCCAGCCCTGATCATTCTTTTTTTATTGCTGGATAGTAGTCTGTTGTATGGATCACCTTTTCTTTAAATGAAAAAAACAAGTAACTTCAATATAACACTTTATTAAAATTTAATTGAAATGTTTTCCCAACATTTTGAGATACATATAATGAAAGCGGGATATGCACTGAGTTTTGAATTCCTGTATTCCTCTTCTTAACACCAATGTTCCATAGTGTTTCTTTTTTGTCTTGTTTTGTTATTTTACTTTCTTAGTCTTTCTTCCTCCCTACTGAAAGGAAAGCAGGGAACCAGGTGAGAGATGAAAGACAGAGACCAGGCAGAGATATACACGAGAGTTTATTTGTCAGAGCTGACACATAAAGGCCATCTCTCCATAGACAGAGAGAGGCAAAACAGGCTTGGGGTTTGGGACTTTTATGGGGCAGGTTCAGGGATTGGAGCCAGTCCGGTCCTAACATGGGCAGTTAGGGGTGGGGTTGGTTATGAGGGAGTGGTAAGCCTTTCTCAGAAATGCCCTTGGGTGGGAAAGTGAAATTTTTCTTAAAATGGCAGCTATCACTTAAGATGGCCATCCAGATGCTAAGCAAGGACCTTATAACTACAAACTGAAATTTAGAAGGCCAATGACAGTCAGGGAAGTCTTCAGGTGATTACTTAGATATTTAAGAGCTTGATTTTCTCTCTCTCTCTTTAATGGTAGTGGGGTTTTAAATCGGGGCCTAGTGCTGGGGCAGGTGGTGCATGCCTGTAATCCAGCAAATGGGAAATTTGAGGCAGGAGAACCACCAAGTTCAAAGCCAGCCTCAGCAATTTAGGGAGACAATAAGCAATTTAGTGAGACCCTGTCTCAAAATAAAAAAGACTAGAGAAATAGCTCAATGGTAAAGTATCCATGGGTTTAATACCCAGTACCACAAAACCCAAAATAAAAACAGGACCTAGTACTTGCTGAGCAAGCACTTCTCTATTCAGATACATCTCCAACACTGTTTATTTTTTATTTGAGACAGAGTCTTACTTAGTTGCCCAGGCTGGCCTCAATTTTGCCATCTTCCTGCCTCAGCCTCCCAAACAGCTGGGATTACAGGCATGTGCCCCTTCTCCCTGCTAGAGATTGATTCTCAATGGTAAAATGACACAATACAAGCTACAAAGACTTAACAATGAGGTTTTTTTATTTGGCTTTGTTGCCAACAAACTATGATGATTAGCAATGCTATATGTCTTTTAGTCTTTCTTTTTTCCTCATTTTTTCTCCTAAATAATATTAGAGGAAGGCTGTGCACTCCAGAGAGAGAAAGAGATTTTGATAGATTACATACTTTTCTTTGAAAGTTAGGCCAAATACTGACACCACCCTCTTCTCTTCCCCATCAGGTTTGTCTCCCAGCCTCAGGTATATCTGTTGTACATGTGCAGGAGCAGGGGATATTGGGAACTTTCTGTACTTTCCACTCAGTTTTGCTATGAACCTAACATGGATCTGAAAAGTAAAGTTTATTAAAAACAACAGCTGAGCATGTTGGCACACATCTGTAGTCCCAGTGGCTCTGGAGGCTGAGATAAAAGGATAAAAAGTTCAAGACCAGCCTCAGCAACTTAGCGAGGCCCTAAGCAACTTCGTGAGACCCTGTCTCAAAATAAAAACTAAAAAGAGCTGGGATGTAACTCAGTGGCAAATTGCTCCTGGTGATGGTGCATAGCTATAATCCCAGCTACTCCATGTGAGCAAAAATAACCATAACAGGAGCAGACTTCAATGATCAGCATTTGTCTTTATTAAGGAGTAGCAGAATGGCACATTTCCAGGGGAGAAAATGGCAACTGGTTACAAGAGGAGTCTGTTTTTTATAGGTCTTAATGAGAGTTAATCGTAGTAGACTGTTTAGTGTGACTTAATCATTAGAGACTGAGGACGTGCTGGTGGGCAGTCAGGAAACTAGTTGTGCAGGTTAAAAATCTAACTCAGGCCTGTCACATGAGTATCCCAGCATCTGGGGAGGCTGAGACAGAAGAATAGCGAGTTCAAAGCCAGCCTCAGCAATGGAGAGGAGCTAAGCAACTCATTAAAACCCTGTCTCTAAATAAAATACAAAGTAGGGCTGGGAATGTGGCTCAGTGGCTGAGCGCCCCTGAGTTCAATTCCTGGTTACCGCCCCCCCCCCAAAAAAAAAAAATCTAACGCAGGGAAACAGTTGTAAAAGCTTGAAACTGATTGTTACTGGGATGAAAGTCCCAAACCCAGAGCCCGTTGTTTGCCTTCTCCACCCAGGAAACATTGTCACTAGGAAAGGATGAAAGCCCAGAGCCTAGAACCCATTGTTTGCCTTCCCCTCCTCCCCTCCCAGATCACATTGCCCTCCTTTTCTCCCTGGGCTGTCATTCCCCTTTTCTTGGGGGATGTTATTTTCCATATCCTTCACTCCAGAGGCTGAGTCCGAAGGATCATGAGTTCAAAGCCAGCCTGAGCAGGTTAGCCAAATACTGTCACAAAAAATAAGTAAATAAAACAAAATAAGAAGAGCTGGGGATGTAGCTCAGTAGCAGAACTCCCCTGAGTTTGATCCTCAGTACCACAAAAACAAATAGAACTATGCTTACAGGGAGGTTTCCCTGGCCTAACAAAAAGTTATTTTTCAAAATATATATTCTTGGGACTTCCCAAAAAAACTATGGAATTATTTCTGCAGAAATAGGACCTAGGAATCAGTATATCTAATAAGCATCAAGGGAGTTTTTTTAATCTGACCAGTTTGACAGTCATGGCAGCTTGTGGTCAAGGACTCAAATTGTCAGCTCACAGAATGCCAAAGGCCAATGTCTCGGCTTGGCACCAGAATCACGAGCCACCACACACCTTTGTAGGTTCAAACAGCAATTCTTTATTCCTGCTCTCACACCGCCTCCACACAGGTCCAGGGGCAAACGCGTTCTGCCGTCTCCCACACCATTCACCTACTCCACGAGGCTATCTCCAAATCCCATTTTAATCTCACGAGAACTCAACAGGAACAAGCAGCAGGAACACCCTAATCCCAGCAATAATCTTCAATCTCCAACTTCCCTAAAACCCATTATCTTAAACTGGCAACGCCTTAAACTCAAGGAGCCGGTTACTTCCTCAAACCTGATCAGCTCTAAACCCGGATCTGCCTTGGTCCTTGAGCAAGGTCACCTTATTAAAGCATGCATGCAATGTCCCATCGAATGTCCTCTAAGCAGCATGGGGTACGCTTGGCAAGGAAATTTCGATGCGTCAATCCTACTTGGTAATGGCCCTCAGCAACAGAATATTTTACTAGCAGCATTCCTAGAGAGAACTTATTCTAAATGTAGCACCGAAGGGGCAAGAACTTGGAATTCAAAATTTTTCACATAACCTTTCACATTGGAAGTCCACATACCATGCTTCCATCAAAGAAATGTGAATGGAAGGGGTGCACGAGAAGAGATCCATCTTACTTCTGGGAAGAAATTTTAAGAGCCAAGATATAACTTGTTACATTCCCTGTCCCTGCTACGGTGATCATGGAAAAACCCACTGAGATTCCATCAGTCTAGCTCCTTAAGGGACTTTGTGATGAGAACCCCCTGCCCATCTTCAATGGATGTGTAGGATGAGTGAAAAATCAACTCTTAGTGTTTCAAGCCACTAATATTTTGATTTTGAGGTTCTCTGTTATTACAGCATAATCCAGCCTACCCTGACTGATACAGTCTTCAAATTCTACACATTTCTAGGCTTCACCAAAAGACAACAGTATCTCAATTGCCACTCTCAGGAGTTAATATGCATAGGTAAATCTTCTCCTTAGAAAAAGAAAGTTCAAGTTGCCAAATTTAACATCTCCCAATTAAGTATATGCTGACAGATTCTAGACCTTATGCCAGAGCTACCATTTCAAGTTGAAACTCAGAGTTTCTCTTCCTCCCACTCCACAGAGTCTGTGATCTGGAACTTGACAGCACCAATTAGTAGTGGGCTCTGGGAACATAATTTTTCCTGAAATAACTACATGAGAGGATGGGGAATGGCTTTCTCTAAATTTGATGGGTGTAGAACTAGTGCTGTAGTAATTTTGTGTGTCATACTTACTTTGTGTGTGTGTGTGTTGCTGAGTGTTGAACCCAAGGCCTTACATATGATAGGCAAGTACTCTATGTTAGGTCCCTAGACATTAGTAACTTCCAAGAAAAAGAAACTTAAGATACCTTGTTCCTATAACCCCTCCTTCAAGGCCCCTAAATACAAAACTCTGTTGTGGCTCAACCACCTGCACCCAAGGTCATTTCCAGCTTGCTCTTGTTTCTTGTTAAAAAAGATATAAAAACCTCTATTCAAATGACTTTGGCTGCTATGCCTTGCAGAAGAGCAGCCTGGCAATAAACCTTTGCTTGAACTCAGAGATGTGTCTCTCTTGGATATTTGTGCCAACTACTCTAACACTCTACTGCTGAGTTGTGTCCCCAAGCCCCAACCCACACCTTTTTTTTTTTTTTGTATCAGGGATCTAACCCAGGAGTGTGCTACCATTGAGCTACATCCCCAGATCTTTTTTTATTTTTTATTTTTTTATTTTTTAGTTGTAGTTAGACACAATATCTTTGTTTTATTTATTTATATGTGGTGCTGAGGATTGAACCCAGGGCCTCACATGTGCTAGGCGAGTGCTCTACTGCTGAGCCACAACCCTAGCCACCCCCCCCCTTTTTTTTAAAAGACAGAGTAAATTGCTGAGGTTGGCTTCAAACTTGGGATCCTTCTGCCTCAGTTTCCCTGCTGAGATCTACAGGTATGCGCCACTGTGCCTGGTGTCATATTTACTCTTTGGACTCTCAAAAAACTCAAAGAGAGAACTGGCATTAAACGACTAAATTTCTGTCCAAGCTGCAGCTGCTAAAACAAATTCCAACCCTATTTAACCCTTAAGAATCCTTCTAACTGCCTGGCATGGTGACACCCTCCTGTGATCCCAGTGACTCAGGAGGCTGAGGCAGGAGGATTGCAAGTTTGAGGCCAGCTTCAGCAATTTAGTGAGATCCTCCATAACTTAGCAAGACCCTATCTCAAAATAAAAAAGACTGGGAATGTAGCTCAGTGGTAAAGCTCTCCTGGTACCAACCCCTCACAAAACAAACAAACAAAAACCTTCTTAAGTTTGAGTGAAATATAGAGATGATGTACTCTGAACATTAATTTCTGAAAAGTTTAAATCTCAAGGGCAAGTGAATTTGACTTCAGACATGACCTTAATTTGTATGAGGTTTTAATCTGTAGACTTTAAATTTTCCTGGAAGTTTGATCACAAAAGAGATAATCTTCATGTTGACTGCATTTTATTGTTGAAGTATCATGATGGTGCTGGGTAGTCTCATTGCAAGCCTATAATACATGAAATTGGACAATGCTACTGAATACAATTGTTATAGAAAATAAACTAGGGGATGAATTTTTGGTTTTGGAATTTAATTAATTAACTATTTGTGGCAGTTATATAATAAGACCTATTTTATGTCTTCTCCTAGCAGATTCTCTTCCACGCAGAGTTTGATCCTGGAAAGGAGTTTGATTTGGTTTTAAGATTGCATAGTGCCTTAACCATGGTATCATCCTGAAAGGGTAAAGTTTCTAAGCTGGAAAGCTTGAATGTAAAAGATTAGGTATTATTAAATTCCTCTGTTACACCCAGATTCCTGAGATAGTTAAAACAACGCCCTACTGGCCATTCAGCCTAGGGCCCTGAGCAGTTCGTCACAGGGCCTGAACCAATCAGTTTGAATGTGTAACCCGCTTAGGAATGACCAATCACCCCCGCCCAACCTGTTCCCGCCAATGAATGTGCCAATCACGTCTCAGAGTTGTTGTTCAATTTCCCCGCGCCTCATGATGATTTGTTCTGATGTATGCAAAGCCCACCGCCCTCTCCAGAAAGTGTACTTAAGCTCTGCTTGGCCACAGCTCGGGGCTCTGGGCTGCTCTCCCTTCTTGAGTGAGCACGGAGCCTCAGCGCGCTGGAATGGATCCCCAATGAATCCCCTTTTGCCAATTGCATGGAGCCAGTCTCTTGTGTGGTCTCTTTCCCCAACGTTCCGCTGGACCCTTACAATACAAAGGGTTAGAACAATCTAGTACCATCCAATCTTCCCATAGTTCCCTTGTGTCCACCTAAAAAATAGAATCCACAAAGCTTTATCCCAACTTTCTACCAATTTTGAACTGCTGTTCCCAGACAAGCCCTCAATGGTAGAGAGTTTCTCATCCACCAGGTGAGACTCTTTTCTTTGGAAGCACGTTTTAGAGAGAGGGTGGGGGGCAGCTCTGAACAGGAGCTGAGCACGCCCCCTTAGCCTTGAATAATAGGGATGTGTGGAACTGGTGTGCAGAGCAAGTGGTCCTTATCTTCTCTGGGCAAGGAAGTGCCGCTCTGGGATCGGGCGTCACCTAATGGGACTGGGCTGCACCCTGCTGTTGGCTGTAACGCAATCCCTTGCCTTATTTGGGTGGAATAGTCTATGGAATGTCTTCTCTAAATAAATACCGGGTTCAGGGTGCACTCTCTGGCCTCCTGCCTCCCTTGCTCCTCTTGTCCTCCATCTTGGGAACTGAACCCTGAGGTCCTAGAGCCATCCCTTATGCAGAAAAAGGTAGCTTGTGTTTGTATGGTCTTTTCGTTGTCAGCCCAGTTCACTCCGAGTGACTCTGCCACGTGGGATGTGGGCGACATTTTAGTAATTTTTTTTTTTCTCCAGTGGTTTTGGTTTGTTTGGTGCTGTGTATTGAACCCAGGGCCTAGGTGCTTGTAAGCATGCCTTCTATCATGGACTGACACTCCCAGCCCTGTTTTGTTTTGGCTTCCTCTCCTCCTTCTACAAGTCAAATCTTTTATCTTGTGTTCTAGGATAGGTCTATTTGAGGCTCATGCCTTGCTATCTAAACTTGTGACATTGCATGGGGATTTTACGTTTTGCCACTCAGTTGCTCTATTTTTCTGGGAAAATCTGGGGATATTCAAAAACTATGGCACTGTAACTTCCTAGAATTCTTTCTCCGCCCCCTTTCTTTCTTTATGGGTGCTGGGGGTTGAACCCGGGGCCTGGGGTATGCTGTACCACTGAGCTATAACTTTAGCGCTAATTTTGCTTTTTTAAAAATTAATCCACTTATGTAGCAGAGACGATTATGTGCTCACCAAATCCCTTTTCATATTTCTTCTACACTTGCTTGCCCCTCCCCCAATCAAGCTTGTCTGCAAGACGAGTTCTCCCCAGCGAAACATGAGTGGAAGTAACAGGTGTCACTTGGGAGCCGTGGTAGTAAGATTTCTATTTCTTTAGTCTCTCTCTTCCTCTTCAGTGATGAACAGAGTCCAGAGATAGAAGAAGCCTTGATCAAGGAGCCCTGCATGGAGGACAGCAGTCTACAATAGTGTTTACATTAACGGGAAATAAAACTTTTACATGTTAAGTCACTTATCCTTTGGGATTGCTGCCTCAGCATAAACCTAAATTACCCAAACATCTCCCCACCTACTTCCTCTATTAATTATGATCTTTTCATCTCCTTTTCTATAAAAATGTTCAAGTATCTCCTATTCAAAGGGGGGAGTCATCTTCTGATTCTACTGTTACTCAAATTATCATATCTCTTTTCCTCATTTGCTGATACATTTCTGGAAGGAAAAGTCTGTGTGTGGTACCTCCACTTCCATACAATCCAGGCACTCCTTAATTTCTGGAGATCTAGTTACTGATTTTTTTTTTTTTCATCCTTCAGAAACTACTTTCTTTGTTAGATGCAGTGGTGGCACATGACTGTAATCACAGCTACTTAGGAGGCTGAGGCAGGAGGATCACCAATTTGAAGCCAGCCTGGGCAACTTAGGGACACCTTGTCTCAAAATAAAAAAAGTTAAAGGACTGGGATGTAGCTCAGTGGTAGAGAGTTTGTCAAGCATGGGTGAGATCCCAGGTTTAATTCCCAATACTGAAAATAAACAACAACACAACAACAACAACAAACCACTTTATTTCCTTTCTCTTTTCTTTTCTTTTTCTTTCTTTTCTTTTCTTTTTTTTTTTGTACTGGGGATTGAATTCAGGGCTCCTTAACCACTGAGCTACATCCCCAACCCTTTTTAAAAATTTTTAATTTTGAGACAGGTTTTGCTAAGTTTCTTAGGGCCTTGCTAAGTTGCTGAGGCTGGTCTCCAACTTGAAATCTTCCTGACTCAACCTTCTAAGTCACTGAAATTACAGGTGTGCACCACCAAATCCAGTAACCCTATTTTCTTTAAGGAAAGAATCTTTTCTTTAAAAATACCAATGACCTACTACTTGCCAAATCACATCAATTATGTGCAATCTCTCTTCTACCAAGGCTCTAAACTCTGATCAAGTAGTTTGACTTGTTTTTATGAACATAGACTCCTTTGAAAATCAGTGAAAACTATTGATCATACTCCCAGAAAAGTATGTATACATATTTTAAATAAATTTCATAGAATTTTTTTTTTAATCATCAAGCTCCACCAAAGTCCATCCAAATTTTTCTTGAAAATGTCTCTTTCTTTTTTCTTTTTATTGGGTGGGGGTGGGGGTGGGGTGGGAATACCAGGGATTGAATTCAGGGGCACTCGACCACTGAGCCGTATCCCCAGCTCTATTTTGTATTTTATTAAGAGACAGGGTCTCAATGAGTTGCTTAGCGCCTTGCTAAATTGCTGAGGCTGGCTTTGAATTTGTGAAACTCCTACCTCAGCCTCCCCACTGGGATTATAGGCGTGTGCCTCTACATATCTGTTTGTTGAATAAAGAATTCTGTCTGGTCTGAACCTAAGACAGAAACAGAAGATAAAGAGGGTCATTTATCCCTACAAAGTAATTGAGTATTCTTTCAGCTCTCAGTGTGTTTTCCTAAACTGCCCTGAGGTTTTATCTGACCTTTTTTTTTTTTTTCTAATTTCTGTAATGGTTTCTTCCCATCTATTTCCCAATCATCTCTTTCCTCATTTAGTCTTGGAGCAGTTGCTGAGTAATAAACAGCCTTGTATTCCTCTTAGCCTAAACAAAATTATAGCATAACTGAGAAAGGGATATACTCATATTAAAACCTGAGTAATAAAAGAAAAAAGAATATGAACAAGTAGAAAAACAGTGAACTTTATTTGGTGGGGGTGGGGAGGTACTGGAAAGTGAATCCAGGGTGCTTTACCACTGAACTACAATCCCCAGCCCTTCTTATTTTTAATTTTGAGACAAGGTATCACTAAATCACTCAGGCTGGCCTTGAACTTGTGATCCTTCTGCCTTAGCCTCCCCAGTAGCTGGGATTACAGCATTCAAGACCACACCTGTTAAAATGACCTCTTACAGAGATTAATCTGATAACAGTATTTAATACAGGAGGGACTGGTCAAAAGGAGAAGAGTCAAGAGGCTATGTAACAATCCATGCTCTGAATTTGTGAACTACAGAACCAAACTGTTGGAGGAGAACAATAACAAAGGGGTGTAGTGGATGTAAGACATTACATCAGATGCATTGTTTGGATCTCCCTTCCACTGAAAGAAAGCACTTAGCTAATGCCTTTCTGCTGCAACACCTTTGGGATTCACCACAGCAACATTCAAACTGAGTTCATGATCTTCCTAGGCAGTCTCCACCAATAACTGAGCGTGGCAGTATTACCAAGACCATTCTCCCAGTGTAGGACTTCTGTAAGAGGCAATTTTTGTTCCTGAGTCCCTCAATGGGTTGGCTGAAAACTCTGCTAGATCTATATCTGAGTCTGAGGCTCCTCCTGCACAATCCTGTTTTTTCCCTTTTCTTTGTCGGGTATCAGATCAGCGTCCAGGTCTGAAGGCTTTCCTCCCCCTCTTTCCTCCCCTTTCATCCCTCATAGGTGGTGTATTCCCACCACACCGCATCCCCTCATTTCTTATACTTCCAAGTGTGTCTGAGTGTCTGCTTCCTGAAGGGTCTAAATCTATACACTATATATAGAAAAGTCAGATGCATCAGTGGGTCGATTTCCTAGAATCAGTGGTCCTTAGAATAGCCCTTTGCACATTGTGAGACTATAATAAATATTAAGAGACTAATATAAAACATTTGGGAAATATATAAAAATTTTTATATTATAAAATTATACAAGTAAAAATTAAACTATGGGCTTGAATTAATTGTGTTGAGAAAGGGCATATTTTAAGTTAAATTATTTCATGCATTAGAATTTCTTTTTTAAAGAGAGAGAGAATTTTTCAATATTTATTTTTTAGTTTTCGGCAGACGTAACATCTTTGTTTGTATATGGTGCTGAGGATCGAACCTGGGCCACACACATGCCAGGCGAGCGTGCTACCCTTGATCCACATCCCCAGCCCCACATTAGAAAATTTTAAAATGTGGGCTAGAACTGTAGTGGAAGAGCTCTTGCCTAGCATGTGAGAAGCACTGGGTTCATTTCTCAGCACCACATACAAGTAAATAAAATAAAGGCCCACCAACAACTAAAAAAAAAAAAAAAATGCACCAGATGCAGTAGCACGTGTGCACTTGTAAATCCCAGCAACTCCCAAAGCTGAGACAGGTGGGCTACACATTCAAGGTTAGACTCTGTAGTTATTTGGCCATTTCTTTATTTAGAGAGTCCAATTATGTGTATAGATGTGTGTGTGCACTGAGGATTTAACCAGGAACACTTTACTACTGGGCTACATCCCTGGTCCTTTTTATTTTTTTATTATGAGACAGAGTCTCACTAAATTATTAATTACTGAGGATCTTACTGAGGCTGCCCTTGAACTTCAGATTCTTTTGCCTCAGCCTCTTGAGTTGCTGGGATTACAGGAGTGTCCCACCACAATGGCAGAAACACACACACACACACATATATTAGTTGTCAATGGACCTTTATTTAATTGTTTTATTTATATGTGGTACTGAGAATCAAACCCAGTGCCTCACACATGCTAGGCAAGTGCTTGGCCATTGAGCCCCAACCCCAGCCTCATTTTTTTTTTTTTTTTTAAGGAGAACATTTTGATTTCACAACAGAAAGTTGTAATGGGATCAATGGGAGAGACACAGCAGCTCTCAGAGATAAGTGCTGCAAATGGGAGTCAGAATATAAATAAAAATATGTCCTTCAGACAGCAAAAATTCTTGAAACCTCTTTTAAATAGACATTATGCCTTGTTTTCATGAGACACTTCTGAGAAATTGGATAGACATTCCTTTCATGGCAGTGTTGAAAACATGCATGAAGAACTGTCAAGTAATACACCAAGGTGATATTCAGAGTATAACGGAAACACTACATGACAGACCATCTAACACTATCAGCTGAACATAACCATTCTTCCTGTTTTGTTTAATAGGGGAAGTTATTGTATAATGTTAGACACATATTCTGTATGCGTGTCAGGCTGGGGAGATTTGTTGATTGGGTTTTGGTCTCAGTTTCAGTTTTCAGTGCTAGAGTAATTTGGGAATGAAATTTTTGTGCTAAAGTTATACTGAACTAATAAAGAACTATTCAGTTGAAGTCCTGATCATTTTATTTCCACTTTTAACTGTTACTGAATGAATTTTTCTTTTAAGTGAATCTTGGTAGAAATCTGGGTTGAAACATTTCAATGATCTAAATTCAATGTATTGTCTTTCATTGATAAAACATTTACAAACTAATTTCATAGCCTTCCCCTAGCGTGGCTTCTTTTCTGCCAGTTTCTCATCCTGATTGGTTGGTTGATTGATTGCATGTTGATTGCAGTGCTGAGGATCAAATCCAGGGCCTCACACATGCTAGATAAACATTGTACCACTGAGCTATATCCCCACCCCTGTTTCTCATTTTATATGCCTTTCCCTGGAGATTTACTCTTTGTTCTACAAATTCTCAACTTTCTACTTTTTTTTCATATCTTCCACATCTGTTCCACAACTCTCAACTCTCAACCAAAGATGCTGCCTTCTATTTTGTTAAAAAAAAAGAAGACATCAGAAGATGAACATCTTTTGATTGCAAAATCTATGATTCTCCTTGCACCTGGACATTTCTCTTTCTTCCCCCCAGTTTCAATGGCAGGAGTGTCCTTCTTCCTATCATTTTACTCATACTCAAAATCCAGTCCCCCTCTCTCCACATCATCTTTTCCTTTCTAATGACTTATTCTGGTCCAAAACAAACAAGTGCTAGCATGTCTTATCTGTAAAATGCCCTTTTACTTATGTATATTCTTACTTTGCCCTATATTGTATAGTATCTAAGATATATTATATCCTATATTTACTTACATCTCCTTCTTTTGCTTTTCCATACAGAAAAAGTTCTTAAACTAACCTGTCTCTATAAGCCTTTCTAACCAAAAGACTCTAGATTTATTTTATTTTATTTTTTGGTACTGGGGATTGAACCCAGGGGCACTCTACCACTGGGCAACATCCTTAGCTCTTTTTATTTTTATTTTGAGTCAGGGTCTCACTAAGTTGCTGATGCTGCCCATGAGCTTGCAGTCCTCCTGCCTCAGCCTCCTGAGTCTCTGGGATTACAGATATGTGCCACCATGATTTGCAACAAACAAGTCACTCTTGAATCCTCTTCAATACAACTTCCTTGACCCACCATGCCTCTGAAAATGTGCCTGTCTAGGTCACCAATGACCTTTATATTGCTAAATCCATTGGACAGTTTCGATTCTTATATTATTGATTTACCAGCAGTGCCTCTCTCCTCTGAAACATTATTTTCACTGAGCTTTTACAATGCCATTCTGTGCAGAAAAGAGTTAAGATAGCAGACTTGAGATTGCTATGTTTAGAAGAAACTTGATGTTTGGTCCCTGGAAGGAATCTTGGAACTTTGGATTTCAGAAGTGTTACCATTCTTCCATAACTGATAACATAGTTTACTGAAAAAAACAGCCTCTACCTCAGAGCAAAGCCTGTCCAAGGAAGGGACATCACCTTTGTCCTTGGAAAGACCCACAGAGCACTCCTAGGCACATTCCCACCCTGCCAAGTTGTTTATCTACAAATAACTGGAGAGATCTGCTGCGCCAGGTGTCCCTGACTCAGTTAGGCTAGGTAAGGTCCCATAGCATCCCCCTAGCAACCTCCAATCAGCATGAGACAGGGTAAATACCTGGGATGCCAGATGACCCCCAAGTAGTTTATGGTGGTTGATAATATGTTGGGAAACCATGTAGTTCAGCACGAACACCCCTTTTGGCTTAAACCAGTCAGTTCAAACGAATCCCCCTCTTGTAGTAACCAATCACCCCTACCCAACTTGTTCCCGCCAGTGAATGTGCTAATCATGTTTTAGAGTTATTTGATTTTCCCGAGGTGTGTGATGATTTTATAAGAGATGCTGTGATATATGTAGGGGTCCCTGCCTTCTCCAAAGAATGTATAAAACTGCTGCAAACCCTGGGCTCGGGGCCTCTCAGCGTCACCAGTTGCTGTGTGTGCGCATGGAGGACTGAGCTAGCTCGCAATAAACACCTCTTTGCTGTTTGATCGATCTTGGTCTCTGGTGGTCTTTGGGGGGTCCTGAATTCGAGCATAACATTACTGTGCCTAGACTATTTGTACAAATGAAGGGTTGGGGATGTGAGGCCCCTGAGTTCAATTCCTGGTACCCCCCATCCCCCCAAAAAATACAAAAAGGGCTGGGGATGTAGCTCAGTGGTTAAGTGACCTTCGGTTCAATCCCTCATACCAAAAAAACCCAAAACAACAACAACAAAAAGAACCTTCAAACTTGTAATCCCAGTGACTTGGGAAGCTGAGGCAGTAGAATCACATGTTTGAGGCTAGAAACTTAATGAGACCTGCCTTCAGAAACTTAGTGAGACCAGTCTCAAAATAAAAAATAAAAAGACACTAGGGATATAGTTCTGTGGTAAAGTACACCTGAGTTCAATCTCTAGTACCAAAAAATTAATGAATTAATTAATTATATATTTTTAATGGACATTTAAACAATAAAGATATATAGATGCTAAATAAGCATTCAGAAATGATTTTCATGCCAGGTGTGGTGGTGCATGCCTATAATCCCAGCGACTCAGAAGGCTGAGGCAGTAAGATTGCAAGTTCAAAGACAGCCTCAGCAATTTAGTGAAGCCTTCAGCAACTTAGTGGGACTCTGTGAGAAACTAATGTGACTCCATTTAAAAAAACAAAAAAAAAACAAAACAGCAGCTTCTACCTCAAAGCCTGTCCTAAGGAAGGGGGCGTGACCCTTGTCCTTGGAAAAACCCACAGAGCAATCCTAAGCACATACCCAACCTGCTGAGTTGTTTGTCTGTAAATAATAGGAGAGATCTGCTGCACCAGGTGTCCCTGACTCAGTCAGGCTAGGTGAGGACCCATAGCAACCCCCCTAGGAACCTCCAATCAGCATGAGATAGGGAAATACCTGGAATGCCAGATGACCCCCCACTAGTTTATGGTGGTTGATAACATATTGGGAAACCATGTAGTTTAGCACGTACACCCCTCATGGCCTAAACCAATCAGTTCAAACAAATCCCCCTTTTTTACTAACCAATCACCCCTACCCAACTTGTTCCTGCAGATGAATGTGCTAATCAATGTTAAGAATTGTTGTTTGATTTTCCTGCAGTATGGAATGATTTGCTGTGTGATGTTGTGATGCATAGAGTATCCCCCCCAAACCTATAAAATCTCACTGATCAAAGGACCGGGACTCACTCCCTGGAACCGCTGTGTCGGGAATGGTTGTGAGTCCAGGCTCGAGCTTGCAATAAAGACTCTTGTGTGATTGCATCGGATTCGGCTCCTGGAGGTCTACTGGGGTCCCACGAATCTGGCATAACACCTGTCCCAAATTAAAAAATAAAAAGGGCTGGGGATGTGACCAGAGAACTCCTGGGTTCAATCCCCTATACATTATTAGTCATTAGGAAAATGTAAATTAAAATCTCAATGAGATATGAGATACTATTATACTCCCACTAGAATGGCTAAAGTTTAAAGACTGATCAGGCCAAATATGGACAAGTGTGTGAAGCAACTAAAATTCTCAGACGATATTGGCAAAAATGTAAAATAACTACTTTGGAAAACAGTTTATAGTTTCTTAAAGTTGCAGATACACATACTGTATGATTCAGCCATTCTACTCCCAGGATTTTTTTTTTTTTTTTTTTGCATGAACCAAGATGTTTATTGTAATAATATTTTCTTCAAACAAAAACAACATTTAAACAAAAAAGTTGAAACACCTTTATTTACTTCCTTTAGAAAGGGACTGGATAAATAACTGGTTTATTCAAAGAATGGAATACTACTATATAGGTGTTAAAAATTAATGAACTAGGACTGCAATTGTGGCTTGGTGTTAGAGCACTTGCTTAGTACATGTGAGGCACTGGGCTTGGTTCTCAGTAGTACATATAAAATGAAATAAAATAAAAATACTGTGTCCATCTACAACTAATTTTTTTTTAAAAAAATTAATGATTACATTAGCTTCTTTTTATTTTTTTAATGTATTTATTTTAATTAGTTATTCATGACAGTATAATGCATTTATGCACTTTGATATAATATAATTTCTCATTTTTCTGAATGTACATGTTGTCTACTCCTAGGATTTTTACCCAATAGAAAAATAAGGGCTGGAGATGTGGCTCAAGGGGTAGAGCGCTCGCCTGGCATGCGTGTGGCCCAGGTTCGATCCTCAGCACCACATACAAAGATGTTGTGTCCGCCAAAAAAACTAAAAAATAAATAAAATTCTCTCTCTCTCTCTCTCTCTCTCTCTCTCTCTCTCTCTCTCTCTCTCTCTCTCTCTCTTTAAAAAAAAAAAAAGAAAAATAAATATGTATCAGCTTGGCGTGGCAGTGTATGCCTATAATCCCCTCGGCACAGGCACAGGAGGCTGGGATGGCAGAATTGCAGGTTCAAAGCCAGTCTCAGCCTCAGTGAGGCACTAAGCAACTCAGTGAGAGCCTGTCTCTAAATAAAAATACAAAATAGGGTAGGGGATGTGGATCAGTGTTTGAGTGCCCCTGAGTTCAATCCCTGGTACCCCCCACACACAAAAAAAAAGAAAGAAAAATAAACACGTATCTATAAAAAGACTTGTGTATGAATATTCATATCAGCTTTATTTGTGATAGCCAGAAACTGGAAATACCCAACATATGCCACCTCTACTATTTGATATAGTGTCCCCTTTAGTAGCCACTGCTCATGAAAAATGCAGCCATGATGCCAGACTGCTGATACTGTCACTACCACAGATCCAATATCATTCATCACCCCTTCATCTTGGCACCACTTGCTCAGGACTCAAAGTACATGTGGCCTAATCTGGGTCACAAGGCTGTCAGGGGAGTGGGAAGAAGATGAATCACACCCCTTAGGCTTCTGAAGTTAAAGGTAGAAGTCGTTCTACTTTACCAAGACCTAGATAATGGGAGATTTTTGAAATTTGTCAAGTGGGTTCAGAGGCTCAGTAGTAGTGTTTACCTAGCATGTTCAAGGATTGATCACCAGTACCACAAAAATAAATAAATAAATAAAGCTGTAGAGGTGGTGCACACCTGTAATCTCAGTAGTTTGGGAGGCTGAGGCAGAAGGATTGCGAGTTCAAAGTCAGCCTAAGCAATTTAGTGAGTCCCTAATGAATTTAGCAAGACTTTGTTTCTAAATAAAGTGTTATCTATAAGGGCTGGGGATGTGGTTCAGTGGTTAAGCACCTCTTGGTTCAATACCTGGTACCTTCCCCAATTCTGGGGGTGGGGCAGAACCCAACTATAGATGTCCACTATTCTAAGTATTTTGAATAGACCAAGGCACATATATTCTTTGTATAACTAGTTATTGACATAAGAACTGTCTGCAGGGCTCGGGGTATAGCTCAGTGGTATAGCACTTTCCTAATATATGAGGCCCTGAATTCAGTCCTTGGCACTGGAAAAGCAAAACAAAACTGAGTTACTGGGCAGGCATGGTGAGTGTGCCTATAGTCCCAGCACTCAGGCGGCTGAGGTGGGCGGATCACTTGCGCCCAGTAGTTTCATACCAGTCTGGGAAATAAGCCAGACTCTGTCTCAGAATAAATAAATACATAAATAAATCTGACTGACTTGGACATTCAAAGGCAAAACAATAAATCTTCGTCTAGATGTCATATTTCACATAAAATTAACTCAAAATGGATCAATATAAAACATAAACTATAAAATTTTTAGAAAAAAAATTTTTGGAATCTCGGACTAGGCAAAGAGCCCTAGAGGACAACAATTTTCTTCTCCCCTGTGGCACCAAAGATGGAACCCAGGGCCTACTATATGCTAAGCAAAAAGCATTCTCTCACTGACCTAAACCCCAATATTTGACCCCAGATTTTGATACATAAAAGGAAAAATTGATAACTTTGACCTCATCAAAATTCAAAACTTTTGGGGCTGTTGTTGTGGCTCAGTGGTAGAATGCTTGCCTAGCATGTGTGAGGCGATGGGTTTGATTCTCAGCACTGCTTATAAATAAATGAATAAAATAAAGGTCCAACGACGTCTAAAAAAATATTTTAAAAAATTCAAAACTTTTATTCTGCAAAAGAATCTATTAAGAAGATGAAAAGACAAGCTATAGCCAAACATGGTGGCTCATGACTTAAATCACAGCTACTCAGAAAGCTGAGGCAGGAGGCTTGCAAATTCTAGGCCAGCCTGGGCAACTTGGAGGGACCTAGTCTCAAAAAAAAAAAAGAAAAGAAATGAAGAAAGAAAAATGAAAAGATATAAACAGGGAGAAAATATTTGCAAACCACATATTTCACAAAAGAATATTATCTGGATCACATAAAGAACTCTCAAAACTCAATAGTTGTGGTGTGATGGCACTTGGCTATTATCTCAATAACTTGAGAAGCTGAGTCAGGAGGATTATAGATTTGAGGCCAGCCTCAGCAATTTAGTGGGGCCCTAAGCAACCTGTCCCAAAATGAAAAATATAAAGGGCTGAGGATATGGCTCAGTGGTTAAGCACCTGTGGGTTCTATCTTTGGTACCCTGGCACACGCACACACACACACACACACACACACACACACACACAAAATCTCTTCCGATCAGTGTGTTTTAATGCCTTGCACTGAGGCACTAAGAAAGGTAGTTAGGAAAAAAAAGTTAATAGTAAACTACCTCCTCATTTCTTTTTGAGACAGGGTCTTGCTAAATTATTTAGTTTGGCCTCAAACTTACAATTCTCCCTCAACCTTCTGAGTCACTGAGATTACAGGTCTGAGTCACTGCCCCTGTCTTTATGTAAAATTTTAAAGTGTTTGTATTTCTAGCATATAAATCCCTATCTCCTTGAACTTATTTACATTTATTCTCTGTCTTCCCACCCCCACTCCTCTCCTTCCTCCCTCTCTCTTCTCTCTCTCTCTCTCTCTCTCTCTCTCTCTCTCTCACACACACACACACACACACACACACACACACTTGTGTGAATAGGTTGTTGTGTGGAAATTAGGGAAAACAGCCAGGTTCCATGTTAGTGTTGAAATGATGCAGGAACAAGGACAATACACACTTTATGGTAAGATTGTTACTACAGAAATAGCAGAAGCTAGAGTATAAACCTGGGAATGACCATAAAAATGTAAGCCCCCATTCTCCAAAACTGTCTATGAGATGAAACATCGACTTTTTTCTATAGCCTGTAAAAGGGAGTTAACATTAGTTTTATCTGGAGATTTTAGGAAGATCCCAGCTGACATTTAGTTACAATTTAAAAGTTTCTGTTTATGTGTCTGTTAATCTCCTAGACAGTAAACTCCTTGAGGACAAGACTTCTGTCATTCATTTTATGATCTCAAACTTGGCAGTCATACAGTATTTAATAAATGTTTGTTGAATTACTAAATATATAATTCATTTTGGAGAATAAGGAATTTGATATATTGCTTTCTGCAAATTTCAAAAGAGATTCTGCTTTATACAAAGAAACAGATTGTAAATGGTAGCATTTCAAGCATCAGATGTTGTTGAATGTGACTGTCTTTCTGGCTATTGAAATTATTCATGGAGCCAATCCCATTCTCTGTGTATGAGCAAGGCCAGTTCTATTTATATATATAAAACCAGGGGGTAGGTGGAAAAAGTCTACCTCCTCTTTGTACATTAGTTATTATCTCTCCACTGATTCTATTGTTAATAGAACTTCAACTACCATTAAAAAATACAATACATCTCTTTACTATATTTAATTAGGAGAGAAGCTATCACCTCCTACATTATTCACACCAGCTTGTCAAAAAGAAAAAAAAAAAAAACAAAGAGCTTCAGTGGGGCTAAAAGGCTTTTTTGCATTTAAGTGTCAAATAGGTATTTTTTTAAAAAATTAATCACTAAATAAATATAGACTGGTTGGTAGGCATCACTAATCACCTATGTACTTTTGACTTTTTGTTTGTTTTTGTGATGCTGGGGATTGAATCCAAGGTTTTATACACCCTAGGCATAGCGTTTTTCTACTGAGCTAAATCCCCATTCCCACCTATCAGTGTTTTTTTGTTTTGTTTTGTTTTGTTTTTAGTTCTGGGGAATGAACCCAAGGGCTCTTTACCACATAGCTATATCCTCAGCCTTTTTATTTTTTTATTTTGAGACAGGGTCTCAAATTGGCCAGGCTGGCATCAAAACTATGATCCTTCTGCCTCAGCCTTCTGTGTTGCTGGGATTACACTATGTTACATATCATGCCTGCTTATGCCACATGATTTCTAATATTTTAAAGATACACATTCTTTCCTTAAGGGTCTTTCAGTTCCATCCATGGCAGCTGAAGCTAATGCAAAACCCTATTCTGTTGGAATGTCTGGTTAAACATAAAAACAACAAATGAGCCTAGCGTGGTGGCACACACCTATAATCCCAGCGGGTCAGGAGGCTGAAGCAGAAAGATGACAAGTTTAATGCCAGCCTCAGCAACTTAGAAAGGCCCTGTCTCAAAAAATAAAAGGGCTGGGGGTATAAGTCAATGGTTAAGCTCCTGTGGATTCAATTCCTGATACCAAAATAAATAAATTAATTAATTAAAATAAAATGTGAAAAGTTCAATGGTCAAGTTAAACAGAAGATCAGAAATTGCCAAGGCCAATGTCTCGGCTTGGCACCAGAATCACGAGGCACTCACAGCTTTGTAGGTTCAAACAGCAATTCTTTATTCCAGCTCTCACACCGCCTCCACACAGGTCCAGGGGCAAACACGTTCTGCCGTCTCCCGCACCAACAACCTACTCCACGAGGCTCTCTCCAAATCCCATTTTAATCTCAGGAGAACTCAACGGGAACAAGCAGCAGGAACACCCTAATCCCGGCAATAATCTTCAACCGCCAACTTCCCTAAAACCCATTATCTTAAACTGGCAACGCCTTAAACTCAAGGAGCCGGTTACTTCCTCAAACCTGATCAGCTCTAAACCCGAATCCGCCTTGGTCCTTGAGCAAGGTCACCTTATTAAAGCATGCATGCAATGTTCCATCAAATGTCCTCTAAGCAGCATGGGGTACGCTTGGCAAGGAAATTTCGATGCGTCATTCCTACTTGGTAATGGCCCTCAGCATCTCCCCCCTTCTGATTAATTAAACAACAAGCAATGCGGCTTAGGACCGTGCCTGGTAGGTTGTCCAATTCAACATATGGTTCTTACCCGTCATCGGATGAACTGACCTCTAGGCGTCAGTCCCCTGTCTTAGGTTGAATCCACTGCAATCAGATCAACCCGTCGCTGACTACCGGTCCAGCATTCAGCCATGCTTGTGGATAGGCCTAAGCACCAGTGGGGGGGTGAGGTTCTTGCCTCACCTCTGTTGGCCCCCAAATTTAACCTTGGTGCCAGTGGGGGGGTGAGGTTCTTGCCTCACCTCTGTTGGCCCCCAAATTTTAGACCATCACTAGTAGAAGGGAGGAAGATACAGAAATGCCATGACACCAAGCCAATTGACGGCTCCTTTGGAAAAATTGCATCACTGGTGACACCATCAGCAAAGATGTCAGCATTACCACAATTAACATGGGGTGCGCTGGCAAGGAAATTGCATCACTGGTGACACCATCAGCAAAAATATGCCAGCAGTACCACAATTCGCTGCACCAGACGATAGTTCACAATGCATGCAACTGATATATAGTCCAGGCAAGTTCTGCAGGCGGTTCAAATCGGAGGAGTCTATCAATATGTCCATTTCCTCCCAAAGTAAATCAAGTCCTTGATTGAGCATTACTTGTTGAGTTATATTCATTGATGCATCAGTTTATACAGTTTACTGTGGTAGCTATCATAGAAGCTGTAGTTTGGTTTTCTTTGTCTTCACCGGCACTGGGATGGAGATGGGAATTCTGGCAATGATGTTAAAGAGACATTATCCTGAACAGAATTATTAAATATGATGAAAAGGAAAAGTGAAAGTAAACAAACAGATCTGTTAATCACCTTTAAAAACAATAGTAAGCAAACAGATCTATTAACCACCCTTGAAAACAATCATTAACAGCTGTTTACCTAATTAGATTAAACCACTTAAATCACGTGAATAAAAAAAAATTCGGATCCATTTTTTCATGAGCGCTCCTCATATAAAAATATGGACATACACACATACTGACATGCAACACAAAACAGTGCAGACATAACATACAACACATAAGACAATAATAACGGCCTTGTAGCTTTACCTAGGTAAAATCTCCATTGCAATGTTTAAAAACTCCACAGTCAAAAAATTAAAAACAGTCAAAAAACAAAACTGATCAGAAAAACATTAACCTAGGTTTGTATGAGCTCAAAAAATAAAATAGAACTACGATGTGGGAAAAATGCAATAATAAAATAGATATTGAAAAAAAAAAGGCACCGTGGTTAATCACTGTCGCAGATGTAAGAATAGCCAAGCTGGAGCTCTGGATTTCAGCTGTTATGGATTTCAGTCAAATCATCTTCTTTTTCTGTAGAAATTGTTTTGGTTAACCTCTCTGGAATCCAAATCGGCTGCTGTTCTCCCTGTGGGAACACACAAACGGAACCCCGACTCCAGACAATAACTGGGTCGGGACCTTTCCATTGTCCTGTTAGAATATCTTTCCAAAGTACCTTAGGCTTATGTACATTTTTCGGATACATATGTCTTTCCGCAGCACTAAGTCCTGATGAATCCAAATTTAGAAAGTTTAGAGTGAAAAGAGTTATTTTAAGTTTATCTTTGGGGGATATATACCCCTTTCCAATTCCCTCTTTTTGCTTTAATAGGTACGTTTTAATAGTTTGATGAGCTCTTTCAACTATGCCTTGTCCCTGTGGATTGTATGGGATTCCTGTTATATGAGTAATACCAAATGATGAGCAAAATTGTTTAAAAGATTTAGACGTATAACCAGGACCGTTATCAGTTTTTAACTGTTTAGGAACACCCACAGTGGCAAAATTTTGTAAGCAATGAGCTATAACATCTTTAGTTTTTTCTCCAGCATGAAGGGAGCCCATCAAAAATCCGGAAGAAGTATCAACTGTAACATGTAAATATTTTAATTTTCCAAATTCTGGCAAGTGTGTGACGTCCATCTGCCAAATATGGTTAGGTATCAGTCCTCTAGGATTGACTCCAAGATTAACTTGTGGTAAAAAGGTCACACAATTTTGACATTGTTTTATTATATGCCTGGCTTGTTCCTTAGTTATTTTAAAACGCTTTTGTAAAGTATTAGCGTTAACATGAAACCTTTTATGAAAATTTGTAGCTTCTTCTACAGTAGAAAAAATATGTATATCATGTGTAGTTTTATCTGCTAAATCATTGCCCAAACTAAGGGCTCCAGGCAATCCTGTATGTGCCCTGATATGTCCTATGAAGAATGGATCTTTTCTATCCCAGATTAGACTTTGTATAGTGGAAAACAAAGAGAAAACAGTAGAGGAAGGGGAAATCCTACCAGCATCTTCAAGGGATGTTATAGCATTAACTACATACTGGCTATCAGAGAATAAATTAAATACAGAATCTTTGAACATCACAAAAGCTTGTAGAACTGCATTAAGCTCTACCTTTTGAGCTGACTGTTTGGGAACTAAAAATGTAAAAGTTTGATCAGGGGTAACTACTGCAGCTGTACCATTATTAGACCCATCAGTGAATATATTTGGAGCATTCATGATAGGTGTTTTTCTTGTCATTTTAGGAAAAACTACAGGATGCTTAGACCAAAAAGACAACAAAGGATTAGATGGTAAATGATTATCAAATGAAACATTTGATTTACACATGATTATTGCCCAAGTATTTAATTCATTAGCTAACTCATCAATTTGCTCCATAGTATATGGAGTAATAATTTTATTGGGAGAAATTCCAAACACTGTCTTTGCTGCTCTTATACCTTTGAGTATTAATTGTCCTACAGCCTCAGGATACCTAGTAAGAATAGTGTTAGGAGAATAAGATAAATGTATCCACAATAATGGACCTTCCTGCCAAAATACTCCTGTAGGAATATTTCTTGTTGGTAGTACAATAAATAATAAAGGCAAACTTATATCAATTCTATCTAAATGCATATTTTCCATATATGTCTCAATAATTTTTAATGCCTTTCTAGCTTTAGGAGTTAACATTCGGGGTGAATTTGGATCTGATGGACCTTTTAGAATATCAAATAAAGGTCCCAACTCTCCTGTTGGTATGCCTAGATAAGGCCTTATCCAATTTATATCTCCCAACAACTTTTGAAAGTCATTAAGTGATTTGAGTTGATCTACTCGTATTTGAATTTTAGGTGGACGGACCATGGTTGAGGATAATAGAACTCCTAAATAATTAATTGGAAAATTTAATTGTACTTTGTCTATTCCTATCTCTAGATTATAATTTTTTAACAAGTTTGTAAGTGTGGCATAACATTCCAGCAATGTGTTTTTATCTTTATGTGCCAATAATACATCATCCATATAGTGAAATATTTTTAGTTCAGGATTTTGATTTCTAAGTGGCTGGATTGCTTTATTAACATATATTTGACACATAGTTGGACTGTTAGCCATTCCTTGAGGGAGTACTTTCCATTCATATCTCTCATCAGGACCTTCATGATTTAATGCAGGGATAGTAAATGCAAAACGTGGACTATCCTCGGAATGAATTGGAATCGAAAAAAAGCAATCTTTAATGTCTATAGCTAAAACATGCCACGTTTTTGGTAAAGCAGACAATTGAGGAATCCCTGATTGAGCAGGTCCCATAATGACCATTTCATTATTAATTGCTCTTAAATCTTGTAATAATCTCCATTTACCCGATTTCTTTTTGATAACAAAAATGGGAGTATTATGGGGAGATACGGAAGGTTGTAAATGTCCTTCCGCTAATTGTTGTTTGACCAGATCATGGGCTACTTGTATCTTTTCTTTAGTCAGGGGCCACTGAGGAACCCACACTGGTCTTTCTGATTTCCAAGTAATTTTGATTGTCTCAGTGGCCCTTTCTGAAAATCCAACCCATGTCTGTCTGTTCCTTGATCTATTTGAATTGGCGCTGCTATACCTTGTTCTTGTTTTCCTAATCTTTTTTCTTTCCTGATACCTTGTCTAGCCCTAGTAGTGGGCACATTAGGATTGATGTTATTTGTTAACATCAAACCTAGTTGATCTAGGACATCTCGTCCCCATAAATTAATAGGAAGGTGATCCAAAACATATGGCTGTATAGTTCCTTCACATCCTTCAGGATCCTTCCAATCTAATACCATAGCACTTCTATGGGGATTAGTCGCCACTCCTAGGCCTCGAAGCGTTTGAGTGGCTTGTTGTAATGGCCAATGTTTTGGCCATTCTTGAAGAGATATGATGCTAAGGTCAGCACCTGTGTCCAGCAGTCCATTAAAGTCACGACCCTGAATATTTAGTTTTAACATTGGGCGAGAATCTAAATTTAAAGACAACATAGCCCAATCTACACCTGTGGAGCCTAATCCCTTGGAACCTCTTTCTACATTACGACTGGGGAACTTATTATGTAGGCTGGGTATTATTAACAACTGTGCTATTCTATCTCCAGGTGAAATTACTGATATACCTCCTGGAGAACTAGCTATAATTTTTATTTCACCTACATAATCGGGATCAATTACCCCAGGACTTATCATAAGTCCTTTTAATGTAGATGAACTACGTCCCAACAATAAGCCTACTGTTCCTTGGGGAAGAGGTCCTTTTACTCCTGTGGGAATGATTTGAACTCCCATCTCTGGAGTTAATACTGCTCTGGCAGAGGCGCAGATGTCCAACCCTGCGCTCCCTCGGGTTTGTCTGATGAGGGATTTAATGGACAATGTGTCCTGGGCACCACCCTGATGGGGTTTCTGGGTTCCTCCACTGCCCCGTATATTTGTGGTTGTGGGCCCCGGAGCATTGGGCCCCCCGGTCCGTTTTTTGGCAATGAAGCCTGGTGCCTTTCTCCACGATATCGTGGGTAAATACCTGATCCTTGTCCGTTTTTTGATAAGGGAGTACCTTCTATGGTGGTTTGAGAACGGCATTCATTAGCCCAATGTCTCCCTCTACGGCATCGTGGGCAAATACCCGGTATTCTATTCCTTTGATTTCTAGTTTTGTTAAACCCTCCTCTTATGGGGCAACTCCTTTTAAAATGTCCTGTTTGTTCACAATTATAGCATGTTTCTAGCCTGGCATCTAAAGCCTGTTGTACTGCAGCTGCCAAGACTTGCCCTTGTTCATTAACATCTCTACATAATTTAATATATGTGTTTAAATCTTCATGTCTCCATGGTCTAATAACCTCTCTGCAGCAACGATTTGCTTGGTCATAAGCCAGTTGTTTTATTAATGGCATTGCTTGTTCTGTGTCACCAAAAATTTTGGCAGCCGTTTGAATAAGCCTATCTACAAAGTCAGCGTAAGGTTCATTAGGTCTCTGTATTACCTTAGATAGCTGACCTTGTAAATCTCCATGTCCTTGTAAAGTCTTCCATGCCCTAACTGCGTCTGCAGCAATCTGTACATATACAGCAGGATCATATTCCATTTGTTGCCGCTGACCCTCATAAGGTCCCTTTCCTAATAACATTTCAAGACTTCTTTGAGGGTAACCGGCTGCTGCATTTCGCCTAGCTGTCTCCATGCAAAATTCCTCATTGGCAACCTTCCATAACAAATATTGTCCTCCATTTAGCACAGATTTACACATGCTAGCCCAATCTGCTGGCGTCATGTCCAAGTTAGTAATGGACTCCACCATGCTTACCGTGAAGGGGGCTTGAGGACCATAGGTTGTTACAGCCTCCTTTAACTGCTTCACTGTGTTAAATTCTAAAATACGGTGAATTCGCCGCCCTCCTGCCTGTTCAAATACAGGGCATGCTAATCTTTGAGGTCCTGTCTCAGGATCCCATCTATCAACTACGGGGTTTGAGGGCCACTCAGCTGTCTCCATCGGTGGGGCTGTTGGTTGAATTACACCCTCTGGTAAAACGGAGTTAGTGACAGCCTCTTGTTGTGGCCTTTTTTCTAATAACCCCTTTTCCTTTAAATTTTCTCCCTTTCTCTGACTAGCTCGAGAGACCTTCTCTTTTGCTTGACCTAAAATGTCTTCCTCCATGGTCTGAATCTCTAACAATTTACTTAACACTTTTTCGGCTTCTTTTTTAATAATTTCTAATCTTCTATAAAGATAACGCAACCCAATAAGATAACACAAAACAAAACCACAACTGAATGAAACAAAAACTGAATAAAAATTCACTGTATCAATTTTCTCTTTCTCGGGGCTAACAAACTTCAAACCTTGAGCCAACCATTTTTCCCAGTTTGCCTGAGAAATTTCTAGGGATAGGCAGCTTGAAACAAAAACAAAATAAATCAAAACAAGAACACATTGTTTTTTGAAATGGTCACCCATTCTCTCGCCTTCCCTCAGGGGGGAGCGATTTTACTCACCTCCAAATTTCAGACGTTCCGCGTACGGGCCACCAAAATGCCAAGGCCAATGTCTCGGCTTGGCACCAGAATCACGAGGCACTCACAGCTTTGTAGGTTCAAACAGCAATTCTTTATTCCAGCTCTCACACCGCCTCCACACAGGTCCAGGGGCAAACACGTTCTGCCGTCTCCCGCACCAACAACCTACTCCACGAGGCTCTCTCCAAATCCCATTTTAATCTCAGGAGAACTCAACGGGAACAAGCAGCAGGAACACCCTAATCCCGGCAATAATCTTCAACCGCCAACTTCCCTAAAACCCATTATCTTAAACTGGCAACGCCTTAAACTCAAGGAGCCGGTTACTTCCTCAAACCTGATCAGCTCTAAACCCGAATCCGCCTTGGTCCTTGAGCAAGGTCACCTTATTAAAGCATGCATGCAATGTTCCATCAAATGTCCTCTAAGCAGCATGGGGTACGCTTGGCAAGGAAATTTCGATGCGTCATTCCTACTTGGTAATGGCCCTCAGCAAGAAATGGATGAAGAAAGAATTCAAGAATGAGCTCTGCTTCCTGATTGCCAAGTTCTGACCTGCTTTTCTCTACCATTCCCTTCTGTCATGATGTTCTGCTTCATCTCAGTCCCCAAGCAACAAAGTCAGCCATCTATGGACTGAGACCTCTGAAACCATGAGCCCCAAATAAACTTTTCCTCTTCTTAAAAAAAAAAAAAGAAAGAAAGAAAGAAAAAAGAAAGAAAGAAAGAATTCAAGAATAAAAAATAGATATATAATAAAATTATCCAGAATGAGATTGGAAAATGTAACGTAGAGATTAGAATCAGAAGGTACAACATACGCCTAATAAGATCTACAAGGAAAGAACGAGTATAAGAAATATGAAAAGATAGCTCAAAATTTTGCACAACTGAAATGAAATTTGTGGGTGTCTCTGTGTGTATGTGGTACTGGGGTCTAAACCCAGGCCCTTGTACATGTTAGATAAGCACTGTACCAACAAACCCATACTGCACTCCCACTCCCCACATCTGTCTTTTTAAATTTTTGAGACAGCTTCTTGCTAAACTGCCTTAAACCTGGAGTCCTCCTGACTCAGCCTCCTGAGTAGCTGGAATAAGAGGCATGTGCCATTGCAATCAGCTGAATCTTTAGGTTAAAACACCACAAAACCCTTGCAAAATTTTAAAAATCCTATATCTAGCTACAATTTAGTGAAATATCAAAACGTTTAACAAAGCTAGATGTGGTGAAGCATGCCTGTAATCAAAGTGACTCAGAAAGCTGGGGCAGGAGGATCATAAATGGAGGCCAGCCCGGGCAACTTAGCAAGACCTTCTCAAAATAAAAAATAAAAATAGCTGGGGATGTGAATCAGTGATAGAGCGTCCCTGGGTTCAATCCCCAGTACCAGGAAAAAAAAACAAAAAGAAAAAAAAAAAAACCAAACAAACACCACTGTAACTCAGCAGAAGTCTGGATAGTTGATTACAATAGAATGACTCATTAATATTTCTAAAGATTATGCTTCAGGCAACAGAGATTCATCCATTTGCCATTATAGCCTCAGTTCAGGTATATCATATATACAGAAAACTAAGGCAGGAAAAGACAAGACGCTAACAGGCTCTCAGTTTTGTTCATTGCTAGTAAGTGGACCAGTAAGTACATCAAAGGCATACATGTCCAATTGATTATTATTCCTACTAATTCCTTCAGCTTGAGGAGGAGTCTCTCTCTTCAGGATATTTTCTTTGAAGGACCTCTGCATTTTTCTGGTCTTCCAAGAAGGGCATTTTTAGTCTGGTGCCTCTAGTGGTGAGATAAGAAGTCAATGTCTACTCCAGAGTCTGGCTGAAAAGATAATGGGCTGTTATCCTCTGGCAGAGTATCCTGACCCCCAAGAGATTAAAAGTGCTTGGAGCTGGACTGAGAGGTGAAAACCCATACTGGGTTAATCTCCAGTGATAAGCAGACCAAGTCATAAAAAACCCTTACTGGGTTAGTCTCCAGTGATAAGCAGACCAAGTCATAAAAAGAAACCTATGACCTCCCAACTTTCTCACCTGAAAGCATTTCTTCTTCTTCTAAAATTATTATTATTTTGAATACTGGTGGTTGAACTCAGGGGCATTCAACCACTGTGCCACATCCCCAGACCTATTCTGTATTATATTTAGAGACAGGGTCTCACTGAGCAAAAGCACCTTGCTTTTGCTGAGGCTGGCTTTGAACACACAATCCTCCTGCCTCAGCCTCCAGAGCTGCTGGGATTACAGGCATGCAACACCGTGCCTGGCTAAAATTATTTTATTTATTTGTTTATATGTGTTGCTAAGGATCGAATCCAGTGCCTCACACATGCTAGGGACACTCTGCCACTAAGCTACAGCCCCAGCCTACCTGGGGGCATTTCAGTAGTATTTTATCAGATATATGTATTACAATAATGCTTTCTTTAATGTACACTTTAAATATTTTTTTATTTTTTTATTATTTTTATTGGTTACACATGACAGTAAAATGATCTTGACATTTCATATACTTTATATATTTTTTAAAATATATTTTTTAGTTGGGCTGGGGATGTGGCTCAAGTGGTAGCGCGCTCGCCTGGCATGTGTGTGGCCTGGGTTCGATCCTCAGCACCACATACAAACAAAGGTGTTGTGTCCGCCGAAGACTAAAAAAAATAAATGTTAAAAATTCTCTCTCTCTCTCTCTCTCTCTCTCTTAAAAAAATACATATTTTTTAGTTGTCAATGGACCATTAGTTTATTTATTCATTTATACATGGTGCTGAGAATCAAACCCAGTGCCTCACATGTGCTAGGCAAGTACTCTACCACTGAGCCACAACCCCAGCCCATATATGTTTAAATTTTTAATTGTTTTTAACCTTTTCAGTTCAGATGTTTGCTTTAGGGAGCTTTACATCACCTGGAATTCCTTTGAAATCTTAATCCAAACATTCCTGTTCTTTTTGATCCCTTGCTCAAATGACTTCTCTCACTGTCCTTGTACCTTCTCAGGACCTAAACCCTTCATTTCTTAGCTTTCTTTTTTTCAGCCTTCTGCTCTCTTTACTTAGACTTCAACCAACTTACACTTTAACCACTCCATTCCAAATAACTTATCTTTAGAGAACTCAATGAGATAATATAGCTAAAGCACTGGCCTAGAAAAGTGTTCATTAAATGGTAGCTAATATAAACATAGATAAAATTCTCTTCCTTCTTTGTCATTCTATTATACCAGCCATATATGTCTATTATACCAGACATTTATGTCATACAATTCTGGGCAGTTGAATATTATTGGAGAATATCACTCAATTGTGCAAACAGATGACAGTAAACTCATGCTTCTCTCCTTAACAGCCAAGTAATCTTTATCTTTCTCTAATCAGTATTTTGAATTTTGAGAGCACTCTAAGCTTTCTCCAATCTTTTTAAATCTTCCCATCTCTTCCTAATTCTTATTCTCTTTTCATAGGGGGAAAAAATGAAGAAAGAAAGAAACTATCAGGGAACTTCTTCAACTTCAGCACCAAATCTGCAAAAGTTTCATGCGTTTGCACCTATCCTTCCCTGTTTTCCTCCTGTGACAATGAAAGCACAGTCTGGTTTACTGTTAAAAGCCTGACTCCTATTTTCTCCCACTCTGTCATCCACATCCACATACCTTCAATGGCTCTCCCCTTTGGCTTCTTCTTACCTATATTTTAAAATATCTAAATAGACTGCATCTTAGAAAATCCTTCTTTTTATTCCATTACTTTGTTATCTCTCCCTTATTATTCCCACCCCATTAAAAAAAAAAAAGTTTGTCTATATTTGCTGCCTCTAATCTATTCACTTCCCATTGTCCTTTGCCATTGTAATCAGATTTCCATTCCTACATTTCATGGAAACTCGCTGCTTTATCAATAAACCCTTTATTCAGTAAAGCCTTCTCAGGTTTCATTTCAATTGACCTGCCAGCCACATCTGGTAGAATGGATCACTTCCTCCTTTTGAAACTCAATGGTTTTAGTAATGGCCATTCACTTAGAATACCTCATACTTTTCTGCTTCTAGTGAGTGATTATTTTTCCTTATGGTCTTTTCCACTTTTCTCTGTCCATCTTTATGGTTATGGGGATTGAGCCTAGGGGTGCTCTTACACAGAGTTACAAACCCAGCCTTTTTATTTTATTTTTTAAAATCTTGAGACAGGTTCTCACTAAATTGCCCAGACTGGCCTTGAACCTGCAATCTTTCTGCTTCGGCCTCCAGAGTCATTGGAATTACAGTCCTGAGCTACAATACCTGACTTTTCTCTGTCCAAGAGGTCCATCAAGGGCCCATTATTTTCATACTTTCCTCATTTCCCTCCTACCCACCTATATGTTGATTCATATCCCAATTTAGATCATCCTCCTGATGTGTTTTTCAACTTGACACTTATCCACCCTTACGCTTTCTGCCTCCAAAGCTGTTTCTGCTGTGTTCTCTCAGTGAAGAACTTCAGATCTACCCAACTTCCCAAGCCAGATAGCATCATACATCACATCATTTCTTGTTTTCTTTCACTCTTCACATTCAATCAACTAACAAGCCTAGGCCATTCTGCTTGAAATAGCTCTCAAATAACTTCAGCTGACATCCAAGCCATCATTCATTGTGTCATCTTCTTAAGGGGTCCTCCAGTTTTCAATCTTGTTTGTTCCAAACCATTCTCCAAGGAAATGAGAGTGATTCTTCAAAAATGTAATTATTGTTATTATTATTATTTTTTTTTGTACTGGGTATTGAACCCAGGGATGCTTTACCACTGAACTACCCCCCCAGTTCTTTTTATTTTTTAATTTTGAGATAGGGTCTCCCTCAGTTGCTTAAGGCCCGGCTAAACTGCTGAGGCTGGTCTTGAATTTGGGATACTCCTACCTCAGCCTCCAGAGCTGCTGAGATTTCTGGTGGGCGCCAACGCACCAACCAAAAATGTAAATTTTAGCACTAACCAAAAATGCAAATTTTATCACGCCACCTGTATTCTTAACATCTTTCACAAGTTTCTTGTCTTCAGGATAAAGCTCTAAATTCTCCAGCATTTCCTTCTCTGTCTTGTTTCTTCACTCCCCTCTTTTCATACAATCGTCAGCTGGTTTGAATTTCTTTGAATTCCTAGAATACACGCTTGTAGCCTTAGAGCTGTTCTCTCAGCCTAAATATACATTCTCTTTCCTTGTTTTTCTAACCAACTTGCAGTCAACCCTCACAGTTTAACTAAAATATCACTTCCAGGAAACCTGTTACTGATCCAGAGGCATTCTATACCCATCTAAAGACTAAGAGCATTGTCTTGTAATCCTCTATAGTCTATGTCTGCCCTGACTTTAAGTTCCTAAAGGGCAGAAACCAGGTGCCCTTAAACTTTCCATCTTAAGAACCTAAGAAAGCGTTTGGCACACAAAATAGTTCAATTTATATTTGTTGAATAACTTCTTCGGAATGAGGTTGCCAGGTGAATACGAGAAAGGTGGAAACTTAAAAGGGACAGAGTGAAATATTTGTAAGGAAAAGTGGAATAATACGGGGCCCATAGGTTTTTCCATAAACTCTTTTCCTCTAGAAGCTACCCATCCTGCTTCAACGTGGGGATCAAGGCCAATTACTTCGCCTGAGGCCACGGCAACTACAGGCGTCCGAGGCCTGCGGTGGGGAGCGTGCCGTCCCAGACAGGGGAGGACAATAGCTTGGAATTCGGCCTCGTGTTTCCGGTGGGGCAGCCTCCCGCTAGGCGGGTGGAGCCCGCGGGTGGGGGCTCCGAGCCCGGCCCACGGCGAGGAAGCGCGGCTCCCAGCGCTCCCGCTGCCACCTCCACACACGCCGTCGCCCCGCCCCGCCCCGCCCCGGAAGTGACTTGAGGCCCGTCCGGAACCTCTGGGCCTGGCGGCTGCAGCGTCACCAGCGGAGCCGGTGCGGGGCGGGCAGAGCGGCCGCTGCCGCCGCCAACGAACCGGGGACCGCGCGGGGCCCAGCAGCACACCGGCCAGGGGAGGGGGCCCAGCGGTCGGGCCGAGAGCGACGGGCCGCCGGCGGCCGCGGGGCGACGACGACGCGGAGGAGGCGGAGCCCGGAGAGGGGTGGGGGCCGGGGAGGGATAGGGTGGGAGGGGGTGGGGGGGTGTCCCTGGGCTCATGGAGCCGGTCGAGCGGGCGGGAGGCGGGGATCCCCCGGAGCCCGGCGGGCGTCCCGTGCAGGGCCTGCGGGGCTTCGTCCCGCAAAAGGAGATCGTGTACAACAAGCTGCTGCCTTACGCCGAGCGGCTGGACGCCGAGTCCGACTTGCAACTGGCCCAGATAAAAAGCAACCTGGGCCGGGCCGTGCAGCTCCAAGAGCTTTGGCCCGGGGGCCTCTTCTGGACCAGGAAACTCTCCACGTAAGTGGGCACGGGTCTGAAGCAACGGCTGGAGGGGTGTTAACGGGGGATGGGCTCTTTGTCCGGATGGCTTAACCCACAACTCTGTCCTGGCTGGCGCTGCCCCCTTGCAAGTGTTCGCAGGGTCGTGACAGAAGCCTGTGAAGCACTGAAGCCTCCTCCTTCCTGCCCACTTTGCCCGGGGACCTCTCGGGTCCTCAGCAGCCCTCTTCGTCCTTACCAGCTACTACTCCCCAAGCGTTCGTCGGGTTGTTTCTTAAGACTTGCGGGGCCCTGGGGAAGAAGGAGAGAGAAGAGCGGTCCCCAAAGGTCTTCCTTGGAGATTTGCGCGAGGGAGAGACTGGGCAGAGAGGATTTGTCTTTGGGGAACTTTGACTTCCCCACTTCTCCCTGTTTCCTCTGGTTCTTTCTTCCCCGATGATCCCGCCTCTTCACCTCTCCGTTAAGTTTCTACTAACTTTGTGAATGGGAAGGAAGCCACAGGGAGACTTCTGGTTTCTGTTTGTTTTGTAGATTTGATTGAAAAGATAAAATCAGCCCTCAGCTCATTCTTGGACTGTAGAGTAGACGTTTATGTTGAGAATGTTGTCTTAGAATCTAAGGAAAGTGTGTTGCTTCTGTTGTGACATTTCCTTTGGCGAGACGTTTACTATTCGCAGGAAAACAGTGAAGAGTGCCGACAGGATGTCCTGGAAGTTATTAGTATGAGGTATATGTGAGTTTTTGAGTCGTTAGGTGAACATTGATTACCCAAGTCGGTTTGAGGAGTACTCTTGTTTTGTATAAACCAACTGTAAACTAGTGTCACAGTAATGGGGGGGGTAGAGGTATTGGGGCAGTGGGTAGAGACTATTTGCTAGATAGTCATCTGCACTGTCAGCCTTTTATAAAAGAATTTTGCTGTATCTTGTTGGTTGACTGCAGGTAAAGTCTGTTACATTGTATGTTCATTGCATGTGGTTACAGATGGCTGAACACACAGGACATAAGTCACTTGTTCAGTGTTTACCCAAATCTGCTGAGTGAACTGGGTGATGACTCAGGGTTTTGTAATGTAATAGTATTAAATATATTCCTCACAGGATGATTCTTATCTGCCAGTTTTTAGGAGGCCTCTGACAAATTTCTCATCACCTCTGACCGGTTGATGGGAGTAATTACCTTTTTAATTGAAAAAGAGGCAAAACTAAGACTCTTAATTTGCCCTCCTCAAAGAGTGGCCATAAAATTTTGAAGTTAACAGCTCTTCTTTTGTCTGTAGTATAAAGAAGTTTGTGGTGTTAGGATCCAAGGGAGAAAGGGCTGGGGAGAGGAAGGCACCAGAGAGAAAAGAACAACTTTTAGTCAAAACAGAATATTTTATAAATGACTAAAATTCACTTTTTGAAGTAAGCCTCCTAGGTGTTTGTGTTAATTAGACATAGTAAAAATAAAATTTACATTGTTAGTTCCAGAAATTCCCTATTTAAGTCACTTGGTGTACACTTGCCATAGAATACCATTTTTAGGGACTAGAACAGCTCTTTTTAGGTGCACAATATATAAATATACTAGTATGGGACTGGAGTTGTAGATCAATGGTGGAGTGCTTGCCTGGCATGTCTGGGGCACTGGGTTCAATCCTTAGTACCGCGTAAAAATAAATAAATAAAGGCATTTTGTCCATCCTACAACTTAAAATTAAAGAAAATAAAGTAAAAATAAATATGCCAGTGTGTGAGGGCTCGTTTTGTTTGGGTGCATGAACCTAGAATTTAATTTACACAGGCGCAGTAAAATATTTTCTAAAGTATTTTATTTTTAATGAATTTGATACATTGGCACCAATAGTTTATTTTTATGTGGTACTGAGGATCAAACCCAGTGCCTCACATGTTGTAGGCCAGCACTCTGCCCTGGCACTAATAGTTTTGTTACTGTTTGGCTCATTAGATAAAAGTAGTTACTTAGGAAGGACTAAAAAATACAGTGGAGACAATGCTTGATGTTTAGGTCAGGGTTGTAATTAAATGGCTTAATACCTCTGAACCCATAATGTCTTATATATGTAAAGTGTAAGAAGTGCTGTCAGGTAGAATCTAATTTTGGAATTGTGATTAAATGCTGGAAACTGATTCTTGGGACTGCACTATGAAAATTTGAACTCGAAGGCCATATTATGATGTTGGGTGTGTTTTTCTCCTAAATCATGTTAAGATGACTGTGTATTGTGCATATTTTTTAAAGCATCATGTTGCATAAGTTAAAACCTAAATAATGTCAAAATGTGGTGATGGCTGAGTAGTGATCATAAGTCCTAAGAATGGAAAGCAGTAATGCAATTAAAGCCTAGTTTCTCCCACTGGCTTTGGGACTGTGGAACAATTATTTAATCATGTATTTCAGTGTTCTTGTGAATGAAATAAGGGTGTTGGACTAAATAATCCCTACGAATCATTCTTATTCTGTTGTTTTATGATTTTATTATTATTTTACACTTTTTAGTTTCCTATAAGCCGGTGTGTATTTTTCTATAAAGATTGAGCAGTTTGTAAAGTACTTGAAATTGTTACATAGATAAGTACATTCCTAAAGAAGACCAGAGTATGAAGGTCATTTAGGCACTGGGACTGTATCCCCTAGTGGAACTGTACAACCCTAATCATGGGTATCATAGGTGTGTTTGAAGCCAAATTCTGATTGAAATGCTGCTACACTTTTGGGCTTGGGACATCTACATTTGGCCCCCCTTTTCACTTTTTATTTCTTTTTAGTAAATTAAATCTGTTCTGAGATTTGCATGTCTATTTAGCATCTTTGACCAAAAGTGGTTTCTGTGTCTTTTTATTTTTTTGTGTCACTACAGATCAAACCTAGGGCCTCACACATATTAGACAAGTGCTCTACCAGTGAGTGAACTACATTCCTAGCCCTGTATTTTGAGGGGCTGGAATTATAGCTCAGTGGTACAGTGCTTGCCTGGCACGTGTGAGGTACTGGGTTTGATCCTCAGCATCACATAGAAATAAAAGAATAAAATAAAGGTATTGTGTTATTTACAATTAAAAATATTTTTAAATTTTTATTTTTAAATTTTGAGACAGGATGTCACTTAGTTGCTGAGGCTGGCCTCCAATTTGTGGTCTTCCTTTCTGCCTTCAGTGTCCTGAGTTGCTGGGTTTGTACCACCATGCCTGGTGCCTAGGTAATTTTAAAATTGGTCCTGGGATGTAATACAAACTCTTACAGACAATTTAAAGTTTTGGAACTTCCTGTTCCAGGGAGATTTTGTGATAGAACAGGGCAGTTTTAAGAATGGAACAAACAAATTAGAGAGGTTAAGGAAAATAAATAAATTGGAGAAAGTAAGGCCAAAATAGTGGTCTTTGGAAAATGGCAGTGTAGACAGATTATGGATTTAGATAACTTGTGTGGCCCAGGTAGAGAATGAAGAGAGTTGAATAAAGAACTTGAGGAGCTGGGGTTGTGGCTCAGCAGTAGAGCACTTGCCTAGCATGTGCGTGCCCTGGGTTGGATCCTTAGTACCACATAAAAGTAAATACAGGTATTGTGTCCAATTACAACTAAAAAAAAAACTTGAAATGTGTTTTTGCTCTTGACCTTCTGGGCATTACATAAGAAGCAGTGAAGTCTGGAAAACCTCAGTTTATCTAAACCTGGCATTGCCACCAAGATTCTCATCTTGGTCTTATTTGACCTCTTTTTCTGATTGAATGCTGCTACACTTTTGGGCTTGGGACATTTGTAGATGTTCTCCTTTTGAAGGCAAAGTTGAGATGACTAGTGAGTTTTCAAATTTAATATTTACTAGTGGGGTATTTTATGAAAACAATTTTAAAATGGGAGATGGGATTCCTCAAGCAGATTAAAATGGCTTGTTTTTCTTTTTAACACTTCATTGATAATAGAATCCCTTACAAGCTTACCCCATCGATGATAATTTCTTGCTTTTGTGCTTTAGAATTTTGATTTTAGTTAGGTAATATTGTATGGTACAAAGCAAATTTAAATACCTTTTCTGTCATAGTGACAAAAGTTCTGAGTTTTTTTTTTTTTTTTTTTTTTTTTTTGCTACTGGGGATTGAACCAAGGGGTATTCAACCACTGAATCACATCTCCAGCCCTTCTTGAGATAGGGTCTCACTAAGTTACTTAGGGCCTTGCTAAATTGCTCATACTGACCTCAAACTTGGCAATAGGTCCCTCTTCAGCCTCCAGAATCCCTAGGATTATAGGCAAGTACCACCACACCTGGTTTATATTCTGTATTGTTTTATGATTAAATGAGTGTGGAATCATTTCATTTTCTGATTTGTGGCTCCCTTTTAGGTTGAAGAGACAGTTTAATTGTTGTAACATTATGTAGTCTTCCCAGACAGATTATTTTAGTCAAAGCCACATAATGCATTTAAGAAATTTTAAGCTGGGCACAGTGGTGCATGCCTGTAATACCTCAGGGATTGGGAGACTGAGACAGAAGGATCACAGTTTTGAAGCCAGCCTTAACAACTTATTGAGGCTATAATCAACCTAGTAAAATCCTGTCTCAAAATAAAAAATAAGGGGCTGGGGATGTGGCTCAAGCGGTAGCGCGCTCGCCTGGCATGCGTGCGGCCCAGGTTCGATCCTCGGCACCACATACAAGGATGTTGTGTCCGCCGAGAACTAAATAAATAAATATTGAAATTCTCTCTCTCTTTAAAAAAATAAAGAGAGAGACTGTGGCCCAGTGGTTAAGCACCCTGGGGTTCAATCCCTGATACCAATTAAAAAAAAGTTTAGTAGAAGTATTGTTATGAAATATACTGACCTTTTCTTGTGAAAAGTAATAAGTGACTGCAGGAGCATCTGAATTCAGATCATCTAGAAAGCAGGAAATGCTAACTGCTGAATCTCTATTATCTATTAATGTGAGATACTTAATAATTTTTGGGTTTTTTTTTTTTGGTACCAAAGATTGAATTCAGGCTTAGGGCCTCACTAAGTTGCTGAGGCTGGCTTTGAACTTGCCATTCTCCTTGCCTTAGCCTCCTGAATCATGGAATTACAGGCCTGTGCCACCATGTCCAGCACTTAATAATTAATGAGTATCTAATGTGTAAGTACTAAAAGTACACCATAAACACAAGTGCTTTCTATTTGCAAAATAATCTCAAATCTTGACAAATTACCACCTTCATCAATCAACCAGTTAGAAGCTTGGGCACGGTGGTACACACTTATAATCCTAGGCAGGAGGATCACAAGTTCTAAGCCAACCTCAGCAATTTATCAGGACCCTGAGTAACTTTGCAAGACCCTCTCTCAAAAGAGAAATTGAAAGGCCTGGGGATGTGGCCCAGTGGTAAAAGTGCCCCTGGGTTCAACCCCCCCTCCCCCCCCCAAAAAGAGAACCAGTTAGAGAAAGTAGATGAGATGCGTTTTTGTTACTAAATGATTACAATTCAATAGAAACCAAAATTATTTCTTAGAGTAGTTTTAGGTTCACATCAAAATTGAATGGGAAAGTGGAGTTCTCATATAACTTCTGTCTCCCACACTTGTTCACATTTGAATTTTCATAGCACTGTCAAACATCCATACACTTTTTTTTTTTTTTTTTTGTGGTGCTGGGGATTAAACTCAGGGATTTGCACATGCTAGGCAGGCACTCTATTACTGAGCTTCATCCCCAGACCTTTTTCTTTTACTTTGAGACAAGATCTCACTTAGTTGCCCTGGCTGGCCTATAGCTTACAGTCCACTGATTTAGCCTCCTGGCTGTTTGTGGCAGAACTTCCTTTGCCAGTAAATATGTGTTTGTAATTTGAACAGTTTGCTGATTTAAGAATTTTTTAACTTAAAACATTTATTATAGAAAATACCAAACATACTGAGAATGACTAATATAATGAACCTCATCACTCATCTTACACAGTTATCAACTCATGGTAAATTGTTCCTTTCATGCCCCCTTTGTAGTTCTTTTTTTTGGGTGGGGGGTACCAGGGATTTGAACCCAGGGATGCTTAACCACTGAGCCACATCTTTAGCCCCCCTCCCCCCAATTTTTTTTTAATTTTGAGACAGGATCTCACTAAGTTGTTTGGGCCTCTGTATGTTACTGAGGCTGGCTTTGAATCCTCCTGTCTCAGGCTCCTGAGCCACTGGGATTACAAGTGTGCGCCACTGCACCCAACCTTTCTCCGTAGCTGTGAAGCATATTATTATTATTTTTTTTTTAAAGAGAGAGTGAGAGAGGAGAGAGAGAGAGAGAGAGAGAGAGAGAGAATTTTTAATATTTATTTTTTAGTTCTCGGCGGACACAACATCTTTGTTGGAATGTGGTGCTGAGGATCGAGCCCGGGCTGCACGCATGCCAGGCGAGCGCGCTACCTGTTGAGCCACATCCCCAGCACCCATGAAGCATATTATTTCATTTGTAAACATTTTTAGTGTCTTTAAGGGGAAAGGAATTAAAATAAAAACAAAAATCAATACCTAAAATAAATCTTAAAAAAAAAAACCAGTTCATTGTCAACTTTGAATGGTTTCAGGAAGTTCTGCTTCTTTGAAAATTCAGAGGTAAAAAACACAACATTTTCATCTATTTACAATGCTTTAAGGTTTACTACAGTTGAATCACATGGGTAGGGAGTTTAAAAAAAAACAGCAGCTCGTTAATGATCGTTTTCATACAGTTTCTTTTACTCTTTAATACTGGAGATTTAGACTTAATCTTGGGATAGCAAGTGCTCTGTTGAGGGGATTGCCATTTGGAAAATGAATATACTGAGACTCATAGGTTATTACATAGTAGAGGAACTTTTTTTTTTTTTTTTTAAGTGCCTTACAGAGGGTAGACACAGTTTTTGGCATTTGGTGCATATAAGTAAAAAATTTCTGCCCTCAAGAAGTTCCAGTGTACTCATTGTGTTCATTTATCTTTGTTTAGAATAGACCAGGTAAAGTGGTAGCCCCTTAAGAATTTTAGAGGAGGAAAATAGGATTTCCCCTACCCCCAACCTCCAACCCCCCACTTCGGGGTGGTGGTGGTGATTGAATCCAGGTGTGCTTTTCCCCAATTGGCTTTTTTTTTTTTTTTTTGAGGTGGTGGGGGCTTGAATCTGTCATCTTCTGCTTTAGTCTCCTGAGGCGTTCACCAGGCTTACAGGTCTGATAACTGTGCATGACTTAAATTCTAAATGTATTATGTATTTAAAAATTTGCATTCTGACCAGTGGGTTTTTGTTGTTGTTGTTGTTGATTTTGTTTTGTTTTTGCAGTGCTGAGGATTCAACCTAGGGCCTCTTGCATGGGCATGGCGGGGCAAGTGCTCTGCCACTGAGCCACATCCTCAAACATTTTTTTTTTTTCTTTTTAGAGAGGGGCGGAGGGAGGGAGAGAATTTTTTTTAATATTTACTTTTTAGTTTTCGACAGACACAACATCTTTGTTGTTTGTATGTGGTGCTGAGGATCGAACCAGGGCCGCACACATGCCAGGGGAGCGCGCTACCGCTTGAGCCACATCCCCAGCCCCATCCTCAAACCTTGACCAGTGTGTTTTAATGCTTTGTGTTGAGGCACTAGGAAAGGAACTTAGAAAATAATAAATTATCATTTGATGATCTGAGAACTTAAAGTCACTTTAAACACTCCCCCCCAAGTGTTCTTTGCTTCATGTTGTGTTGTAAAATAACATTGTAATTAAAATACATGTTATTAAGTGGATGCAAATTTTTATTTACTTTTATTAGTGGATGCAAATTTTTATTTACTTTTATTAGTAAATACTAATAAAAGTAAATAAAAATTTGCATCCAGGGATGTAAAAAAATACAATAAAGTATTTTTATGGATGCTTATTTATTAGTAATACATCTTCTAAAATAGTTTTGAAACTTTTCTCTTAAGTGAGATTTTTTCCCCTCCTTTAAATATAGAATCCAAATATGTTTTCCTTTAACCTTTGTATAAAATTAGTGTCTAAACAACAAACTGAGAACATGGTAATAAAAGCAACACTACACAAATAAAAGGAGCAGCAGAAATTACAAGAAGATAAGATCTGATTGTTGAGACCCCTGCTGAAGTGTGAAAAGCAACACATAAGTTTTACCATTTGCAATCTTGAGGTTGACTACTTCCATATTCAGCCTATGTGGAGTATTTATTCCCTTTCAGTGCACTCTCTTGATCCCTTGTTCATGCTTTTGTATTGTTTCTACGCATATTCCTTTCTGTATTGAGTTTTTTTCACCTGTTCAACCTTCTACCCCTAGCATTTAATAGTTGGGTATGCATTCATAGATACTCATTAATATTAGAATTACCTTTTAAGAGAGAGAGAGAATTTTTTAATATTTATTTTTTTAAGTTTTCGGTGGACACAACATCTTTATTTTTATGTGGTGCTGAGGATCAAACCCAGCATCCCGCATTTGATAGGCGAGCGCGCTACCATTTGAGCCACATCCCCAGCCCAACCTTTTTTCTTTATAAACTAAAACATTACAAAAATCTAAGAAATTGTTAATTTTGTATTCAAAATGAAGAAAGTGAATCTCAGGGATTGATTTTAATATCAAAAGAAAGGAAATGTATAAGATATGTAACCAAAGGACTGGAGGGAATGAACATTTTGGTCAAGAAAGAGATTAGTGTGTTTTATAATCCAAAACTGGAATTTAGCAAAATAGATTATGCAAGTATTTTACTTTAAAATAAATCTATAATAGTTGTTGTGGTGAAGGATTTAGTGTTAGAAAATTTAGCTGTAGTTATAATTTTTTGATAGGTAAACCATTATGTATTAGTAATGCTAATTTGGCTTTTTTTTATATAATATCTGGCTCTTAAATATTTGAGATTAAAGATAAAGATTTTTCCTTTCTAAGAAAAAAATTAACACTATTAACACAGCATGGAATGGGTATAAAATAGTACTGTATTGCAGACAAGTTGAAGATTGCTTAAGAATTATTAAAAATATTTTATAATCTTCTGTTTTCTAATGGCAGGCAGTCTAAATGGAATATAGAATAGAACATACGTGGGTGTTTCTTTTTCTGGTGATTTTCTTTTTTAAGCAAATTATAAAGTAGAAGGTTTTAGAGCAAGAAATCTTATTAGTGCAGTCTTTTTCTTGTGAGTGTGTATATTTGGACTTATAGTTTTTTTCTTTGTTACTGTATTAATATGACGAATGGATTGGGAAATTTTGGCAGATTCCTGAATAGTTCACTTGGGATAGTTGGTGTTCTGAGGGAAGTGGATTACTTCTAGAGACCCTAATTAATAAAACATCAAATATCTGTAAACATTCAACAAATGGAGTTGCCTCTTTTGTATAAGGCAGGGGAAAAGTTACCATGTAACTGATCCAGAAATGATTTAGACAGGTGATTTTTTAAAAAATCATATTTAAAGGCAGAATTATCTTAAGAACTTTTCACTTTTTTGGGAGGGAGTTGTAATCTTTCATCTGCACATAATTCTTGAAATAATGAGTCATGACCAAGTAAGTTGGTAAATAAGTTTGATTTTTTATTTTAACCACTTCTTGTTTTGGGTGAAGTAGACTAGGATTATTAGAGTTCATTCAGCAATAATAAAGATGACTGTTCATCTCCTTTGTTTTAGTTTTATATGGGTATGTGTGTGTACCAGATTATATTTGTTACTGTGGATTGTGACCAAAAAAAATTTTTTAAAGCCACAGATGTAATGGGTGTCTTGCTGTAATTAAAAGTAATCACCTGGTACTTGTTGAGATACAAGAGATGAAAATGCAGGTTTAAAATGCAGTTTAAAAATATCAGTAACCTGAGGGTTAGAGCATTAGTGAAATGTTGAATGAGTGACATAGCTAGCACCTACCATATACTGAGAGGTCTTAGTGTGGCAGCACTATGCTAAGTGCTTTGCATTCATTATTTCATTTAATTCTCACAAACAAGCCTATGAACTATAGATATATTATTCAAACTTTACCTTTGAAGAAATGAGGCTTAATGAAGGTGTCTTGAGTCTGCTTGGGCTACTCTCAGTATCATACATGGAGTGTAATCCCAGCTTAAACAACTTTTATTTCTTCCTGGAGGTCTGAAATCTTGAGATTGTAGTGTCAGCATGGATGAGTTCTGACCTAGTGGGGAAGGGAGCTTTTTCTGACTACATTAATCCCAAGACTGATTACCTCACCAGAGTCTAGTCTCAGAATACTTTGATGTTGGGAATTAGTATTTCAACATATGGGGAGGTAGTGCATAAGCATTCAATGATTAGTAGAGGCTTTTTAAAAATGTGTAGTTTACTTGATGACTACAGAGATCTTGCTCTTAACTACTGTGTTGGTTTTCAGAAAAAAGTTTTCTGGCTATGTAGCCTGGGAATTCCACCCAGGGGAAGGATCACAGTTAGCCTTCAGGTAGGATTTAGTTAGGTAAGGAGGAACTCAAAAGAAAGCCATTTAATTTGGGGGCACAGAGATGAATGGGCAAATTGATATGACTGTACTCAAAGCATTATTGAAATAATCAGTTACCTGTCTCTCTAAGGTATATGCTCTAGGGTCATTTGTTATTTGTTTTTATGTTCCCTTTGCCTGATGCCATGTCTAGCTCATAAATGACACAAGAAAAGCATTTCAAGAAGTTATTTCCTTTATCCATTCCTCAAGAGAGAAACAACTGGGAAAAGAATAATGACATTACTATTATGTATTAATTGTAGGTGACTTTATTAATCTAGAAATAGGGTCAATTTAAAATAGTCACAGAGTATAACTCTGTACTATAGATACTCTGGTAGTCCAGTGAGTTTTGTGCAGCCTGTGGTGGTTGGAGATAAAGAGAAATATATACCTTTGGTCTCTTTGTCCATTTGGAGTCATCATTATAAAGATAGTGGGCTGGGTGCTGTGGTGCAAGCCTAAAATCCCAGTGTCTTGGGAGTCTGAGGCAGGAGGATCCTGAGTTCAAAGCCAGCCTCAGCAAAAAAGCTCTAAACAACTCAGTGATACCCAGTCTCTAAATAATATATAAATTAGAGCTAGGGATGTGGTTCAGTGGTTCAGTGTCCCTGAGTTCAACCCCCCCCCCAAAAAAAAAAAGATAATAGTTGATAATAGTTGGTTTTAGGCATTTGGGAAATCTTTTTTTTTTTTTTTTGGTAATTGTATGGACAGCATACCTTTATTTTATTATTATGCGGTGCTAAGGATTGAACCCAGTGCCTCATGCATGCTAGGCATGCGCTCTGCCACTGAGCTATAGCTCCAGTCCGGAAATCTATTTTTGAAATTAGTTGGTTTAATGTGTTCAAATATTTACTGTTGGTTTGAATTCTTTTTTTGAAAATTAGTCCTATTGAGCTGTTTGTAATTATAGAAGCCAGTATATTCCTGAAAACACACTGGTACCACCTTTGGTCATTTGGAAAAAGTGTCTCAAATGTTCACTTGGTTTCATTTCTGATTAGAGCTGTGGGTTCAGTAGGTGTGTAGAAGCATGGTCCCTTATACCAAGTAGCTCTCAGTTACCAAAGGAAACAACATAATGTGTGCATACAAAACTATAATATGAAGTAGAACATGAAAAATAGTTATTTGGTATAACTTATTGTGGGGCTAAGAGGACAGAGATAGTGCTTTTGTTTGGGAATGGAGGGAGACTATGAAGGAGGGATTTGTTGAAGGACAGATAGGCTTCTAAGGATATGAACAGATAATTCACATGAAAATAATTATATAATGAGCAAACTTCTTAAAATTATTTAGGCTTATAATTAATTAAAGAAATAGGAATTGGGGGCTGGGGATGTGGCTCAAGCGGTAGCGTGCTCGCCTGGCATGCGTGCGACCCAGGTTCTATCCTCAGCCCCACATACAAACAAAGATGTTGTGTCCGCCGAAAACTAAACAATAAATATTAAAATTTAAAAAAAAAGAAATAGGAATTGAATTGGATGTGGTAGTACACAGTTATAATCCCAGCAACTCAAAGAGGCTGAGGCTGGAGGAATCCAAGTTTGATGCTAGTCTGGGCAACTTGGTAAGACCCTGTCTCAAAGTCAAAAATAAAACAAGAGTCGGGGCTGCTGGGGTTGTGACTCAGTGGTAGAGTGCTTGCCTAGCACATGTGAGGCCCTGGGTTTGATCCTCTGAACCAAATATAAATAAATAAAATAAAGGTCCATTGACAACTAAAAAAATACTAAAAGAAAAAAAAATATTAAAAAAAAAATAAAACAGGCTGGAGATGTATTTAGCTCGGTGGTAAAGTGTCCTTGGATTCAATCCCCAATACCAAAAAAAAAAAAAAAAAAAAGAAAAGAAAAAAGGAAAATACTAATTGAAATGGATTATATTAATATTACATTTTTTAATGATTTTCATGGACTTTAAAAAACATATGTTGTGTTCTAATCCATCTGGGGAACTTATGAAAAACTGGTAATCAGAGCCCCACTCCAGTAATAGCTATTATTTTTCATACATTCATTAGTTGTCTCTGTTTTCATAGCCATATGAAGGAACCTGGGTATTACAGACACACAGAAAATTAAATGACTTTCCCAGTGAATTGACATAGAGTAGTTTGAATTCTCAGCAAATAAAAATGTAGAACCATGCTGTTCCAGATTGCTTGGATACTGTGTTGAAATCAATAAATATCCTATCCAGGGGCTGGAGGTGGGGCTGGGGCTCAGTAGCAGAGCACTTGCCTAGCATGTGTGAGGTACTGGGTTCAATCCTTAGCACCGCATACAAAAATAAATAAAATAAAGGCATGCTGTCCATCTATAACTACAAAAAAAAAAAAAAGAATCCTATTCAGAGTTGATTATAATGTTGGGAGTTGCAAAGCAAGTTTGAATGAAAACATAGGATACTCTTGTTTTTTTCTTTTCTTTTTTTCCCTTTTTAGTACTAGGGATTGAACCCAGGGATGATTTTCCAAGGAACTAACTGAAAGAGGAGAGATGGGCTTACTGAGTAAACCCTTACTATGAGATAATTATGTGTAATTATATGTATTATATGTAATAGTGAGGGTCTTGTTCCTGGAATAAAATCAAAATCAAAGTAATTTATTTTTTATTCTCTAGTTTTTCCCTGCTACTTTTGGCTCTCTCCCTTTTATATATATATTTTGTTTGTTTGTTTGTTTGGTGGACCCTTGGAAAGAGAAGGAAAAGACTGGAACTGATACAGGTACAGGAACGTGTATATTTATTTGCTTTGAGTATGAAGACTGGTGAGTTGAAGTGAGTATATGAAATTATTTGGGGTTTTGTTTTGTTTTTTGTTTTTTTTTGTTTTTTTTTGGTGGTACTGGGGACTGAATCCAGGGCCTTGAGCATGCGAGGCAAGCACTCTACTATCTGAGCTATATCCCCAGCCACTTGCTTATAAATTTCATGGGTCATGGGCTCAGTTGTAGAGTACTTGCTAGTGTGAGTCACTGGGTTTTATCCTTAGCTCCACATATAAATAAATAAATAAATAAACAGACAGATAGATAAAGAAATAAAGGTGTTGTGTCCAACTACAGCTAAAAATTCATGGGTCATGGTATCTCTTCTTATTGTATAATACTTGTCATTTAGCACTAGCCATGAGCTATTAAAGGACAATTTATTTTATTTCATTTTATTTGTGGTACTCAGGGCCTCACACATGATAGGCAAGTACTATACCACTGAGTTTTTTTTTTTAAATTTATTTATTTAGTTGTAGATGGACACAATACCTTTATTTTATTTATTTATTTCTGTATGGCGCTTAGGATGGATTTCAGTGTCTCATCCGTGCTAGATGAACACTTTACCACTGAGCTACAACCCTAGCCCACCACCGAGCTTTTTAAATTTTATTTTGAGACAGGATCTCATTGAGTTGCCTAGGCTGATCTCAAACCTCCAGTCCTCCTGCTTTGGCCTCCTGAGTAGCTGAGATTATTAGGTGTGGCCCACAGCCTGGCTATAAGAGACATTTTAAAATGTCCTTAATATTACTATTTATTCAAAATGTTTTTATTCTAGTAAGACTTTATTGTTTTAACATGTAACTCTTGCATTAGATAAGTTGCTAGTTAATCTTTTTAAAAAAATATTTCTTTAGTTGTCAATGGACCTTTTTAAAATTTATTTCTATGTGGTACTGAGAATTGAACCCAGTGCCTCACATGTGCTAGGCAAGCGCTCTACCACTGAGCTACAACTCCAGCTCTTCTTCTTATCTTAAAAGACCCATTTATTCATTTTACTTTTATGTCAGTACTTTTTTGAGGTTTTTTTTTTTTAAATAACGTCATTATGTTTTTTGGTGGTCGTAAACTGAACTTTTTTTTTTTTTAATATTTATTGTTTAGTTTTCAGCAGACACATCTTTGTTTGTATGTGGTGCTGAGGATCAAACCCAGGCCGCACACATGCCAGGTGATCGTGCTACCACTTGAGCCACCTCCCTAGCCCCTTTTTTTGAGCTTTTGAAGAAAAAAAAAAAAGTCTTTGGGTTGTATTTTTTTTTTTTTGAGAGAGAGAATTTTAAATTTATTTTTTAGTTTTCGGCAGACACAACATCTTTGTTGGTATGTGGTGCTGAGGATCAAGCCAGGGCCGCGCGCATGCCAGGCGAGCGCGCTACGGCTTGAGCCACATTCCCAGCCCCTTTGGGTTGTATTTTGAGTAATGCTTGAGAAAAGAACTGCTTGCTGGTTGGTGAGGAATTAGGGGAAATAAAAGGTTTCTGAGGAATTCCCCAATGTTTAGCTTTTTTTCAGCAGCTCTAGTCCTTCAAGGAATACACCCCCCACCCTTAATTTCTTTTATAGTATCAAAATTTGGGTTATGTTAATTTTGTGTCTCCAGTGTGACAAAGGTGTCTGTCTATTGCAATAGAGCAATATTGTAGCTAAGTTATAAAGCAGTGTTGATCTAATTTTTTCATAAAAGTATTTATAGGGGAGAGTATAACTATAGGGGCATCTGGAATCTTGGCAAGATTTGAAGTAGTTACTAAATTAGGGAATATTTCTTTGAACTCTCCTGATTCATCTTTGTGCCAATTTTTTCCTTTTAATTTAAGACAACCTTTTTTTTTTTTTTGTAGATGGACACAATACCTTTATTTTATTGATTTATTTCTGTGTGGTACTGAGGATCGAATCCAGTTCCTCACAAGTGCTTGGCCACTGAGCCACAACCATAGCCCTGTCTGTGCCAGTTTTTAAGAATAGCTTTTGAATGATTCTTTCAGCTCTAATTTTAGAATAAAATCAAAGGTTGGGGGAGGCTTCAGGAAGTTACTACTGTGTTTATATAGCAGCCTCAAGTATCATTGGTAACCCTGGGATTGAGATTTTTAATATAATGTCTTTTCTAATCCATATGCTTTACTTGTATAGGGTGGTTAAGAAACTTTTATAGTAATAATAGGCAAAGTCGAAATGATCTGCAGTCTCATTGTTCTTCCCCATATAATGTTCAGTCTCTTAGGAACTAAGGTGAGATGATGGGATTATTCCTGGAACCACAGAAAAGAGCTGGAAAAAATTTAGAATTGTTTGAGAAAATAAGAAAGACAGAGTTCTCTGAGTGGACCAGAAATTTTGAGTTGTTTCTGGAAGATAGAAATGCACTAAGGTGCCCTAACTTTCAAAATTAGGCATAGTTTTAATTTGATTTTTAACTGTTGGGGGAGTACTAAAGATCATGTGAGGAATAGTAATGTTCTCATTTCTTTTTCTTTTTTTAAAGAGAGAGAGAGAATTTTAGTATTTATTTTTTAGTTTTCGGCAGACACAACATCTTTGTTTGTATGTGGTGCTGAGGATCGAACCCGGGCCGCACGCGTGCCGGGCGAGCGTGCTACTGCTTGAGCCACATCCCCAGCCCTGTTCTCATTTCTTTTGACTTGTGTGTATTTGTAAAACAACCCTCCTCAAAGGGATATGAATTTAAATATGCAGTGATTCGTTCTAAATAAATTTGAGTTTAATAACTTTTGACTCCTTAAATATTCTATGAGCACTCATTGAATTTTGAAACACCTTTTTCTTAAATTTGCTTATGTTTGGTACTTTTGCTTACATTGTTTCTCTAAAAGTTAAAAATTTGCAAATGTATGTTTTTGAGGTAAAATGCTCAATTGTTTTTGGTAGTAATTATAATTGAATTAATGCTTGGAAACATAACTGTATGTTCTGTAATTTGCTATGTTGTTTCAAGATTCTAAGCAGACCATATCCATTCTTGCTTATTTTAATTTAATTAATTTTTTACAGTACTGGTGTTTAAACCCAGGGTTTTTGAATGCTAGGCAAGTGCTCTACCAGTGAACTACATCCCCAGTCCTTGTTATTTTATTTTGAGACAGAGTTTCATTAAGCTGTCTATACTAGCTTTGAATTTGTGATCTTTCTGTCCCAGCCTCACAAGTAGTTGGGATTACAGGAGAATGCTACCACACTGGGCTAGCATATCTTTTTATTTTTTTTGTTACTGGGGTTAAAGTTGGGTGTGCTTTACCATTGTGCTATATCACCCAGCCCTTTTTTATTTTGAGAAGGTCTCACAAAGTTGTTGAGGCTGTACTTGAATTTGGAATCATCCTGTCTCAGATGCCTGAGTTGCTGGGGTTATAAGCACACACCACCACACCCAGTTTATCATATCCATTTCTAAAACAAAGTGAATAGTACAGTAAACTGGATTCGTACTTTTGTATTTTTTATCTTTAATTATGTTGTAATATGCTGTTTTTAAGTAGTTTCAGGGACTTACAACTGAAGACCAGTTATGAAGACCAGTTATCATAACAATAAGACAGTATAGTTTTAATTGGCCATCAAGTATTGATGAGAACAGGTTTATTATAAACCCTTTGCTGTTAAAATACTTATTTGGTAATCTCTTGAAGTACAGAATAATTCGTTGCTGCATAATGATTAGAATGAAATAATGCTTAAATCAGAGATACTTGAAATTAAGATGTCACTACACCTTTTATGTGTTTGTGGTTAAAAAAAAACCCACATAATATAAATATACCCTCTTAACAATTTTTAAGTGTATGGTACAGTATTGTTAGCTCTATGTTTGTAAACAAGTCTCTAAAATTTTTTAATCTTGCATGACTAAAACTCTATACCAGTTGAATAACAACTATTCCCCTCTTGGCAAATTCCGTTCTAGTTTCTGTTTCTGAATTTGATTGCTTTAGGTACCTCATATAAACGTAGTATTTGTCTTTTGTAAGTGGTTGACTTAACTTCATTCCGGGTTCATCCATGTTATATGACAGAATTTCCTTCTTAACCTGAACAATCCATTGTATATCACATTTTCTTTAATCATTCACCACTGTATAGACAATTTAATTGCTTACACATCTTAACTAATATAGATTATGTAACGAGGAACACAAACATCATTATTTGGCTTATCTTTTCTTGCAGATATATTCGACTTTATGGGAGAAAATTTAGCAAAGAAGATCATGTTCTTTTTATTAAGTTATTGTATGAACTGGTATCAATTCCCAAACTGGAAATCAGCATGATGCAGGGATTTGCCCGTCTCTTGATCAACTTGTTAAAGTAAGTTCATTTTCTATGATTTCTGCTAAGAGTTTAATTTTTGTTTGTTTTTCTTTTTGAGGTTTCAGGAAATGAGAGCCACTTTGGGAAAAGATCACAGAAAACATTAGCATAGATTTAATTTTGTGTATCAATTAACCTTTTAAATAAAAATTTTTATCTCCATGAATTCTTCTTTTCCATAGCACACATTCAAGTTTATATTGTGTGATTCTTTCATTTATCCTAATTATTTCCCCATATTGGTTATAATTTCCTGGAAGACAGGGGCCATTATGTTCTTTGACAATCCAAGATCACACAGCACAGTGTTGCAAACATTAAGTACCCCATAAATAGTGTGATAAAATAGGAAATTTGTTTGTAATAGTGGTGGCGTAAATTTAAATGCCCCTTTTAATCTAGTCCTTTTTGAGCAGCAGCAAGAATCTGGTGTATTGTTCTATTATTATGTTCTGCCAGTGAGTGTCTGAATGGGGAAAAGCAAAAGCTACTGTGATTAACTGTGCTTTTTATGTAGTATGTGACACACACACACACACACACACACACACACACACACAAACATGTTTTTTCTCTTTTTGACTAGGAAAAAGGAACTTCTTTCAAGAGATGATTTGGAGTTACCTTGGAGACCACTTTATGACATGGTAGAAAGAATATTATATTCCAAGACAGAGCACCTGGGATTAAATTGGTTTCCTAAGTAAGTATTTCTGATAAAGTACTTCTTGGGGGGGGCACTTGACTTGAGGGGATTGATCATGATTGAAGAATATTGGATCTCTTGAAATAAGCAATCAAATACACATTTTAATATGCTCATTTTAATGTAACTTGACTCCTTAGAAAATTCATTGCCTTCTTGAAATTATCTGAAAGCACACCTCTCAAGGCTTTCCCACCAAGATACCTTTGACATCCAGTGTCACATAATAACCAAAGAAAATAAGAGCCTGTTGCAGTGGGATAGGCCTGTAATCCAGCAACTTTGGAGGCTGAGGAAGGAGGATTGCAAATTTTTTTTTTTTTTTTTTTGTAGACCTGGAGACTTTTTTTTCCTTTCTTTTTTTAGAGAGAGAGAGAGAGAATTTTAATATTTAGTTTTTAGTTTTCAGCAGACACAACATCTTTGTTTGTATGTGGTGCTGAGGATCGAACCCGCGCCGCATGCATGCCAGGCAAGCGCACTACCGCTTGAGCCACATCCCCAGCCCCTGAGGATTGCAAATTTAAAGCTAGTCTCTGCAACTTAGGGAGACCCTGTCACAAAATAAAAATAGAAAGGACTGGAGGTGTAGATGAGTGGTAGAGCACCCCTGGGGTCTATCCCCAGTACCACAAAAGAAAGAAGATTGTAAAATGTGCATTACTTCTAATGATACAAATTAGATTTCAAGAAATATCTCTTTCTTTCCTTTCTTTCCTGGCGATTTAACTCAGGAGGGCTCTATCACTGAGCCATACCCCCAACTTTTTTATTTTTGAGACCGGTTTTTGCCAGCTTGCTCAGGCTGGACTTGTGGTCCTCCTGCCTCAGCCTCCTGAGTTGCTGAGATTGCAGATGTGCCACTATACCTGGCTTTAGCATTTTTCATTATATATCCGGGTGTGTGTATTTCTTTCTTTCTTTCTTTTTTGGTTGGGTGTTTTTTTTGGGGGGGAATCTTTTCTTTTTTGGAACTGAGTGTTGTATTGAACCCGGGGCTTTTGTGTATGTGAGGCAGGCGCTTTGCCACTGAGCCAAGGCCTCCATGTGTTTTAATTCTTCTAGTAAAAAGGATGCTTCAAGAAGATTCTTTGCATATTCCAGAGCACTCATATTTCTAAAGACATACACTCCTAGTTAAAGAATGTCAGTTTGAGTGGTTGACTGTTTTTAAAATCTAAACACAGACCAGTCTAACTGCACAGACCTTGGTTTATACCATTTCCTGGTAATATTCAGAATTGTTACTGATTATTGGCTTCTGGGACATATGTTCCAACTCTTTAAGACTTCTGCTTTTTGTAAGTTTTGTATTTTATTTTGAATGTACAGAGTACAATATAATCACCTGTCCTTTTAGGTTAATAGTGATTCAGACTTGACTGCTTAATGTCATTTCTCTTTGTTAATAGGGGTTCAGTTGTGACATAGCCCATAATTTTCTCAATTTTAACATTTTTGGATTTAAATGCTCTCAAATATGTGATTAGGTTTATTTTTAGGGACTTTTTTTCTCCACTTTTTTAATAGCTATTGCCTTTCTTTATCTAAACTGTCTAGAATTATTTGTCATATGCTTAAGTACTCATTACCTGAAGAGTACCATTTTATGTCTATTAATTTTTTTCTCTTTTATTTTTTGGTACTAGAGATTGAATCTAGGGTCCCTTAATTACTGAGCCACATCCCCAGCCCTTGTTTTTTTTTGGGAGACAGGATCTCACTAAGTTGTTGAGGGCCTTGCTAAGTTGCTGAGGCTAGTTTTGAACCTGCAGTCCTCCATCCCCCATTACAGGCATGTGCCACCATGCCCAGCATCTTTTTTCTCTTGTCTTTAAATATGTATTCCTGTAGTTTATTTCTCAGTCTTAGACATGTAGCCTCATTATTTCCTGTAGTCTCCTTAGTTAATTTCATTTAAACCAGGATGAACCCCCAGTTCCTTACCATAGACTTTTTAAAAAATGACTGCAGATGGTAGATTATAAAAGATTTTCAGTTCATGGACAAGTGGTGAAAAATGAAATGATATAAATAGAAAGGGTTAAAAAATGACTATAGGTGATCCTGAACTTTGGCCCTAGCTGGATTTTGGACAGTGGTCTCAAGAAGAGTGATCAGAATCATTTATTTTCTGAAGGTTTTATATGTTAAAACAAGGAAACTTTATTGCAACCATAAAGGTAATAAAACTCATCATGAAACTGATACAAGGTGTAAAATATGCTTTTATAAATTTTGCTATGCAAACTCAAAATTTAATATAAAAGCATTATAAAGATTGGTTTTGAGGGGCTGGGGTTAATAAGTCAGTGGTAGAGTGCTTGCCTAGCATGTGTGAGGCATTGGGTTTGATTCTTAGCACCACATATAAATAAATAAAATAAAATTAGGTCCATAAACAACAAAAATTTTTAAAAATTCCTTTTGAATACTCTTTCCCTCAAGGAGGATGGCATGAATTGGCTTGATTAAGCCTTCTTTAAATATGAGTTCAAAGAATTTATGATTGGCATACTACTTCATGGATTTCAGGGACCTTAGCACTGTATTCAAATCAGTTATCTTTCTGAAACTTTTCTGGCTTATTTTTTTTTGACTGCCTCTGAAAGTCATTAGTGAGAGGTAAGGGCATTCAGTTGGTTTGATGCTTTCTTGTCCTTCAGTATGTCCTGTTCTTAAAACATCCCATGCAAGCATTATCCTTTTGTCTTGCCTCTTCTTATAAGAGGCAGCTTCTTCTTACAAGGTTCTGGGTGAGCACTAATAAATATCTGGCTTTCTTCTTCAATAGTCCCAACTGTTTTGCCACAACATTTTCTGTTAGTGCCTGTTGGTTGGTACTTTTCATTTTCTAACCCTGAAATTTTGATGTCTTGCTTATGGTGTCTGAAGCATCAAATTGTCCTTGCTCTTATGGAAACCTTTCTGCTTTAAAATTTCACCACAAACACACACACACACACACACACACACACACACACACTCTCTCTCTCTCTCTCTCTCTCTCTCTCTCTCTCTCTCTCTCTCTCTCTCTCTCCCCCTCCCCCCCTCCTCCCTTTCCTCCCTCCCTCCCTCCCTCCCTCCTTCCCTCCCTCCCTCCCTTCCTTTGTATTGGAATTTGAACCCAGCAGTTTGCTCTGCCTCTGACTTACATCCCTGGCCCTTTTTATTTTTTATTTTGATATGGTTTTGCTAGTTGCCCAAGCTGACCTGGAACTTGTGATCTTCCTGCCTCAGCCTCCAAAGATATGGGTCATCATATCTGGCTGCTCTTAGCATTGTATTTTTTGGTACTTGGGATTGAAACCAGAGATGCTTAACCACTGAACCACAACCTCAGCCTTTTTTTTTTTTTTTTGAGATAAGGTCTCATCAAGTTGCTTTTAAAGCCTTTCTAAGTTGCTGAGGTTGGCCTTGAATTTTCATCCTCCTGCCTTAGCCTCCTGAATTGCTGGGATTACAGATGCTTATCACTGCGCCTGGTGCTCTTAGTATTCTTAGTATTTTAAAGAAACACTGTGGTTCTGCTGAAATCTTTAATTGATTTAAATAAGTAACTCAACTCTGATTGATTCACCACTCCATTGTTGTATATTTTTAATTATTTAAAATAAAATTTATAAATGATATAATTTTTAATAGCTATTTCCTTTCATTATCTAGAACTGTCTAGAATTATTTGTCATATGCTTAAGTACTCATTACCTGAAGAATACCATTTTATGTCTCTATTAATTATTTTCTCTTGTATTTTTTGGTACTAGAGAGTGAATCTAGGGTCCTTTAATCACTGAACCACATCCTTAGCCCTTGGGAGTGTAGTAGTGTAGTTCAGTATAGGTTGTGTGGTTATTAGCACTTACCAGGGCATGGATTTAGTCCCCAGCACCTAATAATAATAATATCACTACTATTATTATTTTAACCTACCTATGCTCATTATGTCTATTCAGTGGCAAATATTATTATTTTTATTATTAAACCTAAAAAGAGAAATAATAGGAAAGTAGTTCATTATAAAACATTTATGTCTCATCATGCACATGCATATTGTGTCATTACCTAAAAAGACACAATATAGTATTCATATTTTGCATCTACTTAATCTGAATATGTTTGGATATTTTTCTAAAATGCTTTCTAGACAAGTGCTCTAACACAGACCCCAACCCTCACCCCTACCCCCACACCATGGTACTGGGAATTGAACCTGGGACAACCTAAGGCCTCATCCAAAATACTAGCCAAGTGTTTTACCACTGAACTACACCTTCATTCCCTTCCCCACACTCCCAAGTACATTCTACATGTGGTTTAGGGACTCAACTAATTTTTGTTACCTTTTATCTTGGATTCAAATAATCAAAAATTTCTGCCTCATTCTTCAGTCCTTATTATTGGTTTCAGTACTCTTTGCCTTATCTTACTTTTAATTTGTAAGACCCAGACCTTCTCATTTCCAATCCAGTAGTCTTTTCTTTGTATCAGTGCTTCTTCGCATTTTCACTAACACCCTCTTCATGTCCCTAAGATATTAACTAAAGAGGTCCTGGAATGAGATATTTCTTGGAAGTTTCATGTATTCTCTTAAATGTTCATATCTGCAGTAGGTTTATTAGGTAATGTTTTTATAAGCAAACATTTCTCTGTATATCTATGACTAAAATTGATGTTCTAGGAAGATGAGCTATATTGTTCCAGTGGTGTGAAGTATTTCACACAGGGCTGTGTACCTTCACTATATAGAGTATATGTTATGAAGTACAGCATCATTGCTTGAGTCTTTTCTTTGAAGTGATAAGTTGTTCAAGTTTAAAGGGTTCAGAAAGAATACTGGTAATCTCCCAGAAACTCAGAAGCTGAGACAGGAGGATTCAAGTTCAAAGCTAGCCTTTGCAAAAGCAAGGTGCTAAGCAATGCAGTGAAAATCTGACTCTAAATAAAATACAAAAATGGGCATGCCCCTGAGTTCAATCCACAATACCTGCCCCCCAATTAAAAAAAAAATTATTGGGAATCTGAAACTACTTTTAAGAGGACTTGGTGAGAAGCTGCACTATAAGAAAAAATTAGAAATTTAGTGTCTCTGTATATAAGTTTAAAAATAGGCTAAGCATTGTGTGCACATCTGTAATCCCAGTGACTTGGGAGGTGGAAACAGAAGGATCAAAGTCCAAGCTAGCCTGGGCAAAATAGTGAGAACCTGTCTCCACACACAAAAAAAGAATATGGTACTTAAAAACATTTTGCAAGATTGTGATTTTCTGTAATTATTTTCTCTAATTTTCTTTAGTCCTTTTACTGTTATACTTTTGTTTTATTTTGAAAGTAACACCTTTATTTCTATTCAGATTAATCTGTATATAATTATAAAAATTCAGTTTGAAAGATTTTCACAGTGTTTTGGTACTTGGTCTTTCTTTATCACACTTGCCTTGAATTGAGGATTCCAGTAGTCTTTGAAGAAGTGGGAAGCCATACAGTGACACTTTCTTTCTCACTCCTCCAAGCAATCCTTTGTTCTCTGAATTTCTAATAATTTTTTATTTGCGTTTCTGCTTAACGTTCTGTTTCATGCATTAATACAGCAGTGCTTTAAATTTACAATCACTGGATAAAATTACTCTTTACAGACATTTTGTTTCCAAAACCCCTTAGCTTAAAAAGAGCCACTTACATGGCATGCTTATTTGTACTGGTATTTTTGTTTTGAGTATTTTCATCTTAGATGTATTCTGACACATTTTACAACAGTTTTGTCAGCTGACTGCATGTTTTCATACTATTTTTAGAATACTATTTTTATAATCTAACTGAAAGATTGCTTCATTTGTTAATTATTTGTCTTTCAAATCTAAAAGGCGTATCTTTTATGTGTTTGTCTTTTCTGAAATGACTGCTTAGCGTGCCATGCATTTGGAACAAAGGTTAACTTCTTTTTCTCTGCTCTTCTCCTTTTCCCTTCCCTTCTTTTCTTCTCCCAGGCTCTTTTTCTCTCCCTTCTATTTTTTTTTCTCTCTGTCTCAAGGGCAAAAGACCTTTTTCTTCACTCATCTATTTTTGCTTCTTACTGGAGAAAGAAGTCATCAGGGTTTTTAATTTGATAGAAAAAGCAGAATTGGAAAGGAGATAAGTAACTATGAACTTGACACTAGCAATATAACAAATGATTATTGTTTACATCATAAAAAATAAAAGCACAAATTGAAAGTTAGAAATATAGGAAGCACACACATTGTGTAGAGTATTGCTGCTAACAAAATGTATGGGAATTATACTTAGATCAATTTTTACAAATGGGTGCAGGTAACTCTTGTTGTTTTAAATATTATTATTTTGGTAGGATATTGCATATTGATATTTTAAATATTATTATTATTTTGGTAGGATATTGAATATTGATAGGGTCACTTTGTCACTGAACTATATTCCCAGCCCTTTTTATATTTTATTTAGAGACAGGATCTCCCTGAGTTGCTTAGGGCCTTAGCCTCCTGAATCTTTGGGATTATGAGCATGTATCCAGCAGTAAATATTGATTATTAATATGGTATTTGCAATGTTTGGGGATTTTTTTTTTAAAATGGTAGTTGTAGGGATTGAACCCAGGGCCCCACATGTACCAGGCAGTTACTCTTATCACTGAGCTAATTCCCCAGTCCCTGCAGTGATTTTTTAAAAAAAATATTTATTTATTATTTTAGTTTTCGGTGGACACAACATCTTTATTTTTTATGTGGTGCTGAGGATCGAATCCAGTGCCCTGCGCATGACAGGCGAGCGCGCTACCGCTTGAGCCACATCCCCAGCCCACCCTGCAGTGATTTTTTTAATACATTGTTTGAGAAACATTCTGTTTACTTAAAAAGAAGTTTTTTTTTTTTTTTTTTGCAGTATTAGGGATTAAACCTATTTCCACGCAAATGCTAGGCATGTGCTTTATAACTAAGTTGTATTCTGAGCCCTTTTTATTTTTATTTTTACATTTTTGAGAGAGAGTATTCCTCAGTTGGCTAGGCTGACTTCAAACTTTTGATCCTCTTGCTTCTGTCTCCAAAGTAGTTGGAATTAGAGAAGTGGAACACCATGCCTAACTGTATAAATGATTTTTTTAATGATTTTTAATATGATATGTTGTGTCTGTGGTACAGTGATGTTTTTTAAATAACTGTTTCTTTCTTATGGTTTTTAGAATTAAACTTAGTAGGCAAATGCTCTACAATTGAGTTATGTATCTAACCCTAAAAAAACTTATTTTAGGGAGAAAAAAGAATAAAAAACTTAGTAATTATTAGTTGTTATAATCAGGTTTATCATCACTTAGAGTAGTTATAAATGGTCTTTTTACAAATGGTAAGGATTACTATAGTTTTCTGCGTTTGCCATAGAGAGGTACTTTTCTCTAATTTTAATGAAAAAACAGTGCTCGCTTCATCAATGATAAAGATGTTATTTGTAACTTTGTTTATGGTGTAATTACCTTGACTTTAATTTTGTATGAAACGACTACTTGGTCATTTAACTGAGTAATATAAGATTTTGAAAGATTGGGTAGATGGAAAATATTTAACTGATTTGTGGCAGGTTTTGTTTATATTTAGAGAAAGTAAAACTGACTCCAACTCCTATGTGCTTGCATAAAAAGAAAGAATACTGTATAGGCAATTCCAATTAAATTATGAGGAGATTAAGGCAGAGAAATGCAGAATGCTGTTGATATAGTTTCCCATTCATTTATGAAAAAGTAAACATTATTCTGAAATCCTTTTTTTAATGTGTGGTACTAAGAATTGAACCCAGGGTTTAATTCCCAGTCCTTTTTAAATTTTTTTTTTTGAGACAGAGGGTCTCTAAGTTGCTGAGGCTGGCCTGGAATTTGCAGTCCTCCTGTCTCAACTTCCCAAGTCGCTGGGATCACAGGTGTGTACCACCACATCTGGCCTGAGGTCAAATTTTAGTTTAAACAAAGCTGCAAGTATTTCTGGCTATGAGCAGTTCAGTTTATTCTCCTATTATTTACTATACATTTCTTTGGTTTAGAGGTGAATATTGTCATGATAGTTAAATAAAACCATGGAGATGAGACTCAAAACTCAAATTTATATAAAATTCACTACATCAATAACTGGAGGCTAAGGTGATTGATTGTCTTCACGTTTCTTTGCTACATAGTTAGCATTTATTAGTGTGTCATAAGGAATGTCATCGTAAGGAGAAATTGCAATCCAGAGAGAATGAACTCAAGTCAATGGTCGAAACTGGAATAAGAACTCATTTTCTGCCCCAATAATACAGTAGCATTTGAAGAATTTCCCATTTTGATGTGATTTCCTAAATCATTAATTAATAGCCACTCAGAGGTGATAGAATCAATGTAAAAACAAAATGAGCACAAAATTTCAATTCTTAAAGACATCGAGAATGCAGTTTATTTTAGCTAAATATGAAGCAGTAATTGTTAACATTTATTGTGTTTAATTCTGGGTCACTTAATAACTGACTTATATATTATCTTATTAAATTTTTGTAAAAGTTCTATGAGAGGTAGGTATTGTTGCTCATTGATGGAAAAACTGTGCTATAATATTGTACTACTAGGAAGTAGAAGAATTTGTATTCATATTCAGATCTGTCTAACGTAAGCCCAAACTGTGAACCATTATATGATATTCTTTTCAACTTAACATGCCATTTCTAGGAGAAATTGGAGTATGAGAAAATCCATCCAAAGCTTAGTCACTCTGTAGATCCCTTTTGATTAAAAAAAGAGTGTTCTGAATTGTTATCACTTTAGTATTATAAATACTAAATCACTTTAGTATTATAAATTTCCAACAATTACAAAGTATGTAGTGATTATTCACTCCCTCTAAAACTTAATGAAATATAGTCTAGTAGCATCTAGCCTTAACCTTTTATTTTATTTTTAAACAGAAACATTGTTCCCTTCATCTTGAGAGATTACAAGAATCACAAAAGGTCACTATACAGATATCACAGGTTAGAGAGATTGTACCCTTTTCTGGATAAAGAGCATAAATCCAATGGTACAGGCCTTATGTATAAGAAGGGGTTGAAATCAGCCTTATTTAGGTGAATTAAATCACATTCCCACCAACCCTAGTCCTCATAATAAGTGAAGTGACGATACCAAGTGTTAATTAACTAGCGAAAACTTGTAGCTGTGCAGCCTTTTATGACTTGCTTTCTAGAATCAGTTTTGACATTAAGTCAAAATTCGTTGGTGTAGGAAGTTACTTAGAAGCAACAGGTTTTTGGGGTTACACTGTCTCAAACCAGTTGTCACAGAAGGAGTGTTAAAAAAATGTTAGTGGGAACACAAACATTAGGAAGTGGTAGAATTGTGTATCTTCAGCTTAATTCTCTGGAAAGATAGTTTATCATTTTAGAATTATTTTTTCAAAATCTGCATTTAAATTGGCCTATTATTTAGTTTGGAACTATAGATGGCTCTTCAAACCTTGCCTGTTTATTCTAAAATTTGTTCCTAAATTGTTCTTCAGTCTAAACTAAAAGAAGACCCAAGATCTGTGCTATTTGTTGTCTTGATAGAAAATATTTATTGAATATTGTAAATAAATGGATAAGCATAAATGTGTATAAATATATGAATAGACAGTCTTGTTATAAGCACCTTGGAAACGTTTAAGTAAAAATCAGAGCCGTGGTCTTCAGGGAGCTTTTAAGTTCAGTTGAGAGAAGTTTGCCCATTTTTTAACCTGGCAAACTTAGATTTTTTTCTAAACTGTGTTTCTGACTTGCTTAGATTTTTTTTTTTTCTTGTTGTTTTATTATTTGTTTTTGCTTTGTTTTCCCTGCAAGAAAGTAGAGATCCTAGCTCTCTGTTGATCAGAAAAAGTGCTTCATGATGGCTTTCTGGTCATGTGGCTCTCTTTAATTTAGAAGTCAACTCATGATTATCTCCTGGTTTCCTCTTCATTTAATTTTTCCGAGTAGTTTTAAAATTAAAATGATTCTTATTGCTCCCAAATAAAGAGATTATAGTTTTCTGTATTGGTAGTATAATATTGGTTATGCATGCTGAGTCTGTTATTCCTTGGAACTAGTTTCTTTGTAGTTTAGTTCTTTAGCTTTCAGAGAAGTTAAACTTTTGGACTAGGGAATTCAAAGAAGGTTAATGAGACTGTTAGGTGGAAACACTGCCTGAACATTACCCTTTTCCTCCATATATATACATATTTTTTTTTGTTTGTTTGAGATTTGAGAACTTTATTTTTACTCATACCTACCATCCTATAAGCAATCACATTTATTTTAAAATTTCAGTTCAAAATTACCTACTGTCCCTGTTTGGCTTGTTTGCAATGTGACTTCTTTTGACTATATTTCTAGCTAATATTTAAAATTTTCCACTCTGGTCATGTATTTAAATTAGTATACATTGACCTTTTCATTAAAACAGAAATGTTCATTTTAAGTTTATATGCTAATTTGTTTTGATATTCCCTTGAGGTTATGAAATGTTGAAAAATAAGTTCCAGCTTTTCATTTTACTCATCTAACTTTGCTAGTAGCTGGTCAAAGAGATGGCTGCTGTTTTTGATAATTGTTGCTGGCAATAAAGTGCCTTGGAGGATTATAGAACTCTTATTAACTGATTACAAAATTTATTTCTGGCAGTTGCTCATAGAAGCTTACCAGATTTGGTATGTCTGCTGTTTGTATTTTGATGTACATGCAGCATAATAAAAATTGAAGTTTCAAGTCACTGAGCACACTTCATGTGTTGATAAGTATGATCATTGCTCCCTATTTTGTAAAGATTGAAAATAATTTGGCCTTTTTCCAGTGTAATGTTTTCTTTGTAGCAGAGAAGGAGCAAAATGAGGGCAGAGGAAATAGTAGATTAGGAGTTTAGGTAGTTAATCCTTGCAGTTCTATTGTAAGAAAGAGAAGGGTTAGTTATTACATGTAAACAAATAATAGCTGAATATATGAACATGTCTTAGAAATTGCTTAATACTATTAATGTTCTTTAAAATAGCCCAATCTAATTTATCAAATGGCTTTTTCCTCCTCCAGTTCTGTAGAAAATGTTCTCAAAACACTCGTGAAAAGCTGCCGACCGTAAGTAGCTTCTCAATTTATAAAGCCTCTTGTGTCTGTGGGCCTTCCCCCAACTTTAGTATGTTTTGAAGAGAAAATTAAAGGTATAAATAGTTTCCAACTTTGTGATGTTAGTCACCTAATGTAGCATATCATTCCCAGCTCTTGAACTGAATTTTTCATGTTTTATTTATAAATTTAGAAAATTTTAAGTTACCCGTTATAAAGAATACTGTAATTTATATATAGCTATCTTTATTTGAAAGGTTTTCCTAAAGTATCATTTGTTATTCAGATCAGAATATTTTCTAAAATGAGCACTGTAGATATTACATTAAAATGTTGTGACAAGAATGTAGTCTAATTTTTTCCTAACTATGTTCTGTTTCAGAATATTTAATTCTGAATTCTTACATTCTTATGATAAATGTCCTATATTATGATTAAAAAATGAATATGGATAGAATTTAAGTCAAATCCAATTTTAGGTATTTGATCTATATTCTTGTTTTCTTCTGATGGTGGTGCTAGGGATGGAACCTAGTACTTCATTCATCTGAGCATACAGTCTACCACTGAGCCACATCCCCAGTCCTGAACTATATTTTTCTTATCCAGCCATTCTAAGGCTTTTTTTCTTGCTATAGATACAGTGGTAGTGCAGATATTTATCACTGACCTGTTATACTACTTAGTCTTGCGCAGATGTATTTTCAGCGAATGTAATGTCTCCCTCATAAGAGGCTTAAGATCTAACCTAAGTCACAAGCCCCCAATGAGCAGTGACATTTTTTAGGCAGTTACCATATTAGCCTACATTTCCTCACTGAAACTTAACTATTACCAAGGTACATACTTGTTCTTGGGTAATTTATAGAACTCCCAGTTTTTTTATTTTGGATTATTAGATTTATATATGAAATTCTTGAAGGTGAAACATAGTGTTTATTTTTTGTTTTGTTTTAACCCATTACACAGGACCTGGCACATAATGCTTGGTGAACTCAACAGAAATATTACTAGAAATGTAATTCACATAAAAGATTGAAGTATGATTCACATTAACACAGGTTTAGGAAAATATAGCAGGATTCATAGTATGTTGGGTAAGCCAAAAATATAAGTAGATCTGCAGGATTTTCCCAATTTCCTTGGGTAGAATTCATATTTCTCAGACATTATTTCTTTTTTTAAACCTCTTAAGTTGAATGGGCAACCATATATGTGTCATCTTTAGCCATTTACCTTAATATTGTACGTATATGCACACTTGAGAGTTTAATTTTGTTACATATCTACCCCAGGGATGCTTCTGGCCATGTCACATAATTGCAGAATATTAGAATCTTTAGTACCAGATTCTTAGTCCAGTCTTCTGGTACACAGAAGGATTTAGCAGTTCCATGAGGGTAAAAAGTGTCCAGAGATTCATCCAAAGGGGTCAAAAGTCCGGATGTGGTAGCCCACACATGTAGTAATATCGGTGACTCAGGAGGCTGAGGCAGGAGGATCAGAAGTTAGAGGCTAGCTTCAGCAACTTAGTGGAACCCTGTCTCAAAATAAGATAAAAGGCTAAAGATGTAGCTCAGAGGTAAAGCATCCCTTTGTTCAATTTCCAGTATCAAACAAATAAACAAGAATAACAAAGGATCCCAGAGATCTCTAGACTGATTCCAATTTTACTCACTTACTGATTTCCATTTCTTATGTAGAATGGGCTCATATAAGACATTTTTAAAATTACTAGTACATAGGACAAAGAAAAAAAAAAAAAACAACCATGCTTAATTTTGTGGGTGATTGAAGGGTTTTTAATCTAATTTTGCCAACTTCACAGAAGTTTTTTAAAGATTTTTTGACAAAAGAGAATTTACTTTATCCCAGGTGTATTAGGATATATATATATATATATATATATATATATATATTATTTTTTGTAAAAATGTGTGTTTTTGTGGGCTATCTTGACATTTGTGGTATGTGATATACTTTATAAAATCCACAACCCTCCTTTTTGTGGTGCTAGAGATTGAACCCAGGTGCTCTACATCTGAGCTAAACATCTCATCTCTTCCTTCCCGTTTTTGGTCAGTCATGAATTGATGTTGTAGAGTTTTTAGCCAATGATCAGACACATGAAAACTTTCTTTTTTATTAGGTATTTTCCAGCAGATGCAACAGCAGAAATGCTAGAGGAATGGCGGCCTTTAATGTGTCCTTTTGATGTAACGATGCAAAAGGCCATCACTTATTTTGAAATATTTCTTCCTACCTCCCTCCCTCCAGAACTTCATCATAAAGGTTTTAAGTAAGTATATACGTATATTAACAAATTCAGTAACATAGCAGGAAATACACATATGAACAACCTAGTAAAGCAGTAAGTTTAAATTTGCAAACTCATCCATTATGTTTATTATACTTGAAGTGTGTGAAGGCTAAAACAGTTGAACAGAAGATCGTAAATAAAGAGAAAATAAGGTTGTGTGACAAGCCAAATAAGAACGAGGGCTTTAGGAAATTAGGAAAGAAAGGAAAAGAGAATAGTAAGAACAAATAGTAACCGGAAGACATTAATGGACAAAGTCAGGGGAGAGAAAGAAAATTGGAAACAGCTATTAGGAGTTGACAGTAATAATTTAACAGTACAACAGATGTGTTAATAGATGAGATCACATTTTATAGCATAAATTAGGAAGGGAATATTCAGACAAGAAATATTCCATTATTTTGTTAAGTTTGTAACTTTCAGTATTATTTTTTCTAGGTTGTGTAGTTATCAGTAAGAATAATAGATTTAAAAAATACAATGGATACCTGGCTTTGAACCACTTTCTATAATCACTTGCTATTCATAACAACATTTTTCTTCTTCAGACTTTGGTTTGATGAATTAATTGGCCTTTGGGTTTCAGTGCAAAATCTCCCACAGTGGGAGGGGGTGAGTATCCTGTTTTTCTTGTTTTTTTATGTTTTTATTTGGAGATAAATAGATCACTTGACAAATAACTTCAGTTTGTTAGAATTTCGATTAGCAATGTTATGATCAATTCTTTTTTCATTTTATTTACTATTTTTCTAATAAAAGTAAACATCTGCTTATCAATATCTAGGAGTATATATTACAAAATGCATAAAGTATAAAAATATTTTCTTTGTAACCTACACTAGATAGTGCTGGACACATGATGGATTTTTTTTAAAAAACATTTTATTGGATTAAAATTTCCTTTTCTGTTTTGTATTGTTGATGATGTTTTGTCATTTTTTTTTTAGAAACATTTTAGATGCCAAATGAGTGACATAAATCAGAACTTAAATTTGGAGATTTTTTTTAAAAAATCTGTCAAATTATCCTAATGACTGCTAGTAAGAACAAATGATTAAGGGGCAGGACTATGATATTTTAAAGCAGCAAGAAATACTCTCCTTAACTTTGTTTTGTTTTGTTTATTTTCAGCAACTGGTAAATCTCTTTGCTCGATTGGCTACAGATAATATAGGGTACATAGATTGGGATCCATATGTACCAAAGGTAATTAAGAACATTTTAACATATATACAACAGCACTGACAATCAACTTTGTATTGTAAAGGAGAAGTGTTTTTTGTATACTAATGCCCAGTGGCACATAAATTTTTTTTTTTTTGGCTCTTAGTAAAAATAGAGATGAGCCAATCTTTTCAGTAAGCAACTGAAACATCAGGGTATCAAGAGTACATGATTTTTGTCTTTGCTATAAGGACATGAACTATAAGTTTCAGAGTGAGTATAGAAGTACTAAGTATATTAAGGGTGTCATGGATTCATACCTTTGAAAGCAAATTTTGGGCATTATATTTGATTACTACTATTAAGGGGTTACACACTTTTTAAATCACAATATATATTTTTCTATAGTAAACTAAGGTAGAGTGTCTCTAGGTTCAGGTGTTTCTTAATATTGCATCTTTGATATTTCACCTGTAGAATTACTTCTGGAACATTAGTAGGACTAGAGATAAGACATCCAGGTGTTTTTGATGTATACACTGATGTTAGAACAGGACTGGAAGTAAGAGAAAGGCTGTGGTTGCCTTGGTTTGTTCTTTCTCTTGCCTTTGGCTATTAAAACTAATTGAAAGGAGAAATACTTCCCCCCCACCTTTGGGCATCCATCAACGAAGATATAGATTTAAAACATAAATTTAATTGCATTACAATGAAATTATTGTGTGACTGATTAAAATACAAATACTTAAGGGAAAAATGAAGCTAGCATTAAAATTTTGAAATAGGAAAGTAATTGGCTAGAGATACTTAAATTTTAGTTGGTGGTGTTGTGCATCCTGGGCGTGGAACAGGAGCATAGGAATGATAATTTGTGTATGTGTAGAGAGAGGCAGGTGGGTAAAAAATTTTCATGTCTAACCACATATTGTTTTGCCTTTTTATGTTGAACTATAAATCTCATTAATTTTGGGAGACATGGACACAGCTGATTATCATCCTTGTGCCTGTGACCTATGTCATATGGTGTATCTATTAATATTTATGTATTGTTTTTTAAAATTAAAGCAAATGACTAAACAATTATAATGTTGCTTAAAGACCTCCAAGATGAGATGAGAGTATACTCAATATCACTAATGTATAGCACTAAGCTATTTAAGAAATTAATTTTGATACCTTAAGTTTTTATTCTTAATTCTTATCCTTTAAAAAAAAACTTTCCTTTTTTTTTTTTAAAGATATTTACAAGAATTTTGAGAAGTTTGAACCTCCCAGTCGGAAGCAGTCAAGTGTTAGTTCCAAGATTTTTAACAAATGCTTATGATATAGGCCATGCTGTGATATGGATCACTGCCATGATGGTTTGTAATAAATAAATTTGTCATCTCTATTTTGCCTTAACCATACAAAAAATTGAAGTTCATGTTTGTAGTTTGGTTGGTCACTTGAATCTTGGATATATTGTTTCTTGCTTGCTTGTTTTCATGTTCTGAGGATTGAACCCGGGGCCTGGGGCTTGCTAAGATTCTTGGATATTTTCTTATGTTGTTCATTTCTGATGATGTTCATGTATATGAGATCTAGAATGTAGTCATAATCCACCATTTGTAAATCTTCTTAACCAATGCATCTTACAAATAGGATGAAAAGTTTTGAGGAATTCAAAATGTCAAACATTTTTCACAGATGTGGAACCAGACTCAGATAAGATACTCTCCCAAGATAGGATTATAACACAGAACTGACCAGAAATCCCATTATTCTTTCATTGTTAATATTCACATAAATTTTTATTGAAAACAAAATTTTACAATTATCTTAGTGAAGGGAAAAGTATGAAGGATCAATTGATTGTCATCATTGAAGAAAATAAAAAATATGTCATAAGTTTAGATTTTGGTGTCATCTCAGGAATGCAGTTTTAGAACAACTATGATTTTCTGACGTTGATAAATTGCTTCTAGAGCTCTCTCCTTGAATTGTTCTGTTAGACATCATTTTTGTGGAAAAGACCAAGTGATTGTTACAAGCTTATAGCAAGAAATTCAAACTCCCCGTTGTTCTTACCATTTTATTGTTAAGAAGAGAAATCCCATTTTCCTAACATTCAGTAAGAGATGAATACAACAACTACATGTTTGCTTACTATCTTATATAAGCAATAAGGTGAAACTCACTTTTTGGGAGCCACAGAACTAGATGGTGATTAATGTAAGCCTTGAGTTCATTTTGCTCTGCCTTCCCACACAGTTCTCATTGGTGGCTACATTTTGTGTTAAATATAAAAATAAAATTAAAAAAAAAAAAAACTGGTCATGGTGACACATTCCTATCATCCCAGCTGCTAGGGAGACTGAGGCAGAAGAATTGTTTGAGACCAGCCTGAGCAACAATAGCAAGACCTATCTCAAAATAAATTTTCAAAGGGTTCTGAGGATGTAGCTTGGTGGTAGAGTGCTGGCCTACCTGGGTTCAGTTCCCATTACTGGAAAAACAGCCCCAGCAATAAAATCTATAATGCTAATTATTGCCAGAAGTTTGCAGATTTTTGCATTTTGCTATAAAATTATTATGGTCTCTGGCCTATTCTAGATACTGGATTTAGAAACATGAACATGGATTTCATTTAGCAGCTAGTCATGTTTCTAATATAATTTGACATTTTAGTTTACTTTTGTGCTGTGTCTTGAAAGGTCACCACAAGACAAAGATTTTAAGTTCAAATTGTAGTTCTCTATCAACTTGATAGAAGAAAGCTATCTTTTTTCCCCTCATTTTCCTTCTAATTTATGTTGTTTGATTGTTTGTTTTGGTAATAGATTGAAAAATAAAAATAATTTTCTTATTTGAGTAAAAAATAGGGCCCAATATAACAAGTTTGGACATTTTAAAGCTTTGGAAGTAATCATAAAATATATAACTACATTTATGTAAAGCATCCCTTACCATTCCAAAGGATGAGGAATTCACTTAATGATTCATTTAAGAAATGCCTTAGGTGCTTCATATTAGCCATCATTAGTTATTTTTGGATAATGATCTTAGTAATAAATTTTAGTATGCATGTTATTTTACTTCAGAACTCTAAAATATATTATTAAGTTGAAAAATATACTTTCCCCCCCAAGTGTTTAATTTAGTTGCTTTTATTTTTAGTAGAATGTTTTAAATTGCATTCGATTCATTGGGGAATTGTTTTGATCCTTATTTAGAGATAGAATTGATTTTTGTCATCAGTGTGAAGGTGAACCACATTATAGATTTGTATATAGGCCTGGGCCTGTTGACCCTGTCTCCTTTTTTTGCAGTGTAATGTAGATATTGACATTTTTATTCTTTTATTTGAACAGGGTGGACCAAGTAAGCTAGTGCAAAAACACTTAGCTGGTTTGTTTAACAGCATCACATCTTTTTACCATCCTTCAAATAATGGGCGCTGGCTGGTGAGTATGTTCAATTTGATCTATAGTATTTAAAAAATTTAAAAATATGGTCATACTTAACTATTGCCTAGTAAGTCATTACTTTCATAGAACATACAGAAATAAGACATACTGCTATGGGTTACTGATGACAAACTGCCATATTTTGCAAAAGACAATAACAAAAATGCCATAGGATCGTCTTTTCTATTTTATCATGTCAGCAGATTTTTTTTTTCTTTTTTACTTCCTTAAAATGGCTTTTTATGCAACAGAAAATTTATGTGGTACTAGAAATTCTTAAAACTAGAATTTGAAACTCATTTGTATTTTATTTATTTGGTACTTGAGAATTGAGCAAGGGACCTTTTTATTTTTATTTGGAGACAGGATCTCGCTAAAATTACTGAGGTTCTTACTAAATGCTGAGACTGGCCTCAAATCCGTTGAGTCACTGGGATAACAGGCATGCACCACCATGCTTGGCAAAACTCATTTTTTATTAATTGTTCTCAATATTTAATTAATAGTGTTTAATTCTGTACAGTTTTGCAGTAATCTTTATATTTAGAGCTGTTATTTCAAAAATCCTTTCTTGAGTGGATAGAGAAGAGCCATAAATATCTACAAGAGAAAGTTGCATCTACCTAGAACTTTTTGTTTCTTTGTTCCCAGAACAAGTTAATGAAACTACTTCAGCGATTGCCAAACAGTGTTGTTAGAAGATTGCATCGTGAAAGATACAAGAAGCCCTCTTGGTTAACTCCTGTGCCTGATAGCCATAAGCTTACTGATCAAGATGTTACAGACTTTGTACAATGCATTATTCAGCCTGTTCTTTTGGCTATGTTTAGCAAAACTGGTAGTCTAGAAGCAGCCCAGGCTCTGCAGAATCTTGCACTCATGAGACCTGAGTTAGTAATACCCCCTGTGCTTGAAAGGTAAGTGCTATACCTGTTTAGTGGAAGGTTCAACTATAGCTCTTAGTCTTGTTATCTGTTCCTTTTCCTTTCTCTGGAATCTGTTTTGCATTTTCAGGGCTTTTATCTATTTTTAGAGGAGAAACAAGAGGTTTTAACATGATTCGTAACTTGATAAAGATTTATTAGGGAGAAAAAAATGAAAGGGAAATGAATAGTGTAAGTATTTTGGATATCTACATATGATAGTTACCAGTTTTTTTTTTTCATAAATTAAGATCTATTTTTTTCCTTCAAAATGTGTCACTGAGTATTGAGAATGTGAGAATGTGGCAGTGAATCAGTGATGATAGGAAAATTTCATTATCTTAATTATTTTCATGTATTGTATAATCTTTGGTGTATTGTATTTATAGTATAAATTTGATTGCATTCATTTTATTTTGTGTGTTAAAACAGTATCTTAAGTAGCTCTCTAATTGCCTAGTTACTCTCACAAACTAGGAGTAGTGTATCCTAAGAAGGAGATGTAGTTTTTTGAGTGTTCAAGAAATTATTACTTCAGCTTTCTATTAAGCATCGTCTTTTTCTGCTGCCTGAACTTGAACCTTACTGTTTTTCTCTAAAAGGTAAAAGGAAACATGTTAGTTTTTGGATCCCAGAGTGATCTACAATTGAATTTCATAAGAATTTATGTAGGGGTCCTTAGTGAAGGAATCCAGACCACAGTCTATTTGAACCTACTGTTGAGTCAGGATATGTAATATAGTCACAGTTACTTAAACACACTATTTAAGATATTTACCAAAATGTGGCTCCATTACCTATACATTTCAGTTGCTTTATGATGCAGTTTCACCCTGTTTTCATTGCAATGAATATTCAAGTTAGGTTGTACCTTACTTTCTCAGCCTCATTTCTTTGGAAGTGCTGGGAGTGTAACTGAGAGCCCCCACCCAAATACATTCTAGGCAAACACTGTACCACTCACCTGGTGTACATGTCTTAGAACAATGAAACTCTTGAACTCATAGAAGATAATTAGTAAATGGTATAGAGAAGGTGACAATTTCCCCTATCTTCAGTTCACAGTGTCTTTTGCTCCTTGATCTCTACTGGGTAATAGAAGCTAACAGTTATGGTAGGTTCATTGATGTTCCCTAGGGAGGAGGGACTTCAGCTATTTTCATACCTGAAATTTTGGAGGAGGATTTCAGTGTTTTTTACTTTTCCTTTTTTTTTGGTACCCAGGCTTGAACTCAGGGGTACTCTACCACTGAGCCACATCCCCAGCCCTATTTTGTGTTTTATTAGAGACCAGGTCTCACTGAGTTGTTTAGTGCCTTGCCGTTACTGAGGCTGGCTTTGAACTCGCTATCCTCCTCTCAGCCTCCTGAGCTGCTGGGATTAAGGTGTGTGCCACCGCACTCGGCTTACCTTATTTATTTTTGGACTGAGTAATTATGAATAATGAGATAAAGTATTTTGTAGAAGGAACAAACTTTATAAACAAAATTGTGTACATTGGTCACATCTTTCTTCTTTAGTTCTCAATGTTTGGATAAATTTAATATATTGAGCAATATTGTGTGTTTAGCCAAAATGTCATTTTTTTGAGACTTTGAACTGTAATTCTGTGCTGTGTTGTGACATGACTTATTTTTAGTTTTTTTTCCTTTTATAAATGCAGAACTTAAAATAAAGCTGTAAGCCCCACATGGTAGTGTACACTTTAGAGTTTTGCATTTCCAAAGATTCTTTAGTGTAATGTGCTTCCTTCATTTTTTACAATAGGACATAGGTTTTTTATTTTTTTTTAAATCTTAGTTATAAATTTCCTTCCTTTCTCCACATAATACATAATGAAATTTCCCATATAAGTGGAATTTAAAATAACTATATTTTGGATACCCCTGCCTTCTTAAAATAGATTGATATTGTTAGCTTTTAAATATTTCGTGACCATTTGTCTTTTTTTTTAATTAAATCTTTGTTATCAATTCATTAGTTACCTTGTTATTCACATTTGTCTTTGTCTTATTCCCCACAGTTCTCTCCCTCTAGTGCCAGTAATATTATCATGTTTTGTATAACTGATTTGTGATTTTAAGCCTTTTTAAAAAGAGCAGGTTACATTTCAGTGAGATTGTATTTCCTATAAAAATGATGAGTGGGTATTTGTAACTTATTCCTGTATTTTAATTTATTATTATTATTATTATTATTATTTGGTACTGGAGTGAATCCAGGGGCACTCAACCATTGAGCCACATCCCCAGCCCTTTTTTGTATTTTATTTAAAAACAGGGTCTCAACTGAGTTACTTAGGACCTTGCTAAGTTGCCTCAACCTCCTGAGCCACTTGAATTATAAGCGTGTCCCACTATACTCAGTTTCTAATTTATTATTCTTAGTTGAACCATTAGGTTAGTATAATGTGGATTAAGGTGGATAAAATAACTCAAGTCCATTAGTTTATTCTCTTCTTCATGTAGAATTTGCATGGATAGAGATGACAATAATAGGGGATTGGAAAAAGATGAACCAGACTATACTTTTTTGTGCATGTACTTTTCCTTTATATGTGTGATTCTATTAACATTGACGGCAAATTTTCACTCAAGATACTCTGTTGATTTATTTTTTACATCACAATGCAGTATATGAATTTAGTATATTTAATGTTGTAAAATTCTGTTTTCAAACTGTAGAACATATCCTGCATTAGAGACATTAACAGAACCTCACCAGCTCACAGCTACTTTAAGTTGTGTAATTGGAGTAGCCCGAAGTTTGGTATCAGGGGGCAGATGGTTTCCTGAAGGTCCAACACATATGCTACCTCTGTTGATGAGAGCATTGCCTGGGGTGGATCCAAATGACTTTAGTAAATGCATGGTGAGCATATTGATGATTTTTTTTGATTCTGTGTTTATATTTTGTAAAAGAACATCTTGAATTTAAAATCTGAAGTTCTTTATAACACCATTCATCATAAAATCTGTTAATGATAACAGCATTACATATGTTGGTGCCTAAGTTTAGATTTATGAGAAATTGTTGTAGCTTATACCTTCCTTTGTTACGTAATTTCCCATAACCTATATATATTTAATGATAGTAAGAGGGTTTTTTTTTTTTTAATTTTTGTTTGTTTGTTTGTTTGTTGTTTTTGTGGTGCTGGGAATTGCATCCATCCCCAGCCCTGATCATATGATTTTTTAAAAAAATTTTTTAGTTATATATGACAGAATGTATTTTGGCCAACTACACATATATAAAGAATAACTTATTCTATTAAGTTCCCACTATTGTGGTGATCATAATGATGTTTTAAAGCTCATTAGGTATTTACTATTTTTCCTTAAACAGATATTTTTAAAACTACCCCATGTTTTGATCATTTACCTTTTCCTTCATCTATCAGCATAAAGGGAATGTGAAGAAATATGCCAACTTCTGCTTATATACAGCTAGTGTCATTTTTCTCATTTTCCCTTTCTGGTTTTCTAGGTTCTGAATGAGCATTTTATTTTTACCCTTAGTTAAAATAGTATTACACTTGAGGTGGAAAACTAAGCAACTTTTCAGTAACAAAAGATTGGAGAACTTTGTGCCTAAACCTAATAAGTAACTATATGGAAAATAAATTTAGTACAACTTCATTATTGAAGTGACAGCCAGTTAAGTTTTGGGTACTTAAAAATGTGAAATTCTAAGGGAAAAATATTCAGAAAGATTGTTTCAGTATTTCCCTCAAGATAATTTTGGAGAGGTGAGCATGCTTGAAGTGAAATAAAATTATATGATTAATGTTGAAAATTTTTTGCATCTTCCCACAGATCACATTCCAGTTTATAGCAACATTTTCTACTCTGGTGCCTTTAGTAGATTGTTCATCTGTACTGCAGGAAAGGGATGACCTAACAGAAGTAAGGATGCTGTCTGGTTAAAAATTATTAAATTCATTTTTAATTCTTAAAGCATGTGCGTTCTTAATGTATATTAGATAGTTTTAAAACAAACTTGGATAACTCTACAAAAGTTTCATTTACTAGAATGGTATAAATAAAATGCCAGACTATCACTGGGTAAGATAGTCTATGTAGCACCTACCATAGGAAGTGGGTCAAAGTTTTTTCTATCAACCTAGGAATAAACTTTCCCAGTATTGGCATCTAATGAAAAGAGACTTTGTGGGGAGGGTTATGGTGTTTTTTTTTTCATAACTATTTTCTGTATTATAATCATGTTAATACTTGATTTGCTTCATTTGGATATCAAGTAGTGAGACACCATTCTTTTTATACTAGCAGTTTTAACTCATTGGTAATAAAGTTGACTACTTTTTTAAAAAAATATTTATTTTTTAGTCATAGTTGAACACAGTTCCTTTATTTCACTTAGTTTTATGTGGTGCCAAGGATCAAACCCAGGGCCTCGAGTGTGCTAAGTGAGCACTCTACTGCTGAGCCACAATCCCAGCCCTTATGTTGTTTTTGACCCTTGTAAAATGTGTTAATTACCTTTTGTTTGGTTCCTAGAAAGTAGTGGATTGAGTTGTTCTAAATTGATGTGTGATTATGGTATTGTTTCTCACAGTATCCAACACAATAATTCAGTGTTAAATCTGTTTTAGGCCATAATTGGGTTTTGTTAGTTCAGAGAAAAAAAAAAATCAAAGGCTATTTGTAATCTCTCTCCACATTTGGGTGTTACAGGTGGAACGAGAACTATGTTCCGCCACAGCTGAATTTGAAGATTTCGTCTTGCAGTTTATGGACAGGTGAGCACCAGCTAATAGCTGAGGCTTGTCTTTCTTTGGATATTTGGAAAATAGCTGTTCTACCCTAGACAGAAATTTCTCCCTATCACTTGAAAAGTGATAGATATTTAATTTGTTTAAAAAAAAAAGAAGCTTATCTAACTATCATCAAATGTTAAACCAGGTTTTAGTTGCTAAAATTATATTTTGTATGGATTATTTAGATGCTTTGGACTTATAGAAAGTAGTACATTGGAGCAAACAAGAGAAGAGACCGAAACTGAGAAAATGACTCACTTGGAGAGTTTGGTTGAATTAGGTCTGTCTTCTACGTTTAGCACAATCCTCACACAATGTTCCAAAGAAATATTTATGGTAAGAAGATTATTTTTTTAGTTTTATTTGATGTTTTAGAATTGAGTGTCAGTTATTTTAAGTGTATATACCATGCCAGATCCCTTTCTATACTAAGGTTTAAAAAACCTATACAGTTGGTCCTTAATATTCACAAATTTTCAATTTGCAAATCTTCCCACTTGCTTAACTTTGTGACCCCCAAATCAATGCTTTTGTGAGAACTGGTGTAGAATGACCAAAAAAATTTGAATTAATTCATACACGGTCCTGGCCTAAGGTTGAACAAGGCCACACTTTACATTCTTTTTCCATTCTTCTAACATAAACAGGTGTCCTTTAAACTTTTTAGTGCCATATTGGTTTGCATTTTCATTAGTGATTTTGCTGTTTTAAAATGTTAAAATGGCCAGGTATGGTGGCATACCCCTGTAATCTCAGCAACTTAGAGAGACCTTGTCTCAAAAAGTTAAAAGGGCCAGGGATACAGATCAGTAGTACAGTGCCCCTGGGTTCAGTCCCCAGCATGGCAGGGATGGTTAAAAATGGTTCCCAAGAATGTAATGCTTAACTAAGGTCTAGTATTCCTAAGCCTAAGAGTTGTGCTGTGCCTAATGGGAAAAAAATAGGCATGAGTTTTATAGTTGTTAACTGTGAGTTCAATGTTAATGAATCAAAAATAAGTATTAAATGAGTGTCCATAAACAGATACACATCAAACAGGTTTATGTACTGATCACTTGACAAAAATGTTGTGACCAGAGGCTCACAACAACCTAATGCTATATTTCTCTTAGAAGTATTCCCAGCAACTTTACAGAACATAACTACCATGAATAATGAGAAATGACTATGTTGTAAAAATTTACAATTAAATATAATTAGAAGAGAAGTTTTGGGAATTATTTATGCCATCACATGATCGAAATCATATCCTTTGAATAAATGGGGGGTGGTGGTAACTGGGGATTGAACTCAGGGCATTCGACCACTGTGCCACATACCCAGCCCTATTTTGTATTTTATTTAGAGACAGGGTCTCAGTGAGTTGCTCAGAACCTCACTAAGTTGCTGAGCCTGGCTTTGAATTTGAGATCCTCCTGCCTCAGCCTCCCAGGCTGCTGAGATCTAAGGGTATGACCTGGCCTTTGAGTAAATTTTGACAAATTAGAAACAGTTGTCCCCATAAGGCATTTGATATTTGATACTGGTTGGTACCTAAATTTTTACAGTGTGGCCTTTAAGAATACTCTTTATGGGGCTGGGGTTGTGGCTCAGAGGTAGAGTGCTTGCCTAGCATGTGTGAGGCAGTGAGTTCGATTCTTAGCACATAAATAAATTAAATAAAGGCCCACCAATAACTTAAATAAAGACCATTCTTTATTTGTACCTCTTTTTTTTTTTCCCTCTGAGATTATCACTGTTTAACATGTTCATCCTGGCTCAGAGCCAACTGCCATCCAACTGCATGGTTACTAAGATTATGTTAGTATAAAGAAATGAACATAAATCATCTCTTGTTTAACAGAGTAAAAGTTGTTTATAGTTTTCAGCATTGTTAATCCAAGTTTAGAACTCATTTCTTCATTTAGCCAACAAGTACAAATTCTGTAACATGATTATAAAATTAAACAGGCAGCTTGAAGTCTTTTTAAAGCAGGGTTAGTTTTATAGTTGTTAGAAGGACAAATTTTAAGTGTTAAAATACTCCAGAAATTTCCACTTTTTGGGTTAACTGTGGTAATTAAACAGCATTTGCTGCTATTAGCTACTGTTTTGTTCATAGGGTTTTTGTAGCAAGTAAAATATTATTCCTTAAATGTTTTGTTCAAGTTAGGATTGTCTTCACAGATTGTTCTTAGACCTGAATGTAACATTATTAAGCAAATTGTATAAAATCAGATGGCTACTTGCTTACTTGTTATTTTTAGTATATTTATCATTTTCTTTTATATTCCATAAGATGTTTAATTTTCTTAAAAATGATGATTAGGCATTTTCATTTTTTTAATATATCTTAACAGGTGGCCCTTCAGAAGGTTTTTAATTTTTCTATTTCACATATATTTGAAACAAGAGTGGCAGGCCGCATGGTGGCAGACATGTGCCGTGCTGCTGTAAAGGTGAGTTTAGTTATTTTGAACTAATGAATTAATGTCTCAATAATCAACAAGTTTGTGTGGTTAATTATTTCAGAAGTGCTTGTATTGAAAATACATAGTGTGTCAGTAGCTGCTTACAGCCCCCCTTCGCCACTAAAAACAATGCTAGTGTATATTTTGTGACTGTTAAATGTTTGCCTTTCATAAAAGTTATTTTTGCAAATATGTTTTCAGTGCTGCCCAGAAGAAGCTTTGAAGCTATTTGTTCCCCACTGCTGTAGTGTTATAACTCAACTTACAATGAGTAAGTCATAAAATTAATATTCTATGTCTTTACAAGTCCAGATATATTTTTTTCTTCAGTTTTAGAACTCTGTTAATGAAAATATATTCCTTGAACCTCTGCAGCATTTTACTCTCTTTATTTTGGGGAAGGAATTGCCTCCCCCAAAATGACTCATCCTTGTTGGCAGGTAGCTTAGCAGTTGTACTCTATTTAATTAATATTTATTACTTTGTTAAAATATCACTTATTCTTTGAGAGAGAGAGAGAGGCAGAATTCTTGTTTGGTATGTGTATTTTTCTCAAGTTTATTTTCCACCTCCTGAGTTGCTATGGCAGGCCTCAAACTTGAGATCTTCCTTCATCAGCCTTTGAAGTCACTGGGATTATAAGTGTGTGCTACTGCACTGGCTAATTGAAATATTGTAAAATTATTTAGTCATATGCATATTTTTTTCATCTGATAGTATTTTGCTATTTTAGATGATGATGTGTTGAATGAAGAAGAGCTAGATAAGGAGTTACTATGGAATCTTCAACTTTTATCAGAGGTATTGTAAGTTTTTGGAAGAACACATTAACATGCTTTTAAGCCCTTTCTGAAAAATTGATTTTAAAATGTGGAAAGCCAAAAGTTTGAAGTTTTTTGATATAGCTTGAAAAAGTCAGAACTCTCCTTTTATCAAAGAAGTGTACATTTTTTATTACTATTGCAATAGTACTAATAACCTATTTGAGTTTTTATTGATTAACTCTGGTGTGAACAACTCATTAATTGAAAAGTTTTTTGGAATCATTCAGATATAAAATTTGGCCATCAGTCAAATTTCAGTTTCCATTATGAGACAGTTCAACAGTTTAAGTTTCATCTCTTAAAAGATAGATACCCATTCTTTTTTCTTTTCCCATTTCCCCTTTTCATTTTTCTCTTTTCATCCTCCCTTTCTTCTTTCTCTCCTTCCCTTCTTTGTGGTACTAGGGATAAAAGCCAGGGCATTATATATTCCAAACAAGTACTCTACCTCTAAGCTACATCCCCAGCCTGAGATAGACCCTTTTGAAAGGAATATTATTTTGGCACATGAAAGCCTAAGCTCAGAAAATGTGTTTTAATGTCCAAAGAGAATTAAATTATTAGAATACAGTTAAAATGGCAATTCTAAATTAAACTCATTTTTAAGAAGCACCATTTTAAGGCTACTTTAGTGGCCAAGCACTGAACTTTGCATTAATTATTGGTTGTTGATCTTTTAACTAAAATATCTTCAACTCTTCCCCCCCCCTTATTTTTAGATCACCCGAGTGGATGGGAAGAAGTTGCTTCTTTATAGGGAGCAGCTTGTAAAGATTCTCCAAAGAACCTTACATTTAACCTGTAAGCAGGGTTACACTCTGTCTTGTAACCTTTTGCATCATCTTCTTCGTTCTACTACACTTATTTACCCTACAGAATACTGCAGTGTACCAGGTGGCTTTGACAAACCTCCTTCTGAATACTTTCCTATCAAGGCAAGCATTTTAAATAATTTAGGATATAAGAATAAATTGGCTTCATTTCCTGACCAATTCAAAATGTGTTTCTTTTCTTGTATATAGATATATCAGTTTTTTGTTTTAAAATAAATTATTAAAACTATTATTATAATGTATTAAACTTGTGTCTCACTTCAAATAGAGCTAAAACTCTAGTTTTCTGTTTATACATAAAACAACTTGGTTTGCCATGTATAATTCTGTGTAATTTTGTTGTTTCACTAACTAACTGCACATAAACTTGCTGTCACTCTTTTAATATAATGTTAAGTGGCTCTTCGAGGTGAATTTTCTTTTTAAATGGTACTGAGTATTGAACTTAGGGCCCGTTGCATGCTAGGCAAGCGCTCTGTCACTGAGCTTACAGCTTTTTAAATACTTAATTTATGTATTAATAAATAAATTTTGTGGCTCTGGGGATTGAACTTCGACCTTGAGCATGGTAGCACTCTACCACTGAACTCTACTTCAGGCTTTCGCAAATCTTTCATTTTGTGAGGGTGAGGGTGGATAGTAGGGATTGAATTCAAGAGCACTCTACCACTGAGTTACCTCCCCAGCCCTTTCATTTTTTGAGATGGGGCTCTTCTGAGATTTACAGTCCTGCTATCTCAGCCTCCCAAGTAGCTAGGATTATAGATGTGTGACATCATGGCCAACCCCTAGCTCCCAGTCCTTTTAAACTTTTTTTGGGACAGCCTCTTACTAAGTTGCCAAAGCCGGCCTCAAATTTGTGATTTTTCTTCCTCAGCCTCCTGAATCACTGGGATTACAGGTGGGTGGGTGCCACCACACCAGCCCTGTGATCCGTTTTTTTGTTTTTTTTTTTTTACAAGTGGTAATGAAAGTGTGATACAAGGTTTGCGATGTTTACGGTGATATGCCACTCTCTTGGCATATTATTTGGTTAGGTTTGGATTATTTCTTTGAAGCCCTTTAAATCATATTTAGACATGTTTATTTTCAGCTTCTCAAGGTAATTAAGAAATGTTCTTTTCTAGGATTGGGGTAAGCCTGGGGACTTGTGGAATCTAGGAATTCAGTGGCATGTTCCATCTTCAGAGGAAGTTTCTTTTGCCTTCTATTTGTTGGACTCCTTTCTTCAGCCTGAGCTCGACAAACTTCAGCGTTGTGGGGATGGAGAACTTGAAATGTCTAGGTTGGCTTTCTTTTATAATCAATCAGTATCATTTAATTGCGATCTAAAAGAATCTTTATGCTTTTCTCTTTTCTGTGGTCATATCTGATGTATTTATATTCACTGTTTTGAAAACTGCCATAAATGTACTTAAAAAAACATTTGAAATAGTGTGGTACAACAAAGTTGAGCAAGATTTAAATATTTTAAAAAGAAAACTCAGGTTTTTTTCATCCTAATTTGTAGTAGAAACTGTTTTTTGTTTAGCAATTTGACTTCTTTCTTTTGAAAGTGTGTAGATATATACCTTTGAAAGAAAAGTCCCTTTTTCCTTGACTGAGTTTAGATTTTGTTATTTCTTTTTAGTAATTTACATTGTTGATGTTAATGTTATTTAGACAAATATTTCTGTGATTTTTTTTTTTTTCTTGTATAGGTGTTTAACAAGAAATAGTTACTTTGAGACCATTAGACTTTAATAGTCTAAATCTTTGAAAGGTTTTTTCTTGGGGGGTACTTGAGATGGAATCCAGAGGTGCTTTGCCTCTGAACCACATTCCCAGCCCTCTTTATATTTAAATGGAGACAGGATCTAACTGAGTTGCTTAGCTCCTCAAGGCCCTGGGTTCAATTATCAGTCCCCAGAATGGGGTGGGGGGTGGTAAGGATTAAGCTGGAAGATCTGCAGTGCTGTTTACCCCTATTATATAGTAGTGGTTAAAAGAGGTGATTAAAATTAAGAGTCACTACACTAAGGACAGTTTCACTTGTTACTATTTAGAGCCTGTTTAAATGCAGGTGGGTCTAGTATTAACAATAAATATATTTAATTGTCCAATATTATTTGAAACAGAATTTTTTGGAGGATCAAACCCAGGGCCTTGTGCTCTCTAGGTAATGCTCTGCCACTGATGTACATCTGCGGCTTTAATTATCCTATACCTTTAGTTAAGTTGGTAAACTGAAGATGTAATTTTATATATCCCCTTTTGATAAAGTTTGTATGTTTTAAGACTCTAGAAGTCTTAATGAGAATTTTGGAATCTTCTAAAACATGATAATATTTTTTTCCTCTTATCTAGAGATGATATTCTACAGAGTCTGACTATAGTGCACAACTGTTTAATTGGCTCAGGGAACCTCCTACCTCCACTGAAAGGAGATCCAGTTACTAATTTGTAAGTAAAAATAACTATTTATTTAATACTGTTTTTCCATTTGGCATACATTTTAAGTTTGAGTCACTTAATGACCTACTGATGGTGTATTATTGCTATTGTTCCTGTATTACTTTAACCTTTTTTATTCGTAATTGTTAGGTCAACAATATCTAAGTCATAATTTAGGTCTCTTTTAAAGCCTTTATTTAGATTTTTATAATGATATCAAAAGAACAACTGGATGTGAGTGAGTTAAAAAGTATCGGTGTGAGCTGGGTGTGGCATCGCATGAATATAATCCCAACAGCTTGGAGGCTGAAGCAGGAGTATTGCAAGTTTGATGCCAGCCTGGGCTTAGTGAGACCTTGTCTCAAAAATAAAAAGGGCTGGGACTAAAGCTCAGGCCTAAAGTATCCCTGGGTTCTATTCCTCGTACTGGCAAAAAAAAAAAAAAAGAAAGAAAGAAAGAGTGGATATACTCGGTTCATCTGTTAGTTTACTGAGTTACTAAGTAAATACTCTTTCTCTAAAGTGGGGGAGGGAGGATGCTTCTTTCTTTTGCCTATAGTCAACATTGCTTTAGAATTTTATAGCACAAAAATACATGGAATGTTTTTAATAAAAATTTCTTCAGTATTATGAATTTGAACTCTGATTTTAATTGCTTTTCAGCATTCTACTATTATGAATTTCTCAATTCATTCTTCATGCTACCATTTAAGCTGAAAAAACTGAGTTAGAATGCAATCAGGATGTGATAGCTTAAGTTTTAGAAGTAGATAATTACTAGTTTCAGTAATCTAAAGATCTTCATTTTTCAACATCTTATTACTGAGCAAGGTTGAAAATCACATTAAAAGGGGTAAATAACTCTTCAGAATACACAAGGGAGAAGTATTTGCTGATTTTGCAACAAAAATCTTAAAAAAGCTTCAAGGAGCTGTTTAAAAATATAGTTTACTTGTCTTTTTCATATTTTGTATAGACATTTTTTAGAGTCATAATCTCTACTGCTGATCATTCCTGGTTTCTATAATTCCCATTCATGACACTCTGAAAACTTTGTATGCACAGCCATTAAACTTTTTAGATTATTTATTAAGTTTAAGAAGATGTAGGGTCATTTTAGGTTAAGGAAAATTGTTTTAAGTTTGCCTAGGAATTTTTTCAGATTCTTAAAATAACTTTTGGGTTTTATGAGTTTTATAATTGAAATTATATATATAATTTATTGTTTATAATTGAGATTATATATAAAACTTTATTTTTAAAAATAGATTGATTTTTAAAAATATTTCAAAAATAAGAGGCCTATAGACATTTCTTTGATCCTCCCTTTTCATTCCCCTTGATGATCTTAGTGTAAAAATAATAACTTAATCATTTTATGGCATGTAAAAAGTTAATTTAGTAACAAATTTAGTATATCAGTGAATTGAGTTCTATATGAAATTATTGACGGTGAGAATCATGGTCATTTAAACCAATAATATATGTAAGAGGAAAAGCACGTATCTTCTGGGGTAGAAAATTTTTAGTTTTGAATGATCATCAGGATGCAATTGCAAAAGGGTCAGCCAAAGATATTTATAGGTTTTCCTTGTTATTAGGATATTAGGTCTATTAGGATATTGGTCTATTTATGTCATGTGCACTATAATAGTGAGCAAAAGTGAAAAATCTGTGTCCTTTTAAGTAAGTGTTCATTATGACAGAAGTTCATGTATTTGATTATTTGTTATAAAGCCAATTAGATTTTTTATATAATGAAATCCATTTTCAATAAGGAAAAGACTATATCCTGAAAATTTTAAATACCATAGAATAAATAGTCCATATTACTATTCATTATAAGCTATGAAATTGTTACTATATCTTAAACAGTTTTCCCAAAAAAGTTGAAAAGGAAAGATAAATTTAAATGGAAAATTTTTGTGTTTTAAAATCTTCTGTAATATAATGAAATCATATTAAATATTCAATAACATAAATAATATTATATTTAAATGCATTTTAAAATAAAAAATATAAAATATTTTCTAAACTTCAATATTTATAAGTTATCAACTAATATATATTGTTAAGGTTTTTTTGTAGTTACTTTATGTAGGCTAATTATGTAAAGTAGAATGTAAAATAAACAATCCTGTCTTTTCATTTGAATTGCCAAAAGAGGGAGTTTATAAAGTCTTCCTTTAACTTTTAAGTAGGTCTTAACAGAATTCTTTCCATTTTATAGTTTGTGTCCTATATATAACATTTTAACTTTTTTTTTTTGAAGAAGTTTCATAAAAATAGCCTTTAAAATTTCTAAAATGCTTATTCTACTATAGTTTAATACTTGGTAAAAACCTACTGTCTAGCTTTATTTGAAAAAAAAATCTAATAAAATAAGTGATCACTTCATTGTTCCATGATATAAAATTACACTGCTTGGTGGGAAGAAAGAATATGTGTAGTATAATTCATAGATTTTCCACAGGTCAGTTTAAAACAGAAGAGAAGACTTGACTGAGGACATTACTTACTCCATAGGAACAGAGGACAATTGTGCTAGATGGGAGAGCAGAGGATGCATATTTGTTATGAATGCTAAAGTGTAATGCCTGAGATGCCTAAGAAAATACCTCGTTAATGACAACTTGATTGTGGAATTATGAGATGCTATTCGTCTTCTGAAAAATTAGATCAGTTTTGAGAAGTACATAGCACTCAAGTATTTTTTTTTATTTAAACATTTATCATTTAAGTTTTAGTTGGGTAAAATATTCTAACTTCTATAATTACTGTCAGTCAGATTAGTCAGTATTGTTTGCCTTCTGTATGTATTTGTAGTATACTCGTTGTCTTCTGGGAAATTACAGTAATGATAAGGTAGAAGCTTAGTTTACTTTTGGGTAAATCTAATTTTCGTTCCTAATATATAAGTATGTGGTGTGGTCTTAATCTCCTTGTTAGGGAGATTACTACTAAATTTGAAAACCTATTTTATGTGCTTGTGTGATTGGAAACTGACAAAAAATTAAAAGCTAAATCCTGAGTATAAAAGCGAATGACCTACCTAATGGTGTCCTCATTGTAATTTTGGGTCTTTAGCAGTGTAGAGTTACTAAATTCTTGTTCTTACTATAAACTTACAGTGTTGTCAAGTATGGGTATAACAAGGATCTTGAGAGTAATCAAGGGTAAAATTTTTTAGTTTAGTATACCTTAATTTAAATTTTTAACAGTTTTGTTAGATACTGTAGGTTGCTGAATTAATTTTAAAGTGGAATCTCCCTATTTTGCTCTTGGAACTTTCAGTTAATTTTTTTAAGAGAATTGTTAGGGGTATAATTTATACTCATGGTTCTACCTTTGTAGTTGTGGAAGTTGGATCATGTCTTTCCAGGGTAAATATAGGAGTTTTAGACACTTGCCTTTAATTCTGAAATTGTCATTTTCTCCTTTTTCAGTCCACTCTTGTTTAATCTCTTGAGGCCTAATCAGCTATCACAGCAATACACAGAACTAACATCTTAAAAAAACAGGGTTACTCAAGGTAGAGGAGTTACCATTTTCATCTCAAAATACATCTTTACTTTGTGCCCCCTTTTCTCTGATAGATCTATTAAATCATTCTTAGTTAAATTATTCTTAGGCTCTCAGTTTTACTAATTTTTCACTAAAAATAAATAAATAAATAAATAAAATTCTTAGGTCTAAGAGTGAGACCAATTCATTGATATGTGAAAGGATGTGTTGCTTTTGCAATGAGGGGCAGGGCTAGCTAACCTCTCTTGGCACCTCCAGGAAACTACCCAGCTCTGCTGGGGAAGCTGCACACAGAAAAGGAAACAGTTACTACTCCACGGTGAGTAACCCTGTTTTCTGCTTATTTCACCTTCTGACTGTTTTCATTGATTTTTTAAAAAAGCTTTGTGTGTCAGATGTGGAAATAGTTTCTATTTTGAGAGTAATTTTAAATCTTCTAGTATAAAAAGTTTCTCATTCCTTAACAACCCTTTGTTCACATGGTAGAGTAAGAACCAATTGTGTTTATGGCAGTGATTGATGCTCAGGATTGAATTGGGAACAGAACACAGAAATAGGCCAACAGAGGCTTGTGAGATACTTGTATCTTTAAAGGGGGGAAAAATCCTGTTAGTGAATTGGTTTTATATCTTTAGTTTGTTTTCATTTGGTAAGGGAGGGATATTTGGGGAAGGGTAAGATGTTCTTAAACTTAGAAACAGGAAAAATTTTATATTATTGCATATAGCTGTTAACACGCCAATTTACTTAATCTTTATTTGTGTTTTTTATTTGTATTATGTAATTTGCTTTTGTGATTAGTTGATCCTTCCTTTTTTTACCATGCTCTCTTTCTCACCAGTGATTATTCTACTCTAACCAAATCTAAAGAAGATTGCCATCTAGTGATACAAATAACACAATAGTGGAAAATTCATAAGTCTTTTAAGTGATTCAAACATTTTAATCCATATTGTTATAAATTGGGTGGTCTGCTACTGTCTAGGAGCTGTGAAACTGGTTTAATATTATTATTGTGTAGATGGTATTATTTATAGTATTTTACCTTGGAGTTATTTTTTAGAATTTTGTTTAGTTCAAGAGGTCAAATGATAGTAGTTTGAAGACGTATGATGGTATTTGACTTAAATTATAGATGCTACTATACCTTTCAATCAGAACATAGATCTGCTCTCCAGCAGTCTGTTCAGCTAAGAATATATACATAAGTGATAAGAGTAGTTTTATTTTTATTTTATTTATTTTATTTGTGATGTTGGAGATCAAACCCAGGGCTTCAAACATGATAGACAAGGGCCATACCACATACTAGATCCCTATTCCTAAAACAGTTTTAAATATCAGTGAGTACATTCTAGGTGCATGTTGACTTCTAGGGCAGCCACAAAGAAAGAGAGAGAGGGAGGGAGGGAAGAATATATATGTATATATACAAATTTTTCATATATTTCTTGGGTAATAGAGATTTCTTCTACAAAATTATTTGATTAAAGATCAGAAGAAATATTTAATGTAAATATCTATTTATACTTACTAACAAATGTTTGCTATAAAACATGCCAATGCAGTTGGTGTTTAATTAATTTGGGGTAGATAAGGAGATCAAATTAAAACTGAATCTTAGATAAATTGGCATCAAAGTAACTTGTGGTAGATGAGGGAATTATTGAAATATATATCTGAACATATTATCTATAACTATAAATTTCAGGTTTTTAAAGCAGAGGAAGTAAATATTTTAAAGTCATGTACAAGGTGCTATCTTTTGAAAATAGCATAAATGAAAATTTCTTGAAATTTTCTGATTGGAAGTTAATTCAAAGCGATATGTAGATTAAAGAAATTAGCATTAGGCCTCTTAGATGAAACTTGTTTTGAATGTGATTACAGTATTGGAGCCAGAAATACACTTCACATGTTTTTATTGTATGCATTTCAAGTGATAATATTAATGATAATCTTGTTTGATATAGAAAAAAATTTGGAGACTAATGTACTATAGATTGCTTTTTATTCTTATTTGTAAGAATAATGGGACTGATTAAAATTCATGCTTGATTCAGTTACCTATGGTATTAGGTATAATGCTGGGTGAGATAGACTTGTATTTCTATTTTAGAAAATCATTTAGGTTTGTAGCAGCAGTGAAGAGGCATCCATGACAGTTTGTGCTCTAGCAGGAAAGAGGAGCATTTACTCTGAGCACAGATCTTTTCTCTTAGATAGTGAAATCTAATTTCAGTAGACTTGAAGTTCATTGTAAAAGAAACTGATTTTACCTTTTAGTAGATAGATTTTAGATATATTTTTGGATTATATTTACAAGATGCTTAATTTTGCAAGTTGCCAGAGATTGAAACTTCTTAGAAGTTTAGTAAATTTGAACGTAAAAGTCTCAGAAAAGCAAATTAGCATATTTTACAATAAAGTATTAGTGAACTTTGAAGTGAATTAGAGAAAAAGAAGCCATTCTTTGTTTTACTCTGTAGTTTGGTTTTGAAACCTGGGAAGGTGTTACTGCTATCCTAGGCACCAGATTATGTGAGGAACATATTTAAATAACTGTCATTTATGTAATCATAACGTTTTTAAAATAGAGAGAACTCATAACTCATTTAATTTTAATACTTTGGCGGGGGTATGTTGGGTGTATTTTCATGTTAAGAGCTGCACAATTCATTGATGATGAATAATGATAATATAATTTCTATTTATTAATTAGCCTTGTATTGGACCTGCTCTCTTCATGCTTCTTTGGTGTTCATATCCATGTTCCTCCTTTTAGAAAGCATCATCTTAGTTTAAACCCAGCTATTAGATTGAATCTTATTATTTTGAAATAAAATGTTGAAAATGGAAGTATACTGTTCATTGATGAAAACATATATTTCAGATGCATAGATTCTTATTCTCTGTTCACATACACAAAAGGTGACTTTTAACCTTTTAATGATTTGACTAGCTGCGTCTGGTTTTGATAACATTCTTTGTGGGAGATCTTTAGGAAATGCAGTATTTTTATATGTCAGTTTCTTAAAAAGCAGTAGCATTTCACTGTAGATATTAGGACATATCCATTTTTGCTAGTTTTAAAAGGGAGATAATAAGTATATAAAATTTTTCTGCTATATGTATATACTGGAATAAAATTTTGAGTTTTAACCATTATTATATAATTAATAAAGCCAAAATTTCTTTGTATAAATGTTTATCATCATCAGATTTAAGCTTTTACATTTGAATATTGAATTAATGATATTCTGTTCCTTTTGGGAGATGAATTTTTTACCCTGAAGACACTAAGTTTACATTTTCTTTAATATGGTTCTTACTGAAGTAGACAGCATTACTCTTCAGAAGTTCAAAGAGTTGAAATATTAAAGACTGGAAGTCTTTGTGTTAAAAGATCATTATCTTTCTGTTAATTTAAATATTTTAGTGATGAGACTTTTCCCCTTTCATCTCTTGTATTGGTATTATCAATAAATGGAAGCACTCTTGTTTCTATACAGGGTACCAAGTATGGTGTCCTTGGAGGAGACGAAGTTGTACACTGGACTTGAATATGGTATGTGAGCCCTAATCTGAGTGAAAATGTGAGAACTATTTTTGTCTATTAGGATTAAAATTGAATAGTTTTGTAATTTTGATTTTCTTAAACTTTCTTTGATTCATAAAATGAATGAATTTCACAGTAATCATTTTTGGGTGAAAATGGAAAATTATATAAACAATAATTCATAAAAGATAGAAAATATGTGTTAGTAAATATGAATACTTTTTGAGCAGACAGGCATGTTTTCCTATATCAGACGGTTTACTTATGTTTAAAATTCTTCTTGAGACTGATACACTTGATGTAAATGATAACATTATGACCCTTATTTTCTAATAATCTTTGTATCTTTCTGTCAAAGTAAATTACATTTTTATTTTACGTGTATGTCATTCTGGGGAACAAACCCAGGGCCTTGTGCATGTTAAGTCAAGTGCTCTACCAGAAGCTACACCTCCAAATGTTAGATTTTTTATTAATACATATGTGAAACTGGGCTGGGGATGTAACTCTGTGGTAGAGTGTTTGCTTAGTATGTTCAAGACTCTAGATTCAAGCCACAGTGCCTAATTTTTCCCCTGAAATAAAGAATAGACTAAATATTTTATGTGTTAATAGTCTGAATCCAACATTAACAGAAATTTAGCACACTTCTGTACAGGTAGATTATTACTAGAATCATTTACATACATTAATTGATAAAATAAATTTGCTTGATTTGGGGTCAAGAAATTCTGTACATTTGTGTTTTCTAGTTAGTGATTAGAGCATTGGAAATACACACAGAGATGTGTCTTTCCTTTTCCATCTTGCTTTCTTCACCTTCCCACTAACAAAGTTTTATAAGCTAGTCATATTATGATATGTGGAATGTTCTATAATGTACAGGGGATTAAACCTGGGGCATTCCACCACTGAACTATACACTCAGCCCGTTTTATTTTTATTTTGAGACAGGGTCTTGCTGATTTTCAGAAGCTGACCTTGAACTTGTTATCCTCCTGCCTGAGCCTCCCAGGTTTAAACATGGCGGTTTTGAAAGTTATTCAGTGTCATGACTAGTCATTAATCCAACTGTGATAAAAAGCACAACCATTTGGATTTTGCCTGAGTTTATATTCATTTCCTTTCTCTGTGCTTCTCCCTCCTTTTTTTCTAGTTTCTCTCCCTGCCACCCCAGTACTGGGGATTAAAACCAAACAAAGTCCTAGCATGTTAGATAAATGCTGTGCCACTGACCTATATCTGTCAGCCTTTTTGTATTATTTTATTTTCAAACAAGGTGATCCTTCTGCCTCAGCCTCTCTAGTAAGCTAGCATTATAGGTGTGGGCCACCATGCCCAGCTTTATACCTTAACACAAACTGTTGATATGAAATTCAGTAGTCTGAGGAACATTCTAAAGATCCTTCTCTTGTTTTTAAAAAAACAGATCTATCCAGAGAGAACCACCGAGAAGCCATTGCTAGGGTCATAAGGAAACTTCTTAGTAAGTATATATATGTATATATATATAATATATGTGTATATTCCATTTATCCATACTAATAGATGTTTATGAATTTAATTCTATAGCATTTGCTTTTGTTTAACATATTATTTTAAACTGTGAGCATATTGGGCAGTGTTTTCTTCCTGAATCAATGGATTGGGGTTCTTCTAGTAATTTAAAATATTTTAACCAAATATTTTTCTTTTCCCTTTGTAGACCACATACTTGATAATTCAGAAGATGATACCAAGTCATTATTTCTAATCATAAAGGTATGTTTTCCATATTATAGTTCTATAATTAATATGATCATGCCTACCTTCATGATTTGTAAATAAAATTTGAAATTCTTTTGACACAGATTGTTGGAGACCTTTTACAATTCCAAGGATCTCACAAGCATGAATTTGACTCTAGATGGAAAAGTTTTAACTTAGTAAAGAAATCAATGGAAAATCGGGTCAGTATTTTCACCTAAAAGTCTGAGTAAAATTTTTTTTTTTTTTTAAGAGATGCTTACAAGCCCTAATTTGTGTATTTTTATTTATCATACAGAAGTTGTTTCCCCTAGAAGTAAAAATGGATTTAAAATATTGCATAAAGGATAAAAACATTATGGTACAGATCACATGAATCCTAAAAAATAGTGTATTTTACTAATTCAGAATCATCTGTCAATTTCCATGATGGTGAACTCTCCATAGGAATTTGGACAACAGCATTTGGGCTGTCTTGTGAGAATGTAAAGAAATAAAAAACTAGGAGGAATTGTCCACAGGCATGAACTTTGTGTAATCTGAGGAAGATACATCTTGTGTTGTATTTGAGCTCCAGTAGAAGTTATTATAAGCTTCTCTGGGAGCACAGAAGAAAGAGAACCTAGGTGGAAAACTGTTCATAGCAATGTTCTTCTATAGGAGACTTTTACTGAAGTTGAATCTATAAAGCTTGTATATTAATTGTTCTAGCTGTTGTAGACAAGCAAATGTTCTTCCAAGAACTACGTTCCTAACCCTAAAAGTTCTTTAACTATCTAATTTTAATATTAAAGAGATCAATATTCAGTTCACTGAATATTGGAAAGCTCTGCAACCTCAGTGAAAAGTAAATACTAAGAGATTGAGAGTAGAAACTGAGAGTACAGTTGAATCATAGGCAAGATGAAAAAACAGAGTCTGTATCTAGTCACTGGTATTAGGATGGAGATAAGTGTGTTTTGAAAAAGATAGAATTATGGGTACTTTAATGTGGTAAAGCTATGAGTAATAATCTGAGTCTAAAGTGTCTTATCTTTGGTGACTGGGTGGAAGATTGTGTGGGCAAAAGCTTACATGATGATTTTTAGAAATATAAAAGATATATTCCATAGTATACCTATGCACTTAACAAGAAGGGCTATTCATAGATATTAATAGAATTGAGCAATTTTCTTGAAAGGCTGCTTTTGAACTTTCAGTATTTAAATGAATAAGGATCAACTCTTGTTCTCCCATGCATGGGTTCTCATTAATAAATGGTCAGAAATAAGCAGCCTATTTAAAAGGGAGAGATTTTTATTAGCCATAAAATTAATTGAGATAATATATATAAAAGCCTAATGACTTTTTTTTATTTTTTTTTGGTGGTGCTACGGGTTGAACTAGGGGCATAGCACATGCTAGGCATGCTCTCTACCAGAGCCACATCCCTAGCCCCAGGCCTAATTACTTTTGAATGAAAGAAATACCTTTACCAAGCACCTGGCTACCCATGGAACTTTTTTTCAAACTAAGTTTTTTTTTTAAGTATTCAGAGGAATTCATTGTTGAAGTCATTTAGGAAAAAATGTTCAAGTGTTTACTACTTTATTTTCTAGCTTCATGGGAAAAAACAACATATCAGAGCACTATTGATTGACAGAGTAATGTTACAGCATGAGGTAAATATCTTTTTCAGTCATGACTTTTTAAAATGCCAGTTTTCCAGATAAATATTTAGTTGTGATTTTCATAATTAAGTGAACTTTCAGTAAATGTTTCAAGATCTGAATTACATTGTTGTTTTCTTAGCTACGAACACTAACTGTTGAGGGTTGTGAGTACAAAAAGATACATCAAGATATGATCAGAGATCTTCTCCGATTATCTACAAGTTCATATAGTCAGGTAAGGCTTATCCAAATACTCTGCCTCATTCACATTCTCAGTTTACTATATGGAATTGGAATATCCCTATTTCAACAATTGAGTTTAAAAATTTTCCCACAGGCAACTACCAAGAAGTTAGAAAACCATAACTGATCTTTAGACTCCCTGAAATTCATTGTTATTGAAAATACTTTTAAAATTCCAAGTATTTTCAAACTTTATGGGTTTTTTTTTTTTTGTGTGTGTGTGTGTGTGTGTTATTGTTTTTGTCCGGGGAGAATGTACCAGGGATTGAATTCAGGGCCACTTGACCATTGAGCCCTATTTTGTATTTTATTTAGAGACAGGGTCTCACTGAATTGCTTAGCACCTTGCTTTTGCTGAGGCTGGTTTTGAACACACAATCCTCCTGCCTCAGCCTCCCGAGTCCCTGGAATTATAGGCTTGCGCCACTGTGCCCAGCTTAAGCTTTTTTTTTTTTTCTTTTTTTTAAAGTAAAACATTACTTGTACTGTTGGTAATTAATTGCTTCTCAAAAAAATTTTTTTAAAATTTAAGATTGTATAGCATGAGATTGCTTAATTAGGTTTTGAAAGCTACTGTATAAAGGCCATATAATTCCTCCTCAGCATTATACTTGTGTTTCAGGGAGCCACTATCAGGAGACTTGAGGGTCAATTCTTTAAGCATAGGACCAAGAAATACCTCCAAGCACAAAAACTAGAAAAAGCAGAGCGATTCATGTACAATGAGCTGTTCTATCCCTGTAAAGTAATATAGATTAGGTGACTAGTTTTTCACAGATCCTTCTAAAATAATGTTTAAAGAATTTGAAATATATAGAACGTGTTTATTTTATTTTGATCACTTATCTATTACTATTGAACTAGACCCATAGGTTACAATATTTTACTGAATATTTGGGTTCAAAATGTATGAAGCTTATACTTAAGGTTTGCATTGAGAAGTTTGCAAGTTCTTTGTTTCTTTTGCACTTATGCTTCTCCTAGAAAAAGTCTTAATTTTCCTGTGTGGACAAAAGAGAAAATCTGACACTGCTTATGTAGAGTGACTCAGAATAAAATGTTTGTTAGTTTGCTGCTTAATTTTAGCCATATTTTTAGCTATGTTACTTAACGAATGATTATTGGTCTCATTCATTCTCCCCTTTATCAAACTATTTATAACAGTACAAATCTTTTAAACCATGAATGTGGTTGATGGTAATGTACTTTTCTTTTGGTAATCATTTACTTGGTTTTTTTTTTGGAGGGGGGCGGTGTATGTACTTCAACATTTTTCTATTAGTTAGACACAAAAATTATCACTTTGGTTTTGATAATTCAGTTGGAATCTTTTGTAGTTTATCTATGTTCTTTGCTTTTAATACTTCCTTCAGGTCAGAAATAAGGCTCAGCAAACATTTTTTGCTGCTTTAGGAGCATATAACTTCTGTTGCAGAGATATTATTCCCTTGGTTTTGGAGTTTTTACGTCCTGACAGACAAGATGTCACACAACAGCAATTTAAGGTACAGGATTTTATGTTTTTGTTTTCCTTAGCAGAATTTCAACTATAGAGAAAGCGAAAAGAATTTTCCATGTATGCACCATTTAGATTCTATATTTGGGGGCTAGGGATGTCATTCAGTGGTAGAGTGTATACCTGGCATCCATGAAGCCCTTGGTTTGATCCCCAGCTCTGCAAAACAAAAGCCAGTTCTATATTTAAATTTTATATTTGCTTTATCACATATTTACCCACCTACTATCTTATTTTTTGACATATTTCAAAGTAAGACTCTGGTACAATTCACCTTTTAAATAGTTACAATCTCATTTTTTCTTCCTAATTATTTACTTATTTATCTATGATTGTAATCAGTATTATCATGGAGAAAATATAGGATGCAGACTTTTTTGAGTAAAACATATGAATGGTAGTGATTGAGTTGACTAGCTGAACCATGGGAAAGGTGGATGAAAAACTACCAAGTTGAGAGTAGCAACCGAGTGAGTTTATCTGACTAGAGCAGAGAAAGAAGGAAATAACATAAGGCAAATATTACATCTCAGAGACGAAGTAGAATCTAGATAAGATACATTGATTTCTTATAAGAGAGAAATGGATTGATTGTTACTTAGGAGAGAGAATGGATAGGACTTGGTGAATTAATATGAGGGTACTAAAAAGGAAGTGTCAATTCTGGATTGTGTAACTGGTTATTTGGCATATCAGAGAGGGAGAAAGAAACAGACTCGATATTGAATTAGTATGTTTAATTTGGTTCCTACTAACTAAGAGGCAATATCAAGAAGGAGTTAGACATCTGAGTTTAAAGATAACATTTCCATATATGCTGATGAGAACCTAGAAATAGAATGAGAAGAGGACCAAGGGGTGTGTACTGAGAAGCTCTTTTAGATGCCAAGTAGAACAGGTACCTGTAGTCCCAGCTCCTCAGGAGGTTTAGGTGAGAGGATCACTTGAGCTTATGAATTTAAGCCCAGCCTATACATCATAGTTAAATACTATGCAAAAAAAAAAAAAAACTGTTGGAAGCCAAGAGCTTGAGATGGAGAAGTCAGAAAATTATCATGAAATGAGGAAGAATCACAGAATGCAGAGAGATCTTTCCAGAAGAATGACTCAGTAACAACAGCTTCCTAAAGTGAATTAAGATGAGCACTAAACATTCTAAACATGTTCCTTGAAGTTATATTGTAAGGCACTGATCATCAAATAGCCCAGTGTCAGTTACTACACTGCTTTTGTAAATAAAGTTTTATTGGAACACAACCATGTCCATTCGTTTTTGTATTATGTGTAGCTACTTTTATGCTGTAGTGACAGAGATGATAAGTTGTGACAGAGGCCCTGTAACAGAAGTTTGCTGATCCCCAATATTGAATGTTGTAGAAAATCCGACTCTTTGGATAGTATATGGCCGCATTTATTCAGAACAGTATATATGGACAAAATTTGAGAGGTGAAATGAGATCCACATTGAAAAATATCTATTAGGTCAGCAAATTTGAGGTTATCAGTGACCTTAGGAAGAACTTGTAGAAGAATGAAATACGGGGCAGGTAAGAAAGGAGATTGGAATCAAATTATAGTGAATGTTTTGTAAATAAAATGTTTTGATACTAATAACTCTTTTTTTATGGAAAAAGGGGCATCTTAGAAAGGGTACCCTCTAAATAAATTGGACATTATGGCATAGGCCTGTGATCTTAAGTACTCGGGAATCACTTGAGCCCATGGGTTTGGGATCAGCCTGGGCAGTATAGTCAGACCTCATCTTAAAAAAAAAAAAAAGAAAGAAAAAAGAAAAGAAAGTGTAGTTGCTGCCATCAGATTCATTCTGTTATTGGATTTTTATGAGTAAAATGTTTATACTATAATTAGCCAAGTTTTTATATACCTAGTAAAATACTTGCCAACTGGGCTTTAATTACTTTTAATAAATTATTTCAAGGCTTATGCCCTAAGATACTGAATGGCACATTTCATGGCCTTTATGAAATAGTAAAAGAATATTAGAACGGAATCTGTGTTCTTAGAAACAGCCATATATTTCTGTATTACCTTATTAATAGTCATTCTTTCAGCAAACCCTCTATTAAATGACTTAGAGAAGGTATTAGTGGATAACACTAATTCAGGTTCTAAAAGTAACATGTTAAATTAGTGAACCTATTTTATGAACCAATATCAAGCATTTAATCATTGTAAATTTAAAAACAACATGAATATGTGTTTGTTGCTACTGAATAATGTCTTTTCTTTTCCATATAAATTTAATTTTTCCTACAGGGTGCTTTGTATTGTCTCCTTGGAAATCACAGTGGTGTGTGTTTGGCAAACCTTCATGATTGGGACTGTATTGTGCAGACGTGGCCAGCAATTGTTTCTTCAGGGCTTAGCCAAGCAATGTCACTAGAAAAGCCATCAATTGTGAGACTGTTTGATGATCTTGCAGAAAAGATTCACAGGCAATATGAAACAATTGGCTTGGACTTCACAGTAAGCAAAAACATTTTTTTCATTTGAGTGTTTTTTTGTTTTGTTTTGTTTTTAAGCTGAAGTTTTATTTAAAACATAAAGAATTGCTTCCTGAAAATGCTGATGAATTAAGTAAAAGGATACAGTACTCTCTTCCTACAAGTTAGCCAACTTATCCAAGTACAGGGTAATATACAGCACTTAATGTTGGTAGAATTTCATAGTAGTGTAGTGTTACAAAATCGTCTGTCTAGATTATGAAGAGATTCTCAAGTGTGCGATGCATAGTTTTGGGTTACCACCTTTACTGAGCAAGAACAAGGGATCCTGCTTCTTGGCCATAACCAAATCCCTCAGAGCCAAAGTTCTTGACATAGCATCTTTTTTTGTGTGTGTGTGCATAGCATCCTTTGCAGTAGATTTCACTTTCTTTCTCAGAGTTATTGATTTAAAACTCTTCTCACATTGGGCACATTGAAAATATTTTTTGTGCTAGGGCTTTCCAGCTCCAGTTATCTTCTTGGCGGCATAAACAGAATCCCCACATCCTGAACACTTCCCAGCACCTCAATATTTCAGATCAGATTAGAAGTGTTTGGATTTGTTGTAGACCTGTGAGGTTGAACACTCTGTAGCTAGATGCCCAGCCTCTTACCGCCATTCATGTTGAGTGTGCCAGTGCCCTGGCTGTAACCGTATCCTTTTGGCCCATACTTTTTTCCATAGCAGGATTTGCAGTACATCTCATGAATTGACACTGTTATGTATTCTAAATTTTTCCTGCAAATCATGCACAGAAAGCAGCAGCTATGGAAGCTCCTCTCATCACACTGCACTTCTTCAGCATGGTACAGAGCCCTCCCACAGGCCCCATACTTATTTCCACCTCCCCAGACAGGCATTTCTAATTGGAGGTAGGTGCAAACATGTGTGGATGGGAGTCTTTCATTTGAGTTTAATGGAAAGACTGCCATATTAAATAAATGCCTTTTATTTTTCAGATATATTTTCAGCAATAATATTAGTGGCTTTTGCAGTGACTTTTTTCTTTGTGAGCTGGGGGAAACAAAGGGGATTGAACTCAGATGCAGTTGACCACTGGACCATCCCCAGTTCCTTTTATATTTTTATTTTTAGAGACAGGGTCTCATTAATTTGCCTAGGGCATCACTAAGTTTCTGAGGCTGGCTTTGAACTTTTGATCCTCCTGCCTCAGTCTCCTGAGTAGCTAGGAGTATAGGCATGTGCCACTGTACCCAGCTGCAGCGATTTTAAAAAAGACATTTGTTTTCTGTTTCCATTTTGTGGTTTTAGTGATCATTACTGTAAATAACAAGGTAGAATAGCAAGTTTGAGCATGTACAGGAGAGGGCCAGGCCATTTTTTACCAAAAGGCAACTGTGGATTATTACATTGTTGTGTTCTCTGTTATTTTGTGTGTGTTCATAGCCTCGTTTTTTCAAAAAGTTGATTATATTATAGGAGATTGGTCATATCTAATGTAGTAAAAGATTGGCCTCTGGGTTCATAATTTATAGTGCGGGATTTTTTTTTTTAAATAAAATAGTTTATTCCTTTATTTTGTTGGAAATGTGGAGGGGGTTGTTTTTTGGGTTTTTTTTTAGTTTTATGGATTTTATTTTTTTAAATACACGACAGCGGAATGCATTATAATTCTTATTATACATATAACATACAAACAGATGAAAAATTTTGGTATATTTGTAATAAGAATTGTAATGCAAAAAAAAGTACATGTATAAAGGCATGAATTGGCATGAACATACTCTATATAGTGTGGGGTATTAAAATTGAATGATTTTGAAATAGGTAAGAATACAAAGATATATAAAATTTATATAAAGAATATAAAAATAGGTAAGAATATAAAGTTCATTAGTGTGCAAATGTAGAGATGTAGCAGATCATATTAAGAACTTCTCAAATGCCATAGGCATACCCCCTCAGAATGTAAGGGTGAATTAAAGAAAGTTGAAAGTAGTTGAATCCCCCTTTCCTAAGGTGATTATGATTCACATCCCTTCCCACTGCTTTAAATGTATTTCATTTTGATCACTCATTCTTGCTATTTGCAATTTTTACTAGATTGTGGTTTTTATTTTTTTTTATTTTTTAAATTTTTCTTTTAGTTGTCAATGGACTCATTTATTATGCAGTGCTGAAAATTGAACCCAGTGCCTCATACTTGCTGAGGCAAGTACTCTACCACTGAGCCACACGCCCACCCCTATGCTTTTTAAAAAATTTTAAATTGAAATATAAGTCACGGGCCATAAAATTTACCTTTAGTAGTTATCTTATTCATATATGTTCATAAAAGTGTATTCACACAGTCATATAACTGTTATTGCTCCAGTTCTAGAAGATTTCATCCTCCAAAAAGAAGCCTGAACTCAATAATAATCACTTCCTATTCCCCTACACCACTAACCCTTGGAAATCACTACTCTACTTTCTATCTCCCTATGAATTTGCCCATTAATAGATACTTCAGGACTGGGGTTGTAGCTTAGTAATAGAGCACTTGCCTAGTACCTGTGAGGTGCTGGGTCCAATCCTCAGCACCACATATAAATAAATAAATAAAGGTATTGTGTCCATCTACAACTGAAAATATTTTTTTAAAAACAGATACTTCAGGGGCTGGGGTTGTGGCTCAGCAGTAGAGCACTTGCCTCACATGTGTGAGGCACTAGATTCTATCCTCAACACCACATAAAAACAAATAAACAAAGATATAAAAATAGATACTTCATATAAATGGAATCATAAAATGTTACTTATTTTGCTTAGCATAACATTTTTAAGGTTCATCCATGTTGTATGTAACAGAATTCTCTTTTTTCCCCAATAAGATTCCAAAGTCATGTGTTGCAATAGCAGAATTACTTCAACAGTCACCGAATCCTTCTATCAACCAGATATCACTTAGCCCAGAAAAAATTAAGGAAGGGCTTAAACGCCAACAAGAAAAGAATGCTGATGCTCTAAGGTAATTGATGAATGGTCTGATAAGATAGATGATATGTTTACATGACTTTTGAGAAAATACAAAAGAGTTGGGAAATAATTAATTCAAAGAGCTCTAATTTTTATTTTTAATCTATGGAGATTGAAAATTAGCATCATAAAAATAAAGGTTAATTGTATTCCTAAGTTGAAGTTCAACATATGTATTGCTTAATAGCTCTTAACAATAATTTGTTTTTTATCACATTTAGTATCAGAGTAATTTTGCACTTTTGAAAGTAGAGTAGTTTGATAACATTTAAGCAGGAGCCTTTCTAACTTGATTTTGGCTATGCCTTGGAATTAGTATATGATTATGCCTATATACTTTTTTTTAAATAGACAAGTATCATTTTTTAAAAAAGCATTTTTTTTGAGTTGTAAATGTTCAGAATGCCTTTTGTTGTTGTTGTTGTTTTTTAAATGTGATGTTGAGGATCGAACCCAGTGCCTCACAGATGCTCTGCCACTGAGTTACAGCCCCAACCGCCTATATACTTTTTGAGACAGGGTCTGTCTATGTTGCTCAAGCTGCCCTTTTACTCCTGAGCTCAAGTGATTCTCCTGCCTCAGCTTCTCTTGAGTACTAGAACTAATAGGTACACACCTCTGTTCTGGCTTTTTTTTTCTAAAATGTCTTTAGAAACTCTTATAGCCTATCTAATTTCAGATAGCCAACATAACATATATGATAGACCATTCCTAATTGGATGCTAGTTATATATTTACTTTTCACTTCAGAATGTCTGCTCAGAAACAATTGTTATTCTCTGTACCCAGCCCTTCTTGTTCTCCCAGTCTGTTTTTATTTGGCTGGCTTCTTACTAGGCCTTTTTACAATCTGGTGTTGGGAAATATAATAAGGATGATTTTGGTTAGAATTTGAGTTTATTTGATGTTTTTCTTAGTATTGTAGTAAAACAATACCTCACCTGAATTTTATTTTATTAAGGAACTATGAGAATTTGGTAAACACTTTACTGGATGGTGTGGAACAAAGAAATCTGTAAGTACAAAAAGCCCCCCTCTCCACACTTTGTAACATGGTGCTAGCAATCGTACTTAGAACCTTGTGTGTGCCAGACAAGCTTTCTACCATTGAGCTATGTCCCCAGCCCTAAAAAAAAAAGATCAAGACATTTATCTTAGATTATAGAGAATTTCTACATGGAAGACTGTGAATGACTATGTCACCAAAAAATCATACTCTGAATTGTATGTTTAGAAGAAAACTAAGAGGGAAAGGGATGGAGGAGAGGTTTGGGGTTAATGATGGCATTATTGTTCTTTGGTATTTTAATTCTTGAGAAACTTAAATATTTATATTGCAAATACCAATATTTTTTATGAGTAATGTGCTTTTTGACTTGTCCCCCTTTTAAGGCCCTGGAAATTTGAACATATAGGCATTGGACTTCTGTCTCTACTCTTGAGAGATGATCGAGTATTGCCTCTTCGTGCCATACGGTTTTTTGTTGAGAATCTCAACCATGATGCGATTGTAGTTCGAAAGGTAAATACTTTTTTTAGCTACTATATTGGGTGTGAGAATATTTATCTCATTGAAGCATATACATACCCTATAAACACACTGAAGATTATTAACTTGAAATCTCTCTTTGTTGATTCAGAGACAATAGCAATTCATTCAGTAAATATGAGGGCATGTTCAGGCATTCTACATTCAATGCTGAAGATACAGTAGGGAAAATGTTTGTAGGCTAATCAGAAAGACTGACTTTGAAAATTTAGAAAATTAGGTTTGCACAAGGGGAAAATATACAGCATAACTTTTTTTATTTTGCTCTCAAAGTATTAGAGGCTTAAAGAAGGGTACTATCTAGTATATTGGAGAAAAATTCTTAAAAAGATGCTTAGGCTGAGATGTGAAAAATGAGCAGATAGTGCCGAACAAAGAAAAGGTTGAAGTTCTAAAGAACTAGCGTTAAGATTGAAGAATGGCAGCTGCCAATGACTCATTCCCAGTGAGATTTCACATTCTTATCATCTGTCATTGGCGAAAGTGTTTTTGTAAGAAATAAAATCCAGCATCTGCTTTGGGTAAAGCAGTCAGTCTTTTAAGAGGTTTTAAAATTTTTGATTCTTGTATGGCACTTGTTTTCTAGATGGCTATCTCAGCTGTTACTGGAATTCTCAAGCAGCTAAAGAGAACACACAAAAAGTTAACTATCAACCCTTATGAAATCAGTAAGTATTACCAAAAATAATTAGTAGTGCTTTTCAATAAAATTTTTCTTGATGTATAAATTATGGTTCTTGGTCTTAAGTATTGTTCTATAGATATTAACACAGAGTATGAAAACAGTGACGGTATGAGACAGTATGAGAATAGTGACAGTAAAATCTAGGGATAACATAAGTAATTACAAAAGTAGATTGACTCTGTATCTTCACTTTGTTTTTATTTTTGTTGTGCTAGGGGTTGAACCTAGGGAAGTTCTCTATCACTGAACCACACCCCCAACCCTTTGTTTTCTTAATGTAGGTATCTCTAAGATTCATACTTGGGCTAATATACACCGTCTACATTTATTATTTTTTTTCACTCACAGAACAATTATACTAATTATTTACTCAGCTGTATTTCAGAAAATTAAAATAGCTATTATCACTTCATTAAAGGTTTTTCTTTGAGTGATGAGATTAGGGACAAATTTGATTTTTTTTTTTTTTTCTTTATACCTTATTGTATCATCAATATGTTTCAAAAGAAAACCTTTCTTTATCCTGATAAATGAACCAATCATTGTTTAAAACATTGCATTTAATCACCACATCTCCTTTGTTTATTTCTAAATTAGAGCATAGATTGAGAAAAAAGCTTAAAATTTTTTCCTGTTTATGAAGGACATTCACTGGGATAACTGACAATTTCAATAATATATGTTGCTAAAATGATTGTATAGGATCAGTGTTAACTATTTATTTTGGAAGATTTGTTTAGGCTAGGTAAATGAATATTCTTATTTATAGTACACACAGAAATACCTTGTAGGTAAAGGGACAATATGTCTACAGTTTCAACTAAAATTGTTCCCCCAATTTGTGTATATATGTGAAGAGAAAGAGAATGTCAAAATTTGAGGTATATGAGTGAAGGATATGTGGGGATTTCTTAAGGTCTGCACATTTAAAATTAATTCAAAGCTAAAATTTTTAACAAAATTAATCCCTCTAATTTTGCTGATAGGAAGAAGTTTGTTGCATAATTCTTCCCCCAAATAAGTATTCTAAAATCATTTAGTGGATAATCATATCTTTTTTCCTCTGGTTTAAGTTACTCCTTTAATTGTTCATTTATATGTAGGGTTTTTTTTTTTGTTGTTGAGAAAATTTTATTAGATGGTGCCTTGTTATAAAGACAAGAGTTATAGTAGCACTATTGATTTGAAAATTGAAAATAATTTTATAAACATTATTTGGGCAGAGGGGATTACCAGGGAAAACCCAGGGGTGTGTAACTGTTGAGCCACATCCCCAGCCCTTTTTATATTTTTATTTAGAGGCAAGATCTTGCTAAGTTGCTTAGGGCCTCGCTAAATAGCTGAGGCATGCTTGGAACTCACAATTCTTGTGCCCCAGCCTCCCAAGCTGCTGGAATTACAGGCATATGCTACCACGCCTAGCTGTGTATAAACGTTTTAAATCAAATTTGATTGTTTTTTGTTTTTTTAGGTGGATATCCTAAACCCACCCAAATTCTTGCTGGTGATAGGCCTGATAATCATTGGCTGCATTATAATAGCAAAAGTATACCAAAAACTAAAAAAGAATGGGAGTCAAGTTGCTTTGTTGAAAAAACTCACTGGGGATACTATACTTGGCCAAAGTAAGTTCTAACTTAGCATATACCTCATCATTAAAAAGCTTTTTATCAGAGTTGGATGTCTATGGAGGTTCAGAGACACTTGAAGGTTTTTCTACTTCCCTCTTCCTCTCTTTCCTTTGCTCTGCCAGTGTGTGTCTCATTCTTGCCTCTTTCCTTGTATTAAAAGTCCTAGCCTTACTTATTTTCTCTTTTTTTTTTAATAGGAAGTATCATGCTCCAAACATTCCTTATTTTAATTATTTGTTTTTATGTGGTGCTGAGGATCAAACCCAGTGCCTCACACATGCCAGGAAAGCGCTCCACCACTGAAGTATAACCCAGCCCAAGTCCTAGCCTTTCTTAATACCATAATTATATTGCAAAAGAGTTTATTAATAGCTGCTTTAATGGCTGGGGATGTGGTTCAAGCGGTAGCGCGCTCGCCTGGCATGCGTATGGCCCGGGTTCGATTCTCAGTACCACATACAAACAAAGATGTTGTGTCCGCCGAAAACTTAAAAAAAAAAAAAAAAAAAGAGCTGCTTTAAATATATTCCTATTTGTAATATGTCCACATGTAAATCAGACCATAAAAATACTTCACTATTGATTCCATTAATTTATATCAGTCAAGAACACAATGATATGATAGATTTTTTAGACGGAGACTTTTTGGCAGGGGAGAGTGGTGTACCCAGGATTGAACTTGGGACACTTGGCCACTGAGCCACATCCACACTGACTTTTTTGAAATTTTATTTACGGACAGAGTCTCTTTTTTGTTGTTGTTGTTTAGTGCCTCTCTTTGTCTCAGGCTGTCTTTGAACTCTCACTCTTCCTGCCTCAGCCTTCGGAGCCACTGGGATTACAGGCATGTGCCACCATGCCCAGCTTCAACTGAGACTTTCATTGACATTCATAACTTGAAACTTAACATCACTTAGACTTTATTAAAAGTTCCTGCTAATATTTTTCATCTGTGTTCTAATTTTTTTCCTCTATATATTACAAATATAAACTCTTACTGTGTAGGAATATGGTTGTTTATGCTGGTGTGGAAGAGCAACCTAAGCTTGGCAGAAGCAGGGAGGAAATGACAGAGGTAAGCATTCATTTCACCATGATTTCAAAAGATTCACATCTTACTGTCAGTAAGATTTATTTCAATCCCAGTTCAGATCATTTTTACTAGCTTAGGTATCTCAGTGAATGTGTACTACTGTCCCAACACCTGTTACTGCCAATTTATACAGGTCTCAATGTATCTAAGGCTACTCTGAATTTAGCATTCTGCTTAGCACTCCCTTGGGTGCTGCTTTTGTATAGTTAGCTGCTAGTTCTTATCAGTTTTGTCTGATGCATAGTTTTTTGTTTTTTCCCTCTATAATGGGATTTTACTCAGCTTTAAAAAGGAAAGGAATTCCAATCATTTTAAATAAACTATAAATAAAAACCATAAAATAATAAGACCAAAACTTAATTTTCTTTATAGAGAGTACCAGTACCAGTGAAATTCATAGAGTGGTGATTTCAGGGGCTTGGTAGAGTAGAAAATGAGTTGGTAAAAGGGTATAGAGCTCCAAGATGAAAAGACTTTGGGACATTTGTTGCACAATAATGTGAATGACCACCGAACTATACACTTAAACATTTATGATGATAATTTCGTTATTTGTATTTTATAAATTGTTTTTTAAAAATATAGTTCACAGTGATAAATCATATTTCTGAGGTTTTTCTATTTTATTTATTTATCTGGTGTGAAACTTCTGGGGCTAAGTGAGGTGGGCCTTTTTGGCTAAAAGATCGTCTGCACTCATAAGGCCTTTCTCCAGCAGAATTCTGTGCTTAATGAAGCTGGAATTGATACAAGCTTTTTGAAGTCAAAGACACTTGCTGATTTTTAACCATATTGCATATAAATGATGGGTACTGAGTAAATAGATGCTCATAGATTAAAGCCAAAACTACTTATTCTTCCTTGAACTTGTTACATTATCACATTGAGAAATAATGAGTTTTAAGTTTATGTCTTCCTAATAATAGTGATCTAATTTAGCTGATTCTGAAGAAAGTTTTCCTTTTAATTTTTGGTGTCATGCAAATACAGGCAACATAATTAAGCTTTCATTTCTCAAGCAGAATGTTTGTTGGTTTAATTCACAGAATGAGATATGATACCCAGACTCAAAGACATCAAGAAAAACTTCCACCTATTCTTAAGGATGTAGCAATTTTAGAAGGGAGGTATTTATTTTGGTTCTAGAAAACATAGTTTTTGTGAGAACTAAAAATTCTTCAGAACAAAATAACAGCCTTCCATTGAATCAAAATCTTACAATTTAAAAAAGTTTTCAGAATCATGTTTTTAAATAGATTTTAATTCCTGAACATTATTCTTTTTTTTTTAACTTTATAGGCAGAACAGATTATATTTGATCATTTTTCTGATCCTAAATTTGTTGAACAGTTAATTACTTTTCTATCTTTAGAAGACAGAAAAGGAAAAGATAAGTTTAATCCCCGACGTTTTTGCCTCTTTAAGGTAACTATATTATTTATATATTCTCTTCTTAAAGTTCAGTGACTGTTTTGTTTCTAGGTTTATAAGGTTTAAATATTGGATCAAAGTTTGAATTTAGCCATCTGTCTTCATAAACATGGCACTGGAATTTATATTAATCATTGATCTTGGCTTAACTTCAAGATTTTTATTTTAATGAATGAAGGAAACTTTTTAGTGTTGTAATGAACACTAGAAGCAAAAGTAATACTATGCATTTTATTCTTTTTGGGGGGTGTGTAATATTTTTTAAACAAAAGATTATTAATATCTTATTTAGTTACATTTTAATGTGATAGGTAAAATGGCAGCCTTATCATTTTAACTCAGACATTGTTAAAGCAGTTCTAAAGGGGAGAATGCTTAGAATCTGAAGCACAATTATGTAAAAAATAATAATCACTTGACTCTAAATTAAGGAAGAATTACCTAATTACTGAATTTTCTTTGTTTTTGTAGGGTATATTTAGAAATTTTGATGATGCCTTTCTGCCAGTTTTGAAGCCCCATTTAGAACGTTTGGTTGCAGATTCTCATGAAAGTACCCAGCGATGTGTTGCAGAAATTATAGCTGGTTTAATCCGAGGTTCTAAGCATTGGACATTTGAAAAGGTGATGTAATTTTATAGTATATGTTTATATAGAATTCTTACCACAATTGTTATTGATACCTAAAAGTGAAATGATATTTATCCATAAAATGTGGTATATATTGGTTTGAGCATGTGCTAAAAACTTTCGATCAATAGACAACATTCAATTGTCATTAAAAATTGGAGTTATTTGCTAAAATAGTGGAGAAGGAGAGTCAGGATATATCATAGAAAAAGAAAAGAATTCTGGTTTCTCTTAAAAGTAGGAAAATCTTGGAGACTGTTCATATTATTGTATTTCCATCATTTTAGCTAGTGCTGCATATGGGCTTCTCCTTTCATGAAGCCTCTCTTGCCTCCCAAATCCTTTCTGTAAGCATCTTTGCTCCTCTGTATTACCCTTCCCAAATTGCTAACAGTTTGAGTTGGAACTCCTTTTTTAGAGTATCACTCTTTTAATTGTAAGAGTTAGTAGCACACCCTGCCCTAAGATTAATTGGTTAAGAAAATGCACTAGACTAAAAAGAACATGGTCAAATATAAAGAATGCTTAAATATGAGATAGGCCACTGTTTCTTCAAAGAGAACATATTTGTTTGGGGTCATCTTTAGGAGTGTTAAACATGTTGCACATGTCTTTGTCCTATGTTTACTAGAGCACTTTGTGGTGGGGGGAGGGACAAGGCAGTACTATGGATTGGACCTATGGTCCAAGCCCTTTCTGTTTTTAAATTTTCAGACAGGGTGTCTCTAAGTTGTCCAGGCTGACCTTGCGCTTGTGATCCTCTTGCCTCAGCCTCCCAAGTTGCTGGGATTATAAACATGCACCACCATGTCCAGTTTGAGCCACTTTTGAGTTACCTATTTTCCAAATCACATCTCATCCTTCTTTTTAAAAAACTGCCTGATGCTTTTAGCAGAAATTTTATCTCAAACCCTCCCTTCCTGTTTGTCTTAAAAAACAAACAAACAGAAAAATACAACTTTTTAGTCCAGCCAGACATGGTGGCACATGCTTGTAATCTCAGTGACTTGAGAGGATGAGGCAGGAGGATTATAAATTTGAGGTCAGCCTCAACAAATTTAGTGATGCTGTAAGCAAATTGGTGAGACCCTGTTTCAAAATAAAAAGGGCTGGCTATCTCAGTAATAGACGCATCCCTAGTTTCAATACTCTATACTACAAATAATTTTTTAAAAAATAATAAATAATTAAATAAAGTCCAGTGAACTTGCAGCATGGGCATCATTTGGGAACTTGTTAGAAAAGGAAGATCTCAGCCCCTCACCCCCAGATTAATCATAATCTGCATTTTTATCAAGACACAGTTGGGATTCTCATTAACTTTTGAGAAGCACACACATATATATTCAGTCTCTGTACAACGAAACTGTTTTTAAAAGGCTATTTATGATAAATACTTGCAATTTGAAGATTATACCCCAGGCTAAATCCTAAATTATATCAAAATGTCATTGCCTTCTATTTTAAGATTCAGTCAAATGGCCTTGATAAACATATAAAAGTTAAAAATTGTGATTTTATTTAGTCCAGTGTACTGTTACTAAAAAGTTTAAGAGGACCCCCTCCACCTATTCTCTGAGAAACAAATGTACATCATAAACATGACACAGTCCCTGACTTTTAGAATCTTATCCAGAAGGGGAAAGATACGTAAATAAGTATGTTGCATATAGTGTGGTAAATGTAACATGAGATAGTCTTGGTTTAGGCCTGGAGTGGAGTTTTGGCATCACTATTAAGGCTCCCTTTCACTTTATTTTTTATTTTTGTGATTTATTTGTTTATTTTATTAGTTTATACTATTTACACACACATAACAGCAGGATTCATTTTGACATAATTATAAATGCATGGGATATAATTTGCTCCAAATAAAGTCCCCAGTATTTGCCCTTACCCTCCGCTTCTTCCCTCCCCTTGTTTCCTTTTCTCAACTCTACTGATCTATTTATTTACCTTTTTGTGTGTGGGGGGGGGTAAAATTAGTATCTTGTGGATATACATAATGATAAGTATAGTATATTCATATATGCACATTGGGAAGTTAGGTCAGATTCATTCCACTGTTTTTCCCTTGTTCTGTCTCCACCCTCCTCCTCAATCCCCGTCTTCTTCTACCTGATCTTTTATTTTCATCCCACCCTCCTCACCCACCCCATTTTTTTCCCCTGTATTTTTCCTTCTAAAAAGAGGACTGCTCAGTAGGACAGATTTTATAAGGAACCATATGAAGTTTCTCCTCTTTTTCCTGTATAGTGTTTTGGGGAGAAATTTTGACCTGTACCTAAATATATACAATGAGAAAATGCTGAATTGCTTTCTTGGATTATTTGTATTTTCTAGAAAGTAATTTAAATGATCTATCAGTTTGTGCATTTCCAGGAAGAGTTATTTAAGAAAAATGTTCTGAGTATTGCTCACTTTTACCCGTGTGTTTTGTTTTGAGTAGGTGGAGAAGCTTTGGGAGCTTCTGTGCCCTCTGCTTAGAACAGCTTTGTCCAACATTACAGTAGAAACTTATAATGACTGGGGAACTTGCATAGCAACATCCTGTGTAAGTTCTCCTGCTTCCTTGTCATGCTTGCATAACTGCTCAGATTTTTTATGCCCTGTGTCTAAATGTAAACCTCATTATGCCACTTGAATCTTAAATCTTGTTCATAGGTTTCTCATCCTCCAAAGGATTTTGATATCTTCTCTACTTATAGTATTTTTATTACAGTGCTGGGTTGGAACCCAGGCTTTTGTGCATGCTAGACAAGTGCTGTACCATTGACCTATCTCCCTGGCCATTTTTGTTTTTTAACATTTTGAGACAGGGTCTCACTAGTTTGCCCAAGCTGGCCTTGAATTTGCAATCCTCTTGCCTCTGCCTCCTAACAGCTGGGTGGCACTCCACCCAGCAGAATGCGTTTTTAATTTGTCAAGTCAAATCACATATTTGAAATGTAGTTGATATATACTAAAATTCACACACTACAAGGTTATAGGTATTATTTTTGACTCCACGTATGTTCATAGCTCAGCACACTTCAATTTAAGGACAATCCATGTACCTAAAAATTTGTCCCTATTAACATGAGCTATGAGAAGAACTACATTTGTTTGTTTGTTTGTTTTAATGGACAGCATGCCTTTATTTTTATTTTTATTCTAATTTGTTATATATAACAGCAGAACGCATTACAATGCATATTTATGTGTAGAGCACAATTTTTCATATCTCTGGTTGGTTGTACACAAAGTAGAGTCACACCATTCGTGTCTTCATACATGTACAAAGGGTAATGATGTCCATCTCATTCCACCGACTGTCCTACCCTTATGCCACCTCCCTTCTCCTCCCTCCCCTTTAGCTTGAGTTTATTTTATTTGCTTATTTTTATGTGGTGCTGAGGATCAATCCCACTGCCTCACATGTGCAAGGCAAGCACTCTGCCACTGAGCTACAGCCCCAGCCGCAGCCCTAGCCCCTACATTTGTATTTGACTGATCAGTTTTAGTTTTAATCCTGTATATTTATGCATTTTTAATATTTCTAAAATAACTAGATACAATTTATTTATAAAATTATAGGTCCTGTGTTTAATTATTACTTTATATCTTCTACACAGGAAAGCAGAGATCCTCGGAAACTTCACTGGCTTTTTGAGCTCTTATTGGAATCACCATTGAGTGGTGAAGGAGGATCCTTTGTAGATGCATGGTAAATAAAAAGAAGACTTAGTTAATACCAAAGATTTTGTGTTAGTGAATTGTCTATGGTCCTAAGTAGTAGAAGAAGTAATTACTTTCTTCTGGATGACAGTGTGATACAGTTCATCATAACTTGTAATACTTACTTAATCTATTTCTCAGTTAGGAACAAGTAGGAAAAATGTAGGCAACCCAAGCATTTCCAGTGTATGGCAGATATAGCCTCTCACTGTCATATCTTCTAATAAGATTGTTTTTTTTTCCTTGACAGTTACTAACTTCTTTATCACATCTTATTTTTCACTTCTCTTGTTAAGAAAAACATAAAGAAAAGTGGCTGAGGATGTAGCTTAGTGGTAGAGTGCTTTCCTAACTGCGCAAGTTCAATCCCTAGCACTGTAAACATAATAAATAAATAAAAATAAAGAAGAGAGTAATCGGGGCTTGAATTGTAGCTCAGTGATAGAGCACTTGACTCGCACGCATGAGACCCTGGGTTCAATCCTCAGCACCACATAAAATAAATAAACATAAAGATATTGTATTCATCTACAATTTTTTTAAAAAAGAGAGTAATCATGCCAGGCACAGTGGTACATGCCTGTAATCCTAGTGAACTAGGGAGAGTGAGGCAGGAGGGTCATAAGTTTAAAGCCAGCCTAAACAATTTAGTGAGACCCTGTCTCAAAAAGTAAAAAGGGCTGGGGATGTGGCTCAGTAGTTAAGTACCCCTGGAGCCCCCACCCTCCATAAAACTGTACAATTTGGTAGGCCATGTGAAACTGGAGAAAGATAGTTGACAATAGAAAAAAAAAAAAGTCAACAAATCTCATTAAAACAAAGAATAGATATTTGGTTTGTGAAAAACCTTGAATGATAATTCTTTTTTCCAGTAGTACAGAGGATTGAACCCAGAGGCACTTTACCACTGAGGTACATCCTAGTGCTCATGCGCTCTCCCCCCCTCTTTTTGTCTTGAGATAGATTATGCTAAATTGCCCAGGCTAGCTCTTCATACAATCCTTCAGCCTCAGCCTCCTAAATAGCTAGGATTACAGGCATGGACCACCATGCCCAGCTTGAATTCTAATTTTTAAAGATTCTCCAGGGGGTTGTTTTTTGTTTGTATTTCTTTTTGTTTTTATACCAGGGATTGAACCAAGGGCACTTCCACAGAGCTACAATCCTGGCCCTTTTTTTATATAGAGACAGGTCTTGCTGAGTTGCTTAGAGCCTTACTAAGTGTTGAGGCTGACTTTGAATTTGCAGTTCTCCTGCCTCAGCCTCCCAAGCTGCAGGCTTTACGGGCATGTGGCACCACGCCCAGTCAAGAGTTTTTTTTCCCCAGTTGTATAGTAGAGGAAATTAAATGTGATATAGAAAAAAATGATGTAGGCAATGTAAAAATAACAACAACAAAAAAAAACTTCATAAAGATGGCATTTTTGAACTATAGATTTGTCATTATCTATTAAGTGATTACATGGAAGGAGTTTTATGTGAAATTCAGACATTGTTTATCTATATTGTTGGTACGTAAATGCAGAAAGGGGCAGTAACACAATGCTTCTCTCCTTTAATTTTAGTCGACTTTATGTACTACAAGGTGGCCTTGCCCAGCAAGAGTGGAGAGTGCCTGAATTATTGCACAGACTACTGAAGTACTTGGAACCCAAACTCACCCAGGTTTACAAAAATGTCAGGGAAAGAATAGGGAGGTAGGTATTATTTTCTCAGTGGTACAGCATTACTCCTGAGTTCTTTTTGTTAAGTTTTAGTATCTAACAATACATGCTCATTATTTCCTGGTGAGTTTCATTGTTTCTTCTTCCTCAAATTTTATTTACTATTTATGTTGTGGGAAACAAGACAAAGCACTCTTGAATATAAACTAGGAAGGCAGTCTGATCAGAGGCCAAAGGTCTACAATCACAGTACCCTGTGTTACACATAGAGACAATCTGAGACGATCTCCAGGAATTATCTTGGGAAAATTAATTTGGTTGGGTCACAATTTTTGAACATCAGTTTGTTAATATGGGATGTCTTATTATTATGTAATTCATTTAACAGTGTGCTGACCTACATATTCATGATAGATGTTTCTTTGCCAAATACTGCGCCAACAACATCCCCTTGTATTCCTGAGTTTACTGCTCGAATTTTAGAGAAATTAAAACCGCTTATGGATGTGGATGAAGAAATTCAGAACCATGTTATGGAAGAAAATGGAATTGGTGAAGAAGATGAACGAACTCAGGGCATTAAACTCTTAAAAACTAGTGAGTAGCTAAAGTTTCTAGAAATTCATTTGAAAACACATTTATTTTGATTCTCCTTTGGAATTTTTCCCCACTATTTTTTATTTGCTAAAATATGCATGGTGTGAAATTTATGTATTTAAGCATACATTGGCATGAAGTGTATTCACACTGTTGTGTAACTATCATCACTGTCTGTCTCCACAGTGCTTTTTATTATGTAAAACTGAAACTGAGTTCCCATTTAAAAAAAAAAATAGCTTCTCATTCTTCCTCCCGTAACTCCTACCCACCATCATTTTACTCTGTCTCTATGAGTTTGCCTTATGCTAGGTAGCTCATATCATACAATATTAAATCAGACAATATTGGTTCTTTTAGATCTGGTGTATTTCATGTTACACAGTATTTTATGGTTAATCCATGTTGTAGCATGAATTGGATTCCTACTATTTTCTTCATACATTTGTCTGTTAATAGGAATATGGATTGTTTTCTACCTTTAACTATCATGAGTAATGTTACTTTCAGTGTTGGTATGTAACTATCTTTGTTAGTTTCTGCTTTCAGTTTTTTTGAGGGCATACCTAAAAGTGGAATTACTGGACTTTATGATACTACTGTTTATCTCTTTGAATGTCAAACTGCTTTCTACAACAGCTGTACCATTTCACTTTGCAGTCATCAAATGCACAAGGGTTCTGATTTCTCCATATCCTTGCTAACACTTGTTATTTTCTGGGTTTGTCTAGACCCCTCTGCCCACTTTTCTATATAGCCATAATAATGGGAACAAAGTGATATCTATCATCTTTTCTAGTTTTGATTTACATTTACCTAATAAGTGATGTTGAACATCATTTTCTGTATTTATTGGCCATTTGTATATTTTTTTTTTGGAGGAATGTTAGCTCATGTTCTTTGCCCACTTTTAGGTTGTTTTGTTACTGGTTGCTATTTACCTGTAGGGTGTTTTTTTTTTTTTTTTTTTTTTTTTGTGTGTGTGTGTGTGTGTGTGTGTGTGTGTGTGTGTGTGTGGTGCTGGGGATTGAACCCAGAGCATTGTGCATGTGAGGCAAGCACTCTACCAACTGAGCTATATGCCCAGCCCTTACCTGTAGTTTTTTCCTTTGTTGTTTTAGGTGCTGGGAAATGATCCTAGGAACAGTTGACCACTGAGCTAGCCTGTCCTTTTTTATTTTTTATTCTGAGATTGTCTCACTAAATTGATGAGGCTGAAATCTTTCTGCTTCTGAGTTGCTGGGATGTACAGACAGGCATGCACCACCATACCCAGCATTTTGTACTTCTTTTAATTCTGGATATCAGTACTTTATTGGGTAGACAGTTAATAAATACTGTGTTTCTTTTTCTTTTTGGTACCAAGGGTTGAATCTAAGGGCACTTGACCACTGAGCATTATCTCCTTTTTATTTTTTATTTTGACACAGGTCTCACTAAATTGCTTAGGGCCTTGTTCAATTGCTGAGGCTGGCTTTGAACTTGCAGTCCTCCTGCCTCAGCCTCCCTAGCTGCTGGGATTGGTGTTTTTTGTTTTTTGGTTTTTTTTTTTTAACTCTCTTGGTAATGTCCTTTGTTGCACAGAGTTCAGGGTTTTTGTTTTGATTTGATACCACGGATTACACCTAGAATCCTTTAGCCACTGACCAACACCCCCCAGCCCTTTTTATTTTTTCAGGCAGGGTCTTACTAAGTTGTTTAGGGCCTCACTAAGTTGCTAAGGCTGGCTTTGAACTAGCAATTCTCCTGCGCACCCTACTAGATTGCTGAGATTATTAGGTGTGTGCCATGTATCAGGCACAAAAGTTCAGTTTTGATAAGTTCTAATTTATCTGCTTTTTCTTTTGTTTCCTGGGACAACAAGGCCAAAGATAGTTTTGGTTCTTCAGGGTTGTCTTTTGGTTTTGTACCTAAAATACTATCAAGGATTCTTAGGATAAGCCACTTGGTCATTATTTTATCCACTTTAGGATTCTTAAATGCTAGTTTTAATATATTCTGTGTTTGGGTTGTTAATAATTTGTAGATTGTTTCATTCTCTCTTGAGGAATTGTGTCAGTATGCTGGATTGGTTGATGGTCTTTATTATGGGTTGTTATACTCCTGATCATATGTGATCTCTTTCATAACATGAAAGAGTTGTGGGTGTGGACATGTAGTACAGTGGTAGAGCGTTTGCCTAGCATGTATGAGGCACTGGGCTCAACATCACATAAAAATAAACAAGTAAAATAAAGTTATCGTGTGCTTCTAGAACTAAAGAGTTGTCAGAGTGACCATTTGACATTAGCATTAAAATATCACTTACTTTGTGGTCTCTAATTTGATTATAATGACTGATTCTGCATGTTTATTTCCAAATAGTATTGAAGTGGCTGATGGCAAGTGCAGGCAGATCCTTCTCTACAGCAGTCACAGAACAACTTCAGCTTCTGCCATTGTTTTTTAAGGTAAGGTTATGGTTGAAATCAGTACATCCCTTTTGACCTGCAAAAGGAAGCATGGGAGAGTGAGGTTGGGGAGAAAGGTGATTTGAATCAATTTGAAACTTGTGAAAGACTTAAATCATTACATAATTACTAGTACTCATATCTTACCTGGGTATAATAATATTGAGGATGAGAATCTTCTTTTGTCCATCATGGTAAATGGGGCCTGAGATATAAAGTACCACAGCAGTTTGTTTTACAGATAGATGAGTTGTATAGCGTTTGAACATAGAGGCATTTAAAAGAAACTTGCTGCTTATTAAACTGTAGGAGGACCACATGAGTAATTTGAAAGGAGATCAGAATTTTCATTTTGAACATGTTTGAGATGTTTATTTTGTGATGATGCTTGTAAGTGAAGATAATGTTTGGGCACTTAGAGTTCAGGTATAAACATAGTTGTAGCTCAATGGAAGAGCACTTACCTAGCATATGTGAGGCACTGGGTTTGATTCTCAGCACCATATACAAATAAATAAAATAAACAACTAGCTGTCCATCAACAACTAAAAACTATTTAATCAATCAATTAATCCATCCATCCATTACACTGAATGAGATATCGACTAATTGGTGTAAATGGAAAAAAGAAGGTCAAAGATGGAATGAGTCTTCACAGACAAACATGGAGAAAGTTCAATTTAAGTATGCCCCATAACTTATTTAAAAATCAGTTATGCTTGTGTGATTATGGGTAGCCAACATATATTTCAGAGGAGAGACCAGTGAATGATAGCTTAACACATGGCTTCTCCCCCCGCTTTTTTTTTTTTAATGTAAATGAGTTTAAGGAAATTTTCAGTAATTATATATAAACTTCCTTCTCTCTCTCTGTCTCTTTTGGGGCAGCGGGAGTACCAGGTATTGAACTCAGGGGCACTCAACCACAGAGCCACATCCCCAGCCCTATTTTGTATTTTATTTAGAAACAGGGTCTCACTGAGTTGCTTAGTGCCTTGCCATTGCTGAGGCTGGCTTTAAACTGAAGATTCTCCTGTCTCAGTCTTCCAAGCTGCTGGGATTATAGCTGTTGTGCCACTGCACCTGGCCAGCCGGACTGCCTGCCCCTCTTTCCCTCCCTCCCTCCCTTTTTCCCTCCCCCCCTTTATAAAAATTAAATGTTTATTAAAGGAAAATTTGGAAAGCTGAAGGGGAAAAATAAATAAACCACCATTTATCATTAATTATTCCCCTACATTTTTTTTAAACTTATTGTTATTTTATAGAAGTAATATATGCTACTGGGCATGGGGGCATGTGCTTGTAATCCCAGCAGCTCAGGAGGCTGAGGCAAGAGGATAGAGAGTTCAAAACCAGCCTGAGCGAAAGCGAGGCACTAAGCAACTCAGTGAGACCTATCTTTAAATAAAATACAAAATAGGGCTGGGGGTGTGACTTATTGGTCGAGTACCCTTGAGTTTAATCCCAGTACCCCCCCAAAGTAGTGCATTCTTATTTTAAAAAGTCTAGAATGTAAAGATGGGCCAAACTCTTTAAATTGTGTGTCTATACCTCAAAGAAAGCTGATACGCAATTTTTTATTTGTATTTCTCCAGATGCTATTTTTGTATACAGTTTTTTTAAAAATAAGATCATGCAGTTGTTCTTTAGCTTCCCTTTTTTTGTACCTAAACTATATAGTATATGCTTTCCCAGATGAATAAGTAGATATTTTATACTTTCTTATGTAGCTCATAAAACTTAATACCCAGTTTACCCTAAAGTAGTTTGTACTTGGTTTTATTGCTGTTACTCACTACGTAGGCAGCCAGAGGTGGAGAGTGTAGTTTTTAACAGCATGAACTCTGGACCCAGGCAGACTTGGCTGATGAATTAATTCTGTAACCATAAGAAAGTAACTTAATCCCTCAGAACATTTTTTTCTGCTCATATGTAAAAAGGGAGTAATAAAAATCACTCACCTCCTAGGGGTGTTATGAAAATTAAGTGAGTTTGTAATAAGTATTCCTCACTATCCAAATTGAGAAGTGAGTGGCAGAATTAAATAACAGGAGTGCCATGTCATCTCAATTTTCTGTTCCTTGCATTGCTGTTAGCAAATGCCAAAGAGTTCAGATGAAATATGATAGTGCACTAATCTGTTGGATCTAAACAAAGAGTAAGGGGTACCTAGGTGTGCAAAGTATTTAAGAGTTGTGTCAGGCACAAGATTAACATGAGAGTGCTCTTATTGGTTAGTGATTTGAAATAAATGACTTTTTACATAATATGGGTGCTATACTTTTATTTTTGGAAGATAAGTCACCATAAGTGAAAACATGATACCAATTCCATTTTGACAAACTATTGTAAGAAACATGGTACATAGGCTGTTTTATTTAAAATGTTTATTTCATCCCAGATAAAGCAGTTTTATATTCATCAAAATCAAGAAATCTTTGAAATACGTATATATCAAAGTAAAAGTTTGAATATTTTTTCCATTTTTATTTTAAAACCTTTATATATCTTAAGATTTTAACAAAAAAGATTTTGTAAACAAAAATAGTTGTGAGATCCTTGGCTTTGGGGTGTGTAGACTTTTTGATTGTGACCTGCAAGTTACTGAACTTATAAGACTGTCTTTTAATTTTTAAAGTGATAATATTAGTATCCCTCATAGAATTGTTACAGGATGAAGTGAAATAATTCCTATAAAGCTCAGTTTGAAGTACATACTTATATTGCTATGTCAGTATTATTTAACTGAATCTTAATTTGATTCCCAGTACCACAAAAGAAAAAAAATTTCCTCTACTGTAGAATAATAGTTTTGCATATGTCAGATGTAGAAAAAAAATTGCAAATATTGTGATAATTGGTGTACAGTTACTTTTCATGGATAGCATTTCTTTGGGAAAATTATTTTGCCCAAAAGTTATAGAAAAAGAGCCTGTAATCCTTTGTTAGCTAAATGGGCCTTAGTTTCTTAGGGCTAACAGTTTACCATCATTTTTTGGTTATGGATTCCCCCCCCCCCCATGGTACTGGGATTAAACCATTACCAGAATCAGTGCTCTACTACTGAGATATACCCCCCCAGCCATTTAAAATTTTGAAACAGGCTCTTGCTTTATTACCCAGACTGGCCTCAGACTTGCAGTTCTCCAGTGTCATTTATTTTGTAAGTTTTAAATAATTTGACGTTCCAAACTTTTGCTAGTTCAAAAATTTTTTTTAAATAGCTTTTGGTTTTTTTATCACTTTTATATTTTTATTGCTTACATTTGTATTTGCTTTTTATTTTATACCAGCTAAGTATCCCTAGTTTGAAAACCAAAAATGTTCCCAAATCCAAAACTTTTTTGAGTTGTCACAAGTGGAAAATTTCACGTGACCTCATGTGTTGATGGGTCAAAGACAGGCACATAGTTTATTCAGCATCCTCAAAGGAAGCAGCTCTTTCAGCTGCTATAGCCAAACTTCATTTCATGGCAAGGCATTATTTAAAATATTGTGTAAATTACCCTGGGCTATGTGTATATGAGGTATAGTTTAAACAAAAATGAATTTCATACTTATACTTGGGTTCCATCTCCAGGATAACACATAATGTTTATGTAGATATTCCAAAATTTTAAAACATTTCAGGCCCCAAGCATATCACAAAAGTGATACTCCACATGTATAAAGTATTTTTGACCTCCACTTTTTTCCATTGATCTCTCTTCCTCTGCCAATTACTGAGGTTTTCTCTGGTAATATCTTGATATCTAGTTCACATTTATCTGTTCTTCCTCTCACCTTTCTCAAAATTAGTATATTGTTCAAAATGTCTTCACATTTACTGTTTTTAAATACTATAGTATGAAGATATATATAAATGGTACAGCAATTGTTTATAAGAACTTGTATTCCCATGCCCCTTTCCTCTTCTACTAGTCTTTGGAGTCACCACTTTTAAGCCTTTGTGCACTTGTCTGTAAAGAAGTACTCTTACTGCTTTTTTCTTGATTAACCAAATTAAGACATGATGGTGTGGTTGAATTACAAGCATGTTATATGTTTCCTTGTCAAAATCTTATTTATTTATTTTTTGCTTTTTTGGGGGGAGTGGTACTGGGGATTAAATTCAAGGGCACTCAATCATTGAGCCACATCCCCAGCCCTATTTTGTATTTTATTTAGAGACAGGGTCTCATTGAGAGGCTTAGTGCCTCACTTTTGCTGAGGCTGACTTTGAATTCTCCATCCTCCTGCCTTAGCTTCTCAAAGTGTTGGGATTACATGTGTGGGCCACCTTGCCTGGCTTTTATATGTGGTGCTGAGGATCTAACCCAGTGCCTCACACATGATACACAAGTGTTCTACCACTGAGCTACAACCTCAGCCCCTTAAGGTGCTTTTTATTTGCTGTTTTTAAAATTTGTTTTAGGGATAACTTCTTCAGTAACTGATATTAAAGAATATACTTCTGGAGAACATAGCATCCCTATTTGTTTTGTACTATATACTGTTTAATGCCATTTTTATATTATATATGGTTTTTTTGTTTGTTTGTTTGTTTGTTTGTTTTGGGTGGTGCTCAGTATCAAATCTGGATCTCATATATGGTAGGGAAGCACTTATCCAGCTACTGTCCTCAGCCCAAATCCCTTATATTTTGAGGGATATTTTAAAAATATGGCTTTAAAGTTTTATTTAGTTCTTATTTGTCTAGGAAAGCCTTGTTTTAATAAAATTGATTTCCAAACCCTGTACAAATTGTCATAGTGGATTCATATATTTAGGATTGTTCCTAGACTGCCTTCACAGGATTTTTGCTGAAGGCAGGCCAAGAGTGGTCAGATAGCAGTGGTGGGAAATGAAGAATGTGATCGGATGTGGGTGGGGGTTCTTAATTAGTGGGAGTCTGCTAAAATTAGACACTGTAGACCAGAAAGTGGAGACCATGGATCGAGCCTATTCAGAAAGAGGGATTCAAAGAGCCTAAAACTTGTCAAGGAGAGGCTTCCTACATGGTCAAATTTCTGTTTGTTATAGACATGCAAAAAAATTTGATAATACTGAACTTTGCCTGTTTCTCCTAAATTGATATAATCCATGGTATGTTTGAAAATTTATTTCTTTTCACAAATTAAAATCATAGTGTATAATTTTTCACCCATCCTAATTGTGAAAAAAATCCAGTGTTGGTTACCAAATGGTGTGAATCTCTGAAGAAATCAGCAATAAAGAAGGGCATGGAGCAATGTCTAGCAAAAGCACACGCAATGCATTTTCATCATTTCTGATGACAATGAATTTCTATCCCTCTATACAAAGGTGTACCAATAAAGATGTGAAATGACTAGGCACAAAGACATGGTAAAAAGTCTGGAAACAGTTCTAGTGTCTATTGCCTCTGGATAGGACCTGGTGAAATGAACTTTTAGGTGGACACAATATCTTATGTGGTGCTAAGGATCGAACCCAGTGCCTCGTGTACTCGGCAAGCACTCTACCACTGAGCCACAATCCCAGCCCGTGGAATATCCTTTTGTTTAGATATCCTACAATTTGAATCATTCCATAGCAATAGGAATAAATACACAGAATAGTAATTTTTAATAATACAGAAAATCAGGTATGGTTTCTAAATATAGAACAACTAGGTCTTAGAGAAATGACTCATTTCATGTTTGGAGCAAGAAATGCACATGGTAAATCTAGGTCATCTTGCTATATCAGAAACCAAGATTCTTGTATTAAGGACTCAAGACCCAATTTGAGGTTTTTGATAGTGAAAAGGGAAATGAGCACCAGTATACAGAGTAACTAAAGTGAACTAAAGCCATCAAATTTATTGAAATTAATTGATTCATAATACTTTTTTTTAAAACCGATGTTCACATTTGTAGGACAAATAGGAAATAATTATTCAGAATAAGGGAAACCTTTTCTATTTATGTGTGTTTTAGATAATAAGGAGGAATGACTATCACCATTTTGCAAACCTATACTTCTTTTATAATGGTTCATCACAAAAAGAAAATTAAATATCTGTGAAGAAACATTGCTTAATGTTGTGCCCAAACTTCAATAAAGTCAAACGTCAAGATCCAGTGGGTCATTTACAGGACTTATTAGAGCCAGCATGTGCCAATACGGGAGTACAGTTAGAGAAGGCCACAGTGGGATAAATTACAAAACAGGATATCAAGAAATTTTAAATGAGAGCTTTAAAACATTTCAGCTAGCCAGGAACAGTGGCACATAACCTGCAATCCCAGCAAAGAGGGAGGCTGAGGCAGGAGGGTCGTAAGTTTAAGGCCAGCCTCAGCAACTTAGAGAGATCCTGACTTAAAAATAAAAAGTAGAAAGAACTGGGGATATAGATATATAAAAAGAACCTCTGGGTTCAAAACTATCCCTCTCCCAACCCCCAGAAAAAAAATCCAGCTAAATACAGTGTGTGACCAATGGTTCCAGAAAGCCAATTGTAATAACATTGATACTACAATGGGGTGTGCGTGGGGAGGGGGAGGTAGTTTGACCACTACCAAATATTTTATAAACAGTTTTATGTATGATTATGTACTTAACAGGTCTCTTTTTTACAGAGATGTTTCAGAGATAACATAATGAAATATTTATGGGTGAAGAATATCTGGGGTTTGCATCACATAATTTACTTGGGAGAAGGAGAGCCAGAGAGAAGGAAAAAATGAAAAAAAAAAAAAGATTAGTCATGAGTTTGTCTTTGTTGAAATAATTAGTTTATGGGGAGTTCATTATACTAGTGGGGAGTTCATTATACTAGTCTCTTTAGTTTTGGTTTGGGTATGTTTGAAATTTTTCCATAGAAGTTGTTAAAAGTAAAATGTAATTTTGGTATATAGAATGCCCTTGTTTTTATTGGCAGTTATTGTTCAATTTATGTTGTTATTGTTGTTCTCTAGATTGCCCCGGTGGAAAATGACAATAGCTATGATGAACTGAAAAGAGATGCAAAACTTTGTTTATCACTAATGTCTCAGGGGTTGCTTTACCCTCATCAAGTGCCTTTGGTACTTCAGGTGCTAAACCAAGTAAGACTGTTTAACTATAATATTCATATCTTTTGGTTAGGATCCTAGTTTACCATTCCAGTATCAGCTGTAGTATACACAGTAACTTATTTTTTTTTCCTTTCATTTTGATTTTCATTTTAGTACAAGAAGCAATATGTATTGACCAAAGAAACAAATCTGTATTCTATACCTAGCTCTGCCATCAACTTCTTTTACCTTGGTCAAATCACACAAGCCAAAAATTACCTTTATACACAAAGAACTAATTATTGAACTTCATTGAATATGAAATGTTTGTGAGGAATGGGAGTAGTGATTCCCTTTTGCCATTTCCCCTTTATTTTATTCACTTTTATTTCTTGGTCTATGCTAGAGACCTATAGTGGTTGGATATATTTCTGGCTGCAATTAGTATACTGTATGTTCAGTTTTGTCTGGGGTAATATATGTGTTATATAATATAGAAATGAACATGCTCTTAGTTTTTAGATTTTTAGTTTAATTGCCACTGAAAAATATTTCAACAGACTAAAATGGTCCATAATTTTTGTAGTGGAATTTAGTTGTTCTTAATCTTATTTGCTTTTAGATGCTAACTGCCACTGAGAGTAAAATAATGTGCATTTCTTAGAAGAATTTATAGTCATTAATTGTAAATAATTCTCCTAAAATTGACTTATACCTTTGTGTTCATTTGCTGTTACTCAGTCATCATACATTCTGAATAACTACCTGAAATAGAACAACTTTTTATACAGAAGGAAATATTAGATAAACTTGCCTAACTATACTGTGAAAGTAGAATTAAATTAGAATATTATGTTATTTATAGGCATCCCTTACTCCTGTTAGTACTACTATCATTATTTATATGTTTTTCTCACTCACAGACAGCAAGAAGCAGTTCTTGGCATGCGAGATATACAGTACTGACCTACCTCCAGACCATGGTGTTTTATAACCTCTTTATTTTCCTAAACAATGAAGATGCAGTTAAAGACATCAGGTGGCTTGTTATAAACCTTTTGGAGGATGAGCAATTAGAGGTAAAATTTATGTTACAACCAATTAAAATTAACCCATCATGGTCTTTCTTTGCAGAAATATTTGTACCTTATAAGATATAAATTATTAAAAGTAACTTGAATTTTAAAAGATCTATGTGAGTACTCTTAATTGATTAGTAACCTAATCATGATTTTCTGTGGTTCAAATGGGAAAATAAAATACTGGACATACTTTTAATGTGTCTTCTCTTTGGAACTGTGCAAATAATATTTGCAAACTGCAGCGTTTTCTATGTATTAGGGAATGATAATCACCCCACATAGTGATTTTTAAGAGATTAATGGAAACATGCATGAAAGCAATTTGAAGAGAGTACAAGTCTGCACTTTCACTGTCAAGTGTGTTGTTGTCCAGTAAACTGAAGATAGAACTGCTATCCTTTTTTGGTTTTTCTTTGATAAAGACATTCAAGTCAACTTTTATGGTGAGGTTATATTAATGTTTGGTATAAAAAGATAGTTTTAGTTCAAATAATCTAATATAAGGAAAGCATCTTGTAATAAGTGTGGACACTTTTGGGGGCTAATGTACCTCAGAGGTAAAGTGCTTGCCTACTAGCATGCCCAAGACCCTGGATTCAACCCTTAATACCACCCAAAAAAAGAGGGAAAATATGTATATACATACATATACACGGAGTGTGTGTGTGTGTATGTGTGTGTATTCATTTCTTGAGGAAAATGTAATTGAATTTTTGTGAAAATTTTACTTCTTTTATGGACTTAAAACAGTAGTATACTTTATTTTATATATTTATTTTTGAGCACTCAGAATAGATTATATCCATAAGTGCTTAGAGCCACTGGCACCAAGGCCAAATTTGGGGCCAACAGAGGTGAGGTAAAGAACCTCACCCCCCACACACACTGGTGCAAAGGCCTATCCACAAGTATGGCTGTATGCTGAACCAGTAATCAATGATGGGTATGATCCAATTGCAATGATACAACCTAAGACAGGAGACTGATGCCTTGAGGTCAGCTTATCCGATGACAGGTAAGGACCATATGTAGAATTGGACAACCTAAGACAGGCACGGTTCCTTAACTACGTGCTTGGTATTTAATTAAACAGAAGGGGGTAGATGCTGAGAGCCATAGCTGGCATTTTTGCCAGAATGGAGTGGTGAGAGGTGATGCCAGCAAGCCATTGAGATGATGATGGTTATGTTAAGCTGTGTATTCAATTGTATATTAGACCCCTGCTGCGCTGGCTACTTTGGAGTTCTCTAGGGGATTCCCGGGGAGTTTGAGTTGGTTGGGGAAGTGCTGGAGGAGGGATTTTCCAGTTGGTGTGGAAGGCTGCGTGTGTGGTGTTCCAGGGAGTTCGGAAATAAAGTTTTTTCCTGCTTGAGTGGCTCGTGATTTGTGCCCAGCCAGACTGCGGCAGATAAGAAAATGGGAATGGAAATTTCTCTACCTCCCTAAATGAGCCCAACTAGCTTTCTTATCTTTTGGGAATGCATGTTGTTTAGTCTAAGAAACTAACAGACTGGTTATAATAATGCTGAGAGGTTTCAATGAAAATATTTAAATTTATATAATGTTTTTTTTTTCCCCTTATGTTTTTTAAAAAAGTTAAGTTAAAGGAATGGAAATGAAAAATTAGAAATCTCAAGTTCTTTCATAACTTCAGTTTTGTTGTTATTGTTTTTGGTACCAAGGATTGAACTCTGAGGGGGCACTCAACCAAGGAGCCACATCCCCAGCCCTATTTTGTATTTTGTTTAGAGACAGGGTCTTACTGAGTTGCTTAGAGCCTCACTTTTGCTGAGGCTGGCTTTGAACTCTGTCTGTCCATTGCCTTAGTCTCCAGAGCCACTGGAATTACAGGAGTGTGCCACCATGCCTGGCATAACTTCAGATTTTAGAGTATGTATTAATCAACATTCTGTCATATTAACAAATACCCAAAACAATGGACTTATCAAGATAAAGTTTTGTTTTGACTTACTGTCTTAGAGGTTTCTTTCAGTCCATGATCTGTTGGCCCTGTTGCTTTAGGCCTCTGGCAGGGCAGTACATCATGGAAGAAATGTGGTAGAGCAAAACTACTAATCTCATCTTTACAAAGTGAAAAAAAGAAGGAGCTTAAGTCCCACTATGTCCCCTGTACATCTCCAGTGTGTGTGTGTGTGTGTGTGTGTGTGTGTGTGTGTGTGTGTGTGTCTCTCTCTCTCTCTCTCTCCTTCCTTCCCTTCCTTCCCTTCCTTCTTCCCTCCCCACGGAGCCACACCCCCATCCCTTTTTGTTTTGAGTCAGGGCCTTGCTAAATTGTTGAGGCTGCCTTTGAACTCAGGATCCTCCTGCCTCAGACTCCCGAGTCTCTGGGATTACAGGCATGTGCCACTGTGCCTGGCAGTGTCAACCTTTTTTTTTTTCCCCCTAAATTTTATTTGATCTAATTAGTTACACATAACAGTAGAATTCATTTTGACACATTATAGGTAAATGGAGTGTAGCTTCTGGTTCTTCTGGTTGTATATAAGTTACACAGATCATGTAATCATATATGTACATAGGGTAATAATGTCTTGTTCATTCTACAATCATTCCTACCTCCATGGCCCCTCCTTTCCCTCCACTTTCCTCTGTCTAGTCCAAAATACCTCTGTTCTCTGCTCCGTTGTGAATTAGCATCTGCACATCAGGGAAAATATTGAGTGCCAGGCTTTTAATATGTGGGCTTTTGGGGGACATTTAAGATCCAAACTGTAGCAGAACACTTGCATTAAAATTTACTGTTTTTTGCAAGTTTCTATTAGAACATTCTTATTATATACATTTTACTTTTTTTATATAGTAGGCTTTTTAAACATATTTCTTAAATAAGCACAACCATGACATTTATTAAAGCCATATATATATGTTTAAAGCAACTGTGATCCTAAATAGCAGTGGTAATTAGCTAATCCTATTCATGATAGTATTGAGAAAAAAAACTTTATAATAATCTGACTGTAAAATGACTTCTGGCTGGGGGCGCATATGAGGGGATTGAACCCAGGGGTGCTTTACCAGTGAACTATACTTCAGCCCCTTTTAAAATTTTTTTGAGACAGTGTCTCACTAAGTTGCTTATATTGACCTAGAATTTTAGATCCTCCTGCCTGAGCTTCACAAATCAATGAGATTACAGGCATCCACCACTACACCCAACTATGACAAATATCTTTTTGAAGAAAAATCTTACTGAATTTAAAGGAAAATTTTTAGAAGTGGAGGGACATTTCCTATATTTAAGGCTAAGTAAGGGGTCTAGAGATATGTAATTCGGTGGAGCGTTTGCCTAGCATGTAGAAGGCCCTGGGTTTGATTTCCCCAGCCCTGCCAAAAAAAAAAAAAGAAGAAAGGTAAATAAATTCTTTTTCCTCACCTTATAAAATTAATTGTATATACACGGTGAACTCTGGACAGAGCACCCCAGAAGTATACCCTACTACTAAGAAAGAGAATAATTCTGGTGGAGGTATTGAGATAATTTATTAGTATCTTGGAAGAAAAGAAAAAGAAGTTAGAATGTCTCGCTACAGTATATTCTAGATATAGTAAAAATGCATGCCCACTTCCCGTGTGTGTGTGTGTGTGTTTGTGTGTGTGTGTGTGTGTGTGTGTGTGTGTGTGTGTGTCTATCTCTGCTGGGATTAAACCCAGAAATTGATTGTTAAACACTTTGATGAAATTTCTATCAAGAAACTTCCAAAGAGAATATGCAAAATTTGCATAAGAGTTCCAGGGAAGGTCCCCACCCCAGGTCCCATATTTCCCCTTTGTTCTCTATTGTTCCTTCAGGCTTAGAATCTCAGTTCTAATATAAATTATTATTCCTACAGGTTCGAGAAATGGCTGCTACCACCTTAAGTGGTCTGTTACAGTGTAACTTCCTTACCATGGACAGTCCTATGCAGATTCATTTTGAGCAACTTTGCAAAACAAAACTACCTAAGAAAAGAAAGCGAGACCCTGGTTCTGTAGGAGATACCATTCCTTCTGCAGGTAATGTTGCTGGTATAAAACACCCATACCCTTTTGGAAGTTAACCAGACTTAAACTTGTATGTGCCCAGGTTTTTGCTAATACTGGGAATAGTTATCCCTGGCATGTAAAAGCTAAAATTGAGATAGCTATAAAGAAAACTGTACATGGCTACATAAAACTCTTTTAATAAATGAAGTCTACAACATAGATTGTACTTAAAACACACTGAAGTGACTGTGACACTACTAAGAGAATCTTAAAGGATCACCATTGTATATGCAGACCATTAAAATGTCCTTATTAGCATAGTTATACTTAACTAATCATTTATTGAAAGAATGAGAAGAGTCATTACTGGAGTTTTCAACATAATTAATATAAAGAAACCAAATGAGAATAACATATAACTACCATGTAATGTTTAAAGAGAAATTTACATGTAAAGAAGCATCTGACCTTTCCACTGCTAACAAGAATAGAAAATACATGGGAAGATTAGTAAGTAGGAAATTAATTGAATTTGTGGGAAGTGCTTGGAATAGGCAGCTATTAAGTACTGAGTATATTAATAATGTCATATAGTTAATAGCAAATTTTAGTAAAGTACCATTAGTCTACTTTGTTTGCTTGAAGTCTATTATTTAATAATGAAGTACCAAACTCTTTTATATCAAATGGCATTGTTTATGTTTATTTCAAAGTCTCTTTTTGTTATCTATACTTAACTGTCCATGTTTCGTGTACACACACACAATATGCTTACAAAAACGTGTACATGCAGCTTTGTTAAGTAACCATGAGCTTTGAGTGGTGATGCACAGCCATAATCCCAGCAACTCAGGAGGCTGACAGGCAGGAGGATTCCAATTTAAGTCCAGCTTTTGCAGGTTTATGAGATTCTTTCTCAAAATAAAAAATAAAAAGGGCTGAGGAGGTAGTTTAGTGGTAGAACTCCCTTAGGTTCAATGCCCAGTTCTCCCCTCTAAAAAAAGGGGAAAAAATTATGGTAATTTAGGGCTGGGTTGTAACATTTTGGTAGAGTGCTTGTCTAGCATGTGCAAGGCCCTTGGTTCCATCCCCAGTGCCCCCCCCCCCAAAAAAAAGGTAATTTGAATTGTGTATGTGCTTGAAGATTCATTTTAAATGCAGAAATTCACACATTGAAAACATTTAGCATAATTTCATTTCATTGTAATGAACGCTATAAGGCCATACATATTTGCCATATATATTGTTGTTTTCTTTGCAGAGTTGGTGAAACGCCATGCTGGGGTGCTAGGACTTGGTGCGTGTGTTCTTTCAAGCCCTTACAATGTTCCCACCTGGATGCCCCAGCTACTTATGAATCTCAGTGCACATTTGAATGATCCTCAGCCTATTGAGGTACGATTAGTTATTCCTTGTTTGTTTGCATGTATGATATTGATGTTTTATAAGAAACCATTTGTATTTATAATTTTCTATGTACCCTGAACTTGCTGCTTTGATACAACTACTGCCTCTGCCAGGACTAAGTCTGCTTTTCATTAATTATTAAACTCTTGCAGAGACTTCAATCCCATGTTTATTTGAGATCTTTA